>NC_087459.1:13404515-14746248 GCF_036321535.1 Camelus dromedarius | reverse complement strand
CAGGGACTGAAATTCTAGATAAGGTGATCAAGGAGGGACTCACTGAGATGACATTCGAGTAAAGACTTGAAGGGAGTGAGGGAGGGAGTCAGGTAGGGATCTGGGGACAGAGCCTTCCAGGCAGCGGGAGAAGCACGTGTAAAGGTCCTGAGGTAGGGGTAGGCTGGTATGTTTGAAGGTCAGCAGAGGAGCCAGAAAGTCGAGCAGAGAGACCCAGGGGCAGAGGGGTAGGACCTGAGGTCAGAGAGGTAACATGGGGGTGTGGACACAGATCACTGAGTGCCTTGTAGGTGATTTTTAAAAAATGCATCTTATACTCTGAGAGATGGGAAGCTTTTAGAGGCTTTTACTAAATATCTAGTCAATAATTATGAAAAAAAAATCTAAGCTTAAGTGAAAAGAGAGACGCAAAAATAGGGAATAAGGAAATATAAAAGGGCCAGAATTGACTGCAGGCGTCAGAAAATGCAAAGAATCAAGCCTTTCATGTATGAGGGGAAAGGGCTAATATCTTTCTTTTTCAAAGAACTCAAACAAATCAATAATCTAAGTCTTGCAACTGGGTAGAAAAACAAGCAAAGGGGTATGAACAGACAACTCAAAAAAGATGAAATGCAATTAGCGAAGCACACGGGGAAATGATCAGCTTATATCTCGTAATCAAAGACATGCAAATTAAAACAACAGCTACACTTCCACCCAGGAAGGATTTTAACAATGATAATGCTGGCTCTGGCCAGGGTGGAGTGAGGTCGACATGGGAACCTAGGATGCAATGGGAATTGGTAGAAGGGGGTCTGACCCTTTTGGAAAACAATTTGGCGCTGGGTATCCAAAGCTTAAACATGGTATTCTCCTCAGCTCAATAAATCCACTTCTGGTAACCTAGCCCAGGGATATCATTCTAAATCTGGAGAAAGCTTTGCTCATTGCAGCCAAACAGGAGAGGCAACTGAACTGTAAGCAATAGATTAAATAAGCCACGAGGGTCATTCCTTTGATATTTTTGTCAAGTAATATTTGTTAAATGCCAGTTGTGTGCCGGGTTGCTGTTCCTTGTGTCAGGTATACAGTCGTGAACAAAATACCCAAACTGCCTGCTCTCATGGGACTCATAGTCTAGTGAAGGAAAAAGAAAACAAAAAAGCAAAAATATGAACATGAGATATGATAAGAAGAATAAAGCAGGGTTCTGTGGCAGGGAGGGGTGGGGACTGTAGGATGAACAACTGTTCCGTTTTACTGGGGACTGAAGAGGGTTCCCAGCACAGGGGGTTTTTGGTTAAAAAAATTTTTTTTTTCTTTTTGAAATATAGTCATTTTACAATGTTGTGTCAGCTTCTGGTGTATAACACAATGCTCTAGTCATACATATACATCTGTATATTCATTTTCATATTCTTTTTCATTATAGGTTACTACAAGATACTGAATATAGTTCCCTGTGCTGTACAGTAGAAACTTGCTGTTTATCTATTGTATATACAGTATTTTAGCATTTGCAAATCTCAAACCCCCAATTTATTAACACTTTCCACCCGCTTTCCCTTCTGGGGATTTCCAGTTTTAAAACTGGGCAAACTGGGACGAGTTGGTCACCCTAAGAAGGGCAGCCTTTTCGTGGGTGGTCAGGGCCTCTCTAAGGAGGGGGCATTCAAGTAGGAACCGAATGAAGCGAGGGGGTGAGCTCTGGGCCTGTTGGCAGAGTAGCTTTCCAGGCAGAGAGAATAGGATGTGCAAAGGCCCTGAGGCAGAAGCATTCTTGGGGACCTTGGAAGGACTTGGAGAAGGCCAGGGTGTATGAAGCAGAGCACGGGGAAGCAGGAGTTAGGTTTCAAAGGGGAAGATGGGGCTAGCCTCTGACCCTTGCAGGAAAAGGAAGACATTTGATTTTATTCTAAATCCAGTGGAAGTCTTTGGAGGTTTAAACAGGGAAATGAAGCAGTATGACTTATGAATTTAGACATGTCACTTTGGCTGCTGTGAGGAGAAAGAAATGTTGGTGGGTATATGTTGGGAGGCAAATGGCATCTGGTAGACCTCAGAAGAGGCTGTTGTCATTGAGGGCAGTGGTTCTCAACTCAGGTCTGCATCAGAATCTCCTGCAGGGCTTGCTAAACACAAGCGCCTAGGTGACGTGAGGCAGCTGGTTCCAGGTGACTTTGAGTAGCAAAGTGCTAGAAGAGAGATGATGGTGACTTACACTAAGGTGGCATCCATGCTGAAGTTAAGAAGGAGTTGTGTCTGGGGTGTGTTTTGAACTATCAGTCCTGTTTAGGTTCTCTTTTAACCTGGTTACACCAAGGGGAATATCTCAATTTGATACCTGTATGGCTCTGACATTTTTCTGCCCACCCCCTTTTATTTTAATAAAGAGAGAGCAGGCCTCATAGCATAGAGCTTTCAGCAGAGAATACTAGTTAAAATTGGATTTTGGGGGGAGATCTTCATTGTGTTTATTTTTTATGATTGCCGGCAACTTATGACAAATGATACTGGCTTTCCATTTACAGGAATGTTACAAAGCTTCCATTTTCAATAAGTGTATTTAATTTTTTAGAGGTGAGAGTTGCTTTATTATAAATTGATGAAGCAAATAATAGTATAGGAGAAACAATATTATATACACACACACACAACTAGAGATGGCGGTTCTTGAGTGACTGCAGTTTGGGAAATGCTGGCCTAAATCTGGATTCTCTTTTGGTTCTGAAGCTTGGCATCTGACATCATTGGGCCCTTCATAAACCCAGGCAGTGCCCAGTGTCTCCAGTAGCCCACTACACTTCATCAGTTCCCTTTGCCTGCTGATCATGCCTTTATTTATTCAACCTACGTTTACTGAGCACCTACTATTTTCTAGGTTAAAGTCTCAACCTTGGTTCACAGCATTCCGTTGGGAAGCATTTTACAAGTGGTGATGGTTCCTGGAAAGAAGCTTCCCGACAGTAATAGTGTCCCTCTCTTGTACTTGCCTATGAATGTGCTGCTTTGAGTGGGAGAGAAAGAGACAGGATTGGCATGCTGGGAATGACACCCCTCTCTCCCCACCATGTGTCCAAAGATGGTCCTGCTTATGTGAATGTGACCTGTCTTGTATGTCCAGTTGGGTAAAATGAAGATCAGGGTCTGGGGTAAGTTATAGGGCAGCATCAGAGGATTTTAAACAGAAGATAGGATTTGGGCATTAGAGTATTTCTTTTGGTGTCTGTGAGGAAGGACTGGAGGGAAGGACTCTGGGTGGATGGTTAGGAGATCTCTTTGGTCAAGTGGTGTAAGCTTTTTGGGCCTAAATATCTCTATTGGTTCAAGAAGGCACATAATAATTTCTCTTGTAACATACAAGAAGTCCTAAGATAAAGTGACACCAAATCACAGGAGTGTGGGTGGATGGACTTTCACCGAATGTGGAGTGTATATCAGGATGGTCTGACTCCGAGGCAGACATGCAGTAATCTGGAGGGTCCTGGGGGACACTGGAGGGGATAGGCAGTCGCTCTTCCAAGCTGCTGATGCTTGAGCAGCAAGGAGAGCACGTGTGATGCTGGTAAAGAGAGATGTACTCTGGCCAGAGAAGTCAAAGGAGAGTGTTAAATACGACCCCACAACAGAAGTCGTGAGGACACTGCCACTGAATTGGTGTAAAAGGGAGCTGCTTCTCACAGCAGCGGCTCTCCATAGCCTGTGCTGGGGGGAGTCGCTGCAGGGATTTATTTAGTGATGATGAGTAAGGTGAATTTCACCTCAGTTCACAAGGGTGAGATTAAGCATGCAAATGTTTTAATGGGTAAAAGTCCTTATACGTATAATGACTGTACCTAAGGATCAAATGTGATGACGGTAGACATGATACACTTCATGGGCTACAGAGCCCTTGTTACTCATCCTGTTTGCTGATGCATCTTGGAGGTAGGCTGGGGACACCCCCAGACTCTCAGTTCAGTGCTCCCTCTCGTGTTGTATGGCCTGTGCTTTCCTGCAGCCCTGAGGGAGGGGGCTGGCTGGCCCTCAGTGCTTTGGGAAAGGCGCATCATAGACTTATGTGCCCTCGTCAGTCGCCTGTGCTTCCTTCCTTGGGCTCTGGGTAGCCAACACACTTTCCTGGTCACCATGGCAACTGTGAGGAATCCCGGTGTGTGCATCATGCCTGGCTTTGGGGTCTGAAACTCCCTCTTGCCTCTGGCTCACTCTTAGGTCCAGATGGTGATTTCTGGTTATTCTGGACCAGAAAGAGTTTTGAGAAAAGAAGAGCCTATAGCAGGAAAAAAAAAAAATTGGGGTTGGCTGAGGTAGTGGTTCAGAGCTCTGGCTTGTGGGGTCTGGTGGCCCGGCTGAAATCCTGGCTGTCACTTGTTAGTTGTGACCTTGGGAAAGCCCCAGTGTCAGCTCCAGGAAGCAGTGTTCTGAGAAGCAATGTGCAAGGACTTTATTAGGGGAGGTGCTTGTGTGATAGAAATCAGACTGCTATGCAAGTCCAACCTCCAGTGAAGGAGAGGAGAGAGAGAGAAGGTTGCCTGGGAGTGTCCGCACTGTGCCGCCTGAGGAAGGCTGGGGCATCCACGTGGGCTGTCAGAGGAGCCTGTGTTTTCTAGCAGCGGGCCTGCTTTAGTGTCCCTGTTGCACTCATCATTCTTGGGTGCAATGGATCTCAAATCCAGTAAGTGCATTCTCACGGTCACCACACCACTTAACCTCTCACAGGACTGTTGCTATGATCAGATGAGACAAAGCACTTTGTACAAGATCTGGCATAGAGTAAGCCCTTAACACATTTAAACTATTATTATTACCCAAATACTCTTTTGAAGTCAACAAAAAAAGAGTTTCCTTTTCCATTTCCTTCTGCTACCAAGCATTCCTTACATCAGAGGCTGCTAATTTAGATTCCCTGTAAATGAGTGGGCCAGATGGAAGGCATTAGGGAGTGGTGGGGACTATGGTAAACTAGAGAGCACATACTCCATGTAAAACAGTTTGAAAAACAACCTGATTCAGCCAAAGCCAAACATACCTGTGGGCCGAATTTGGTCGATGGCTCTCCACTTTGAAACCTCTGCCTTATACGCAGAGGTTTTTGTTTAGAGTAATTCCTGATTTGGTGGCTTTGCACAAGCTGGGAGGTCAATTTAATTAAAATATAAGAAAACAAAAATAGCTGAATTGATTTTTTCCCCCCTCACTGCCTAATTTATGGTGTGTTCAACCAAACAGAGATCTGACTTGTTACTTTTTGGTTTTATACACGGCATTGGTGTTGGCTTGTCCAAGAGGTTTAGCATGTGGATGGAGGGAGCTGAACAGTGTGTACTGGAAATTTGGCTTGCCCACTTTCCAGCTATGGGATCTTGGGCAAATTCTGTGATCTCTCTGTAACTCAGTCTTCTCATCTGTAAAATGGGTATAATAATAATACTCCCTCAAGGGATTGCTATGAGGATTTAATGCACGGAAGGAGCTTAGAATGGTGCTGGGAACAGGGTAAGGCTGAATAAGTACTGATGTTATTTGGGGTTGGGTGAAGGAGAGAGAGCATGGCTTTTTCTTCATCACTTTATTTCATGTAAGCCTAAAACTTAATGATCGGTATAACACCCAAGTAGGAATGAGTCTCTCTTACCCCGGTGATATAATCATATATAATAATGCCACTTACATAAGCTTCCTTACCTCCTTGTTAAATCCACCCACACTCTGCTCCACTTCACGCCATTAAAGAATTTTCTCCCAGAGGGAAAAGATACCCAACTTTATGCTAATTATCACTTTAAAGCAGGGACCAGTGGGGGTGCTGGAAAAGGTGGATTTGGCAGTTCTCTTGATTTGGGGGTGTCAAGTCTTTAGTCTGAAAGCAGTGAGTCAGGCCTGGAGACCTCAAAGGGGCCAATAGACTCACAGAGCCAGAGGCAAACCATGGCCTCCTCCCCCAAATTAGGCAGGTGTGTCCACCAGCCAGCCCTCTGCAGACAAATGCTGATCTGCTGTTTCCTTCCTTCCTTCCTTTTTTAATTTTTGCATCTGAAACATGTTTTACATGTGATACATCCTCATTGTGGACAAATGTAGAAAACAGAGGGGAACAAAATAAAAGTATAAAAGTCAGAACTTGTTCAGTCTAAGTGTCAGGAATCAATCTCAGACTGATTTAGGTGATTCAAAACAATACATTGGCTCAGATAACAAGGATGTTCCAGGGATAAATCAGGCATGGCTGTGTCCGAGGCTCAAAATACTCAAAAAGGGATACTCTTGCTCTCTCTCTATTCATTTCTCTAATAGGCCTACTCCAGATGGGGGAAAAGGTGGACACTATTATCCCCAGGTTAATCCCTATCAATTGAACAATCTACTAGAAGGGAAATGTCTTTTCTCAGAAGAGTCTCAGGGAGGGACTTGATTGGTTGGAAGTATATCACATGTACATTCTTGAGCCATTCCCTGTGGCTACAAATAAAGTGCTCTGATTGGTCAGTTTAGTGAGTCAATGGCCCAGGGAGGTGGAGCCAATGCAAATCTCACTTGACATACAAGAAATAGGTTTCCCGGAGGAAGGATGGATTCTGTTCTAGAAGAAAGAAGAGAAAGGGATGAAACACTATAAGAAGCAAATACTCCCACCAATTTCCAATACTACTACCTCCCAGAAATAATGACTTCTGACTTCTTTATGTAGAGCTTTCTAGAATTCTCCACTCCCTCCCTTATGTGTCTATACTTACAAGCATATATTAGACATATAGAACATTGGAATAGCCTATGCAAACATTTGTACACTGATTTTGACTGCTTTGTTCAAAACTGTCAGCTAGATACCTTGAAATCCAAGTGGTCTATTTTCTTGGTAGAAAAATTAAATAATATAGATAAGCTAAAGTGACATATCACTCATGACTGGCTGGAGCTGAAAGTAAGACTTTTGTGGCAAGTTAAGAGGAGGGTTGAAATAGAGGAATTTGTTATGTCTCCACTTATGACAACCTATAGTCCTTCTTTGCAGTACTGGACATATTGATCATTATTAATTAATTACTTGCAATGGCTTTTGTAAGTTTTATTATGAAATGTTTCAGGTACACAAAAAACTTTAAAGACGAGTAGAGTGAACAAACGTTTACCCATCACTCAGTCTGAGAAATGTAACATCACAGATGCAATCTGATTCCACTGTGGACCCACCTAAAGCTTGTGTCCCTTCCCCTCTCCCTCCTTTCCCAGTGGTGACCTCCACCCTCCAGTTGTATTTTTATTCCACGCATATTTTAATACTTCCGCTGCATATGTACCACCTGTTATTAACATATAGTATTATGTTGCGTATTTTAAAACTTTAAATAGAATCCCACCATCCATATCATTCCTAGACTTGCTTTTTTGGTTAATTATGATGATTTTTCAATTGATCAAAGTTGTGTTTCATTCATTTTCCACTTCTTTCGTGTTAGTTTGTTACTGATGGCGTTCCACTGTACAACTCTATCACGATTTGTTTATCCATTCTCCTGTAAGTGGACATTTAGGTTGTTCCTGTATTCCTGCTTTGTGGACAGCGCTGCAGTAAATATTCCTGTGCACTTCTCTTTGTGAAAACCGATGGAGCTTCTCCAGGCTTAGGATATAAACCTAGGAATGAAATTACTAGGAGCTCTACGTCTTCAGCTTTACTAGATTTCCCCCAGTTGCTCCCCAGAGCAGCTGTACCATTTCCACTCTTACCAGCAGTACATGAGACTTCCTGTTTCTCCAACATTTGGTTTTGTCAGACTTTCCATCCTTACCAGTTTGATGCATGTGAAATGCAGGTCTTTCACACCCAGTGTTCATCCCTGGAGACCTGGAATCACATGTTGTGTTTGCCCTGATACCCCTGGAACTTAGCACAGCACCTGGAACATAGTAGACACTCAGTGTTTTTTGGTTGACTGAGCAACACAGTTTTATGGTTCCCCATGTTAAAACTCCTTTGCCATTTGCTGGAGAAGATGCCCAGTCTCCAGGGAGTCTTACTTCTGCCCCATTCTTCTCACTTGAACACCAGAAGCTTCTCAGGGGCTAACTGGAGAGGACAGTTTGTGGCCGCCCTCTTCGGCTTTCATTAGAGCAGCAATTCTCAAAACTTACCCATACAGCAGTCGCCTGGAGGAGCTGTTAAAACTCTGATCGCTGGGCCCCACGCCCAGAGTTTCCTGTTCAGGAGATCTAGGGTGGGTGAAGAATTCACATTTCTAACAAGTTCCTAGGTGTCACTGATGCTGCTGGTCCTGGAAGCACACTTTGAGAACCACTATATTTGAGAAACATTCAATCCAGGCCTTTTGAATAAGCTCTGTGGGAAATGTCCTAAAAGGGACTAAATGTCAAACTTGAAAAGTCATTCCCAAATTGGACAGTGGAAGGAAAAAAAGTCACATCTAACTCCACTTGTCTGGACTAGGGAAAGTCGAAGCTTAAATTCTGAGTCCTTAGAATGTTCAAGACAGATAGTGGCTCTTACGGAGACTGCGCCAATTCAGTAAGAATATACTGGGAAGTTTTCATCTACCCAAACAATCTTCCACATAGTTTCAAACCAGGATCTTTTTTCCAACTGATGCTCCTGAGACCATCCTGATCTCTCTCCTCCTCCTCTTCTTTCATCTTCATCATCATCAAACATTGATTCAAGTGTAGGCTTGACCATCATGATTCCATAATAGAAATAACTACCATTTATCGAGGGCTTGATTACAAGTACTTTTGTAAGAACTTCTCCTCCAATCCTCCCTCAGATCCAGGAGGTGGGTTCCACTGTTAGATCCATTTTGTAGGCAAAGATTAGCGATTACACGGCCGGTAAATAGTAGAGCTGGGCTCTCACTCAAGTCTCTTCACCTCCAATGTCTTGTTCTTCACTACTCCTATGTGCTGTATTTCTGTGAGACTTAGTTTCCTTATTCACTCATTCACCAAATGTTTACTGAGCACCTCCGAGGTGCTAGGCATTCTTCTGACGGTGTGGGCACATGAGCAAACTCCCTGCTCTGATGGAGTTCACAGTATCCTATTATTCTAACCTATGAAATGAGATGAGCTGCCCCTCTCTCAGGGCTGCTGTAGGGATTAGGGAGATGTGTGCCAGGTACATAGTAGGTGCTCAGTAAGTGTTGGCCCTTAATCTCCTTTTGCCCTAAGAGCGAGCAGCTTTCCATTCACATATGTGGGGGAGAACTATTGGACACTGTGTTCTCCTAGAATGAGGCATTGTACTGCCCTTAAGATTCATGCAACCCGCACCCTATTGACCCACCTGAGCGAATGCTCATATTCCTGGCCTCTCTGGGCAAGACTCAGGCTCTTGCTCCCTTCTGCCTTCTCAGCCTCCCATCTCCCTTTCCGTTCTAGCCAGTATGTCAGACTATGTATGAGTCTTGACAGACCAAAGGCAATGGGAAACTCTGTGTGCAATTTTGAGAGCTGAAAAATGGACAAACATGGGCTGCGGGCAACCGGTGTGATGGAGAATGGAGAAAGAAGATAAGGAAACATGTAGCTTAGAAGGATGGGTTTGCACAGGCAATGAGGGAAAAATATATAGCAGTTTACCTATGGGTGTTTTCCTTCAAGCGTCTGGAGGTTTTTTTTTTTTTTTTGAATATATATATATATATATTGAAGTATAGTCAGTTTACAATGTTGTGCCAATTTCTGGTGTACAGCATAAAGCGTCTGGAAATTGTGAAGAACTTGGATGGGAGAAATCTACATTTGAGGAGTCTAGGCTGCTGTTTACGTAATTTCCATCTCCGACGGTTTTGACACCACCTTCGTTGCCTGCGTGCTAGTCTTTTCTTTTTCAGGCTCAGTTTTAATGATTTCCTCTTTTTCTTTTTTTTTCCTCCAGGAAGAGGGTTTAACTCTGAAACATAATCAATGCACTTATGCCCAAATCGGAGATCTCTGTCACTCCAGGCGAGATAGTTCAGAATGGAAACGTCTCAGGAAAATTTCTGTGCTTTGATCCCACCTGAGAGCCTTTGCACTTGCTGTTCCCGGTACCTGGGATGCCCTTCCTCCATGTAGCCACGTGGTCCTCTCCCTCACTTCACTCAAGATTCTGCTCAAATGCCACCTTATCAGGGAAGACTTTCCTGACCACCCTTTGGCATATCACACCGGTCCTCTTACCATGTGTTATCAGACTATATGTATCATGCTATATATAAAATCTACAGAAATATGTATAATGCAAATCCTACCTTCGCCAAGTGAGAGAAAGGACCAGAGCTTCTAGAACACTTTGTGCACAAAACAGGCTAAGAGCTGTGATTAATAGTGGTAATTATTACTATTAATTTTATTATTATAACACCACCGTGTGAGCTTTAAATCCTCTCATGGGAAAGGATTTAGACTGTGAGAAATTATATAGCTACAGTTTATGGCGGATGACTCTGTGCCAGGCACGTGCTGAGGGTCATTTATTTATTTTTAACTCCAGCTCATTTAACCCTCGCCGTCACAGCCACATCTTGAAGTTTGTATTGTTTCCAGAGGGGGAGTGAGCACAGAATCAATTTTATGAATATTTATAATCATAGGAAGAAGGGTTATTAGATGATTGCATGCGAGTGCACGTGGCCTGTTCTGAGGTGGTTTTGTGTTGTATCAGGAGACAAAGCCTTTAGCTCTAAGAGCAGATTGAATGGTAGAAAGTTGGGCAGTTTGGAAGAGGAGACATCCAGTTACTCCCAGAAGAGTCCTTATCTAGGATCAAACTTGGAGGCACCAAGATCTTTATATTAGGGAAGGCAGCCTTTCCTCGTCCCCATTGCCCACAGATTCACAGCCGAGGAATCTAAGAAATGGCTCCCCTAGTCCTTGGATGCAGTTTGTCTGCACTGGACTGTGAGCACCACTGGCATGTGGGATCTGTACCTTTCACTGCGTCGGTGATAAACCTTAAATCAAATCAGAGTCACCAGCCTTGTGTTCTATCATCTGGGACCTTCCAACTCCGTGCAGTGCACTCACACCCATGTGCCCTTTTATTTATGACTTTTATTGAGTCTTTTGTGAAGTCGTAAATTGACCAACCCTCCGGCCGGTTCGAGCCCTCATCAGGAGGCTGTCATCGAAGTGAATCACCCTTCTCAGTGGCCGCTCTGTCCCCCAAGGTTCATTGTAAAGGCTGGAATGTTTCCTGCAAATTGCTTATAGAATCTGTCAGCTCTAGGCAGCCCAGACCTGCTAAGCCAAGGGTTTTTTTTTTTTTTCCATTAAAAATATGTAAAATAAAAAGTGGAGAGGAAATGCCTGTATCTGGTCAGAGGCTCTTTTATCTGAGTATAGCATTCTGGAAAAGCCTCCGTTTCTGAAGCTGTGATGTGAGTGAAGTTGATATATTTTAATTTCTGGCCCAGAAATATTCTAAGTAATTTTTGTATCTGGGATTTTGGAACAAGGCAGTGATCGACATATTCCCAAGGGTATCTGGGAACCAGCAACTTAAATACAAACAGGGACTGGACCTTGGTCTTGGGATGGACTTGGAATGACGTGATTTCCCCCAGAGCACAGGGTGCTGAGAAGTCACAACAGCTCTTCAGACACGTGTCAGGCCCTTTGCTGGGTGCACAACAGGCGTTATCTCACTGATCCCTCAATAGTCCTCTCTTTTGTCCCCATTTTACAGATGGTGAAATTGAGGCTCATAAGGTTATGTCGCTATATAATTCACTCTGGGTCACAAGGATAGTAAGTACAGCCAGGATCTGAACCCGGATCTTCTTTAATTTTTATCATACTTCACCCATTTGCATGTATATTTCAATGATTTTTAGTAAATTGTAAAAGTTGTGCAATCAGTATATCCCATCATCCCTCAAAATCCCTTGTGCTCGTTTGAAGTCAATCTCCCTTTCCATCCGGAGCTCCAGGCATCCCAGCAATCTACTGTATGTCTCTATAAATGTACCTCTTTCTGGACATTTCATATAAGTGGAACCATACAATAAGTGGTCTTTTCATTTGGCTTCTTTTATTTACCCAGAGGTATGTCTGTGCTGTATCAGTAGCTTACTCATTTTTATTGCAGACGAGCATTCCGTCATATGGGTATGCTACATTTTGTTCGTCTGTTTACCATCTGATAGACATTTGGATTATTTCCATTTCATGGCTGTTTTGAATAATTCTGCTCTGAACATTCACGTGCAAGTCTTTGGGTGGACGTGTATGTTTCTTTCAGGTAGATTCCTAGGAGTGGAATTGCTGGGTTTAATGGTAAGTTTATGTCAATCTTTTTTTTTTAAATTTTTATTTGATTTTATTTTGGGGGGTTGGTAACTAGGTTTACTTATTTATTTATATGGAGGTACTGGGGATTGAACCCAGGACCTCATGCATGCTAAGCATACACTCTAACCACTTAGCTGTCCCCTCCCCTATGTCAATCTTTATTATAAAAAAAAAAAAAAGAAACTACCAAACTGCTTTTAAAGTGGCTCTTTCATTTTGCTTTTAGCTCAGATCCTTGTGAGTCTAAAGCCCGAATTCTTGACCACTGTGTTACATATTTCGTCTCACGTTGTTCCATGCCATTCATAATCAGTTTCAGCAATCATTGCTTGTTGTCTGTCTGCACGGATCCTGGTACTCGTTGGTAGGAACAGAGAGATGAAAGAGATAGAGTTTGTTTTCTGCCGTCTGTGGTCAATTGGATTATTAATCACAATTCTTCTGCCCGATGACCTCCCAGCGCTACTGCACTGTGGAGTGGAGTGGATTCCTCACCCAGGGTGTTGGGCGTTGGGAAAGGCAGTCTCTGTGTGCAGTCCTTTGCCCCCAGCTTGGCCACATACGAGTGAGCTTGAGGCTGGAATGTCCTCTCACCGGGAGATAAAGCACTCTCACAGCCCGTGCTGGGCTTATGGCCTTGGGAAGGAGTGTCTTTCCCTGTTCCTGGCTTGGTGTGCACTTCTTTGTTCTGCTTAAGCTCATGCACCAGTGGCCCTCAAGCATGCTGCAGCTTTCTGCGTTCCAGACCCCAGGAGGATGGGTTGGAGTCCTTGTGTTGCAGTGTGACGTGGGGTATGTGTTGCATCAGCTGTGGATCCTCTGGCCATGTGGACTGACACATTGCACCGGGCTGCCTCTGCTCTCGTGCTGCAAGTAAACGCTGGACCACTTGAACCTGGTGTGCACCGCAGGTCTGCTTTTAGTGACATGGTCTCTTCCTTGGCTGACCCTCATCTGCCTTTAACTTTGGCTGCCCCCATGGTATATAGTCTAACCTGAGGCACAGCCTGACCACCCAGAGAATCGTGAAACATTGGCTGTGGTCCTGTGATCTTTTGTGGCCAATGGAACGTTAGCAGCCGCTATGATGTAAACAGATGCCTCGGATGTGCTGTGTGCTTTGGCTCACCTTCTTGCACTCTTACAATCCACTCTGGAAAAGCATGTCCCGGGTAGCTGCTGCTCCTTCAGCCTGAGGCTTAGAGCAGGCATATGTGGATCTGAATCTTACTCACAGCTCAAAGCTAAGTGAAGTTTCCCTGTTTACTGAACAGAAAGAAGAAAGGTGGTGGGTCATGTTGTTTCCATTGCTGACCACCAGGTGGCACTGTCAACCTGGGACAGCTTGGTTGCTGGGCTGGTAGTAAACACTTGCCCTTCTGTAATGGGCTCTGTAGTGCTGGGGCTGGGAATATGCAAACTGTATTTCCTTGGCTTCTCTGCCTCCTGGCTTTTTCTTGAGGTGCACAGGATGGAGATCAAAAGGCAGGAGTGGAGGGAGATTTCTGTAGATGTAACAGCTGCAGAAGGGGAGTGATTCCAGCACCAGTATCCCAGGTGGAGGCAGAACCTGGTGGAGGCGGCCCCTCTTTGGTAAATCCAGAAGTGATGCAGCAGAATCTCTGCTGGTGCAGCATCAGGTGCAGGCCCATCGAGCCAGCCTAGGGGTGTCAGCAGCTTCTGATCTCTGGTTATCATCCCTTCTTCTTTTTGCTTCTCAGACTCCCTTTTTCAATTGATCTTCCACTGATCTCTAAATAATCAATTCACTTACTTGAAATACCTAGAGTGGTACCTGCTTTGCCGATGCGATTGCTTTCTGAGACACAAGCATAAGAAACCACTGATCATGGGGTGGATGGAAGGCAGGGAGTGGTGAGAAGTTGTCCATTTCCGTGTATGAGAAAAACATTGGCCAACCCTCATCGTACAGGTCCAGGAGGACTTCCAAGCTATGTTTATTAACTCTTCTTCTTCTTCTTTTTTTTTTTTTTTTGCATCAGAATGCATTGAACTGAGCTAGTCAGTGATGCTGAGATTTTTCTTGGGACTTTTGATTTCTCATTATCCTGAAGATAGCTCGAAATGAACCAAGTGATCTATTGGATTAGTTTAATGGAGCATTATTCCAGGAATTCCGCTTTTTTTCTCTCCTACCCTGGCCTCCTACATGAAGATAGTGGCTGTCGGAGGCAGGTAAGCCAAGTGCTAAGATACACTGTCCACACAGTGGTGATCTTCCTACCCAGTGCCCGTAGACTTCCAGCCTTTCCCCAGCTTCCCTGTTCCTCAGAATCCATGAGGTCCCTTTTACTGAAACCCATCAGGACCCAGAGTTTTATAGATGCTGTCAGGAGGAGTGAGAGAAACATACCCTGGCACAGTTGCGAGAACGTCTCCTGGGGTCTGCAGAGCGCCCAGGCCTTGGCTGATTACTTGAAGCAGAGCTCTTCAGTGTCTCTGCGGGGAACTTCTCTCTAAGTGACTACAATCAGGTTAGGCGGGTGGCTGAGGAAACAAGGCTGAACAATGGGGTTTTCTGTTCAGGTTAGTTCATATCAGCAAGAAGCCCTAAGTCTGTTTTTTTTCAGCCTCACTTGGAGATGAAGGGAAGAGTTTGGTCACCCTGCTGAGGAGAAAAATAGATCATTATTGCCCAAAGAAGGCACCTGTCCTAGATTTGAGGGATGCACGTTGTCCTGGATGGTTTCTAGGTCTCAGCGGGATGGACTGTTGACATCATCTCACCCCAGCGTGCCCAGGAAGGATATGAATGCGAAGGCGGGGTCTTCACGGAGCCAGACATGCAGGATCTGAAGCTTTCAGCATGGTGTCAGCCTACCTACTTTCCCCAGCTCCCCAGTGGAGACATCCTGTTTCTTTTCATGCCCAAGTCACACTGATTTCCTTTCAATCACATGACCTGCCTGGTCCTTAGCAACACTGGTTCAAAGCAGCTGTAGAAGGACCACCTTCCTGGAACCAGGCAGTCAGCGTTCAAGTCCCAGCTGGACCCCACTGGAGTCCTGTGGCTTTGGGCGAGCCACTTCACCTTCTGAGAGCCTCAGTTTCTCCACCTGTAAATTACCTGGCAGCTCTGTGGTGACTGTCAAAGAGGATGATATGATGTAAGTGCAGGGCAAGCAGTCATTCTCAGCTGTCTGAGTCTGTGCCTGTTCCCAGAACATCAGAAACCACGGCAGCACACAGAACAGGTTGCATTTTATCTACCACTGTTCAACTTTACCCATTGATCACCTGGTCGACCCTTGGATGTCACTTGGCTTGCTTAATGTGCTGGCCAAGGTCTCTTATACGTTCATATGAAAGAGGTCTTCTGTGGTCGAAGCTTCTGCTTCTCAAACTTCTACATGCACACAAGTCACTGGGGATGTTGTTAATATGCAGGTTCTGATTCATAGGACTGCGGTAGGGCTGGAGATTGTGCATTTCCCACAAACTCCCGGGTCACACCCAGGCTGCTGGCGTGACAATCACATTCTGAGTATCAAGTATCTGGGAAGTATGGTATCTTGTCTTGGCGTACCTTTGATGTTTGGCTATACTTGGATTTACTTGTTTCAAGTTTAACTCCATCTTTGAACGTCTTGCATGGCCCATTCAGCTCAACAGAAATCACTGTTAACAGTAAGTGGTCCAGCTGTAGGAAAAGAACAAATGAAGTTTGCACAAGGACCGACTCGGAAGTGCACTCTGAAGGATCTGCAGGGCACCGTTGGTGTCAACATAGCACAACATGAATGGAAGCTATCACACTGCTCAGGGCAGGGGTGGCCATTCCCCCTTTATGAGCAAAACCCTGAGAGCATGCCTCCCCAAATGGCATTGACTCTCAATAAATGTTGGATGAGCTAAAAAGTTATCTTCAGTGAGTAGCAAACTAAGCACCCCACTCCCCCATTGGAAGGCTGTCTGTGCTCCAAACCTCAGAAAAATGGACGATAATGTCTACAGAACCTCCCCTCCCCTCGGCTGTTTTACTACTTTCCACAGATAGCTGAACTCATCACCCAACACTGAGCCTCCTCCCATCTTGTCCTGTAAGATCAGATTCATGAGGGCAGAGCAGGGAGAGGAGCCTCAAGCTCTGACAGCTAGTGTCTCCTGCAACCCTGAAATAACCACGGTGATGCCTTTTAGTCTCAGGGCTCACTTTGCAAGTCAAGCCTGGTGTTCATTTAGAGGGGATGAGGGCCCCCCCCATCAGATTGGCACCCTTGCATCTCTGCTTCTCCCCATCCACCCCAGAGCAATGGTACCTCATGATGACCAGATCCTTTTGACATGAACGAGTTCAGTGTCCAAGGGTTGGGTGACTCAAAAAAACCCTATGCACCAGAAGTTAGAAGACTTGTGTCTTTACATTATGAAGCATGGGGAGTATAAGAATCTTCCTTCCTTTTGATCCTTCCTTCACTTTCCTCCCTCCCTCCCTCCCTTCCTTTCACCCAAATCTACCACTTTGTTAACACTCGTATATCGAAGATTATTCTTTAAAGAATAACAAGGAAGAGGAAGGGGAAAAGGATTTTAAAAAAGGAAAATGGAAGGTAAATAAATGTAATAATTTTTGAAGTTATGAGTATCAAGACTTCAGGCTTCTCTCAATTAAAAGAAAAAAAAAAAAAGATTTCAGGCTTTTCTTTTACTCCTCACAAAGCAAGCAGGCAGGCAGATAAAGAAGCCCTGCAGGGATTGACACAAAATGAACAAAGTTTTAGAAGATTTTCCTCTGGAAAAAAAATATGCTGATTTACAAGCAGCGGTGTTGGTTGTGTGGATTTGGAAGGAGATGAAAATGTATCACTAGCCATCTAGACATTTGTCAAAACAACTACATTCTGTGAAGTGGGAAGGGTGAACAAAAGGCCCAATATTAGGGGAAGAAGTTCACCACGCGCTCTGTTGTGCCAGAACTTTTCTACAAAGACAGGGAAGCTTTCAGGCTCACGCTAAATGAGAAACCATCAGACCTTGCAATGGGGGAATTTCACCTTGTAGGGCATGTAACTTTGTCACCTCTGGATATATGGTCAAACCCCTTATGCTCATACTGTCTCAGTATCCTTCTTCAGCTTCCTTCCTGGGTCCAGGGGCTCCTGTCTGATTTGGAGATTTAGCACCTACCTCTTGGATTTGAGGAGGGGTTTAGGACACCTTGGTTTACAGTCCCTCTGTGACCGTCCACAGGAAGGCGAGGTAATTCCTTTTTCCTGCTGTTGTTAGATGAATGAGGAGTGGGTGCTGGTCATCTGAAAAGACAAAACAAAACAAAACAAGTACGTCCTGTACTTGGATGGTACCTGATTCCAGCATTGAATTCAGCCTCTGCTGCTGTTGCAGCTGCCTGATGCCTTTGGCTTTGACTTCCCATGCCGGGGTTGTTAAAAGTGCATTTGCTCTACTGAAGCATGACATCCCAGGAGCAATGAGCACTCTCCCTAATCACATCTTGGTTTCTAAATAGCATTTTCCACTAAAAGTTACCAGGGCTTCTTGGAGAAATGGCTGGTTCTAGGGCTGGGGCAGGAAAAGTACAAAGTATACTTGAAACTTTTTTTTTTTTTAACCAGAGAATATAGTGTTCTTAAAAAAAAAAAGGAGGCATGTCACAATGAAACAGGAATTAGCCTGAAGGGGCTCCCACTGGCCAAATCTGGGGTGATATGAGCAACTAAATTAGTAATGATAGTAGAGGATTATAACACATAGAATTAATGGCAAGTCCATGAGTCCATACTGATATTAAGATAGAAAAAAGGCAAGAGAGGGGAATGAGAACGTGCTGAAGAATATCAACTAATAAATGTGGAAAGAATGGTAGGCTTAGAAGCTCTTGTTTTGGAACCATCAATGGAATACTCAGTTCATGCAAGAATCCATAACAAATCTAAGAACCAGTAGATGAAATATTGTGGGGAAGGGTGTGGCACAAGCCTCAAATTACCTACCTACAGATCACTTTTCAATTTAAAGTAAATGTCCCTTTTGAATGGAGAGAGATGCAGGCACCACCTTACCTGGGTAATAAATTTTATCATCATCCACCTCCTGGGACAACAGCACTAACCACGTCGCAGCAGTCCTTACGCAATGTTCTTGCCAAAAATGTAACCACGAGGAGACAATCTAACAAATCCAAGTCGAGGGGCATCGTGCCAAATAACTGGCTTGGACTTTAAAAAAATCAATGCCATAAAAACAAACAAACATGTTTGGAAACAGTTTTAGATGAAAGAAGAATAAAAGGAAAGGACAATTAAATGTGATATGTGATCTTTGATTGGGTCCTGGACCAAAAAAATAAATCCAGCTTTAAAGGACATTATAGAGACAATGGGAAAATTTGCATATAGACTGAAGATTAGGTAACACTATTGTACTGATAGTGATTTTCCAAAGTGTGATAACTGTACTGTAATTTTGCAGCACGGTGTTCTTGTTCTTAGGAAATACACGGCAAGCTTTTTAGGATTCAGGTGTCTGCAACTTGCTCTCAATTGGTTTAGCGTAATATTAGATCTATGCATAGATATTTATTTATCTGTGTGTGAAGACAGTGATTTTTAAGAAGGGACAAAATGCTAACAGTCAAATCTAAATTATGGATGTGTGGTCTTTTGTTGTATCATTCTTACAACTTTTCCATAAATTGGAAATTTAAAAATATTGCAAGTTGAGAGAAAAGTGCATCAGTGTGGTCCCTGTCTTTGGTTCATTTTCAGCCTTTTTTGGGGCCCCATCTCTCTCTCCGCAAACAGCAGCACTGGTGATGGTCCTCTTTTTCAGATTTTCATGGTAAACGGTGTTGGCGCTCTTGGCTAACCAAAGAGTGACCAAACTGTGTCCAAAGGATAAGGTCACCAAGTCCCAACTGGAGAGAGAAATGAACAGACACGTTGGGAAGATGGATTCTGAAATGGCTGGCGGTGAATTTATAGACTCACGCCCTCCAGGAGTTGCCCAGTGAGTTCTCTGAGATGTGAAGGTTAGTCTTAGAATTGAAAGTCAATTTATGTCAGCAAGATGGGAACCCCAGAAGCCTCAAAAGAAAAAAACTGACAGATCTGACCATATTCTCATAAAAACTCTTGGGGCACAAGACGGAGTGAACTATAAATAATGAGAACATATTCGAAACTCGTGGCAAAGACTTACTATCCCTAATGCCCACAGTCACTACAAGTGGATTTAAAACAACAGCACAAGCTCAAAATAAAAACAACCCAATAGGAAATTAGGCAAAGGAGACCAATGGAAAATATTAAAATCGTTGATGTTATCTAGAGTAGGGAAAGAAATAAGGAAGTTTTATACACTGCTGGTGTGATTGCAAATCATCACAACCTTTTAGGAAAGGCATTTTTTTGTTAAAAAAAAAAAAAGATGGGGGGGTATAAGCTGTGACGGAAATTCCACCTTGAGGAGTCCTACTACAGGACCAATGGGATTAGCAGGTAAGGATATACTTCAGTAGCTAAAGATACGTTGTGTATAACAGGAGGCATCAGTAACAAAACCAGTCTGAACTGGAGACCATCTGAAAGTCTGTCAAGAATGGTTGACTGCATCATGGTATTTCCAATTCCGTGACTCATTCCTTCACTCACCATGTATTTTTTGAGCCAGACATTGTTTTAATATATGCCAGGCATTTTTCTAGGTACAATTCACTTCTAGAGAAGTGAATAATACAGACTTGACCCTTTTATCATGAAGCTTACATTCTAGTGTGTGTGTGTGTGTGTGTGTGTGTAGCAAGGAAGAGACAAAAATGATAAACAACAACAAAAACAATAAAATAAGTCAGTTAACCTTAATAATAATTGCCTGCTTCTAGAGGCAGGTACCTTGGGTTTTTCACTGAAAAAACTCTATCCAGAGTTTTCTTCTGCTTTGAAATCTTTGTGTCCTGATTAGTGGCTCCTGGTGTGTCCTCTTGCTGCACCTTGGAAATTTTTAAATATCACATATCCAACTTTATGTTTATGTTTTTAAAATGGAACTTCGGACTTTATCTGGATTTCCCTCATTCTTTCCACTAATGTTCTTTCCCTGTTCCAGGATCCCACATAGGATGCCACATTGCATCAATTTTTATTTTTCCAGGTTTATTGGGAGAGAATTGACATACAAAAATTGTATAAGTTGAAGGTGTACAATGTAATGACTCAATACACATATATACTGTGATGTATATTGTGATACACAGTAAGGTGAGTTACCACTTCCATCACCTCACATGATTACCACTTTGTTGTTGTTGTCATGGAAGAACATTAAACTCTACTCTTATAGTAATTTTCAAGTATACAACACAGTATTGTTAACTCTGGCATCTTAGATCGTCAGAACTCACTCATCTTACAACTGCATGGCTGTGCCCTTTGACTGACATCTCCCTTCTTCCCCAAATCCCCAGCCCTGGTGACCACTAGTCTGCTCTCTGTTTCTATGAGTTCAGTGTGTTTAGATTCCACATATAGATGAGATTGTACAGTATTTGTCTTTCTCTGACTTACTTCACTTACCATAATGCCTTCAGTGTTCGTCCATGTGGTCAAAAATGGCAGGATCTACACCTTTTTTGTGGCTGTATAATATTCCATTGTGTAAATATACCACATTTTCTTTACCCGTTCATCTGTCCATGGACACTTAGGCTTTTTCCACCACATGGTATGTAGTCCTGGTGTCTCCTTAGTTTCCTCTGGCCTGTGACAGTTTCTTATTCTTTCCTTGGTTTTTGTGAACTTGATGGTGTTGAGGAGGACTGGTTGGGTGTTTTATCAAATGTCCCTCAATCTGGGTTTGTCTGAATCTTTTTTTTCTCACAGTTCAGACTGGGGAATTTTGGTGGAGGAATAGCACTACCCACTGGACATCAGTAGGGATGTCAGCCAACCTTGATCACGTAGTTATGGCTGTGTCTGCCAGGCCTCTCTGCTGTCAGCCTCTGTCTTCCCTCTTCGCACTCAAGCTAGTCTCCATATTTGTTAGAAGCCAGTTATTCAGTCCAGTCCACATCCAGAGGGAGCGGAATTGGTGGTGGTGGGAATCTGTAGCTATTATTTGAAACTTTTTTGCACAGAAGATTTGTCCCTTTCCCCCTCAATGCATTTATTTATTCAACCACTTATTTACATAAGTATGAAAACTCATGTATATTTATTTTATACTTTGGGTATAAATTGTTCCAAATTGTTCTCAAATTGTTCCAGCTTTGGCCACTGGGGGCTCTTTCAGATTGGCTCCTGTGTCCCTTTGATATGTCACTCGCTCTTTTTTTTTTTTTTTGAGCATTTCCTTACTTTTGCTCTCTATAAGATGCTCCTGGCTCATCTTGTATTTTCCAGCCTGAGAATCAGCTATTTCTCCTGGGAACCCTGGTTCCTATTATAGGAATGATATTGAGAAAGCAAGACTGGCAGGCAGATGACAAACTTCACTGTTCTTTAAACATTCCCATGTTCCCATTAGGCAGAATCCTCACCTTGGGCTTGCTGTCTTTCTCACCATATTATCTCCTATAACTAAAATATTAGTTATCTGTGGAATGAGTAAAGTTTATTGGAACACATTTTAGCTTTTTCCTTTTTTCTTTCAAGGTTGCCACTAAATTTATGGTCGTGTAATGCTGTCCTATAGCTGGATCAAGAAATCGTGCACAGCCTTGACTTTCCATCCTTATGGACTGGCTGGGATCTCAGACGGTGGGGACGTGTGCAGTGCATGCATCGTGTGTGCACTATCGGGCGTGCAGTTCACCAGCAGCCACCTGTAATCGATGCATATTTGCAGTTCAAGGTTCCTTGTTTTTATTCCTGGCCAGGGATTTGAAAAAGAAAGATGTGTTGTTCCCCCTTCTCCTCCAGTTCTTTTCCTTCCACCCATTTCCAAGTGTCAAAATTGGACCTGGGTCTCAAGACCTAACTCCAATGTCATTGCCTTCACGTTGCCTTTCTATCCTCCTGTCCCATCTCTGAATCCTGCGAGTGCTGCACTTACGTTTACACTGTGGTACTTATTTTTTTTTTAATTGTACTTATTTGAGTAAGTCATGATGCTCCTGTAAGACTGTACGTTAATCACAGGTAGGACGCATATCAGATTCAACTTCTTGCCTCCAAATAATAACAAGACATCAATTGTTCAAAGGGGGTTGGAAATTAAAAAAAAATCAATGTACCTTCTAATCTGTACTAGCTGTCATTAGTATGTAATGCTGGCTAGATGCCAGGAGAAAAAAAAAAGCAAATAAATGAAAAGGAATGGGGAACTCTAAAAATTAAGTTCTAGCTATAAAATGAGAGGTGTTCTCTATGTAGAAGATGGCTAAAGAATCTGATACCTCAATGACGTTCCTTTGTCATTCATAACTCCTCGGATTTCATCAAACAAACAGCAGCAGTAGTTAATGACATTGGGCGGGGACAAGGGTATGGTGAACAAGTTAAACGCATACATATGCAGCGGAGAGGAATCTGACCTAGAACTACCAAAGATACACACACAAGAAAATCTATTACAGCGATGTTCGTGACAGTGGAGAAGTAAAACAACATGGGGAACACCTGGATATCCACCCCTAGCCAACGATCGGATACAATTTGGTACGTCTAAATTATGAGCTGTTTTGTAGCTATTAAAAATAAATGGAATCTCTAGCTACTTTCCTGGAGAGATGTCCGTGGTGTGCTGTGAAGTGAGAAAAGGAAGGGATGGAGTGATGAGTCGGGAGGTCTCGTAAAAGCACCCTCCCCATGAAAGTGCGAACTGACGAGGAGAAAGGCGTGGCAAGAGGGGTGGGGGCAGAGGTGATAGCGCTCACCTGCTGGCCAGGTAGCCCCTCATTCAGGAAAGGACACAGGCACTTCCTATCTTAGTCCGTCAGGCTGGGTGGCTCACAAACAACAGCAATGTATCTCACAGTCCCAGGGGCTGGGAAGCCCAAGGTCAAGGCACCAGCAGATGCCGTGTCTGGTGGGAGCCTGCTTCCTGGTTCGCAGGTGGTCGTCCTCGCGCCGTGTCCCCACGTGAGGGGGAGGGTAGGGGCTCTCTGGGTTCTCTTTTATAAGGGCGCCAATCCCATTTGTGAGGATTCTGCCGTTATGACTTAATCACCTCCCAAAGGCTCCCCTCAAAATACCGTCTCCTGAAGGGTTGGTTTTTCAGCAAGGGTTATGGTTTCCACATATGAATGTCGGGGGGACATAGTCATCCAGGCCATTGCACCTTGGCAGTGGCCGCCATCTGTTAGTCTCATTGATTCCCATGTGAAGATAACACGTGTGTCTCGTGTTTCAGGGGCCTTGGGTGTCGTTTGGGGTGTTCCCTGTAGGTTGTTCGTGTCATCACAGCATCTGGTGTTTAGATGAGAGAGAACAAATTCGTGCTGATTAATTTCTCGTTTGTGGCGTTTGAGGATTCCGAGCTTGATCTTTCAGAGGGGCGAGGTGGAAAGCGCTGGGCGTCTGCCTCCCCTTTTTACTTAACTCGGAAGGGTTTCCAGAGCATTTGAAATGCCACGTACAGCCGTTCAAATGGGTGTCCATTCAAACGGACGACCGACATCTGAAAAAAACGCTCAAACTCACCAGTGTCAGAGAAATGTAAATTAAGGTAACAATGAGATGTGTCTCTCAGGCTGGGCAAAAAACGGAAAAGGCTAATCACAACTATTACTGGTCGGGGAGCAGGGAAAGGGTTGCTCTTTTTCTGTCAGTGAGGAGACAAATTCCTTCACCTGTTTTGGCCACATTGCTTCAAACTAAAATGTGCAGATTATTTAAAACTATTAAATCATATTTGATACACATCAAATAATATACGTAATAACGTTACATGCAAATTGTAAAGAATGATGATGGAATAAGCACTCGTGAGCCCACTTCCACCCGAAGAACTGGATCACCCCCAATGCTGCTGATGCCCCCGCAAGCTTCTCCCTAGATAACCACAATTCTACTCTCTTGCCTTGGTCTATTAAAAATAGTTAAAAAGAAACACAAATACTCCCTGATCCAGCAGCCTCCCTCCTGGGACTCCATCTCACAGAAGCAAAAAGCCATACATAGGACATAAGGACATTTGTAGAAAGGCTATTTATTGCAGCATTGTTGTTAGCTGGAAATGAGGGGACATAAGCACATGCTTGTTAATGATGGAGTAAATTACAGGACATCCACGCCATGGAATTTTGTGCAGCCATTTAAAAACGATGAATTAGAGTAATACCAGATGCCTTGGAGGGATTTCCAGGGCATATTGCAGAAGGAGAAAACAGGAACCAGGAATGTGAACAAAATGACAAATGCCCGTGTGTCGTACAGCGTGTGTAAATACGTATAATTGCGTGTGACTCTATGAATCCG
This sequence comes from Camelus dromedarius, assembly GCF_036321535.1. Classification (NCBI taxonomy): domain Eukaryota; kingdom Metazoa; phylum Chordata; class Mammalia; order Artiodactyla; family Camelidae; genus Camelus; species Camelus dromedarius. The sequence continues at coordinate 14,721,583 of NC_087459.1, read as the reverse complement.
GAGACAAATTTGGAAGAATATACTCTTTGTTGTCAAAAGGGATTACCAGAGAGGGGCCAGATGGTGTGATGGGGAGGGAGGGAGGGAGGGAGGATTGGACAGGCAAGCAAAAAGGGAAGAAAAAAAAAAAAAAGAGAGATACTGACCTGGGTCTCAGTTCCTTCATCAGAGAAGCTGGGAGAAAAATTCCTGTCTAATTTTTGTCCCAGGGCTTCTGTGACGATTTCACAAATGATGCAAAAGCTTTTTGGAAGATGTTCAAGGCTCTGCCCAAATGTGTGATGGTGGGATTTATTATAATGTGCAAATGATATTTATAATAATGATATGGTGTTGAGACAATAATTCTATTGTTCTAGGTCTAATATGGTGGTTTCATCTATGAGACAGATACAATAAAAAGTAACCTAAGTGATGGCTGCTGTTCTTCCAGGTGACTGCTAAAACCACCCTGCTGGATGCCTGGACGTCTGTATACTCCTGAGTTCCCAGTCCTCAGCCGTAATGAGGCTCGAAGTATGACCTGTTTGGCCTGACTGCTAAATCATTCCCCTCTTTTGTGTTTCACCCACATCACCTTGAAAACAGTACTGCTGGGTCTGCCACCACCGTTGGAGATGCGTGCTCTCTCAGGCACGCCATCCTTGGGTTCTTTTGATCATGATGAAATGGGGGTGGCCAGGCTGTGTGGGATACACACAGTGGATTCGTTTGTTAGGACTGCTGCAAGCTACCTACCTCAAAGAGGTGGCCTAAACCAATAGAAATTTTTTCCCTCCCAGTTCTGGAGCCAGAAGTCCAAAATCGAGGTGTCAGGAGGGCCATGTTCCCTCTGAAGTTTTTAGGGGAAGATCCGCCTTCTCGGCTTCTGGTGGTTGCTGGCGGTCCTTGGCTGTCTGGCTCCTGTCCATCACTCTGATTTCTGGCTCTGTTGTCATGTGACCTTTCCTCCTGCATCTCTGTGTCCAAACCTCTTCCTTAATAGGACACCTGCCTTCCTCCAGTATGACTTCATCTTAATTAAATGACACCTGCAAAGAGCCTAGTTCCAAATGGGGTCGCATGCTGAGGTTCTGGGAAGACATGAGTTTTGGGGGATACTCTTCAACCCAGTTACAGACACAAGAGGGGTTGCCCTCTCCATTCTCTGCTTCCTGTCTTCTGAAGGTGGTCTTCTCACGGAGCCCTGGAGCTGGCATTGCCCAATCTGAGATGAATTTCAGTGGGTTTTACTAGAGATTTGTAGCTGAGCCCCTTCCAGCATGACCCAGCCACCATTGTGAGGAGGGATGTGGGAAATTTTTTTTAAAAACACCTGTATTGTGGTCTGGTTTCCTGTACAGTCAACTACACATATTTAAGATGTACAGTTTGATGAATTTTGATAGATGTATACACCCATGAAACTACCACCACGATCAAGATAGCTAACATTTCCATTGCTCCCCAAGAGGTACAACGTTCAAATTCCTAATTCATCCCTTCCTGGGGTGGGGACTGTTACGGTTGCCCTTGGGCAGGAGTTATCGACCTCTGGCAATAACCAGCCACCATTTTTCCTGACCTTATTTGGTACTCTAATGAGCAAAGTTTTCCATAATTTTTACAGAAACGTGAAAAACAAACAGGCATGAATTCTAAAACTAAGAGAGACTTGGGGACAAAAATCCTTTCAGTACAGCATAGTTGTTGAACAAATTCAAATTTTCTGCCAAGGACCTCCAGACAGTACACACGCCCTGCTACAGATCAGCTGGTGGTTTCATGGAAGGGTCTTGGATACGGCGACGGTCCTACCTAGAGCCAGTGTCTGTTAGTCTTGTCCCCTCCCCACCAGACAAAGGTAGAGTTGTCCATCGGGACCTGCTGAGATGTACTCAAGGCCCCCGTTAACAAAAAGTGAGGTTTCACAATGAGAACCTCAAGGAAAAGTCTTTAAAATTGTGTCAATCATGTCAGTAATCACGACACAACTATTTTTCACTTTAATTGTTATATTGTAGTAGACTGTACATAACATAAAATTTACCATTTAAGTCATTTAAAAATGTATAATTCGGTGACACTTCGTACCTTCACGGTATCCTGCAACCATCACCTCTATCTGGTTCCAGACTACTTTCATCCCCCAAGGAAAATCCAGTGCCCGGTAAGCAGTCACTCCCTAGTTCCTTCTCTTTCCAGCTCCTGGCAACTACGAAACTGCACTCTGTCTCTACAGATTTTTTTACTCTGGATGTTTCATATAAATAGAATTGTGCAGTATGTGACCTTTGTGTCTGGCTTTTTTCGCTTAGCATACGGTTTTCAAAGTTCATCCGTGCATCAGTACTTCAGTCTTTTCTGTGGCTGAACAACGTTCCATCGTATGGATGTACTACAATTTATTTATCCCTTCATCAGTTGGACAAGCCTATTTTTAAGCTTCTCCTACCCCATAGATAAGCAGTATTTAACAAATTTTTATTTTGGAATAATTTTATTTTATTTATTTATTTAAAAAATACTTTATTTAAAAAAAAAATTAAAAAAAATTTTTCTTGGGGGTAGGTAATTAGGTTTATTTATTATTTTATTTTATTTTTTTAATGGAGGTGCTGGGAATTGAACCCAGGACCTCATGCATGCTAAGCTTGTGCTCTACCACTGAGCTATACCCACTCCCTGGGAGTAATTTTAGATTTATAGACAGTATAGCCAGTTCTCATAAACTACACTCCCCCACCCTGCCCCCCGCTTCTTCCATCGGTCACATCTGACATCACCAGAGCACATTTGTGAAAACGCAGAAGCAGACACGGCACATTGCTCTTAACGAAACTGCAGACTTTATTTGGGTTTCACCAATTTTTCCATTAACACTCTCTTTTGGTCCCGTCCAGGGTACCATGCTGCATTTAACTGTCATGCATCCTGTCACCTGTGGTCTTTTTCACTCTTTACTTTTATGACCTTGGCAGTCTCGAGTCTACAGACCAGGTATCCTGTAGAAAGGTCCCCGACCTGGGTTTACCAGATGCTTTTTTTCTTGATTACACTGGAGGCGTTTGTTTTTTGTGCATGTTATCCAGACAGATCTCCGCTGGGGATAATTTTGCCTGTAAAGATGTGACCCCCCCCCCCCACAGGAGTTTAAAGAGGGCATTAACTTGTTTTTTCTTCTTTCTTCAAGTGATTGCAAATGCTCTCCAATCTACCCCCTCATAGGCTCAGCGGGGAGTTTCCCATTTCACAGGTGAGGCAGCAGGTGCCTTGTGAGTGGCAAGAAGGAGACTGCTCCCCAGAAGCCAATGCCATGATCTGTCCAAGAACCCACATGCACATCACTGATGGGCCGCTAACAAATTGGTTTGTCCAAGGGCATGTTCGACTGTACCCTCAGTTCCCCTTCGGAAGAGTTTCAGTATCATCTAATTAGGTAACGCGGTAACTGGGCAGCCATTACTTTATAATAGACATGGAGCTGTAAATTATTCTATTTAATTAAGAACTGCTCCTTTCCTATTAAAGAAAAGCTTATCATAGGTTAGTAAATTTATTGGGAACACTTAACTTTAGCTAATTAAGTTGTTTGAACTCAAGGCAGGGGCATTCATTAATAATCAAGCCTGAGCAGTTAAGGGCAATTAGTGAAACAGCTGGTTTTTATCTCACTGATAAAGGATGGTTATTAGAGATCTTTACAGCTGTTATAAACTTCCTCAAAGCAATATCCTCTTCAAAAGTTTGCATTTGTTAAGAATATAGAAGAAGGAACTAAATTTAAAAGGACTGAGTTGGTAGCAGTCTCGGTCTCCCAGCCCCCAGCTGAGGACCAGAAGGACCATGGAGTTGATCAGCCGTGGCCCCATTCCAAGCCATCTCCATTCTCCCAGGCAGAGTCTGATCTGGAAGTCAGCATCGTACATCGAGTCCCCATTGGAATCCTGGCTGCCCGAAGAGCAGAGGGCAAGGATTGGTCATCTATCTATGCAGAGATGATATTTTCTGAGAGAAAAATGGAAGAATGCGGTCTGACAAAGTGTTTTTTCCTGATCTGTGGATGTCTTTATATAGAAAGTCTCACAGGGTTCCCCTTTTAAATGACCTTGGCTTAAAATTCTTCTTTTTCAACTGAAGTTTAAGCGTTGACTCTTTGAAAAACCTTGGCCAGGAGTCTTGTCGAAGGTCCCACAGCAGGACTTGCCTGGCGTTTCCTCCTGGTGGTGTTTAACTTGTTCTTCCATCCCCTGCATTTCTGGTAAACTGGAAGTTTCCCTCAGAGCCTTGATTAGATTGAGGCAAAACATTCTGACAAGAATCCTTCTGTGTGATGACACGTGTTGCACATTGCATCATACCAGGAGGTGCATAATTGTCTCCCTGTTCCTCTCCAGGTTATGCCAAGTTTGAGCCTTGGTTTAAAGACGTAACGCCAGACCACTCCATTGTAAAGGGGCGTTTCCCCCTCTGGAAGATTGGTACATAACACACGTGGGCTGCTCCCTTTATCTGTGGTGCTTTCTCCATGGCCTCCCTGTACTTGGCCTGTTCTCATCATTCTGGTCTCAAGTGTCACCTCCTCTCACTGGACATTAGGCACCTGCTCTCAGGTGGCCTGCAAGGCCCTGTGTGCTCTGGCCTTGGCTGGCTCCTGGACTCATCTTGAACAAACCTCCTTCCCTGTTGCAGCCCAGCCATCTTTCAGTGCCTGGAGTGCACCATGCTCCCTTCTGTGAAAGCCTTGCCTGGAACACGAGGCTCTCCTTCTCACCCAGTCACCCACTTCTCATCCTTCTAGGGTGAACGAGGGTCCCTTCCTGAGGGACGTCTCCCCGGACTATGCACACCACCCCATGTTATCCAGTCTGGGTAAAATCCCACTGTCGAATGTTCCCAAGGCACCATGGAAGTTTCCAGTGCAGTGCTCAACTCACTTGGAATTTTCCATTTTATTTGTGTGATTATTGTACTAATTTCTGTCTTCCCCTCAGAAGCTGAGCTCCACTAGGGCAGGGCACCTGCTTAATTTTGTTCATCCTTGTAAACCCCAAACACTTAGCACAGTGCCTCGCACATAGCAGGTGCTTGATAAACATTTGTTGAATGAATGAATGAATGAATGGTCACTGATTGAGTGGCTTCCGTGAGACCCTATGTCAAGGACATCCTGAAGGAGCCTGGTCCTACTTGGTACTGGGAACTTTCTAGACTAGGGGTTGGCACATTTTTTTCTGGAAAGGGTGAGGTAGTAAATATTGTCAGCTTTGTGGGCCAGACAGTTGACTGGGTTGGAGGCTGAGGGCTTTGTCTCCCCATCTGTAAAAAAGGAATAATAATAATTCCTAGCTCATCGGATTATTATGAAGTTTCAATTAGCTAACCTAGGGGAGATGCTTAGTGGCTGGTACCTGATCTGACTTGGGTTTTAGCTGTCACTGTGGTGCTTGCATGTGGTCGGGACCCAGGCAACAACCACGTACATCAGGAAAAAAGCGCAAGTTACTATCAGTTGGAAGGAAGCATGGCAAATGGAAACCCTACTGGATTCCACAGGCGTGTCAGGGACAGCAGCCTGGATTAAAGATCTGAGAAGTCACAGTGGGAAGAGCTGCCTTGTTCCCAGAGGAAAATGACAATCTGCAGAAAGAAGTGGCACAAAGCTTAGGGAGGGGGAGACGGTGGCCCGAGGAAAAGAGAGGCGGGGGATGCCTCCGTCACAGTAATATTTTCCCTAGGAAAGTCCCAGGGGTCCTTGCGGGGGCCTTAATCGCCTATTCTAGGCATCAGAAGCCTAGCTCCTCACTCTCTGTGAGCTGTGCTCCCTCTGGCCTCTGTCTGTCTCCCTTAGAGCCTAATCATATTTGAAAGTAGTTTTTATCTGTGATTATTCATCCGTATGTGAGGAGCTTACGTGGCTAAGCCGTCACTTCCATCAAATCCAAGGACGTGGCCCCGTTAATACACACAGGCCTAGGGTTGGCAGGGAAAGCAGTCCCCACCCCGTCCACGCAGGGGGATTTCAGGGAATTAGAGGGGACCAGCGCTGGGGAGGCAGACGGTGCTGGCGCTGAGCGAAACAAACCGGAGAGCTCTGATGGCAGGGGGGCCGCCAGGCCCCTGAATGGACAGGTGCGCTCGTCCTAAGGCACGACTTCTCAGACTTTAATGAGACGGTGTCTGTGAAGATTACATATTAGCTTTTGAGAATAATATTTCATTTTCGCTGGCTCTTTCTAATCTGCAGGAGATGATGTGCTGGGCTGGGTTTAACGCTCACACACACGTGTCAGGTTAATTCTCTGTTAAACTGTGGGGGTTAGAGCTGGCGTGGGGGCAGGGAGCCAGCCAGCCAGCCAGCCGACGGGACAGGCCAAGGACAAAGCTGCAGGACACCAGGCTGTAACAAAGACAAGGCCATCTGATTGCCCTGTTTTTCCTTCTGATCTTTGTCTTTTCTTATTTATTTTTTTCAAACCGTGTTGATATAATCCATTACCCATTTGAAGTGTCTAATGCAATGGTTTTTAGCATAGTTACGGAGTTGTGCGCCCATCACCACAATCTGTGTTGGCCTCTACTCAAGTGTCACCTTCTCTCACTGGACATTAGGCACCTGCTCTCAGGTGCCAAGAAAAGTTTCATCCCAAAAAAGAAACCCCATGCCTGCTAGCAGTTGCTCCTCATTTCTCACCAACCTCCCAGCTCTGGGCAACCATGAATCTATTTTTGTCTCTAAAGATTTATCTTTTCTAGATATCTCATATAATTGAAATCGTATGTAATATATGGTCTTTTGTGACCGGTTTCTTTCACCTAGCAGAGTAGTGTCAAGATTCATCCGTGTTGGCTCATGCATCAGTATTTCATGCCTTTTCATGGCTGAATAATAGTCCATTGTATGGACAAACCGTATTTTATTCACCCATTTATTTGTTGATGGACACTGGGATTGTTTCTAGTTTCTGGCTGTTATCAACGCTTGTGTACAGGGTTTTGTGTGGATGTGTGTTTTCATTTCTCTTGGATATATATCCAGGACTGGGATTGCTGGGTCATATGATGTCTCTGTGTTTAATTTTCTGAGGAACTACCAGATTGTTTTTCAAGGTGGCTGCCCTGTCTAACATTCTCGCCAGCACTGTATTTCTCCACATCCTCACCAACATTTGTTATTATCTCTCTTTTTTTTTTTTTGATGATCACCATCCTAGTGGGTATGAAGCAGTGTCTACTTATGGTTTTAACTTGCATTTCCCTAATGGCTTGAATTTGAGCATCTTTTCATGTGCTTATTGGCACATGAAGGATTATATATCTTCTATGGAGAAATATCTATTCATATTCTTAACTCCTTTTGTAATTGGGTTGTCTTTTTTATTATTGAGTTGTGAGAGTTCTTTATATATTCTGGATGCAAGTCTCATAAGGTATATGGTTTGCAAGCTTTTTCTCCCTGTTCTGTGATTGTCTTTTCACTTTCTTGATGGCATCATTTGCAGCACAGATGTTTTCAATTTTGATGAAGTCCAATATATCTATTCTTTTGTCACTTGTATTTTGGGGGTTATATCTAGTAAGGCTGCTTAACAAAGATTTACTCTACATTTTCTTCTAGGAGTTTTAATAGTTGATCTCATTTAGATCTATGACCCTTTCAGAGTTAATTTTTGTGTGTAGTGTGAGGTAGGAGTCAAAGTTTATTCTCTTGCACATAGAATTCCACTTGTTACCGTACCAGTTATTGAAAATGATGTTTCAGTTTCTTGTGGCCATCTCAGTTAATGGCAACTCCATCGTCCAGTCGAAATATTTGAGATTTAGTTTTTAACATTTGAGTTAGATCTTACTACATATTTTTATTTAAAAATTATCCCTACTACTAATTTCCTATATCCATTCAGTTGTCAACATCAAGAATCAGTATTATGGGTCCTACGTTGTGCCCAGACTTCTATGTATATAAAATTAAGAGTAATGTGAATTATTTAATACTCAAGCATTTTTCTCAGCCACAATATGCAGCTATTGCAGATGCCCTACTGATTCCTGCCAAGGTCCAGAACCACAAGTTGGAACACAAAGAGAGGGAAGAAATAAGCGTCAGCATCACAGGGAAATGGTACTATGCTATGCAAGAACCTATTGCAATGACTCTATCTGAGAAGGCATATTCAACAAATCAATTAATTTGTCCTCTCTCTTACCTAAACGCTCCTGCCACTCAGATCACCCCGGCACTCCCCAGCAGTGCCTGTCTCTGCTTTGGCATTGGCACCACACCAAAACCTTCCAGCCGTTTGGTGCAGTTGCCTTCAGTTTTGAGAACAGAGGTCAAGGTCTTAGAGAAGCATCTCTAGCCCTGAATGGTATTGCTCATGTGAGTGGATGCTTCAGGTCATGCATGGTTTGACTGCTAGGTGCAGACCCCTAGTGACAGAGGTGCCCAGGACAGGACCCCCTGTTGCTCAGGTCTGAGGGCAATCTTGCAGGTGTGTGTGGGTGAAGAGGGGTCTGAAGAAGAGCTTCAGGGATTTAACATCTGGACAGCATCTTGGAGTGCATAAACCATCTCCTTTTGGTGCTCATGGGAACTTCTCTCCATATTTCTTATCTGGGCAGTATTTTCTCACTTCTGATTTGATTGTTCTGTGAATAATCTGAGGGGCTGAGACTCTTATGGGTCAAAGAGTGGTAAGCATTACCATTTTATTTAAAGATGCAAGTATTATTTTCCTAATAACTGTTGGTTTTGTGGACCAAAAGCATTGCTACAAGTACCTATTATTAAGTATTCTTTTCTGCAGATAAAGAACTAGGCAAACGCTATGGTATTTGGATGGAAAAAAAACCAAAAAAAAAAAAAAAACAGCGAGCCACCCAGCCTCTCTTGATCAATTTTATTTGAGCTATCAGCAGAGAATATTTTGCACTAGAGACTTCTTACATCGAGTAATAACTGAGTGTTAAATAAACAGATCATCAATTATTAAAAGGCAGTTGCATTAATGTAATCCTTTACATTTCAGTAGCACCAGCATTCGGAGGTGGGATGTAAAGCTAGTTAAAAAAAAAAAAAAGCATCTGATGTGCGAAGTAAGACCACAGTCCCTTGGCACAAAGTTTTTGGAGGATCTATCTCCAGATTTTCCGTTTAGGAGTGGGGGTTGTGACTGGGAGAGGCGTGAAATCCAGTCTAACGTAGCAACATCTGCTGAAGCTATGCCAGTAAGAGCAGTATTTTGAGGGCTTAGGGCTCTTGCAAAGCCAAAGTTCACCTTTAATACAGGATCTACACACTCTTCATTACTGGCTGATTTCAGGACAACTTTTTGTGAACACATTTTCTTTTATTTATTTTTTGGAATACAGACAACTCATTTGAATGGTTAAAAAACTAAAAAGTAAAAAAGAAAAAAATACAGTGAAAACTCTTCCTCTCATTCCTGTCTCTGTCTCCATTGTCCTTTCCTGCGACAAGAAATCATGGCCATCATTTTAATGTATCTGTCCAATGTCCCTTTGCATATATCAGCAAGTAATAATTTTAACTCTTACCTCACACCATTCTGCACCTTGAATGTTTTTGCTTTTGATCTTATTTGCTAATATACCCTGGCGATCATTCCGTATCAGCACACAGAGAGCTTCCTCATTCTTTATTTCTACCCACAGACTCCCTATTATAAGTTACACTGTATTTTATTTAACCAGTCTACACTAGACGGGCATTGGGCTGTTTCCAGCTATTTTCTTAGGCTAACACACTGCAATGGATAACGCTGTATATGCATGATGCTACATATATTTGGGATAAATTTCCATAAATGGGACTCTGGGTCAAACTGGATATGCATTTGTGATTTTGATAGATAATTGCCGAATTGTCCCTCCATGAGGATAGGGTAGCCATTCACGCTCCCAGGAGCAATGAATGAGATGTCTGCTTCCCCAGGGCTTGCTCATGTTTTGTGGAACAGCTCAAGTGGAGACTGTCCCACTCAGCACCAGCTTTGTAGGAGAGAATTGCTCTAGCACATCAGCCTCCTCATCTGTGAAATGGGGCTGTAAGAGTCCCTACAGTCTGGTGGTTGGGAGAGTCCCATGGACTAATGCACACAAAGCACTAAGCACAGTTTGGACAGAGTGAGTGCTTAAAAATGCCATCAGTTTTTATATGGGTCAAATAAATACCACTGAGAGACTGTCCCATCTCTGCCTCCGTTAGGAGATGGTGTGTTCACATTTATGTCATAAAACTGCAGAGGCACTGAACATTTTCTTGGAGGAGGAGGAATCTTGGTTCTAGGTAAGCAAACATGAGCCCCTCTGTTGGGTACAACTGGAGACGAGGAAACTGGAGGTTGGGAGTGAAAGAGGGAGGCGATGGGTGATAGAGCAGGAGCAGAGATTCTGCAGTGAGCCTTGGAGAAGAAAAGCAAACCTGTACTTAGGCACCAAAACCCCGTCTCCCTGAGGAGGATCTGAAATGTGTAGCAGGTGCCGGGTGCCCCAGGGCACTGTCTAGCCTGGAGTTTTACCAGGACAGCCACAGTTCTAGAATCCTGAGCATCGAGGAGGAGTTGAAGAAGAAGCTATTTCCTTGGACCAAGTGGACTTGGCAGCATAGCTCTGTGGTTGAAGGCTCTATTTCCGGAGTCAGCTAGCCCTGGGTTCAAATCCTGGCTCTACCGCTTGATGGTGGGGGCGGTGGCGGCCTCGGGGGAATTCACATTTCTGATCCTCACTTTCTTTCTCTGTCATCTGGGGATAAATAAAAGCCACAGTATGGGCATTCCCAGGCTGCTTGTATGTTCACAGGGAGGCTGTGAGATTTCCATGATGTAATAGTTCAAAGGCACGGATCACCACGCCTGGCACACATTAAGCACTTAATCAACATTAGCAGTGATTAAGGACATCAAATGAATAGGACTTTACCAGCTCTGTCTCTCTGTGGCAGAAGAGAGTCCCTGAGGGGGTGAACATAAGCAAATTCAAGTCAGAAAATCAAGAAAAGCCCCTTCGGATAGATGTACATTTATACAGAGGGAAAAAAAAATGCCTCTTAGCATGCATGTTATTTGTAACAAAGCAAAACGAATTTGTAAGAGTCTTATGGATGCAGAGGAGGGAGATCCGAAAATTTTCCTGCAGTCTTGAGGCAGCAAATGGAAAATGAGTTGTATGGTGCAGACTGCTGCTTATTTAAGACATAGAAAAATCACGGATAATCTCTTTACTGCTCTCTGCCTGGTTATGTCGTTTACTGAAGGTGAAATAGTCAGACTTTTCCATACACTGTCCCTTTATCTCATTTTAATGTTAAGGACATAACGCTCCTTCAACACTTCTAACCCTTCTACTTTTTTTTTTTTTTTCAGCCCACCACTCTCTGTAAGAACTTAATCCTTGTGTCTGGGATTCATCCGAAAGCCCTAATCTGTCTGCTTGCTTTGCAAGCTCCTACTCTTAACCAGCTATCACCTTCTTCGTGAAGTGTTCAGTCTCACCAGCCATCAGTGGCCCTTTCTTCTCCGATCCCCCGGGGGCTCTGTTGATGTTTCCTTTGTAGCTTTTTGTGTATTGGGCTCTAGTTCTTTGTGTGCATGTCTGTCTCTCCCACAACTGGGAAATCTTTGTCAAAGATCGCATTCCTCCTTCTCTACTTGCCAAGTCCCTCAAACTTGTATCGTGTCAGGCCCTGTGACAGGATCTGTGGGTACAGAAATGAATTAGACACAGTTCCTGGTCTAGAAGGAAGATCTCAACACAGTATGGGAGCCATTAGAGACCCAGGCACTGAGCTTAACGTGACCCAATTCCCTCATTTCATCCTCTGAACAACCCTAGAGGCACCTGTTATTTTTCTCATTTTACTGCTGAAGAGCATGTGCCAGAAGGGAAGTAGAAGTTGCCCAAGAACATAGTTGGTTGCAAGGTGCTGCAGATTGGTGTCTGGTGAGGGTCAGGAGGCCTCCCTGGAGGAGGCAAAGCCCGTCAACACGATGACTATGAGAAGGCTTTGGCCAGGTGATGGAGCACCGGGAAGGAATTCCAGGTGGTCGGAGCAGGCGTAAGTCTTAGGGGTAAGAGAGAGGCTGCCCTTTGGGGAACCACAAGAGTCTTCGTCATCTCCACGTGCCCAGTCTTTGCACGGAGTGTGGCACGTAGTTGGCGCTTACTAAGCATTTGTTGTAAGAATGCATTCCTGCTATGGAAGTCCCCACCACTGTAGTTCAGCTCTGGGTTCCAGCTCATGACATTCTTCAGGACTCTGTCAATAACCCAGCTCTCATTTTTTGCTGAGGTCCCTGCGATGCAAGGACCACAGTCCCATCTTGGGAGAGCATGTCCCCAAATTGTTTCCTTTCAACCCCCCAGAAATACAGTGCAGAGTCTCATTCATCTACCTTTACCCTTTCGAGGTCCAGAGAGTGTGTCCTACATTCATGTCAGTCAGACTGAGCAAAGCTTTGAGCACAGATGGGTGATTGTTGGATGAACAGCTGGTAGAGTCACTTGGCTGAGGCCATCTCCACAACTCCAGGATGCTCGAAAACTGCTCCTTACAGATGGGAGACCACCCCCCCACCAGGAAACGTGAATCTTAGGGAGTCTGCTTACGGTCTGGCCATACTTCCCACCTCCTCCTTCTCCTCCTCTCTTCGCCCCAGAGCCCCGGGGAATATTGTTCTAGTCTGAACGTGGGGAAGGGGGGAGGGAGGTAGAGACTCTCTTCTCTCCCTCTTGCTTTGGCTCATGCCTCTTTGTTAAGAACAGGAACGTTCTTTCTTTTATACCTTGGAAATTAACAGTAAGGACTCTGGAGCCAGACTTCTCGGGGTTCACATCCTGGCTCTGCTACTTACCAGCTTTGTGACTTTAGGCAAGATGTTCATCTCTGTGCTTCAGTTTCCCCACTGGTAAATTGGGGTTAGTAACAACACCTATTCATGAGATTTTATAAGAACTTAAAAGAATTAAAGCATTAGGGTAGCACACTATCTGGCACATGGTAGGTACAATGTATGTGATGATGAGGAGGAGGATGACAACCGTGATAATGGTTAAAGTTACTCTACACAACCCCCCTCCTCTCTTCTGGTTCTTTCCCATGAAAAGTTGATGACAAAAAGTCCTATCCAAATGGAAATTAGCTCTTCTCCTCTGAGGCAAGATGAGCTTAGACTTGTTTATTGTCGAGTGCAATCAACAAAGGGAAGAAAAACAAAATCATTACATTTCACGTTAAAATAGGAGGGCTGATCCTATGAATGCTGTGCCTAGAGTTGTTTGAGTTGATATGTTACTCAAAACTGGAAAAAAACCTGATCTAGTCCATTTGCTAAAATTATGATGGGTAAACTGAGGCTCAGAGAAAGGAACTGACTAATGCATGGTCCACAGACACAGAGCCGGACCTTGAACACCTGTGTCCCGGTGCCTGTTCATGCTCCTTGCACTGCCCCCCAGACAAGTGTAGAAATACAGCCATTTTTTGAAGCATCTCTGATTTCTTCTGTGACAGTGGTCAACAAATATTTTTTTGTAAAGAGCTTGATAGTAAACCCACCTACCTCTGTTTCTTTTTACTTCTAATTTTTTTTTAAAAGAGGGAAGATAGAGATGACAATTGTTTTCTACGTTAACAAATGAAATTAAGGGAGAAATTCACTAAAATGGTGTTGGTTACGATGGCATTCCTGGTACAACTTACCAGAAACTCTAAATTTTAAAGGGCAAATTTTATCTGTCAGTGTGACTCAAGTACTTTTTTTGGAGTATTTTAATTTTATTTTTTTTGAGATATAGTTGATTTACATTATTATATTAGTTTCAGGTATACAACACAGTGATTCAAAATTTTTATAGATGACACTCCATTTATAGTTATTACAAAATATTTGCTATATCCCTGTGCTGTACAATATATCCTTGTAGCTTATTTATTTTATATATAGTTTTTAACTGAGGTATATTGATGTACAACATTATGTGAGTTTCAGGTGTACAACATAGTGATTCACAATTTTAAAAGGTTATATTCCATTTATAGTTATTAAATATATTGGCTACATTCCCTGTGCTGTACAATATATCCTTGTAGCTTATTTATTTTATACATAGTAGTTTGTACATCTTACTTCCTCACTGCTATCTTACTGTTTCCCTCCCCACTGGTTTGTTCTCTGTACCTGAGTCTGCTTATTCTTAGTTAGATTCACTAGCTCCTTATGTTTTTTGGATTCCACATGTAAGTGATATCATACAGTATTTGTCTTTCTCTGTCTGCCTTATTTCACTAAGCATATTACCCTCCAGATTCATCCATGTTGTTGCAAATGGCAAAACTTTATTCCTTTTTAATGACTGAGTAGTATTCCTGTGTGTGTGTGTGTGTGTGTGTGTGTGTGTGTGTGTGTGTGTGTGTGTATGGTGTAGATAGATAGATAGATAGATAGATAGATAGATAGATATAGATATCACATCTTTATCCTTTCATCTGTTGATGGACACTTAGATTGCTTTCATGTTTTGACTATTATAAAAAATGCTGCTGTTCTTATTTCTTTTCACTATTTTTTTTTCTGTTTAGCATCAGTAATTTCCACTACTCCTATCTTCCAGCTTGCTGAGCCATTCTTCTGTATCATTTAGTCTACTGTTGATTCCTTCTAGTGTATTTTTTTATATCAGTTATTGTATTTCTCATCTCTGTTTGGTTATTCTTTATATTTTCTAACTCTTTGTTTAAAACTTCTAACCCCTTGCTTGGTTTGTCCATTCATCTCCTGAGTTCTTTGACCATCTTTACGGTTATTTCCTTGAGCTCTTTATCAGGTTGTTTGATTATCTCCACTTGCTGCCTATGTTTCCTGGCCTTGGAGAAGTGGCCTTTGGTAGGAGACCTCCTATGCATCCGAGCAGTGTCCTTCCCTCTGGTCACCAGAGCTATATGCTCTAGGGATGTCCCCTATCAAGGCTGTGGGGGCCTTCTGTTGTGGTTGGCTGGCTACTCTGGGCAGTCTCATAGTCATGGATGGCACCCAGTCCAGCTGGTTGCCAGGCTCTGCCTTGTGCAGGGGCTACTGGCTGCTGCTTGGCAAGGCTGGGTCACAGAGATCTCCAGGGAGCCCCAGGGCTAGTGCTGGCTCATTGGTGGATGGAATTGGGGTCCAAGAGCTCCCAGGGCTGGTGCCCAATCACTGGTGGGTGGAGCCAGGTTCTGGGCTATTGCTGGCCCAGATCCAGCCCTGGGGTCTGGCTGCAGGGTCCATCAAGTAATTTTAATCTATAGCATGAGAATTTTCCCCTTGCTCCCAGATATTAGCTTCTTTATTAGGCAATTTTAAAAATAAGCAGAAAGAAGAGAAAACGTGTTTAGAGATGCTTTGCTTTAGTCTGAAGAAATCAGTCTGCAGAAGAGACCACAGGCAGGTTAGCAGAGTGAGGTTTAATCTTTATCAGATAAATGTGCAGTTAAGAAGATGCCAGGAGACATCCTTTCTGTGAGGTGCATAGTCGCCTGCATCTTTTGAAACAGTTTGTGGGGGAGGGGGTGTATTAATTATCTTTTGCTGCATGATAATTAGACCCAAATTTAACAGCTTAAAACAATGCACATGTATCATAGCGCATGGTTAGGGACCCAGGTACAGCTTAGCTGCCCTCCCTGCTTCAGGGTCTCTCACAAGCTGCAAACAAGGTGTCAGCCACTCTGGGGTTTCTTCTGAAGTGCCAGCTGGGGAGAGACTCACTTCCAAGGCCCTGAGGTTGTTGGCAGAATTCAGTTCTTCAAGGATCGTTGGACTGAGGGCTTCAGTTCTTCGCTGGCTGTTGGCTGGATTCCACCCTCAGTGCTTTGCCATGCGGGCACCTCCAGTATGGCAGCTTGCTTCATCAGAGCATGTAAACCAAGAAGGCAATAGAATCTCCTAGCGAAATGAACTCCCAATCTCATGCAACCTAATTATGAAAGTGACATCTCATTGGGTTTGCCATTTTCTACTGATTGGAAGTAAGTCACAGGTCTTGCCCAGGCCAAAGCACACAGGTTTACACAAGGACATGAGTCCCGGGGGGTGGGGACGCTTGGGAGACATCTCAGGGTCTACTTGCTACAGGGAAGGAGGAGCAGTGATGTCAGCCTTAATGAGCACAAGACCTTCCGTGCTGGGAAGTTCTCCGAAGCCATATTTCTCTGAAGGCTGAGTGACGATTGGTGACTGTCATGGGTAGAAGAGGGGATTATGTGCCCATATTGCACACTTTCCATCTCTTCCTCAAAACCCTGTTTTCTTTTGGGGAAATTTGAACTGAAGGGAGACCATTCATTCTCATCAAATCTGTGTGCTGGATAAGACAGGGCCTATGTGATGGTTAGGACTCTTAATGGCAAGCAACAGAAAATCTAACCCAGGTGGCTTAAGAAAAGAGAGAATTACTATCTTATGGAACTAGAACACCCAAGAATAAGTCTCAGAGGCTTAAAGCAATGTATTTTATTTGTTTGCTTATTATTTTTATTCTTTGGATTAGGCTTAGTATATATGGCAAAATCCACCCTTTTTTGTGTGCAATTCGTGGGTTTTGATAAACACATCCAGTTATGTAACTGCCACCAAAATTTAGATATAGAACTCCCCCCCCCCAAAAAAAAAACCCTTTCTGTCTCTTTCTAGTCAACTTTTCCAGCCACTCTCAGCCCCCGGCAACTATGAATCTCTTTTTAGTACCTACAGTTTTGCCTTTTCAGAATAGCTTTTAAGTGGAATTACACAGTATATTGCCTTTTGAACCTGGCTTCTTTCACTCAGCATAATGCCTCTGGGATGCACTCATGTCACTGAATGTATCAGTAGATCATTCTTTTTTAAATTACTGAGTAGTAGTTCCTTTTATGGTTGTGCACAAATCTGTTTACCCATTAACTAATTGAAGAAAATTTGTCTTGTTACCATGTTTTGCAACTATGAAAAAAACTACCATAAACATTCACACATAGGCTTTTTTTGTGTGTGTGTGTGACTATAAAATGGTGAAAATGAATTCCACACCTAGTAGTGGAATTGCTGGGTCATTTAGTAAATTTATGTTTCATTTTATAAGAAGCTGGCAAGTTATTGTTCCAAAATAGCTGTACCATTTTGCATTCTTGTCAGCAATGCATGAGGGTCCCAATGGCTCCCTATACGCACCAATTCTTGGTATCATCAACTTTAGCCCTTCTAATGGGTGTGCAGTGGTAGCTCTAGGTGGTTTTAATTTGCATTTTCCTAATAACTAATGATGCTGGTTATCTTTTTATGTGTTAATTTGACATCTATATAACCTCTTTGGTAAACTGTGCATGTCTTCTGCCCATTAAAAAAACTGTATTCTTTTCTATTTTGAGGATAAACACAATGCTTGGCTAAAATTCTCATAGGTCAAGTTTGAGTGAATAGAAACAACTATAATAACAACATAATGGGACCCTAATTGTAAAAAATCTAAAGTATGCAAAACAACATAGAACTCCAGAGGCAATAAAATGACATAATATTATATAAAATTATATTGTTGTTGTTTTATTATTATTGAGTTTTCAGTGTTCTTTATATATTCTAGATACAAACCCTTTACCAGAAATGTGTTTTGCAAATACTTTATCCCAGTCTGGGGCTTGGATTTTCATTATCTTAACAGAGTTAAGTTTTAAAAAGTTAATGAGGTCGAATTTATCAGCTGTTTCTTCTATGGATTATGCCTTTGGTGTCATATCTAAGAAATCTTTGCTTAACATGTGCAGGAAAAAAAATTGCCTTCTATGTTTTCTTCTAGAAGACCTCATTTGGTGTGGAGGGTATAGCTCAGTGGTGGACTGCACACCTAACATGCATGAGGTCCTGGGTCCAATCACTAGTAACTCCATTAAAAATAAATAAATAAACCTAATTACCCCCTCCCCCCAAAAAAACCAAAAAAATTTTAAAAAGTAATTTTTATGCTGAGTTCTAAACCATAAATCAGTTTTTGCCATTTTAAAAACAATATCCATGCAATAAATCAATGTGAGATTCATCCATGTAGTTACAGTTAGTTAATTTTCATTGCTGTATAGTATTCCATCAAATAAATATACCACCATTTACTTATTCACCTTATTGTTGTTGGACCTTTGTGATTATTTCCTGTTCTAGCAACAGTGTTGCTAGAACATTTTTGTACATGATCTTTTGGTTCATAGTTCTGTTGGGTATATAATCTAGGAGTAAACTTGCTGGATCATAGAATAAGCATACATTCAAGTTTACTAGATTCTGCTACATAGTGTTCTAAAGTGCTTGTATGAATTTAAATTTCCATTTGCAGTGTGTAGGAATTCCAGTTGCTCTACATTGTCAACACCACTTGATATTGTCAGTCTTTTTAATTTTAGCCATTCTAGTGGGTATGTAGCGGTGTCTCATAATGATTTAAATTTGCATTTACCTAATGACTAATGATGTTAGTTATTAGCTAAATGCATCTTTTCATCTGCTATTGACTATTTAGATATCTTTAAAAAGATTTTTTTGGGGTAAAAGACTCAGTCTTTTGCCCATTTTCTATAGTGTTATTATTATTTTTCATGCTGATTATTAGAAATTCTTTTAAACTCTGGATATGAATCCCTTTCAAGTTATATGTGTTGTGACTATCTTCTCCCACTGTGAGGCTTGCCTTTTCACTCTCTTAATGGTATCTTTTTATGCACAGATGCTCCTAATTTTAACAAAATGCAACTTATCAGTCTTTCCCTTTATGGTTAGTGGTTTCTGTGACCTGTCCAAGACATCTTTTCTTACCTGAAAGTAATGAAGATACCTTTCTATGTTATCTTCTAGAATCTTATTATTTTACTTTTAACATTTATATCTACAAACCGTTTGGGATTTATTTTTATGTATGGTGTGAGGCAGGGGTCAAGTTTTATTTTTTTTTCCCATGTAGATATCCAATTGACCCAGCACCACTTATTGAAAAGACTTATTTCCTCATTGTCCTGCCATTTTATCATAAATCAAGTGTTTTTAGCTGCATGGATCTGTTTCTGAATTCAGTTCTCTTCCATTCATTTATTTATTTTGTGCCAACACTACTGTCTTAATTTTTATTCTTACAGTAAGTCTTAATACCTGGGAGAACAGGCCTTTTTATTTTGTTTATCCTCTTTAAGATTGTCTGGCTAGTCTTGACCCTTTGTATTTACATATAAATTTTAGAATTAGCTTCTCAATTTCCATAAAAACACCAACTAGGAATTCAACTGGAATTATGCTAAATTTATAGATAAACTTACAGAGAATTGACATTGTTACAGTATAGAGCTTCCTATCCATGGCGATGATTTGTATGCATTTATTGAAGTGTTTAAAATTTTTTATCAGTGATATTTTAGAGTTTCCTATGTACCAGTTTTATACATCTTTTGCTAGATTTATACCTAGGTATTTGATATTTTAAAATATTATTATAAGCAGACATTTTTGTTATTGAAATGTTTGCTGGTATATAAAAATACATTTGATGATTTTGTATTTATCTGGACGGACTGGGTTTTGAACACGTTGTTTTCTCTTGGGAGGAAGGTTGAAGTATGTATCTCTCTGAGCCTCCCAGATGCACTGCACCTGGGACTCAGGGTTTCCATATTATACCACCAGGGGCCGTATTCAAGATGTAGTCAAGGAAGGCAACATTTACATAGAGTAGCATGTGATTGGCTCCCTATGCATTGTGCAACCTTAACCACCTTGTCTGATATATATATCTATCAGACATTGATAGAATTACCCTTGAAGGTTGACCCAGCTCTAAGTTGACCATCAATGTTTGCATTTATCAGCTTCTCTTGGCACAGATGTGGTGTTGCCAGGATGCTGACAAAATGTTTCTGGAGAACTCCATGCCCCCTCTACATTTTCTGTTTGCCTTTTATTGATTCTTCTCTCCTGTCTTTCTAAGCCTGAGCCAGGAACCCTCCTGTTATTAAAAGCAGTCCCAGTTGCCCATACCTTTCATTTCCTTTGAATTACATTAATTGCCTGACAGCTAAAAAGTGAGCTGGTATTTTCAGATTTCAGCTGCTGGTCGGCAAGAAATATTTACCAGCTCCTGCAGATTTATAAAGATGCCATGGAGATGCCTGGAGACTAACAATCAGAAAATATAGCAGCAAAACAACACTATTTTTCAAGGTTAAATGCTCGGAATGCTAAAAAGAAATTGTCCATAAAGCAGAATAGGGATTCGGAAGCAGGCAGCCTGTACCATGGACAAAAGAAAGGAGCTGGAGGTTTAAAATAAGATTTCACAGCTTCACAATAATTATGAATTTAATAAGGGGAGCTTTATTTTTAATTTAGTTCCAGTCTGGCAGCCTATATCCTCCCTCCCACCCCCTCTCCACAGCATGGTAATGCTCTTTAATGTGGTCCTAAGGTTGAGGTCACAGTGAGAGCCAGGAAAGGCCCCCAGCCGTAAGACTTTCTGATGAAGAAGTATTAGACAGATAATGTTCCTGCTTCTCTGCAGGCAGATGGGACAAACTCCCACTGGCTTTATTCCCTCTTGGCAGTCAGAGATGTGTCTTTATGCAGAAGGACAGTAAGTTCTAAAAATTCTGAAACAGGAAGATTTTTTTCTCTGATAGGACCCCAGGCTTTTCTCCTGTTTTCCATGAGCAGAGTAATAAAACTCATCTGAGGCCACCAAGAATGGTCACAGACTCCCAGGCCAACATCTGCTCCAATGCTTATGTTTCCTCCAAACAAGGTAATTTATATGTGGTTGGTAAAGGACCACAGAATTTCCTGAAATGCTTTTTTTGTATGAGCTGTTTTCAGGACCATATGTATTCATTTATTTGTTATTCATTCATTCATGCATTCAACAAATATTTGTTGAAGACATTTTTTTGAGATGCTCTTTTTTTATTGAGATTAAATTGAATGAATTTAACACAAAATGAATCAATTTAAGGTGAACAGATCAGTGGCATTTAGTACCTTCACAATGTTGCACAACCTCCACCTCCCTCTATTTCCAAGACATTTTGTCACCCACAAATAAAAACCCATTAAACGGTTACTTCCCCCAGCCTCTGGTGTTTACCAATATGCTTCCTATCTCTATCGATATACCTATTCCAGATATTTTATATAAGTGAAATCATGTAATATGAGACCTTTTGCTTCTGGCTTTTTCACTGAGGATCATGTTTCTGAAGTTCATCCACACTGTAATGTGTATCAATATGTCATTCTTTTTTATGACTGAATAATATTCCATTTAATGGATGTACCACAATTTGTTTATGCACTCATCCACTGCTGAACATTTGAATTGTTTCCTTGTCTGGGATATTGTGAAAGGGATGCTGTATATTTATATACCACTTATTTGAATATCTGTTTTTGATTCTTTGGGGAGTGGAATTGTTGGGTCATAGAGTAATTCTATGTTTAGCTCTTTGAGAAAATGCCAAAGTGCTTTCCCCAGGGCCACACCATTTTCCATTCCCATTTCAAATGTTCTTCTATACCCTTGGACACATTGTGAACAAAACTGACTCTTACATTTTCTGCTAGCTCAAAAGCAAAATGATGGTTCCTAGTGGTGTATCTATAAATTATACTGGACCAAAAGGAGAGGAATTGAGTCACTGTGGGTTCCTACAAAATGGTAGGAATGAGACTGGTAATACTGGCTCACAGGGAAGACACCATCTTGAAAGGCTGCTGTGATGAGGTAGCTGACACACAACAGAAATACAAGACACACACCTTCCTCTCTCTCCTACCTCCCTTCTGTCTGCATAAGTGACTCCTGAAATCCCTTGTAGATCTATGCTTTAATTACTCAGGGTTTGGGACCCACCTAACCTGTAAACTCCCTTGCTGTATTTATTTTCAGAACCTGGGACAGTGCTCAGCATGTGGCAATTAGGAAGTAACTGCTGAAAGAATGAACAAATGTTCATCCTCCTATGTCCATCCTTAGACAAAGGAATCTGCATTTTACATTATATTCATTATTTGTTGGGGAGGGGCCTGTGTAAGACATCCTATATGAGTCTGGAAAATGCTGAGAGATTTTATTTTTGGTGTTCAATTTTAGGTTCTTATTCCCACCTGGGCCACAGGACAGCTCCCTCTTATGGAATATAAAAAAGCCATGTTCAGATTTCAGGTTGCTCATAAATCTGCTTCCTACGTTATCATTTTTTATCTGCCTACTTCCGTTTCCCCTGGGTTGGAAGGAAGCGCTTTACTTTAGAAATGATTCACTACTCCCGGGCCACCGAGGACTTTGAAAGCCACACAATAGAAGTTCCACTTCAAACCTCCCCATTTATAATTGTGGGGGAAAGCTGGGTGTTGTCTTGGGGGTTAGCAATGATTTTACAAAAACTCAACCTTTGTTTCTCATGTGTCCATTTTTCAAAAACTTACTACTCACATCTCTGAAAGTCGTTGCCCCCGAGGAAACATTTATTTTTGGTTTGACATCTTTTGCACTGTACCCCTTTTCAGCCCTCCTTTCTAACACAGGATAAATAGCTCTGTGGGGTTTGGAGCAAGAGTTACATCTTGCAGGATGTTTGTGAGTGCGAGGAAATCCTGCTCCCCTCCCCCAAACTCCTAGGTCAGAAGATGAAAGGATAACCAGTTAAGACAAATGGGTTTGAGTGGTGTCATGGGTTGAGTTGTGCCCTCCTACCCCGGCCCCCACCATTCATATGTTGAAGCCCTAACCTCCAGGACTTCAGAATGTGGTTTTATTTGGAGCTGGGGCTGTTGCAGGTGTAATTAGTTAAGTTGAGGCCATATTGGAGTAGGGTGGACTCCTAATCCAGTATAACTGGTGTCCCTATAAAAAGGGGAAATTTGGAAATAAACATGCACACGGGGTGAACAGCACATGAAGACAAAGGTGGAGACAGAAGTCAAGGAATGCTGAAGATTGCCAGCAAACCATCAGAAGCTGAGAGAGAGGCACAGAACAGATCTTCCTTACAGCCCTCCAGAGGAATCAACCCTGCCAGTACCTCCAGAACTGTGAGACCATCAGTTTCGGTTGTTTAAGCCACCCGATTTGTTTGGTCTTTTGTTACAGCAGCCACAGGCAACTAAAGCAAGTGATATGTTTATGATATTTGTCTAAGGGTTTGTGTTTGCTTGGGAGGTGATGTAGTATGGTGTTGAGTACTTGGATTTTCAGAACCAGATATCTTGAGTCTGAATTCCAGCTGGGTAATCTGGGAAAATTACTTATTATCTCTAGGTTTCCAGTTTCCTCAGAATAAAATGGGGAATTATAGAGACTTAGACCTCATAGTACTGTCACGAGGATTAAATGAGTTAATAATGTATTTAAAGCGCTAAGTCGTATATGTGCAGTCGAATTGTAATGACTCTACCTAATAAAAATTAAAAATAAAAAAAAAGCGCTACGCCAATTATCTGGCACATAGTAATCACTTGATGAGTGGTAGTTATCATTAGTAATAACTGGCAGTATTTACTGAGTCCAGAAGAGACCTCTGCTACCCAAGATTTAAAAATTGCTCTGTGGACCACATGTAGTTGGAACTTCCACTGTCTCTGACTGCTGCTCTCAAGGCTAATGGTCTGGGGATCTGTGACATCTCTATTCCCTTTCAAGGACTTCATCTCTCTCTGTCAGTCAGGGCTTGTCGTAACTGACACATCAGAAGATCTACTGGCCTTTTAAGTGAAAGTAAGAGGGTTCAAGAAACTGAATGGGAATTCGGAGTGATCAGTTGCCAGGATCACATATTCATTCACATTCAAACAACACATGTTTATTGAAAGCCAGTGGGCTCAATGCAGGATCTGACCCGGAGTGGGTTGTTTCCTTGATCTCCCACGATCAGGGGAAGGGATACCGTATAATAATCGTTCCACAACAACCGCCACTTGTTGAAATGTATGTCAGGTGCTGCGCATTGCCTTAGAACCATCACCCTTTAAAGTTCTGGAAGTCTAGATAGTATTTTTTTAGATAGTGTTTTTATCCCCATTTTACAGATATGGAAACTGAGACACAGAGCGATTAATGGCTGTTAATCACATGTAGTTAATGGCAAAATGAGAATTTGAACCCACATCTCTCAGACTCCAAAACCCATGTTCCTATGAACCACCGCCTTGACAGCGCCAGGAATCCAGTGCCCATAGGTGTGTACTGAAATAGATCGCAAGGAAACCCGTTAGAGAATCCAATGCTGGCATGAAAAACAAAAACAAAGCAAAGCAAAACCAAAACCAAAAACCTCTCATAGATTGATGGCTGGAGCAAAAATGTGCATTTTCCCAATGTTTAAATTCAGTGACTGAACCTGAGATTTGCTTTCATTTTCAATTGTTTTGAAGCCGTTAATCTGCCAGGCATTATGATGCAGGTGCATTTTGCCAAGCTGTTCCTCAGAAGCATTTTGTTATGATAATAATCACAAGTGTGACCCCCAGTCCTTTCATTCTGTTTATTCTCCATCGTTTCCTCCTGTGATAAGCGCTATTTCGGTAGTTCACCAACCTCCTCGATCCTTACTCGTTTAGGGAAAGAATATTAATTAGTGATGCTAAGGAGACTATGAGCTGCAAATGAAATTTTGATAATGAAATTCCTTGGACTGTCTGCCTCCCAAGGCACCCTCTGTTTAAATAGTCCCATTGAATGTTGTTATTAACATAAATAATAATGCTAATAATAATAATAATTAGCATTGTTTCCTGTTGTTATTCATGGAAAACAGCAAGCTCCTTTCCAGCCATATTGGCCTCAGTTAATAGTGGAAAATAGATTCTCATTTTATGTTTTTTTTTCCCTATCATTTTTGCTTTGCTCAGCTCATTCTAGGCCTGGCCGCTAGAACCTTAATGATGGTCTTTCTTGAACTTTTTGGAAAAACAAACAAACAAAACCCTTGTTCCTATTTGAAAGAGCAGTCTGTCTGATGTGGAAAACCTCCAACAGGCCACCTTTTCTTTTCCATGAGAAATTGCCTGGAAGCTCTATGTGGGTGCTGTAAGTCATTCCAAAAAAATTTTTATTTTCTCTTTCAAAACCTCTCCTGGTTTCTAGTATCTTTCCCTCCTAATCTGTCATGTGTACACGCTGAGAGCCATGCTTCCAAAAAAAGCAAATCTGGTTTTCCACCTCCTTTGGTGAAGAACCTAGACAGGATTCCCAGTGCCCTCAGGATAAAATCCAAATATCTTAACATGACCTCATGTTGTGACTCTTATGTTCCTGCTCAGCCTTCTCCCCCCTCATTCCACCCCCCTCTTTAGCCCAATGTTAGATGTCTTTTGGTTTTGCAGAGAAACTAAGCCATCTCACCTCTGGCCTTACCATGTACTGTGAGCACAGGGGTACCCTTTCCTCCTTAGCAAAGGGTGTATGAAATACAAGGTCGTGTATAAAAAGTGGTCCAGAAAATTGGGTAACAGGAGTGATGTCAGCAACATGGCTGAATAAGCTGTCTCTCATTGTATTTCCCTCAATAACAACCATTTGGCATCCATCCTTGGACAAAAGTCCTTTTGTGGGAGCCGAGGGACCCAGCACCATATGCCAGGGAACCGGGAGGAGTGTGTGTCGGGTAACAGGCACACAGACCTCAGTTGACTGTGGACCCCGAAGTGGCCCGTGAACTGGCTCCAGCCTCCCTTGGCCGTGGACCAGGAGCTCCTGCAGAACAATGACACGGACAATCACTCATGGATCAGGGAGCCTTTTGGAAGTCCAGGTTTCCAGTGAAGAAGTTCCGGCACCCTAGTGGAGCAAAAAAATACAAGTTTAGACACCCTGGAGAGGGTGAGAGGAAGAACCTGACTTAAGCTGCTTCACTCCTTTGCCCAGGCAGCGCCCCCCAGTGTCAAGCGAGATCTTCTCAGCCTGTGACTTCTCCTGTGGGGTAAAGTGAGGGTGTGTGAGGCAGCATCCAGCTGTGCAGGACATTGTCAAAGAGGCCCATTTCTCTCTCACCTCATCCAAAGTACTGAGTTGTGAGCTGCAGGACTTGGGTGGGGAGAGGCTGGGACAGCAGCAGAGAGGACTCTTGGAAGGCATTAAAAGGATGCAGATTCTGTGTTCTGGACTCCAGCAAGAAGCCCACCCATGAGCTGCTGGAAATTCCTTGCCCATGGATCCCTGCAACTGCTATGTGGGTACCTCCCAGGGCTCTGCATGCCTCACCCCCACAGCCCTGACACCTTGCAGCAGGCTCTCTGTGCGTGCTCCTGATGAGAACGGGAGAAAAAGCTTTGGCAGGTGGCTAGTGAACGCGCACAGAAAACCAGCCAGAATCTGTAGGCCAGGGAGATCTAAAACCTGAGCTTTTGCTTTGGCTTTGGGAAAGCAAAAGGGAGGCTGTCAGCACCCAGCCTGGTGCTTTGTAGGATTCAGAGAAGGCATTCAAGCTTAAGATTTTGGCCATAAGAGGGAGCAACAAGCATGGAGCAGGTGTATCCGAAGACAATCTGGGAGAGCCTCAGAATCCCCAGCAGGGCGGATGGGAGGTGTTTCATGGTGGCTGCACCAGTTAGTAAAGACTGGCGGAGGTGACGGCTACTGCAAACATGGAGACAGCAATGTAGGACTTCAAGGAATGTGAAAAATCACGGGAAGCATGACAACATTGAAGGATCACAATAACCTTCCAGTAACTGTCCACAAAGACATGGAGATCTGTGATTTACCCAGTAAATAACTCAAAATAACTCTTTGAAAGAAATCCAATGAGCTTCAAGAAAACACAGGAAGACAATTTAACAAAATCAGGGAAACAATACACAAACAAAACGAGAAGTTCAACAAAGAGGTAGAAATTGTAAAAAGGAACCAAACAGAAACTCGGGAGCTGAAGAGGACAATAAATGAAATGAAAAATACAACACAGAGCATCAGCTGCGTAATAAATGAAGCAGAAGAAAGCATCTGTGAATTAGAAGATAGGAACTTTGGGGGAAAAAAAAAAGAATGAAAAGTAGTGAAGAAAGCCTACTGATCTATGGATCCCCTCAAAAGAAGCAATCTGTGAATTATTGGAGTCCCAGAAGGAGAAGGGAGGGAGAAGGTGGCAGAAAGTTTATTTAAAAAACAATGCCTGAGAACTTCCCAAATCTGGGGAGACATTTTGATAGTCCCTGTGTTGTACAAAACATCCTTGTCACTTATTTTATGCATACTGGTTTGTACCTCTTAATCCCCTTCGCCTTTTTCACCTGTCCCCCAGCCTCTTCCCTCTGGCAGCCACAGTTTGTTCTCTGTATCTATGAGTCTGTTTCTGTTTTGTTTGTTTGTCTGTTTTGTTATTCAGAGTCCACATGTGAGTGAAATTGTACAGTATTTGTCTTTCTCTGTCTGACTTATTTCACTTAGAATGATATCCTCCAGGTCTATTCATGTAGCCACAAACGGCAAGATTTCATTCTTTTTTTATGGCTAAGTAATATTCCATGTGTATTCATATATCACATCTTCTTTATCCATTCATCTATTGATGGGCTCTAAAGTGGCTTCCATATCCTGGCTATTGTGAACATTGCTGCAATGACCATTGGGATGCATACATCTTGTTGAATCAGTGTTTTTGTTTTCTTCAGATAAATACCCACGAGTGGAATTGCTGGTTCATATGATAGCTCTATTTTTAGTTTTTCTGAGGAGTCTCCATACTGTTTTCCACAGTGGTTGCACCAGGTTACATTCCCACCAGCACAGCATGAGGGTCCCCTTTTCTCCACATCCTAACCAACTTTTGTTATTTGTGGTCATTTTGATGATGGACAGTCTTACCATTCTGACAGGTGTGAGGTGATATCTCATTGTGGTTTTGATTAGCATTTCCCTGATGTTTAGTGATGTTGCACATCTTTTCGTGTATCTGCTGGTCATCTGTATCTTCTTTGGAAAAATATTTATTTAGGTTCTCTGTCCGTTTTTAATTGGCCAAATAACCCCTTCTTGATGAACTTTGTGCCCTCATCATGTTCTCCTGTCATCGTTTCACATGTGTGGCCCCTTGACCACACACTATAAGACCTGGGTCTGTCTTTTGCAGTGCTATATCTCAGGAAGTCCTGAGGAAGTCCTGACGAAGTCAGGAAGTCTCACACACTGTAGGCACTTAAGATTTGTTTACTTGAGTGAAGCCTATTTATAGATAGAGGATTGAACACAATGCAGAGTGGTTTATTCAGTGTTTATACAACACACAGTGGATGTGGTAGCATATGGGTAAGGAACCGTGCCAAGTAACTGTGTGGATAGTCTACTTGAATTCAGAGTCTTGATCTAGGAGAGAAGTTTGCAAACTATGGCCCACAGGCCAAATCTCCCCCACTGCCTGATTTTTTAAATGACGTTTTGTTGGAATAACGCCACGCCCATTTATTTACATATTGTCACTGGCTCTTTTGTGCTGCAAGGGCAGAATTGAATGGCTGTGACCGAGACCATATGGCATGTAAAGCCTCAAATATTCACCATCTGGATCTTTACAGAAAAAGTCTGCCGGCTCCTGGCTTCAATGACACTCCTAACACGTCTATTCCTTTAACAAATATTTACTGAGCACCTACTATGTGCCAGGGACTCTTCTTGGGATGCACAGCTGTGAGACAGACAGGAAAAGTTGTTTCATGCAGGGACCTTATGGTGAAGTGGAAGGTGGGGAGGGGAGGAAGTCAGCACATAAATAAGCCAACACGATGACAGCAGATTGCCCAGGCGCCCAAGTGCTACGATGCCCTGAAAAAGGGCTGATGTGATGGAGGGTGGCTGTGTGGTGGGGCTACTTTAGAAGGGCACATCAGGGGCTAAGATCTGAATGAGGAGACGGAGCCAGTGCAGGTAAAAGAGGTGAAAAGTGCCAAGACCCTGTGGGACAACATGTTTGTTCTTGTCGGAACATAGAGATGGTGAGCATGGCTGGAGTGGAGTTGAGTGAGGACGAGGATGGCCCGAGATGATGTTGGAGAGACAACTGCAGCCAGACTGAGCTGGACCTGGTGCGGTCCTGGGGGGTAGTGGGGACTTTATTCCTGGTGTGATGGGAAGCCAGTGGAGGGTTTTCAGCAGAATGATGCGATCATCTCAGCTGGTTGCTATCGGAAAAGACAATTCTGCTAGCTGACCACTGGTTGTGTAAAGCGATCTTCAAGACGCAGTGATGGCTTGCACTGTCATTTGAAGGTGGATTTGACAGCAGCCAACCTGGTAACAGATGTTCCGTTTTGGGTGCCATAAATGGGGCCAGAGATCAAACACATTGACTTTCTGCTTCTGGGACCCCCAAGAGCAGCACAACCTAACCCTCAGAGGCCCCACATTAGGTTGACCAGACATCGTTTACTGGGGTTACGGGCGATGGAGTAGCTGTCTAAATTCTGCCCAGATTCTTTTCTACAAGCAGTGAGCTCCAAGGAACTTCTTGCTTCTGCGAATATTTTGCAACCAGGGAGGCTTTACTGGGGATGAGAGATATACCAAACTTCTTGGCACCTGCAGCCCGTTCTTGTTTTGATTTTTTGAATGATATTTGGAGGAGAAGAGGGAGGGAAGCCAATCTGTGGGCATTCCTCTCTCACTCCCTCCCCTTCCTGTGAAAGAGTATCTAGAGCCATTCATTTTTCTGGCCTTGGAAGGAAGGAAGGAAACCAAAAGCTACTGAGCAGCAACTCAGGGCTGGCCAGCTATGGTCAGGAGCTACTGAATTTCAGTAATTCATTCATTTTTCAAGAAATATTCACTGAGGGCTTTTTATGTGATCTGGCTCTTGGGGATAGGCAGTGAACACCACAGACAAAGCCCCCAATTCCCCTGGACTTAATCTTCTGATCAGGAAGACAGACATTAAACAAGTAAATATAAATTGAGTGGATAGGTACTAAGGTGAAAAATAAAGTTGACTAACAGGATGGAAAGAGAGTGTGCATTTTATATATGAAAGGGCTAGTCAGGGAAGGTTTCCTTGAAAAGGGGATATTTGAGAAGGAAACTGAAGGAAATAAGGGTGGGAGGCATCAAACTTTCTGTGGACATAGACTATAGTTATTCCTTCTTAGGAAAGGGGATGCTATGGGCTGGGGGAATTAAGTGGCTTTCCCAAGGTCAGAAGGCAGTGGCAGCTGTAGCAGTTGCAGTAATAGATGAAATCTAGAAAGTGCTTGCTCCATGCCAGGCACTGGATTAAATATTTTATTTATATCTTCTCATTTAATCCTCACAACAGTGTTTGTCCTTCTGTGACTAGCTTATTTCATTTTACATAAAGTTCTTGAGGTTCATCTGTATCATAGCATGTGACAAGACTGATTTCTTTTTTAGGGCTGCATAATATTCCTCTGTGTGTGTGTGTGTGTGTGTGTGTGTGTGTGTGTGTGTGTGTGTGTGTGTGTGTATACACTACATTCTGTTTATCCCTTCATCTGTTGATGGACATTTAAGTTGCTTCCACCTCTTAGTTATTGCTGCAATGAACATGGGTGAGCAGATAGCTCTCTGAGAACCTGCTTTGCATTCTTTTGAGTATATACCTAGAAGTGGGATTGCTGGATCACATGATAATTCTATTTTTAGCTTTTTGAGGAATTTTCATGCTGTGTTCCATAATGCCTGCACTGTTTTACACTCCTACCAACAGTGCACAATATTACCATTTTTTTTCTGCATCCTTGCTGACACGTTATTCTCTTTTTCTTGATGGTGGCCATCCTAATGGCTGTGAGGTGATAGAGGACAAGGATGTTTAAAGCTAACATTAAGTAACCTATAGGAGAGGTACTACACAGATATGGCAACAATGAACCAATGCATAAAGTTTGGGACATGCTCAATCAGACAACTTGTAAAGCTGTTCAAAGTGTAGGCTGCAGACTATATATATAAAAAACATATATATATATGTTTTTAAATTGAAGTATAGTTGATTTACAATGTTATGTTAATTTCTGATGTACAGCAAAGTGATTCAGTTATACATATATATATATTCTTTTTCATATTCTTTTCCATTATGGTTTATTAAAAGATGTTGAAACATAATCCCCTGTGCTATTCAATAAGTCCTTGTTGTGTATCCATTTTATATGTAATAGTTTGTATCTGCCAATCCCAAACTCCTAATTTATCCCTCCCTACCCCTTGCCCCCCAGTAACCATAAATTTGTTTTCTATGTCTGTGAGTCTGTTTCTGTTTCCTAAATAAGTTCATTTGTGCTCAGACAGTATTGGCCTGAGAACAGTTTGCTACCTGTCAGTGACTAGCTAATACAGACACTGAGAATAAATGTTCAGAAACTTTTCTAGCAGTTTGACATGGGTGCAACATCTAAGTGCATGATCATTATTCTAGTAATTTATTTATATTGTGTGATATAAAAGTAGTGACACACAATGCATTGGAAAACAAAAGAGAAAGGCCAAAACTGGTCCGAAACCACAGAGAGTTTGAGAAGCTCTGCTCTAAAAAGCCCCTTACAACCATGACACTGTAACTCTTTTGTTTACTTTGGCCTCAGATTTTCCATCTGTAAAATGGGGACGAGAAAGGGAGAATGCAGTGCTGACCGCATCAGCTGTAGCTGGCCTGGTGCTAGCAGCTTGGCCATGGTACCCCCACCCAGAGCGACTTCACTGGACAGCTGTATATGGGAAGACTTCACGCTGACTGTGATGAAACGAGACAGAAATAAGAGCATTCTGTGATCACGTCTGAGTGCGTAAGTAAGAATACCGTGCAAACCACACAGATGACCAAATGTTTTATCTTTCCTGCTAACATAAATGGGTGCTGCTTCTTTCCAACTACATCTTTAGCCCCACTCTGTTCCTCCTGCTTCCTAGATAAAAATGGCTAAGATGCACCATCCAGAGCAAACCCAAAACCTATTACAAGCCCCTCTTCACACCTTCTAACTGAGACACACCGCAGTCTCCCCTGGTGTGCGGTCTCCCTGGTTGCAACACGTCCCCAACCCCAACTTTGTTTCACTACAGGCACGTTCCTGGTGGGTTCTGGCTGGTGCATGTGGGCGGGGATAATGATAATGTAGCAATAGGTGGCTATGGGATTAGGTGAGTTGATGCATGCAAATGAATGCAAAGTGCTTAGAACAGTGCTTGGCTCCAAGTAAGGCTTATATAAATACCAGCTGCTATTATTACTACTACTAGCATTAGTATTACTATCATCACCATCTCTGTGTCTCTTGTAATGACTGGTATCGCATCTTACTGTAGAAGGAGCCCACGCTATATTTGTAGTTTAGTTTGGAGTGGATGATGTATTAGATATCTACTGCTGCGTAACAGATCACCCCAAATTTAGCAGCTTAAAGCAACAAACATTAATTATCTCGCAGCTTCTGTGTGTCGAGAATGCAGGAGCAGATTAGCTGGGCGACTCTGGCTCAGGGCCTCTGACGAGATGGCAGTTAAGCTATTGTCCCACTGGGGTGGAATCTGCTTCCATGTTCACTCACGTGGCTGCTGGAGGCCACATCCCCTCCCCCCGGCCTCTCTCCACTGGTTGCCTGATGTCCTCACAATGTGGGTGAGCTGGCTTCCCTCAGAGTGACTGATTCAGGAGGGAGAGTGAGAGGTCACCTGTGTTGTATTTACTGCTCAGACCAGTGTTGGTACCGCGGGGACAGGGGAGACATCACACAGGGGTGTCAGTACCAGGGGCCAGTACCCTCGGGGGCCATCTTCGAGGCTGGCTGCCACAGATGGCCTCCTTGCTCCTCCAAATGCCCCCAAACTTTTTCGTCCTGGCTTCAACTTTCAGTCCAAGAAGACATCTTCATTCTCTCTGAATGGCGCTTGAGAGACAGACAGGGAATGGGTGTGTGTGAAGCTGGGCCGGGGTGGGGCCTGCAGGTGTCTGAGAAGCCGTGGGTTTCATTCTGTTTGTTGACACGTGTCCAGGCCAGTCCAGGGACTGTCCTGGCCCCTGGGAAACTCAGCAGTCAGCTGCACTTCCCTGCCCCGCTTCCCCTCCCTGCAGCAAGAGCCTTGCCTCTCTCTGACTGACAGTGACAGACGACCTTATCAAAACAGGGGCCGGGGACCACTCTGTGATTGGCCGGGCAGAACCATCGCAGGGCTGGCGAGTTCTCGGAGAGAAAGGATTAGAAGGCATTTTAAGAACAGAGCTGAATGCTACTCACAGCTGGCAGTTCTTGTTTCTGACAAGTAGTAATGGCCTCAGGTGCAAAGGAAGTGGGTGGGGGGTGGCTCAGCGAGTTTATTTAGAGGAGGCTCCGTGCACAG
The DNA here is from genome assembly GCF_036321535.1 of Camelus dromedarius. Lineage (NCBI taxonomy): Eukaryota > Metazoa > Chordata > Mammalia > Artiodactyla > Camelidae > Camelus > Camelus dromedarius. Next base: position 14,688,271 of record NC_087459.1, on the reverse strand, counting down.
GGGTTGGGCTATGGATAGAAAAGGGTGACTGAGAACAACTGGGCTTGGGGACCTCAGACTGACCGGCTTTGAGGCTGGGGGAGCCACGGTGGTCTGAGTGACAGCCCGCTTCCCTCTGCGCCCCTGATAATACCTTCCGCTATCCAGGCGGGCAGAAGTGGTGCCTTGCAGGTGTGGGAAGGCCCGGATGCTGGGTGGGCATCCTGCACTGGGGCCCAGCCCCCTTGAGGGTGATGGGTGAGGGGCCTGCGCTGCCAGGCGTTGGTGCCAGGGTGCCCTGGAGCTCCCACAGCATCACCTAGGCTCTTGCTCCCCAAAGCCTGGTCCGTGGGCCAGCAACATTGGCCCCCTCATGGGAGCTTGTGAGAAATGCAGAGTCCCAGGCCCCACCCAGGACCCACTGAATCGGAATCTGTATTTGACACGGTGATTTACAGGCACGTCAACGTTCAGGGGCCTTGTTCTAAAGAGGTGGTGAATACCGGAGGGGAGACCCTTTGCCTCTCTCCAGCTAGATGGAGGTTCTCAACCTTGCCAGCACCTTCGAATGATGGGATTAAAAAAAAAAATCCTTCTGCCCTGGGCGTCCTCCCAGGCTAGTGAAGTCAGGTCTCTGGGGCTGGATTCGGGCACCAGAATGCTTTGCAGCTGCCCCGCTGATTCCAGTGGGCACTGCCGTGTGGCAGCATTTCCTCCGGAGCCCAGGAACTTGCCTGGACAGTGTGCTTCCTGGTCCAGGAGAGGATGGACGGGGTCTCTCCTCTCCTTGTGGATCCACAGCGTGGCTGGGGCTCCCTCCTTTCCTGCTCCCTTTATCTCCTCTGTGGGACCCTCCTCTGTCTGAAGAAAGCCACCTCCCCCAGGAGTCTCCTTGCCAAACAGACTTCCTCTGCTCAAAGAAAAAAGGCAGAAGTATCCCCAGTGTTTTTAGCTTTAAGCAGAAGAAACCCACTCTGCCAAACTTAAACAAGGAAGTACTAAACTGGAAGAAATGAGAGCAATGTTGGTAACAACAACCTACTTCGAAGGTTTACTGTGCGCCCACTGTAGACGGACTAACTCTCAACTCTCAAACGCCTCTGTGAAATCAGTATTTTTTTTAATTTAACTTTTTATTGAAGTGTAGTTGATTTACAATATTAGTTTCAGGTGTACAGCAAAATGATTCAGTTATACATATACATACATATATATATTTTTAGATTCTTTTTCATTATCGGTTATTACAAGAAGTTGAATATAGTTCCCTGTGCTGTACAGTACATCCTTGTTGTTTACCTATTTTTGAAATCAGTATTATTATTATTCTTCCCAGTTTACTGATGGGGGAACTGAGCCCGAGTGAGGCTGTGTGATTTGCCCATAGTTACCTATGTAGGGACAAACCCAGCACTTAGACTTCGCTCTGCGTCCACGGTGTTTAAGAACGTCCAGCCCCTGTGCTCTCACACTTCTCTCAGTGGCAAGAAAATGAGTCCCAAATAGGCACGCATGTGATGTTTATCCTAACACCAACCAAGTACGTTGTTCCAACACCAGTTTGATTCTCTGACTCCAACTAGGCATCCCAGAACTCGTAACAGTTCTGACGCTAGCCACCCCGAGTTAGCACAGACCCCACAGGTTAATGGCCCCACTTCAGACACCAGCCACAAATGGGGTGCCCAAGCTACCCACACTTCTGCCTGGCGGATTACAAATTCTGGGGTTCCCGTGAACCCCTTCCCCACCTCAGGTTTAATAATTTGCTAGAAGTGAGACAGGAGGGAAGCGGGCAGGGCAGAACCATTAAAAGAATGAGGCAGCAATTAGCACCAAGATGGTGGAAGATTCAACTCCAAGTAGAACTTGAACTTCAGCATATGCTCATTGAAATACAGTAGCTGCTGAATGGTGCTCCCACAGGTGCCAGGAGTTCCAAGGCTGACCATAAAAGTCAAAAAGTGGGTAATGGCCCAGTTCCTGGGAATCCCAGCCTCTTCCCTCCCATGTGTTAGCCTATGAAGTTACTGAGCCCATGAAAACTAACAACCCCGCACCTCGTGGTCACTCTGTCTTGCCTTCAGAGGCATCCTGCATTCTGTCTCTGGAGTGTGCACTGACTTTTCCTTTAAACACCCCTAGGCCTTGTGGCTTCTCTGGCCTTTTGAGATGGTCCGCACTCTGCCTATGGAGTGTGCATCTCTCTGAGTAAATCTACCTTCACTCTACTATGGTTCTTTCTTAAATTCTTTCCTGAGCAAAGCCAAGGACCTGCACTTGGCTGGGCACGCACGTCCCAGGGACTCGTCTGAGACCTGGGACATCATCCTCTCACACCCCATTTCCCTGTGCCATCTTGACTCATATAACTCAGGAAGGCGCTCTCCTTACTCATAGTCTGTTATAAAAGATACAGGCGAACAGCCAGGTGAAGAGGTACAGGGGGTGAGGTCTGGGGATGCCAAGTGTAGGAGCCTCTCTTGCTGTGAAATTGGAGCGCACCGCCCTCCTGGCATGTGGGTGTGTTCACCAACGTGGAAGAACCCCCCCCAACACTGTTATTTAGGGGTTTTTGTCAAGATCTGGTTTCCTAGGACACTGGTGATTGAACTCTGTCTCCAGGGCCTCTTCCCTCCTCCAAAGTCCAGGGGTGGGGCTGAAAGTTCCATTCGCTAATCAGGTGCGTGGCCTTTCTGGGGACCAGCCCTCACCCTGTAGCTCTCCAGGGGCCCCGTCATGAGTCATTTCATTAGCATGAATTCAGGTGTGGTCAAAGGGGTACTTATGAATAAGGGAAGACATTCCTATCACTCAAGAGATGCCACGGGATTTAGGAGCTCTGAGCCCACAAACACGGATAAGGGCAAATACATGTTTTTTTTTGATACCACAGAATGAAAGGTGAACAGGACACACCTGAACTGGTCAGGGGTTCGAGGTAGGAGGGGCTCTGCGCCTGCCTCATTATGGATGCTGGAAGGCGCGAAACCAACTGTTTCCAGCCTTTTCACTTCTGCATGAGCTTCAGACCTTAAAATGAGAGGATGGACCTCTTTTATCCCTCTAAGCCAAGAACCTAATTGAAGAATCAGTACAGGCATTTGATAGTCAAGAGCTTTCTTCTGATGCACCTGCATTGGAGAGCACGAAACTATAGTCACGACCGTGATGTGCTATGAAGAAAAAGCACTGTAACAACCCAGAGCAAATCTGCATTAGACAGTGAAGCCACAGAACTAACAGTTATGACCTGAACCTGAGTGAGCAGCTAGAGGCGAGAGCATTTCAGCAGTGGGATCGGCATGTGCAAAGGCCCTGTGGCAGTGTAAAGAGCTGCATGTTTGTGGAATTGAAAGAAAGTCGGTGTTGCTGGCAAGCAGTGCATGAGGGAGAACAGGTGTGGACCACTTTACCAGGCTCTATTAAAGATGGTTCATTTTGTCCCTAGGTTGAAGAGTTTTAAGCAGGAGAGTGACAGCAGTTTTATAGATGCACACTCCGCTGCAGTGTGGAGAACTGATCAGATGTCTCCTTTCTGAAAAGAACTCCATCATAACCCTCCCTTCTGCAATTCTTCCTTCCCACTTAGGGCCACTTTTGTTTGTGGGATAGAAAACAGGAAAAACAGCCTGGTGGCAGGAGGAGGCGAGTAGCAGCTCTAACTAGAACAGCAGGGCATGTGAGAGCCCCGTGGAGAATGGGTGTAATTAAAAGACAAAAGATAGAAAGCGCTGGCTTGGTTCCTCTTGCCAGGAATGATTATACCACATATTCCTTTTTAACACCGACCTGGTGTGAAAGGTGAATTAGTCCCCAGTTTGAGTTCTCAGCCCAGGGGTGGTATGGAAATGTGAGAAGCAACTACCCTCTTTAGGAGATAAAATTCTAGTGGACTTTTTATGTCAGGTCTCTAGTCCGTTGACATAAATTGGCTTTCTCCAACTGTCAGCCAAAACCCCAGTGCAACCGTTCATTTATAGTGGCCTCGGCTGATGGCTGAAGGTATTATTTCGTAGCTTAAAACCTCAACAGCTATGTCGTTCCTCCTCCAAAGTGGTAATTAAACCCGGTCAGATGTGACCCTTGCCAGCTGAGTTGTGCTCGATGCTGGTAAATTGTGCTGGGGAAGTTTCCCTGATGAGGGACAATGACCGAGAAATTTTGTAGGGTGAGAGTTCTGTCTCGTGTAAAGAGAGAGCACATAGAGAGAGTAGAATTGTGTTCCAGTTTTGAGCCATTCATCCAACAGATATTTACTGAGCGCTGCTGGACACTATTGGTTTCCCACCCGGATGCCTCTGCAGAGGCCGAGGTACCCATCCCCCGGCGGCTGTGGGTGTGCTCCACTGATGGTGCTCAGAAACGCCCAGGGGGTTATACCTTGCCCTCGGCTGGGGACGCCCTCTGCCGATGGAGCGGGCATCCAAAAGGCTGGTCCCTTGAAGCAGACTGGATAGTTGTGTGACTCATGCTCCAGAACTCCCCAGGGATCAGAATGACGCTAGGCTCCTGAAGAACCTACATCTTCGCCCACCGTCTTCTGCTCCCCTATCTCACCTCCCTCACTCCCTCTCTCTTGAGAGTGTGCCTTTAATAAATCAGAGCGTACGAATCCCTGTTTGAGGCTTTGCTTCATGGGACCCTGACCTAGGACAAGCACCCACTGTGTACCAGGCTCTGGGTCTACGCCCTGGAGACAGACGTTAAACAAGATGAGCAAAGTCCTTTCCCCAGGGCAGCTCCGTCGCTAAGGGGTCTGATTTTCCATCATACGTTGGTCTTGTAATTTTGAGAAGCCACTTAAATTCTGCCACCTCCAAATTTCTCATCTGTCAAATGGTGGTAAGAATACTTGCCTTGTCTCAAAGAACAGAGCAACAGCAGCAGAAAGATGGTTTTAATTCCCTCCAGAGCCCGTTAGCTGCCCCCTCCCATAACTGTTTCTAGACGAGAGTCCCGTCTCCTCCTTCTGGCTAGGTTGCTACTCCCGTATATAGACATCCTGGATCTTCCACTGCATCTTTTGAGCCATAGGTAGATGGAATATTGGATTCCTTTTGCAAACGCTTAGGTGTTTGTTGAATGAATATGTTATAAGATGAACAACAGTCCTACCCTTAAAGCGCCACATCTCTAGCTCTCACTATGTACCAGATACTGGGATAAACACTTTATTGCCTCTTTTTTATAGAGAAGGAAATGGAGGCATTAAGATACCAAGAAATGTTGAATACGAGAGCAATTTGAAAATGATGTAAAACACAAATACAGAAGTAAAATGGTAAAAGAGAAGGCTTTGGGCGGACAGATTAAGTCACAGCACTGACTTTTCCCAAGAAAACTGCCGGAAGGAATTTTTGTTGTTGGAGTGTTCTTCTGTCATTTGTTCCTTTGTTCATTTCGTCTGTGGACAACCCCTTTAACCCGTTGTTCAAAGTCATGGATGTTGATTTTGAACCTTTAAACCAAACATTTCTAGCTAATTCCCCTCAGGATGGAAAAAAAGAAAAAAGGAAAGAAAAAAGAAAATCAGAGCCACCTGCTTTTCTAAAAGGAGCCTTAATGGTAAATTTTTTATTGTGGAAGCTAGCGCTGGGGCTTCCGTGAAGGGAAAATGCTACCAATGGTGATAATTTGCTTGATCATTAAACTTTGAAAGAACTTCAGTGTAAGGAACTACCTAAGTGTATGTATGGCGGAGCCTCTGACTTTGTGATCTGGGCTTTATTTACCATTGCCCCAGGAGAGGGGTATGCTAGTTTGGTTTAGTGACTTTTCCACGCTGGTTCTGGGATCAAAGATGCTTCGTGGAATTCTTGGCTCTTCCACTTACTGTGTGAATTTGCACATGTTATGAAGCCTTTTGACACCAGTTTCCTCATCTCTAAAATGGAAATCACAATAACTACCGGCCACAAGTGCTGTGAAGACTGAGATAACGCACAGAAAGCACTTAACACGGTGGCGCTGGTGGAGGAAGTGCTCCGTAAAAGGCAGCATCTAACGTTTTGTACCGTCTTCTTCTGAAAAGGGTGTGATGCTTATCAAAACTGAGAGTTCTTCCCTGAAACGCGGCTCTCCCGTGAGCCCCCAGCACCTCCGTGGGGGCGGACTGTCAGTTCCTGGAGTTGTCATTTCTGTTGCCTTGTCTCTGTGATTGTGACGGCGTTTCTCCCTGCGAGCCTTCATTTCCCCCAATTGAAAGGGTGCGGAAGAAGGCTTACTTTTGGTAAAAACAGGAATCAAATTTCCGAAAGAAGTGCAATTTTGGTCTACCCCCAACTTCAGATGCCACTTGGCAGAGGCCAGTAAGTCTTGTGTAGATAGAAACCTGGAATGAGATGATGGTGGTTTGAGCTGGGAAAACAAAATAGAATGAGGTCAAAACGAAAGAAGGGATTTCACACGTTGGGCAGGACCTATGCAGGATTTTTACTCAAACCAGTGATACAGGCTGACTATGTAAATATAATTAAAACTATCCAGGTAAGCTCAAAAATGATATATTTTAAAAAAGAATTATGTTCAAATGTGAGATTTGAGGAAGGACATGATCTCATTCTTTCGAAGTCAGGTTCTGGAATTGCTTTTTACCGATGCGTCCTTAGTTCCTCTGTGAGAGTTTCTGGCCCCAATGAAACCATCCATTCTGTGATGCTGGGAGTTTTCTATATTCTCACTATCCAATTGGTAGCCACATACCCACATGTGACTACTTTGCCCTTTGAATGTGGCTAGTGCAACAGGCAGTTAAAATTTTTATTTTGTTTTAATTTCAATTTAAATAGCTGCTTATGGCTAGTGGCTATGGTGTCGGACAGCCCAATTCTGGATCTCTGGTCTAGTCTTCTGTAGCTTTTCTGATGCTTGACGTTTGGACATTACGGCTACTCAGTGAACCTAAAGACATTGTTAAAAGGGTAGCGTTAGGCAGACCAAAGTCATAACAATAGCTGTTTTTCTCATAGCACTTTTAGTTTACAGGGGATTTCCAAAAACATCTTATTTGATAGTCATCATGGCAATCCTGATCTGTGGGTGCAAATATATAACTGTTTTTATCACTGTCTTATCAGGGTGCTGATACCATCAAAGTAGCTTAAGAACCAAAGGGGATTTATTCCAAGAAAACGTGGACGTCTGATGGGAACCGCAGGCACCGGAGCTCAGGTTGGCAGGCAGGGGCCAAGGCAGCCTCTTGACATTTCTCTTTCTCTGGGTGATGTGTTCACCATCTCTGCTTCTCTTTGGCACACCTATTCGATTCTCTCTTGGCAACGTTTTGGATGCACGTGGCTAAAGGTGCTGAACTGAGTCACTGAAGCTCTGTGAGCAGAGAAGCACCCCTTGTCCCCTGATCTCCAGGCTTGCCTAGCTGACCGCCGCCTTGGCACCTCTGCTTAGATGTCCTACAGGCAAACTAAGGTGTTTAGAAGAAAGCACTTCTTTCCTTCTTTCAAACCTGTTCATCTTCCTTTCCTCTCCATCTCAGCAAATGGCACTACCATCCACACAGTTTCTGGAGACAGAATTCTGATGTTCAAACTGATTCCTCCCCATTCAACCCATCTCTAAAACCCTTCATTTCAACCTCCAAAATATGCTTGGAACTCCCTTATCTTCAACTTTACCATCCCTACCTTGGTCTAAGTCACCATACTAGTTTTCTATTACTGTGTAACAAATTACCCCCAAATTTAGCAGCTTATAGTTTCTGTGGGTCAAGAGTCGGGGTGCAACTTAACCTGGGAGAGACCCTTGGGCTCAGGGTCTCCCACAGGCTGCAGTCAGGGTGTCTGTGAGGGCTACAGCCATCTCCAGGAAGGACTTGGCGGTGGGTCCACTTCCAAGCTCATGTGACTGCTGGCTGGATTCAGTTCCCTGAGAACTGTGGGGCTGAGGGCTTCAGTTCCGCGTGGGCTGTTGGTCAGCTCTTTACCTGATGGCTGTCTCCATAGGGCAGCAGACAATATGGCAGCCTGCTCATCAAAGCAAGTGTGTGAGCTGGGGTTGTGGGGAGGAGGAGGATGGAGAGAGAGAGAGAGAGAACAATGTTGGAACTTGGATCAGTCCCATCCACAGGTTTAGAAGAGCCAGGAATTTTCCAGTTTCGCTTGGGCTGACTTGAGTTGAATTTATGTTGCATGCAGCCCTTCCCCCTCTGCAGTGACTCCCTGTGTTTTTAGGGTAAAATCTAATGTCCTTACATTGACATGCAAGAACCTACATGTCCCAGCCCCTTTGCTTCAGTGACCTCATCTTCTATCCCTCCTGCCATCACTCATTCTGCTCCCGACACACTCGCCTTGCCAGTCCCTATTTTACACTGATTAAATCAGACTTTTTGGTAGGGTCCTGATATTTAAAACAAAAAGTACTCAGTGATTCTAAGGTGCAGCTAAGGCTGAGAACCGCCCTTCAGATTAATAAAGAAGACCATTGACTATCAGGGCTGCTGCCATAAAGAATTTAGTGAAGTCTATGTATAATTTTGTCTCTTGTCAGCATAGAGTTCAATTTCTTCCTAATTTTATGTATAAAATAGGAAAGCATTTCCCCATATGATTAAAAAGTTTGTTTTAGAAGTCCCTAGGACTGTTAACTTGTAACCTTGAGATTAAAAAATAAATGTGAACTATTATTCATTCGAATGTTTGTTGTAGAAAAAGTCCAGTTGTCCTCCTAAGGTCATAGACTAAATTAGTCACAGGAGGTTGATTTTGTGCTCCAATCTTGTGATCATTAACTCCTTTTCGAGTCTTCTAGCTAGGATACTGAGCTGCTTCTTATTTGGTATTCAAATTAAGTCTCCTTTACAAAAATGTTATTTTGCAAATAACTAAGTGACACTAATGGATTACCTTTAAAATACGATGCAAAAATCTCAATTTTCTACAAATCAGCAAATTTTAAAGAAATTCGTTTATTCATTACACGTATGCCAGAAAGAATCGCAGCCTTGATTTTTGATAGCTTTTCAATTTCTGGTTCAAATTTCTTATGAGGCCAAGTCCCTCTTAGTGACCTGGACTTCTGTGAGATGTCCTTGGTTCCTTTAATAAAATCCTTGGTTTGGTTTGTGCTGCTTGAGTGAGTTCCTGTTAAAATTTTTGACCAGGCAATTTTTTAACACTGACAACAGCCCTGCCCACTGAGTCTTCTTATTCCCATTTTACAGATGGGTAATCCGAGTCCCAGGGGGATCAAGGAACTTGTCCAAGTCCACACAATTAGACATTGGTTAATTCCTGGATGACAACTCAGACTTACTTGACCCCAGGGCTTATGAGTTCACACTCTTGCAGAAGCCCCTCATATGGCATGTTGCTTTTAAAACAATGTTGAAATACAATTCACACCCCATAAAATTCACCCCTTAAGCATGTACAATTCAGTGGCTTTAGTATATTTGCAGGATTTTTCAACTCTTATCACTATCTAATTCTTATGTATTTAATTGCCCCTCAAAGAAACTCTACCCATTAAGCGGTCACTCCCCATTGGCCCTGTCCCCATCCTTGACAACCACTAATCTACTTTCTACCTCTCTGGATTTGCCCACTTCTGGGTGTTTTATACAGCTGGAATCAAGGGGGAGAGTAGAGCACATGCTTAGCGTGCATGAGATCCTGGGTTCAATCCCCAGTACCTCCATTAAAAATAAATAAATAAATAAATAAAAATTTAAGAAAGATGGAATCATACAATGTTTGGCTTCTTTCTTTAACATAATGTTTTCCTAAGATACTCACCAGTCAGAATGGCCATCATTCAAAAGTCTACAAACAATAAATGCTGGAGAGGGTGTGGAGAAAAAGGAACCCTCCTACACTGTTGGTGGGAATGCAACTGGTGCAGCCGCTATGGAGGACAGTGTGGAGGTTCTTTAAAAAACTCAAAATAGACTTACCATATGATCCAGCAGTCCCACTCCTGGGCATATATCTGAAAAAAACCCTGTAATTCAAAAAGATACAGGCACCCCAATGTTCACAGCAGCACTATTTACAATAGCCAGGACATAGAAGCAACCTAAATGTCCACCTACAGATGAATGGATAAAGGAGATGTTATATATATATAACTTAGACTTAAAGAAAGAATGAAATAATACCATTTGCAGCAATATGGATGGGCCAAGAGATCATCATATTAAGTGAGGTAAGTCAGACAGAGAAAGATATATCATATGATGTTTCTTATATGTGGAGTCTAAAAAAAAAGATACAAATTTTATTTACAAACCAGAGATAGACTACAGACATAGAAAACAAACTGTGTTTACCAGGGAGGAAAAGGGGGAGGGAGGGACAGATTGAGAGTTTGGGATTGACAGATACACATTACTATATGTGAAGTAGATAAGCAGCAAGGACCTACTGTATAGCACAGGGAACTATATTCAATTTCTTGTAATGAGCCATAATGGAAAAGAAACTGAAAATATATGTGTGTGTATGTATATGTATAACTGAATCATTTCACTGAACACCTGAACTTAACATTGTAAATCAACTACATTTCATTAAAAAATAAGAACTAAAAAAACCATAATGTTTTCCAGGTTCATCCATGTTGTAGCAGGTGTCAATAATTTGTTCCTTTTTTATGGCCGAGTAATATTCCATTGTATGGCTTTACCACATTTTGGTTGTTCGATAGTCATCAATTGATGGACATTTGGATTATTTTCACCTTTTGGCTATGATGAGGCACATTGTCTTCTGATTAAAATTCTGTCATAGGAGTCTTTTTAAAGTAGACGGAAGGGCAGATTCTGTTTCATACACTTAAAAAATCACTCTTTGGGGGCTCCTCCAGTTACTATTTCTATGTAACAAATCACACCAATATTTAGGGGTAATGACAATAATTTTATTATTCTCACAGATCCCCTGGGTCAAGAATTCAGACTCAGTGCAGAAGGGGTGGCTTATTTCTGCTTCATGATGTCTGGGGACTCAGCTGAGAAAAATTCAAAAGTTGAGGGTGACTTAATGGCCAGGTGTTGGAGTCATCTGGAGGCATCTTTTGTTACACACCCAGTGTTCATGCTGACTGCTAGCTGGGACCTCAGCTAGCCAGTTATTTAAAACATCTGCATGTGGGCTCTTCATGCAGTCTCCCAAAATGGGCTAGTTGGGCTTCCTTATGGCATAGTGGCTGGGGTCCAAGAGTGAGCACCCTGTCTCTGGAAGTCAAAGAGCATCTTTCCTAGTATAGTCTGTTGATTAGAGCAGCTGTTAAAGTCCAAGGGAGAGGGATCACGGACTCCGTCATTCAACATGAAGAATATCAAGTTTGCCTTATAAGAACACGAGGCAAGGGAGCTACTGTCTTGACCATCTTTGGGGAAAAAAGTTAACAACAGGAGACTAGGGCTGTGCTGGGCCCATGGTAGGTATCCAGTAGACCCCTCCATATTGAATCGAACGGAATGCATTCTCACCAACAAATTATACCTATAGGTGTAGCCTTCTGATGTGCTCTTTAATCTACCTCCTCCCTCAGAAGTGACTCTTTTCTGGGCATTATTCTAAAGCTTTGCTTTCTTAACTCCAGCTTAAATTCCCCTTTTTTTTTTTTTTGTAATTTACTGGCTGTGTGGCCTTGGACAAGTCACTTTGCCTCTCTGAGCCTCTGTTGTCTTACTCATAAAATGAGGGAATATGTTTGTTCCTACTCCACAAATTATTTTGGGCAATCAGTGGGCCAAAGCCTAAAGAGGGCTTATTACAGAGCCTGGCTGGAGGTAAGGATTCAATAAATGATAGCTATTTTTACTGCAAATGTAATCCTCATTTACTTATGCTTTCCAGGATCCAGTCTGAACCTTAAGGATTACAGACAAATCCTATTTGCGAAGAAACAGCAGGTATCGGAACTCCTCTGTTTTTCTGATTTCTCATTTCTTTCTCTTTCTCTTATTACCAGTTCCTGTTGCCTTGCTGAGAACCCAGACAAGTCATGGTGGATGCTGTCGACTTAAAATAATAAAAATGATCAAGCTCCAATCGCCGGGAAGTCTCCATAGTCCTAAAGTCAAAACTTCTGATCTTGCCTGGCATGGGAATTATCCCCAATTAGCACCCCCAGTCTCCCTGCTGCTTCGCTTGTCGCTGTAATTATTCTGTCATCATTAATTCAATGAAGCATATTAACCCACACCAGATAGTGTATTTATCTACAGTGTGGGTTACCTGCTCCTCTAGACAAGGCAGCTGTTGTACTTCAGTCCTGCTGTCTCTTTGTTGAGGTCCAATATCTTCAAGTTGGCAAGGGTTTTATGTATAATATAGAATCTTCATAAATGGTGTCCTTGTAACGTCCCAAAGGTCAGCTGTTGCTGGCCCGGCGAGGCCCCGCACTGGAGGGTTGGTCTGATGCTCCATCCTCCTGCTGGGTGGGAGCCTTCTTCCCTCTGCCTTCCCTCCTCTTTCTCCCCATCCATCCTTCCCTCCAGGGACTGAGGTCGTGGGCTCTGGAACCAGACTGCCTGCATTTGCATCCTGGCGTGGCCTGGTGACCATGGGGAGGAGGCTTAGTCTCCCCGAGCCTCTGTTTCCTCATCTGTAAAGTGCTAGTACCCACTCGTTGCGAGGATCATACGTGTGACTATGCGTGAAGCACCGAGACCACTGTCTGGCTCAACAATGTGAAATAACTGTTGTTGTTCATATTCCTTTCTTTTTCTTCCCTTCTGTCTTAGTCAGGCTGCTATGAAAAATACCACCGACCGAGTGGCTGAAACAACAAACATGTATTTCTCACAGTTCTGGAGGAAGTCTGCCATCAGCATGGTTGAGTTCTGGTGAAGGCCTCTGCCAGGTTGCAGATGGCCATTTTCTCCTGTGTTCCCACATAGTGAGGAGAGAGCTAGCTGGCGCTCGGGGACCTCTTTTTCATAAGGGCACTAATCCCCTTCCTGAGGGCTGCACCCTTATGACCTAATCACCTCCCAAAGGCCCTATCTCTGTATAGCATCACACAGGGGTTAGGATTTCAAACATGCAGTGCATAACACCTCCCTCCCAAGGAAGAAGGCCTTTTTCAGAAGCATGTCTATGTGGTAGATGCTCAGCTCGGTGCTGGGGACTCACTGATGAACTAGTCCCTTGTGGTACCTCTGATGAGGGGGACAGGTGTTAAATAATTGCTAATAGCCATCAATTGTGATAAATGCCACAGGGTACTGTGAATGGGTATAACAGAGATAGCTCACATTCTGTGGAGGAGCTCGGGCTGGTCAGGGAAGACTTCCTGGAGGAAGTTACATCTGAACAGAGTTTTTAATGAAAAACAAGGCATTTCCAGGAGGAAGACTGTGCCTCTGTGTGTGTGTGTGTGTGTGTGTGTGTGTGTGTGTGTGTAAGGCAGAGCACCTCTGACTTTAGGAACACTGTGAAGAAAATTGTGAAGTAGGAAGGAGGCTCCATTGGTTTTTTGAGTAGGAAGTATTTTCACGTGGTTCCAACTTCAAAACGTTCAAAAGGATGAACAGTGGAAGGTCTCTTGCTTTTCTATTTTCCACCCCTCCATCCTCGAGGCAACAAATGAACCATTACGTACATATATTTTCTCCCTCTTTTTTTTAATCATAGAAGATGCCCACTTTTCTGTTATGTGCTTCCCACCCCCTTCTCTTAAATACATACCTTAGAGATGCTCCCATCCTCAGTACACAGAGAACTTTCTTTTTCTTTGTTCTGGAGCGACAGAGTGCACTGTGTAGGAGGCTGTAGTTTATCTAAGCAGCAGCCTACTGGTGAATGTTCGGGCTGTTTCCACTCTTGCAATTATAAACAAGCTGCAGTCGATAATCTGATACCTGTGTAATTTGCTCATGTGCAAATACGTCTGTGGATTAGATTCCTAAAAGTAGAATGGTTGGGCCAAATGATACACTTTTTAATAGATATTGTCAAAATGTTCCCTGCAGAAGCTGTACTAATTTACACCCCAACCCCAGCCATGTCTGAGAGTGTTTCCCTCCAGCTGCATCAACCACAGTGGGTTATCAGGTTCTTTTTAATTTTGTCAATCTGATAGGTGAAAACTGATATCTCAGCATAGTTTTAATTTGCATTTCACTTACGAATAGAGCATTTTTCCATTTGTTTGGAGCCACTTGCATTTCTTTTGTTACAAATTGTCCTTATGTTTTGCTCACTTTTTTTTTGGTCTGCTTTTTTTCTTACTGATTTTATACTTTACGGAAATTAGCCTTTTTCTACGCTCAGCATCTCAAACATTACTTCCTGGTTTGTTATTTGTATTTTGACTTTGCTTATCATAGTTTTGGGTCTGCAGACTTTTTTTAAAAAAACTTTTATATAATCAAATATATATATACATATAAAATATATATATTTTTACAGCTCATGGATTTGTGACTTATTAAAGATGGCTCCACTCTTTTAAAAAATATCTTCAAGAAAGGTAATTCTAGATGCTGTTTTAATTATGTTTTCCTGTTTTTACTGCCCATTATTATGGTAGAAACGCCTTCCTTATATCCAATGAATCCCCTGATGCTTTAGCTTAAGCGCACGCTGGTGGTACTTTTTCACCTCAACAGCAAATATTTCCTGAGCACCTCGTATGTGCTAGCATGGAGCTGAGTGGCACTGGAGCTACAAAGATTAATAAACAAACCAATAAAAAACAATTAAAATCCTACTACCCAGAAATATCTACCATAAACATTTGGTATTTATCATTAAAGTTTGTTTTTTTTTTTTTAACGTCTATCATGTTAGTCAGAGTTTGCCAGAGCAACAGAACCATTAGATTACACAAGAGGAGATTTAGGTTGGGAATCGGCTCACATGGCTGGCGGGGAGCATCCAGGCTTCTCACCCTCTGTGCTATTGACTTTGCAAACCTGATGATTCTTTGTTGTGGGGGCTGTAGGATGTCCAGCAGGACCCCTGGTGTGGGAGATAGAATAATGGCCCCCAAAGATTTCTGTTTCCCAATTCCCAGAATCTGTGTATATGTTACGTTACACATAGTAAACAACCAAACCAAACCAAAACCCTTGCAGATATGACTTAAATTCAGGATTCTGAGATGCAGGAGATTATCTTGGTTGATCCATGTGGGCCTGATGCAATCATATGTGTCCTTATAAGAGACAAGGTGATGTGATGATGGAAGCAGAGAGGGAGGAGAAGATGCTGGGGCTGTTGGCCTTGAAGAGGGAGGACAGAGCCATAAGCCAAGGGATGCACACAGCCTCGAGAACCTGGAAAATGCAAAGAAATAGATTCTTCCCCAGAGCCTCCAGATGGAGGGGAACCTCATGGACTCACATTCGTCTTCTGACCTCTGGAACTGTGGGAAAATAAATTTGTGTTGTTTCCAACCACTTAGTTTGTAGCAACTTGTTACAGCAATAATGGGAAGCAAGAACTTCTGGTATCTACCCATTAGATGCCAGTAATACCCCACCCCAAGTTGGGATAACCAAAAATGTCAGCAGACATTATAGCCAAATGTCGCCTGGGGAGCAGAATTGCTCCCTGATTGCTACCACCAGGTGTGGCTTCAGGTGGGCACACAGTCAGCTGGGCGTGCAGAGCTGGGCGATGTAGACCACAAGTCATGTTCATTGTCACTCCTTTCTGCTCCCTCACCCCAGGGGGATTCACGCCTGGGTACTCAGAGCGTGCGGCTGGGCGGCTTGAGAATCTTTACTGAGTGTGACAGCTTGCCCTGCTGGGTCCCTGCCTCTCTGCACAGGGATGACAGCTGCTCTCTGTGGCAGCCTTTTCCTGTGGGTCAGACTCCTCTGCCTGAATGACCAATTGCCTCCACGCTGGGCAGGGAGGACTTCTTTCCATCTGAGCCACAGTAGTGAAGTCTCAGCTGGTTCCAAGCAACAGAAATGGACTCTGGCTACTACAAGGAAGATCAGTCATTGACTGTTAGGATGGTAGGGGCTATCACGGAAGGAAGGGAGAGTTGTTTAGGGAGGGAAATACCGGCAAAGCTCTGGAGAGCTCGGTAGCAGGTGGAATTCATGGTTGACTTCTCGAGTTCTGCCATGAATGTGCCTCAATTCCCAGACTCAGTTTCCAAGTTTCAAAATCCCAGGGGGAGAAAATCTTAGTGCTTGGGTTGAATAGATCAACCAGATGAGACATGAAGGTGGACCTGCCCAAGGTCACACAGCCCTAACAGCAGAGCTGGGCACCCCCTCCTGACTTCCGGACTCGGTCATTTCCCATACCATGGTACTAGAGTCTTTGGGGAGATCAAATTGCCCAAAGAGAGCTAGACAAGAGCTCCTACGCCAAGGAAAGTTCTTTGCAAGGCTGCTGAAATGCCACCTGAACTGGAAAATGTGGACAAACACTAGCTTTTTATCTTCTTCTTCTTCTTCTTTTTTTTCCTACCCGGTATTGGGCATCTGGATGCTTTTAAATATCCAGAAGTGACATGCGTTTCACTGACATATTTGAAATTAGTTATAATAGAGTTTGGGAGAGGAGTTATTATGCTTCTCAGCAGAGTGGAATTTTAAAAACTTCTCCACCATTTTCAACAATTTCTGATTCTTACCCAAGTTCTCTGGGATCCTTTGGTAATTGGCACAGCCTGGCTGAATATTCAGTTTCAAATGCCCTTTCTGGGCTTGCTTTGGGCTAGGACTGAATTCTGCCCTATAGGCCTCTTTTTAAATAAACATGACCATCTCAATAGGTTTAAGTTTAGTTTTAATCCACCAGTCAGTATAGATTTATTATGTAAAAATTTAAAAACACAGATATGTCAAATAAAATATTAAAAATCACCTAGAAGCTTAACTACATTAAAAATCTGCTCACATTTTGCTCTATTCTATGTTCTTCCAGCCTCTTTTTCTTAAATTTTATGCCTTATGAAAAACTGGGATTATACCACATCTTCTGTTTTATTGGCTTTGTTCATTTAATTATCAAAACATCTTTCAGGGTGGGAAGGGATAAATTGGGAGTTTGAGATTTGCAGATACTAACTACTATATATAATATAGATAAATAACAAGTTTCTACTGTAGAGCACAGGAAACTCTATTCCATATCTTGCAGTAACCTATAATGAAAAAGAATATGAAAACGGATATATGTATGTATATGTATGACTGAACTATTTTGCTGTACACCAGAAATGGACACAGCATTGTAAGCTGACTATACGCCAAAAAAAAAAAAAAATCTTTCAGTGGCTTTAAATACATGTTGATTGCACTTTCTAGTAGTTTAAAAATATTCCATTTTACAGTTATACCACAATCAATTTAACTTACCCATTATGGAAAGAACATCTTTGTTTTGATCCTGTTGAAAGGTTTGTGATGTCTGCAAGACTGCAGGATAAATCAACCCATGACTTAGGTTTCATAATTTCATGAACTGTCATGCTTCCTGTTTATTTCATTTTGGAATTTTTGCGGGGCAGGGTATGTTCATTTGGAGGGTTAGTTATGACATCCCTGTGTGAGACAAGATGCTCCCTGTGGTGTTAGGGGAGGAACATGCTCTTTCCTTAGGTCTCCTCTATGCATTTGGGCTCCCATTCAGCCTTCTCTGAAAGGCGTGGCCTGTGAAGAAAGATGGATCATCTTATATAAACATGCATTTCCCGATGCTGACTTATCCCACCTGACTACTTATGGGGTAGAAAATGAGTCAATTACTCCAGCCAAGGGACAATGCTTTGTACATATGTCATTTCCTGGAACCCTCAAAACAATCCATAAGAAGTCCCATTTTTCTTCATTCATGTGAAAAAAATTTTATTGAGCATCTAGTATGTGCTAAGTGTAATAGGGAAGAACAGAGCTGACTCCATATTGGATCCGTTTCTTTTACTTTAACCTTTGTATTCTATTGCTTTTGCTGCAAGTAATCACTAAAGGGATGTTGCCTGTAGCTTAAAGTATGCATGATGGCCCATCTCCCATGCCTAAGGGTTAAGCTAAAACACCTTTGTTTAGCTCACAGGGAACATCCTGACCAGACCCACCCATGAATGCCTACAGGAAAGAAGAAATTAACACATCCCCTCAGGAGTCTGGTGGGAACCGAGTATTTGCAACAATGTACCTCCTTTTTAATGTTACCTCCTTACCTCCTCCTCTTTGTTCTATAAAAGAAACTAGCATCCAAACCTGGGCAAGATGGTTCTTTGGGACACCAGTCCACCATCTTCTGAGTCTGCTGGCTTTCCAAATAAAGTCACTCTTCCTTGCCCTAACACCTCACCTCTTAATTTATTGACCTGTCATGTGGCGAGCAGTAGGGGCTTGCACTCAGGAACATAAGCAGTGTACCAGACAGTGGAAACATATACAGCCAACTTCGGGGCATGCCAGCATGAAGTCTTTTTTCTTTCTTCCTTCCTTCCTTCCTTCCTTTTCTTTCTTTCTTTCTTTCTTTCTTTCTTTCTTTCTTTCTTTCTTTCTTTTCTTTCTTTTCTTTCTTTTCTTTCTTTTCTTTCTTTCTTTCTTTCCTTCTTTCCTTCTTTCCTTCTTTCCTTCTTTCCTTCTCTCTCTCTCTCTCTCTCTCTTTTTCTTCTTTCTTTCTTTCTCTCCTGGTGATCAGGTCCAATTCCTCTCACTCTAAACCTGGGGTTTGGGAGTATGCAGACCTTGGACACCCATACCAGCTGCATCATATTGAGCAATGATCACTCTTTGTTTACATTCTTTGTGCCTATTTTCATATTATACTAATAAAATTCAATGGGATCATCTGTGTAAGGCACGTAGCCTATAGGAAGTGGTTCAATGTGCATTGGCCATTATTATTATCAACATTGTTACCATCATATTTCACAGAAAGTCTTGCATGTCAAGTAGAGGAAGTGTATCACCTGCTCATTTATTTTCCCGAGCAGTTGATGAAGAAAGGGGAATTAACTAGCCCAAAGAATGTGCAAGGCTATAGGAAGAGGCCATTGGCTGACTCTCTGGGTTTAATTCAGCCATCATTTTGGAATGGAGCCGATTCATGTGGAGTGTGAAAGGAACATGCTGCTTATTGATAATTAGTCGGTTTTAATGAGTTATCACATGTTAATAACAGCTCAAGTGCAATATATTTTCACAGCCTTCAGAGATGTTCAAGATGTTTGCTGGGTTCTCACTTCTAGGAGGTTTACGTGGGTGTTAGAAGTTCATCCCAGGAGGGCCAGATAGGCTGCTTCCATCTCCATGGATCCTGAGAAAAAAAGTTTCAACGGTGGCTGCAGCACAACTGTACTCAGGATGAGTAATACGCATACCATGTCGACTGGGATGGACGCTGGACTTTTCTAAGGGGGCAGTGGCATCTCTTTACCAGTGGGAGATATTCCTTCTTGTCTCAAACAATTATGACAATAAAACAATTTAGAAAGGGGAAAAAAATAGCCCGAACTGGAAACAGGGTAAATTTCTATCCACAGAGTACTTGCTAAATGCACCTTAGAATATCCATACAACAAAATGCAACGTAGCCATTAAAAAGGATAAGGCAGATCGGTCTAGAATGTTGTCCAAGAGAAACAAAGTGGGAGAAAAGCTGCAGAACAGTCACTCGGGTCTGATTTGATGTATAGAAAGAGAAAAGAAGGAAGGAAGTGGGGAAGGCGTGGCAGAGGTAAATAAAGGGGAAAAGGGAGTGAGGAAGAAGAGGAGAGAGAGAGAGAGAGAGAGAGAGAGAAGGAGATGGAAAGAGAAAGGGGTAGAAGAGAAGTATCTTTCCTTTGCAGAGGCACCAGTTACTCCAGAAACCATGAGAACGAAGGCAGATTTTTATGGCAGGTATAAAAGGGGTATGTGCGGTGGTTTTACACGGCACCATGTGGAAAGACTGAGTCCTTGCCTGTCCTCCACTGGGAGAGCAGGTTCCCAGCATTGAATTAATCGTCCTCTGTGGTTCAGTATACATCGTGAGCATTGACTATCCGTAGCCCTCTCATTGGTTTTTTATAACAGGATAGATACGCATCCTTATTGCGATCAGGTCAGTCAATATTTTTCAGTTCTATGAGATACACTTTATAATCACCAATACCCATTTTAAGAGTATAGACTAATAAGATTTAACAATGAGGATACAGAACATTTCTATCACCACAATGATTCCTTCGCTCCTCTTCCCACATAATTCTTAACCTCCACCCCTGGTCCCGGGGAACCACTGATCCATCCCTATCACAATACATTATATTTTTCTTTCCTAGAGTTTCCTGCAAATGCAATCATGTGGTATGTACTCCTGGGTTAGGTGTCTTTCGTTCAGAATAATGCTTTGACTGCTCACCTGTGTTCTTGTGTGTATCAGCACTTCTTTTCTGTTTTCAAATTTTGGCTGAGTCATATTTGATTTTACAAATATGAAACAAAATGTTTATCCATCCATCTCTCGAAGAAGATTTTATTCGGGGAAAATATCTGTCACCAAAAAGCTTGAAAATCACATTTTTAGCTTGATTCCACATTCTTGAGAGTAATGGAGAACTCAATTCACACCATCATTTTTAGTGCGAAAGCAGGTCATATGTTAAGAGATTAGGTGATATGATGACTGAAGGTTCTTGTGACCTGATTGTGAAAACATTAGGTGGCAGGTGTCCTACTGTGGTGGCCTCTTGTTACCCTCACCTCCTGGTGTTTGTGCCCTTGTGAAACATCCTCCCCTATAGGGTGGGCTGGACTTACTGACTTACTTGTAATTAATTGAATATGGCAGAAGTGATGGGCTGTCATTTCTGAGATTAAGTTATTAAAAAACTATTACTTCTCTCTTGGATGCTCTGTCTTAGATTTTTTTTGTCCTGTAGGAAGCCAGCTGCTGTATCATGAATCAGTCCTGTGGAGAGGTCCATGTGGTGAGGGGTCAAAGCCCACCAACTGTCACGTAAAGGTGCCTGGAAGAAGAGCCCCCAGTTGAACCTTCAAATGGGACCATGGAGTCTGACAGCTTAACTGCAGTTTCATGAGAGATCTTGAGCCAGAGGCATCCAGAAAAGTTAAACCCAGAATCCTGATCCACAAAACCTGTGAGATAATAACTGTTTATTGTTTTCAGTTGTTAAGTTTGGGGGTCACTTGTTAGGCAGCAATAGGTGACTAATACATACAATACAGGAAAATGTGGGATGAGGGGATGGCCACGTCCCAGGTCTCAACTGAGTCTCTGGGGTGTGCCTCACCAAGTGTGGGTCCTTGGCTTGGCTCAGGAAAGAATTCAAGCGTGAGCCACAGTTGAGTAAAGGTAGATTTATTCAGAGAGATACACACTCCATAGACAGAGTGCAGGCTGTCTCAGGAAGCAAGAGAAAAGCCATGAGGTATGGGGTTGGGTGCTCAGTTTAAAGTAAGATACACCCTCCATAGGCAGAGTGCGGGCCGTCTCACTCAGAAGGGAGAGCGGGCGACAAGGTGTAGGGGGCTGTTAGCTTTTACGGGCTTGGTAACTTCATATGCTAACAAGTGGGAGGGTTATTCCAACTACTTTGGGGAAGGGGCTGGAATTCCTAGGAATTGAGCCACTGCCCACTTTTTGACCTTTTATGGTCAGCCTTGGCCCTGTCCTGTTGCCCATGCGTGTGCCATTTTGTATGCTAATGTATTACAATGAGCGTATAATGAAGCTTGAGGTTTACTGGAAGTCAAATCTCCCGCCGTCTTGGACCTCAAGGTCTATTGAGAGTTGAATCTCCACCATCTTGGTGTTAATTGCTGTGTCATTCCTTGAATGGCTGTGCCCTGCACCTCTTCCTTCCTGTCTCACATACAAGAATACATTGTTATTATTATTATTCGTATCACTACCGTGAACTTTACTCCTCCCTGTTTCAACCCCAGGTTTAGCGGAGCCCTGGGGATGCATTATAGAAATAATCACCATGTACTGATCGTGGAGCCAGGCACCTTGCCAAGCACTTACTTTCATTTCCTCACTTGATCCTCACAACAACTCTATGAGAGGGAATGGTAATTATCCCTCTTTTACTGACCAGGAAAGCAAATGTCAGCGAGGCAGAGGGCTTTAAGATAATTAGAGTCATAGGGGAAGGAGCTGGGGTTTGCATCCAGGCAGTCTGAGCCCAGTGTCCCAGGTCTTGACCATCATTACACCACCCTGATGCCTCGGAGACCCGCATCCCCTAGCCATCCACACGTGGTCATGGCTCCACCCTTCTCCTTAGCTCCACTCTTGCCTCTTCTTTTCTGTACTCTCCCCCTTTCAACCCTGGCCTGCCTCCCATCTCACCCACTCACAGACCAACTTCCATCAAAGACGTCAGATCTAAGTGCCTAGACGGGGACCGTGTACGTTTCTCACATTGTCCCTCCAATCCACTCCCTTCCTGACGTCCTCCTCATCTCAGCATCTGTTCTCCTGTAGTCAAACAGAAATGTAAAGGGTTTCTTTCTAGCCCTTCCCCATCTCAGAAATTTTAAAAAGTCCCCAAACACAGTGAATATTAATTATATTTGAAAGATAAATAAAGCAGTGACTACATCACCCACTTACTTAGAGACGCACCTCAGGTCTGGAAACAGGCTTGCTCTTTTGCTTCAAATTTGTGTTTGAATTCTAGCTCTGCTGCTCCTTGGCTGTGAGATCCCGGACATGGGACTTAACATTTCTTATCTCTAAAATGGGTACAACAATTCTTATGTCAGAGGATTAAGTGAGATAATATATATTATGTAATAAATATATATATATATATGCCTGGCACAATATAATTACTCCTTTTATGATTGTTGGTGTTGCTGCTTAATTCTTACATGTAGCTTCTCCGGTGTCTTCTCCCAGAGTGTGGGGGCTCTTCTCTGAAGGAGACTGTCTCCACCCCTGGATCATCTCGGGGACAGATGATTCTATGATACCATCTGCCTTATTTCCTCTTTCTCTCTGTCACGGTGTAAAAGGGCAGGACGGTGCAGAAGTCCAAGAGTCTTGTCTATGCAGTCAGAGAACCTGGGTGCAGACTCTAGCTCTTCTGCTGGTGAACCAAATGACCTTGGACAAATTAGGAGCATCCCCAGGCCCACTGGGAATGTGAGGATAATAATAGCTCCAGCCTCGTGACGCTGCGGCGAAGGTTAACTGAGATAACTAGTGCGTGTAAGATGCTTCGCGTGGTGCTGGCACGTAGTGACAGCCCAGCAACCGTATGCTCTTCTTCTTCTAGGAGTAGACGGAGGATGCCGAGGCCTGAGGCCACCCCTCTTCCAGCTTTTAAAGTCCAGGTGTTTAGTATTAAACGTTTTGCAAGCACCTGCAGGGACTTCGCTTTCCTGCTGCACTTCGGACAGCAGTGGCCCACTTGGATCAGTGGAAGGTTCTCTTCCCCCTTGTCCCTCCTCCTCCAGGGATCTTCTTTTTACACAGTGGGCTTCTATTCATGGATCATCTGCCAGAGACATGGACCAAGAATTCTCACTCTTTACAGATTTTCTTGCCTTCATGGTCCTGTTCTGGGCTGTCACCCTGCCGCCCTCCCTCCCCTCCAGCCCTCAGCAGCTGGCAGGAAATGCTTATAGAAGAAGCTTTTCTTTCTCTTTTTAATGGCCTCCTAGGCTGCACCCTCCCAAATGAGAACCTTGTTAACCAGAAAGACTCCAGGCTACTGATTTATATTCCAGTCATACCGAGAGAAAAAAAAAATTACAAAGGGAGAAAGAAAATGCCAACGAATCCATGGACTGGTTCCAACGCCCTCTCTGATGAGGAGTGTGTATGTCTATTTATGCACTGGGTGCCAGGGGACGTCTTCCAGATTTTAGTATTTGACCTATTGTCCTTGGATCATGTGGATTCTTTGTATCTCTTATGAGTCTGTTGAAAACAAGAGTAAAAATTCCATACTCCCGCTGTTTAAACAAGAGCTTTGTTACTTTCAAATAATAAAGGCACTTGTTTCAACAGAAGTGCTGGTATCTCAGTGAAGATGGCATCCAAGCTCACGGTGGCTTCAAAGGTGACTAAGGGCTCCCCTTCTGTCACCCCGCACAGACACTGACGGGCCAGCATCCCCCCAGGTAGTCATGCAAGGACCATGAAACATACAGGGAAAAAGCCTTAGGGGTCGGAATTCTAGCCGATGATTCAGCGAAGGCTCCCAGGGGGAGGAAGTGCATTTGGAACTGGGCTTAGAGAATGCAGGCTGTCCCCCAAAATTTGTTCCCCTTTACTTCCACAGTAGTAGAATCCCTAATTTTTAGCTGGGTCTTCACTGCCCCTGCCACACACACAGAATAAAGACTACAGTTCTTTGGAAAACTGCTTGTAACAATGGCTACAATGACTCCCCTTCCTGTAGGCATATATCGTCTTGCAATATGACTTCGTAAACTCTTCTGTTTAGCGATTGAGTCTCTGTCCCCACTCCAATCCAGGCCAGACCTGTGACTTGCTTTGGTCAATACAATGTAATGGAAGTGGTGTTGTGTCAGTTTCAGGCGCAGGCCTCCACAGGCCTTGCACACTTTCATCCAACCCCTTGGACTTCTGCTTAAGCCATCCTGTGCACAAGCCCGAGCTAACCTGCTGGAGGACAGCAGCCCACTTGGATCGGAGACACACTGTCCTAGCTGAGGTCATCCGAGACCAGCCAGCCGGTCAGCCAGACCAGCTAAGTGTAGGCTTATGAGTGGACTAGATGTGTTCTTTTAGCTCCAACCCTGGGCTCTGTTTCCTGCACTCAGTCATGCTGGTTCTGCACCTTTTGTAAAAGAATGTGGCCTGTAGCCTGAAATATACAGGGTAGCCCATTCTCAAGGAGGGAGTGAAGATTTGGAAAATAAAATTCAATCTATCACACCACCCAAAGAAATTGTACAAATACGTCTGAATAGTTTCACTATTTTTTTTCAAGAAATCTTTTGTTTCTTGTTAGGTTTAATGTAAGGCATCGCATTTATTTTTGTTTAAAACTTTACTTAAAAAATTACATATGCATACATGGTAAGAGCTTTAAAAAGCAGTGCTAAAAAAAAAAGGAGTACTAAAAGACATAACAGATGAAATAAGGCTGACCCCCCTTTCCCTCCACAGAGGCAAATTCTGTTTTTTTTTTTTTTTTGATATTTTCTGTGTGTACAACCAAATATTTGCATACATTTAAAAAAATACAAAATGGCATCCTACCATGCTTGTTCCCCGGCGCCATCCCTTTTTTCCTATTTAACAGCATATTTTAGAGGTAATTCCATTTCAGTTTAGCTAGAACTGTCTCATTCTGTTTCACTGTTACATCGCTTTCCATTGTGAGGCTGTGCCATAATTTATTTAATCAGAGCCATGTTGAAAGGCATTTGGATTGTTTCCAATCCTTTGCTACTGTAACCAAGGCTGCATTAAACATCCTGGAACATCAATCTTTACGCCCATGTGTGAGTCTATCAGTAGGTTAAACCTCTAAACAGAAATTGCTAGACTGAGGGATACGCATCTTAAAGTTTGATGGATATTGACCCTCTGTTTCTAAAAAGAAAGATGGATTCTTTCCAACACGTCTACAGATCTTTGTTTCTCCTGTCTTCTGATTCTTGTCCCACGGTGTTAGTTGGGGCTGAAGCAATGGAATAAAGTAGCTCAAAACTTCTTCCTCTAGGATGTCTGGGGAAACTTTGAGTTTTCTTTGAATCTTGGCACGTGGTCCCTGATTTGAAGAAGAACTGGGCACTGCTGTTGTAACCTAAAGCATCCCTTTCATGAGGGCACTGGAGAAGCACTAGATGATTTCGCAAACGTGTGTTACTGAAGAGCTCCGTGGTGCGAGTGGAATGATTTATATCCCTGCGAGACCCCAGTAAAAAAAATGCGCACAATACCCTTTAATTTGATCTGCTTTCCCTGTAGCACCTACATATTTAGGGCAAATAGAAAATAGTTCTGATTTACAATCTCTATAAAAATTTTAAACAACCTAATAGGACGTTTGATCATGAAATTGCCTGAAATAAAGCTGGCCCGAGTCAGCCACATTTCTTTGAAATGGCCTGTAACTTCAAAGCAAACCCCCAAACATGGACTTTTTTTTTTTTCCTGCTAATAACAGTCTGATTAATAAAAGAATGATTTTTTTTTTACTGATCCTCGGCAGCTGTGTCCCAGTGCCTTTGTTCAATAAAGGTAGAGATAATAACTGTCAGTGGAAAGAAAATGTGCTGAGATTCCCACGAGAAGGGGTAGGAACAGATCTTTTATTAAATCGTATCAAATTGTGTTTCTTGTTTACTTTTTTCATTTTGTAAGTCACAGTCCTATCTGCTAGTCTTTATAAACCCTGCCTCGCGTTTGTCAAAAAAGACTTGGAGGCTTGGTGTTCTTGAGGTTAAATGCTGCATGATCAATCGTGGTGATAAATTTCACATAATTAACTGCCGTAATGGCATTTCTGAGTCTGTTGCTCTGTTTTACCCCTGCTGGCATCATCTGAGACTGGTTGACTTCTGAATGTGTTCGCAGATGTTCTAAGGATGCCTAGAGAAAGAGCAGTGGGAAAGTAGAGTGGCTCTCTGGAGTTTTCACCTGTCCACAGACTCGTGCCCCAGGGCAGGTGGCTCAGGTGGGCCTGATCTATTCCTCGTGCTAGAGGTGTGCATGTGACCCAGACCTGGCCAATCGAAACATCGTCACTCAGGTTGGACCAAGCAGAGGCAGTGAGAATCCTGGGACTTTTACTACAACGACTGGGGTAGAGGACACTTTCTGATTGGAATTCTTAGAAGAATAAGCTAGAAAACTGTTTCGGGTTATCTTTCCTCTCCATGGGAAGCACTCTCTTGAAGGAAGACAAGACAGAGAAAAACAGGCAAGAAATGGGGGAAGACAGATTCTTGGTAATAACCACTTAAATGCTTGAATCGAGCTCTGCCTGAAGTCCTACCCATCAATTAGGCAAGCTGATCAATTTTATTTGTTTATTTATTTATTTTTGCTTAAATCAGTTTCAGTTGGGTTTCTGCCACTTGCCGCCAACAGGGGCTTAAACACTTCTGTTTTCCAGCTTTCAGTAGAGTTCCATGCACAGGAGAGTGTGCTCAGCACCAACATTACTCATATCCGAGGTAATGATGTGGTATCAGCTCTCTTTCCTTCTGCCGTCAGTGGTCACTTCGGGATGATGGACAGTCTTCAGGCTGGAGCGACTGCTCTAGTCCACAGCTCAGCAGAGGGTCTCAGCCCAGCAGATCTCCTGTCTTTCCAAGGATTCCCATTGCTAGAATTAGGCATAGCTGTCCCACATCCATGCTCTGAAGCTGTGGTATTCGCCTGTGCTCTGCCCTGTCCTCTCTACCTTGCCCAGTACTTCAGTGGTTCCTCATGAATGAAGTTGTACTTCTCTCGGCCCCAGGGAGAGTCCCGCCTGAGATTTCCAGGCAGTCAGCTATTAGCATCTTCTCCCAGCTTTGGACCGCTGAGATCTTGGGTCCCTTTCTAGCTCTTCCCTTGCCTTGCTCCAACTGGGTAATGACCTTATTTGTGGGAGAAGAGACGACATGGACCGGGATAAGGGCTAATGGACTAACATTTATAGTGAGTCTTCTGCATATCAAATGCTGTGCTTGGCTTACATACACTCCTACGGTCTTGTGTTTCCATAACATTTTTTTGATTTGCTTTCTTTTTTATTTAAAAAAATTTTTTTTTTCCTTAATGGAGGCACTGGGAGTTGAACCCAGGACCTCACGCTCACCAAGCATGTGCCCAACCACTGAACTATACGCCCCACCCCCTCCTATAACACAAGGTCATTGTCTACTCCATACTTTTTATGGTCTGGACACTGTGCTAAGTGTCTTATCAAGTAGTATCTAACTTAATCCTTATAAAATCAGGGGAAAGACATTATTATCTCCGTGGATAAGCTGAGACTCAGGAAGGTGCAGTCATTTCCCCAGGGTCCTACAATGAGGAAGCAGGGGAGCAAGATTTCAACGCAGCCTGAACGGCTCTGAGTCTAGTTTTCCTCCTTCCTGCACCAGCACTTGTGCTGTAACTGCTTGTCTGAGCCTCCCTCTTGCCCGTGAACTTCCTGACCTCGTGCACTCAGTGTTATCTTTGATCCCCAGTCCCCACCCTAGGGCCTTGCCTAGGGTCGGTTCTCAAGAACTGTTTCCCAAAAAAGGAATCTTTACAACAGCTTTGTAAGATGAGTATTTTCTTTCCATTTGCACATGAGCAAATTTAAACTGAGGAAGGTTAAGGAACTTCCCCGAGGCCAGGAACTAGCTGGCATTCATAAAGTTATAATCCTATAATCCTGAAATTTCCTCTTTCAATTGAGAATTGAGAAAGACATAAGTTGAAGAGGGGAGTCTTTGGCATTTTCGTACATTTCGATGTAGGTGGGTTAATGAATGTTATCTTAGGCTGGATTACCGTGCAGAAAACAGCATAGACATTTGTGTGGGAGGAAGCTGCATTTGTGTTACTGAATCTGTTCTTTATAGGCAGGACCTTGCTTAACGGCGCCGGACAAAGCTCAGGTGAAGATCACCGCGGTGGGGAAATCTTTTATGGAAACGGAAATGACTGGTTTAGGAATCTGAATTGTAATTTTTTACGTCTTTTGGTCTCCGGTTTCTTGAGCTCTGGTCCATATCACAGACACATGTGACATGGAATTCTGGTGACTCTGGCTGTGTACGGAGACCGTAAAGGCAGGCACACACGCTCAGTGTGTGCTGAGAGGCGTGAGTTAGATATGGAGCCGCAGAAGCTGGGACTTTTTTAGATGGAACCAACTTGTCCAAAGGACAGCTCAAGGAAAGACAACTCCCAAGGTGTTTAAGAACACGAGCGCTGAGCCCAGGGTCTGCTGGAGCTCTCTCCCTGTTTGAAAGCTCTGATGTTCTGTTAAACTAATGGTGAGTTTTCTCTTTATTTTTCCTCTCAACACTAAAACTAGGCAAAAATGGTGGGGAAGAAAACGCAAGAAGCAGTTTCTAAAGCCTTTGGGGTCTCTAGGATGGTTTTTGAACTAAGCCACACTGCTGTCACCCTCCAGGCTGCTTGTACTTCTGGAGGAGTTGCTGGCAGATTAATGAGTTTTCTGAAAGTTAAGAGAAATACCAGCTTAAAATAGCGCTATTATTTTCAAGGACAAGTTTTTCTTTTTTGGAAGAAGGTGAAATACTATAATCACCCTGATGTACCTAGGGACACATCTTGGTTATGTCATTAGTTAAAAATCCCTGCCGTGGAGCCAAGAATGCATATAATTTACTCACTCACTCACCCACCCTCCCATCCTCCCATCCATCCACCCATCCATCCACTCTCTCATCCACACATCCTCCACCCGACAAGCCACTCATTTTACCTATCCACTCAACCTTTATCAAGCATCGATAATGTGCCATGTATTATCTAAGGCTATCAATATTTGGTCCTCAGGGAGTTCCAAGACTGCATTTTCTGCTATAATATAATTTTGGAAGGGAAGTTTGCCCTTGGGGTTTTCATTAAGGTGAAGCAAAGTGTTGTGCTGAGTTTATCCGGATTTTGACTCTTAAACAACTGTACACTTGGCATTGAAAATCTTAGGCAACTCATTCGGGAAATGATGGTCCATGGTACAAGCTGCTGCATCACACACAAAAAAAAAATGGGCCACAGGAAATGGTTTTTGCTTAGGCTTTATTTTTCATTAGAAGCTGTGAAATTGTTGGGCTCAAGTTGTTGTTTTGCTGGATCAGGTGTTGCTACTTGACTAAAAATAAGCCCGTATCAGAAGTAATTTAATATCCTTGCCTTTATTATGTTCCATCACGTTGAACATAGAGGCCTTCTCTGAACACAGGTGGTAGACAGTGGTGCTAGGAGTGCAGGATCCGGAGACACACGGCTCTGGTTCGAATCTCACTCCGTGGACTTGGGCAAACTCCTCATCCTCTCTGAGACTTAGTTTTCAAAGCAAAAATGGGACAAACAATGATACTTACCTCCTAGCATTTTTGTGAGAGTTAAATGAGATAATGCACATCAAGCGATTTCCCCACCATTCCGGTGAGCATGGTTGGTACCGCAGGGCCACAGAGTAGACTGGGTCGCATTCACTGGTCGGAGCAAGCTTCTCACGTTTTTATTTCCTTTCATTATGTTTTCTCCTCCATCCCCAGGCCTCCTTACTCTCTCCTCCCATCCCATAGGCACTCATTTTTTTTTTTTCAGTTTTATTAGGTAGAATTGTTACAATTTGACTGCACATTTACAATGTATTGCATGTAACTACATACACACAATACACTGCACATATTTTAAAATTTACATCTATGTACTGTTCATTGTTTCTAAGAACGTTCAGAGCTTTAGTTTTTTAAACTTACATAGTTATCAAAGGAATAAAGCCAACCACAAAATAAGAATTAATTCAAAAAGATACATACACCCCACTATTGACAGCAACATTGTTTATAATTGCCAAGATATGGAAGCACCCTACGTGCATCTCAATAGATGAATGGATAAAGAAGATGCAGCATATAAGTATAATGGAATACAACTCACCCATAAGAAAGAAGGATATTTTGCCATTTGTGGCCCGTCATTCACTTTTTTTTCTTTTCATTTCAAAAGCCAGAATTTTATAACTGCATAAGCACTCATTTTAGTATACAGAACATGCACTTTCTCAGTTCTCCTTTCATATGTCAAGTGCAGATAAATGTACATAATTGATAAACTGTATAGAGTTGTTTTTGTATGTTTTTGAATAATTTACATAAATGGCTTGGATCCCCAGACCTTACTTCTCCCCTCTCAGCACTATATTTTGACCTCTCTTTATTTGTTCTATGTAAATCGAATGAAATAAAATCTGACTGTGGCCTTGGGGTCAACATATGTATAGACCACTATTTGCTTATCCATTCCCCTAGTGATGAAGGCCACCGAAGTCTCTGCTATCATAAAGGAAGCTACGGTGAACATCCTTATGCATGCGTCCTCGTGGTTTTGTGGGAGAGTTTCTCGGCGGTGCACATCCAGGCAAGGGATTGTTGACAGATGATTAGTGAATTGCACTGAGTACTGAGGGGCTGCTACTTGGAATGGCTGCTTACTTTACACTTGTCCCTCGCGCTTGGTGGTCTCCGACTTTGTAATTTTTGCCGATCTGATGGGTGTAAAGTGATACATCATTGTTGGTTTAATTTGCTTCTCTCTGATTACTCATGAGGTTGAGCATCTCTTGATATATTTATTAGCCATTAGTGTTTCCTCTTCTGTTAATTTTCTTCTCATAGACTTTGCACATTTTTCTATTGGTTTCCTAAAATTTTCTTGATTTTTGTGGGTAGACGTTTCTCTGGCTATCAATGTCAGCCCCGTTTTAGACATCTTCTCACAGTCCACGAGTTGTGAAATGCGTGGAGGTTGTCCTTTTCTGAGCAGAAATCTCAGTCTTAATGTAGTCACACACTTCACATTTCTCCCTTATGGCTGGCTTTTTTTAGATCTTGCTTTGGAACCTGCCCACTTCCAAGTTGCCAAGATTATCTCCTCCATTTTGTTACTTCTATAGTTTGTTTTTTTTTTTTTTCACATTCAGGTGGGAAGGAAGGAATCCAATTTTATTTTTCCCATATAGTGAACCATGAAATTCTACAAAATAATTCATTCTTTCCTAAATGGGGTATGACACCAAATCTCCTTTATATGTAGGAGTGTTTCTGGAATCTCTATGCAGCTTCTTTGATCTATTTATACCACACTTAAACTATGATTTAAGAGGGAGGGTATAGCTCAAGTGGTAGAGCACATGCTCAGCATGCATGAGGTCCTGGGTTCAATCCCCAGTACCTCCTCCTAATAGAAATAAATAAACTGATTACTTCCCCCTCATTAAAACAAACAAAAAGCAAGAAAAAAAACTATGATTTAATAATATGTCTTAATATTTAGTAAAATAAACCTTTGCTCTACTCCCATTTTTCAAAATTACCTTAGATAGTCACAGCTTTTAAATTTCCGTATAAATTTTAGAATCAATTTTTCAAATTTCTAAAAAATTTCTGCTGGAATTTTCTTTAGAACTGTATTAAAGCCATGGGTTAATGTTGGTTGTTTTTTTTTTTAAAGGGTCTTTATAAGAGTTTTACTTTTCTCCATGAAGCCCTAGTGCATTCTTTTTTTTGGGGGGAGGGAAGGGGTTAAATCCATGTGTTGACCTAAAGCAATAAAAGTCAGTTATTTTATCAGTGAATTGGGTTTATTTGGGAACAGCAAAGAATTGCAATTCAATACAGGCAATGTATAGCAAACCACAGGCAAGTCCAGAGAACAAAGAAGTGGACCATTCTTTTATAAAGGAAAAGGGGGAGTTGGGAGGAAATGCTATAAAGAGTCCATTGGAAGAAACTGGGAGTTCAGAGTGTAGCGGCTTTCATCGGCTGAATTGTGACAGTCTCTCATTGGCTGGGCTGTTGCTAGGCAAGGAGAAATTCTTCCTTCCCTGGGCTGAGTAGTAAAATAGTAGCCGTCTTCCTGTCACAGATGCAAGGCTTGGCTCTTCCCACTGGGTCTGCAATTGAGGTTGAGTGGTAGGGTATGAGAGCTCCCCCTTCTGGTCTCCTGACTCTATTATAAATGAGGTTTCTGTTTATTAAATTTTCACAAATGATATTTTTGGCTGCTATCGTATTTTCAGTATTCTGTACAATGCTTGGCACATAGCGAGCGCTCAGGAAATCATACTTATTGTTGTAGCTATTGTAAAAGGGGAGGAAATTGTGGAGGGAAAGATTCTGTCTTTAGGAATCATCATGATGTGCTGGAAATAATGTGGATGTGGAGTCAGACACACTGGGGTTCTGGTTCTGACTCCACCATCTACTGTGTGACCTTGAACCTATTTTTTTGAACCTCTGGGCCTGTTTCTTCTACAGCGAGAGTAATGATTTTCCTACCAGTATTCTAGGCAGGGTGTGAGGATAAACCAGTTACTACAGACTGGTAACACACACAGTGACTGGTGCATGAAAGCTCAGAAAGGGCTTCCTTTCCTCTTCTCTGAAGAGGTTAAAAACTTTCTCGTGGTTGCACCATCTCAAACAATCTTCTTTTCCTCATTTGAAGTCAACTTCCAACCGTTGCCTTTTCTGACCATATGGTCACAGAGAACATACAGACATATGCAGAGAAATGAAAAATTAAAAAGAAAAATCTACCCTACCAGCATCCCCGTTTCAAAGGTACCTTTGCCTTTGCATTTTTAACAATATAAACCCCTTGAGGACAAGAAGCATGGAGGGCACTGTGATGGACCCCACACATTCATTTCCCTCCAGGTGGTTTATCCAGACCACAGTCAGTCTATCCTCCTCGTCAGTGATTGGCTCAGGGGTGGGCAGGCCCGTGCCATTGGCCCAATCTAGGCCAATGAGATGCTAGAAGAGCCTTACTGAGGGCTTCTGGGAAAAGAAGTCCAGTTTTCCTCCTTCACTGTACTGGAATTGAAGCATCCCACTGCCCGGCTTCTGTGGTCAGTCCTGTCAGTGAGGGAAGCCAGGCTAGGGGGTGAAACCCACGCTGTGGAGTTGGGCAGGGGCACAGTGTGCAGAGAAATTCTGGGTTTCCGATGTCAGTGTTGAGCTGCTGCATCAGCCAAACCTGAAGTTCCCACCAGTACCCTGTGAGCTTCCTGTTAGGTCATAATAAGTAACGCTGCTATTGATTTAGTCAGTTTGAATAGTTTTACAAACTGAATCGTGTTCTCCCTAGTTCGTAGGTTGAAGCCCTAATCCCCAAAGGTAATTGTTTTTGGAGATAGGACCTTTAAAGAGGTAATTAAAATCGAAAGAGATCATAAGGTGGGGGTGGGGGCTAGTCCAATAGACAGGTGTCCTTTTAGTAAGAGGAAGAGGCACCAAGATTGCACGCACACAGAGAAAAGTCATCACGGCAAGAAGGTGCCGCCTGCAAGTCAAGCAGAGACCTATCATCGGAAACCAACCCTGCCGGACCTTGATCTTGGACTTCCAGCCTCCAGAACTGTGAGAAAAGAAATGCCCATTGTTCAAGCCACCTGGTGCGGTATCTTGTTCTACAGCCGGAGCGGAGTGGGAATATATTTGCTTGAAGACCAAAGCGCGATGGCGGATGCAACTTTTAAGTCTTTGGCATGAGCCTGCGAATAACTGATGCTCAAGAAATGTATGATAATGATCATGAATGTGAGACTCATACTGAATTCACAGAGTGCTGTGAAGCCCACAATTCTGTGTGCTCTGGATGGTCTGAGCTTCCTAACGGCCTTCGGTCCAGGTATAGGTTTACTATTGTCTGCAGCTTTCAGATGAGAAAACTGGGGATCAAAGAGTAAGGGATGTGCTTGAGTTTGAACAGATAGGTGGTCCAGATGCAGTGAGAGCCTGGGTCTTTTTCCTCTTATTTTAGTACCTTCCCTAATATCCTCATTCTCCACTAGTCTGTGAGTAACGTTGAGGGTGGGAGCTACCTCGTACATATTTTTGTAACTATAGTGCCTAGCAGAGTCTATTTCTTAATGGTTGTCAATAAATGTTAGAAGAATACACACATAAATAAATGGCTCACCATTTCTTGAAAGCCACCCTCATGATGGAAAGACGGAAATAATCTCTCCTTCCAAAGTGGGTTTTTTGTTTTTTGTTTTTTATTTTTGGTATCTGTCCTCTCTCTCTCTTTTTTATTGAAGTATAGTCAGTTTACAATGTCATGTCAATTTCTGGTGTACGGCATAAAGGTTCAGTCATACATATATTTGTTTTCATATTGTTTTTCATTATAGGTTACTATAAGATATTGAATATAGTTCCCTGTGCAGTACAGAAGAAACTTACTGTTTATCTATTTTATGGACAGTTGTTAGTCCTTCCAAAGTGTTTTAATATTGTCCAGCAATGGCCGTGTCCCATGCCAGGGGTGTGGTTCCCTCTCCGGTACACCATTATGTCCAGCTCTCAGCACAGATGTAACAAGCAATGATGACACTGCAGAGGTCGTACTGCCTAGTGAATCCTTTCAGACGCAGAGGAAGGAGTCAAGAAGCAAAGACACAAGAGGTAGTTTAGACCCATCATTCTGGGTACCGCTGGGAGCAATTTGCACTCAACACATAAATCAGGCTCAGGGTCGGCCTAGTGAATACAGAGCCTTCAGTGCCATTCATTTCTCCTTCAGCGTATTGAATTGTGACACATGGAGATTGGGTTTATCAATAACGTGCCCCATCAATCCAGTTAGTATTTTCTTCTAGGTGTTGCACCATGGGAAACTGCTTAAGTACCTTGAAGGTCCTTACCCAGCTCTGGCCTTGAATCTCACAGAGGGTCTGAGACACTTCAGACTCTTAGCCGAGTGTATCATTATCTTTGTTATTTGAGCGCTTTGTGCCTGTCTGGAAGCTCTTCCAGTGATAGATCTTAAAGCTTAGATGAGAACCTCTCCTCCCAGGAGGTTCTGTCACTTTTGGAAAGAACCCCGGTACTATGGGAGCAGCTCTGTGTGGCATGGGTTGTTTCTGTTTGCTCAGTGTTGCTTTCTCCCAGGAACTACCCCTCTTGCGTTGCGAGGGCTCTGATGGGGCTGTCAATCATGGAACTCCGCCCCCTGGCTAGAGGGCTGGATCCATGACCCTGGCTGGTCAATCCAAGCTCCCTTTTCTGGGAATCTGAGTCTTGAACCAAGACATACAGAGCTGGGAGGTGACTGAAGCAAAGCCATTTACTTAAAAAAATTTTTTTTGAATTCTCTTAAATGATTCTGCACATTTTTATTTAATTCTTTTTGGGTTTTTTGGGGGGGGATGGGGGAAGGAGGTAGTGAATTAGGTTTATTTATTTATTTATCTTTAATGGAGGTACTGGGGTTTGAACCCAGGACCTTGTGCATGCTAAACACGTGCTCTACCACTGAGCTATACCCTCCCCTCCAAAGTCATTTACTTTTGAGACTGTTGATGAGTTTCTGCTCCCCTTCATTTCTTTAAAAAATTTTCAGCTTTATTGAGGTGCAATTAACAAATTAAATTGTGAGATATTTAAAGTGTACACCATGATGGTTTGATACACGTAAACATTGTGGAAGGAGCCCCTTTTCCGGGTAACATATCCACCTATATCTATATCTTCATCTGTATCTGTGTCTTTCCTTCATTTCTGTGATCTTCCAAGCATCCTTTCAATAAACATTAATTCTTTCTTGACTGTGTTAGGGTAGGTTTCTACTGCTTGCTTTTAAATACCTCTAAGTGATACAGATGTAAAGAATACAAGATAGTTCATTCTATTAATTTTATTTTCCCTAATGAAAATATTCGTGTCAAATCTTCTGACAATGATGGTATTGATGATGGAAATTTCTCCATTATTGATCTCTCCCTATTAACATAGAGAAATAGCAACAAAGGCTGACGTGATTGAAAGCTTTCTCTTCGCTGAGTTCAGTGTTAAGAGGCAAGGGAGGGGCCGAGAGCTTGGACTTTGCCTGTTTTCAAATGTAGGCTCCACCAGTTCCTGGCTGTGTGACTTTGGGTAAGTTAGTTAATCTCTCTGAATTTTAGTAATCTCATCCATAAAATAGAAAGGATCGTAGTACTGCATAGGGATTGTATACAGCTTAGATGAGTTAATACATGTAAAACAT
The DNA here is from genome assembly GCF_036321535.1 of Camelus dromedarius. Lineage (NCBI taxonomy): Eukaryota > Metazoa > Chordata > Mammalia > Artiodactyla > Camelidae > Camelus > Camelus dromedarius. The sequence continues at coordinate 14,651,663 of NC_087459.1, read as the reverse complement.
GCTTGGCATATGGTAAATACTCAATGCACGTTAGTCACGTATTGTTAGATGTTTTGGCTGAAAAAAGGGGGTCTCATGGAGCTGCTGTAACTTGCCCAAGGCCATGCACTGGGGCACAGTGGGAGCTAGGATTGAGTAAAGCCATGCTCCTGGGTGCCTAGCATGGAGCCTGGCACTTCAGGAATGTTCTCGAAGCTGTTTATTCTTTTAAATGGCTCATCAGCCCAGATTTGAGTGAGATGTGTATGGAAACCACGCCCCAGGAAAAACTGAGAGCAGAAATTAGGCACCCTCTCCTCCCTCTGCTGTCACCTGATACGCCCCCCTTTCCCTTCTCCCTCCAGAGTCCCCATCCGGCCCGATTTCAGATAATCCCTGCTGCTGCGCTAAGTGATAACGGAGCTATTAGCTGGGGTTTAAGATAAAGCCCTTCGTAGGTCCATTTGCATTTCAAGGGGGAATTCTGGAGACCCTGGTGGCTTCCTCTTCCAAAGCATTTAGAGGGCATTGGTCTCTCTCTCTGGGGTGGCTCTGGAGATATCCCTTTGGAAGAGTGATTCATCCCTGCTCTGGTCTCTTTAATTAACATCTTGCCTCAGGAGCGCCCGTATGCCTGAGCAGTACTTTCGTCCGCTCATTTCCACTGTGGTTTACAGGAGATGTATGATCGTCACAGAAGGGGAAGGCAAGAATGTCAAGGGCATGGCCTCATGGAATTAAAATGTTGGAACACAAGGATGTGTGTGGGTGTGTGTGTATGTGTGTGTGTGCAATAAATAATTTATTTAGTCCCTCTTGGGCTGTTAGAGCCACGTGGTATTCTATCAACATACATTATTTAATTCTGTTCTCACAGAAGACCTGGAAGTTTGATACCATTTTCGCATTTTGTAGACTAGGGAACTGGGTCTCGGTGGAGGTCATATGCTGCAGGGGTCATGTCTTTTCTTATCCAACATTTCCCCCTTCTTTTGTTATTAGCCTGCAGCTCAAGTAGAATGGACCCTCTCTCAGCTCCTTGTGCCTTAGAACTGGCCAATCTGAATATTCTACCCCTCTGGCCCCTGTGATGGGCTCAGAGAGGGATGTGTGAAGCCACTGAGAGCCAGATGTGGGCTTTTGTTGGAGACTCAGGGAACATGCTGTCATTTTTCTTGGGTCAGGCGGCTCAGTCTATAGAATGTGAGACTACGGGAGATGGAGGCATCCTAGTCTGTGGGAGAATAAAACCAACACCGAAAAAAAAGGTGGAAAATGAGGGGATGGTTCTAGTTGTTACCATTTGAGCCTCTGAATCCAGACACGCCTCAAGCCAGAGTATCTCTGGATTGTTCTGTTTGTGAATCAACAAAATCGCTTCTGTGCCTGGTCCAGTTTTGATCTGGGTTTTCTGTCTCTTGAGATGGAAAGAGCCCTGATGGATACAGACTTAGAGAGCCTGTGGACCGAAGGCTTGTGTCCCCTGCTTCCCCCAAAGTTTGCACGTCGAAGCCCTAAACCCCCATGTGAAGGTATTTTGGGGGCCTTTGGGAGATCGTGAGGGTGGAGCCCCCAGGATGGGATTAGTGCCCTTAGAAGAAGAGGAAGAGGCCAGAGCTCTCGCTCTCAATTCACCATCTGAGGACACAGAGGGAAGGTGGCTGTCTGCCAGCCAGGAGGGTCTCATCAGGAACTGAATGGGCCATTACCTTGATCCTGGACTTCCCAGCCTCCAGATCTGTGAGAACTAAATGTTTTTTAGGCCTCCCGGTCTGGATTTTTTTTTTTTTTTTTTTTTTAGTGGCAGCCTGAGCTAAGACAAAGGATAAATAAACGCCTTGTGTAGTGTCAGGCTAAACAGTGGCAGAGTCGGGATTTGAACTCAGGTCTCCCTGACTCCAAAGTCCATGATGTCTCAGTGGAAATGTGAGCTCCAACAGAGGAGAATGGATGGAGCAGATCCTGACTTCATTTTCAGCCTGGAGAAGAAAGGTTGGGTCCTTGAGGGTTCTGCAGTGGGACCAGGGGCTGGGAGGAAACACGGGACCCCCCCAAATACATCCAAAATCACTTCGTTGCTTCACTGAGTCCACTCTTGCTTGAACTTCAGTTGCCAATCTAAATAAAAGTGGCAATTTTTTGAAGTGTTTACTATGTGAGAGGCACGGTGCTAATCCTTCTACAAGCATCACCTCATCCAGACATCAAAGCCACCCTGTAAATTAGTTCTATTATCTCTATTTGACAAGATGAGGAAAATGAGGCCCAGAGAGGCTGATTGACTTTCTCAGAGTCACACAGATAGTTGGAGCTGGGACGGATCTTTTCATGAACAGAACTGTGTCCCCCACCCTCCTCCCCTTTGCCACCAAGTCATATGTTGAAGCCCTAACCCCCAATGTGACTTGACTGTATTTGGAGGTAGGGAGGTAATTAAGGTCAAATGAGGTCATAAGGGTGATGCCTGAGTCTAATAGGACTGGTGTCCTTATAAGGCCAGAGGGCAATATTGTCTGAGTCTGGTGTCCTTATAAGAACAGAGACACTAGAGATCTCTCTCTCTCTCTCCACCGCTGGAGGACACAGAAAGAAGGCAGCTTTCTCTGCAAATCAGGAGGAGAAATTTCACTGGAAACCGGAATTTTTTTGACATCTTGATCTTGGACTTCTTTTCTCCAGAACTGTGAGTGGAAAAGATGAATTTCTCTCATTGAAGCCATGCAGTTTGTGCTCCTTTATTATAGCAGCCAGAGGGGACTAAGACAGAACCCAGCCAAGCCTGCCTGCGTCCAGATCTCACCTGGACCCGCCCCCACCCCCCATGCCCACTGGCTTCTACCACCAGACTCCCCACCCACCAGTGCACACACATTTAACACATGAAAAAGGGGCCTTTACAGAGAGTGGCCTGAGGGTGGGGCTGCCTCCTCAGCAGGGCTGGGATGAATCCTGGAGTCATAAAGCTGGAAGGCTAGTGTAAGTTCACGTCCGCTTGGAAGGATGGATCCTGTCCCATGGGCTAGAACCCCACATAGCTCCGTCTCATCAAGAGAACACAATAAAACTCATGGCTGGGGAAAGGGACAGCTTTATTTCTGTCTCAAAGGCCAAACTGAGAGCATCAGTAGCAACTCTCCTTGCAGGAAAAGAGAAGGGAAATGGAGTGTTGAACTAGTTCCTCACAACCCACTAGCAGACTGATGGATAAACGCAGTGACAGATCCCCAGTTGTATCTTTCTGCAAGCCTCCCCCAAAGAAAAGGGCTTTGTCCTTCTAGACATTCTCTGAAAATGGGGTGAAAATATGGCAGAAAGCCCACTGCCTGGGCAACATATGTTATTATTACTGCTGTAATGTAAGAGCCAGGATCCAGGTGTTAAAACCCAGACATGGAGTAATTATGGTCTCGCTGAGGCTCAGGTAATATCCTTCCTGCATCTCTCCTGTTTTGATAGCTGCCTGTATTGGCAGAAGCCCTCCATCACTCGGGGTGTAATAAAGTTTAGGGTTATACTGTTCTGACTACCTCCCTTAGAGCCCCAAATAAACAACACTATAAAAATCAACGTAGAAAACCTCTCTCTCTCTCTTTTTTTTTCTCTAAAAGTCCCTGCACAGAAGTCTTATTTTTCTGCCTTGAAAAAAGTTTTTGATCTGAGCTCCCCATTTAACTCTGGAAATTCCTGAAATCCTAATTCAGTGCTGGATTCCAGTTTAATTCTGCGGAAGATCAAGTCTATTTCTATGCTCTCTGTTACCGGGCAGGGAGGGACGCGGGCACGTCTTTGGTGGTAAAGACAAATTTAAACCTTGAGCCAGGGTTCTTGACCTTAGCCACACGGTGGAATCACTGAGGAGCTTTTCAAAATACTGACGCTCAGGTCCTAACCCAGAGATTTTGGTTTGGCCTGCCTGATGGGATTGTGTTTTGTGTCCCAGGCATTTCTACAGTGCAGCTGTGGTTGAGAACCGTGGCTGTAAACCTCTTTCAGATTCGGCATTCCCCCTTCAGAGGTTTAAAGTATAGAAAAACCAGTGCTATACCTGCCATATGGACACTAACTGTACCTCCTGCGTGGAGTGAGACCGTGGACAAATGACTTGATCTCCGAGTGTCCTCAGTTTTCTCATCTATAAAATTATGCCTAACTCATAGCCTTGTAGGGTGGATTGAATGTAGTCAGTGGTTACAATGCAGCTGCTAGAGGGTAAGCAGTTCATAAATGTTGGCTTTATTATTGCTGTTAGTCCTGGTTTTCAAAATCTTTGATAGTGGGTGATACAAACTAGTTTTATTGAAAAAGGGGGGATATTTGCTGACTCATATCACCAGACCTAGGGAAAGGCGGGAGTGATGCTGGCTTCAGGACAGGGTCCAAGGACTCACATCGTTGATTCGCTCTTGCTCTTGTTTCTGTTTCTCTCCTTCATGTCAGCTTCAAGCTCTGGACCAGCTTCTCCGCTGGAAGAAGGCATTGCTTCTGGCTGATCTGACACACTGTCTGTGACCATGAAGGAAAATGTACTTTTATCACTAGTTTCAGTTGGAAAAAGTCCTGAGGATATTTTCTCACTGTTCAAATTTGTGTCACGTGCTCACGACAGCAGGCCAGACTGTTGTGGCCAAGGAGGTGGGACCTATTATCAGAAGAGGAGTAGGGAGTGAGGTGCTGAGCAGACAAGAACCACAGCCACTGCAGTGATGAAAAGTCAGTTCTAGTAACAATGACTGTGTCCATCCATAAATATTTGTTAAGATCTATTATGGGCCAGACAGGGTTCTAGATACTACTTTATGTTACAGGATGAGAAATAGACATCACATTTAAAAAATATTGAGGTATAGTTTACACATAAGAAAATTCATCATTTTAAAATTGAGATACAATTCATATACTGTAAAACTCAACCTTTTTGAGATATGACTATTTCATGTCTGTTGGTGCTGTTGTAAATGGTAGTTAAGTTTTGAAATCAGAAAGTGTTGGTCCTCCGACTCTGCTCTTTTGTGAATTTTGACAAACACACGCATACACCAACACAATCAAGATTTAGGACGTTTGATCCACCCCCACAAACTGGCTCCTGTGTCTCTGTTGTCAGCCCCTCCCTCTGCCCCGTCCCCCTGGCAACCACCGATCTGTTTTGTCTCTATAGTTTCTCCCCCTCCTGAATGTCATTTAAATGGAATCATATGGCACGTGGCCTTCTTTAACTTAGCATTTGAAATTCACAAAGTTGTTGCGTGTATCCGTAGTTCCTTCCTTTTCACTACAGAGTCCACGGTATAGCTCTATGTCCTAATTTATCTATCTATTCACCAGCGGAAGGGTATTTAGGTTGTTTCCAGGTTTGACTGACTATGAAAAGGTTGCCAGAATTTTTGCACACAGGATTTTGTGACAAGATGCATTTTTATTTCACTTGCTTTAGCCTAGGAGTAGGGTTGCTGAATCATATGATAAATGTATGCTGAACTTTGCAAGAAACTTCCAAAATGCTTTCCAAAGTGACTGTGGCCCTCTGCATTCCCACTTACGACGTATGAGTGTTCCAGTTGCTTCACAGCATCGCCACCGTATGGTATTGTCAGTTAAAAACAAAGGCCTTTCTAATCGGTGGGGAGTGGTGTCTCCTCGTGGTTTTAGTTCATGGCTAATGATGTTGAGCTGCTTTAGGGGAGCTAATTTGCCATTCACATATTTTCTTCGGTGCAGTGTCTGTTCGACTCTTTTACCCATGTTTTGCCGAGTTGCTTGTTTCTTATTATTGGATGTTGAGCATTTATTATATATTTTTGAATATTAGTCCAAATATCAGATACGTATTTTGTATGTCCCAGTTTGTGACTTGCCTTTTCATTTTTTTGCAGTGGATATTGAAAAGAAGTTTTAAATTTTGGTCAAGTCAATCTCACCATTTTTTCCCCCATGGATTATGCTTTTGGTATCAAATCTAAAATATCTTTGCTTAACTCAAGAGTACAGAGATTTTTCTGCCATGTTTTCTCCCAGAAGTTGTATAATTTTAGGTTTTGTATTTAAGTCTATGATCTATTTTGAGTGAATCATTGCAGATGATGTGGTGTATGGGTCAAGACTGATGTATTTGCATATGAATATCGGATAATTATTTCAGTACCATTAAATTGGTCTCACATCTTTATGAAAAATAAGTTGACCATATAGTGTGGGTCTATCTCTGGGACCCCTGTTCTGTTCTATTAATCTATGTGTTTATCTCATCAGCAGCACCGCACGGTCTTGAATTACTGTAGCTTTGTAGTAAGTTTTGAAATCAGGTAACATGAGTTCTCCAACCATGTTCATCTTTTTGAGAATTGTTTTGGCTATTCCAGTTCTTAAGCTTTTCTGTATAAATTTTAGAATCAGGTTGTCGATTTCTACCAAAAATTCCTACTGGGAATTTGATTGGAATTGCGTTGAATTTATAGTTGGGAAGAACTAGCAACTTAACAACAGTGAGTCCCTCAGCCCACGAACACAGGTTATGTTGCTATTTATTCGGCTTATCTTTGATTTCTTTCATCAGTGTTTGTAGTTTAAAGGATTCGGATCTTGCATATACTTTTTTTTTTCCCCTAAGGGTTTCATGTCCTTTGATGCCATTGTAAATGCTCATCGTAAGTTTTAAAGCTTATGAAGTACAAGTAATACAACTTTGTTCTTCTCTTTCAAAGTTATTGCGGAGATTCTAGGTCCTCTCCTTTTTAATATGCAGGTTAGTATCAGCTCTCAGAAAAAAAAAGTCTCCTAGGATTTCGATAGGAATGATGTTGACTCTGTAGCTCAGTTTGGAGAGAACTGTTGTCTTAATCATTTCAGGTCTTCCGATCCTTGAGACATGGAATTTCTCTCTATTTATTTTAATACTTTAAAATTGTTGTCAGCAGTGTGTTCATAGTTTTCAGTTGTACTTCTTTGGTTAAATTTATCCCTAAGTATTTTATTCTTTTTGATGCTGCTGTGAATGGAGTTGTCATAACTTCATTCTCAGACTGTGCCTTGCTGGCATACAGGATGCAACGGGTTTTTGTGTGTGGATCTTCTGTTTCTTCTTGAGTGAGTTCAGTAGCTTGTGTTTTTCAAGGAATTTGTCCACTTCATCTAAGTGGTTGAAGGTATTGGCATAAAGCTGTTCATAATATTCCGTTGCTATCGTCTTAATATCCGCAGGGTCTGCATCTGCAGTGTCTTTGGTGCTGTCCCTTCAATACTTGATATTGATAAATTACATCATCTCTCTTTTTTCCTTCCTTAGCCAGATCAGTCTGGTTAAGGGCTTATTAAATTTACTGATTTGTTTGTAAAAGACTTGACTTTTGGTTTCAGTGATTTTTCCCTACTGCTTTTCTGTTTTCAGCTTTATTGATCTGCACTTAACTTTAGTAGTTCCATCCTTCTGCTTGCCTTGAGTCTGATTTATTTACCTTTTTTCTTTTCTAGTTTCTTAAGATGTAAGCTTAGACCATGATATGAAACCTTTCTTATTTTTTGCCATAAGTATTTAATGGTGTATATTTCCTTCTAAACATTGTTTTTTTCTGTCCCACACATTTTGATATGTCAACTTTTCTTTTTTATTAAATTCAAAATATTTCCTAATTTCCATCATGCCTTTTTTTTTTGATCCCTGGGTTATTCAGAATGGTGCTGTTTAATTTCCAAGTACTTGTAAAATTTTTAGATATCTTTATGTTATTGATTTCTAATTTAATTCAATCATGCTCACAGACCATACTTTGTATCATTTCAACTTGGTAACGTTTGTTTAATGGCCCAGAGTAACTTGTTGCGTGATCCACGTAAACCTCAGAAGAATGTGTGTTCTGCTGTTGTTGAATAGGGTCTTCTGTAAGTGTCAGTTAGACCAACTTGGTTGATAGTCTTATACATCTTTAGTGATTATCTGTCTACTTGTTCTAGCAATTACTGGGAGAGAAGCTGTAAAGTCTCCAAATGAACTTGTGAATGTGTCTGTTTCTCCTTTCAGTTTTTGTCGCATGAGTTTTGAAGCTCTTCTTTTAAGTACATACACATAATTAATATATAGTTTTGAATACCACTTGCATGGCGTATCCTTTTTGATTCATTTGCTTTTAACCTATCTATGTCTTTATATTTAAAGCAGGTTCCTTGTAAACAGCATATCATTGGGTTTCACTTCTTTAAATCTAGTCTGTCAACTTCTTTCTTTTAATGTGTGTATTTAGACCACTTACGTTTAATGTCATTATTGATTGAGTTGCATTAAAATAGAACATCTTACTAGTTGGTGTTGTGCTTTCTTTCCATTCCATTCAAATTTCCTGCCAATTCTCAGAATGGTCTCTGCTGAGCTGTAGTGAACAAAGGGGAGGAGCTTATTCCATTCAGGACAGTGGGATCTCCAGCAGAGGCCAGCTGTGCTCAGCTCATTCCACCGCTAGCCGGGTCTCAAGCCACAGAAGCAGCAATATGGCAGAATGACAAGGTGGCAGGTTCCTCAACAAAATCCTTGATGAGTATTATCGCAGTGTGGTGGATAGAATTGTTACACCTCCAGAGTATGAGAAAACTGAAGCTTAGAAAGACTTGTAAGTGACCTGACCATGATTATTCAGAGCCAAGATTTGAGCCCAGGTTTATCGGAATCCAGAGTTTAAAATCTTAATCACCATGTAAAAAAGTTATGCATAATAATTTGAAGGCGTGCACTATTGATCTCAATCCAAATTGTTATCAATATATATAGGCTGAAGGGTGTAATTAAGTTTTCAGCCCTGTGAGTGTCTGTCTCTTCAAGGTAAGGCAATAAAAATTTGTTATTATTTTGTTTGCCTTCCTAGAAGGCAATTAGAAAGCCAGTAATTTATGGGAGACAAGGAAACACAATAGAGTTGAAGACTATTAACTTGTACTGATGAATTGGCCAAGGGACACATCTGCTAATTTGCCCATTTCTTGAGTTTGTATTGAAGCAGGATACAGATGAGTGCTTCAGTGGAGAAAGAAGTCTATAAATGAAGATAGCTAGTGGTGAAGCAGAGTGGTTCTGACATCTGCTAACTGGATAAGTACACCGACTCCACCAGCTCATTGCTGCCTTCTTGTTCTACCCTGAGGAATCCCCTTTTAGCCAATTCTTGATCAAATAATGAACCTGTTGCAGAAATAAATTGTGGGGAAGCATGTCCACTGCTACCTCCCTAACTCAGAAAAATCAAGTTTTTTAATTCCCCCTGTGCTATGCTGTTTCCTGTCATGCATAATATAGCAAATTAATTGGTGAATCTGGCGGCATTTTGCTAATACAATTTCTCTCCCTTGCTTGAGGTGAATTATGTTCATGCTTCAGTCACTTGAACATTACTCTTCCGTGTTTGACGGAATTATGTCATCAGGTGATGACTATATTGCACACTATCTGATTCTAATTAAACCAGAGAATAGCGACATTGTAAAAGAGGAGAATGTTTCACAGGTGACACTCTCCACCCCCTTGCTGCTAATTCCATTTTTAAAGCTCTCCGACCTGTGCTTGGGCTGTTTTCTGAAGCTTTCATCATCTTACTCTTTCCAGACACAATGCCTTCTTGGGCCTGCTTCATCTAAGATGCAATTTGTGTAAATTGAGTCTTGGAAACACAGAATGTTTACCCTTGCCTTTTTTTTTGTTTTTTTTAATCTGAAGCACGATGCACAGTAGTGACTGTGGTTATTTCGGATGGTATCAAAGAGGAAATGTGTTGTTATGCCAAAACCATCCACATAACTTGAAAAGAAAACATCCTTGTTCGAGAGAAGAGAAACTAAGATTTTAGGGGAGGAGAACCGGGCTGCCGAGATGAATGAAGGAAGCAACGGGATGCAGCGGTTAAGATCACAGGCTTCGAGGGGCTTCAAGAGCTGGGTTTGAGTTCTGGCTCTGCCTTCAACGGACGTTCCTTCTTTCTTCTTAGCACAATAATAAGTGCCCAGTGGAAGGAAGGTCCAGAGAGGTTGATTGACTTGCCAAAGGTCTAATGATGAAGTGAAAAAGCCAGTGCTGGGACTCTGCCATCTGAAACGTTGCACCCCGATTCTGCCAGGATGGAGAGCACCGGAGGGTCCCTGGAGACATCAGTTAGGGAGGTCACCAGACGGCAGAGTCTCTTTTCTCATGAGGATAAAGATGTCCCTTTGAGTGAGGTTACATCCACCCTCCGTGAACCCTGGGGACATTGATGGTGGGGAGAGGCTTCTAAAACCTTGACGCTTCCAGGTGAAACAGGCACCGTGCTGCAAATAAAAGGCACTTTCATGGTTGACTGGAAAAATGAGTAGCATGCTGCGTTCAGCTTCGAGAGCCCGAGTGCAGGGTCCCGGCCAGTGTGGTCTGCAGGCTTCGGTCACTGTCCAGGTGCGAAGGCTGGGAGGGCTCATTGCTGAACGGGTAATACTCCTCCGACTGCAGGTCTGCTTATTTTCCAGGCTGTTTTTCTTTGGGAGAAACAGGCTCGTACTTTGCAGTCACAAACTGTGTAATTCCGGTTGAGGCTGGCTGGCTTTCCCGCTGATTTTTATTGTCCTCCATGAAGGCCGCGTGGCCTCGGCTGCCTTGTGAGACATTATTCCTGGCCTGGACGCACAACCAAAGGCCTGACTTTGCCTCGTGGGGAAGATGGACCTCTCAGTAACTTCTGGGCTGGCGGAAGAATAGGGCTGTTCCTCAGGGCTGCTTGAAAGACCCAGAAAGTGGAAGAGAAATTGTGTTTTTCTTTGCAGAATGTCTGCTGCGGGAGGAGGCAAGGCCACGCAGCGGGGCAGGGATACTTAACGTGCATTGATTGAACATCTACTGTATCCCAGGTCATATTGTGGGTGCTGGGGAGAGAGCAAGCAACAGAAGGGGTAAGGCCTCTGTTCTGGGGGCAACAGAAATGGTCATTTAAGATGGTGTGGTAGAAAGACCACTGGGACTGGGGTTCCGCTTCTATGTTTTTGCTCTTTTTTTTTTCTTTCTTTCTTTTTTTTTTTTTTCGCTAGTTATAGTCTAGTGGGGAGAGATAGATGTTAAGCAAAACAAAAAAGAAAAGCATACAGTATATTGGAAGGTGATGTGTTCCATGGATAAAATTAAGCAAGGGGAGGGAAATAACGAAAGCAAAGAGGGAGTGGAGGAGGGAACAATTTTATTTAATTAAAAAATTTTTAAATTGGAGTATAATTGACAAAATTTTAAAATATTTAAAATGTACAATGTGACTATTGGATGTATGTACATCTTGTGAAAGAATTCTTCCATCAAGTTAACATCATCCCCCACCCTACATATTCATCCTCTCCCTCTTTTTAGTGAAACCATTTAAGTTCTCCCCTGTTAGCAAATTTCAATTACATGATATAGTGTTATCAACCACGGTCATTCTGTTTCACTAGATTCTCAGACCTTATTCACTTTGTAACCAGAAGTTTGTATCCTTTTACTAAACTCTCCTTAGTTTCCCCACCCCTAGTCCCTGGCAACCACTTTTCTGCTCTCTGTTTCTATGAGTTTGACTTATTGACTCATTTAGAGCCCACATAGAAGTGATACGATGCAGTATTTGCTTCCTCTGCCTGGCTTATTTCACTTAGCATAACGCCCTCCATGTTGTTGCAAATGCCCAGCTTTCCTTCTTTTAAAAGGTGGAATAATATTCCATCATAAGTAGGTACCACTTTCCTCTTATTTACTTATCCGTCAGCGAACACTTTGGTTGGTGCTATGCCATGGCTATTGTGAATAATGCTGTGAAGGACATGGGACTGCAGATATCTCTTCAAGAGGACGGTTTTGTTTCCTTTGGATATAGACCCAGAAGTGGGATTGCTGGATCATATGTAGTTCTGTTTTTGATTCCTTGAGGAAGTGAGGAGGGTTTGATTTTAAACAGGGTTTGAGAGAAGGTCTCCTGGAGAAGGGGACTTTTGAGCAAAGTCTCGAAGAGGCAAGAGAGTAAGCCACATGTATGTTTGTGGTAAGAATATTTCAGAAAGTAAAACCAACAAGGGCAAAGCTCTTGGGGGTGGATGTGTGCCTGGTGTGTTTAAGGAAGAGCAAGGAGGCCAGTGAGGCTGGATCAGAGTGAGCAAGAGGGAGGGTGGTGGAGAAAGAGGTCATCCTAAACAATTATAATTTCTTTTCATGGTGGCTGCTGGAAAGAGGAAGACAGTGGCTAGAGGTATTCAACTAGCAAGGATTGACTAGACATATGGCATCAGACTAGGGGTCCTGCTGGACCCACGGATAGGAGGGTGGCCCCACTCTCAAAGACCAAGTAGCCTCATTCAAGATTTAATATTAAATCACGTGGAAACTTAGAGGACAGTGAAACCCAGTTGCGCTACATATGGATTTCTGGAAGGAGAGAAAATTTTAGAGTACTGAAGGAAAGAAAAGGCTGGGAGATAGGTTACCTGGGTGTAAATCACAGCTTCATCCCTTATTAGTTGGGTGATCTCGGAAAAGCCCTTTCATTCTTTGAAGTTCAGTTTTCATTTCTAGAAAAATGGAGTCCGTATTGCAACCTACCACGCAGGATTGTGTGAAGACTTAAGATAGCACATACAACCCGCTTAGCCAATGCCACTCGCAGAATGGGCCCTCAGTAAATATTCCCTGACATTGTTATTATTTGGGATACTTAGAGAAAGATTTTTTTAAGGCTTGTAATCATGGAGGTAGTGAGGTGCTATGGGTGGGGTAGGGGGGGAGAGCCCTCTGTGTAAGATGAAAAATGGGATGAAATGTATCAAGGTGGAGACGGCCAAAGGCGGTGAGGACAACAGTCATAGCCGACTGCCTGGAGTAGTTAGCAATGAAAATGACACATAGTATCTCATTGAGGATATGTTGCAGTCCTATGAGGTAGGTACTGGAATTATTCTCACTTTGCTGCTGAAGAAGTGAAAGCTCAGAGAAGTGAAGCAATTTGCTAAAGGTCACACAGCTAGCAAGAAGCAGATCTGGGACTCAGTCTGAGGGAGTTTCCACCACACCACCCATTGTCTAATTAACTTCTCTTAGATGGTGTTTGTAGGGCTTGGATGAGGCTGAGATGGCCTTTTGTCCCAAGCAGTATCATAAAGAAGAGGGTTCAATGGGTAAGAAATAAACAGGTGATGGCCGTGCCTTTGTGACCAGCATATTGAGCTGTGATCAGTTTATGCTCTCATGATCTCTTAGAAACAGAGACTGGGGTCTTTTCTGGCTTCAGAAGGAAGATTTGACCACTGGAATGTGGACATCCCATAAAATATCAGAACAAGACACCGATTTCCATTTTCTCCTCACACTTAGGCGACAAGGCACTTCACGCGAGGAGAATGGACTTTTCTTCATCAAAGCCAATTTTCTGACTCAAGGACAAAAACATTCTTAGGTGCCTCAATTATGATATGGGATTTCATGGGCAGCTGGACGGAGCCCAAGAACATCCCCACAGGGAAGGAAATCTGCTTGGATTCTTTGAGTAAGTGGCCTGAGCAACATGGCTCAGGGAACAGATGTCCTGGGCCAGGCTGTGAATTTCCAGAGCCCAGGGGTTAGAGCAACCTGACATTAACTTTAAGGTGGATTATAGTGTCTTACATTCTGTTTTTCACTAATACTTTTTATATCTGGAGTAGCTTCCAAGAATTTTTTTTTTTCCATGATAGTTTGAAGTCCTACCTCTTCAATGGTTGACTTCATTAAACACTTACTGGGTGGTGAGCACTGTTCTTGGTTCTGAAGATAGAAAACAAGATAAGGTTCTTGTATTCCAGAAGCTTTATATTTTAGAGAACAGCATGGTAGCAGATACGTTTTTAAGTGTTTGTTATTTATTTCAATGACTTTTTGTTTGTTTTAGTGATAAAGACAAGTCATGGGTTTTAAATAAGACAGATTCAAATTTGTCATTATATTGTCATGAAACATTTTGCTTAATCAGTAGGTGGACATTTCCTTCAGTGGTTCTGGTAGAATGAAGAAAGTTGGTGAAAATGTTACATAAAACTTCAGGCATTAGGAATCTTGGGCTTATTCTGAAGATAAGAGATTTTAAATTCAAGACTAGAAGATCTTGGGCCAACATTCTAGGGGGAATGTTGAAAAAGATGAAAGGAATTTACCAACGTCTGGCTGTGTGATCTTGGGAAGCCCCTGTGCCTCGGTTTTTTCATTTAGAAGTGATGGAGTTGGTCTGGATGCTTTAATTATCCTTCAGCTCTAAGATTCTATGACTTTGGTCTAGAACTGAAGTTACCGTGACAAGGAATTTTAATAGACGTTGCCAATTGCCAACCAAGGAAATGTTTTCTATGAACACACCCATCCTATTTTGGCATTTCATCTTTGTTAAGTAAAACATGATATGTGTTGTTTGCATTTTATTGCTTTAATAAATTGGAGAGGTTGGATGGCTTTTCATCTACATTAAATTTGAGTGCTTGTTCTTTTTCTTTAAAAAATTCTATGATTTTGTGACCCAGAGGAGGCACTGTAGTGTTACCATCAAGTTCTGATTTATTGGAAGCCTTATTACTCCTTTTCCTTGTGAAATAGATTCCACTATTAAAAAAAAAGGAGAAAACTGCCTGGAGGGGAAAGCCCTAACGTTTCAAAAATAACTTTAACTTATCAAAAAGAAATAAAAATATGGCTCTTATACAAAGCTACTTAAATAAATGGAACCTAAAACAACCTAGACGCAAAACAAACCTAAAGCTGTTTGTGATTCCTATACCAGCATGACTATTTTGATCAAGAATCTGAATTGAAATTCACCAGTGTCATTGACTGTTGTCATCCTTTCAAAATGTTAATGCCAACTATTTTTTTTATGCTCTAGAGAATGACTATGTTCACTTTATACATGTATTTGTAAATGAAAAAATTTTTGGATAAATTATTCCTTTACTGAAAAATTTAGTGACTTCATTTATTATTACACGGTAGGGCTATCATATTCCTCTGTTGACATCTGTTGATTGAAAATGCTTTCCTCTGTCGTAGTTGGTTAGTAGACTGTGGTTTATCAAACTCATAATGCTTTTTAAACATTCTTCAAAATTCACACAATTGTTATTACATCACTTGTATTGTCGATAACAACAACTTTCTCTTTACCCTTGGTTGGAAAGACTAAAAGTGAAGTTCCAAAGAGTAAATTTGATTTTCAGGGCTGCTGGGAACCCTGAATTTGAATTGAAATCTTGCTACCCAGCTGCTTGGGTGACCTTCCGCAAACTGCTTAATCTGATCCTCAGTGTCATCATCTGTAAATTGGGAATAATAATAGTAAAATCTACCTTAGAGGTTGTTGACAGAATTAGCCGAAACAGTGCATGTAAAGTGCTTAGATTATTGCTTGGAAATTTATTAATGACTAATAAATGCTATTTATGATTATCTCACTGGGAAAAATAATAATAAAGCACTCCACTGCCCTGGAAAGCTATTTCACAACAACAGTAATGATGGTGATGATAATGAAAATGGTAAGTCACTGTGTTTGCTATAAGTAAGTGGTATTGTTCAAATGATACTCAAATTTGAACAGGCATCAAAATTAGTTGGAGGGCTTGTTAAAACAGAGGTTGCTGGGCCCTGTCCTCAGAGTAGGTGTCAGGGGAAAGGCCTGAGGATTTTCTTTCCTGACATTCCTGGGTGATGCTGGGGCTGATGGTCCAGGGACCACCACTGTTCCAAGCATCTCACTAGCATTGTCTCATTTGGTCCTTATCGCAATAGTCCAGGAGGCAGGCTGTCTTATGTCTTTAACAAGTGAGGGCACAGGGAGGTTTAGCAGCTTGCACAAGGTCACACAGCTCGTAAGTGGTAGAGCAGCCAAGAGTTCAAGCCTTGTCCTTGACTTCCGTCTACCTGTGGTTACTTATGTGGGGCTCTAAACCGCTGCTGTTTCACCAGCTCCTTGACGTCCTCTCTCCCCCACCTTTCCCAGCTCAGAGCCATTGCCGATAATTACAGTCACCTCCCTGCCCACGCTCTTGACTCCTCAGTCCCTCTCTTGCATTGTGTGCTTGGCAAAGTCATAATCTTGGTTAAATTCAACTCTGTCTACTCTGCACCTGCCCTTGAGAAAGCTGAACATGGCTGGAGAAACACCAAACTGCAGCGACCTTGCCAGGTACCCCAACTGGGCCCTTAACGCTGCCAGGCAACCACGCTGCACTTATCCCCATCCATTCACTCTCTTGCTTTCTTTGTAATTTAATTTAATTATGGTAAGATAATTTAACATGAGATATACCCTCTTAAATTTTAGGGTACAATGTAGTATTGTTAACTGTAGGCACAATGTTGTACAGAAGATCTCTAGAACTTATTTAACTTGCATAATTGAGACTTTATGCCTATGGATTAGCAACTCCCCATTTCCCTCTCCTCCCAGTCCCTGGCAGCTGCCATTTAAATTTCTGACTCCATGAGTTTGGCTATTTTAAATACCTAAAATATCTAAATCACACAATATTTGTCCTTATGTGATTGATTCATTTCTCTCAGTGTGATGTCTTCAAGGTTCATCCATGTTGCAGCACGTTGCGGGATTTCCTTCTTTGTTGAAGGCTGAATAATATTTCATTGTATGTATATACCACGTTTTCTCTATCCACTCATCCATTGATGGGTGTTGAGGTTGTTTCCAGATCTGGGCTGTTGTGAATAGTGCTGCAAGGAACATTGGAATGCTAATATCTTTCAAGTTACTGATTTCAATTCTTTGGTTAAATACCCAGCCGTGGGATTTCTGGGTCATATGGTAGTTCTCTTATTAACGTTTTGAGGAATAGCCATACTGTTTACCATTGATTCTCTTCCTTTCTTAAGTGGTTATTTTATACCTCTTCTGTCTTCTCAAACCGCATCTCCTCCCCATTCGCGCTCTCAGTTGATGATCATGCTTCTTATCTCATTGGAAGAAACGAAGCGGTCAGAAGCGGGCTCACACTGCCTCCCACAACCTCATCTCCCCACGTTCTGACGTTGGCGCTCAGTCGTTCTGACTTCCCACACGTGCCCATAGGGGAACTGTGTGTGCTCCCATCTAGAGACATTTCCTCCACTGATGCCCTGCAGCCCTCCTCCCTTTGACTATTTAAGAACATCACTCCATCTATTCTTCCCTCTCCTCCTACATCATTTTTTTTTCTTCCTTTCCAGATAATTCTCATCATTATATAAACAGACAATTATTACTTCCATCTTGAAAAAAAACCCCACTCTTTTGAGCCAGACTCCTTAGAGGTTCTGATTCTAGGGCTTGGGCAGGAAATACACGAGATAAGCCTGGAGCATCTAGGTTGGCAGCAAGTGAAAAAATTCAAAAGAAAGAAAGAAACAGAAAAAAGAAGAAAGAAACTACCTCAAAATGATGGGAGTGTGTCCAAGAGGTACAGGAGCCAACGGAATGAGCTCCCAGCCGCCAAATCTGGGACAATCTGAGCAAGAAAATCAAGCTGTATTGGATTAGAACCCAATGCATAAAATAAATACCCATGAGTCCATACTGAGCTCATCCAGCCTCATGGCTTTGGATGTCAGCTTTATGGTGAAGACTCTAACTTATTTCTCTAGTTTGGACCTCTCTCTTGAACTGCAGAATTATAGATCTAAACTTCACTTGGATATCCAATAGACACCTCAAACTCAACACATTCAAAATGAAGCTTCCGATCTCTTGCCCCACCCAAACCTACTCTAGCCTTCCTTGTGTTAGTTGATGGCAACTCCATCCTTCCAAACAATGAGATCAAAAATCTCTTTCCTTTGCTTCTCATGCCCAGTCCTGTGGAAAATCCTCTTCTGCCCTTCCTTTGATATATATCTAAAGTTCAGCCTCTTCCCTGCCTCCAATGGGCTTGGCCACTATCATCTTTCACTTGGGTTACGGCAATGACGTCCTAATTGATTCTCTTGCTTCTCCCCTGTCTCTCTTCAATCTATTCCCAACACAGCAGGCAGTGGCTGTTCAAATGTGAGGTCATGTTGTTCATTTGCTCCACAACCTCCTCATTTGACTTCAGTTAAGAGCCAAAGTCCTTAGAATGGCCCATGAGGCCCTCCAGGATTGCATGTGTCCCCACCACCCCTCTGACCTCATCTCCTATTACTCCGCCTTCACTCGCTCTGCTCTAGGCACTTGTCAACTCCCCTGCCATCTCACGGTCTTTGCATTGATGGTTCTCTCTGGCTGTAATGCGTCCTTTCTCTCTTCCTCTTCACTTACCTCCTTCAATTCTTTGCTCAAATGTTGCTTTTCAGACGTCATGACCTGCCTCCACTCCACATTCTTAGCTCTCTTGATCCCCCTCCCCTATTCTACCGTCTCTTCCTTCCTTCCTGCCATCACTTAATAAGCCATACTTGTACTTATTTTGTGTGTTGGTTGTCTCCACTGCAAAAATGTCAACTCTGTGAAAGAAGGGATATTTTCCTGTTTTCTTCGCTAATGTACCCCAAGTGTGTAGAGCAGTGTTTGGCACATAGTAGATGCTCAATAGATGGTTGGCAAATAATAAATCAATTAATCCTGCCATTTGTGACAACGCGGATGAAGCTTGAGGGCATTATGCTGAGAGAGCCATCAGACAGAGAAAGACAAATATTATATGGTCTCACTTAAATGTGGAATCTAAAAAAGCTGGACTCATAAAAACAGTGAGTGAAGTTGTGGTTACCAGGGGTTGGGGTGTGTGGAAATTGGGGAGCTCTTGTCTAAGGGTACAAACTTACAACTAGTTGGTAAATAATTTCTGGAGATGTAATGCAGGGCAGAGCGATTATAGTCAACAATACTGTATTATAGACTTCCAAGTTGCTAAGAGAGTAGATCTTAACTGGTCTCACCACAAAGGGCAATAATAACTATGTGACACGATGCTGCAATATATAAATGTCTCAAATCTACATGTTGTACACTGTAAACCTACCTAGGTCAATTACAGATCAATTAAAACATGCTGGAAGGAAAAAAAAATCAAAACAAAGTTATCTCGCTGAGTTTAGGATAAATAAAGTAGAGACAATGACTTCTTTGTCTTTAAAACAGTGGTTCTCAACCAAGGGAGATTTTTGTCTTCCTTCCTCCCTCCCCCTCTCCCCCACCCCCGGAACATTTGGCAATGTCTGAGACATTTCTGGCTGTCACATACTGGGGGACGCTACTGGCATCTAGGGATCTGGTAAGCATCCTACAGCACACAAGTAGCTCCCGTAGTAAAATTATCCATCCCCAGATGTCAGTGGGTCTGAGGTTGAGAAACTTTTCTGTAAAAGAACCTGTCTGAGAAATTCCAGATCACTTGAACATTAATTTCATCCATCACAGCCTTTGCTGACACAGAGGGCCTTATTTACTTGATTCAGACAATGTTCCCTTTCCCAGGGGGCCACGTCTGAGAGTAGGAGCGGATTTCATTTGCCTCCTCGTAAATCTCTGAAATGGAAAACAGGTCTCCATCTCCCTCCCCGCTCGCCAGCCTTTGAAGCCCTCCAAAGTGGGCCTCGGTGGTTTGCTCACAACAGATTCCCCAGGCACAATTTAAATGTCATTTCAGGGCTGGGGCCAGGGCATGAACATTTAAGATGTAAATTGTTTGGGTCGTGCCTCAATCTTTTCTGGATTTTACTCGATGAGGAAAAAATGAGTCACTACTTTTTGATAAAGTTTGCTTTCCCTCCATATTATTAACAAACCCAGCCAAGTGAACCAGACTGCATCTGCCAGGGAGAACAGAGATGCTCGTTTAGGGGACAATATTAGATTCTGTTCTGTTCCTGGCATGCCATGTTTATGGTTCAAAACCCAAAGAACGGGTAGGCTATTTGTCCTAGGTCACTGTGTCCTGGCTTGCAAAAGCATTGCGGCATACCAAATACATCTAAGGAGTGTTCGGAAGTGAATTAAATAATCTAACCCTGGGTGGAAAATTAGGTGCCTTGATAGTTGATCACATAGCAATATTGAAATTACCAGACCCTAACGCCGGAGATGAATCCTTTTCCATTCTGCAGATTGAATCTCAAAGACGGGGTGTAGATCTGTATATCATAGGCAAAGAAAAAGGTACAAAGGACGGAGGGGAGACAGAGAAAGAGAGAGAGAGAGAGAGAAAGAGAGAGAGACAGGGAGGGAGGAAGGAGAGAAAAATATTTAATGCTTTTAAATTCCATGGACTCCAGAAAGAATTTCTATTTTAATCTTTTTGCAAGAAATTATGCTTCCTGCATCTCACTCCCAGCCTCGACCCAGAAATTAATTTTGAATGTTAATACGAAAGCAACCTCTCTCTTCTCTGAATGCTGCGTTTGATTTTGACAGGGTATCTAAAAGGCTGCTATTAGACAAATTTTCATTAACTAATAAGCTAGTTTTGGGGCAAAACATGAATTTTTTGTCATCTCATGTGAAAATTGAAAAAAAGCCATAATTAGGGAAAGAATCACTAATTGTAAGGCACAAGGCTTGTTTGCTAAGAGTAGTCATTAAGAGGCGACAAAAGCATTAGCGACTTCAGGATCAGAAAACAACTATTAAAATGCAAGTGAAATTGAGGTATTTGCCCAGACATAATAATGGCTTTACGCTTACAGGTCTATAATTGTGGTTTGATTTGAGGTGTTGCTGGTTCTTTTTTAAGGAACACTATGCAGGAGGCCTAAATACTTAAAGTACCAAGGCTTTTGGGTTCCAAATTACAGACTCAAGGTTTAATTTCTAGGGAACAGGACCCAGAGAGAGTTACTCAGCTATGCTGTCAATGCTGTGATTGCTTCAGTTGTGTGATGAATTGGGCACAAACAGGACAAAGAGTAACGTTCCTGTGACTCAGACAGTTCACGGTATCAGTTTTGCACGTAAAGTGTCACACGTCCGACATCCGGGTGACGTTTGCACATCACCGTCTGATACATTTCCCTTCTTAAGAATGACTTCTATTGCTTTTGCTTCCTGACAAATACACCCTTTGTAGAAAATTGAGAAAAGGCAGAAACTTGTAACGAGGGAAATAAAAAATTCTTCTTAATTCCATCAAGCAGAGATAGACCCAGTGTTAACATTTTGGTGTATTTTTCTCTCCTTTGTATTGCATTTTAAACTTTTGTTGAATCATAGCAATCGTATGATAAAGTACACAAATTTGGAGTGTCCAACTTTTAATAAATTTTTACTTACTTATTGATGCATCCACCACCTAGATCAAGATAAGTAACATTTCTAACAATCCCCTCCCCCCACCCCCATTGTCTTTTCAATCAATACTCACTTCCCTGACCCCAGTCCCAGGGAACCCTTACTTTGGTCCTTCGCACAATAGATTCCTTGATATTGAACTTAATATAAACAGATTCAGACGGAATATTCCCTGTGGGTCCAGCTTCTTTGACTCAACATTATATACTGGGGAGACGCATCCATCTCGTTATACTGTGTGACTATATTCTTTGTTATTACTATTCTGCTGTTAACTGTGATTCTGTTGTATCCTTTCCCACAGTTTATTTATCCATAGGTGAACATTTGAGTTGTTTCCAGTCTTGAGCTATTATGAATAAAGGAACAAACATCCTTGAAAATGTCTTTCGGTGGAAAGGCACTCATTTCTCTTGGATTCCTCTCCTTTTGTGTGTGTGCACGTGAGTGTATTCTATTTGATAGGAAATTAAACTCCTGTCATAGCTATTTCTCTATCTCCATATCTATCTCTGTATCCTTATTAATCATAGGAGTCCAGTGTCTCCCAGGAAACAGGTCTGTCTCAACAACCTGGACGGGCACAGGCATTGGCTGGGGCAGCCTGTGGGAAGCAGCAGGGCTGTCCATGCTCGATAATTCTTTCAGTTCTTTAGGTATATATTCTCTCTCCTCCTTCGTCAAACGCAGCATCTCTCCAGCCATTTCATCCTGGGCTTCAGCCCTAGTTAGCAGCAGGGAAGGAGGTGAGGGTGGTTCTGATGGGGAGCACCTGTTGCCTTGTGAGGGCGAAGCTCCCGCAGCACCTTCCAGTACCATGGAGCTCTTACTAGAGGATAGAGGGCCACCCCCCCTGCAAAGCCAGAGATGCCAGCGGAGTTTGCAGCATCCATAGCCTCCATACCCTGGTGGGCATCCATCCAGGTGTCTCCGTCCCGTGCTTCAGGGTTCCAGCTTGCCCCTACCAGACCCCTAACCTTTGCATAACAGACCTGCCGTGGCTGAGCGCTCGAACATCTCCGGAGCCCTGCAACTTGGAGCACTTAGGTTATTAGCCTGTGTCTGCTCTTCCCTCGTTGATGGCAAAGGCTTTCTGGGCCTCACACTTTGCCATTAACTATTTGTTAACAGCCTTCAACCTGTCCGTGTTCTTTTGCAGGGCATCAGTGCAACTTGGCAGTAACCGGACAACTCTGCGTTGCTGGCCCCCTATTTCTAGACTGCTTGTGTCCCTCCACTTCCCACAGCATTTCCCTCCACTGGGACATTTTCCCAGGCCACCATTAGTGAAATTTTCCTTAGCGATTCAGCCACCACCTCCTGATGGAAACGACCCATGTTCACTTACCAACCAGGAGACCATCTCCACCCACCAGGCGGTGGATGAGCCAGTCTCATCCCCACCCTACTGCCTGTTGTCTACTGAGACTGGCCTCACTTCTGCTAGTTCCAGTGCCCCGAGAAGCAGACACCAAGACAGGGTCAAGGATTTTATTAGGGGACACCTTCGTGAAAGGAAAGCATGGAGGAGCTGGAGAAGGCTGGGGGAACCATTGGACCACAGTGCAAGTCTGACCCTGAGTGAAGGAGGGAAGGACGGGAGGGTGGGTGGAAGCATCCTAGACTGTCACGCAGTCTAAGGAAGGTTCACAGGCTGTCAGGGATATTGTGAGCCAGTGCTGGCTGTCAGAGGAGTCTCGTGTCTCCCGGGATGTCCTGTCTTGCTATCCTGCAGCTCTCAGACTTTGGCTGGAAGCAGCCCAAGGTTGCCTAGCTTCCATGAATTATAGTGATAGATTTCCAGTGGCAGCACTTGGGCCCTTGGTCAGTTACTGTCCCTTTAGCTAGAGCTCTGTGAAGTGCCTTCTCCTGGTCACCAGAAATGAGATGAACACAATATCCGGAATAAATGTCCGTGCGGGTTAGCTGTGGTTGCTAAACATTTCTGTACATCCCTACCACTTAGAGTGTTTTTGATTTTTAGTTTCATAAGCAGCGCTGCTTTGAACATTGCTGTACTTCACTGCTTCCTTAGAACAGATTCCTGGAATTGGAATAGTGGAGTGAAAGAGTGTGAACATTTAACACTCTCGACACAGGCGTACTGATTGCCTTCTTGAAAGGTGGGACCCATTCCCATTCACACTCCCCACTTTGGAGCCAGAGGTGCCTGCTTCCTCTTACCCATGTGTGCCATACTTCTGTGCTCTGGGTACGTGAAAGCTCATGTTGCACGGTGTAGAGCGCGTGGCTGCGCCTCATGACCCGGGCTACCGGGAAAGGGAAGAGGCCAGAATGATTCGTTTAGCATGGGGTGGTTTGTGCATGGGCTTCCTTGACCAGAATGGTTAGGTGAAGAGGGGGCGTGGATTATCCGGGCTCATAGCCTCCTCACGTCATCTTCATAGTAGATATTTAGTTGATAGAACAGCTATCTTCTATTTATACCTAATTTTTGGAGGAAGTGATATAGAAGCCGAGAGCCACCGAGTGGCACAGTGCGTGAATGTCAGCTGGAACAGTGGGGAATGCCCTGTAGTTGGACCTCGGGTTGAATCCTGGCTCTGCAGGTGGATTGCTGCATCTCCCTGAGCCCCCGTCTGTCCAACTAGTAGCAACTGGAAGTAAGCATTTCCTTCTTCCTTCCTTCCTTCCTTTCTTTCTTTCGTTCTTTCTTTCTTCTTTCCTCCCTTCCTCCCTTCCTTTCCTCCCTTCTTTCCTCCTTCCTTTCCTCCTTCCTTCCTTCCTTCCTTTCCCCCTTCCTTCCTTCCTTCCTTCCTTCCTTTCCTTCTGGCTGCCTGTTTTCTAGTCCCACTTCCTTACAGAAATCAATCTGCCTTTTGAGGAATTATCATCTCTCCGTGATGATGCGATCACTGTGGGGCAGTAATACACAAGCCCTTTTCCCTTTGGAAAGCCCTTATGCAGGCACTTCCTTTTAAGAGTCAGGAACAGACAAGGAGCAGGCCATGTGACCTAGGATATGGAATTCTGAGCAGAGAGATGCAACCTCCGTAGGTGCCAATTCAGTCCTGTTGGAGGAGGGCACTGAGGTGAGAATGATGAACAATTTCTTCTGCCAGGAGCATCTCTGTTTAAGTCCTAGCTCTTCAGTCTTCCCCCTGATGAACTCTTTAGTAAATTCCTTCTCTGCTTGTGTCAATTTCTGTTGCTTGCAGCCAAAGATCCCCCAACCAATCAGCGTCTATGCCCTAAGGTTTCTGGTTTTGTGTGTGTGTGTGTGTTTTCAAACGAGAATTAAATGAGAGTGCATATTAGTTCAATCACAGTCTAGAAAGGTTGAATTTGGGGTGGGGGGAAATCTTGATTTCTGTTTTTCTCTCATCCTCCAACTTGTGCCTCCTTATTTTTGCTAGCAACTGGCCTGTTCCTCCACCAGCAATTTTTCCTTACAAAATGCTTTATAAGCGTGATATAATTATCCATGCTGATATGCTGTGCTGTGGAATTCCTTTGGAGAACAGACAATATGAATTGCAAAGAGCTGGAAATTAACTTATCATCTGTTTTGAAGAGATGTGGCGGGGGATGGAGTGGGGCTTTTTGATTGTGGCTCAAAAATTGATTTTAATTGCTATTTTTATTGCTGGTGTAGCTGATGCTGCCATTAGTTCTTTACCTTTGCTTCTGTTTCTTTTCTAAGTGACTTGGGAAACAGCATACTTGACTCCACCCCAGATGTATTTATTCAAACATTTAGAACATGTCTCCATTCTCATGCGGTCAGGTGGTTTGGGAAACATTGCACACCCAGCAAAATTCCAGTTTTACTTAAAATATTGAGATCAAAGTCTCATCTGACAAGAGTAGTGCTTGACAATCTGAATAATGCTCTTAAATACTGAACTACTCATTTTATTCTGAATACAAAGATACATCTATGGTACAGTGCTTAACGGAATTGGCTTTGGAGTTAAAGCTTGGTTTAAATTCTAGTCCTGCCATGTATGAACTGTCAATGTAAAAACAGTTTTCTCAGTGGTGAAATGGAATGATAAAGCTATTAGCATAGGTTTATCTTACTTTATTCTTCAGACTTTGGATAAAGTCTTGGGGACACTTTCCCCAACACGACACTCCCATCCTCAGTCTAGACTAGATTCCCTTTTGATACACATTCACAGAATGAATTCTTTCAGAGACACAATTGCAGTTTGAGTCAGTAATCTTTAAAAAAATGTTTTAAATTGAAGTATAGTTTACAATGGTTTACAAAGTCTGGTGTACAGCATAGTGATTCAGTTATACATACATATTTACATATATTCCTTTTCACATTCTTTTTCATTATAGGTTACTAAAAGATATTGAATAGAGTTCCCTGTGCTCTACAGTAGAAACTTGTTGTTTATCTATTTTATATATTAGTAGTTAGTATCTGCACATCTCAAAATCCTAATTTATCCCTCCATCCTCTTCTTTTCCCCAGGTAACCATAGGTTTGTTTTCTGTGTCTGTGAGTCTGTTTCTGTTTTGTAAATAAATTCACTTGTGTCTTTTTTTTTTAGATTCCACGTATAAGTGATATCATATGATATTTTTTCTTTCTCTGCCTGACTTACTTCATTCAATATGATAATCTCCAGGTCCATCCATGTTGCTGCAGATGGCATTATTTTATTCTTTTTTATGGCTGAGTAGTATTCCATTCTGTGTATATAGACCACAACTTCTTTATCCAGTCATCTACTGATGGACATTTAGGTTGTTTCCATGTCTTGGCTATTGTATATAGTGCTGCTGTGAACATTGGGGTGCATATATCTTTTCAAATTAGCATCACCTCTGGATATATGCCCAGAAGTAAGATTGTTGGAGTATATGATAAGTCTATTTTTAGTTTTTTGAGGAACCTCCATACTGTTTTCCATAATGGCTGCACCAAATTACATTCCAGTCAACAGTGTAGGAGGGTTCCCTTTTCTCCACAGCCTCTCCAGCATTTATCATTTGTGGAACTTTTGATTGATGGCCATTCTGACTGGTGTGAGGTAACACCTCATTGTAGTTTTGATTTGTATTTCTCCGATAGTTAGTGATAGTGAGAATTTTTCATGTGTCTATTGGCCATTTGTATGTCTTCATTGGAGAAATGTTTGTTTAGGTCTTCTGCCCATTTTTTGGATTCGATTGTTTATTTTTTTGTTATTGAGTTGTATGAGCTGTTTGTATATTCTGGAAATTAATCCCTTATCAGTCTCATTGTTTGCAAATACTTTCTCCCATTCTGTAGGTTGTCTTTTGTTTTTGTTTTTTTTATGTTTCCTTTTTGAGTCAGTATTCTTTTATTAGGTTATTTGATTACATCTGCCCCAACACCCTACCTCACACTAGATATTAAATTAATGATCCTGCTGTTTGGTGAAGTAGAAGGAGCGGAAGAGAGGCCAAAGAGACAGGGAGGATGGTGGATACAGGACAGACTGACTCTCTGTGATGTCATCACATACGTGACACAGGGGTGATGGAGTGTGTGCCAGGGATGTGTTTTTCAATGTTTACGGATTGAGCCGCAAAAGGCCAGCAAAGTAGAAAGAAGGATTAGGAGAAAGGCTGTTGGGGAGGGTGGTGAGGTGGGAGGCGGAAGGACTAGGACCCAGCAGAGTCTTTTCCTGTCATCTGTGTGTCCGTTACAACGGGAAGCAGAAAT
Source organism: Camelus dromedarius (assembly GCF_036321535.1). Lineage (NCBI taxonomy): Eukaryota > Metazoa > Chordata > Mammalia > Artiodactyla > Camelidae > Camelus > Camelus dromedarius. Next base: position 14,624,789 of record NC_087459.1, on the reverse strand, counting down.
GCAGACTTGGACTGCCCACCCCGGCCCCACCAGCCTGCCACTCTGCCAGACGGCCGCCCCTGCCAGGTCATTGCCTCGGAGCCTTATTCATTGCTCCGAAATCTGGGGCCAGGAGGAGTCGCTGCCGGGATGCTCAGGTGGAAGCTTCCATCTAAATCCTGGGCTTGGTCTCAAAAGTCACTGCGGCTGAATGGGAGGAGCAGTGGGAAGACAGACCTTGATCTGTACCATGGCAGCTTTTCAACCTGGGGAGGGTGGTGTTTTTTCTGCAAGTGGCAAGGAGAGCCCTTCCTGCTACCTAGGGTTGAGCCTTAGCCTTATTCCTCCCTAGCAGAGAAACACCTTTTAAGACCCACACAAATTTCCTAATTCAACTCTGGCTATTTTTAACCAGAGTTTAAAAACTCAATTATAAAGTAGATTCCAATGATTAAGAAGTTACAGTGTTAGGGTAAATCAACTATACTTCTATAGTGAAAAAGAAAAGAAAAAGAAATATAAGAAGAAATAAAACTTGATTAATCTATTAAAAAAAAGAACTTACAGTATTAGGAATGCTGCAAGGGTTAAGTCACTTGGTCCTGGTACGGCGTTACGAGGGTGGCACTGTAACTTCCCGCTTTGCAGGTGAGATAACTGAGGCTCGGGGACAGGGAGAGACTCACCCAGGATCCTGTTTCTGTGTGCAGATGAGCCCCTCTGTCTGGCTGCATTTCCCAGTCACTGTGCCCCGCCCTGCCCACCCCACGCCCATTATACAGATGAAGACATCGAGGCTCAGTGCGTCTAACCACTTGCCCAAAGTCCCATTAACAGAAAGTTGCAGAATGAGGACTTGCACTTAGGTCTGTTTATCTCGAGGGCCTCTGCTCTGACCTGTGGGGTTGGGGTCTTTTAGAAACAGAAACTCCCTCCAGGTGGGGGTGTGCTGCACGAAGAAGGAAAGAAACAGAAAGCTCCAACGGAACTGTGTGCACACTTAAAAATGGGCAAGACGGGAAACTGCGTGCTGTGTGTATCTTACTACAATTACAAAGTTTTTTGAAAAGAAAATAAAAAGCTCCAGTGGTCACCCTGATGGGAGTGGATAATGCACCTGGGAGTCGTGCTATTTTTATGATGGATGGATGACTTCTGCACATTCATGGCTTCTATTGCTTCTTGCAGTCTCTGTATGCCTCTGGGCTTCTACCCAGCCCCTCTCTTCTGTCTGTCTGTCTATCTACCTGTCTGTCTGTCTATCATCTATCTATCTATCTGTCTATTTATCTTCCAAGTCAACCTTCCTAAGACAGAAGATCTGATTGATTGGCATCTTAGTTCTGGCTCCCTGGAAACAGGCTCTCAGATGGAGATTTGCCTCAAGGAATTTTGGAGGGAGAGCTTTTAGGATAAGCAGCACGGAGGAGTTAAGCAAACAGAGCAGGGTAGAGGAGGAGTTGCACGGCGATGCAGTCTTGACAAAGGCCTCAGAGGACCCCATGGCGCCTTGAGCTGGGATGAGTGGTTCCCTTCAGACAAGCAGGTTACAACTTTACACCTTGACATCGGCCCATCGTTGGATGCGGGTTGCCCTCAGGGTGGGGGTGGGGGGACATGACCTTGGGCGAGGTGACTCCATTCCACTCAGGGCGATTCCCAGAGAGGGAGGAGGCAGCTGAGAAGTGTTAGGCACCAGCACTCCCAGTAGCGGGGAAGATGGGAACCTGGGAGGGAGACCTGGGTGGTCCCCCAGCCGCCTCTACTGAATACGGCTGCCCCAGCGGGGCTCCCCAGCTGCTCCTGGTCTCCCCCGCTCCATCCTACAGAGGGCTATGTTGGCCTCAGGTGCTATTCCTGGTCCAATCAGGTGTGAATACGTCCTCAAGTCATGTGACACGGAGCGAGGCAGCCACGTGCAGGGCCTGCCTGAGGCTTTGCTCAGCAGGGGCCAGGGGCAGAGCAGGGTCATCAAGCACAGCCATAAGGCCTTTCCTGCTTCCCCAAATCCAGAGAACTCCTGTCCTGCAAGTTATTCATACTATTTAAGACCTGTTGTCTCAGCTAATAAGAGCAGAGCGCGAAGGAGCCTCTAAAACTGATCTCCAAACAGCATGATTTCTCCCTGCCCCACAAGCAATTTCCCCTGGTGTCATCCGACCCCAAAGTACTGGCAGCTGGACACAGATGAAGCATTCTGAGCACGCAGGTCAGTCCGTACAAAGCCACCGCCCCTCTGGAGCAGGAGCTGTCCCTTTGCTGTTCAGCCGGACTGCCATCTATAATTCCCCAATTCCTCTGAAGTTTGCTTGTGGACAATTTTTTTTTCCCTGCTTAGTCTAGGTCTTTCTTTCCTCTCTATCTATTTCTCTCCATGAAGTTAACGGAGGTGGAGACACATGCTACACGACACCAATATAACGCTGTCAGTCAAGCTGCACTCTCCCCCGGCTGCAGCTAAGCTGTGGCAGGGCTCCCATCCTCTCTTTCCCCCTAATTGATTTCCAAATTCAGCCTCCTGGGATGGTGCCTTGGCTGGCTTTCCAAGTTCAGCCTCTCAACCTTAATTTAATGCTTCTCGGGTGGTGAGAACTTATGTTTCCCACCTACTAGTTGGCATCTGGCTGATTTCCTCATCCTGAGGAATTTAGTTTGATTAATGTCGAACCTTCGTACGTTGCGTTCGGGTTGTCAGAAATTATGCGTACTCATCTTGTTTCTGGTCCTTCTGAGGAGAGAACTTGCATCTACTCCAGGTCAGAACTGGCGTTTGGAAGGGTCCGGTCGTGACCCATACCCAGATTATCAGCTGCAGGATTTGCTCCATGAAACCCAGGAATCAAAGGACCCTGGCTGGGAAGATCTGATGGATGCTAAATGCAGTCTGGGTGATTCAGAATCTGCTTAGCTTTGCCCAACCAGCCTGGTGTGAGGTCTTGGAATGAAACCTTCCCACTTTCTCCTTCCAAGATTGAGCCAAAGAGTCTATTCTTGGAGCAGATAACTTCCAGCACCGAGTTGGCAAGTGTTTATGATTGGTTTTTCACACGTCCTCCTGGACCTGAGACAATTTTTGTTATAATTAAAATTTAAATATAGGGTTATGATAACCCAAGGCACCTCAGAAGGGCGGGCTCTTGGCAGAATAGCGAGTGACATGGTGAGACATGCTTTCTGTATTTCATTTCCACAACTTGATTCTTTTTAACCATTGAAGAAACTCACTTTAAGATAAATGTCCAGGCGACATGGGCTCATAGCTTTTGCTTCCTCCTGCTGGACCCCCATGAGTTTCCAGAAGCCCTCCAGGAATGTGTCATGTGTATAGGAAACAACCCCACTCAGTTTCTTTTGTCCAAGTCTTTCCCCGAAGTGCGCCCTGCAGACCATCTGAGGGCACCCACTCTCTGCTGCACTGCTGCTGAGGTCTTCCACGACAAGTCTGATTCCCTGCCGCTCTGCTGGGCGCTGTGGGCACCGTGGGTTCTTGCACAAATGTGCCACAGTCCCTGCTGTTGTGTCCCCCTGCTGCAAGGGGGAGAGCTTCCCTCTGCCCATCCTTACACTTAACTGGGCCATCAGGCCCCCGGAGCAGTTCTGCCTGTGTCCAGAGCCTCTCCACTCAGACAAGTGTCAGTTTCTCCTCTCCCATCCGGGCTCAAGCCATCGAGACATAGATCAGTATTGCTTCTCAGGTCTCAAAGCTCATGAGAACTTTACTGAAAGGGTGATTGGATCTCTGGGCTTTTCTCCCTTGTGTTCAAGGCATAGAAGACCCTGCATTACTATTAGGAAGAGGGGGAGGGGACACCAGGGGGAGATGCGCCATCAAACAGCCGCTAAACAGATTTAGTGATTTATACGCAGTAACATCCATCAATCTAGCTCTCCAAGCTGTTTTTCTAGTGACGTTGTCTAAGCCACACGTGGTGGGGGGAAAGGACTTAATTCGTGCCAAATGAACCACAGCAAAAATCATGACATCATGGACAACAATAAAGTAACCCAGCAGCAACAGATGGAAAGGAAGAATTCCAGGTATGCTGGGGAAATTCATAAATTGTTTTAGGTCCTAGCTGGTCATTTCCACTAGCCAAAGAGTTATAAGAGACTGTCCTTTAGCCAGAAACACTAGCCAATCAATTCCACTGTCCAGCAAAGTTGTCCTTCAGGGTGTGTGTGTGGCGGGGATGGGGAGGCAGGGCAGCAATTTCAAAACCTCTCCCTCCGCTTGGCGTCAAAGAGCCCTGGTTTTTCACTGACACCTAATACATCAGAACCAGGGAATCAGACGAATTTTTCTCTTGCCTTTTAGTTTCCTTTATTAATGGGCGCTTTTAGAAATCTGTTTATATTTTTACTTGGACAAAATCACAATCCTTCACACAAAGGGAGCAGATGGTACTGAAAGCTGGAGATGGGGCTGGAATACATCTCCCATAACTGGTGTTCACAGAGCCTTGTCTTGGGTATAAAAGAGCTGGAATCTAATTGTGGGGTTGGGTTTTCCATTCTATATAACTACGTGTTTCTTTGTCTGCGTTTCTTCCCCTCAAATTTAATGCTTCTCCTCTGAGCTCCTGTCAAATAGAAATCTGAGTAGAGTAACCGAGATTGAGTTTTAAGACGACAGTTTTCCTGGAATGGTGTCTCTAAGACTCTCAGAGCACAGCTCCCTTCAGAGGCTCCTGTTGAGATGCCATCTTAGCGTCAGGTGAACCCTCCACCTGACCACAGGTAGCTGGGCAGCGACTGGCACCTGAGCCAAAAACAGCCTACGAGGTGGCCTTTTGTGAGAATCCTGCCTCTGTACAGGATTATGATTAATTAGCCCAATTAGATTCTCTTTCTGAAGGATCTGAATATGAGACATTCTCAGAAGGAGTGAGGTGTAAGTTCATGCCAGTAGGAACCTTGTCTCTTTACTGACTTATCACCATTGTCTCTCAGAGTATAGGTACATCCAGTGAATACTTGCGAAAGAAATCAAGTGCATGGGCCCTTATGTAGCAGTATTTTCTTGTCAAAAAATGAATCTGCATCCATCTTCCTGTATTTTACCTTTTTCTTCTGCCTCCAGGGAGCTAGGAGCCCCCCACCCCCACCACACACACTTCTAATTATTATTTTAAATACATTTTATCTTTTAGAGCAGTTTTAGGTTCGCAAGAAAATTGAGCAGAAGATACAGAAATTTCTCGCATATCCCCTGCCCCTTCCCACGCACAGCCTCCCCTATTAGCAACATTCTGCAGCAGAATGGAACATTTATTGCAACTGATGAACCTACACTGACACATCGTTATCACCCAAAGTCCGGAGTCTACATTAGAGCTCACTCTTGGTGCTGCAGATTCTATGGATTTTGACAGATGACACATATTGTCATTATAGTATCGTACAGAATGGTTTCAGCGCCGTCAAAATCCTCTCCGCTCCACAAATGCACCCTTCCCTCCCTCCTAACTTCTGGCAACCACTTTTACTGTCTTTTACTTTCATTTTACTGTCTCCATAGTTTTGCCTTTTCTAGAATGTCATGCAGGTGGAATCATACAGAATGTAGCCTTCTCAGATTGTTTTTTAGTGATATACATTTAAGGTTCCTCCGTGTGTTTTCATTGCTTGGTAGCTCATTTCTTTTTCGTGTTGAATAATTCCGTTATCTGGATGTACCCCAGTTTCTTTATCCGTTCACTGCAGGTCATCTTGGTTGCTTCCAAGTCTTGGCAATTATGAATAAAGCTGCTGTAAACATCTATGTGCAGGTTTTAGTCTGGACGGAAGTTTTTAACTCCTTCGAGTAAACACTGTGTGATTACTGGTTCATATGATAAGAGCATGTTTAGTTTTGTAAGAAAATGCCAAGCTGTCTCCCAAAGTGACCAACCAAATCATTTTGCACTCCCACCAGTGATGAATGAGAGTTTCTGCTGCTCCACATCCTTGCCAGCATTTGATGGTGTCACTGTTCTGAATTTTGGCCATTCAATTAGGTGTGAAGTGATATCTCATTGTTGCTTTAATTTGCAATTCTCTGATGACATATAATGTTGAACATTTTCCATATGCTTTTTTTGGTCTTCTGTCTGTTTTCTTTGGTGAGGTGTCTATTCAGGTCTTTAGCTCACTTAAAAATTATTACTATTATTTTTTCACTGTTGTGTTTTAAGGGTTTTTGTGTATGTTGGATAACGGTCCTTTAACAGATGTGTCTTTTGCAAATATTTTCTCCCAGCCTATGGCTTGTCGTCTCATTCTCTTGACTCTCCCTCCTTTTTTGTGACTTTCTACTCTGAGGGGCAGTACAGTGTAGTGTCTAAGGATTCAGATTCTGGAGGCATCTGCCGCCTGAGTTTGAGTCCTGATTTTGCCACTGGCTCAGGCAAATGATCATTCCCTTCTGACTCACCATTTCCTCACTGGTGAAAAGGAGATAATAATAGGGCCACCCTGTAGGGTTGTTACGAGGAGTTAGAACTATCCTGGCAGGTAGCTGGTAAGTACTGTATAAGTGGTAGTCATTATTATTGAAAAATTTTTTTTTTGCTGATTTGAACCCAGGCACTAACTCGGTCTCCTCTTTCACTCATTTTCTCCCTCCTTCACCCACTCTATTCGAGTCACACTGGCTTGAATGTCTTTTTCCTTTTGTTTCCTCCTCCAAATGTGCGTTCCTCCCGATATCCTCGCTCTTGCTCTATTATCTCATGATTCAGGATTTTTGGCAGTCTAAGCAAATGCAGTCTAAAGGCAACGGAGTTTCCTGTTTTTATAGAAGCTGAGCCCACTGATGCCAGGTGTCCCAGAGGGGTGGGGTGTACTGGAGAAGCAGGGAGCTGCGGAGGAAAGATCCCATGAGACTGGAAGGAAGAGGGGTCTCTGGATCAGAGAGCAGTGGGGACTGAGCCCGGCCCCCTCAGGATGTTCCTCAGGGGAAGGATGCTGATGCTCCCAGGGGAACTGGGTGCCCTTAGCCTGCCAAGGGTCCTCAGTCCCTGGGTGTGGTCTATAAACCGTAGAACCCTTAGAACTGAAGGCACCATGGGGACTGAAGCAGCTGGTACCCTGGTGGTACCCAAGGGGGCTGATGCTTGGGGAGACACTCTCTAATGCCCCTGCAACATGAAACCGTATCCTCTGTCTCAGCCTTGAGTGAGAGGCTAGCCTTCCTGCCAGTTCCAGGGGTGGGGGTTCAGAGCCGGAGGGAAAGCCCACATAATGCCGATTTGTAACTGCAAAATACAGAAAGTCCTGTTTCCTTTACCTGTAAGTTTGGACTTGAGAATTGCAAATAAAATAAATCTGCTCCCAGGTTCATCCCTGCACGTTGTAACTTGAGACAATCCAGTTTCTGGTAAGGTGGCCTTTTAGACAGCTTTCAAATCTGCTCTTCCCCGTGTCTTTCTTCCTTTCCTAACCCGCTCCTCTAATCCTTCAGTTACTGGAAGCAAGTTCCCTTCTCAGACCACACTTTTTTCCCCTAAATGCAAGCTCTTAAAAAAAAGTGATATCAAGATACAAACTTTAAAAAAATTCAGTATTTTCCATATTTACCTAAAATTATTTTTTCCCTCAGTGTAAGCCCTAAAAAAAAAAAAGTGCTATCAAGATGCAAATTTTTAAAAATTCAATATTTTCCATATTTACCTAACATTATTTTGCCAAAATAAGTTACATAGGTTCTTCCTATGTAAGAAAGAAGTGAAAAAGTGAAGAGCCACACTATGCGATTAATTTTAGAACATGACCCTTGTTCTAGCTGTAATGTAAATTAAAAATCATACCTCAAAGTACAGTGAAGTTAGAAAAACATGCTTTGGAAACACTGTAGCTTGGTTTTTGCTTCTGCGTTTTGTTGTGTTGTTCATTTTTTCAGATCACACTTCTGAATTGCTCACCTGCCTGGGACAAGGCTTGGTTATTGTGGGTTTATCAAGCCACTTTTTTTTTTTTTCCCCAGAGGGAGGTAGTCATTACCGCTGATCAGTGCAGATTTCTAGTTCTCCTCCCTATTGGATACTTGACTGGAACACTTCTCCTGGCTTCTTGTGGTTGGAGGAGACCTGCTAAGGCATCCTGACCAATGACCTGTGAGTGGACGTGACGTTCGCCGATCTGGCATGGGGTGGTTAGTCCACGACTCTCCGGAAGTCTTCCCCCTCGCTGGCATGGCGCTGGCAGTGTCTGAGATGGGAGCTACTCTGTCAGCCTGCCCTGAATTAACTAAGATGAGCAGAGCTGCCCCTAGCAAGCTAGGGGTCGAACTCTGGGCAAGAAATAAACTTTGATTGTTTTAAGTGAGTGAGATTTGGGCATCTTTGTTATCACAACCTCAACCAGCTTATCCTGGCTGATACCCACATGTTACTCTCTAAAGACACTGTTGCCAAGCTGTTGAAGCCAAAAAAAAAAAACCCAAAAAAACCCAAAAACCCAAAAACATTGGAATTGGCATATCTCTACAGACAAAATATTTCGGCTTGGCGAACATGTCCGGGAGGAAGTGGATGTTGCTGTATTTAGAGCATGAAGCAAATGTACTATTTTGGAATGTTCAGACAAACATGCTCAAAATCATGTTCAAAATGGCCCACCTAATCGCCTGATTGGAAACAGTAACAAAGTAGAAAAGTTGACAGTGTTCCCCTTTGTACGTCGCAAGCCCTGCACCCGTGGACACACGCACACGCATATAGCTAAGAGTTGTGTGGTTGCAAGAAACAGAGAGCCTTTGATCAAATTTAGAGAAGCTGTATTAATTGTTCATGATCAAACTATGACATGGTGGAGGCCACGCAAAGACCCAGATCTTCGGCCTTTTGTGTCCCCTGTTGTCATTTCGAGGCTTCCAAATTTGATAAAACCATGAAGAGTGTTTTCAGTCTCTCCTATCATCACAGTTGGTAGAATTTTCACAGCATTTGCGTATCATTTCCTTGTTGAATTTTCCCTATTTGACCGTCCTCTGTCTTATCCCCTCATTTCTTTTTATTAGATTCTTTACCCTCCTGGGACATTTTTCTCCCCGTTTTATGATATACTTTGTAGTGTTTGTATGTCTGTTATCCAAGGTCAGAATTTCTATGAAGGATGGGTTTAGGAGTCGAGTTGGAAGGAAGGTTTGGACTAGAGGTACGTTTCTACAGCACTTAAGAATGAGAAGGTGTCAGTTGTGTATATCAGGATGCGGGAGTTGCTGATGGAGGTTATGGGGGAACAAAGCCCTCCTTACTCCAAAACCAGCCCTCAGCACCATGACTGTTATCATCCCAGAGATTTTTTTGTTCTACAGGGTCTGGTCCCTTTCTTCTGTCCGTTCTTTGGAACAAGACTCTCACCAGCTCGTTTTGGGTATTGTCACAATGGATGGAGAGTGGAATGGATTGGTATCTGGTCAGTTAGCGGTGAGACTTTCTGGACAAGTTGCTTAGCTCCTTAGGTGGGGGGTCATGCTATGACTTTACTGAGTTATTATACAGATTACACAAGATCATGTCTGGGAAGGGCTCTCTTATGGTGGGTGCTCAAGAAACACTTAATTCCATTTTTTTTTCCCCTACAGTTAAGGAGAGAAGCCCATAGCCTAGTGCTTAAGTGTGCAAGCTCTGAAGTCATACAGCTGGGTTTGGGTCCTAAATTCTGCCTTCTGCATAAACCGGTGGCAAGTGACTTCACTTCTGTAAGCCCCCTTGCCATGCCTGCACACAGAGAGTAAGACGGGCCCTTGCTATGTTGTGGGAATTAAATGAGATATTGAATAGATGACATTCAGTATGTTGTAAACACTCAAAAGATGGTAGTTTTCATTAGCTCTGCTATTAGAAACAAGTTTTTCATTTCCAGTCTCTGTCTTCCAATACAAGCTCCCAAGCCCTGATCTGGGAATGTGGTGCCTACACCATGCATTCTGCAATGCCCATCCCCTCCCCTCCCCTCCTCCCCCCTCTACCCACCGCCGCCCGGGGTCTGCGGTTGCCCTTCGGGATCGGCTCACCACTGTGGTGACACACGTGAATGCTCGTGCTAACTGGGACGTGGGATAAAGGGTATAAAGCCTCATGTCCGCTCTAGTCCAGTTTTGCTGCCAGATGAGTTCGTGCCAAAGTTAATAAAGAAATGTTTGGCTGCCTGAGCTTTTTTGAAATTCAGAGACCTGTGCAATCATTGTAATGTCTCCTGTTCTGTGTTTATAAGCGATTTCTAGTACCCATTTCTGCTTTAAGCTGTGCTTCGCCTGCATTTCTGTGCTGCTATTTAATCCTTCAAGGATTCCTTTGAAGGCTTAGCTCTCCTCCCTCAAAATCCTGTTTTACTTCGTCCTCTCATCTCTGACTCTGTTCTTTATCTGCTCCTGGATTTCTCCTCTCTTTCTGGGGCTCACTGGCATAAAGCCCATTTCACTTTTTTTTTTCTTCCTTCTGTTACATTCTCTCTGGGCTCTCATCCCTGCTGCCTCTGCTCCTCTGGATTTCAGACAGTCGTGCCTCTGCATGGAGGGCTTCCTGCCTCTTCTTGTGGAAGGGTCATCTTCTAATTGCCCTTTCTGTTTATTGCTAATGGCTTCCCCTCCCCAACTACCATATCATCATCTCTCTCCTTTAATTTCTTCATCTCCTCCAGATATTCCTCTCTGTCCAGTCTTCATTTTACAATGCCAATAATATCATTATGATAATTTATTGAGCTCTGACTGTGTACTAAGCACTTTATATGGATCATTTAATTTCATCCTTACAACTCACCAAGAGGTAGGGACTCTCAATCTTCGTATTTCAGATGAGAAAATTCAGGCTGAGAGATAAAGCGACTTGCTCGACTAGTCAAGTAGCAGAAATGGAATTCAAACCTTGTTCCATTAACTCTTTGCATTTAATCCTCATTGCATTAAGCTAATTCGGAAGCTCATGATTTCAATCACTGTGCGTATATTTCCTCCACTGCCGAGAATATTACCAATTAAGATATTAAGAATCTTGTAGATTCCAAATTTGCCTCACCTCTGCCTGCCTCCTTTTTCAGTGTGCCATTTTACTTAGGTGGGTTGTTCAAATGTGTCCCTTTCAATGGTTGGTCCTTATCTTTTCCTGGTGATACACTGAAATTACTTCATAATCCCCACATACTTAGGGTGGACTATAGAGAGAGCCCCAATTTCAAATATTCTTATTCTCACAAACCACTGAGGTGTCCTGGAAATAGATACTGGGCTGCAGAAGTAGTATCTGTTTCCTTTGCTACCATATGCCTGCCTCAGAACACATCATTCAAAGTCACCTCTGGGCAAAATGGCCTCATATCATAGACTTGCCAGGCATCTGTGAATAACTGGACCCCTGGCTATTACATTAGTCAGTCTAGGCTTGGCTATGCTGCAGTAAAATAAACCCCATATTTCTGGCTTAACACAGCAAAGATGCGCATCTCTTTCGCATCACCATCGGAGTGGTTCAGGCGGCTCTCCTTGGCTTTTCTCATTGAACAGTGACTCAGAGGTCCGGGATGCTTCCATCTTGCAAGTCTACCATCCCAAAGTTCTTTGCTTCCAGCCACTTGGATGGGAGAGCAGGCGTGGCATATTCATAGACTATTAGGCACAAGAATGGTCATTATCATTTTCATCTTTCAGATGAGGAGACATGTTCATTAAGATGACTTGCTCAAGGTTTTCCAAACTAGTAAGTGGTAGATTCCACACCAAAAATCACAGCTCCCATTCTTCTTTATGTTATGTTTTGTACAACTAGAATATTTTATTTATGTTGCTGCTTTCTGTCTTGATCCGTTGATTCACAGTAAGTTATTAGAATTTCTCTTCCTTTGTCCTGATAATTCTAGCAGGGTTTTAGGGAAGACTCTCATTGGTTGAACCTGGGTCACATGTTTGTCCTCAGACCAATCAGCATGGCCCAAATATTGCAGTGTTCTGACTGGTCAGGTCTGTGTCAGGTGTTTAACTCTAGCATGGAGGAAATGGAGTAGAGGGTGTGAGCAGAGCATTCACTCCTACTCTATGTGCCGGGAACAGTGGGGAACTAACCCTCTCTATAAATCCAAAGTGCTGTTACTAAAAGAAAAGTTGGTAGGTGTCAGGCAGGCAAATCAAGATAAGGTTCATCACACTGAACAACTGAGTGAGGAAGGAAATGTAAGATAAAATTAGTGACTAGGGAAACAAGTTAATGGAAGCATGACCTGACCACTCATAACACTTCATTGTCCTGGGCCATTGTGATTGGCTTGAGGGTGATCATGTGGCCCAAGCCCAACCAATGAGAACCCTCCCTGGAGTAAATGAATGAACAAATGATGCTGCTTTAGTGGAGGATGGGAGAATCTGTCCAGACGGTGAAAAGTGAACAAGGACAAGATGATGGTACAATGAAGATAAATTTTGCCCATGGCATAGTTTTTTTGGTGGGGCTTATCTTGTTTAGGGTGAGTTTTCAAGAACCCAGAAAGTTTTTGGTGCAGAAATGATCACGGTCTCCCAGTCCCCCTTTGACTTCTCTCAATCCCACTGAAGTGGGGACAGCTTTGGCTGTTAGTCTGTTCACCCCCCACAGAAGGAACTTTGTGAAGAGAGGGTGGTCCGTCCCTTCCTCGCCACCCCCCATGCTTATCCCTCCCCTTCAATTTCCACGGGCCTCACCCTCCTCTTTAGAGAATGCTTTCTCATCAGCGAGGCTGAAAAACAGCCAGGGGGCCCATCAGTGTTCACTTCCATGGGCAAAGTGACTTCTGCAGCATCAGGCCTGGAGTTTGTGTATATTCCTCTGAGTCAACGAGATTTTGTCTATAGGCCTTTGTACTATGTTTCTCCAGAGAGAGGTAAACTGCCTTTAAGTAATTGCTGAAGAAGGCATAAACCAGTGAAATTTGATTTGAACATGGAATTCGAACTGGGAGATGCTCATATAAATAACCAGGGCCGCTGAATGCGGCGGGTTTGTGCTCTATAGGTTTTTTTTTTTTTTTTTTTTTCCCCTAATCTCTGGGACTTCAGAATAGAAGTTCTGCTGCAGCAGCTTAAACCATCCCAGGCCTTTGCTCTCTGCTCTTGTGCTAGCTAGTTTGGCATTGTTAACTGCCTGTCTGGAGTTTTGTAAGTTTGCCTAATTAACTTGTGTAGTTGGAAAAGGAAAAAAAAAAAAAAAGATTGAACCCCCAAACAATACTATACTCTAGAAAAGTGACACAATCTTAACCAAAACCCCACAGTTTTTAACTAGGAAGGAGTTTGGAATCATCTAGTGCAAATCCACCCATGAGGAAATTAGAAACCAGAGAAAGTAAGTCATTTGCAGGAGGTCACTGAGACTTTGGAAATGTCATAGTCAGCTTTTCCTGCTTTATTCATGGTAAGTTATTAGAATTTCTCTTCCTTTGTCCTGATAATGCCAGCAAAAGTTTCAGGGAAGACTCTCATTGGTTGAACCTGGGTCACATGTTTATCCTCAGACCAATCTCTATGGCCCAAATGTTGCAGTGTTCTAATTGGTCAAACAGCCTCCAATCCCAGAGGTGTAAGTTTCTAGCTTATATTCTGTCAGAGCTGCAGGTTGCCCCTGGCTCTCCTGGGCTGGGCCAGGCTGGCCCTGCTCCATGTGTTTTCTCAAGGAACAACCATCGTCTGGGGCGCGCTGATCTCTTGCTGAGTGATGGAAGCTCAAGAGGGGCAGAACCAAACCGCAGGAGTGTACTTACAACTTTTGCTTGGATATGGTGTGCCTCACATCTGCTCACCTTCCACTGGTCAAGACAGGTCCCCTGGCTGCCAGGCCCAGTGACAACAGGGCAGGGAAAGCTTGGTAAGAGTGGGTAGGGTACAAATCGTTGTGCACAAATAATGAAGCCCACCACTGGAAGACGTAGAGATCCTTGCTGTGATGGAAATCCAAGGAGAAAAGTGTTACCTAGAAAGTCTCTGAAGTGTCCAGAGTCTACTTATTTGATGAAGTCACCCATTTTGATCAACGGCTAAATTTACCCAATGATATAAGCTTGCTATTCGGGCATCATCCCAGATTCCTCCCTTGTCTCTTCTTTTCACATCCAGTGACCACCCCAGTCCTTATCAGTTTTACTTCTCAAATATAACTTAGAAGTCCAGCTTTCCTTCCTGCACCCCATTTCTCTGGTCTCTCTTTCTCTAGTCCAAGTGCTGCTCTGTGGCCAGAGCAACTGTACTCACATCATCTCTTGGTCACTCCCCTGCCTAAAGTCCCTACACAGATACCAGGATAAAATGCCCTACTTCTTGTCTCCTATATTATAGATTCAGTTCTTGCTACTCCCCAGCCTGCACCCAACCCTGCTTTCAATATGTAGTTATCCAAGGCTGGCCAGCCGAGTTACAGATTAACCAGGTTAACATGGGGGCAGGACTCAGGACATGCTCACATCTCCACTGAGATTTGCAGTGTAGGCAAGAATTGAGGAAGAACTGATTGCAAGTCCCAGGGAACCTGAGCCAGGATCATAGACACTCCATTTGTAGAGGGATGGGGTGAGATCCTATTCTTCCACAAGGCTCAGCTGCAGAATGAGATTCTCACCTCGCGATACCCTGGGACCAGAAAATGTGACTCATCACCTCTTGCAGCTTAAGCCCCATGAAGTGGTCCCAGGACTCCGTTATGTTCTGAGTCTGAACCACTCTCTCCCAGGTGCTGGAGCGTTGACTCTCATTTCCGTCCCCCTATTCGTGAGGTGGTGACTGAGCTTGGAATTAGTTGTAAATTTCACTCTCTCCAGGTGACTCTGTGCCTTGGGGCGCGTTCAGTAGTAGATCTTCGGCTGTGAGGCATTTTACCCTCCATTCTGTCAGTCCTCTGTCCTCATCCTGCTCCTGCTTTTCTGCCTTTGTTCATCAAGAAAACTCCTTTTCAACGTTTTGAGCCTAGCTCATAGCACCTCTTCATTGACAGCTCCATCCTGTCTGGAGCTTTTTACATCCTCTCCTGAGCTCTTAGACTGCCCTGCACATCATCACCTCCATTCATCCGGCCAATTAATGGTTAGTTGTTGGGAGTTTATGTGCCAGGCACTGTTCAAGGCACTGGGAGTACAACTGTGAATGAGACAGACAAAGGCCCTTCCATCGGGACTGGCGGGAAAATGATGTCCAATGAACCAACAGATGCCCCAGATGGTTATCAGTGGAGAGAATGCTGTGTAAGAAACAAATAGGTGTGAGCTAGGGAGTAGCTGGGAGAAGTCGCTTACACAGTGAAGTCTTTGAGGAAGTAACATTCCAACTAAAAGATGGGAAGGAACCGGGCTTGTGAATAAATGGAGAAAGAACAGTGCCCAGGGAACAGCAGGGCAAAAACCTGGAAGCAAGAAAAGGCTTGATGAGCTGAGTCAATAATCAGGAGTGAATTCTGGGGGGAGGGTGTAGCTCAAGTGGTAGAGCTCATGCTTAGCATGTATGAGGTCCTGGGTTCAATTCCCCAGTACCTCTTCTAAAATAAATAAATAAACCTAATTACCTCCCTCCTCCGTCAAAAAAAAAAAAGGAGTGAATTCTGCGATGAGGTTATGGGAGGAGGTGGGGACAGAGCATGTGGAAACCTGGAGGCCACATCAGGGATTCTGGAATCCAGTATCAGAGCAGTGGGAAGATGTGAAGTGTTGTCAGCGGAGGACCGGCATGATGTGATTCATGATTCGTGATGTGATTCTTTTAAAAGATCTCCCCAGATGTTGTGTGCAATGCAATGGGATGCAGGTATAGACACAGAAAAAAACCCACTTTTTTTTCTTTTTTTTTTTTTATTGAGGTATAGTTGATGTACAAGGTCATAAAAGTTACAGGTGTACCACATAGTGATTCACAATTTTTAAAGGTTATGGCCCATTGATAGTTATTGTAAAACAAAGCCACTTTTTTTCTTAAGGGTGGCCTTTGCTGAGCTGGTACCTTGGACTGGGGGTAGTGGCCATGAGCCTGCGGAGCAGAGGATGGAATCAAGAGCTCTCATGGTGCTGGATCCAACAGGACTTGATAGATTGCAGGTGAGGTCACGTAGGAAGAGAGCACTCAAGGATGACTCCATGGTTTTGGACATGAACAGCGGGACAGAGGCAGAGGTCTTTTACTGAAAGATGGAAGACGGCGGAGGGGCACGGGGTTGGAAAAAACTAGAGCTCCGTTGGAGACAGAATCAGTTCAAGATGCGCATCGGTGGGCCAAGCCATCTGTCTTCCACTACACTGTGCTGTGTCCCCAGTGTTGAGCCCAGTGCTTGGCGTGGATCGGGCGCTCAGAAAGCATTTGTTCAATGAGAGAACCGAAATGATACGCTTAAAAGCTACAGATGACTAATGGCTTCTAGAACAACAGATGATCCAAAGTCCGTAGCGATGGCTAATTAAACCACTCCAATCCGATGTCCAAAAAACTGTATGCTAGACACCGCCCTTCCATTCTCCCCTTTAATTGAACAGGCTTGTCGCCTGCTCTTGTAGCCCATTGTTCTTCAAATGTAATTAGCCTTTGTGTTTTGACAGTAAATAAGACTCTGGTACACCACTTTGACAAATGCCTTGTTTCTGGGAAAGGAGTGTTTGTGAACACAAAACCCAGCCTTCGCCCTGCTTTCTCCCACCTCTTCCTCCTACATCTGGAGGCCCTTGGGCTACACTGTTACCTTCAGGAGGACCACGTTTCTTAGGGAAGGATGGCAACACAAAAATCGTAGTTATCATGTCTCGAACATCTATCACATGGCAGGCAGATACATTATATGTGTTAGGACAATCTTGAACAGTAATTTAAAAAATCCATGTGTTCCAGCTGAGTAAACCAGAAAAAGCTCAGAGAGGGTTAAAATCTCCCAATAACCAGGAGGCTGAGCTGAGATTCAAAAGTGTCCAGGTGTGTCTGATCCTGGAGGCCAAGTCCTTTCTGGGATTCTGTGTTTCCCTTAACAGTAAGTACCTGGACCTTATGGAAGAAACTGTAGGTGCCTCATTAAAAAAAAACAAACAAACAGTTTATTGAGATATAAGTCACAGGCTGTATAATCAGCCTATGTAAAGTGTGCAGTTCTCGGAGCCTCATTTGTTATTGGAATAGTTTCAGCTCCCACTCTGAGCAAGGAACAGCACCCTTCTGGCGTGTGTGTGGGGTGATGAGCGCCTGCACCTCACTGCTGAGAAATGGACGACGTCACGCACGGCTGTGGTCAGCATGTCTGAGCACGGAACCTTGGGTAGTCTGACCATCAAACCCGCTCGCTTAGCCTCTACATGATCTGGCCTCCAACAGCTCTGTAGCCCTTCTCCACTGACAAAGGTGGTTTTGTCATGTCCATGATCTCATTTGACCCCCCACCCTGAAACTGATTTGCCAACTGAGATTTTTTTTAGAGCTGAGAGCAAGATGAAGGATCTCCCGAACCAGTTCGGCTGGTTTCCCTTGTCCTGACCCAGAGAGGGATGCTGAGTTTCTCAAAACTCTCTGTAGTGACCTCATACACATTAGGATGGCCACTTTGAAAAGAACAGAAAAAGACAAATGCGGTCGAGGATGCAGAGATATCGGAAACCCTGTGCCCTGTTGGCGGGAATGTAAAATAGGGCAGCCACTATGGAAAGCAGTAAGGGGGTGCCTCAGAAAATAAAAAATAGATCTCCCACGTGATCCAGCGACCCCCCCCCCCCGCTGGATGCGTGCTACTCAAAATTCAAGGCGGCACCTTGACTTTTTTAGATGCCACATTGAAGTGAGATCATACGATGTTTGTTTTTCTGCGTCTGACTTATTTCACTTAACATAATGTCCTCCAATTTCTTCCAAGTTGTCACAAATGGCAAAGTTTCCTTCTTTTTTATTCCACTGTATATATTTACCACATTTTCTTGCAATCTAAACAAGTCAGACTCATGGAACCAGAGAGCAGAATTGTGGTTTCCAGGGGCTGGGGCTGGGGGATGGGGAATGGAGAGATATTGATTAAAGGAGAGCTTGTTTGTCAAACTTTCCGTTGTAAGGTGAATCATACAACCTGGTGACTGTAGTTAATAATACTGTATTGCGTACTTTTTTTTTTAACATTTTTTATTGATTTATAATCATTTTACAGTGTGTCAAATTCCAGTGTTCAGCACAATTTTTCAGTCATTCATGGACATATACACACTCATTGTCACATTTTTTTCTCTGTGAGTTATCAATTTGCTAAAAGAGCAGATCTAAAGTGTCCACAAAAAAATGGTAGCTATGTGAGGTGAGGGATGTGTTAATTAACTCAACCGTGGTTATCATTTCACAATGTATATGTACATTAAATCTCACGCTGTATGCCTTAAATAGATACAATTTTCATTTGTCAATCATATCTCAGTAAAGCTGGGAAAATAAATAAATAGAATCATACAGCATGGAAAACAAACTTAGGATAAATAAAACACCAAAATGCTAAAAAAGTGCAGAATCTCGAAGAGGTCTTTGTACAGCCATGTTCATTGTAGCCATAGTGGCAATAGCAAAGAAGTGGAACCAACTCAAATATTCATCAATAAATGCGTGGATAAAGAGAAAGTGATACATACATGCAAAGGAATATTATCCAGCCTTCAAAAATGAAGGAAGACCTGATACTTGCTGTAACACAGTTGAAGCTGGAGGTCATTAAGCTCAGTGAAATAATCCAGCCACAAAAGGACAAATACTGCATAATTCCACCCACGTGCAGTATCTGAAGCTGTCCAAGTCATAGGAACAGGAGATGGAGAGATAGGGGCTGGGAGCTGGGAGCAATGGGAATTAGTGTTCAGTGGGTGCAGAGTGTCAGTTTTGCAAGATGTAGAAGTCTTAGAGATGTGGTGCCCAACAGTGTGTCCATGCTTAGCACTATCGAACTGGACACTTAAAAATGGTTAAAATGAAAAATTTACTGTTATGTTTGTTGCTAGCATAATCAAAAAAACTGTGTGTGGTGGACTTAGGACTTGAACACATGTCTCTATGATCCAGTGTAGTTAGCCCTGAGGGAGAATGCTGTCTGCACATTTTTTTGCCAGGGTTGTACTTTTGTCTCAGGTTGGGCTTTTTTAAAATTTTTTTCCTTTGGCCCTAGCATCTTTGAGAAATAAAAGAGTGCTTTTGCCAGATCTCAAGGGGTATCAGGTGAGCGGGGTGGACCTGCCAGAGAGTGCCTATTGCAAAATGGATTCATCTCCCCTAGGATGGAGGCTGCAAATGGCCCTGTGAGGTAAGCAGGGGTGGCAGTATTCATCCTACATGGAAAAACCAAACTCAGCATGATTAATGGGGCATCCAAGATCATTTGGGGCATCGGTGATGGAGTGGAGACCAGATCCCAGAAATTCTAATGCTGGGTCCAGTGTTAGTGAAGTGGGCAGTGTAGCTCATTTTAAAGGTTAGAACTTAAGAAAGAGGTGGAAAATTTGCATGCTTTCCTTACTTTTATTATTTTACTTACAGAAATTTCTAGAACACCAAATTGCACAGTTCCGTTGAGTTGTTCAGCCCTGACTCTCAATCCTAGTGTGAGTAGTGGCCTTAGGCTGCCAGACCACGGGACAGGTACGAATGCACTTCCTCCAGGCCCTGGGGCCCTCTGAGCCCTCTCCTTCCAGCTGTAGACTTTTCTTTTTCATGCTTGAACTCCAGAGGTCCCCAAGGGCGTCTGCCTTAATTAAAATTTAAATTCACAAATCATCTCTTAAACTGTCTCATAGGCAGCCAAATAATCACCGACACGAGCAGCTGGTTGGAGTCACTTCTGCTTTGATGCTTTTCGAGACATCAGCTGAGTCCCAGCCGGTCACGACAATCTTCCAGCAACCTCTGTCGCCACAGACCTTGCCAGGGAACTCTGTTTGAACACTTTCCACTGTTCCCAGTTCAGAGTGTGCTCAGGTGTCCTGGTCTGTCCCCATCCCTGTCTCCCGGAGCTTGTTTGTGCCCTGGGGGCGTTTCTGGGGAAACATCCTGACTTGGGGACCAGCTAGGTAGCGGAGAAGGTCTTGAAGCCCAGGCAGAGCGAAGACCCACCTCCAGGCTGAGCAGACCGGGGCCCTGGCCTCCGCTCCTGGGAGCTCACAAGCTGCCTGTCACAGCCTCCCACCCCACCCCGCCCCCCGCCCCAGCCCAGGGCTTCTCGGCCTCCGCGGCACTGACAGTTTGAACTGGATTGTTTTCATTGTGGAGAGGGCTGTCCTGTGCATGGTAGGATGTGTAGCCACATCGCTGGTCTCTGCCTACCAGATGCCAGTAGCAGCCCCCAGTCGTGACACCCAGAAGTGTCTCGCGACAAGGTCAGATGTCCCCTGGGGGCAGGGCCGCCCAGCTGAGAGCCATTGCCCTAGTCCACTGGCCTCTCTAAGGCCAGTCCCCTAGATTCAGAGTCCTTTTCTCATTTCCCTATAGGTCTGTCTTCATATCTCCAGACCCTGACATTGTGTAAAGTAAGAAAAGTGTATCCTACTGCCTTCCTGCTACAACAAGGTCTTAGAGCCTAAAAAGAAGGACTCAGACCTTGGAGACCAGAAAGAGTCTGTTTATTCTTTGTGGAGGGAGGGCCGGCCTGGGTGGAGGCGAAACGTCAAATGCCTTTCACTCCTCCTGGAGAAGCCGCCGCTCCGCACCACTGAGGGTGGCCAGCCAGGACCTCGGACCAGGGCTGTCTGAGCCTGGAGCCCATGCTTCTTTCATTTTCAAATTTTTTATTTAAAAAAGTTTTTTTTTTTTTTTAAATTGAAGTATGGTTGCTGTACAATGGTATATAAGTTACAGGTGTACAATACAGTGATTCACAATTTTTAAAGGTTATACTCCGTTTATACTTATCTTTAGTAAGAAGAGAAAACTTCATACAACTATGAAGAGAAACATGAGTAAGAATTCCATTTATACTTATTATAAAATATTGACTATATCCCCCATGTTGTATAATATATCCTTGTAGCTTAATTTATATCTAAGGGTTTATAAACCTCTTACTCCCCAACCCTTATACTTCCCCTCCCCCTTCCCTCTCCCCACTGACAGCCGCTAGTTTGTTCTCTACATCTGTGAGTCTGTTTCTTTTTTTGTTATATTCACTAGTTGGTTGTATGTTTGAGAGTCCACATATAAGTGATAGCATACAGTTCTTGTCTTTCTCTGTCTGACTTATTTCACTTAGCACGATGCCCTCCAGGAACTAAAAATAGAACTGCCATATGACCCAGCAATTCCACTCCTGGGTATATAACCAAAAACAACCCCCCACTAATTCGAAAAGATACATGCACCCCAATGATCATAGCAGCATTAATTACAGTAGCCAAGACATGGAAGCAACCTAAGTGTCCACTGACAAATGACTGGATAAAGAAGATGTGGTATAGATACACAATGGAATATTACTCAGCCATGAAAAAGAACAAACTGGAGCCCATGCTTCTAACCCTCCTGCTCCCTGCCTCCTCCTTGGACTCACCTCAGTGGTGGGGTGGAGGAGCTGGCAGGGGGGCACTGGGCCTAGCTCACTAGCTAGCTATATCTCCCTGGGTTTTTCCATCCTCCTCTCAGGGCCTGGGAAAGTGTAAGAGATGAGATAGATAGTCCCTTCCATTATTTCCAGCTCTGATGATTCATGCGCCCTGGCTTCCAGGCCCCACAGAAGGGAGTCCTCGCTGAGTGGAGGCAGAAATCCATCCACCAAACAGGTCGTGGGCTCCTCATGGGCTCCAGGGGCTGGACTGGGTCCCAGTGCTCTAAAGATGAAGGAGAGAGGGCTCTGTGACTGAGGACCTCCTAGTCTGGAGGGGGAAACAGACAGGCCAGCAGGAACAACAATGAGTTATTGCTTGTACAGGCAAAATAAGGTGTAGGTCAGCTGGGGCGGTGAGAGATCATCTCAGCATGAGGGGCGAAACAAGTTCCTGGAGCAGCTCTTTTCTTAGGGCCATGGGAATCGGGCGACTTCATTGTCCCAGCATCTGCCTGTCCCAGCATACAGCTCCATTGCTGCATCTATCCGGTGACAGACCACCCCACATTTAGTGGCTTAGAGCAACTGTTTCATTACAGATTCTGAGGGTCAGGACTCGGGGCAGGAAATTTTGGGGCTACCTTGCCTAGGACCTCAGGTGGGAAGGTTTGGGTGGGATCTGGAATCACCTGGAGACTTCTTCCCTCACAGGTCTACCATCTGGGCTTGACTGGGACTGTGGACCGGGGCACCTGTACGTGGTCTGTCCCAGTGACTTGGGTTTCCTTTCAACATGGCGGCCTCAGGGCGGTCAGACTTCTTTCAGAGGGGCTTGTGGCTCCAATAGCAAGGAGAAGCTGCCAGGAGGAGGCTGCATGGCTTTGGATGACCTAGGCTTGGAAGC
The DNA here is from genome assembly GCF_036321535.1 of Camelus dromedarius. Lineage (NCBI taxonomy): Eukaryota > Metazoa > Chordata > Mammalia > Artiodactyla > Camelidae > Camelus > Camelus dromedarius. Next base: position 14,602,454 of record NC_087459.1, on the reverse strand, counting down.
CACATGGCATCCTTCCTGCCACATTTCATACATCGAGGCAGCCCTGTCTCACTCAGATTCAAGGGGACGGGACACAGACCCCACCTCTTATGGCTGGGACATAAAAACAAAAACCAAAAACCAAACTTGCAGGCATCACACCATTCTTATTTCCACGTTCAGGGGTCTGAATTTCTTCAAATCTTGAGCAGAGAATCCCACCTTGAAAAATATCTCTCCAGGTGTATTTACACCAAAGCCTACTTCAATTAATCAATTCTAATGCTCCAATTACTCAGCTTATATTTTCAGACACTCTAACAAGCAGCACAAATGAATAGGAATTAAACTGATGGTGCAGTCACCCTCGACTATTAGAAAGATTACACTCGATTTCCCCAGCAGCTTTCCCCTTTGGGAGATGAACTTCCTTTTCTCACTTCTGTTTAGCACAGGGGAGTGTTTCCCTGGGGCTGGGATGGGGTTGGAACCGGTGGGAAGGCTTCTAAAAAAAAATACAGCAATTGTAATAAAGATAAGTTTTAAAGGACGGCTGGAACCTTTTGGGCGGGTGTCTTTTTCATGGTGGGAAGGACCGGGGTTCCTACCCAGCCTTTGGCATTAAACAACCTGGGCTCCGTTCACTCATCTGTAGAGTAAGAGGGTTGGGTTTGACCATTTCTAAGAACCCTTCCAGCTTCAAAAACGTCTGTGATTGTAGGAATATTTACCAAGGGCAATTTTCTAACACCAATACCCAGAGGGAGCACCCGTGTAATAATCACATTCATTTGCATAACTTGCGTTCAAGAAATACTGCCGCACTCCTGGTAACCAGACCTTTTCCTCTGCGTCTACATAAATACACACGTACGGTAGGTTTTTTCCTGCAATTTCCTCCTTTTCCCCACCACGATAATACATACTGAGAAGTTTCCATATCAGTACATAAAATTAAACTTAATTCTTTTCTACTGCTATGTAATAGTCCACTGTCTAGATACACCATAGACTATTTAAATAGGCCCCCTTTGATGTAAACACAGATTCCTTCTTTTTTTGTCTTTGTTAATAAGATTGTAACAAATAATCATGTACATACGTCATTTTGCCCATTATGCAGTGTGTCTATAAAGTAAATTTCTGGAAGAAAATTTGTTGGGTCAAGGGCTTTTTGTCATTTTGATAGATATTGACAAATTCCTCATCATAGAAATTATACCAATTTATTCTTCTATCACTAGTATATGGAGGAGCCTCTTTTCCCTCTCTCATAATAACCGACCCAACTTTATAATTCTTGTCATTCTGACAAGGTGAAAATGGCGTCTCATGGTGGTTTTAAGTGGCATTCCTCCTGGGTGAGAAAGCTAGCATCTTTTCTTATATGTGAGAGTCCCTTGTATTTCTTTTCCTCAGAAATGCCTCTTTATAGACTTTGGAAGGGGATGCACTTAAAAGAGTTTTAACAGATATTGTTCAGTTTGTCTGATGGACCCACTAAGTGGCACCACTTCAGTGTCCTCTTTCTACTAGTTTCCAAAATTATCCATGAGCCCTTAGGCAGATGGTGGCCTCTTCAGCTCAGCAGTCCGCCCCTTTATAAGAAGCTTTGCCTATAGGTGGGCTGGAGCAGGACACCCCCAGCCACCGAACTGGTTTCTATTTGCTACAGAAACATTTTGTAGAGAATATGAGCCGCCAAAGCCTCTCTGACTCCCCCACGCGATCTTGTCCACCAGTCTCGGGAAGTGATTGCACTTCATTTCTGATGAAGACCGTTTCTCCCAAGTACATTTTGTTATCGTGATGGGTTTTGTCATTTAGAAAAAAAAAATAAACCAAGCCGTCGCCCTTCTAGAAAAAGGCAGACATTGACGGGTTTCAGCCTTTATTGGCATCAGTTTTTCTACTGGCGATGATGGTGACAAACCGCTTTTTCTTGACACCTGCTTCATTCCTGCTTTTCACGGTCGACACATAGAGACAGAAGGAAGGCTAGGTTTGGCTGTAAGCCTAGGGCCACGCTCGCCAACATAGTGGAGCCGAATTTGAGGTGAATGGCCCTCTGCTCAGCCAGGGATGAAGATGATAACTTTACTTAGGCTGTCATGTGGTCTTGCTGTCTGGTACTGTAGACAGCTAGGGGAGGTGGTTCCCAGAGCCAGAGAACCGGGCGAAGCTTTCTTGACATAAGAGAAGCCATTTTAAGCCTAAGCCATTTTGTGACCTGAGCCTGGCCGCAACGCTCACCTTTGCAGGGGACGGGTCTCAGTGGTTAATTATTTTAAGGGAACAAAATGATGTAAAAACAAACAGCTATTACCAGGCCCTGGAGATAACCACATCGGAGGCGATCTATCAGTTGTAAAGACCCTCAGTTGGGTTTGGAAGGTACGGATTTGCCCAGAGCACATTCTTGAGCTGTTTGGCAGGACCCTGACCCTTCGAGCACTCGACCACCAGATTAACTGTAACCCAAGGAACGATGATGCTGATCTTCGCTGACCCTCAAGTGACTTCAATTAACTATGCTTGGACTCTGTCAACCTTTGTCCTGACTCTAGGCTGAATTCTCCTCTGCTTAAGCACCTTCATGAATACACACGCACCCTTGCCTCCTCTGTAACTATGTGCGTCCTCTTAGTTTAAAACTTCCCCAGTTTTCTTGTCCGGGGAGACACTGCTTTGGGAAATATTCCTGGTGTTCTCCCTTCTTGCTGCAAATAATAAATTCCTCCTTCTTCTTCTCTTTGGTTTGATTGCGTATTTTGGCTTGATAGCCACCAAGAGGCGAGCCGACTAGCTAAAATCCTAGGGAGAGGAAGTGCAGACAGTTAGCCGAGTTCCAGCATTTTGCACACTCCGGGTTCTGTGTTAGGGATGCAAAAATGAGTTGCTGAGATGCAGCCCTTGGGCTCAGGTAGCTCAAACACCAGCATAGGGCAACCCATCAGCAGAGATTTGTAACACAGTGTGGTAAGTTCCAATCTAACCCAAAGAAGGATTCCTGGAGGAGGTACACCTCGGTCATACTGTCAGTGTGCATTGCTGTTAGACAGGGAGGCAAGACCGCGTGGTCAAACACATGGAGAAGAGAAAGAAAAAAGTGTGTGGATGTGTGTAACCGAAGGTGGTTTGGCATTTTCTGGAGCAGAAAGCATGTCACGGGTAGTGGTTGAGGAGGTAGACAGAGCGTGGCGTGGCCTGTCTGCTCTCTGGAAGACTTGTGATTTACCCTGCAGGTGAGCTTGTGTTTTCCGCAGGGCCAGGCACACAGGAGGCGTCCACTGTGTAAAGGAGTCTCTCGGGTGAGCCGGGTCCCACGCACAGTTACCATCTCAGTGTCTGCGTCTGCACTCCTTCCTCTGTCCAGCAAGACGGGGAAAAGATGAGGCTTTCACAGTCCTTCTAATGCCTGGACCCACCAAGTTTGGAGCTTGAAGAGGAGTTGAGGTCAAGGGAAGAGAGTCGAGCAATAGGTGTCGTGTCCCAGGAGCTCAGACCCCTTCCTATGGAGTCAAATCACCTGTGCATCTTGACTTGATCTAACTCAACTTTTCACGCCCAGCAAAGAACACGAAAAAGTGAAAGACGGAGACCCGCAAGGGAGGCTGTGGGCACAACATCAATGGTCCAGCAACTCCATCCTTCACTCCCTGCACAAAAGGGCACGGGAGGGGAGGAGCGAGGTCCATGTCCCCAGCATCAGGTTTCTCGTGTAACTCTCATAGATTTGGGCAGTAAACGCAAGATAAAAGGCTCAACAAGGAACCAGTGAGTGACATAGCCATCGCTGGAAGGAAGGCTGGCAGGGTGGGCCATATACAAAACCCAGCCTATGAGGGGCTTTAAAGAGGTAATTCAGTTTAAATGAGGTCATTAAGGCCCTAATTTAATAAAACTGGTGTCTTTGTAAGAAGAGGAAATTTGGAAACAGACACACGCTGAAGGAAGACCATATGAAGGACACAGACAGAAGAGAGTCTACAAGGCATCTCAGAAGAAACCAGCCCTACTGACGCCTTGATCTCAGACTTCCAGCCTCTCAGACCATGAGAGAATGCATTTCTGTCCTTTAAGGCACCCAGCCTGCGGCAGTTTCTTGTGACAGCCCTAGGAAACTAAGACATTTTAGAAGGGGGCTTGTCACATCAACTCTGTCTGTCCCACCCCTCTCCAAACTGTTCAGATTTATACACAAAAAATGAAGCCACTCACAAACATTGGCACATTAGTTGCTTTTGGTTGAAAATGCCTTGTGATGCCCCTCCCAGCTCATCAGAGTGGGAAAACATTGTCGTGGGCGAGGGGGCCGTGAGATCATTGAAAGCAGAGAAGAACAGTGTGGATCTGAATTTGGGGTAGATCACACACGTAGTCACAATATGTGACTGAAAGAGGGCAAGACGGGAAATGGAGAACCGTTAGAAAGCTTTCTCATGCAGTAGCAGCACGGATGGAGCTTTTGGAAGGGGTCCGAGAAATACTTAGGTATGAGAAGAGTATTGGTTCATGGGATGGGGAGTGAAAAGAGGGAGGAGAGAGGGACGACAGCTGCGTTTCTAGCTTGGGCGTCAAGTATATGGTGGCGCCATCGACTACCGGAGAATGAATTTGTTTATCTGCATGGCACCTCATTCCAGAAAGAACTTAAGCTGGCTTGCACAAATACTGACCATGTCATCATGAAGATAAGTAGATGAGGAGAGGAAACCAAAGAGCAGTTGAAGTAGGAAGGAGAAGATGAATCCTCATCTGCAGTTTCTAAACACTTGTCAGAGATGGGCTGTATGTTTCTCTTTAGCCCAACGAAGGACATTATTCACGCTTGTTGGTTTGATCAGTGTTGTCCACCTTTTCCAAGAACCTAGAGTCTGGAAATCCTAGCTTGGTGAAAATCTGGCTTTTGAGGTTCTAGGCGTCAGAGGCACCAGGGATATGGGGAGAAGCATAGATCAAATATTTGGAGAGTCCATACAGAGAGGGTTCAAAAGCCATGAGCATCCCCAGATGCACCCTAGGGCAGACTGACATCTGAACACTGAGCTCAGAGACTGTCTGAGCAGACAGGGTGTCTGTGCTTTGATGCGACCACGTAAAATCTGTTTATTTGGGGAAATGACATGGATATGTCAGATGTCTTCCATGATGCCACTTGACTGATTTGCATAGTGTCACTGTTTCTGCTATGTGAACATACAGGTTATATAAGCAATCTGGCAGCTTAAGTCTGGTTCCTGTCATTTCTAAGGTGGCAGATGGTTCAGAACAAGGGGACCTTTTCTGTCACACAATCGAGCGTGAATGCATCGCCAGTCCAGGCACATTTCTATTATCCCTTCATGATTGCACCTTTGGAATACGCCCAAACCGCCAGTGTGAAGGCTCTTGGGTTGGGAAAGGAAATGGTTGTCCCTGTGCTCTGTTTCCTAGAGAGGCTTCTTTCTGACGGATGTTCCGGGGTTGTGTGCAGAGTGTTCAATAGATTTACATTCTTGCTGCCTGTGGGGTCCCTTTCTCTCCAAGGAAGGGCCAAGAAGAGGGACTTTGGAGAGTGAGTTCTATAAAGTGGCTCTTGGCACTCGTATTACTTGACCTCACTAGGTCCAGAACCAGCTGGAACTTGATTTGCTAATCTTTGCAGCTCACGAATGTGTGCGTGCATGTGTGATGTGCGTGTGGACATGTGGGGTTGACTTGCTCTGTTCCCTGCCGTGATCATCTGTTGCTGCTGCCTGCCTGCATCCATCCCCTCTTCTCCAGCGAAATTACCCTGATTTCCTCTTGGACGGTCACCTTCTCCGACTTTCAGTCCAGAGGTGGTGACGTGACTCAGGTCACTGGCTCCCATCTTCCTGACTTCTGTGACTGGTTCAGGAAGGGACACATGACTTCATCCAGGCCAAAGATAGCAGTAGTGGCCCTTTTGATGGAACTGTTGGAGATGAGATGTTCTCATTTCTTCTGGGGCTGCTGACCTAGTACCATATGAGCCGGGAGTTGCTGGCCGCCATCTTGTCCCCTCGAGGAGAGGGCATCCTAAGGATGGAACAAACACAGGGCAAGTGAGACCTGAGATTTGGGAGAAGACAGCCTGCATTGGGCCATAAATGAAGCCCGATGGCATGTGGACTTCCCAGAGTCGTGAACCAACAAATGTATTGTTGTCGTTGTCATTCTGCTTACACCAGCTTTATTTCTGTCACTTGCAACTGTAAGTCTTGCCTAAGACAATCTCTCTACCCTCTTATGTTTGACTATCTCCAGACAGGCTCCCGACTGGCAATCAGCAATATCGTGGGGTGGGTAGCTTCACCCTTTACAAATTTATTCCTCCTTTACCCTCGACATGTACCGGGTCAGTCACGTTGGCTTTGGAGTCACAGAGATCTGGGTGGGAATCCACACCATGTTTTTCTTTGTGTAACTGATTTAACCTCTCAGGACCTCAGTTTCCTTATCTGTAATGCAGGGGAAGTAACTCATGGGATGGCTGCAACTGTGACAAGAATGTAAACGGGTGGCTATGAATTTGCTGCATGGCATTCAAATGTGACAAGTGACAAAATATTTTATTCACTTTAAATCAAATTAAATCTGGCTCCAGACCCCCACTAGGTGGAGTGTTGAGACATTTATTTATTTATCTGGGGGGAGGTAATTAGGTTTATTTGTTGATTTGTTTGTTTGCTTATTTAAATAGGGGTACTGGGGACTGAGCCCAGGACCTTGTGCATGCTAGGCACGCACTCGACCCCTGAGCTCTACCCTCCCCCACTACAGCGCTGAGACATTTAATCAGAGGCATGTTTAGGGTCATTCCCTGCCAATCCCTAAAGATACACAAAGTCCAAGGAACTTGTGGCTTAAAAATGAGGGAGGGGGTTGGGTCTCAGTCTTTGGGAGCCACCAGAGTTACTGATGCTCTTTCTGCTCCGTGATATCACTGCCCTTACCTCACTTTGTCCCTCAGCCTTTGTCCTCTCCAAGGACCCAAGGATGCCCCTTGTTGCTGCTGTATTTTCCTCTAGCCAGAGGTTTGGCCAGAGTTTTTTTGCCGGCACTGTCAAAGTCTTAGCAGCTGAACACTGGAATTTGACAGAACATTGTAAAATGATTATAAATCAATAAAAAATGTTAAAAAAAAAAAACCGAAAAAAAAAGTCTCGGCATCTTGTCCAACCTCCCTGGTATCCCACAGGGATCTCTGTTCAAACAGAATACCAGTTCTAACACTTGTGAAGATCTCAGCCTTCATATTCCTCCTGTTATGGGGAAGCCAATGCTTAATCTACCTCCCCGCCACCAGTCCCCACCCCACCTGCCTATTTTCCCTGCCCGTCAATGAGCGTCCGCCTCCTAAACAAAACGAGGGTGAAAGTTCTCTTCTGGATGTCTCATAATTTGTGTCTTTGGCCCTTTGACTAGAATGCTAGTTGTCTCCATCAAGTTTCTCTTTCTTTCTTGCCAACGGAAGTTTTAGCTGTCTAAGCACATGCCCAGAATAAGGCTGATAATTTACCAGCCTGACTTGCAGCTGAGGGAAGCTGTACAGCTAAGTTCTGGTCAAAGGGATGTAAGTAGAAAGGGTGGGTAGAAACTTCTGGAAACCGTCTTTAAGAAAGGGTTCACACCTGCCATTTGTCCCTTCTTCTTCCTTTTCCCCATCCTGCTGCCTGCAATGTAGGTGGTGCCATCTTGAACCAAGGGCATGGTGGTCATATCCTAAAAGATGTGAGAGCAGTGAGTTGGGAGGGGACTGATACTTCAATTATAGAAAATACGCAGAGGAGGAATCTCCCCTATCTTTGGCTTAATGTTATGATGATTGAAATGGGCAGCTCCCATCTTGTGACCATCAAGGGGCAAACTCAAGGATCGAGGCGACTACTGAGCATGACAGAACTGAAGGAAGGAGAGAGCCGAGTCCCCTGGGGCATCACTCCCCTGAGCTTCCCACCTCCAGACTTCTTGTGATGTAAAATGAAGTCGTTCGCTTACTGTTTAAGCCACGTTTATTTGGGTATTTCATGACCTAAAGTCACCCCAACTGATGGGACATGAAGGAGCGCAGTCCCAGAACACCAAGGCTTGGTGGCTTGTTTTTAAGATGAGGCGAGGAAATTCCCTCTTGATCTTTTGAGCATCCTTTCAGCAATGAGAACAGAACACAAACAGATATCACAGTAAATTATCCGCCCCTATGTAAAAAGCACAGCATGGAACCTGACACATTTAAGCAGCCAGTAAAAGGTAGCTATTTTTCTTTTTCTTATTAGCATAATGCCTCAATAAATGTTAGTTTCCGATCCTATCTCCTCGAGTGTCTCTCCCTCTGCTGCTAAATTCCCCAGTACCTTTACATTTATCTCCCTTCTCCCCTATTAAACCTGACTCTTGAAAAGACTGTCAACTCACTCTCATTGAGGTGTCAGTGATAGATAAGGCTTAATGTATGACCTCATTCCCCAAACACTACCAGCTTGCCAGGGAGATTTACATTTAATAGAGGATTAAAGCCTTAAGCCAAAGGAATGAATCTTTAATGGTGAAATTTGAGGCATGGGAAAGCTTATGAAAAACCAGTATTGCAGGGGAGGGGTCTCCCTGATGATCCCAGTTTTCCCAGGGGTTCTCATAACATTCTCCAAACTTTCCCAGATTTAAAAGCATCATGCCATAGAGCAATTCACAATTAGTGTTTGGCCAACAGTAGATTCTCGAGGAAGCTTTGTGGAACTGAACTGGAGTGGGAGGGGGACATGTGAAATCAAAGGCACGAGAAGGGGGTGTCGGGTCCAGAGGGGGTTGTCTGTTGGCGGGGTGAGTCAGGCTGCCTGGCTGTGTGGATGGAGCTTCCCCGGGGGCAGGTGCCGGCTGTGTTGAGCCACATTTGTTTTTTGAAGCAGTGGTTTCTTGCTTCCTCTTGACATCAGTGCTTCAGGGGCTGTACCAGTTATCTCCCTCCCCACCCCCATCTGCACCCCCCCCCCCCGTGTCTGCACTTGAGTTTTCTCTCCTGGGCTCATCCATACCTCCAGTCTTCCTTCTGCTTGTCCTGACCTCCTGGAGGGCTCTTTGCCCAGGCTCCTCGAGTTCTGTGAGTCTCTCCTTGGATCCACTGTGAAATCTCTGGGCATCTTGGTTGGACCAGCAGTGCAGACGGGACAGGCTGTGTTCTTGGTCTCCAGGATTTCCTCTTTGAGCTCCAGCCTGCACTGTTTCCTGCCCAGCATCTCCTCTTGGATGTCTCTCTGATACTTTAAACCCAGCACGTGTGTGCCAGATATCTCCCACCTGTCCCCCAGATCCGCTTTCTCTGGAAGACTGAGCCATTTGAACCTCATCAACTCTGGCTGGGTTAGACCTGTTAGGAGGAGGGAGGGGGGAGGCTACAGTGTTTGTTCTCCAACCCTCCTCCTGAAAGCTAGCTCCTGCCTCCACCAAAAGCCTGCCCCGTTCAAGGTGGCCTTCTCTATGACACACCCTCTTTCCAAGTTGTGGCAACCTCTGGTCTCCTTGTCCCTGCAGGTTTGGGGTGGTAACAAGCCCTCCACCGCTGCCAGCCCCAGGTTACTGCTCTCACCCTCATGTAGTTCCCCTGAATGAGCTAAGTCAGCCTCGCCTGGGAATTTACTCAAAATGCAAATTTGGGGGCCAGGCCCCAGGCCTTGGGAACTAGCAATCAGGTGTGGGGCCCCACAGTCTGCATTTTAACTTATCCTCTTAAAGAGCAGGATTCTGATACGTGCGGAAGCTTGGTGTCACCACACTTTAGCTTTCCACGCTTCTGTGCTTAGTAACAATTTCCGCCAATGAGGCGAAATTGAGCGCTACCTCTATTTTCCATTGAGATTCGATCTGAATAACAATAATGATGATAATAACAGAATTCTGATCCTCCTGCACAAAAGTGACTCTCCTAGGGCCTCTATTTCACCGAAGGGAGCACCATGGGATTTGATCTTACAAGTCTTTTTACTCTCAGCACTTGTCAGCCTGTCTAGTACCTGGTAAGTGCTCAGTAAAGCTTCATTTCAATGGAAGTTTTTTTTTTCTTCTTCTTAGTTTTGTGCTTTTCACAACACACCATCCATCGATTCAGCCATCCACCCACCAGGTACCACCATGTAGGTAGGGGGGATAAAAGCCAAATACAATACAGGATTTGGTGTCATAGGTTCCATGAGTAAGTGGGTGAGAGGCCAGTTCTCGGAGCTTTCACGGAGGATCATCATATTGTCTACCTCGGGAGGGGCTGGTTGTGAGGACTGAATGTAGCAATGCATGTGGGATGCTTGGCGCAGTGCCAGACATCAATGTTCAGTGTCAGTGTTATTTATTACGATCACAATTGACAAATTATGATACAGCTTAGCAGGACCCAGACAGAACTTCATGGAGCCATGCAGGGTGGGGGAGTGGGTGGGAGGGAGTTGGGGGAAGGGGCAGGGAGCGCTTTGCTTCCTAAAGGCTCATCAAAGCACTTTGTATATTACTTGGCGCTACTCAGTATAAAGGCTTTGCTTAACTGCTCCGGCTGATATTCTTGACCTTGTGTGACATTTCCTCTCTGCTTTCCCTCTTCAAGGCTACTCTTTAGTTTCCTTTTGACCTGGTTTTATTTCTATTAAAAGATTAGCCAGTACATAGGACTGACCCAATGATTTATCACCATCAATCTCTGCACTTATTTTTTTCTCTCCAAAATGAGTATAATTTTATCATTTTCGTTGGTTAAGAAGGTTTCATGTTCACTGTTTTAAAAAAATCATTTGATAAAAAGAAGTGCCCTAGAACAAAACACACATCACTCAGAAATACTACTTGTAACGGTTTTGGTGAGCCTCCTTCCAGATGTAGCATGATACATTCAGCTTAACCTCTATAAAACTTTTAAATTTTACTTAAATGAGGTCATTTTGTACAAGCAGCTCACTTTTTTGATAGAAACCCATCAGCAGAAGCGCTAGGAAAACTTTATCAAGAGATGCTCCCTGGCTCTCTCTACTATGACCACCAGATGGCGGTGGTTCTGAATTTATCAGACTTTCCGGTCCGCGGTGCTGGCTGCAGAAAATAAATGGTCCACGTCTCAGGTCCTGGTCCTTCCTATCACTCTGGCCCGGGGTTGAAGACGGATTGATTTTTGTCTTCAGCGACGCCTGTGGAGGGAAAAAGCCATGCCTGCATTCTGACATGGAGCAAAGCTCTCTCCTCTGTGCCGCCCCACCTCACCAAGGCAACTCTCTAGGACTGAACAAATTCTGACTTGTCGCCTCCTCTCTCAGCCTCCTGTCCTTAATCGGATTGAGCGATCCCTGCAGGAAGAGAGCCCTCACCCAGAGCTTTGGGCTTGTAAGGCATTCGATACTTGTTGAATATTTCAGTGAAGAATAAGGTGACTTGGAAAATAGAGTTTGGAAAGAAAAAAAAAAGTGTGTGTTTCAAAGCAAAAAAAAAAAAGCATAAGAAGAATATTAGACTGGGCATCCGAAAATGTGATTTTCAGGCTTGAATTTGGTATTAACAGACCAGCTGACTTTGGACAAGCCATTTGATCTCTGTGGGGTCAAGGTGGCTGATGTGTACCAGGGGGAGACTGGGCAGAATGATCCCCAGTCCCCTTTAGACTTGACATGCCTGGTTACAGAGGTCTCTCTAGCTTTTTTCTTTTTCTCTTCGTCCTTCCTTCCTTCCTTCCCCTTTCTTTCTTTCTCTCTTTCTTTCTCTGTTTCTTTCTTTCTTTTTGTCAAACTGCACCCAGAAACGAGTCGCTCTGGGTGCTGCTGGGAACCCAGAGAATCAGGTCCGGTGGCGTCCAGAACCCATTATCTACCCACCCGCGTGCAGAGCCTCACGCACCCGCCGCACGGGCACAGCCCATACATCATTATTAGATTCCCTTCATCGTGCTAATTGACACAGGATAAGAAATATCCAGCCAGGGAAGCAGCAAACGCTTTCGCATGCAGCCGGAGTGGCTGGCAAATGGGGGAAACTGCTGTAAAAGTTAACTGAGATTGAAAACAGGCCTGCTCGCCTCTTGTAGGGCGAATGTTTCCTGTTCCAGGGAACAGGGTCCGATTGGCAGTGGGAGTGGTGGGGCTGGGGCGGGGGAGGGCGGCCCGGGGGTTCCTCGTCTGAAGCCTCTCCAGCAGCTGGGGTCCAGATCCGTGGAGAACCAAGACAGAACAAACAGAGAGGGAGCGAGAGGAGAGACAAGGGGCTGCTTTGTCACTCCCAAACTGCAGTGACAATCACAGCCCCTGTTGAGGATCATTTTCTCGTGAGAGTCTAGTTCTGGGCAGAGGGGAGTGAGGGAGTCCTGGTTTTGGCTTCAGAGCAGTGCTTCTCAACTCAGGGGGTGGGGCTGTCTGCCCAGGGGACGTTGGACAACTCCTGGAGATGTTCCTATTTGTCATAACTGGGGTGGGGGTGACACTAGCATCTTGTGAGTAGAGGCTGGGGTGCTGGTAAACACCCTACTGTACAGGACAGTCCCCTCAACAGAGAATCATCCAGTCTCAGATGTCAGTAGTGCTAGGGATGAGAACCTCTGTTCTAAAACATCTTGGGATTTTGGACAAGTAACTGAACCTCTCCGGATCACTGTTTTGTTAAGCTCTGTTATTAATTTCAGATGGTGTAGTAGATGGCTGAGAAAAACACCCCAGTTCTCCAGCCTCCTGCCCTGCCCTTTGCAGTATGACTTCATGGCTCCCGCTCTCCAGACGTGGAGTCTGTCTTTGCAGCCCTTGGATCAGGGCTGGCCTTGTGATGGCTCCAAGCCTAGGCTTTGCACAGTTCTGCTAGTTCCTTTGGTGCCAGCTCTGCAACAAGCCTGGGCTGGTCTGCTGGAGGATGGGAGGTCTTGTGGAGAACAGACAAGATGCCCTATCTTATGGCCGGCCACTCCCCCCAGATGTGAGAGGGAATCCAGCCCACAGCAAAGCCACCTACCTGATCCACAGATGACCAGACCACGGACCCAGCTGAGACAGGAAGAACCACCGGCTGACACATTGTCTCAGGGGCAACCAGAGATTCTTGCTGTTTCAACCCAGTGAGTTTCAGGGTGGTTTGTTATGCAGCAAGAGATAACTGATACACATGGCCTGGAACTTCAGATTCAATTCATGGTGAACTCTCAGGGCCACGGAGGAACTGCTCAAGATTTGCCCTCTTTCCTAATATCTGACATTTTCTTAAATCAGATAGCTTTCCATGGCCCGAGATGCACAGAACTGCATCTGTGACACCCAGTTAATGGAGCTGAGCAAGAGCTATCTGGATAAATCTGACCAGATTTATCCACTTGTATCATGAATCCAACTCTGACATAAACACTGGCCAAAGGGCATCTGTGAGAGGGACCTGGGGAAGCCGACGGATGAACAGTTCTCAGGGACATGAGAAGTCAGTTTCCCTCCAGGGTGCTCAGCAGGAAGGATGTGTGATTTTCCTTCTGGGACACTGTCAAGGGTGACCACAGTGTCCTCAACCCTTTCATTAAAGTTGAGGACCAGGATGGGAGACGCTGACAGACTTTCTTGTGCACCTGCCCTGTCGATAGAGGTGATATCATTTCATTGGCAGCTCTGCCAAGCCCAGATGGAGAGGGACAGGGGCATCAGACAGAAGCCAAAGGTGCCCTCCCCTTCCCCTGCCCTTCCAGCCCCAGTGTGACAGACTGGGACAGGGGAAAGGAGTATGCTTATGATTTTTGGTATATGGTCTGGATGGTTGGGACATTTCATGATGACCCAGTTGGAAAATGAAAAAGCTCAGTCAGAAAATAAAAAAAGTCAGACTTGGCTGTGCTGCTGTAACCTTCCCCGGTGACTCTCGCCGTCACATGGATGTCAGAATTCGGGGTGATGTGTTGGAAGTCGATAGGGCAGTGAGAAGGGAGCTGGCCTCATTCTGTGAAGGTCTCACTCATTGAGTCACATTTGGACCAGGACATTCTCTGCCATTTATGCCACAGCAGACGCCACATATTATCAGGACCTCCTGACTCTCTTGACCAGACATTAAGTTCTACTGTCCATGAGTCACCCCGAGATCCCAAAGCGTCCCGGCTATAGAAATGCATGAGGCCCTATTTCCCAGCTGGAGATTAAGGAAGCTGAACAAAATCAGTGGTTTCCAACTTTTAATCTTCCTGAATCCAACAAGGGAAGGTGGAGCCCTTCTCAAAGAAGGGGCAGTAGGAGGAGGAAGGGGCAGCCTGGGGACCTCACCTGGCTTCCCCCTGGCTCCACCACGGCTCCAGAGACATCTCTGTGGTCCCTCCGGGGTCAGGAGACGACTCTGTGAAGATCGTGGTGCCACTAAGCAAGCTTTGAGTGTGATGCTCTGTGAGCAGGTTCGAGGGACTGGCCTTCCTTTGTGCCGAGGATTGAAGGTAAATGGGAGGACGAGCCCCAGAGATGGCAGACGCTGGACCAGGTTCCCGAGACAAGGAAACTGACGGTCATTCAGTGTTTTCGCCAAGGATGAGAGTGGCCTCTGGAGAGGGTTTAAGAGTCTGGGATGTGAAAGAGGAACAGTCTCGGGTTCGAGTCCCCTCGGTTCCTAGAGCAGGAAGTAGATCTGCATGTAATGGTGAGGTGCTTGGCGGAGTGGTAAGTCCTCGTGAGTTCTTAGTGCTGCTAACATTACTGTGTCTGCAGGCAGGCGGAGAGCTGGCTGGAAGCAGGATCAGGCCGTGAAGTCTCTGCTCTTTGCCCCTCCCCACACCTCCTTTCGGGTAAAGGAGATGAAGAAAGGGGGGGGGAGCACCCCTCCCGCGAGGGGAGTTTGCTCTTGGCATTCTCGTCGCTGAGGCTGAGGTCCGGTCTCCTTTCGCTCTCTTTCCTGGGCCATTTTCTCGTCCTTTTGTCCCCTGGGAAGAACACCAGGAGAGAATTAAAGGAAAAGGGCTCAGCTGTCCGCAGTAAGAGGACAGAGCGTGCGAGGACGACATATAAAGCTAAATGCGCTAAGTGGGCAAAACCAGTGCTCCAGAAGCGAGTGAGACCAAGCGAAAGCCGTCCCCGAGAGCTGCAACACGTAACCCAGCAGGAGCAGCGGGGGCCGCGGGCCCCTGCAAGAGCAGCTCTCACTCGCGTGGAGCAGGGCCTCGGCCCGGCATCCCTAATTCCCCGGACGCAGCAGACCGGCTGCAGCTCCCGGCCCCCGGGGTTCCAGCCATTCGGAGCAGGGCTTCCGGCAGCAGAGATCCGAGGCCCAACCTTAGCCCCGTTACGGAAGGAAGGGAGAACTGGATGGACCCCTGGGAGACCTGGATTTCAGCTCTGCTTCCCTGCTTTTGTGCTTTGTGACCTTGATCAAGGTGCTTCACCTCTCTGAACTCCAATTTTTCTCTCTCGTGGAGGTTGGATACAGAAATGTCTACCACTGTGGGGACGGGCAGAAGCCCTTTCAAGCAGGGTGGTCCCACAGATGTGATTTTTGACATTCTATTTAGAGGACTGGGTCTCAAAGTGGAGCCCTCGGGAGGAACAGTATCAGCATTCCTTAGGAAGTTGCTAGAAGTGCAATCTTTGGGCCACACTCCAGACACACTGAATCAGCAATTCTGGGGGTGGCATCTGGCAGTCTGGGTTTGAACAGGTCATCTGATGTATGCTGACATTTGGGAACCATCCCTTTGTAGGAAAGAATCCCCAGCTTGTTTTCTTGTTCCCTCGCATCCTAGGTGCTAACTTAATTTAGAACAGCAGAGACAGCGCAAACTCAATGTCCGGGGGTCCAGCTGGGCTCCCACGCAGTCCCTGGGACTGGTAATGAGAGTCCCTGTTCCAGGAGACATTTGAGGGGGGCTGGGGTGAGCTCTGCACCACTCAGGGGGTTTTCCGCATGTGTGTGTGTGTGTGGTCCCTTCATCCCAGACCGGATCAGCTTTCCTCCCTTTTCACTGCCCTTGGCTTTAAAAAAAAAAACTTTTCCTCTCCCAGACTCAAAAACTGCTTCCAGTGGGGGAGGTGAGAACTTTCCTTTGCCCAACTGCAATTTTTTTTATGCTCCGATTTTCTTTAGAGATGCCCTTTTGAAGCTCAAAAGCCCAAGTTTTGAGATTCACAATATGAGCCATTTGAAGCTCACAGGCTTCTCTCTGCTCTTCTGCAATCCCTTCCTTAAATAAATAAATGTCATAAAACCTAGTTGCCGCTAGATTAGGGGAAGGAGTTAGCAGCAACAGGAACCCATGGAGGAGAGAGCACAGGCAGTGATTTCAGTGGCAATGTCTCGCCACATGTGCTTGTAAGACAGAGGGGCAGGCCACTCCCCTGAGCATCGCTGGGCAAGGTTACTCTTTATTTAGGAAACTCCGCACACATCGCTTTGTTGGGAGGACAGGGGCCCACGATGAGGACGCCGCTCTGGTCAGCCTCTTAACCCACATTCCATGACCATTGATTGTCAGAACTTTCTATCCTGTGCATAACCTGCGTCTCTCTTCCTCTGATCTTACGGAAGACCTCATCCTGTTGGAGTGAACCATCCCCACTTTTCACGATCCTCGTCCGGGTACTCCTTTGATGAGAACTACAGGGCAAAACTGCTTTGTGTCTATTTTAAAACCTTGCAATGCTGGTTTCAATATGGTTTTTAGTAGTTACACTAGAGAAGCGTTGCTTTTATGGTGTCACACTTTTAAGTGTGATCTCACTGTTGTTGTGAATCCAGTGGGGTGGGGACTTAAAGGCACTGCAAACAGCCCAGCTTCCACATGATTAGAGATGCAAAGAAGATTTGAAGAGACTCGTTCCTGGAATCCTACACTCCTGGAAGTGTAAAACTCCACATTCAGCAGGAGTGAGAGAGGGGTCAGGTGGATATTTAAATTTCACATGTGTATGATGCATTAGCATTTATAAACTGTATTAATATATATTAAACATTTGATGGGTAACTAATATGAGCTGGGTTAAAGTAAGAGGGGTTGCGAGTCTGTTTCTGTTTTGTACATAAGTTCATAGTGTCCTATTTTTTTTTTTTCAGATTCCACATATGAGTGATCTCACATGGTATTTTTCTTTCTCTTTCTGGCTTATTTCGCTTAAGAATGACTATCTCTAGGTCCATCCATGGTCGCTGCAAATGGCATTATTTTACTCTTTGTTATGGCAGAATAGTATTCCACTGCATAAATATACCACAACTTCGTTATCCAGTCATCTATTGATGGACACATATGTATGTATATGCATGACTGGGACACTGTGCTGTACACCAGAAACAGACACATTGTAATTGACTGTACTTCAATTAAAAAATAAAATAAAAGAAAGAAAGTTGAAAACATAAATAAAAAGAGAGGGGTTGATAAGATTTAAGGACCAGTCAGAAAGTTATCAAATGGTGTATTTTTGAATCATGCCTTCAATTGCATATGATCTGTGGTTAGAAAAACTCATTGAGGATTATATTTAACTTTTTAATAAAATGTTCTGTTTTATTTTATATAGAAAAGACATATTAGAGCAGACTACCCTTAGTAATAGTAAGCTGAGGTAAGCCCCAGCTAATACCACCTTCTAACTACTGTACAGGAAGAGCTTTCTAGAGGGTTTCCTTGTAGAGATTCAGCAATGCCACAAGGCTGAAGCCAGAGCAACTGCAGGAAATACAATGAGGTCAACCAGCTGGTGCTTCAGATGACCTTGGTTCCAGTTTCCCCATGGTCCTCTGTCCAGTCTTGACCAATGGCACGATTCTGGTTCTAGGTGTAGTTGAAGGTCTAGGTCAAGGTCTAAGTCTATGTCAAGGTCTAGGTCAAGGTCAAGTCTAGGTCTAGTTCTAGTCATGGCACTGACGTGCTCTTCTTGCTCAGCAGAGAAATGCTGGTTATTCCTTTACCTGGGAGGTTGTGCTCTAATTCAGCAGAAAGAGGATGAAGAGGCATAGGAGGTGACAGCCTGGAGCCAATGTGGCTTTTGCTGGACATCAGCAATGCCAAGTCAGGTCCCATCAGAGGCACACATTCCTGTGTCCTATGGACACATCCGACTGACTTGTGTCATGGAGAGAAATTAGAGCGGGGCTTTGGCTATCCTTTCTGAGTGTGATGAAGGATTTGCCCCTCATCCTCCATGCCTGGCTACAACACACCAGCCCAAATGACCTGCAGTTTGCAGCCCAAATTAGACATCAAATAGTCAGTGACTTCTCTCTGGTCAGATAATGAACAGCCTCGATACCACTGTGGAGGGTGATTGGTATTCAGCTCTCATGGGAAATTCTACCTTAATTGCTGCATGCAGTGACAGCAGGGGTAGGGGGCCCAAATAACGAGGTGCATCTCTAAATCCATTCCGTTTTGGCTTGGCAGGAGTGTGGGTGGAGCCTGATTCTGTCGGCCCCTCTCTCAGGACTTGCTAGAAAATATGATCAGTAGAGATTGAGGAAGATGGGAAAGGATTATTGACCAGAAGGGGTGCCTCAGTGATGGTGGGTGGAGAGAGATACATGATGTTGCTGCCTCAGAACATTTCCTGTGAGGAGTGCTCTCCCTCCCACAAAGATGGCTTTAAAGTGGGGAGTGAGAGAACAGGCAATGGACTAGGAGTCAGCAGGTCTGTGCCCTGCCACTTATAACCACCTGATTCTTGGACCCCGAATCCAACCCCTGAAACGACTGTGTCCTGGTAAAACCCCAATCATTGGTGTGGGAGCTATGTTGCCAGCGCATGCTCAGACTGTCCCTTCTGATTCCTTGTTAACAGCTTCTTTGTCCTCCTGATTCACAGGTATCAGAACTTGTCAGGAGCAAGAAATAGAAAACTCAGCTCAAACTGGCTCAAGCAGAAAAGGATATTTGTTGGCTTAGGTCACTCATTTAGATCAATGCACTGGGGATCTAGGGACTCCAATGGCCTCATCAGGACCCAGTTTCTTGCCATCTCTCAGTTCTGCTTTCCCCTGTGTTGACTCTATTTTCAGCAGGCTCGCTCCTCCTGGTGGCAAAATGGCTGCAGAAATGCTCAGCTTATATCCTCAAAGCTTCAACTTCTGTGTAGTAGAGAGCTAGCCTCTGACCCAGCATTCTCGGCAAAAGTCTCCTTGTGTTTCACTGGCTTTGGAAAAATCACGGGATGCTCCTGATTTGGGAGGAGGTCAAAGTTTCCCCCACCCCCACAACTGCAGGAGGTGAAGGTCCACTTGAATCACTTGGGCTAAAACTGGGGGTAAGTTTGATCCCAAATGAAAAGCGGGGGTGTGGCAAGAAGAGGGAATGGATGGATGCAGTGGTACCCTCATTACTTGACCTCCCAAAATGAAACCTGAAGGCTGACAAAGACTCTTTGACCAAACTTCAGTCAGGCTCCTCTGAGCCCTCTTCTCAGCAAAGCCCTAATCTTGAGCTTCTGTGTCCACCTTTTCTCTGCCTGGTTTTAGCAAGAATCCTGCTCAAGTTGGTTTAGATGAACCTCCACCCTCGACATCTGGTGAAATTTTTCATCCTCCACCATCCCTCAGGTGATGATCACCCTGGCCTTCCTTCAGCAAGAATCCTGTCAAGTCAGCTTAGCCAGAAATCCCTCCTTACCCTGGTGTTTCCTCTTACTAGTAGCTTTCCATCCATTGACCCCCACCCTGCTCCTTGGCCAACCCCCCCTTGTCCATGCAGTATTCAGAACCGAGCCCACTTCTCTACTGAGGCCTCTTCCCCCCATTGCAGTGGCCCTCAATGGAATCTGTTTTCACTGCTTTAACTACTGCCCAGCTCTGACTTCCCTTGGACAATGTTCTCCAAGAGCTGGGATCTTCAAGCCACTTGATGTGAGCTCTGGGAAGTGGTGCGCTAGTTTCTAAAGTTTGCTAGAATTTGTAAGAGGTTTTTATGTTTTAAAATAAGTTAGAGTGAGTTCAGTTATCCTCGGCATACTTCTCAGTGATGGGTTTGTGGACATTTATTATACTGTGGTTTCTCTTTTTGTAAAAATTTGAAACTTTTGGTAATGGGAAAGATATATCCTGTAAATAATGTCAATGTCACTTACTCGTTTTTCAAAACACTTCCTTGCAGGGGCGTGAGGAGGCTGGAGCGGGAGCCCTCAGACCTGCCCAGTAGACCTGCAAAGGCTTCCCGGCCAAGTGATGGCTAAAAAGATTCCAGAAGGATGAGGGAAGACGGAGCACCCAGGTGAGTGGGTGAGCGTGCGCTTCAAATGCAAAGTGGGAAGGACTTTGCAAACTGTAGAGCGCCATGAAAGTATTGTAATTGTGCAGAGGAAGAATATTTTTGAAACAAAAGTGTGTTTTTTCCTTATTCACTTCCTCCCCTCTCATTACCTTTGCTTTTCACCTACTCAGCCAAGCCCTTCATTGTTCGCTCTGCCAGGAGAAAGAGGATGACAGCAAAATGAAGACTAGAGAGAGTCTGTTCATGGCGTTTGAATGTCAAAAGCAGAGGCTTGTGGGGAATAGAAAAAAAAATAGAGTTCGATGGTCTTCCCCATCTCCAGACGGGGCCGGGGGAGGGGGACATCCACACGTTCTGTGGCTGCTGCTCTCTAGTGGTAAAATCTGGGCTGGGGGAAAGACAGTACCCGATGATGCTCCAAACCGTGGACCATTACGCAGCCATTAAAGTGAATGCCGCTGTAAATCTGTGAATTTCTTAGGATGCGTGCACTGAACCATGCTTTCTGGTTCATGACACAAGCGAGATGGAGAAAATGTATGTTACAAGACCCCTTATGATAAAACCAACGATGATCACCCTAGTGATTAACATATATTTGCATGTTTACAGATATTATTAAAAATATGGACAAAGGTAAGGAAAGGTATGCCTTGTTTCCTGTCATTGTTTTCCTGAGGAGAGAAAAAAGATGGAAGGGGAGGAAAGGAGAAAGAAAAGAAGTGTTCATTCTAACTGCTGAGAATGTTCCTCTCTGGTTGGCTAATTTGTGCTAATAGTGGTGGAAAAGCCTGCCTGAAGCCGGAGCTCTTACCATGCTGGTGCTGGCTGCCTGGGGAGGGGGGTGGAGGGGGCTGGGTGGGCTGGAGTTTGGGAGAACTTTCATGTTCGACTTACACATTTCTGTATTGCTTGATGCTTTGCAAATGTTAAGGCATACATTGTATCTCTAATTGTAACAAGCAATGCATATTATATACATAGAGAGGCACGTATATACACATCTACACATGTTAAAAAAGTATGCGCAATAAAAAAGCGTTTGTGATCATTCCATTTATATTAAATTATTATATATATATATATAGGAGAGAAATGGAGAGAGAGCTGTGAATATATTACCACCAACTCAAACAGAACAGATTTGTATTAGGAAGCTCGAGATAAAATAATAGTTTTTAACATTTTCAGTAGTTGAGTGTCCCTACACTTCTCTAAATTGTTTGAATTATTTTTTTACAAGGCTCATTGATTCCCGACTTTTAAGCAGGCATTAACAGCACCCATCCTAAAGACAACACATGTGGATTTACCGACGCACAGTAGGAACATGATAAATGGTTTAAAGGGAAGTAATACAACTCTTAAAATCCAGTCAAGCTGTTGTCACTGTGGAGAAAAAAAATTTTTTTTTGCTTGGAGAAGCCAAGGGTGGCCAAGAAGAAGCTCACACACCATCCTCTCATTAGAAAGAAAAGCAAAGGCAGGTTCAGCTCAGGAAGGTCCAAGAATGATGGAGAGTGGAAGAGAGATTTTCAGCCCAATATCTTACAGCCAGAACTTTGCAGCAAGGGCTGTGGACCTTGTGCATCTGATGTGCCAAGAATCGACCTTCTTACCACGAACAAAGTCAGAGACATGAGATGGACTTTCAGTTTCCCGCTACTGCTTGGAGTGTGCGAGGCTGGGAGGCTGCATAAATTAATGGCTAATGGTGCTGCTTTCCCGATGCCCTGGCTAAGCTGGGAGCCACTCTTTCGTCTTCTGTCCATCTGGTGAGTCTGTGGGGTTGTGTGCACTATTTTATTCCCAAGGGCCAAGCAGAGCGTCTGGTGCAGGGCAGCCACTCAGTGATTTTTGGGTGAGACACCAGTAAGTCAGGGAATGAGTGAAGGGAGGGTTGAATAACTGAGTGAATAGGTGAGCCAAGTGAATAAACACGTATCTAAGAAGAAACCCCGACGCGGTTTTGAATTATTCCTCCAGGCGAGGGTGGCAGTGTATACAGCCGTCCATCGTCCTTACCCAGTCTCTCCTGGCACAAAGATGCACTCGAGGACCATGACCTGTTGGCTCGCAGCACATAGATGGCAGCCGTGGACGGGAGCAAAATTAACTAGCCTCCATCAGCCTCCTTGTCAAACACCGCTGAACCCTTATCACATGCATGGCATTGACCAGAAAGATTAAGTGAGAGATGGAGGAATTCGAGAAACTCCTGACTCTCAAGGAATGTTCAGATTTACAGGGTAGCTATTCGATAAAGGCATAAGAATATCCCCTTCTAAAATGCAAAACTGTACCTGGGTAGATGCTGTCATCCCTGAAGACACTCTGGGGAAAGTGGTGCTGGAGGAATGACGTCGGAGGTCACAAAGGTTCCCCAAGGAAAGGAGGAACAGTACAGCATAGTGGTAAAGAGCGCGGACCCCGAAGCCAGGTCACTGGCCTGGAATTCCAGCTCCCACTAGTGCCTGAATGTGGGCAAACGATTTCACTTTCCCCACCTGTAAAATGGGTATAATGACAGTAATGATCTCCCGATATTGTTGTGAGGATTAAGTAAGCCAACACACAGGAAAGGCTTAGAACAGCGCCTGGCGCATCATAAACATGATAGGTGTGAGCTGGCAGCCTTACTCTCTGCCCTGAAGAGCTGGTTAGAGAGCACAGGGGGACCCTGGGAACAGAGGGGTGCAGCACAGAGCAGTGGCGAGTGTTTGGCCGGCAAGTTAAGCTAACCTGGTTTGAAGCCTGGTTCTACCATTTTATACCCTGGGTGACCATGACCTAAACTCTCTAAAGCGCAGTTTCCTCACTTGCGAAACGGTAATAATAACCCCACCTTCCCTGAGAACATATGTTAACCACGCCACGCTAGAGGGTGGTTATTATTGAAGAGAAGCGGAGTCAAGCAGCTCCCGGGGGGAGGTGAATGAATTAAGCCTGATGACACGTCCTGCTTCTTCTCCGTCCTTCCCTTCTTCCCCCAGGTCTGTTCGAGGTTTCATCATTACCGGTTTGCAGTTCTATTTTCATCATGTGAAAGGTTTACAGTATTTTTCCCCCTGCATCTTTATCTGCTATAATTTGGGTACTATTTTTACACAACGAGGCCATTTTTAACCGAGAACAGATTCAATTGTCTTTCAGCATATATCATTGTTTATCTTAATTAATGCTAAAATATTCTTAGGGGGAAAAACACATCCCACAGAGTATTATGCAAGGAAACTTAGCATTCATTTTTGCCTCCCTCTTGTCTGGCATATCAATTTATAAAGGTTTTAGTATCCTGTTATTTCAGTGACAAGAAGGCACGCTCTTTAACACAGACGCCCATCTGTGGGAATTAAGTCGCAAGGTGTCAACAGCAGGTTGGGGGATCAGCACCAGCAAGGTGTGTGTTGGGAGATGGAAGATTGACAGCTGAAGGAAGACAGGAACTCTGCAGCCGTGAAGTCTGCAGTCACAGGCTTCGCCTCTGATTGATCGCGGAGCGTTCCTTAAGTAGAGCTGATACAGTCCTGGCTCTGGGCTTGGCATGCCCTAGTGGGGTTGTTAGAACTCCCAGCCACTGATGGCCACCTTCGTTTTCACTCAGTATCCTCAGTGTTCATTCCCCTTCCTTCTAACCAGATGCCCCGCTTGACCCTGGGGGAATCACCCCTTCCGCACTCAGCCCAGTTGTTTTGGGGGAAGCTGACTCCCTCCTCAGTTCCCAGGGTGGACATACAAGTCAGAGCTGATCAATCGATACATATTAGCTCCCTGGCCACCGTGATTGGGGGAGGGGTGGCCATGTTCTAACCCAGCGGGACCCTACGGGTCCTTCCCTGGACAGATTCCTCACTTACACAATGGTAACATCCTCTGCCTCTTGTTTGTAGAAAAACTTCAGCCCCCTAGGCCTTCCCTGGGTTCCAAAGAGCAAATTTAATCAGCGAGAAAATGCAGAAACGAAGGAAAATAGTCAAGCAAGACAAAATAATAATAGTTTAGCCATTAAACAAAGTCAAGGACCTTTAGCTCTTCCTCAAGGGCTCTAGATAATATTCTGAGCCATGTCCTTGAGCTGTTTTGCAGATAGAGCAACCCCCACCAGAGAGAAGAAGTTAACTGTATCCTGACCACAAGCACATAGTGCCCAGGCTGGTTGGAACCAGAAGGTTGATAATGTTGACTCCTGATTGCTTCACCTCCCACCGATCAGAAGAATGTTCACAAGCTGATCATGCACCCCACAACCCTCTCCTTCACCCTATCTTTAAAAAATTTCCCCTGAAAGCTATCAGAGAATTCAGGTCTTTTAAGCATTGGCCATCCATACTCCTCTCTTGGCTTTGTAATAATGCTACACTTCCCTTCACCACAACCCAGTGTCAGGAGACTGGATTTACTGCATGCAGGCGAGCAGACCCAAGTTTGGTTCGGTAACAACATGACCCAATCAGAGCCGAAGAGACTCCCTTTTAGGACTTGAGATGGAACCACTGGGAAAAGGGGTTCTCTTTCCATTGGGATGCTAAGCTGGTAGAAGTATTTATTACCTGGAGCTGTCCTCTTTACTATGAAAAGAAGTGAACTTGTCTGAGAATGAAGCCAACATGAAGCAAAGAGTTGAGGAATGGAGGCAGATTCTTGATGCCATCTCCTGGACTGTGGATCAAGTCTTGCTCAAAGCTAGACTACCCTCTGGACCTTTAATGTAAGCCAATTGATTCCCTTTTTTGCTTAAGCTAGGTTGATTTGGGTTTCTGTCACTTGCAACCCAGAGAGCTCTGAGGAGTGCAGAGTCTCGCTAGGGAACCAGGAGAAGCTGGGATATTCTGCTGCTCAGAGGAGAAGGATGTGGTCTTGACTCATTCTGGGGGCATCTCTCACCCAAGACCCTGCTTGTCTTCCTAATATTGGGCAATGGTTTGGTACCTGGAAAGTTCCAAGCAGTCTTTAAATCACACAGTTAGTTTAGAGGAACTCCCAAGAGGCTGGGTGACCCTGAGATATAAAATGTGGAACTTTACTAGGTTATGCAAGAGCCTCTGAGGGGGATTGAAAGGGAGTATGTCAGGGTATAAAGAACTCAGGCTGGGGAACTAAGATGGCGCGAAAGGGATGTGGGGAACTTGGGCTGTATCCTGCTGCAGAAGACATTCGGGGGCTTGATCTGAGTGGCGACGTGAGGGCTGAGTTATGGGAAGTGTCCACAGGAAGTGACCAACTTTTACTGCCAATTTAGCATGAACTAGATACTGTTCTAAATGCTTTGCACACAGTGTTGTATTTAATCCTCCCAATAAGCCTGTAAATGATAGGGCTTATTATTTCCGTTTTTATAAGTAAGGAAACTGAGGCTTAGAGAGCTGGAGCGACTTGATCAGCCAAAGCGAGGATTTAAACTCATGTCTGTTTGGCTCAAAAGCATCTGGTGGGTGGTGACCTTGGGTTCTGGACTTCATATAGGATTTTAGCTAGCAGCTAGGGGATGTGGAAGAGTGGATGTGTCTAACCTTCCAAGTTGAGAGGGCTGCCAAGACTAAGCCCTTGGTCATACATACACTCGACAATACAGGGAGACCCTGATCCCAGTGGGGGGACAGAGTGTGACAGTGTTGGCTGGAAGGACTGCCATGGGGGTCAACGGGCATCTGGGGGCTTGTGGCAAAGGACAGACACAGGACTCCAAAATAAATTCCAGGACCTCTACCAGAGCTTGTTCAGGGTTGATTCAGGACTGGGAAAGGCTGGGAAGGGACAGAGACTGACAGAGGAGGGAAAGGAGAATCTTGCGGAGTCTTGAGATTAAAAAGAAAGATGCCTTTTTAGCACAGGGAACTATATTCAGTATCTTGTAATAACCTTTTATGAAAAAGAATATGAAAATGAATATGTGTATATAAATGTATGACTGGGCCATCATGCTGTACACCAGAAACTGACACATTGTAACTGACTATACTTAAAAAAAAAAGATGCCTTTTATTCATTAAACAAGTACAAATTACCAAACACATGGCCATCACTGGACTAGACTCTTCCTCACATGCTGTGATCTGAAACTCAGAGAGGTCAACTGAGTTGTCGCAGGTCACACAGGAGCTGAGCAGGCAGTAGAAGCCAGATCTGCTTAAACATAAAGAACTTTCCACAGAGCCAGACGGAGCCTACATCTGCTCGAGAAGTGAAGTAGTGAATTGACCGTCAGCTTGAAAAGATGAATCCTAAAGACAACTCACATTTACTGACAGGTCCTCTGGTTGAGGCAAGTTGCTAATTATCTCATTTCATCCTTAAAACCATCCCATGACATTTCTCATCATCATCATCATCATCTCTATTTTACTGATAAAGGAACTGAGACTCAGGAAGGTATTTTGACCTCTACTTGGTCAAGATCACACAGCCAGTGAGTGAAGACTCAAAGAGTCTGGCCTGAGGCAGCATGCACTTGTAGACAGGCCCCAGCTTTTAGCCATGACACCACTGCCTACAGCTGGGCCTCAGTTTCTCCATCTGTAAAATGAAGACAGCGGTAATGCCGACGTTCTAAGGTTATTAGACTGACCCGATACATACAAAGAGCTTGGAAGAGCGTCTGGCACACAAAGCTCAATCAACGTTGGCTTTCACTAGGGTTATTTTCATTTTTGCATCACCTGCTCTAACAAAAAGGTACTTCTCCCTTTCCCACGGCTAGTCTGCGGTGCTCAAGTGTGCCAGGAAAAAGGCGAGGTAGCGTGCATGTGCCAGGCCTCTTAGGGTAATCCCAAGGCAAGAGGTAAGAGAATCTCACTTGACATAACTTCATAAACCCACTTTAATCCAAACATTGATTTTCCTTTGGAGTAATCCCCTCCCAATTCACACGTGTAGTCCCTCCACAGAGTCTGTGCCTCTAACACAGACGTGGGGTTCGCTGACATTATTGAGATAAAACAGTCACCTCTTTCTTATTCCTCTTATTCATCAGTCACCCGGGCCTGTCTCTGTCTTTTTTCACCCTCTGTTACCCAGCATCATTCACGGAAGTGCCTTCCTATCCCTCACCAGTCGTAACTCAAGGTGAAGATTTCAAATAATGACAAGAAGTAAAAGATGAGCGATTTAAGCAAATTCAACTGGAAATAGTGTGAAAAAATATTATTCGCTCCAGACACGTGCCTTTCTTTTGATCTTCCTTGTCCAGGACACATTTTTTTTTTCAATGCTCCTTTGATAGCCAAAAGCGAGCAGATGCGAAAAGGAAATCTTCTGTCTTTGTTGGGAAATAATTAGTCGATCGAGTTGCTTGCTTTCTGGTGGACAAAAGAGTCTTTAAAGAAAATCATTTGTGTTTTTTCAGCCCCTTTCAGCAGCAAGGCCTTCTTAGACTTGGGGTTTTCGGGGACAGTTGGGGAATGGAAAATTTCCTTGAATAAGAAATCAGGAAATTTGACCTATACAGTTACGTCCCTCTTAACGTGACAATTGGCAATTACTTTTTGATCCGAAGTGTGAGGGTGAATATGGAGAGTTAGGGCAAATCATTCTCCTTCTTCTGCAACTGACTCTTTCTTTAGCTCAGCACCTGAAGCTGATTTCCTTTTTTTCAGTCCCAAAGATTTAATATAATCTCTAGCTGGAAATACCTATATTAGCTGCAGCTGGGGGGGAGAAACAGTTGGTAAATTCATGAATCAGAGTTTCTTTTCTTCTCTTGCAAAGGGTATCTGTTCTCATAGCTCAAGGATGATTTGAAATCAAGTGTGAGCTGCTTCCTAGTGTTAGCACACTGCACAGTAGTTTCAACCAGCCTGCCTATAACCGAGGGTGGCATCCACCCATGCTCCCGGCGTCGCAGAGACACCAATGGCTCTAATGAAGGCAGGACATTGAGTCTGATGCCTAAGCATGATTGTTTATAGGTCTGATGGAAAGAGAGGCTCTGAAATCCATCAGACTTGGGTTGAGACTCTGCCACGTCTGTGGTTTGGAGCTGATTGCTTAATTCTTCTGATACTCCGTGTCCTTGACTACAGGACAGAAATGCTAAGAGCAGCAATCTTACAGAGCCAAGTTTCTCAGCCTTGGCACTGTTGACATTTGGGACCAGACATTTGCACGGTCCTGTGCGTTGTGGGATGTTGAATGGCTTCCCGGGCCTCTACCCACTAGGTGCCAGCAGCACAATCTCCCCACCCCCAACCCCAGGTTTGACAACCATTAATGTCTCCAGATATTGCCAAAAACGTCTCCTGGGAGGCATAGTCCCTCGTCTCGCCCTGCACTGAGATTCACTGCCCTGGAGCTATTAATGAGGTTGAATAAAGTGGTCCATGTAAAGCTCTCAGACCCCTCCTAGCACATACTACATAGCAGGTGCTCAACCAATATTAGTTTTTACTATGTCATCATAACTGTAAAACAGAAAACTAACACAATCTTTTTTTCCCCTTTCCTCTTAAATTCTTATGGGATTCTTGAATCTCTGGGGTCCCCAAATTTCCTGGTCTTACACACGAATCCCCGGTCACCCCACCTGCCACTGGTATAATAGTTTGCTTCTTTGCAAAGCCACCAGCTGCTAGGAGTAGAGAAATTGATTTTCAGGGAGTTCTGTGCATGAGGGCTGTCATCTCCCCTTGGTCCGAGGGGAGTAGAGAAGAAGTTTAGGAGTCAAGAAAGGAGAAAATATATTCCACCTCAGCAGTGGCAGTAACACTGAAGATCTGAGTTATTAGAAGCATCCATGCCTGGGGCCTGGGGGAAGACACAGCGTGTCCAAATTTTAGTTGACTGACTGCTCAAAATTATTAACATGTTTAAATACTGTTATGGGCTGAATTATGTCCTACTAAAATTTGTATGTTGTGGGGAGGGTTTAGCTCAGTGGCAGATTGCATGTTTAGCATGCACTGGGTTCAATCCCCAGGACCTCCATTAGAAATAAATAAACGTCTTCTGTATCAGTGTCTTGTAGTGACCTATAACAGGGCACTGCTGCTGGGAGAAAAGAGCTGATGTCTGGTCTTAAGAAGTCATGGGAAAAGTTTTTAAACTTTACCTTTTCTACAATTTTAATCCTACCAAGGATTCTGGGGATGCGTCATGGGCGAGGAGAAGGTTCGGGGATGAAGGACACAGGAAGACCTGAGTGGTGGTGAGCTCACTCCAGAGCAGGAGGCGGCCAATGCCATTTATTAGTGGTCGCAGGCTTGTTTCTCGGGAATCTGCATTTATGCAAATTAAAACCAGAGGTCTCAGCCTGGGGAAGGACAGTGAACGCCCCTTCCCCAACCAATTTCATTCCAAGTTATGTCCTTCTCCTGTTGGGGGCTTAGCAACAAATTGCTTCTCCCTCCTTCGTTTCTATCCAAGGACAATGAATAGTGATGACTCAAAGCAGCGCCAAAGAGCCTACATTTGCGTGGCGCAGGTCTCCAGTGTGTTTCGAGGCTGACTGACTTTACCTTCTAATCACCAAGAGGCAGGTGCTTTCTGGCAGATGAAGTCAAGGTACAGAAGTCAGGACACTGGACCTCAAACCACTGTACTTTGCCCAGGTGCCGCCACTGGGCTGGTGGTAGGGCTGTGGCCGCTTGGCATCCCGTCATGGTGAAGGGCGGATCGAAGCTCGAATCCTACCCCTAGCCACCTTGCTGGCTTTGTTCACAGTTACCTGACCTCTTTGAAGCTGCTTTGGATAAAATAAAGATGGAGACAATCATCATCTCCCAGGGTCCACCTCACGCAACTTGGGCTTATGGATGGAAAGCGTAGTGCTTGGCATATGGTAGAGGCTTAGTAGCTATTTTCACTGCTCTCGGTGGATAAGAACTTTCTAGAATGTGTAAGGTCAGTACTCATGATCCTTAGGCATTCCCAGGTTGGGGGGGGTACCCTGAGGGACCTTGGAAGTTATTCTTATTTTGTCTGGGGTTCCCCTTGGGTAGGGAAGATGACATAGTTCCAAATCAGGCAGTATCTGATCAGCGATCACCGAGCTGCCGGCCAACAACTCTGATGCCTGAGAGTCAATGTGGCATATCATTGATGAGCCCCAGGCTGGACGTCAGACTCAAGTGCCAGCTCGTTACTTACTAGCTGTGCAACTCTGGTGCACGTCCCAGTGGGTTGTTAGAATCTGATGGGGTGTGATGTCCGGAGCCTGCCTGGCACGCAGTAGCTGGTGGGCTGACTCGGGCTGCCCACAACCCCCCACCTCCCCGTGACCTCCGGGTGGAAGGTGGACAAAAGTAACCCCACAAGTAGGTCTGGTTTCCTATCTGTTCCTCCTTGTCTTCCCTGCTGGGGGACAGCTAAGGTAAAAGTCACTTGCTTTTCCTGAAATGACCCAATATGGTGCCTCTGCTCCACCCAGTTGTGTTAATGGTCACCTTTCCTTCTTAGAAAGGAATTTTGTATGAAAACAAATACATGTATGTATACGCGTGACTGGGACACTGTGCTGTACACCAGAAATGGACACATTGTAACTGATGGTACTTCAATTAAAAATAAACAAACAAACAGAAAAGAAAAGAATCTTGCAATTTTGCAACCAGAAGT
The DNA here is from genome assembly GCF_036321535.1 of Camelus dromedarius. Classification (NCBI taxonomy): domain Eukaryota; kingdom Metazoa; phylum Chordata; class Mammalia; order Artiodactyla; family Camelidae; genus Camelus; species Camelus dromedarius. The sequence continues at coordinate 14,571,766 of NC_087459.1, read as the reverse complement.
AAAGCTCGCTCCTCCTTAGTGACAGATCTGAGGCATAAGAACAAATTTAGGATTTGTTTTGGATTTTGACCAACTTCATGAGGACTGAGCACTTAGACTTCCCCCAGGCTCAGTTACGTTTGTGATGTAAGCATGGAATCTGGTGCCAAGAACCCTGGAGTTCTTGGCCAACACTTGCCTCTCACTTCGCACAAGCTGGGTGAGGGCATCCTGCGCACTTGAACCTCAACTCAAATGGCCTGAAAGACAAGGCAATGTCTCAGATCCACCCTCATTTGGATATTCTGTGTTTCTGCCATTCCCTTGAAAAGCAGAGAGAACCTTAATCATTCCTAAGACCTAAGGTGGTGAAGCATTCACGCCATGTCTTGTGTGTCATCCTCTTCCCTGTCTCCTTAGCTTAAGTCTGTATTTTGATTAGGAAGACTTGTGACAAGTGATGGTATGTTCTACCCAAAGCTCACGTTACTTAAGTCTGACCACACCCCCCGCAGTGGGTTATGGTCATTAAGACTGGGGGTTTGGAGTTCAAACCCTATTTCTGCCACTTACTGGCTGTGAAGCTGAGACCTGGTACTTCTTCAACATTCATTCATTCCACAAACAAATAGTGAGGGATGCCTTCAGCTTGTGGATACAGTGATAAGTAGGGTGGACCCTGCCCCTGTCTTCAAAGGTACGATCTAATGACAAAGACAGCACTAGCCAAGTGTCACCGATGCCAGGACACGGGAAGACCTGAGGCTATGAGGTCACATAGCAGAGGCCCCTAGTGTGGCCTGAGCAGGGGGAAGGTCAGGGAGGTCACCAGTGGGAGCAATGTCTAGGCTGAGAGTGAGGAATGAATGGGACGTTGTGGCAAAGAAAGCCCCACGAGTAGACGCCAGCGGGCTGGAGAGAGTGGGGTGACATAGACTCTAAAATAAACTCAGAAAAGTCCAGATGAAGGAAAGCAGAGTCAGGAGTGTGTGGTGGAGAGCTGGGTCATGAGAGGGGTTTGTAAATCATATTAAGGAGCCTAGACCTTAATCCTCAGAGTAATCTGAACCCCTCAGACAATTGTGAGAGGAAATGACATGATCACATTTTTATTTTGGAGAAGTCAGCTGCACAGCAGAGGAGGGTTTGTGTGGGAGGAGAGACGAGGGGGAGCACCCTGGAGGATGTGGCAGGGATCCAGGCAAGAGAGCGCTGGAATGAAGCTTCCCTGAGGGCTGGGATCTTGTTAGATTCGTTTTTTCCACGTGTCCCCAGGGCGTGGGCCAGGGCTGGGTGCACAGCCGGTGATCAGTAATTGCTTGTTGAGAGACAGTCTCCTAGACCAAGCCAAAGGCAGTGGGGCAGAGGGGTAGAGAGCCATGCATGTGGATTTGAGACCTAATTTGTAGACCAAAGAAAAGATTCATAATTTATTATTTGGAAATTAAGAACAATTCCCAGTCCTGTGACTTGGACAACTGGGGGGAAAAGGGTGGCACTCTGGGAGATGGAAAATCCTTAACCTCTTTGAATCTCTGTTTCCTCATCTGTAAAATGGGACCAATAGCCCCCATATGACAAGTCTGTACAGGGCGTGGCCTGGCGCCTGGTACACATCAGAGGGAATCAGCACATCAATCCTGCATCCCCCGTGCTCGGACCCCAGCTCTCCAGAATGCAAACCCCCTCGGTGGGTTAAGAACAAAGCCCTACACATTTCCCCAGGGTCTCCAGGCTTGAAGTCCCCACAGAGATGTTGGCAGTGGCGGCAGCAGCAGCACAAGTGAAAAATGAACAGCCAGGAAATGAAACAAGCAACCGAGATTGCTAATTGGAGTTTATTTTCTAAAAATGAACTGCAATTCTCAGTACAGCTCAGTCACCTGCAAACCTGGTCCTTGATGAGCTATTCTGCTCTTTGTCAACGTGAAGAATTTTATTGGACAGAGGAGGAGGCTGGTAGTGAGGCTTTCTGGAGCTCAGGGGTATTTGGGGGGTGGGGCGGGAGCGGGGAAGTAGCTGAAAGGAAGTATGTTTGTTTCTCAAACTCAGGATCCTCCCTGGAATGCAGTTATTTAGGATCACTTCTCCAGTTCATTTTCTGGGGAGGGGAAAATCCCACCTGGTTGTCGGCAGGGATGGTATTTTTGAGCTGGTTTCCGACAGAGAAGATGCAGCCACTGATGCTACAGAGGCTGAGAGGCTCAGTCCAGCAGAGCCATCACCACCCCGCCCCTCCTGCCCGCTCAGCGAACGGAGACTGGGCGACAGCTCTGCCATGCGCCACACTGCCCTAGCACAGGGGATGCTGAGATGCACGGGTCCCAGCTCTGCTTTTTACAGGGAAAATAGACCAGCAAAGGGGCAATTAAAATCCTGTATGATGGGTGCACGTGTGAGCTTCCTGGGGCTGCCGTAACAAACGATCCCAGGCTCGGATGGCGTAAAACAACAGGAATTTATTTTCTCACAGTTCTGGAGGCCAGAAGCCCAAAGCCAAGCTGTCCGTGGGGCCATGCTCTCTTTGAAGTCTCTACAGGATCCTTCCTGGCCTCTCCTGGCTTCTGGTTTTGCTGGCAATCCTTAACATCCCTTGGTTTGTAGATGTATCAGTCTCCGCCTTTGACGTCACATGGCCTCTCCCCGAGTGTGTCTGTGTCTAGTCTTATCAGGACACCAGCTGTATAGGATTTTGAGTCCAACTTGCCCCAGAATAACCTTATCTTTACATTTGTAAAGACCCTACTTCCCAATAAGGTTGTATTCACAGGTACCAGGGTTCAGGGCTTGAACATATCTTTTGTGGGGAGGGGGCCACAATACAAAATGCAGCCATACAAGTGAAGGAGTATCTGATGATCTGTTTCATCAGATTTCACCTTGTTACCAGTGTTATGGGAGGAACCCCAATGATACGATCCACTCTTCCTCCTCCCTCCCTCCCTCTCTCCCTTCCTCCCTCCCTTCTTCCTTCCATTTTTCCTTCCCTCCTCCCTCCCTTCCTCCCTTCCTTCCTTCTATCCTTCCTTCCTCCCTCTCCCTCCTTCCCTGCTCCCTCCTTCCCTCCTCCCTCTCCCTCCTTCCCTCCCTTCCTTCTTCTCTCCCTCCCTCCCTTGTTGTTGGCCTTACTTTTTTACTTGTTTCTCCCCTTTCAGTGCTTCAGTCAGCACGTGCCTGTAACTTGTCTTCTGTGGACTGGGCAGTATGCTAAGTGTGGAGGGGGTGGGGAGCCAGAACAGACCAGTTCCGCCCTCTGAGGCTTACTGTGCTGTCGGGGAGAGACAGTAACCAAACAGCCACACAAATACATGTGAGATGACAGCTGAGATGTTTGGAACTGGAGCCCTTCTGAATACTTAAGCTAACATCTTGAATTGACTTTCTAGAGTCACAAGACTTCTAAAGTCATAAAGACCAGTGTCTAGCTATGGACTGTCTGTGTATTTCTGCCCCTAAACTTCAACGTCTCCTTATTGCTAAGGCACAGAACAAGAGAGGCTAGAAGCTTACTTATTTAGGAGTGACCATCTGCATGGAAACTTCTGGCTAAAGAATGGGCTTGAGAAAGGGGCTTTCCAAGCTCAGCAGCTGTCCACATCCCCAAAGTGGGCAGTTGGAATGTGACATCCACAAGAACCCCTCTGCAAGAAGCCACTAGGATGTAACAATAAACTGACCATCAGATTAAACCAGGGGCTAGGATATTAGAAATGGTGTGAGGCATCCTGGGTAGTGGGAACACTGACAAACCTGGCATTTCCTAGGGGGACCCTGGGGAAGCCTCTGGGAAAACCATCGTTAGTGGTGAGGCTGCAGTGGTGGGGTACATGGTGTGTGGGAGAAAATGATGGCCTTGGCCTGGTCAGGGGAGGCAGGGGGCTCCCCAGGAAGTGATGCTTGCCCTCTGTCAGACCCATGAAGACAAAGGTGGTAATAAAAGGCATTACCTGTGGACGACACAACACGAATGGATCTCTGGGTATTACACACAAACGAGTTCACGCTGGATGATTTCAGTACATGAAATTCTAGAAAAGACAAGAAAAAAAATATATAGAGATAGAAAACACTGAGTAGGGATTTTCCGGAAAGGAACAGAGGGAACTTTTTGGAGAGAGAGAAATACTCCATGGTTTGATTATTGTGGTGAAGAGGAAGGTTGTGTTTATCAAAACTCACCAGAATGTACACTTAAAATGGGGGCATTTGATTGTTTGTAAGTTAGACCTCATTAAAGTGGATCTTGAAAAATGCTGGTCAGGTCCTTGTTTTAAATCTAAGTCAAAACCATGGTAGAGGTCTTCCCAATCTTTCCCCCAAGTCATTGGGTCTTCTTATGACACATGTCAGCACCAGGAGAGACCCTCTAGACAATCAGGATCAAACCCAGCATTTCATACAGGAAGTGATTGTGTCTTAGGAAAGAGAAATGATGAGGCCACGTCATGGAGGTCAGAAGGATGCACTGCAGACTGGAAAAATCCGGCTGGTGCTCACGCCACTCACACCGCATCTGTTAACAGTCACGCACACTGTTTGCATTTCTTTTCATATCTCTTTGCGAATGTTCTTCCACACCAAATATGTCTTTGGCTCCTTGGCCTCAGTGGTTTGGGTAACGATGTAGATTCAGCTCAGGCACAGAAATCAGTTGGGGGCCAACATCACGCAATGGAAGAAATTACAAGCCCAGAGTCATAGTCTACAGCAGAGGTCCTCAAATTTCCATGTGTATCCAAATTAATGTCCAAATCCCTGGGATTCATGTCCTAAGAGTTTTGATTCACCGGGCCTGGGTCATGCCCAGGAATCTGCATTTATAACTCACACTCCAGGTGATTCTTGATGGAGGCGGTTCGAGGACCAGGCTTTGAAAGTCACTGTCTTCTAGGGAACCTCTAAGTAGGTGAGACAAAATATCAGACCTGTGTTGTTGACTGACCAATCGACTGTCAAGGTGGCCCAAGTTCAAAAGCAGATTTTTCTCTCTGTCCAAAGTGAGGCTGTGGGAAAACAACAGTGGAAACAAAACTGAGCACGTGCTTCTTTCTGGCAGTTTCCCAGAAGTATATTATTTTCTAATGATGGAGTTATTTGTTTTTCTTCTTCTCTGTTAAGCTTCCTTTTTTTGAAAAAGAGCTTTATTGAGCCATAATTCACATACCATACAATTCATCCATTTAAAGTGTACAATTCAATGTATTTTAGTACAATTCAACTCATGGAGCTGTGCAACCATCACCACAATCAGTCTTAGAGCAGCTTCTTCACCCCCCTAAAGCCCACGCCCATTAGCCGTCACCCCCCCCCCCATTTCCTCCCAACACCCCTCCGCCTAGGCAACCACCAATCTACTTTCTATCTCTACAGATGTGCCTGTTCTGGGCATTTCATGTAAGTGCCCACAGGCAAACAGTACCTGGTCTTTTCTGATTGGCTGCTTTCTCCCAGCATCATCTTCTTAAGGTCCATCCATGGCGGACTCCATCTCCATAGTTTGTTTCTCTTTATTGTCAAGTTACTTTCCTAACGATGGATTTTAAAATGTTGGCCTCTCTCTTTTTCATTAATATCGCCGAAAGTCGAGCCATGTTATCCAAGGCCCAGGTGACTTTTCCATCCCTTCTCATAATGTCCTAACCACACAAAAGGCCTCTGGGGGCCCTCCTGTTGGCCTCTGCTGGGGATGACATGCCCCCTGGTCTCTGCAGTCAGTGCATCCTCTAATCCTGAACACAAGCATCTCTTTCCATGGGCCTCCTCCTCATTTTTGACCTTTCATCTTGATATGCATTAAATCTCTTTCCATCTTGTGTTATAATGGGCGATGGGCTTTCCCTCTGCATGTGGCTCCCCCAAGACAGAGCCCAGGGCTTGTTTATTTTTGTATTCTAAGTGACTGACTAGCTCTTGGCAAGTCTGAGATGTTTGGTTCATACTGATTGAATGAATGAATGAATGAATGAATGAACGAAAGAGACCCACGGAAGCCGGCATATACAGCCTGGAAGCCATTTCTCCCGGCAGGTTTTAACACAGCAGTTTTAGCTCCTCCTATTTGAAATGACTTGTTTGAAAGAGAGTGGGAATGAGAATTTAACAAATATTAAACTGCATAAGCATGAAGTGGTTATTTCTAGGGGAGGGGGGCCGGCCAGGCTGGGGGTGGCTGTTACTCATTCTTTCATTATAAACCTCAAAAGAAGAAAGTGGTGTCATAATGGGTGACTTTTACTCTTATGATTTGGGGGGGCATTTTTCACACAAAGAAATATAAAAGGAGCACATGAATAAATGAGGAATACTGTTTTAGGGTTGGATCTGAATACTAGGCTGGCTCTGGGCAACTTGGAGAAGAATCACTTTTCCCTCTGAACTTAGTCTCCTCGCCTGGGGAAGGGGAATGAGGAAACTTGCCTCGTGGGTCTGTTGTGAGGACTGAAAAGCATGGAGCCCAGCACAGAGGAGGCGTCGAACAAATGATGGCTAGTCTTACTGTTAATGACAACAGCAACAAACAGGCAAATGATAAACCAGGGTGGACGGAGGTCTGTGCCATCTGGGGCAGTCCTCGAATCCTATTTTATTTAGAGCCTGTCTCCTTACACTGAGAGGCTTAACAGATGGATTCTCTGAAAACCATGTGACTTAGCCCTAGAATGGAGGCTTTTTAAAAAAAATAAACTCTACTTCCTGGGCGATTATGCAGAAGGCAGCTGCAATGACCTCGGTGACCAAGAGAAGTACTGTGGTAACAGTAGCTGCCATGTACTGAGTCCTTACTGTGAGCTGCTTGGTCCTTAACACAATTCCATGCGATCTTATAATCCCCATTTTACAGATGAGAAAGATGAGGCACAGATGGGTTAAATGCTTTAAGACTGCACAGCTAGTAAGTGACTTACCCAAGATTCAAACCCAGGTCTTCTGGACTAAAGTCAGCGATCTTTTCATTAGACCCGATGCCTCTCAAGTTGCAGATAATGTGGGATAAGAAAATGGAGGAGATGGTGCAGAGGGGCCATGGGGCTTTGCAGAAAGGTTTACAATTTCCCAATTTCTGATGGCTCACGTTATGGTCCAGTGAGTCCTAGAAGTCTTGGAATGAGGCATAATTACTTCTGGCTGCTGTCCCTCATGCCAGGGGTGCTGTGAACTCTGTCAAAGAATGCAGGCTGCGTAGGTAGGAGGGTTGCCATGGATACCTGAGGATGCTGAGCAAAGGACTATCAGTTGTCCCTCTATCCAGTCTTCATTTCTTCTAGAGTAAAAGGATTTTTCAGGGAGCACATGGTCACCTAGAATAAAGACTACGTTTCCCAGTCTTCCTTGCAGCCACGGGTGGCCCCATGTCTGAGTTTTGGACAAGGGAATATGGGCGGCGACATTCAGTTTTTACTTAGGAGCAGAGCATTATGGTTTGCAAAAACCATTTCCCAGGAGTGACTCATTTAAAGTTGAGCTTTTTTTTTTTTTTTTTAATCCGAACAACTGTTCTTCACTGAACTTCCTTGATAGATTATAATAAAAACTCAGAACAGAAGGGGATGCTATCAGGCAAGTCCCAGCTCCTATCTAGAGACCAGGGAGGGGTAATTCTTAGTCTACTGGAGTCCAGAGTTCCAGTTCCTTTGCTGGATGGTTGATTTAAGGTCAACCTCTCCTTGACCTGAAGTCAAGGGGTATTTTTTTAAAAAAACATTTCTCCTTCTGGGTCAGATCCATGGAAATGTCCCAACAGGAGAGAAGGAGGGAGTCTTGCTCTCCTGCCTCACATGTCCGTGTATCGGACTTCTAATCACATTCATTTAAACCAGTGCTCATGGGCATCTACGATGAGCCATGCACTGCACTCCGCCTGGGGGAATAATGGAGAACACGACACAGACATTATCCTTACCAAGCATACAGTCTAGTGGGGAGACGGACAAGCCAAAGGTATAATACTGGGCTGGGAAGCAGGGAAGCGGAGGTTGCACTGGGTCCACAGAGAGACGTTGAAGCCAGCTTGTGGGATTGCAGAGGGCTTCCTGGAGGAAGTTCTGTCTAAGCTGAGACTGACGTATGGGAGGGAGCCGGCCAGATGAGATGTGGAGAGAGGAGAATGTTTCTGGGGGAAAGGGGAAGAGAGAGGGCAGCTCAGCACTGCTGGAGGGAGGGTGGGACTGGTGAGGGGAGGGACACGGGGCCAGAGTGGCAGGATGGGGTCAGACATCTCAGGACCTTCTCTGTCATGTTTGGCATTTCAGACTTCTAAGAGCAATGAGGAGTCACCGGAACGTTTTAACGTGGAATGATAAGATCAGACATAAACTTAGAGCCTCCTCTGAATGCAGCGCGGGAAGAGATCGGAGGGGCCGAGGCCGCGGGTCTGGAGCCCAGTTAGGTAGCTATTTTAAGGTGTGCGCACCCACACATACCTTGACACCAAAGATTTATGCAAGCACCAGAGTAGGTCCATCGTCAGGGGCTGGAAAAGAGTGTCTTAAGCCCTTCCACCGTTCAGTGCTTAGTTTCCTCATCTGTAGAATGGGAGCAAGCACAGCTGTCTCTCAGTGTCTCCCAGGACTTCTGAGAGAAGGGAAATGTACAGCTCAGCGTGGATCCGCACCGAGGGCTGCTTCTGCCCCGTCTCCCTTCATTGCCTCCAGGCCTTCAGTCCCCAGCGCGTGAGGCATCCCTGAGGGCTGCACATGGAAAAGGCATTCAGGAAAGATGTCCAGGTGTCAAGAAAGGACAAGCGTTGATTAGATCCCATTTGGTGTCAAAGTTGAAACGAGGGTGGGGAACTGGGGCTTTACCTCTGACACTAAAATCTAGAAATTACATAATTGGCTGGAGACTCGCAGGCAAGGGTAGGAGTCCATCCGGCCTGGGATTCCCTTGAACGGGCAGTTCCGGTGATTATGAGGGTGCGTTCACGCTGTCTGTGGTGGGGAGCGTGCGTGCGTTTTCTAGGACTTCCATAAAAAAGCGGCACAGACCGAGTGGCGTGAACAGTGGAAATGCGTTGCTTTACAATCCCGGAGGATGGGAGTCCAAGATCAAGGTGTCAGCAGGGTTGGTTTCTTCTGAGGCCTCTCTCCTTGGCTTGTAGATGGTCACCTTCTCCCTGTGTCCTCACGTGGCCTTCCCTCTGTGTGCTCCGTGTCCTAATTTCTTCTTGTAAGGACACCAGTCTTATCCGATGAGGGCCCAACCTAATGACCTCATTTTACCATAATCACTTCTTGAAAGACCCTATTTCCAAAGACAGTCACATTCTGAGGTACAAGGGGTTGGAACTTCAACATGTGAACTTCGGGGGGTGGGGGGACACAGCTCAGCCTGTAACTGTGCCCAAGTGGCTTATTTATATAGTCTGTGTAAACAAACTGCCAGGAGACCCAAAGACTGAAAACTCCCGCTGAAGTTTATCCCCAGACTCAGAGTCCCCGACCGAACTAGATTCGCTGCCGCCTTGGAGGGGGTACCACCCACCATCCACGTTTTCCTGTTCTTCATCCCGGCTGCACTGCGCTGCTGCAGAAAAGTGCTGGTCTCCACCTGGATTTCTCATTACTGCTTTGCTGAGCAGGTTTTGCTATGGCAACCGCTGGCTGGGAAGTGGTCACCCGGGGATGGCTGGTCAGCCCACGCTCGACTCTTCTCAATCTCGGACAGCGGATGGTCCGGGGTGCACTCTAGCTGCTGCAGAAATCTCCAGAGTGGAGTTTATTGCTAATAGTTTCGTGTGTGTGTGTGTGTGTGTGTGTGTGTGTGTGTGTGTGTTTGTGTGTGTGTGTCTGGGCAAAGTGGGACCTTCAAGAAAGCAGTCACATGGACAACAGGATCCCCCAAAGAGGGAAGCCTCTCATTCACCAACTGATGGGTCGTGTTGGGTTTTCTGCCTCACGCGGACCTGCACTCTGATTATCTAGCAGCTGTGGCTCCAGTGACACTTCCTGGGAGTTTCAGCAGGGCTCCTCTGCCTCCCCTGCAGCTGGAAGTAATGATCTGCAGACTTCAAATCCTCCTCAGTCCTTTGAAGATGGGTTTCACCCACGGTGCCCCTTGGGGTTTGGAGTCCGGGTCGTTCACAGCATCCCCTCTGATGTGTCAGGAGGAGCAGTTCAGCTGTGGGTGGAGGAGGCTGTAATGCAAAAGGATTTGACGTTCAAAGGGGCATGGGACTCAATGATTCACCTGCCTGAGAGCCATCCTCTGTGTCCCCAGGGCCCTGAGACTTCGTAAGGCAGGTCTGTGTGTTGGGGGTGTGGTGGCAGGAAGTGTGCAGAGCAGAGGGAGTTCGTTCAAGTCTCCTGATATGAGCCAGATCCCTGTTGTGTGGTCCCAGGGGTCCTGAAGCCTCTGGAATCTGCCCTGATGCCAGGATCTCCTTTGAGTGTCTTCTGTTTGCGCAGTGATGTCGGCTGCCAGCTTTGTGCAAAGTTTGCCTCCCCAGCTCAGCTCCTCCGCCGCAGTTTAGGAGACTTGCTAGTTGACAGGCATAGCCTTAAGCCGTCCCTGCAGCTTCCCGGGCATCTGTCAAAGCAAAACGTGTGCACAGAAGCCAAAGGAGGCCTCGCTCCCCAGGAAACCAGACGTGGCACTCATGATGGACACTTTCGATCTCTGGGCTGTTTCTCCACCTCCCCGCTGGCCCTGTTTAGATAGTTTTAGCATTTATTGTTCATTCATTCATTTCACGAATACTCATTGAGCACTAATGGTGTGCTAATTACGATTTCGATTTCCTGCGGTTCATTTTATGGGTCAACTTGTCTGGTCCCCAGGCACTTGGCCAAATATTATTCTGGGTGTGTCTGTGAGGATGTTTCCAGATGAGATTAACATTTGAATCCACAGACCGCGTAATGCAGATTGCCCTCCCTGATGTGGGTGGGCCTCACCCAATCAGTTGAAGACCTGAATAGAACAAAAGGGCTGACCTTCTTATGAGTAAGAGGGACTCCCCCTGCCTGACAGCCTTCAAGCTGGGCCATTAGTCTTCTCCTGTCTTTGGCCTCAGGCTCAGACTGGAACTTACTCTACTGCTCTCCTGGGCACCCAGCGTGCCAGCTGCAGATCTTGGGACTCCTCAGTCTCTGTAATCTTATGGGTCAATTCCTTATAATAAATTAATCTCTCTCCTTGCCCCCTGCTCCCACCTTCTCCTTATATATACCCTATTGCTGCTGTTTTTCTGGAGAACCCAGACTAATACGTCTGAGAAAACAGAATTAAAATAAGCAAAGCTTCTGCCTTTGGGTGCCTACATTTTGGTGTGTGGGAGTGGGGTGGGAGGAGGCCTTTACCCTTAGTTTGTCATGTATTATGACAAATTTGCACAGCACTTTTAGTCACATAATACTTTCTAAGTAGAAAAGGAATTCTCTGAACACACACCTCCCTGCTCACCCCTCACCTCCATCCCAAGACTCATACTATTTTTTCAAGTTGATCTAGTTTTTGTAAACCTAGATCCAAACTCAAATGAATATCCAAAAAGCCATAGAGTGGGGGAAATTAATTGCCAAATATGTATGTGATAATGGTCTGGCATCTAAAATATGCAAAGAACTTTAAAAACTCAAAAATAAGAAAACAACTCAATTTAAAACTGGGCAAAAGACCTGAACAGACACCTAAGCAAAGAAGACATACAGATTAAAAATAAGCATATGAAAGGATGCTCAGTGTCATCTGTCATTAGGGAAATGAAAATGAAATTAACAGTGAGACGCCACTCCACATCTTGCTGTAGACTGAATGCTCATATCCCTGCCCCATTGATCTACGAAAATCCTAACCCCCAATGTGATGGTCTTTGGATGTGAGGCCTTCGGGAGGTGATTGATCAGGTCATGAAGGCAGAACTCTCACGAATGGGATTAGTGGCCTTATAAGAGAGACCCCAGAGCGCTCTCTCACCCGCTTCTGCCATGTGAGGACACAGAGCGAAGATGGTCTTCTATTATGAATCAGGAAGTGGGCTCTCACCAGGTACCAAATCTACTGGTGACTTGTCCTTGGCTGTCCCAGCCTCCAGGGCTGTGAGGAATTTCTGCTCTTTATAAACCACCTAGTCTACGTTATTCTGCTATGGCAGCCTGAGTGGACTAAGTCCACCCACTAGAATGACTAAAATCCAGAAGCCTGACAACACCGAATCCTGGCGAGGATACGGAACAACAGGAATTCCCATTCATTGCTGGGAGGGATGCAAAATGGTACAGCTCTTCGGAAGACAAGTTAACATTTTCTTACAAAACTAAACGCATTCTTAACATACAATTCAGCAATCAGGCTCCTTGGTATTTACCCAAATGAGCTGAAACGTTACACCTGCAAAAACCTGCACACAGATGTTTATAGCAGCTTTATTCATGACTGTCAAAACTTGGAAGCAAGCAAGATCTCCTTCAGTAGATGAATGGATAAACAGACTGTGATGCATCCAGACAATGGAATATTATTCAGCTAAAAAAGATAGGATCTATCAAAGTATGACATGACATGGAGTAAACTTAAATGCATATGGCTGAATGAAAGAAGCCAGTTTGAAAGAGCTACATGCTGTACAATTCCAATTATGGGACAACACATATACGGCTTGTAGTCTCTCAGCAGAGTCCTGTAGGTGTGCTCTGCTCACACTGCCTGTCTACCTGTCTTTCCTTACTTTGTCTTAAGCTGTGTAGGCGCTGGGTTCACGTCTCCCTCATTGTTCTGTCCCAGATCCTGGCCCATCATAAATAAACAGCAAATGTTGTTGAACGAATGAATGGATGAGTGCGCGAACTAAGGTTTCTGGAAGCCACTCTTTGCAAATGTGCTTAGGGTCCTTCCCTCTGTGTCCTCCACCATGTTTGATGTCATCCAGGGTGCTGGCACTGGGTACGTGGAAAATCAGTCTAATTAGTAGAAAAGTTGAAAAAATCCAATAACTGTGGGATGTTTATTCCCTAAGGGCTACCTTATTCCCTCCACACGTAGATGGTTTATTCAGCGAAAGTTGTAATGTTTTGGATAAACATCCGGGTCTCCTCGTAAATCCATCTCTTTTGCCAGCTAACTGCCACTCCACTTCTGGGCTCAGTTTAAGTGCCACTTCTGAGATGCCTTCTCTGGCCACCCCACCCCCTGCCTGCTGCCGTTCGGCCCCAAGTTACCATTTTCTATAGTGGACGTATCACAATTTATAGTTACGTATTTATGTGAATTCATCCTTTCTAATGTCTCTCTGGCCCAGGACACTGTCAACTCCAAGAAGTTGAAGCTCATCCTTGTTGTGTTCACATCTTGTCTCCAGGACCCTGCACGGAGCCCACTGCGTAGTAAGTGCTCGTTTGTCATCATTGGATGAATCTTGTTGCTGATGGCAGGGGCTTAGCTGCAACACATGCTCCAGGGGTTTCCAAAAAAAAAATTTTTTTTTTTAAAACAGCAGAACTCCTTTCACTAAATGAAATTGTTTAGACTTCTTTATATAAACCAACTCATTTCTGTGGTTAAATTGGGGGGTGACTGGGGAGACCTGCTGGCCTGGTTTCTCCTTGCTGCTCTAATGGGATCCCAGAGGCACCTCACACAGTGCCCCTCGGCAAGCTTTTCCAGGCGCTCCCTTTGAAAATGCCAGAAGGGTCAAAGGGTCTCTTCGCCAAGGTGACGCCCTCTTTGTAGGTTGAAAGGCAAACAACGTGTCCTCTTCTCCCAGCTCCCTGGGGAGCCTTGTGGGGCACTTTGCTAATAGAGCCATAAATTCCCCCCTCTCATTGAGCATCCCAATTTGATTTGCTCTTCAGATGACCTCTTCCTGGGGAAAATGATATGTTTTCCCTGCGTTATGGCAAAGACCCCAGTGGGCGGCTGTGCTGTGTCCTGCCTCCGCCATCTGATAGTCTAATTCGTCTCCAATTTACAGGCTTGTCAGTTCCCCAGCCAGCTCCCACCTCGCTGTCGCTGACCCAGTAGCAATATTTACCTGTGTCATCTTGCTCAGACAGACACAGGCGTCCCCGCTGAGGAGGCAGCCATCCCAGCCCTGTCATCTCACTGACCGACCCTGGCTGACTCCATCCATGTCGGGGCAGGAAGGACCAGACATCAGAAGGTGGAGCAGGCACAGCTCCCACGGCCAGGGAGGCTCTCCTGGTCGTCTGCTTCCCCGCCGGGAATTCTCAGGACAACTTCTACCTTTCAAAGGCATGGGGCTGCTTCCTGCCCTCGGTCCGGTCCTTTCTTCCTGCTGGGCTTTCTGACTTCCGTATCCTCTCCTCCTTGAATGCTTACTTGCACATTCTGTGGCAGGTCAGGTGCAACCCCCTTGCTTTGAATCTGACTCCAAGAGTGGCAAGAAGTGGAACTGGCTGTACTGTCTACGTGCCTCCATTTCCTGGCCTCTGGAATGGGCACAGTCATGTATATCATACCACATTTTGTCTTGTAATCTTGGGCAGAAAAAGAAAACAGACACACACATTTTGCCTGTCATGGCAAGGGGCTGACAGAAGCTGTTAAGTCCACCCACTAGCCCTAGGCTGAGATATGATGAGCTAGACAAAAATTGGACACAATCTAAATAGTCCATCAACTGGTAAATGGATAGTCAGGTGTGATACAGCCTTAGAGTGGAATACTACTCAGCAATGAAAAGGAACTATTTACAGATAATGCAGTGACACAGATGAACTTCAAAAATATTATGCTCAGGAAAGGAAGCCATACACAAGAGACCCATATAGTATATGGTCTATTTATATAAAGGATCCAGGAAAGGCAAAACTATAAAGACAGAAAGCAGACTAGTGGTTGCTTGGGACAGAGACAGGAACTAACAGTAAATGTGCGTGAAGGATCATATGGGAATGATGAAATGTTATAAAACTGACATGGTGATGTTTGTATAACTTGGTAAAAAAAAAATACAGGCATATCTTGAAGATACTTCAGGTTTGGTTCCAGACCACTGCAGTAAAGTAAATATCACAATACAGTGAGTCACATGAATTTTTTGGTTTTCCAATGCATATAAAAGTTATGTTTACAGTATACTGTAGTCTATTAAGTGTACAATAGTGTTATATCTAAAATACAATGTATGTTACACATCTTAATTTAAAAAATACTTTATTGCTTGTGATATCCAATGGGGAGTGTGTGATTGTCCCAGGGGTTGGGGGCATACATAATGGACTTTCAGATGTGGTAGATGCGGGGGCTAGAAGTCCCACAACCTGCAAGGAGTTTCAGGAGTAGAGTCAGGATGGAAGTATCTCAGCCCATCGGGCTATGTGTTCTCTGTCATGCATACCTGATGTTGCCGTTGGAGTGTAGAAACATTGCAGGGCATTACTGAATCCCAAAAAACCTTTATTTAAAACAATACTTTATTGCTAAAAAATGCTCACCACCATCTGAGCCTTCAGCAAGTCGTAGCAGTAACACCAAAGATCACTGACCAGGATCACTGTCACAAATATAATTATATTTTATAAGATATAAAGTATAATAATAAGGTTTTGAAATGTTGTGAGAATTAACAAAGTGTGACACAGAGACGTGAAGTGAGCCAATGCTTTGGAAAAATGGCACCAGTAGACTTGATCGATGCAGGGTTGTCGCAAACCTTCAATTTATTTAAAAAAAAAAAACAAACCAGAGTATCTGTGAAGTGCAATGAAATGAGGTGTGCCTGTACGTTTATGTGTCTCACAGGGCTCCACGAGGTGCAGGATTTAGGAGTGAAGTGTCACGAGGGCTGTAAGCACTTTTGAAGTGGTTCACCCTGTGCTGACAGCTCCGGCAATATCTGTATTTAAATCAGTTTTAGTTTTGTGGGGTTGCCTCAACAAATTAGCACCAACTGGGTGGCTTCAAACAGCAGAAATTTATTTTCCTATGGTGCTGGAGGCCAAGTCTGAAATCAAGATGTTGGCAGGACCATGATCCAACTGGCTCCAGAGGAGATGCCTTTCTTGTTTCTTCTGACTCTCATGTTCCTTGTTCTCCTTGGCATCATCTCTGCCTCCATTTTCATGTTGCCCCCTCTCTTCTGTCTGTGTGTCTCTTATAAGGACACTTGTCATTGGATAATCCAGGATGGTCTCTTCACCTCAAGATCCTTAGTTAAACCTGCAAGGAATTCTTTTCCCAATAAGGTAACATTCACAGCACCAGGGATTTGATGCGGTTATATTTGGGGGGTAGGGGGCTACAATAACATCTATAATCAATACCATCCACCTCTGTAGCTGTATCATCTACATCTTATCATCTATATCTATAGATTGATGGAAAAGCAAAGATGCTGCAAAGGTAACAGTGTCTGGATCTAAGTTGCTTGTATATGGGTGCTCACTGTACATGTAAACAATTGCTTATCCAAAACTCTTGTGTTTTCGAATTAAGATGTTTCTAGATTTTAGGAAGGCATTCAGGTGCATGCACTGCATGTTCCATCACACCCTTAACGGGGGTCTGAGCAGCACCTCATAATCAAATGTATTAATATATCTGCAGAGGTATTTTTGGAATAGTCACACTAGGTGGATTAAATACGGACATAGGTAATTGTAAACTTATTTGGGTCAGGTTTTGCTACCAAAGGACTTTTAGCACCAAATGTGGATACACTTCTGGATTTCAGAGCTTTTTGAGTTTCAAACTTATGAAGGTGGGGAGCTGTGCTATTCTTTTTCCTTTTTGGTATGTTTGAAAAATTTCGTAAGAAAACATTTTGAAAATGAGATTGTGAGTGTAACATGCTTAGTGCGGTGCCTGGCACATAACGGGAACTCAGAATGTATAAACCTTCAAATTAACTGCATAATTATTATTCTTTTAAAAGATATTTTTAAAAGCTTTTTGTAAGATTTACTTTTTTAAGCCTTATTTTATTTATTTATTTTTAACTTAATTATTTTGGGGGGGAGGCAATTAGGTTTGTTTATTTTATTGTTATTATTTTAAAAGGAGGTCCTGGATTGAACCCACGACCTCATGCATGCTAAGCATGGGCTCTGCCCTTGCCCTAATAATTATTATTCTTAATGACAGTATTAGACAGCAGGCCGTTAGGAGCTGTTGAAGATTTTTATGCAGGAGAGGGATGTGATCAGGGAAAAGCGAATTTAGAAGGATCCCCAGAGCGGTAGCACAGGAAATGGGTGGGGCAGGGATGGGAGGGAGACTGGCTAGGAGGTTACTGTCCAGGCGAGACACAATGAGTAGGAAGAAAGCTTGACTTAACCTGACAGCACTTGGCGAGCCTTCTGGGAGAGCAGGATGGATTCTTGTCAGCTTCCCTGATAAGCTTCTGAGTGACAGCGGAAGCGAGACATACAGGGTGCCTTTAGGAGGGAAAATACACATTAGACAATTCAGGAACAAGTCAAGTGGGACTCTCAGGGCTACCTCAGCCTCCCATTTTGGACAAGAGCCTTAGTAAGAGCAATGTGTTTGATTGTAAGGGTTAATATGAGGCGGTGGGCTTGCTAATCAGGTCCACCTGGGCACAAAAGACAGGCTAGTGCTTTTCTGCAGAAGAAGTGTCACTCCAGACCTCACTCCTTTTAGCCCTACGGATGCCATGTGGATTACAGGGGCTAAGGTATGGCTTCTCAATGCAGGCTACACATTAGAACCACTTGGGAGGGTTTAAAACTCTCCACTGCAGACCAAGTACATCGGAGTCTCTGGGAGGGGGGCCTTGGCATCCTAGTTTTAAGACATTCTTCCAGGTGATTCTAAGATGCAGCAAGTTTGCAGGCCACCAGATTTCGTGTTCGAAAGGGAAGATGCTGCTGCCAGCCTGAGGGCTCTTGGTCAGTAAGGAAACTGTGACCAGCTGGGAAAGGATTTAAAAAGTGACAAGGAGGGAGGGAGAGAAGACTAACTGAAACTGGGTGATACACAAAATGAGCAGGAAGGCAACACTGTCGTCAACGGTCTCTATGGTAAGCGTGATGAACTACCGCAAAGCCATAGCCCCTGGGGCGATGGAGGATGGAGAAGCAAGAAAAGGACAAACAGAGAGTGAGGTGGTTCATAGGGTCATTGAGACCCTTAGTCAATGCACATGGAGTGTATTCTAGAGGTGGGATTAAGACGTTAGGTACGTGACAAGGTGGGGGAAATATGTCGCTGTAGTAAGAATAATTATGACTGGGAAATCACTCTGCAGCCTTTTACAACATCTCTGGAGCATCCCCCGAGGTCTCCCTGGTGGAGAGCTGTGAAAGAGTGGGGTCTGAGCCTTCACCCCTCTCACAAAGCCCAGGCAGCTTCCTATTATTTCTTTAAAATGGTTTGGTTATTTACGAAAGCCGTGTTTATCCTGGAAGAGCTTGAGAAATACAGATAAGCCGAAGTAAAACAAGACCAAAGCCACATTCAAGGGTCACTCACAAAACCATCGCAGAAGTTTCTTTCCCATGGTCTTTCTTCTCCTCTGAGTGCATACTTTTTCTTTTTAGACAAAAAAAAAAAAAAAAAAAAAAAAGATCCCACTAGATCCAGTTTTATAGTTTTTTTTAAATTTAACAATAGACTGGCAACATTTTTCCTATGTTAAAAAAAATCCTTATGACCCTTTTTAATGGCCATCATTTCACTGCACACATGTTTCAACATTCTCAGTTTTCTCTCTTTTTCATGGTACATCTGTTTCAACACTCACTACTCAACTCTCTCTTTTTTAAAAAAATTTTTGAGGGGGGAGGTAATTAGGTATCTATCTATCTGTCTATCTATCTATCTATTTATTTAGAAGTACCGGGGATTGAACCCAGGACCTCGGGCTTGCTAAGCACGCACTCTACCACTGAGCTATACTCTCCCTCCCATTCAGTTTTTTTTAATGAGCATATACGTGATTTCCAGTTTTTCACTTATAATCATTATTGCAGTAACAGCCCGGAATGCCCATCTTCATGCTGACTTTTGCTTTAGGATAAATTGATCCAAGTGGAATGGCTGTGACAGAAGGTAGATACGTTTTTAGGTCTTTTGATATGTAGCACGAAACCACCTGTGATTGCCCCCCCCCCCCTTTAACCAACCAATTCAAACTACTTTAAGCATTTTAAACTCTTCCTGCCCTCGGGCACGTATAGTCCAAGCAGCAAATTCACAAAGGTGGCTATTGCATCAGCTCAAAGAAAATTAGACTCCTTTCATGTGAAAGTTCCCCTCTGCCAATGCACTGTTTAAATCATCACTTCCAGACAATTTGTTTTATAATCACCAGACCTAATAAAGGGAACTTCCTAGAAATTAATCAGCTGAGGAAGAACTGCAAGGGTTTGGTTGGGTTCTGAGTGGGTGTTTTGGCTGGGGACATACTGGCTCCTTTTGAAAAGTGAAATTTCCAGAGCGTTTGCAAGCCCTAGTGGATTTCATGCCTGTGGGCCCTTGTTTTACGTCAGCCAGAGGTCCAGCTCGGGGTCACAATCTTCCTCACCAACCTTCACTTTCCTGTCCTCTATGCCTTTGCTCACAAGGTACTTTCCCCACCTGGAGTTTCCTCTGGGTGGGGTTGCCAGATTTAACCAATAAAAATACAGGATGCCCAGGTCAGTTTGAGTTTCAGGTAAACAGCAAATGTTTTCAGGGATGCTGCCAGTTGCTGAGCATGTCTGTTCCATTTATGCATTCCAGAACTGAGGAAATAACCACAGGACGGGGTCAGGGACCCACCAGACCTGCTGTGAAATGGACCTGAACTAAAACTTTGATTGATAGCCTGACCTCCATAAGACCCTTCTCTGGCTGGTGGACCACAGTGATGTCTTGAGTCTTCTGGAATTTGTGTTAGTTCACAGCCAGTGTCCAGTATCCCCAAAAGGTCTGATTGCTTCCTTTTATCTGATGCACAGTCATCCTGGTAAAAGGCTGTGTGTCCCTCTGGGGAAGGCTGGGGGAAAGGTTAACCACATACAGTTTTGGCAGCATAGCCTGATTCTTTCACGAGGGGACTCAGCCCCCTTTTCATTCAAAGAGTTCTGGTCTATTAACTGGCTCAAGTCTGGACATTGATTGGGGGGGCCATGACTCTCTGTTTTGGTGATTCAAGTTAGGCTTCTGTTCACGCGACCTAAAACTCTTCTGCTTGTGCAGATCAGGTGAGAATTTAATAGTCTGCCCATCTGTTTATTTTCCAATTATACTGTGATCGGATAGCTAATGGTATACATCTCTGTGAATCAGACTATTCTGATTACTGCTTTGACTCTGCTGTCTATTACTGGAGCCACGCCCACCTTGACTTTGGTGATTAAGTGAGGCCACTTGGCCCCCAACCCCCAGGACACACTTATCCCCTTCGCATGTAGGGATCTCAGCGTAGTGGCAGTAGTTGCCACTGTGACTTCTGCCACACAGAGAAGAGTGACCACAGAACTCCTCAAGGATGCTGGGGCTCCTCTCACAAGTTTATTCCTACAGTTGTGGTGACCCTCCCAGGGCAGGTGAGCGAGTCTTACACAATAAATCTGCTCTGACGTACCATTCTCCCTAAGCCTTTGAATGCCCTCCTCCCCTGTCCTCTGCAGCACACCAAAGCAGCTCTGGCGTTTCAGCTTCACTCAGTGTCGGCCACCTTTGGCTCCATATTTCAGCCAAAAAACCACCAACCGACCAATCAGCCAACCAGCCAACCAGCCAACCAGCCAACATACCAACCAACTAGCCAACCAATTAACCAACTAACCAAACAACCAGCCAGCCAATTAACCAACTAATCAAACAACCAGCCAACCAACCGACCAACCAGCCAACCAACCAACCAGCCAACCAATTAACCAACTAACCAAACAACTAGCCAATCAACCGACCAACAAAACCATAAAAACCCTTTCTAACCCCCTCAAGCTGCAGCAGTGCATCTCTTAGTGAGCTCATATAAATAAACTTGGCCTGATCCAACCTCAGATTCCTTCCACCATTATCCCACACCCTTAATATCCATTCTTACACATATTTCCCAGATTTCTGTCTATACATTGTACAAGCCAAACAGTTCACTTGGAGTGTAGTGCCCCTCCACATGGGTCCCATTTTGCACCTTACTCTTTGGAATCTGCTAGGACTTGAGTCTAATTTTAGGTCTAGAAGCAAAAGGGGGTGATGGGGGCAGGTGTTGAGAGAGCAGCAGTGTTTTGCAAAGTAACTACCTCAGGGGAAATGGTTACAGTTTCTTGCAGAAAAGCAGGGTTAACCCCAAGACCAGGGTGGAGTGCAGTGGGTAGGAAGTGAGGAAGAGCTGTATCTACTGGTAAAGTAGACTCAGCTAAGTTTAGGGGTCCCATGTCCCCAGACTCAGTGGGATCTGCTCATGTGGCCCATTCCAGGTTTCAAGTGGCCTGTCTTCCTAATCAATGCGTCACTTTAACAGTAGCCGCCTGTTGGGTTGTGAGTTCAATTTGTGTTATAATCCAGCAACCCTCAAGTCAAGACTCTGGATTTGGTTTCCAACAATCTCAGCCCTACAGGAGAGACAGAGAGAGGGATTTCTTCCAGGGCAGATACAAGGCTTGCTGGCCATTTATGCAGAGCCTGAGCTGGGATTTGAAGTCCTGAAGCCTTCCTTTTCTTTCCCTGTTTTCTCTGGCTCAGTTACGAACAACCAACCAATCTCATTATATTCATCAGTTTGACTAAAGTGTTCTAAGTTATCAGGAATACACAGTCTTCTAGAACCTTGCCTATTAGAGGTTTTTGATTTGGAGTGCCCAGTATTTGGGACATGCCTATACTATGGAATTATTAGCTGTTTATTTGAAATTCAAATTGAACTAGCCATCCTTTATCCAATCTGGCAACCCTACCTAAGGAAATCACCTGGTCCACCAAAATCTAACTAAAGTGCTACGTTCTCTACAGATTGCCCCCAGACACAAGTTATTTTACTACTTGTTCATATCATTTATTGACAAAGCACAGTGTGCCAGGCATTGCCCTAAGTGCTTTACATGGACTAACTCATTCAAACCTGACTATAACTCAGAGGTAGATACTCTTATTATTCCCATTTTACAGATGAAAAAACTGAGCCTCAGAAAGGAAGAATAACTTGTCCAGTAGCTCACAGCTAAGAGGCAGTTGAGTTAGAATTTTACCCCAGACAGTCAGGGACCTGGACTCACAGAGATGACCACGGATAACACGATGCAACTCTGTGACCTCTTCTATCGGGAGATTCCGTGGAGCTGTGCATGTACATCTCCCAGGACCCTTCCCTCACTGTGGTCTGTCTGTACTACCAGGCTGTGTAGGTTGTTGGCTGACAGCAGAAATGATGTTTTATCTATCATCACACCCCCAGTGTCAGGACACTTTCATTTGCACAGTTATACTCATTATTTAGTCTTAAAAAAGAATGAAATCCAGATACACGCTACAACAGGGATGAACCTTGAAGACATTGTTCCAAGCAAAACAACGCAGACACTAAAAAACAAATACTGTATCACTCCACTGATACGAGATTCCTAGAATAGTCAAATGCACGAGACGGAAAGTAGAATGGTGGTTGCCAAGGACTGGGGGAGTAAGGAATGAGGAATTATTGTTCAATGGATATATAGAGTTTTAGTTTGTGATGATGAAAGTCCTAGAGAAGGCTGGTGGTGAGGGGTGCACAATAATGTGGATGTACTTAATGCCACAGAACTGTGCATTTAAAAATGGCTGAAATGGTCAATTTAATGCTATGTGTATTTTATCACAAAAAAAGTTACAGCCATTATGGAAGACACTCTGGAGTGTCCTCAAAAAACTAGAAATAGAGCTACCAGGTGATCCAGCAATCCCACATCTGGGTATACAGCCAAAGGAAGTGAATCTGGATCATTGCAGCCTTGTTCACAGTAGCCAAGCTATGGACACAAGTCAAGTGTCTGCTGATGAATGAATGGGTGAAGAACATGTAGCATATACACACAATGGGATATTATTTAACCTTAAAAAAGTAGGGAATCCTGCCATTTACAACAACATGGATGAACCTGGAGGACATTATGCTTAGTGAAATAAGCCAGACACAGAAGGACCAATACTGCACGATCTCAGTTATACATGGAATCTAATAAAGTCAAACTGATAGATGCAGAGAGTAGAGTGGTGGTTACAGAGCTGGGAGGTGGGGGACATGGGGAGATGTTGCTCAAAGAGCACAAAGTTTCCATTAAACAAGATGAACAAGTGCTGGAGAGCAAATGCACAGCATAGTGACTATGGTTGGAGACGCTGTATTGTATACTTGAAATACGCTAAGACAAGAGGTTGTAGCTGTAACCACGGGGGGTGATGGATGTGCTCATCCGCTTGGCCATGGTGATTATTTCACAACGTATATCAAAACATCACATTAGACACCTTAAATATATACAATTTTAACTTGTCAATTATACTTTAATAAAGCTGAAAAAAAAAGTTATACTTAATCTAACATCGGAGGTTAAAGGACCCGGGCCCAGAGTTCAGGTCGACCTGGGTTGAAGTGTGGCTCAGCTCCTTTGCAGCTGTGGCGTTTGAGCCTGTCACTTCAGTTCCATCAGCTGGGTGGGGATGGGTGATAATGCACACGTCTTAGGTTAGTTGTGAGGAGTAAGTGAGATAAAGTCTGCAGAGCGTTTGCCCAGGGGTTCCCATCCCTGACTGCACAGTACCATCACTGCGGGGAGGTTTTTAAGGCTGCTGATGCCCAAATTCTCACAGGCCAATTAAATCAGAATATCTGGCATTGCATCTTTAAAACTTCCTGTTATGAAAAATTCCAAATGTGCCCAAGTAATATAATATAGTTCCCATACACCCATCACACAGATTAAATATTTACCAATATTTTAGCATGGGGATGTATCTTTTTTAAAGACCAAAGAATTACTGGGATAACACGATGTTTGGCACAGAGTACTTGTTCAACAAATTTAGCTATTATTATTACTTTTATTCAGCTTCTAATTATGGAGTTTGGTCCCTTAAGTATCTTGATTTTGCAAAGGATGCTCTGAGTGGGAGAGGTGCCTACTGGCTTCACTGGCAATGTATGGCCTCTACTTAAATTTTCCGGAGACAGTTTTCTTCTGTCAATCATCCTTGAAAGATTCTTCCTTGCAAATGGAAAGAAATCAGTCGAACTAATAGTAAATTTATTTTTGAACTGCCATGCTGCAGTGGATCGGACAGGAAGGTAAGCTGGGGAGAAATAAGCAGCATGTGGAATATGGAGAGGAGGTAGAATGTTCTAGGCCTCAGGAAAAAGAGCTTTTCATCTGGGGACGTTCAGTTCCAGCATTCCCCACCCGCGCACCCATGGCAGACATTACTAATCAACCAACATGCTCTTTCCCCCTGAATCTAAAGCTGGGTTGGAATCCCTCTTAAGATGATGCTCCAGGCATCCACTAACAATCAAGGAGAGGTGATTTAAGAGAAGAGACCTATTTATTATTCCTTTTGTACTCTCTTATTGTGCCTCAGGTAAGCAATACTATATCCTGAGAAAGAAGAAAGAACTTTTTGAGATAGAGAAACAGCAACTGTCTTTAACTTCCTCAAAATCCACCCACAAAAGATAGAGCCTTTCCCATGAGATCACCACGGGGCCACAGGTCATTCTAAGACATGGATCCTTAGAATCCATCCAAAAGCAGCAAAAGGAAAACTGCAGAACTGCAGGTCCGGCCTGGCTTGCTGCTCTGTGTTGGCAATTGGTTTGAGATGAATGCGTTCCAACGCTCTTCAGGTTATAAAAAATTTGCTCTGCCTCATGGTGTCAAGTAGCTCCGAGTCTGCAATGTGTGTTGAGGCAGTTAAAAAAAAAAGAAAAAAGTAAATAGGGTCCACAGAACTGGGTCAGCGAGGGGCTGAAGATGGCCATAATAACTCCAGTGAGAATGGATTGCGCATTTTCCATTTGCCCTGCCTCGTGCTAAGGTGAACCCTGTGGGGTTTACTCATTCCTCCGAACAAACAACCCTTTGAGTCAGATGCTATTACTATCTGCCTTTTACAGATGAACATCCTGGAAGCTCAGAGAAGTTAAGGAATTTGCTCAAGGTCATACAGTTTGCAGGTCATGAATCTCGCGGTGGGATTTGAACCCAGTTTCAAGAAACTATAGTCTTGAAACTGTGCATTTCAGATCAGCCAAGTCTTTTCTTACAGCGTGAAAAATGGCAACTTGGAGTTTTAAGCATCTCTCCTACTGCCTCATTAAGGGCAAGGACTTAGTCACCTTTGTATTTCCTACTGCATAGCACAGTGCCTGGCGCGTGATCCAGTCACCTGGGGTTGGATTAATACTCAGTACAATTCAAGGTTTTCCAGTTCAGCAATGAGCTCTGCCGTAGAGCAATCATGGGTTCTTCTCAGCCTTCCATTGCTCGTCCCAGAGCTGGGGTGGGTACGGTTCCAGTGACCGTGCCACTGGCACTCTTGGTGCGTGCATTCCACACACAGTTTTTGTGCACCTACTATGTGCTAGGCAGTATGCTAGCAGGACAGCAGTGAACAAGACAGATCCAGTGTCTGCCTTTAGGCTTGCAGACCAGAGGGAGAGTCAGACTTAAGCAAATGATAATGGAAACATGGGAAAGAACTAAGAGCGGATGCTCAGAACTGCCTAGGAGGGGCTCTTCAACCCAGACCTGGGGGCTCACGGAGAACATTCTAGTGAAGCCTGAGCAATGATACGTGGAATGCTAGACAGGTGCCAGGCACAGATCTTAGAACAGGACATGGTCACTTTTTGGAAACCTCCCATCTATTGTCAGTTCACACAGTGATCCTCTCACCGCCAATGTAGAGATGAGAAAATTAAAACCCAGAAACGTTAGGTAACTCTCTCAAGTACGTGGTAGAGCTGGATTCAAAGCCAGCCTGTGACTATAATTCAACCGCTCTCTTAATCTACTGCTCTGATCTGATCTGATCTTCTTCTTTTTTTTTTTTTTTTTTTTCCAGTGAGAGCTGAAAAATGAGTTGGAGTTAGCTTGGAAAAATAGGCAGAGAGGACTGTTTGAGCAAGAGGGAGTGGCAGCTGTGAAACTCAGTCTGGACAGGAAAGGAGGGGAGAAAGGTAGGACGGGAGGCAGCTAGTTGGGCATGAGTCAGATCTGAAGGCTTTGTAAAGCCCTGCCAGGGAGTTCAGCTTTCATCCCGAGGGTGCTGGTCAGCCATCAGAGGGTTCTTATCAGAGGAGAGACAGGATCAGATTTATCCTCTAAAATGATCACTCTGGCTCTAGACGAGGCTAATGAGGAGAGAGGTTGGGGAGATGCTAGAGATGGAGGTAGGGGACCTTTTGGCAGGGCTGGGACTGGAGTGGGCAAGCGAGGTGCCTAGAGCATTTACACAGCCCCAGGAGTCAGTGTCTCCTTAAATTTTGTGGCCTAGGTGCCCCCTTGTCTCACCCTAAGTCCAGGCCCTGCTACTTGGACAGCTGCTGTAAGAATCTAGGTCAAGGTCACATACACCAGACCCACATCAGGGAAGCTGGAAACTCATAAAAATGGAACAATCTTTTTCACCTCTTGGGTATTTATGTTCGTTTTTGACTGTTAGCTCTTATCATTACTCAGCTCGTTTTCGCTTTGACATCAGAAAGGGTGGAAGGTTTTATAGAACGGAAATCTCTTTGAGGTTCAAGAGTTCTTTTTTTTTTTTTCTAATTGACAGTGGAGGAGGGGGAGGCAGGAGAGGAGAGAACGGTGGGGGGGGGGGATTACGACATAGGCTTAGATTTGAAAAAAACAAAACCACCTCCTTTGCAAGAGTGGAGCCGAAGGATAAATAATAAAAGCAACTTCCAGCAGAGTGGAAAGAAAGCACAATGCTACCTTGAAATGAATGACCTGCTCTAAATGTGTTAACTGCACTTTCTCAGCATTATTACAGGGTGTTTGAGGTCCTTTTGTGAAAGACACTGTTCATTAACTACGCCTTCATCTCTGGGCACATTTAATCCAAAGGCCATAGGAACCTGTGGGGTTCGCTGGGACTCAACTAACTTAGATGCACTCTCAACAGAAACGACATTTGAGGTCGCTCGCTAGAAGCCCCAGGAAGTTCCTAAAAATCATAAAGATTAAAGTGCTTTTGAAGCTGGTTTTAAATACGCACATCAGGAGAATAGGGAGCCGAGTACAACAGAATTTCAATAAACTACTCTTTGGAGATGCTGAAGCGTGTGGGTCTGTAATCTGGGATTCTGAATTGGGGCAGCTTCCAGACGGTGACTTTCTTTTTGTTTTTCCAGATTTTTAAATTTTCAATGTAACTAGTCAAGTAATTTCATGAATACATGTTCAATGCAAAAAACATTACAATGACACATAGCTCTGAAGAATTAAAAGAAAATAAAATGTATTCTTCACTTTCTGTTTGCACTTGATTCCATTTCTTTCTCCAGAGGTCACCACAATTAATAGTGGGTGTGATACTTTTGAGATTTACACACACACATGTGTATGCACAAAAATACACTATTTTGAAAAGTAAAGAAGCCACATTAAAAAAAAAAACAACTGGAGGTTTATAGCAGTTTTATTCACCATAGCCACAACTTGGAAGGGACCAAGAGCTCCTTCACCAGGTGAATGGATAAACAGACTGTGGTACATCCAGACTGTGGTACATCCAGGCACTGGAATATTATTCAGCACTAAAAAGAAACAAAGGATCAAGCCATGAAAAAAACATGGAGGAAACATACGTGCATATTTCTAAGTGAAAGAAGCCAATCTGAACAGGCTACACCTGTATGATTCCAACTATATGACATTCTGGAAAAGGCAAATCTATGGAGACAGTAAATAGATTTGTGGTTGCAGGGGTTAGAGGGGAGGGAAGCATGACTGAGTATAGAAGCTTTTTAGGGCAGTGACGCTACTCTGTGTGACACTACAATGGTGGATACCTGTCATTATACATTTGTCCAAACCCATAAAATGTACACCGAGAGTAAACCTTACGTAAACTCTGGACCCAGGTGATGATGATATGTCAATGTAGGCTCATCACAAATGTACCGTCTGGTGGGGGATGTTGATAACAGGGGAGGCTGTGCACCTGGGGGTGATGGGGAAAAATGGGAGAAACCTCTGTATCTTCTGCTCAATTTTGCTGTTGACCTAAGTCTACTCTTAAAAAAGGTCTTTTTTTTTTAAGTAAGAGGGATCACATTACACATAAAACTTGCCTTCCTTTTCTTAACATATCTTGAGTTTCACTCCATTTCAGAACATAAAACCCTATATTGTTCATGACCACAGCTGCAAAGCATCCCACGTCATGGCCGTACATGTCCTCCTATTCATGGATTTTTAGGGAGACCTCCCCCCCATGTAGTAGCCTCCTAAGCCCTTTAGCAGTGGACAGCTTTGTGTGCACACCTCTGTGGCACTTGGGTGAGACACAGAACTGGGCAGGGGTTGAGAGCTGGCCGTCTACCATCCCAGAATCTGGGCTGGAGCTCTAGTTCAGCTACTTGCTGTGTTATCTTGTGTCAGTTAGTTCTCCTCGCTACACCTCCTCTTTATCATCTGCAAAATGGGAATATTGATAGCCCTTCCAGAACTGTTAAGCATTTGTGAGAAAAGCCACCCCTTAGCACTGTGCCTATGCATAGCAAATGCTCAGTGATGGATAATAAGTACATTTTTTTTTCATGCAGAGTCCAAGGGGCAGGACACCATAGTGACGGGAGCACAGACTCTTAAGAGGGATCTCGTGTTTATAAAGTGCCTTGCAATGTCCTAATCACTGCATAACCATTTCCTATTATTACTAGTATCCTAGGGGTAGAATTGCTGGGTCAAAAAGATATGGTCGGGGGAAGGGTATAGCTCACTGGTAGAGGGCTTGCTTAGAAAGCATGAGGTCCTGGGTTTGATCCCCAGTACCTCCATTAAAAACAAACAAATAAATAAATAAACCTAATTACCTCCCCATCCAAAAAAAAAAAAAAAAAAAAAAGATTAAAAAAAATCATAGATTGGCCACTATGTGAAAAATAATTACAAGGCTGTCATTAAAAGCAAGAAAAAAAGATCTGTGCCCTGAATATGTTAGGACCTACTGCCAAGCCACAACCCCCTCATTTCAACCTCTAAGGCACGACCAGTTTCCATTCCCACTGACGCACGGAGACTGCCGGTTTCCCTACACCCTTGCCAGGACCGGGTACTACCAGTTGGTTTAATTTTTGCCAATATGATGGGCTCATTTTTCCTTTACTGAGTCTCTTACAACTGGATCCTGCCATAAAACCAGTGTCTGTGGGCCTTTGAGAAGGCTGTCGGTGAATGCCAGCAAAAGCACGCGTCCCTCTAATTTGCCACAAGTTCATTTAGGCTCTTTGAAGGATTCACAAATGGTTATCAGGGTAATTCTGAAAAGAAGTGGGGGCAGAGATCCTCAAACAGAACCTAATGGTTTCCCGGGGGAGGAGGGGCTTTGCTTTGATTGGCTGCAGGACCCCTTCTGCCAGATGTCAGCAAATCAAATACATTCATCCAGCTGAAAACCAACCCATTCAGCCTTTCTGGGCAACATATTCAGATAGAACCCAGCATGCCGGGCTCAGGGTGGTGAAATAAATAGGACTTAATTTATATTTTAAAGCCTTTTATCTCTCTTTAAGCCCCTGTGCCTCGCTGAAATAAAACTTGATCGAGCTGGAGAGAGGGCAGAATGCAGCTTTAATAATGCATATGATCTGCAATCTTGGCCATTTCTTTCTTCACCTTAACATTTTATAGGAGGTTTGCCATTTCCCTGTGCTTTCTCTGCGTGATTCTTGAACGACAGTCCTGTCCCTCTTCTAAACCAGGTTGCCTCAGCGTTCAGATGGTTTCAGGTGGGACTGGCAGGTTTGATATCCACTCCGCCCAATGAGAGACTCTAGGGGCAAACTGCGGTCCTTACCCTTCTCTCCATGAGCCACGATCTGCCAGTCAGCCGCCATATTGATAAGATTAGCTGGTAATGAGCAGCCCAGCCCAGCCCAGCCGAGAGGAAGACTCAATTAGCAGGATGGCACTGCATCTAATTCACTTTGCTGATCAGAGCTTGATTCTCTAATGACTACAGGAAGAAGAGCAGGGCGCCTTCAGTGCAGGGATCTGAGGGGTTTAAAAGCTTAAATGTGGTCTAACCTCTGCCTGCTGGTTTGCCGGGCAGTAAGGAGGCTCCTAATGCCAGTCTGGACAAGGGATTGCACTGATATGTGTGCCTTGAGCTCAAGACAAAGGAGATGGAATGACTCTCAGCATGAAAGCTGGTGCTTAGATTACAAAGTCTTTGCTCCTTGTTTGTTGCTTAAATCTCTTCTCCCTTTTTTTTTTTAAAGCTAAACTTGTTTATCATATTTACTTGGTGTGGAAACTCCTTCCATGGCTAGTTAGCTTTGGTTATAGTAATAGTAGGAGCAAAAATTCTACCTGCAATAATAATAAAGGGATAACTATTGAAGCCCTCAGGTATGTCAGGCGTCGTATTCAACCTTCCACATTGAGTGAATAACTTCACCTTCTAAGCAGGCGCTGGAAAACTTTTTCTTAAAGGGCCAGAGAGTAAATATTTTAGTTTTGCAGAACGGAAGGTCTTGAAGCCACTACTCAACTTTGCCATCGTATCAAGAACGCATACATAGAATACACGTAAATAAACGAGCATGGCTGGGGTCCAACAAAGCTTTCTTTACAACAACGGGCATTGGGCCCAGTTTGGACCGTTGGCCAGAGTTTGCCAACACTTGCTCCAAATCGGTGTTTCTCAAGCTTCAAGTTGGGCTCCATTAGTGATAGAATCAATTTAGTGTGCTGCAAATGATTTTTTGAAAATATGAAACAAACCAAAATAGAATGAAAACTGTGGGAATGCATCACATCGCATATGGATAAACCCCTATTTGGGAAATTTAAATTTCAGATATGTGCATATATACATAAACATGTATGCATATGTGTGTATACGTGTGTGTGTGTATTTGTTTGTGTGTGTGTTCTGGGCTTTGCTGTAAAATGTATAATCTTATGGATTAGGATCATAAAATTTCAAAAATACTGTTCTCAACACCCACACTGACATGTGTCAATACAATATGTGTTTTACAGCCAAGGAACCAGAGACACGGAAAAACTTTGCCCAAAGTCACACAGGTGGAGGGGCTGGGATTCAAATGATACTAAAATACATCGCCTCTCATACAATCAGCGGTTCCTGGTGGTGGAGAGCTGAGTCTGGGGAGGAGAACAAAGTGCCCAGGCTGGTCTAACAGGTGTTCTATTCTAAGATGACAAGCATTTGAGATAAGCTTTTTCCCTTGCCCATTTTGGAAATGCTAATGAACAGTCAAATGGTTAAAATTCTTTCCAGAGGAAGGAGAATAAAGGAAAACAGGGGACAAGATTTTTCCACATATAGAACGGTTTCCTGCTGAAACCAACCGAATGTCTTATTTCCTTCCTGGCATTTCCACCGCATTTGCTCTTTATCACAATGTATTTTTTCTCCCCCAACACATTTTAGAAAGTCAGTTGGAATTGATTGGAGACTCTAAACAGTCTCTTGAATGAAAAAAGCAAAGTGTAACCTATTCAAACAGCCCCTCTCCTTTAATCTAGTAACTCTGGGAGATGCAATTTAAATGATAATGTTAACCAAAATGGGAGAAACTCAAGGCTACAGTATAAGAGTTTTTTATTTTAACCCCCACTGAAAAGACAAATGGCTGAGACATTTATATCTGCAGTGCTTATTAGGTAGAAAATGCTCAACCCATTAATTTTATTGCTCCGGTGCCAAATATGGAGCGAGAATGAAGTTCGGAGGCTGTTACAAGACTCTAGTGGCTCGTGCAAGATGACAGCCGGCAGAGAGGGAAGCGCCAACAAAATCCAGGAGTTTTTTCAGAAGCTCTTCCCCCAACTTTCATCCTGGTGTGCAAAACAAATGTTTCTCTAAAGTGAGACTCTTTGGAAATTTTTTCTCTTAAATGGAGACTTGAGAGTCAGTTTGTAAGTTTTTGTTTTTAAGGCAACCTTCCATAAGATGCTTGCTGATTAATTTAAAGATGGTCTCCCTGGCAACTGTGTTTTACAAGGGCGGATTATGCACGCAGAAAATAGAAGCTGGAGTTATCGCAGATAATGTAAGTACATGTTAGTTTCAGTAAGAAAAACAAAAAAGAAAGGGAGCATATTTTTTTAAAAAAAAAGTATTCCTAAATTTAAAGACATATATAGAAAAAATAAGGAGGAAAATAAATTATGTGTCATAATGCTACCTAATGAGACCGCCATTACTATTTTGGAACTTTTTTTTTTCCCTAGACTTTTTTCCTACGTGCTTTGGTTAAGAAGCTTCACGGCTCTTCAGAGTTAGCATCTTAGTAAGCAAAGCGAAAAAATGTAAGATGGAAAAGGTAGCTCTCTGCACTCAGTTTCACCTTGTGCCCTCCTGCTTCAGAGCCTGGGATTTGTGTTCAACAACCAGGGAGGCTTAGAAGAGTGCGCCCTAACCACCTCCACCCCAAAGCCTCCTCTAGAGCATCTGGGGTATCAGTACCTCACCATAAACCTCTTACACATGCCTTGAGGGTTTTTGTCTACCAAGGCTTTGTTTGCAAGAAATCCAGAACTGAGAGACCCCCACTTAGTGTATTCCTTCTGGAGCTATGCCTTCAAGTGTCAGGCTTTGCTATCCACGTCTCATTACCCAACAAATTCAGTTTCTCCCATGGGCATGTGTGGCTCAGCGAAATTGCAAATCCCCTGTCCTATGCATGCCTGTTGACTGATTTTATATACATACATACAAATGCACACGTATATGCACATACAGGCGTATTAGTTTGTATATGTATATATATCATATATATAAACATATGTGTGTATATGATCAAACTTAGATGTCATTTAAAGAATCGAGAGTTCTACAAGCTTGTTAAAAAAAAAAACAACAGAGCAGAAACTTGCTTCCCTTCATTTCTTCCCATTTCTCCCTCTCCAGAAGCAACCACTGTTGACTCTTTCCACTGGATCATTGGGGCTCTCCGGATATCTCAATAACATGCTTATAACGTTACATACAGATTCGTCGTATTTAGGCAGTAGCTCTTTCCCTCAAGGAAAATGAGGATTTAGCTCTCTGGTCACCCCTCCTGGCTTCCACCCCAACCACATATCCTATGCACATTTCTTGCCCCTGAATCTTCCCACTGATTTTTTGATTGTTCAATATTTGTTTGTTTTCTATGCCACGACCATGCCAAATAGCTTCCACGGTTGAACCATGTAACACATAGTCCATGATTTTTTTTTCTTCTTTACGGCACAAATTTCCATTTTCCATGAAGTTAATACTTGCCTTTTTAAAATTTGCTCAGTTTTCCATGCTCTTGTCACAAAGTTGACCTCCCATTTTTGGCTAGCAATGACATTTATTCTCATCAGGTAAGTTAGCAATTTTACCCTTTAGGAGTTTGAAGCTCCTCGGGGCTTCAGATCTGCCCCTCTGCTCCTGATGTCAGGGAAAGCAGCTTTCATTCTGGCTCGTTTGCCCCTCCACCCTCGCCCTTACTCCCAGGTTCTCTGCAGTGAATGCTCTATTTCTCATAACCCACGTCATCAACATTCCTGACGTATTCTCTCAGCATAGTTGAGCACTACTTTCACTAGGTTTCTGAGAAAAGAGTTATCA
This sequence comes from Camelus dromedarius, assembly GCF_036321535.1. NCBI lineage: Eukaryota > Metazoa > Chordata > Mammalia > Artiodactyla > Camelidae > Camelus > Camelus dromedarius. The sequence goes on along the minus strand of NC_087459.1, from coordinate 14,538,097 downwards.
TTATAGTTTTTATTATTGGAGATATGGTACATAAATGTTGCACATAGAATCCTAGGTTGGAAATCAGTTTCCTCGAAATTTAAAGACATTTCTCCGCCATCTTCTAGCTATTAAAGTTGGAACTGAAAATTGAAGCCGCTCTGTTCTGACTCTTTGCACAGGACCCGTATTTTCTCTTGGGAACCTTGTGCAATTTCTTGGAACCAGCTTTTTCAAATCCCATGGCCATGGGCCTTGGTCACAGCGCTGGCCCTCGGAAGCTGGAAACGCATGCTCTTTGGGTCGGGAGAATTTTCTTGAATTATTTAATGAGTAATTTCTTCCCTTCCTTTTTTTTCTGTTTTTTTTTTTCTTTCTTTCTTTCTAAAACTCTTGTTATCTAGCTGTAGATTCTCTAGTCTAACAATTTCTTCTTCTCTCCTATTTTGCATTCTTCTGTGTTTTTATTCTGTTCTGGAAATTTTTGTCAATCTAATTCTCCCAACCCTTTCATATTTTTCAAAGTATGTCTTTATGCTCTCAAATCTTTTACTTCTGAGGGCTCTTTTTCACTCTCTGAATGCTCATGTTTTTAACAGCAAGTAGAACAGTCAGCATAGTGCCCAAGACCCCTAAGAGTAACAGCAAAGAGGAGGACGTGCCTGGAACACAGTGAACAAGAGTGAGTGTGGGAGCCAAAAAGTTCAGAAAAAGTCATGCAGAGGAGGGGGGCACATCAGACAGGGGCTATGGACCCTGACTTGAAGTCACGCAAGCTAGTGTCCACGCCTAGCTTTGTCCTTCTTTGGAAAACTTGCTAACCTCTCCGAGCCTTCGTTTTGCATCTGTAAACTGAGCTGTTTGAATCTCTGGGGAGCCTTACAAGGCTAATGTTCTCCTGGATCTTTAACTGCATCAACATTCTTTCCCCAAGGGAGGAACATCAAAATATTTACATTTGTGTCTATGCACTCTATGTTTTTCTAAATGCCCATGTATATCTGACCTTTACCTCACCCAAGAACAGAACTTTGACCCCCGAGGCAACTATGGATTGGTGGTTAAGTGACTTGCCCAAGGTCACTCAAGGAGTTAATGGCAGGGTCAGATTAGAATGAGGGTCTTTGGTCTCCCCAGCTGAACTTGGATGCAGAAGCCATGAGCAAGTCAAGCCTCTCAGTCATGACCAAGTAGAAGCTAATTCTTCGGAAGGAAAAGTTGAGCCTGCCTTCAGAGTCCTTCCAAGCAAGCCTGCTGCTCCACTAGCCGAAGGAAAGGACAGTGCTGGGAGTTTTACACCAGAAATTCATCATTACTCAGCCAGGAGCTGACACGATATGAATGGCATACATGTGGAGCTACTGAGATACAGCCCATTAAGAAGGCACCTTCTTACCCAGCATGGGTTTTACAGCCACCAAGAGCCTGGCAGGCTGGACAGTCTGGCGGTTCAGTTTTCCCCACTGTTTGAGATGGATTTGCCATACTGGGGACTGACCTCTGCTGAATCCTCTCTCCTTTAAAGGACTGTCCTCTCTAAATCTATCTAGTTGATAGTGAGAGCAAAGAGGGCCACATTGATGGCACCCAAGTCCATTGGGGAATGAGCAGAAAGTGCCAGGGACACCGTAATTTGCATAATTAAAAAGTATTGTTTTAAGGGAACAAGGATCAGGGTTTTCCATTTTGAAGTTGAAAAGGCCCCATGATTAATTTCCTCCAACCTCTTCCTTAATGATATGAAAAGCAATCAAAATAAGCGATCAAGACAATCAAAGTGTCCTAAGTACTTTAAGATAATAATGCCAGCAACAGCCAATAACAGCAATAACCAGAGCTATATTTGACCTTTGCATTTTTAAAACTAGGTGTCAGGCACTGTGTTAAGTCTGTCAAGGTCTTATTTCATGCCCAGAGAGTGTCATGATGTGGGGACAATTATTCTTTCCATTTTACACACGACTTAGATGCGTTGCTTGGAGCTGAGCTGGATGTCCAGAGTCACACAGCAAGTAAGGGCAGGGCTGGAGTTTGAATCCAGGCTGTCAAAATGCAAATTCCAACCCTCTCAACTTGCTCTGCTATATTGCCTCTTAAAGAAAGCCTGCTTTACTATTGTCAACTCTGAATGTCACGCTGAGTACCCGAGAGGAAGTTTACCTTTTCTTTACCAGTCAGCAAGAAAAGTTATTTATTTTGCAATTTGTAAAATGTGGCCACATGCACCTAACAGAAAATTTACCATTGTAAGCAAGCTTGAGTGTGTATGAAGTACATTCACAATGTTGGGCAACCATCACCGCCATCCATTCCCGATCTTTGTCATCATCCCAAACAGAAAACTTTAAGCTTTAAACACTAACTGTCCATCCCCTGGGGGAACCCCAGGCCCTGGTCAACTCTATTCTACTTTCTGTCTCTATGAATTTGCCTGTTCTAGGTACCTCCCGTCAGTGGAATCATACAACATTCGTTCTTTTGTGTCTGGCTTATTTCATTTAGCATACTGTTTTCAAGGTTTGTCCATGTTATAGCATGTAGCAGAATTTCATTCCTTTTTAGGCTGAATCATATTCCATTGTATGCATGGATGGATCCCATTTTGTTTATCCGTTCATCTGTTGATGAGTATTCAGACTGTTTCCACCATTTGGCTGCTGGGAATGATGGTTACTATGAACAATGGTGAACAAGTGTTTGTTTGAGTCTCTGCTTTCAATTCTTTTGGATATTTCTCTAGAAGTAGAATGACTAGATCCTATGGTAATTCTATGTTTAACTTTTTGAGGAACCACTACATTGTTTTCCCTTTTCCATTCCTACCAGCAGTGCACCAAGGTTCCAATCTCCAACACGTCTTATTTTTGGTTCTTTTGATAATAGACATTCTAATAGGTGTAAACTGGTACCTTGTATTTTGATTTGCATTTCCCGAGTGACAAATGATGTCAAACATCTCTTTATGTGCATGTTTGGAACTTGAATATCTTCTTTGGAGAAACGTCTACTCAAGGCCTTTGACCGTTTTTTTTTTCCCAAGTGAAAATATTTTATTTTATTTTATTTTATTTTATTTTATTTTCTAACATTTTTTATTGATTTATAATCATTTTACAATGTTGTGTCAAATTCCAGTGTAGAGCACAATTTTTCAGTTATACATGAACATACATATATTCATTGTCCCATTTTTTTCTCTGTGAGCTATCATTAGATCTTGTATATATTTCCCTGTGCTATACAGTATAATCTTGTTTATCTGTTCTACAGTTTTGAAATCCATTTGACCATTTTTGAATTGGGTTTTTTTTTTCTTGTTGGTGAGTTGTAGGAGATTTTTTGTTGTTGTTTGGTTTTTTGCATATTCTTGATATTAATTCCTAATCGGATATGATTTGCAAATATTTCCTCTTGTTCTGTGGGTTGTCATTTCACACTCTTGATAGTGTCCTCTGATGGACAAAAGCTTTTAATTGGATGAAGTCCAATTTGTGTATTTTTTTCTTTTGTTGCCTGTACATTTGGTGTCATAAGAAATTATTACCAAATACGATGTCAAAAGATTTTCCCTTACTTTTTCTTCTAAGGATTTTAAAGTTTTAGCTCTTAAATTTAGATCTTTGATTCACTTTGAGTTAATTTTTGTATATGGTGTAAAGTAAGGGTCCAACTTTATTCTTTTGCGTGTGGATATCCAGTTTTTCTGGTACCATCGGTTGAAAAGGCCATCTTTCCCCATTGAATGGACTTAGCACCCTTGCCAAAAGTCATTTGACCATGTATGTGAGGGTTACTTCTGGGCCCTCTGTTCTACCCCATCGGGCTATGTCTGTCCTTACGCCAGCAACACACTATTTTGATGACTGTAGCTCTGCCGTGTGGTTTTGAAATCAGCAACTTCGAGTCCTCCAGCAAAAGTCATCTTAATTCACATGAGATGAAAGTTAAAGTGTGTATTCATCTTAGATCAGTGAATGCAGAGATGTCAATCAAACTAGTTTGAACACCAGAGTTTCTGTTAGCTTTACGCAAGCTGTAGACTTCCTTGGAAGCTGCGCCTACCATTTTTCAGTCTTTTAGATGGAGGAAGGGGTCAGGATGAAGACCAGGGATAGTGGGCAGGTCTATGAATTGATCCGATCATTTTGGGAGGCATTTGGCTTTAAGAATCACAACCCTCGGCAATGGGCTACCATGACCCAAGAACAGTGTTTTCAGGTAGATTAATAACAAATGGACTTACGCAAAAATTTGCCTGCAAAAAAGTCTAACCCAGCATTGTCAGCATAATGATAAACAACAATCGAAATTTGAGTGGAGCTGATTAAATTATGGTACAACTATACAATGGGATTCCAGGTGGCTGTTCGAAACATTTTGTTGAAGTATGTTTGTTGACATGGAAAGATGATGATAACTATCTAAGTTAAAAACAAATTTTATGTGCTATGCAATTTCACAGTCGTCAGATTTAGAGATAATAAAATATCCCAACACACACACACATGCTGAGAGGATAGATGCCATTATTAATCATCACTATGTTAGGTCTCACCTTCCGGACAAGATTTTGTGTGCAATGAATTTATTAAGGAAATGCTTCAAGGAAACACTGGTCAGGGAATGGGGGAAGTGGGACAGAAAAAGGGAGGAAGCAAAGTGAGGATACAGTTTCAGGCCAAATCCTCCCAAAGTGACTCCAGACTGATCCCCTAGAAAACCTCTGGGGTGTACCTCAGCCTTGTCCTAACCTAAGGCAAGGAAGCGGGGTTTGCAAACTCCCTTGCCCAGCAGTCATTGGCCAAAGACCACCCTGGGGGGATGTAAACTCCCAGGCATTCTGGATAAAGCCATTGACAGCCTAAGGGCAACCCTCTGGGGGTAGAGCCACAGGTGACCAAAGTCTGCTGGAAGAAGTCTGCAGAAATGGAAAAATGGGTTCTAGGGTATCTGGGTGGGGCACCCCATTTAGCATTCTCTAAACTTTCGTAGGCAAAGGCATTATTTTTGTAATGATGACAAGTTTTTTAAAATATATATGTCAAAACATATACCTTTCAAAGTCTGCAATCTCACATCTGTTTCATAGATTTATGCTCAGTCTTTAGTGACAAAAGGCTCTCTTCTTAGCAGCCATGCTGGATTGGCTGTTCTAGCAACATTCTAATAAAGCTTTGAGGCTTTAAAATCCTCATTCCAGGGAGACAATATTTGTAAACCATATATTTGACAAGAGGTTAATATTTAAAATATAGAAGGAACTCATACACCTCAATAGCAAAAAAAAAAAATAATATGACTTAAAAATGGACAAAGGACTTGAATAGACATTTATTCTCCCCCCTCAAAAAGATGTACAAGTGTCCAACAAATGCACAAAAAGAGACTTGACCTCACTAACCATCAGGGAAATGCAAATCAAAACCACAATAAGATATCACCTTCCACATGTTAGAATGGCTATTATCAAAATACAAGAGATAACAAATGCTGGTGAGGATGTGGAGAAAAGGCAACCGTTGTGCACTATTGGTGGGAATGCAAATTGGTGCAGCCACTAAGGAAAACACTATGGAAGTTCCTCAAAAAATTGAAAATAAAATTATCGTACAATCCAGGAATCCCACTTCTGGGTATATATCCAAAGGAAATGAAACCATTTTTTCAAAGAGGTATCTGCACTCCCACATTCACTGAAGCATTATTCACAATAGCTGAGAGATGGAAATAACTCATGTGTCCATCGACAGATGATGGATAAAGATGTGGTGTGTATGTATGTATATTTCATCTGTAAAAAAGAAGGAAATTCTGGCATTTGGGACAATGTGGGTGGATCTTGAAGACATTATGCCAAATGAAGTAAGTCAGACAGAGAAAGACAAATGTTGCATGATCTCACTTATATATGGAATCTAAAAAAAGCTGAGGTCATAGAAAGAAAGAGTAAGTTAGTGGTTGCCAGGGGCTGGTGGTTGGGGGAAAGGGAGAGATACTGATCAAAGGGTACAAACCTCCAGTTACAAGATGCATAAGGTGTAAGGATGTAATGTACAGCGTGGTGACCATAGTTAGCAACGTTGCTATGAGAGTAGATCTTAAATGTTCTTACCCACCTCCAGAACAGAATGAAAATGGTAATCATGTGAGGTGAAGGATGTGTTAACTAAACAATTGTGGTAAATATATACATGTATCAAATCATGTTGTACATCTAAAACTTACACAATGTTATATGCTAAGTATGTCTCAGTAAAACTGGGGGCAAAATCCTCTTTCCAGGGACCAACATGTTTCATTAGTAATGAAAACAATAATGGTAACAGTGACGATTCTTGGAACCATCCCGTGCATTAATGTTATTAATAATAGTAACGTGTATTGAAGCTCTCTGTGGACTGGGTCATGGGTAAAGCACTTCATGCATTATCTCACTGAATCTTCATAATAACCCTACGGGTTAGGTACAGATATTAGCCCTATTTCCCTATGGGAAAACTAAGGCTGAGAGAAGTTGAATAATTTGCTTCAAAAAAACCAGTAAGAGGCAGAGCTTGCCCTTAACCCAGGCTTGCCTGGTGCCACAACTGACGTTCAGAATCACTGCAGTGCATTAGATCTCAATCCACGGGCCTTTCCTCTTACGTTTTAAGAGAACGTAAATCTTGAATTCTGATCATGGGCCAGTTCTTCTGCTGTTATATTGTGCTCTTTCTTTTTATATGTAATCCTGAGACTATTTCTCTGTTGGTTTTCCCAGACTCTTTGGACAAGCCATTTTAGCTTCTTTCTGTTCATAATCTCTTGGGAGAAGGGCTGATGTATTTGTAAAATTATAGGCAAAACCCATTCTATTATCTATGGAGAATACCTGCCCCAGTGCATGCTGGGTTGAGCATTTTGTAATATTCAAACTTCAATCATTGCATTCCCTGAATGACAGCTTTCTCTGATCTAAGGGGAAACCTCACCTTTTTGTCTGCTGCAAATATACATGGTAAAAATGGACAGAGGCCAAGAGGCAAATTATAATGCGAGAAAAGCATTTTCTAGGACAGTAGAATAAAGGTGATAATTTTAGAAATTGCCACATAGGCTAAATGGGTGGCTTCCTTCTTTTCCTTAACAGTTTTCCTTTCATCATCAGCTTGAGTCTAAATTCCTGGCATAGAACTCAGCATGACACAGGCTGAAAGAAACAGGTTGAAAGAAATGGAAACAAACAGATAGTTCAAAAGAAATGGAGAGGATTTAGTTGACTTTTATAGGTTAAATTTCTATCCAAAGATTAATTTGCTCTCACCACAGTCATAACTTTCCAGATTTCTATTTACTTATGTATGAGGAAAAAAAAAAAAACCAGAAAGCAAGCTCAGCTAGGCTGAATCTAGCAATTAGTTAAATTACGCAGACATCCATTATTGAGGAACCTCGATTCCACTTGGAGTTGGGGTTTGTTTAGTGCCGCCTGATAATAACTTTCTGCTTGACTGATGGCTACTAATTCTGACAGCGCTAAGTGAATGTCAATCACAAATGGAAACAGACATGCAAACTCTAGGACCCATTAAGCCGGTTGCCATGATCGCGCTCCCAAATGTGTGTTGATTCAAAATACAGGCCAAAGAGATTTAATTGCCTTCTGGATGGGAAACATCTATGCTTTGAGTTTGCCGTTTGAGGTGTGCAGCAGAGAAAAGAGCTTAGCAGAGGGGCCTCGGGGGATCGGGAGAGCATCGTGCCCCGCTGACATGTGCAGGAACAGACTAAACATCTGTGAACGGAAAGCCAAGTATTTAGAGACAAGGTGGTAGGAAATTAAAGCACCAAGAGATACTTCAGATTTTCAGGGAAATAGGCCGGGAAACTGATTGTGTTTGTGTTGATCAGGAGCCGCCGAAATGAAGACAGAGCCCACCAGCCTTCACTATCTCCCTCCTCTTTGAGCCCACTGGTGGTGATGTGGGCTTAAAGCGTGGAAGGACGCCTCCAGGAGCCCAGCTACACTGTCGTGGGGTGAAAATGAGCACTTAAAATGTAAACGCTTCTCCCAAATTCACGCGCTCCAGGCAGATGGGTTTGGAAGATGTTCGCCCGCTGTTCTCATGGAGTGGCTGCTCTGTGGGGCTCCTCTGGGACCAGCTAGGCTGGGGTTTTTTTGCTTTGTGTGTTTTTTATTTTATTTTTCAGATAAGCCAACTGAGGCTTGGAGAGGATGGAGAATTTGGGTGGCAGTCTAGTGTCACGCTCAAGCAGACAGGCTCAAGTTCTGGATCTGACACTTGGAATTTCACTGGGTGGTTGGGGCAAGTTTCCATCTCCCTAAGCCTCTGCTGGTTTTTCTGTAAAGTGGGGGGTGAAGATAAGAATATTGATGACAGAGCATTTACTATTAGGATTAACTGGGAGAATGCATGTAAAATACACTGTATTTATTTAATGTAGATTTATTGAGCACCTTCCACATCTCTGATCAAGTTCTAGGGGCTACATAATTTTGCTTTTTGCCCCTGGGTGGACAAACATAGCTAATCGAGGCAGCGGCCAACTTTTATTAGATGTCTACTGTGTGCCGAGGTCCTATGCTTACCTTTTACACACACACATCTTATTCTATCAGACGGTAACCCTGAGAGGCAGGTACTATTCTGAATCTCCATTCTGAGGTTTAAAGAGCAGAAGCAAGTAACTTGCCCAAGGTCACACAACTAGTGGGCTGAGCTGCGATTCATTCAATTGATCCTTTCAACTGATATTTAACGAGCACCTACTATTGTGCTAGAGGCAGGCAAGGCAACAGCGAACGCTGAGCAGGACTCTGTCCTAAAGGTGCTTCTGTTCCAGTCGGGAGGCTCACTGTACAACAAAGATTTAGTTCTGACGGGGACAACTTTCAGGAAGAAGCCATGTGAGGGCTAAGAGTGAGATCTGACCTGGTTTTAGGGCGTGACATTTAAGCTGAGCTCTAAAGAGTGAGCAGGATTGGAGTGAGAGGGTGGGACGGAAAGAACATTCCAGGCTGGAGGCTGTTTTCACGGTATCGTGGCTCCTCTTGCTTGTCCTCAGTCTGTTGACAAACAGCGTTGGCTCCGGCTCCAGGTGTTGGCGGCTCCCGTCCCACGTTTTGCCAGCTGGGCTGACAGCCCTGAGCCCCCACAGATGCCTTTTCTCTGTCAAAGGGTTTTGACATCACTTCTTAGAATGAACCTTTTTCTTGACTGAGGGCTTGTGATTGGCCCTTGGCAAACTGCAAGACTAAAGGCCTTCTGTGTGTGCGCATGTGTGTGTGTATGTGTGTGCCTTGTAGCTGTAGAAATGCCATCTTCGGTTATATCCCTTAACCATCCCAATTCTCAGCCCTTTTGCAGTGGGCAGGCAGTGAAGATGGTTGTTTTGAGTGATAAAGAAGCTGGCTAGTTCCTGGCAGTAAACCCTGAATAACCCCCCTCCCTGCATAACCGCAGACAGAGAAACCCACTCGGCATCAGGGCTGACAAACACCAACTTGTCAGAAACGCCCAGGACACGGACAGGACCGTTTTCATGATTCCTCGTTGGGGAAGACAAAGAGGACAGGCAGCCGGCTCAGAGCCGGAGGACTTTGAATTAAACAGGAGGAGGTATGAGATTTTTTTTCACATTTCCCCCACTCAATTCTATTAAAATACTTTGCGACTCTTGGCTCAGAATTAGGGCCTCAGACATTAAAAGGGTTTCTCCTCCCTGTCCTCCCAGCCCTCCCGGAGCTCTTAATCTAATGCCGGAAGGAGACGTGTTTCAATAAGCAACTTTAAAATGAAGTAAGGTGTGCTCGGTGTCCATTACAGGGCCAGCCCCCAATGGGCACCTAATAAAGTTCTTTTGAATGACTACACGAACAAATGAATGCATGAATAAATGAATGAACGTCTATGAAGAAGCGTAAGACACCCATGTGCAATTAATAAATCACATTATTAAATTTTGCACTGAGAATGGGGGGCGGGGCTGGAGTACGTAGGACTTGAACTGATGAAGAAGAGAAAAAGGCAAGTGATGGGGACACCCTGATCTTCAGGTTTGGGGGCCCCATTTCAAGCTTGACTGTGTCCCCACCTGCCTTAGAGTACTGTGGTGGTCGTGTAGTGTCCTGCAGGGGTGCTCAAACTTGAGTATGCTTTGGATTCACCTGGGAAGCCTGTTAAAACCTAGATTTGGGGGCCCCACCCACAGTTTCTGATGCAGTAGGTCTAGGGTGGAGCCTGTCAACTGAAGAAAAACACACAGCCTAAAGCTGCAGGTTATATTTTCTTTGGGGAACTTACTGAGGACTGTAGCCTGGGAGGCAGCCTTTCAGTTGGCTCTGAGAAACCGATCCAAAGACGTAAGGGAGGAGCCAGGATATATAGGCGTTTTTGCTGAAAAAAAGATATAATCAAATGTCAAAAGATTATTGCTAATCACAAAAAGCAGACATCTCAGGTTAATGATTTTAGTGCTCTTATATGTATGGGAAGATGCAAGAATCTGGGCTCATTTAAATTATTCCTTAGATATGCACCGTAAGTATCCCAAGCACATGCTTCCTGTTTTTCTGCACCCTAGATTCCCCTCAGGGTGCACCCTCAGTGGGTAGAGGGTAGCAGGGTGGGGTGGAAGGCGGTAGCTACAGTGGCTGATGGCTTGGGTGGGCAATATTCCTTGTGTGCTGGAATGGCAGGCTATATTCTTTGTCCACAGCACTTCCTCTTGGTCATAAATTCACCCAAGGTTTGGGAGGCATTTCACGACCAATTTGTCCCACGGAGCTAGGGATTCTCACTCCTAGGTCGAGCCGGAGAGCTTGCATTTCTAGCTGTTTCCCATGTGAGGATGACAGTGTTGGTCCTGCGACCACACTTGGAGAACCACGGGCAGAGTGCCTTGGAATAAGAGGTTTGGATTAGGGTTGCTAGATAAAACAAGACGCTCCGTTAAATCTGAATTTCATATAAACAGCCAATGCTTTTGTAATGTACGTTATGTCCCAGGCAGGAGACGTTCTGTATTTTCATAGGCTGCATCTGCAACCCTATTGGGCTTAACTCCCAGCATTACTGCTCTGGAGTCTCGTTATTTAAGGCAAGTCTTTGTGCTTTAGTATCTCCAGCTACAAAACGGGGGTGGCAAGAATGCCACGTGTCTCCTAGGATGCTCGAGATGACGAAAAGACTGTGTAAGGACCTACCGCCGAGCCGAGCCTGCAGCAAGCACTCAGTAAATGTCAGCTGTTACTATTCACCATTAACCTCAGGTGAGTAACTTCGGGGAGGAAAAAACATTATGCAGAGGGTGCTTTGTGAAAGGGTTCTATGATTCAGCCTTTTTCAGTTTTAAGCAGGAAATATTTCTATTCTTAGAAAAGGTTCTTTTAGTCACTGCCCCCTCCCATTTCTGTCATAGTAGATTAGGGAAAAAAAAAAATGGGTTGACTGATTACATCTAAAAGCTGTCCTTTCAACAACTCCTACTCTGGCTCAGGGCAGGATGTGGTTGTCCTTTCTCTTGTGCCCGAGTGTTCAATTTCTCAGAAGCTGGCAAGGGCAGGTCTTCAGGGGCAAGCTAAATCCTGCCTCTGGGAAATACAATCCTCAGCAACCTGCTGCTTACTATTTAAAGAGAGACAGCGAGAGAGGTGGTGGGGGAAAGAGAAAGAGAGAGAGGAAATGTAAAAATGCTTCTAATCCTTTGTATGTAGAATCAATCTGAATGTGACTCAGTTCCTTGGAATTAAACTTTTTCCCTCAATTATTTCAAATTTAGGTCTCTCTGGTTAAAAGCTACTAACTTAGCATCACCCAATAGCAACACGGAAGGGGTCTTAGATATCACCTACTCTCATGACTTCCATGTAAATATGTGTCTGTTTATACGTATTACACATAAATCGAGAGCTAGGAAGAGGCTGGGATGCTGATTGTCCCTGCACTGCGTGGAGTCCTGGCCCTTTCTGGAGGCTGGAGAGCTGGTGAGGGTCAGCCTGACATGCTCATGTGTAGAATGAGTGATCTAGTGGGCCCGGCGTGGGACGGCAATGTCCGGAGATTTCACTGGCCCTCGGTGAAATAAAGGTGATTAGGTCTGTCATTTTCAACCTGTAGGTTGTAACCTATATGTGGGTCATAAGAGGGTCTTGCCGCTGCTAAGACAGTGATTTTTGACCACGGGCAGTTTTGCTCTTCCAGAGAGATTTAGTGACGTTGAGAAGGTTTTGATTGTCACAACTTTGGACGGAAGGAGGCATGCTATTAACATCTAGTGGGAGGGGCCAGGGATGCTGCTAAACATCCCCCAGGGCACAGCTCAGCGCCCCAACAGCAGAGAATTATCCGTCCCGAATGCCAATAGTGAAGAGGTTGAGAAATACTCTCTAGCATTTATTGAGCATTTAATATATGCAGGCACACTGCTAAGTGCTTGCATTAATGAGCTCTTTTAATTCCTACGACATGTGGGAGATAAAATTATGTTCTCATCCCCATTTTCAGATAAAGAAATTGAACAGAGTGATTCAGGGTTACCTGAGGTTGCACAGTTAACAGAATTAAGATTCAAATCCAGGAATTCTGTTTCCAGATGCCTTGAATCAGCCCAAAGGTAAAATATATACAACATAAAATTTGCCATTTCAACCACTTTTAAGTGTACAATTCAGTGGCACTCATTTGTGCAACCATCACCACGCTCCCTTTCTACAATTTTTTACCACCTGAAGCAGAAACTCTGTACCCATTAGTCACTCCACGTTCCCTTCTCTCCTCAACCCCGCTGTGAACCTCTACTCTCTTTCCTGTCTCTATGAATTTGCATGTTTTCGATATTTCACGTAAATGGAATCATATCATATATGATCTTTTGTGTCTGGCTTCTTTCACTTAGCACGCCTTTAAGTTCATCTGTGTCGTTGCACTTACCAGTATTTCATTTATTTTTATGGCTGATTAATATTTCACTGTGTGAATCGGTCACATTTTGTTCATCCACTTCTATTGATGGACCGTTGGGTAGTTTCTACCTTTTGGCTCTTGTGAACAACGCGACTGTGGACCCCAAGTTCCTTTACACAGCTGCGGGAGAAGGCTGATGTCCCTCAGAACAGAAGAGAAGCTAAGTTTCCTTTGGTTTCAGATACTGTGCCCTGCCCTCTCTCATGTTATCTCATTCAGTCTTCACAATGGCCCGTGATGCTCCCCCATTTTTTACCCGCATGAAGGACAGAGAGAGTGAGTCACCTGCATAGGGTCACACAGCCAATCTAGGTGCATCATTCCATGTCACAAAAGAGGAAGCTATGTATGACATAGCAGAACTCTGAGTGGTGGCTGCCTTCTGGAGCGGGAGCTGAGCTCAGTTCTGATTTGCACAGAAATCTTGGTGGGCAGAATTCCTTCAATACTCATATTGTACTGTTTCCCGGTGCTATATTTAGACATACGTGAGGAAACCTCAAATGGGAAGAAGGAATGTTTTCACTGTGCAAGAAGAAAGCGATTTTTTTTTTTATCCCTAAGCTTCAGGGCCATAATTTCCGCTCCTTCTCTATTTGGTGAGGTTTCCTTCAGTTCATTCATTCCTTCAACGTTGGTGAGGGCTTCCTACGCGCCAGGGACGGCTCCAGGCACGGAGTATGGCTGTGAGCAGGACAGAGTCCCTGCCCGCCTGAACCTGTGGGGGCGTCCAGGTCCTGAACACATGAACAAACACAGGAGCATATCAGACACTGACACGGGCAGAGAGTTCCACCTTGCTCTTTATTTATTCCTTGTGATCTTACTTTATTATTTTTTATTGAAGTATAGTTGCTGTACAATATTATATGAGTTACAAGTGTGCAATATAGTGATTCACGATTTTAAAGGTTATACTCCTTTTATAGTTATTACAAAATACTGGCTATGTTCCCCATTTTGTACACTAATATATCTTTGTTGCTTATCTTATACCCAGTAGTTTGTACCTCTTACTACCCTAGCCCTACCTTGCCCCTCCCCTCTTCCATCTCCCTACAGGTAACCACTAGTTTGTTCTTTAATATCTGTGAGTCTGCTTCTTTTTTGTTATATTCACTAGTTTGTTGTAATTTTTAGAATCTACGTATAAGTGATATCACACCGTATTCATCTTTCTCTGCCTGACTTAGTTCACTTAACGTAATGCCTTCCAAGTCCATTCATGTTGCTGAAAATGGCAAAATTTCCTTCTTTTTTATGGCTGAGTAGTATTCCATTGTTTATCTATACCACATCTCCTTTATCCATTCATCTGTTGATTGGCGCTTAAGTTGCTTCCATATCTTGGCAATTGTAAATAATGTGCTGCTATGATCATTGGGGTGCATGAATCTTTTTGAATTAGTGTTTTTGTTTTTTTTCAGGTATATACCCAGGAGTGGAATTGCTGGGTCAGATGTATGTACACCTTGCTCTTTAACTTATCTACAGACTTGAACAATAGAAAAAGTCTATCCACAAAAGAGGACACTGAGCCCTGAGGCTGGAGGGCCAACCTGACCTCTTCAACTTTCAATCTCACTGTGTTTCCAGAAATGACAATGCATTTATTGCAATCAACTGAGCAATAACATCATCCTCTGATCCTTGGTGTCGCTTTGGTGGGAGGAACAGAGCCTAAAGCTGGACTCATGCTTTTTCCACTCACTTTTCTGGAGTGCTGTCAGTTTAGGGAAACACTCTCAGGGTTTAGGCTTACCTTCTATATCAAGAATTAGCAGACTTTTTTCTATAAAGGGCCAGATAGTGAATAGATTTGTCTTTGTGGGTCATAGAGTCCCTGCTGCCATTATAACACGAAAGTAGCCAGAGACACTACACAAATGAATGGTCATGGCTGTGTTCCAAGGAAATTTTATTTAGAGGCCCTGAAATTAAATTTCATATAATTTTCCTGTGTCTTCAAACATTATTAAAATATTTCAATCTTGCATCGAGTCGAAATATACCTTCTTGTATCATTCATTCAATAAACATTTCTACAAAATAAAACATTTTAACTGCATATGATGAAAGTTTTGGAATATACACGGAGGTAGAGAGAACAGTAGAGTGAATCCCTGTGTCTGTCGTCCAGCTTTGCCATTATCAACACGTGGCCACTCTTGTATTACCTTCCTGCCTCCGCCCACCCCACCGGCCATGCATGGTTCTTCCAAGGAAATCCCAGAAATCGTATCACTCCATCAGCCAATCCTTCAGTACACACCTCTGAGAGATAAAGATGCGATGATTAATAACTAAAAAAATTAACCCTTATTTCTTAATATCATTTATATCCAGTGTTCAAATTTCCTTGACTCATTTTCTTTTATAGTTGATTTGCTTAAATGCAGATCAAAATAAGATCTACGTGATGCATTTAGTTAGTAACTCTCTTAAGTCCCCCTTTTAAACAGCAGCTTGTTGAAGTATAATTGGCCCACTGTCAACCACACATATTGAAAGTGTACCATTTGATAAACTTCCACATGTGAATGTAACCATGAAGCCATCACCACAGCCAAGACAGTGAACATTTCTCTTGCCTCCTAAATTTCTTTGACCCTCTTGGTACTCTCCACTCTGCTCCTCCCCACTTCACCTCACCACCTTCCATCCCAATGCAACCACTAACTTGCTGTCTGTCATTATACATTAGTTTGTATTTTCTAGAGTTTTATATAAATGGAGTCATATAGCATGGATACTGTGTTTTGTCCAGCTTCTTTTGCATTCATGATTGGTTTGAGGTTAATCCATGCTGTTGAGTGTGTCAATAGTTTATTCCTTTTTCATGGTTATTGACAAGCTTTCTACTGGATGAGCTTTCTACCATGGTTTATTTATCTACCCACCAGCTGATGAACATTTGGATTGTTTCCGGTCTTTGGCTATTCTAAGTAAGGCTGTTAAAAGCATGAGCCACAGACAGGGGGAGAAAAAGATTTGCAAAGCATATATTCAACAAAAAGACTTGTATCCAGAGTAAAGAAAGGACCCTCAAATTTTCATAATAAGAAAACAAACAACCCAAGTGAAAATGGATACCAAATTTAAATAGCCACTTCACCAAAGAAGATACACAGATGACAAATACGCACATGAAAAGATATTCAGCACCTTTACTTAGAGAAAATGCAAATTAAAACCAGAAATGAGGTATCAATGCATAACTATTAGAATGGCTACAGTCAAAAGGGCTGACCGACCAAACATTGACAAGGATGAGAAAGAACTAGAACTCTCATTATACTATTGGTGAGGATGTAAATGGTACAACCAATTTGGAAAACAGTTGGGCAATTTCTTAAAAAGTTAAATATACACTGTGGTAGGCAGCATAATGGTCCCCCTGAAGATGTCCTCATGCTAATCCTTGCAGCCCTTCAATAGGGAACCTTATATAAGGAAAAGGACTTTGCATATATGTTTAAATTAACAATCTGGAGATGGAAGAAATACCCTGGATTATCTGGGAGGCCCAATATAATTCCAAGGGTCCTTATAAGAGAGAGGGTCAGAGAAAGAGACTTAAAGCTGCTACAGTGCTGGCTTTGAAGAGGAGGAAGGAATACAGGTAGCTTCTAGAAGCTGGAAAAAGTAAGTAAGAGAATGGATTCTTTTCTGGGACTTACAGAAGTAACTCAAGTTTGTCAACACTTTGATTTTAGTCCAATAAAATGCATTTCAGACTTCTGACCTCCAGCACGGTCAGATAAAACCTTTGGGTTGTTTTAAGTCACTGAGTGTGTAGTAATTTGTTGCAGCAGTCGTAGCAAACTAACTCATACACCTACTTGTAGTCCAGCTGCTCCATTTCTAGTTTCTTGCCCAAGAGAAAAGAAAACATATGTACACTTGTACACAAATGCTCTTAAGTCTTTTTAAATCTGTGAGAGTTGCCTCTCCTTTGGCTTCGGCCGTTTACAACAAACATTGAGTGCCTACCACATCCTTGATCCTACTCTTTAGAGACATAAAGTAAATAAGACTTATTTATCTTTCTTTATGAAGTATTTCATAGGTGCTTCCAGGCCCTAGAGGTCTCTCACTGGCTTATAGTTTAAACAAGCTCTGTTTGTTTGTTTTTTTCCTTGTTCTCTCTCTTTTCTTTCTCTCTTTTTCAAATTGAAGTATAGTTGATTTACAATATTAGTTTCAGGTGTATAGCACAGTGGTTCAGTATTTTTATAGATCATACTCCATTAAACGTTACTACAAAATAATGGCTATATTTTCCTGTGCTGTACCATATGTCCTTGTTGCTTATCTATTTTATACATAATAATTTGTACCTCTTAATCTCATACCCCTATTTTGCTCCTTCCCTCCCCTCACTCCCCACAGGTAACCACTAGTTTGTTTTCTATATCTGTGAGTCTATTTCTGTTTTTCTATGCACATTCATCTGTTTTATTTTTCAGATTCCACATATAATTGATATGTATTTGCCTTTCTCTGACTTATTTCACTAAGCACAATATTCTCTAGGTCCATGCATATTACTGCAGATGGCAGAATTTCATTCTTTTTATGGCTGAGTAATATTCCATTGTATATCTATACTCATCTTCTTTATTCATTTGTCTGTTGATGGACACTTGGGTTACTTCCAGGTCTTGGCTCTCATAAACAAAGCTCCTATGAACATTGGGGTGCATTACCTTTAGCTCTGTTTTCCCACATGGTCCTCATTTGATTGTGTGGAATTTGATTAAAGGATTGTGATCCTGAGCCTCATACTCAGAAACCTGGTGTGATTGTTCAGGGTGCTCATGGTACTTAAGGATAGGCTGTGTAGTGAAAATCTGTTTTTTTCCCCTCTTACCAGGGTCCTTCAAATTCTTTGTGTAAAGACACCCCCATTTCCATTTGGGGCACCATCCTCCCTCTCTTTCTAGATCATGTGACTTTGTTGTGGCTTGACTGACCTCACTCTGTGGTAACAGAACAACCACATGTCCCAGGCTTGGCTAATCAGAGAACTCCAACACCCTGGACAGAGGGGCTGGTTTCAGAATGGGTACTTGGCCTAAGCTGGGTCAGTATGGAAATGCTTGGGGTGTCAAGTCCCTCATCAATGGGTTTCTGGTGAACAGAAAATCAGAGTAGAGGGAATTAGGTTAACTTCAAGGGTGCTAGCTCATGCTGGGGAAACAAGTTGGCAGGTGAATCGTTCTCAAGAGACGCTGATGATGTGTTTCTCGTTTGGGGACATTTTTGGAGCCATCTGGGAAGAGCCTGGCAATGTCAGTGGCTTCGTTCATGCATTGGATCAGTGCACAGAGACACATCAGCCTCCTTGTATCCATTGGCTGGGCCACTGGCAATGGATTGAGATTGGCTTTCAGCCCTGCTCAGGTTTCCAAGCTGGCTGATGCTGACCCTACTTTCCCTCTCCAACGACACCTTCCATCCTTTATACTCCCTTAAACAGACGTCTTCTTGCCTTACCAAATCCAGATCTCTGTCCAAGCCCTGCTCAGCTTTTCCTTCTCCGTTAAGAGTTCTCTGATTCTTCCAACCTCCAATGGCTTCCTCTTACTTCTAACCAGACTGCAGTCAAAGACAGCATTGTGGCAAATGCTTATTTTTGACTGTTTCCTGTATGCTACCCTTATCTTTCAACCACATTTCAGGAACTTTGAGATCAGATGTACCTCTTGTTTACTTAGAGATCTTGGCAGT
Source organism: Camelus dromedarius (assembly GCF_036321535.1). Lineage (NCBI taxonomy): Eukaryota > Metazoa > Chordata > Mammalia > Artiodactyla > Camelidae > Camelus > Camelus dromedarius. The sequence goes on along the minus strand of NC_087459.1, from coordinate 14,519,420 downwards.
CGTTTCATAAATATTTACTGAGTACTAAAGATTCCAGGTAGACAAGATCCATGTCTTCATGGAGGTTGCAATAGAGCAGCTGGGAAAAGATTGTAAATAGGCGAATAAATAAGAATTTATCATATAGCCATGAAATTCAAACAAGATGATGGGATAATGAGCAATGGGAGGAGGGACCACACCAACATGGTGGCAAAGAAGGCTTCTTTGAACAGGTGGCATTTAAGTCAACACAATTAATAGATTGATTGGCTTTTCTCCCTCTTTTTGATTTTAGTGTGGTGGTTTGTGGCAAGGACAGTGGCCAGAAGAATTTCTAACTTTCCTTTCTTCTTGTGCTTTCGCCAAATTCCTTCCAAATAGCATGAGATGCTCCAACAGAGTATGGAAGACAGCCTGTAAGAGGGTCCACAGTGATCCCTGCATCTTGGTATGCATATCTTTGTGTAATCCCCACCCCTTGAGGGTTCGCTGGACACACTGACTTTCTTCTAACAAACAGAGTATGGCAGAAGTGATGGGGTGTCACTTCCAAGTTTAGTTTATAAAATGACTCTGGTTTCTCTCTTGCTCTCTCTCTCTCTCTCATGATTCACTCCGGGTAAAGCCAGCTTCCATCTCAGGAGGCAGCTCTATGTAAAGACCCACAAGGCGAGGACTATGGGCTGTGACCTGCAAATCCATCTGAGTGGCCTTGGACATGGAGTCCCCACCTTGGGTCTTCAAGCGAAATTGCAGCCCTGACTGACAGTTTGAGCCAGAGGCCCTCGGCCAAGCTGCACTCAGGTTTCTGAGCAACAGAAACTGTGAGATGGTAAGTATTTTTTGTCTTAAGCCACTGGATTTTGGATAATTTGTTATGAAGCCACAGGTAATAAATAGGGCCAAACAGGTGTGGTCATCTGTAGGGTCAGTCTGGGTTTGCCTGTGTCTACTGATGGGTGGGGAAGATACCACAGTATCCAGGCAAATCTTCTTCATCAGACTAAACAGCCATCCCCAGGAGCCCCTCTCATGGCCTTTCAAGCATTTGCACACTGGATTGTAATTGTCTACTTAGGGTATAGTTTACATTACTAGAATGTAAGCTTCACGAGTAACCTTGAATGTGTTCTTTTTTCCTTACTTCCAGTACCTTGTTATCATCATCAACATGCTGAGAATTGAGAAGGCTGTACACCCAGTAACTCCCTTTACCTTTGTAACAACCCTATGAGAAAAAGTATTAGAGCATCATTCTGCAGATGCAAAGCCAAGACAGAAAACAGTTCAGTTGCCTAAAGTGATGCCACATGTAAGTGGAGGAGCCGGGATTTGAACCCAGGCAGCCTGACCTTAAAGCTCTTAGTAAACTTTTGTGTTTCAGTAAGTGAGGGAGTGTGACTTCTGAGTACTGCCCCGGGGAGCTGGATCCCTCTCTGTACTTTTTGTGGGTGTTTTTAACCCCTTGAACGTCATTTGTTGTCAACATCTTACAGGCTAATTTTGCTGGACCATTTGTACACATTCTCGGGGCATCCTGTGCCCTTTTCCATTTCCCTGTTCACTCTGCTAAGCCCTCCCCAGAAGGCTGGGCTCTCTTCTCTCTTTTGGAGTTGTTCATATTTTCAGATACTTTCTTCACCAGGCATGTTGATATGTGAGTTGCAAGCAAAGCCTTGCAGAGACAGATTTTTGAGCAATTATCAGTTTAGGGACTCATGTAACAATAAACTTCTCTTCAAACAAATCAGAAGGTCCCAGAGCAAAACTCTTTAAGCTCATCATTTTATCAGAGACCCTCAAAGGGCCTTTCTTTAAAATTTTTTTTTATGGCTTATTTTTTTTAATGAAATATAGTCAGTTTACAGTGTGTCAATTTCTGGTGTGCAGCATAATATCTCAGTCATACATATACACTTGTATTCCTTTTCATATTCTTTTTCATTATAGGTTACTACAAGATCTTGAATAGAGTTCCCTGTGCTACACAGTAGGACTTCGTTGTTTATCTATATTATGTATAGTAGCGTGTATCTGGAAAGGAATTCAAGGGGCCTTTCTGACTCTGGGTTGCCACACTGAGACATTTCAAACACAAACTCTTATCACTTTGGTTGCTGAGAGCCAGGCTTCTTTGGAACAGATAACGTGGCTTCATGCCAGTTCTGCAAGAATGTGCCTGCAAAGGGATGATTACATTTCTTTTTAAAAGTATTGACAATTTTCCCCCCTAGTGGCTTAATTTGGGTTGTGATGTAAAAGAGAGGCGTGAAACAGAATTTTTCAATAAAAAAACATGACTCACACTCTGTAATGTCGTCTGGGCTTGGTTTGGCCTTGATGAATTCAGCGCTTTAAAGGGTATGTCAACACAGCAAATTTTATGCCCTCAATAAAACTTGTGAGTGAGCTCAGTGAGAAATTCCAAGGTCTGGGAAGACAATTAACGTTTGAAATATATATTGAGTTGTTTACGGCGACATTTTATGTGGCCACAGAGCGGTCCCCGGGATGTCACGAGGGAAGAATTTCCCTAGGAAATGCAAGGTTTGCTTTTCAAATAACACTGGCGTGTCAGATTGCTCCCTGAGCATAGGGGCAAGTAAGAAACGGCTACCAATGGACATCCAGTTCTCTAACCATATCATGCCATTCTGCTTGTTTTCCGTTCCACCTGGCAATAATCTCCTGGAGGGTATTTGCTGTCCGCATCTTAGCAACTTAATTTCATTGGGCCATTTGTACCGCTTTGTGGTAGTTCTGTATGTGTATGTGTGTTGGGGGAGGTTTTCTTAATCAATTCCACTTGAGTTCAATCTCCAGCCTTGTCTCTTAGTCAATGTGTGACCTTATACGAGTCATATTACCTCTCAACTTCATTGTCTGTGGTGAGAATTAAATAATACAACATGTTATAAAGAGCTTTATTAATTATAATATGGCTTATAATTTAGGAAATCACTATTACTTCTTTGTGTAGCACTTTCTGAGGATGACACACAGAATGTGGGAAGATCTAAAAATGTAATCTGCATGTATTGGTCAGTTATTGTTGCATCAATGCTGTGTGACAAACAGCCTCAGAATTTCATTGGTTTACAATAATATTTTAAAATTATATATTGTTTTATTATATACATACACATATTTGTTTATTTTTTTGCTCATTGGTCTGTGGCTTGGCTGAGATAGCTCTACTTCAGGATGCAAATTGAGTTTAGACGTGCTCTACGTGTACCACCTGGGATATGCCCTTTCGTGGATGATGATAGCAGTGCAAGAAGGGTGAGCAGAAACACAGGATGCCTCTAAGTCCCAGGCTCTAAACTCACACACATTTTCCCATATTCCATTGGCCAAAGCCAGTCATATTACTGGCTCAGCATCACTGGGGCTAGAGAGTATACTCCGTTGGTAATGATCCACTTCAAGAAAGAAGGGAACCTTGGGGAAATACAATATCACCTACCGCAAAATATTTGTATAAATAAAAAGAAGAATCTGAGGTCATTATGTAAACAAAAGGCGCCCAAGAAACATGTAGTTTTCTCTCTTCTATATTTAAGCCTCAAATTACTTGAATTGACCTTCTATGCTACAACCTAAATAGGGTTAAGTTCTTTCTTTTCTTGCGTTTGACGAAGTCATAGATTGAATGACTCACTTTTCCTTTCAGAAAGTCTTGTACTTATTAGTCAAGGTTTCGGGAAAGTCTCTGGCTGACTGTGAAATGTCTGTTTTATCAGTTCTTCTTGAAATGTCAATGATCCGTCAAGATAGGAAAAGAGTTATGTGTTTACTCATCTATTCAAATCAAGTGATGCTATGGTGTGCGTGAGACCAGGAGTCAGGACGAAATCCAAGGTTCCAGTCCCAGCTCTGCCACTGAATTTGGACAAGTCTGTGATCTTCTCTGGGGAGAAAAAGAGAAAAGAAGCTGGGGGCGCTCCAGGGCACATCATTTTATGATGCTAACTCGTCTCAGTAATCTCTCAGCACAGAAGTCATTGCCTAAATAAGCATTCCTTCCCAACTGCAGTCTCGTCATTTCACCTAAAAGTTGGCAGATGTGACTTGCCCTCGGGTGTGAACATCTTCAGGAAAATGTTTTAAATGTAGTGTTTAAAAAATCTATAACAATTATGCAGGGTTTTTTTTTAAAGTTCATAGAACAATTTCGCTGCTTTTTGCTCATTAAATATTTCTGTTTTTCTCATTGTTGATCCAGTAATTTCACTTCCAAGGAAATAATCAGTGATGAGGAAAGAGGTTTATGTACCAAGATGTTCACTGTGGCACTTTTAAAAAAATTAAAGTGAAAAATTGAGCAGAACCTAAATGTCTAATAATAAGGGACTGATTGGGTAAATTATTGTAAATCTACTTAATGGACTATAATGCAGATGTTAAAATAATGTTTTAATGACTTGAGAACATTCTCATAATATAATAATAGATGAAATATGTAAAATAAGTAAACCGTGGTCTTGTATAAACATCAATTCTTTAAAAATGTACATAATAAGATTATAAGGGAATTCAGAAACGTGAGTAGTGGTTGTCTCAATACTGTGAGATTGTTAGTGCTTTATATTCCCTTCTTTATGTTTTTCCGTATTTTTTGGCTTCGACAAAAAACATTACATTTTCATTTTTTTTTTCATTTTTATTAAAGGAATACATGTATGTGGTTAAAAATCAAAAAAATCTTAAAATGCCTAGAATGAAATAGATCAAGTCTAGCCCCCCAGAAATTGCTGTTCATTCTTTTTCAGCTATTTCTTTGGGTATTTCTCCCATGTGTCTATATCATGTACTTAAGCCTCTATTACTGGAATCATGAGTTTTAGGAATTCCTTACCGACTTCTGGTTGTGACGGTTGAGGATTTAGTCCTCTAATCAGCTTCGCCACTTTCTCTTCTCACCCTTCATTGTCTCAATTTACCATGTTTCAGTTTAATTATATCAAAATGTTTGGTTAAATCAATAATAATGTTTACATTATTATGACTGTGTAAATATTGTTTACGGCTGATATGTGTTTAGTTCCCTCTGTATGTATTCCTTTTCTTCTGAATTCCCCAACTATGTTAATACCAGTTGACAGTTTTCCAAATGTAGGGACACAGTCCCGGGTGCTCTGTAGCTTCTGTCCTTTTCCCCTTCCCTGACGACATGTCCCTGACCACCCTTATTGGATGGCTGAGTCTTTAAGTCCTTAGCTCAGTACTGTTCTGGGACTTACTGTCCCTCGTCTGCCATGTTGGATTCCTCAGATCCTGTTTCTTCCCGTTCCTTTATTTACTCGCTCCTTTAGGTGGAGTTTATCCATTCAGCAGCGTCCCAAAAAAGAGTGCATGAGAGACAAATATTTTTGATCCTTCCATGTCTAAAAATACCTTGCTTGTAGACTCCCATTTGACTGATGGTTGAGCCTGAAATAGAATTTCCCCCCAGACAGTTCAAGAACTTTCCATCTCCTGGCACTCACTGTTGCTGATCAGAAGTGATGAATTTATGGGTCCTGAGCCATCAGGATGCAGGCTGAATGGGACAGAGGTGAACAGAAAGAGCCTGGACCAAGAGTCTAGCTGGGAGGAAGAATATGAATGGATACAGAAGAAACATAAATAGTCGGCGCATCAGAGAGGTCGAACTCCGATGGATTGTTCAAGAGTTGAGCAGGGACTGCTGTGATGCAGGCAAGAGAAGTAGCTCAGAGAAGTCAGCTCAGACCTGCCCCACGGTTCCCTGGGTTCAGAGCTCAGGCTGTCAGAGATACAGAAGGTTCCAGGTAGCGGAATAGCTGAGGTGGGCTCCGATCGGAGGAGCGGCTCTGGGCTCAGGTGTGCGCTGTCCTGTGCTGCCTGCTCCCACCGGGAAGTCAGAAGCCTTCGGTGCAAAGACTTCTGACCGAGACAGACAGGCAGAGCTCCTGAGACCCAACCAAAGGCTCTGAACTTGATCTTGATTAAGGTATTACTAAAGAATCCTACATCCCTCACTCCTTCCAGCAACCTCTCCTTGAATTCCAGTTGGAGGAAAAAAAAAAAAAAACTGGCTTTAAACACAAGGCTTCCCCAGCCTCAAGGTCAGCTCACACTCTGCCACCTGCTTCCGTGGGGAATAGTCAGCTCCACGGGGTTGCTGATGGTAAGGGTTAGGTACACTCAGGAAACACCACTGTGATCTCCACTGAAACAGCGGTGCCCTGCCATGGGACCTGTCCGTCTGGCCCTATTCTCACAGTGACATAGGGGAGAGACAGACATAAATAGGTGTGGGTCTGAGGTCACACGTGGTTTTCATGCTGAAAGCGATTTTGGTGGAAAGGAAACAGCTGAAACCCTCCTGACGCTCTTTATTGTCGTCAAAGAGCCGAAAGCAGGAAATACAAGACTCCCTTTTACAACACTGACCTTCTTTCAGATTAGCTTCCCCAGAAGTTTGAACAAGGAATCAGCGGGAAAAGAAAATGATTCGGGATCACTGTTGAATGGTGGGCAGTTTTTCAAAGTGTTTTAATGTCTTGCAAGAGTGGATCCGCTTGACTAGAGTTGGCAGCTGGCTGCCAGGGAGGGTTGCAAGCTCAAGAACTCGGCACTTCGGTCTTTCTAGGGTTTGATCTGCTCTAACACATTATACTTTTGCCAAGGTCATTGCCACCCTTTAGAAGATGATGAGACAATACTGTGTTTAAGGCAGACTTGCAAGTAAGTTACCCACCCATGGAAGAAACTTTTTGGTAACCAGCCCCAGCTTTTTTTAAAGCTAAACCCAGGTACCTAGATACAATGAAGCAGCATTTCTTTGTTTCCTTAATGTTGTGCTCAGTTGAAGTGAGAGTTTACAAATATACATTTTAATTTTGTTGAGCCCCTGTTATATGCTAAATTATGGAGAAGAAGGTTTTCCAAGGATTCCTAAGGTGGTCTTAGATGCTAAAAACTTATGAATGAGAGAATAAAGCCGGAAGAAGAAAGTAGAAAAATATTATCATTGGTGCTAGTACCAACGCCACCATCATTACTATTATCTCTTCTGGACCAGTATGAAATCCCACAAGGAGAGTCTCATTATAAGGACACGGGCAGAGGGAAACCCGTCCCTTCACAGCTCCCCAGATGGGTCTCTCCCTTTCTTTCTTCCTCTCTCACACACACTCACAACTCAGAAGTGTACAGAAAAGTGTCTTTGATTGATCACACAACTTCACTTAGCTGACCTATTTTAGTCTAAAAGGAAAATCAGCGAATGCCCTAGATTTCGGAGAAGACTGGCAAGTCTCCGTTCATCTTTCTGCTCACGGCTCTCATTCTACACCCCAAACTCAAGATGACAATTTTTCTTCTTAATAGGCTTGGGGAAAGGAGACCTGGGGGCTCCCATCTGCCTTCCCCTTCCTCCTTCCCCATCCTAGTCCCGACATGTATACGTTTACTGCCAAACAGAGCCCACGGAAGGGAGGTCTGTTAATTATTCCATTTGATAAACATGCTGACTGAGCACCAATAATAGTAGCTCATACTGCACTCTTACCATGACCCCTTTACACATCGCATCTCCCCCTCACTACGGTCCTAGGAGATGGTCCATTATCACCCTTCTCCAGAGGGCAGACGGTGAAAGTTCAGATGAACTTGTTCAAGGTCACTCAGTTTTAAGCAGTGGCATTAGGACTTCACTGTATTGTGCAAAATAGTAATTATATTTTGGTGGGAATCGTTGTGTGTATGCAGGGGAGAGAAGATACAGATAAATAAGACTCAATTCCTCACTTCAAAGTTACCTAGAACCCAATCAAGGCATAAAGTGGGGATGCAGGTAAACAAAAGCTTGACCAAAGGACAAGGTGGAGCTTTGGAGGGGGGGGGTCGGGGGTTGGTAAGAAACCGGGTGCTGAGTCTGGGCTGAATATGAAACTAACCAGCTTCTACGCCTCAATATGTGAGTGTAGGACCCAACGGTGGGTCACAGCATTGAGAGGCCACTGGGTTAAATCCGGTCTGGGGCAGAAACAGGCAGGACAGGAGAATTAGCCGACTGATGGTGTGAAAGCTGATGCAGACAGAGTTTTAAAGAGTCCAGCTCCCTGCGTGACCCCAGGCGCTGTTTTTCTTCTGTATGAAAGACACATTTCCCATGCTTTATAAGCAAATGTGAAGTCACAGGCAACAGCTCCTTGTCCCAGTGCAGAGGCCGCAGGCTCTCAGCCTTTGGAAGAAGCAGTCTTTGGGAAGGAGGCCCTTATAGAGGTCCACTGGGCCATTTCAAATTATACCTCTCCTGTGCTTACTTTAAAATAAAAACAAACCTCACTTCATTGAGATATGCTAGTTCTGAAATGATCTTGCACTGTACACTTAAAATTTTGCGAAAAGGAAGATGGAGACCTTACATTATATGGTCTTGCTACAAAAGAAAAAAATGTTTAAATAAATAAATCAATAGAAGTAAAAGAGGTAAGAGGGAACTTTTGGAGGTGATGGGTAAGTCTGTGGTTTCCTTCTGAGGTCTGAGTAAGAACGTATCAAGTCAAGAGGAAACGCTGTGTCTGCAGAAGAAACAGAAAGAGTAACTCTTATCACCCCCTGTTCCGCCTGTTTAGGGAATGGTACCTTCCTCTTTGTCTGCCTCCTGCACCGACCTGCCCTGCCTTATCCTCTCTGCTGATTTCCTGCTTCAGTGCAGGGAGAGTGGCCCTGACCAGGTGAGCACATAGGTAGAGGAGAGATGGTACAAAGGTTCAAAGCAGTGGGGTGGTTAGTACAGCAACGTGGGAGGAAATGAAAAAAAAAAATAAAGGTCAGTGTGGGCAGAAATGAGTGTGTTAGGGCCAAAGAGAGGAAGGGAAGCTGAAGTAGGAGGGGCTTGAATTTTCAGGAACATGGTCAAGAGGCTGGTCTAGAGCCCATGATCATGAGCTGGGCACAACGTAAGAGGCTCCCTGGATAACCAGATTCCTGAGTGATGGAGGGTTTGGTCCTCCACCCAGGAAAGCTGGCCCTTGTCATCCCTACAGTGTTTGCACGGATGAAGTGGGTGTGGGTTATCTTTTTCACAAGTCAGGGATCCCTCTGTGATGCTGAGGACGAAATGATAAACAGAGAAGATTCAATGATGGTGTCTTTTTTTCTGTAGCCTGCCTTGAGGAAGGTAAAGGAAATATGGTTTAGAACCGGGAATGCCTTCATTTCCATAAGCAAGTGCAAAGGAACTGAATTGGTCCAGGGCATCTTCAACACTGTGCCCATTTTTATGATAATGCAGACTCTCTCGGCTGACTGGATCCCTGCCCAGAAGCATAGGGTGTCCTGTCTGGCAGAGAAAGGAACACAAATATGGGACCCTCTCTCAGGCCAAACTCTGCCTACCTCCTGTCCGGATCTGTTGTGAAGAACTCTTGATCTCATTTCTCATCTAATATCAGTGAGGGCAAGAGTAGGGCAAGAGGAGGCTGAGAGGAAGGGTGGAATCAAGGATGGCTTCCCTGATGAGTGTTGGGTGATTAGATGGATGTTAATGCCACAAACACAGGGAGAGATTTGGAGGAAAAACTGATGAACTCCATTTTTGATTTACTTGGCTTGAGAGTCTGCAGGACATTTGGTTGGACACCAGAAGGTAGTTGGAAATACAGCTCTGAGCTTGTGAAAGCAGAGGACTTGGAAAGTTGAAGCAATACCTTCTAGGGAAAACTTTCCCCTTCTCCTCCAAACTCTCCCAGCTCCACCTCTCAGACAGCTCCAAGTGGCATTTTTGGAAATTGTTTTCCCAACATCCTAAAGAAAGAGTCAAGCCGTCTAAGCAAAGGTAATCTTAGCTGCATCCACACAACGCTTTCCCCCTTCCCTGACTCTGTCATCAAGCAAAGCAGTGAATGACTTTTTTCCCCCTGAAAGAGATCTCTGTGGTGTGTGTGTGTGTGTGTGTGTGTGTGTCCCACATTGACAGGCAATTCTCAGACGCTAGCTGGGTGTCCTATAGTTCAATTCAATTCTGACACCATCTTCACTGGACCCTACGAGGCGGCCCCCCCCCAACCCTCCTTCGGACGCCAGTGGGGGGTTTGCCCCCTGTGCTTCTGCCCAACTGGCTCTAGACTGAGGGTTCCAACAACTCCCTCCTTGGCTTTGTTTAATTTGCTAGAATGACTCACAGAACTCAGAGAACTATTTTACTCACTAGATCGCCATTTATTACGAAAGGCTAGAACTCAGGAACAGCCAGATGGCAGAGACGCACAGGGCAAGGCGTGGAGAAAGCGAGCAGAATTTCCCCACCCTCTTCTAGCACCTTCTGTGTTCACCAACCTGGAAGCTCTTTGAACCCTGTCCTTTTGGGTTTTTATGGAGCCTTAATTACTCAGGAACTATTGGTTAACTCAATGGCCATTGGTGATCGGACTCAAGTCTTCAGCCCCCTCCCCTCCCCGGGCAGGCAGGGTGGGTGGGACTTAGGGTTCTGACCCTCTCACCACTTGTCTGGCTCCACTGGCCAGCAGCTGCCATCCTAAGGTACTTTCCAAAAGTCACCCAATTCACATAACAAAAGACACCTTGATTGCGCTCCACGCTTAGGGTTTTAGGAGCTCTGTGCCAGAAACGGGGATGAAGACCAAATATGTATTTCTTATTATAAATCACAGTATCCTGCTCCCTAATTCATCATTGATTTCAATTTTCATAATTTCTTAAAGGTTTCTGATTGTTAACAGTCCATGAGACCTCCAACTGTTTCTTTCATTCATTCATTCATTCATTCATTCATTCATTCATTCTGTGTGCCTGTCACTGAGGAACAAGAAACACAAAATCTCCACTTAGATCTCAAGGAGAGGGAGACACACATTAAACAAATAATAATCAAATAACCATTTAAATTTGGATTTTTCGTAAATATTATAAGAAAGAAGGACATCTCTCAGACTGGAGGATTTAGTCCAGTCTGGTCTCAGTGTCTACGTGGAGAATGATCCCATTTTCTGAGATGGGACACCCAGGAGGAGGGCCCAGTTTGGGTGTGGCTCTTGGGAGGCAAGTAAGACTCAAATGCATTTAGAGCTCACTATGCACCGAGCACCATTCTACGCCGGTTACATTCATATGATCCTCCCAGCAACCTATGAAGGAAGGACCAACATGATCCCCATTTCACAGACGGAGGCTCAAGCAAAGAGGGTGAAGTGACTCTCCCAAGGTCACACAGCTGGTGAATGGTAGGGCCAGGACTTCACACCCACACTGGCCGGCCCCAGAATCCACACTCTTTACCATCTCACACAAAGCAGACTCGCTCATCAAGCTTTATTTAGATGTGCTCAGCTGAAGATTCTGGTAGGACAGCTGAGTGACAATTTGATAAACAAGCTCCTTATCACTTAAACCGGTCTGAGCTGGGATTTCTGTTATTGCTGGCAAAAGCATCTCAACACAGGCAGAAGTGAGTGGCTGGCTGAAATCGTCAAACTCAGGAGAGAGGGCTGGCGATACCTTCATGTTCTACCTCCAGCAGGGCATTTTGGGTTCTCCCCTCTGCTCCAAAGTGTCTAATCCTTATTGGATTTGCAAGGACTATAGTGTCTTCTAGGAGACAAAGACACATAAGTGATGATGCTTCTTTTTAAGATTAAATCCAAAGAGCGTGTCTGCCTGCTGCATGGATAACAATACCCATTTGCAGATTCTGCCTTGCTGCCCCCACTGATACACATACACAGAAGCCATAAGGCCCTCTGAAATGACTTTATGTGTAAGCTAAGTTGGATGTGGTGATGGATGTGAAAACTGGCAAGTCTGAACAGCAGAAAAGCAAGTGGAGCAGAAACAGCTCTCAGAGCAATGGATGCAGGATGCTCAGGCTTCCTGTCCTGGGCATCTCGCATCCCACTTGTCTTGCAGCAAATATTGTACCTCTACCTTGTTCCAGACTGACTAAGACTGATTAAAACCCTTTAAAAGGCTCTTGTTGACAAGATTTGCTAAAGAACATTCTAGTGACTAAACAAAATTATGGTGCAATTTCACTTGATTAAAGACAAAACCAAAGCCCGTGCAACTTCCAGTGGATAATATTAAGATAGCAACTTAAAAACATCTTTAAAGAGAGAGAGAGAGAGACACCAGACACATGCACAGAAAGAGAGACCACCATGTGAACACCCAGCATGAAGGCGGCCACCTGCAAACCAAGGAGAGAGACCTCAGAAGAAACTAGCTCTGCTCGAATCTTGATCTTGGACTCTGGAAATAAATTTCAACCGTTTGGTCTGTGGTATTTTGTTAGTGCCAGCCTAGCAAATTGATACATCCTTGCCCCTCTTAGACAAGGTCAGGAGCCCCTTCTCCGGACAGCCCTCCTGCTTTCTTCTATCACAGCACCTATATCTCTGTAAGACCTGCCTTGACGTGTGAGGGGGTTACATCCCAATAAACCCATCATGAGTTGAAAAGATTGAAATTTGAAAATGCGCTTAATACGCCTAACCTACCAAACATCATAGCTTAGCCTAGCCCACCCAAAACGTGCTTAGAACACTTACTGCATGAACCTACAGTTAGGCAAAATCATAAAACGTAAAACTCATTTTATAGTACAGTGTCGAACATCTCATGTAATTTATTGAATACTGTCCTGAGAGTCAAAAACAGAATGGTTGTCTGGGGATGGAATGATGGTAAGTGTGTGGGCTATTCACCCTCGGGATCACGTGGCTGATCGGGAGCTGCACCTGCCGTGGCCACCCAGCTTCGTGAGAGAGGACCGTATCATCTCTCGCCAGCCTGGGAGTAGACCAGCATTCAAAATTCCAAGTACGGTTTCTACTGAAACAGTCACTTTGACACCATCACCAAGTTGAAAAATTCCAAGTCGAACCATCATGACTTGGGGACCACGTACAGAGGAGGAGTTGGTAGGAGCAGGAGATGCAGTTAGAGGGGGCACAGGGGCCAAGACAGACAGAGAATGAGAGGAACCCAGTGTTGCCAACTCATCTGAACTTTACACAGAGAGACCAGAAATCAGGATTTAAAGTGATATTCCTTGATTTTATTTTATTTTTTTATTTTTTAAAACATTTTTTTTATTGATTTATAAGATACTCCTTGATTTTAAAAGGTAGTCCAGTGTTTTGGAAAAAAATTAACTACTCCATAGCTAAAACCAGTGGTTCACTGCTGGAAGTGATTTTGCTTACTGGCCAACGCTGGCAATGTCTGGAGACATTTGTGGTTTCACACCTGGGGAGAGGTGTGCTACTGGCATCTGGTAGATAGAAACCAAGGATGCTGCTAAAATTCTGCCATGCGTGGGACAGCCCCCAACCACAGAGCACCACCCAGCCCCAAATGTCAACGATGCTGAGGTTGGGAAAACTTGCACTAAGGAGAACATGCCCACGGATGGAATCTGTTGGTGTGGTCAGCAAATCTTTAAAAAGGAGCAGATGGGCCAGGAGCTCAAGGATGGCCCTCTTCCCGCCAGGCTCCCCCAAATGCCGGCCCACTTCCTTTATGCTTCAGCAGAAGTGATTTTTTCCACCACACGCCTAACACTCCTCATTAAGTAATCACCACCCACAGCCCCTTATGTCTACATCTCTAATCACCCCAGGTACAAAAGATGCCCTGTTTACAAGAGGCAGCTGGAGATCAGCCACTTACAAGGCTATTAGACTAAACTCAGTGCCTTCCTTATCTCATCTCTGTGGGCTGCACACTTCAGGTTGGTAGGTTTTGCCTACTCAGCCCTTTAGTCCAATGACTGCCCAGCCTGGTTGCTGAAATCTTGCTGGTGGAGCACAATTTCCTATCCGAAGCCTAAATAGTTCCGTTGATATGTTTTAAGCAGCAGAAGCAGCAACAGCAGCAAAATCCACTCTTCCACAAACTGTATTCATAGCAGATTGTATGAATCACATTTCAATAGTCTTTTCCTCATTAAAATGAGAGGAAAGATAAATAATTTTGGATAAACCTTTGTTGTTATGCAAGAGTATGTCTAGAGCAACTGTTTTTGGTCCAATGAACTAGAAGCTGCAAACTCAAAGATGCCTATGGAGGCCAGGCAGGTAATGGGAAGGCAGGAAGCAGGCCACTAAAATAGAGAGTGGTGGGAACTGGGACAACCTGGAGGGGGCTCACCCAGGCTAGAAGGGGCATCTGTCGCTCGTGTCCAGCCAATGCTGCAGGATGGCAATCGGGTCCAGTGTAGCGAGAGCTTTTGACATTTTAATAGAACTAGAAATCTGAAGTTTTAAATAAATGTATTTGTTTTAAGATACCCTGCAGAATTTCTCTAAAACCATTCATGCTGCTTAGATGTGGCTTGTGAGTTACCGGACAGTGATCTCCATTTAAATTCTTAGGAGCTGTCTGCTTTCTGCATATGAGAGTAAATCAGTCCAGAATGTTAAAAATGGACCAAGTTAAGAAGGAAGGGGTGGTGGATTCCAGACTTGGAAAAAGAAATGGTTTTCCTACCCCTCAAGCAAAACCTCATTAACCTCGTCAGCATTATAATGGTCACCTGTGTACTAGGCTGCCCACTCACATAAAAGCCTGATCACAGTGCTTTTTATGACACTCTGGGAAATACTGTCTCCATTTTGCTGATGCGAAGCCCATGTCTCAGAGAAGTAACTCCTCATGGTCACATGACTAATAATAACTGCTCACGATTACATGACAGTATTTGAGCCCAGGTCTATGTAAGCTTTTATCCATTACCCTCTACTGACCATGGATGTCATTTGGAACTGAGGATGAGTATTTCTGAACTTTAGAAAGGCATTTTGCAGTTTTCTACCATATTCATGGAGGTGGAGTGGTCCATGGGATGATCACATGAGAATTCTAGACTCTTGAGATGCAAGACAACGTAAAGGACAAAGTTGGCTAATTCATCACTTTCCGGAGCAGCTCTCAATCCACGTCTGAGGGAGGTTGGTGTATACATACCCCAGTTCCCTCACGCCTCTTAGGTACCTGTTCTACATCATCACCCAGGGTTGCCTGCAGGAGTAACTTGCTTGATATCCTATATTGGTTTCTTTCTCTTCTCAATCTTACTGCTTTCCCCACTTTTGCCTCTCAAATCAACTACGCATGTACGAATACTTTTCTGGGGATCTGCCTTTGGGAGAACCCAAACTAAGACATGAGGGCACCTCAAGTTCTTTGGTTTTTGCAAAACTTGGATTGTGTTTGCTTCAGTTGAAGCTAGTCATGTCACCAAGTTTCAGTCATCTGTATTTATTATATAAAGTCTTATGTCATCAGAGGGCAGATTACAGCAGAATTTAGCACTGGTTTTAACTCAAACTTACTGGTAGGACAATTCAAAAAAGGGGAGGGAAGATACAAATCAAAAGGATTTGGCCGCAAAGAAGATACTTAACTGCTGTGATCTCTGCTGGGTTCTCACTGGCTAGATTATGATTGATTGTCTACAGTGCAGCATTGCCAGTGATGAGAAGCTCTTTTCTTTCATCTTTCTGTTTAATTTTCTTTCTAATGACCTTAAAGGAAGAATTCTTTGGCCCTGGAAATTACTTTGGATTGTAACAAGAGAAATCTGGAACCCTTTTACTATTCCTTTTAATAGTCATTCGGGGACACAGTGTAATTGAATTAAGACACTTCCAAGAGGTGAATTATAGGATAATAATTCAGACCTTTCTGTTTAATAGGAGCTGGCCTGTGGCCTTGGGTCCACTAGATCTAAAGGGGTGAATTACTGCTCCATAACTCACAAGGTCCCATTTAAAGAGACCCTGGTTAAAGAGAATTAACATCATCAACCAAGTCTGGCAAAGGCAATTCAAGATCTAACAGTAAGGAGTGAGAGGAACAAAGAAATGAATTTGGAAACTTGGCACTTCACTCAAAGAAGTCAGACATCAGAGAATAATGTCAGACCGTCAGTAAAAATGAATGGCCTCTCAGCCCAGCAGAGCCCTGGGTATTTTCCACCAAAGCCCTGACATGCGTGTGTGAAACTCTTGAGCATCTTACCTTTTCAGAACTGATAAAATAACTCACTGGGCTTTAACCCTAACCAGGACACAGGCCAGGTGTTCAGCAGGTACCTGCATCTTGGAGGCAGAATGGACAGTGACATCCTCAGGCTCCCTGATATTTCTCTTCCTGGCATCCCTACAAATGTTTTTCTCGCTGATGCCTGAAATTTCACCATTCACAATTCATTTGTTTGGGCTGAACGTGTGCATCTTTCCATTTTCTCTTTTTAAAAAGGCGTCGATGTTGCACAAAAATAAATGTGAGGCACTACACTTGTAGACAGATAGGAGTTCATATCTAAACTCCGCAAGTCACAATCTGTCAAATCTTGGGTAAATTGCTTTCCCTCTCTGGTTTCCAGGTTTCTCATCTGTAAAGTGAGGGTTGTAATAATACTACCTTCTTAAGGCTGTCAGGAAGATTAGATAAAAGAATGGATATAATAACACTTAGCAAAATGCCTGACATAGACATTTTGATAAAGAATAAACATTAGTATTGAAAAATATCCTTCAGAGAGCAACGTGCATGCCAAGAATCACTTATCTGACTGTGTTCTTCTTTTAAATTCTAGAATGTGAATGTTGTTCCATGTAAGAAAAAAAGGATGATGAATAGAGTATATTTCACAGGTAGCTTTTTCTAATATGGCACTGATAGGTAGTTAGCCACCTCTGAGGTGAATGTAACTTCTGGAAATTTCTAGAAACCTAGAGAAAACCACCTCAACTCCATAGGTTTCCGTCCAGTTCAGGACGTCAGTACCAGCTGACAGGATCCGCCCAATTTTTACTCCCTCTGAGGCTTCCTGCCTCTCATCGGCCAACCTTCTGCTGTCTGTCCCAAACTTTTACCTAAAGATTAAAAAAAAAATGAGCTTATAATTCATTACAGTTCATTAAAATGAAAATAAAATTTATTTTGCATCAAAATGAAAAAAATTCAACTCATTTATTATTAGCATATAAATGGCATTTTTTAATGTCACTCTGCCTCAAAATCACTTACATTTTCAATGATCACAGCACACAAAATTAATTTTTGATCGCCTTTTGTGATTTGGCTGAAAACTCTTATTTCTTTTTGTGCTTTAAACAGCAAACTGTATCCACTGCTATTCATAGCAAATTTTAGATAATGAAGCAATTAAAAATACATGGATTTAAGATCTTATCTCATTTTTCCTTTGGCCTATTTCTGCTTCATTATTCATGAAGGGATATGTTTAATTCAGAGTTAGTAATTGCAGATATATCTGGTATAAATTGTGCCTCATATTCCTTACCCATTTCAATTTATTTTAGCAAATAGATCTCTGTTTGAAAAAAGCAGTTGAGAGCCAGGAGAGTATGATAAAAAGGCAGAAATCTATATGTGTGTGTGTGTGTATGTGTGTTGATTGGCATATCCAAACAAGATTTCAAAAAATGTTAATAATTACGTTTCCTGAGGATTTACTGAGAGCTAGACACTGTGCTGAACAATTACAAAAGGCATTTCATTCAATCCTAAGAGTAATCATATAAGGGAGATACAGTTAGTGCTTCCATTTTGTAGACATGGAGACTGAGGCTCAGAGAAGTTATAAAACTGACCGGAAGGCATGCAGTTAGAAACAACAGAGAACCAGGGTTGGGACCTGGTTTATCTGCCTCCAGAGCCTGTGTCCAACCACCCATTACACCGTTGTCTGTGTCCTGGGGCTACGTGCAGCTGAACCTCAGAGAAGTTAGTCAAAGGCTTGAAATCGTCCTGCTGCTCCACCTAATAGCGTCCCCCGTTCATAAAGTTGCTGGTCCGAGGAGCTTGTCACTTAGTCGGTTTCCACGAGCCTGAAATATATTTTAGAAATTTATCCTAGGGAAGTAGCAGAACTTGGTACATGCAGTTTCTTGCAATGCAACATGTCACCGGGCTTTACATACCAATAAAAAAGAGAAAAGAGAAAAAAAGAAAAGAAAAAAAAAAAAAAGAAAGAAAGGATCTATCCTTAAAAAGTTCAATTACAGGTTAAATAAATTCCAGTGCATTCTCAGTATTACCCATTGGCGCCAAATGATGATGAGAATCTTAGGTTACTGAAATCCAAAAATATTCATGGTATAAAAATAATAGGTTTATAAAACAATATGTGTAACGCACTCCTGTTTTAATAAAAACAATACATTATATATATATATATGGCAGGGGGAGAATCTAGACACTGCTGATCAGGAGGATAGAATGTAAGTCACAGATGTAATTAAAAATTTTCTAATAGTGATATTAAAAAAGTAAAGCAAAAGGTGACATTAATTTTAATAACACTTTATCTATTCCCAAATATTCAAAATATTATCCTTTCGACCTGTAACCAATCTAAAATTATTAAGAAATATTTTACATTTTTTGTATGTCTTTGTAATCTAGTATGTCTTTTAAAATTTTTATTATTTTATTTTATTTTATGGGGGGTCACTAGGTCTACTTATTTATTTATTATTAGGTTATTTATTTTTTTTAATGGAGGTACTGGGGATTGAACCCAGGACTTCGTGCAGGCTAAGCATGTGCTCTACCACTGAGCTATACCCTCCCCAACAGTGTGTCTTTTATGCATACAGCACATCTCAATTCAGACTAGCTGCATTTCCACCATAGTGATCACCGTATAGCAAACTATACAAACCGTATAGTTTGTATAGAAGGCGATATACAAACTTTTATACACAATTGGTTGATCTTTGGGTGGTGTGGTTATAAGGTATTTTTCCCTTGTTCAGCATACTTTTTGAATTTTTTAAAAAAACAAAGCAGACCATTAATAAAGCAATAGTTATTTCCAGTGTAGGGGAGAATTGTCTCTGGATCAGTTAAATAACTGGTCCAAGTTCGTACAGCTGAGATTTTTGTGGAACAAGGATTTGAGTCTGCAGTCTAGTTCTAGGGGCCAAGCTCTTTGCTATTTGCCAAGAGGAGCACGTGTCTTGGAGAATGTTTCTGGCCTTGGTCTTTCTGGCTGCGCCGGGTCACTCGTGCTTTTACACTGCACCTTCTGCTCTAACTGCCGTGTCTCAGCATCCCGACCCCTCCCTCTGCAGCACTGATCCCAGCTTCCCTCTCAATCCATGTAGGTTCCTGCCCAGAGCATGAGTTCTCCTCTGTAACGTGGTCCATGCTTTGCCTTCTCTGTAGGAAAAATATCATCCTAAACACGTAATTATATTCTGAGGGGTCAGGTTGACCCTGCCCCTGGAAAGAAAACTTTGATTAAATGGAAAGTGTCTTTACTTATTCCTTTACTCCATCAGCACATTGTATAGATTCCCCACTATATACGCCTCTTTTCTAGATGCTGAGGATACAGGAGAGAACAAAATAGGCAAGGTGGCCACTACACTCAATGGAGCATGCGTTCTGGCAGGAGAGACAGAGAAAACATGCAAGCAAAATAATTAGGGAAGATGGTGGGTGTTGAGAACTATGGAGACAAATAAAAGAGGGAGAGGGAAACTGAGGTGTTCTTACGTGGGATAATCAGGAAGGCTTGTTTGATAAAGTGACACTAAGCAGAGACATGATGGAAGTGACAGGGCGAGTCATGAGGCTATTTGAGAGAAAACCATCTAGCAAGTGCAAAGGCCCTGAGGCAGGAGGGAACTTGGCATGATTGAGGAACCATGAAGGACCACGCTGGCTGGAGTGGAGCTCATCCGGCCAGGTCTGGAAGTCAGGGGTCAGGTAGACTTGAGCTATCTAACATGCAATTTTAAGATGCTGGCGTTACTGTGCTAGAAGCCCTCTTGGTCACCCCAAAGCATGGACAATGACAAACATATTGGACGTACAGTTTGAGGAACATCAGAAAAAGAGGCTGTTCCTCTCTGGGTCCGCACAATACAGAGACAAGAGAACAAGATTGAGAGAGAAAATGTGAGCCCCAGGGAGGGCAATGGGGGAGTGGGAACTTGGAGGCACAAGTCATCGCGAGGAACCTAAACCCTGGGGAATTCACCAACGTCTTGGGAGGGTGTTAGACTCATAGGACTTGGGATGGGGGTTCAGGTCAAACTTATTTAAAACTCAAAGGAAGGAGTGACCTCAGCTTAACATCTGGGTCAAGTTTATATAGAACACCAAATATTTGGGGGAATCGCAGCATCTTAATTTGGTTTGTTTTTAGGGATGTATCCAGTGGTTTTAAACATGATTTTCAAACTGGTTTTTTAAACATCTACATTTAATAATAGATTAGTGGGTGAAATGCAGAAGGAGTTCTCATGAGAGGGCCTTTGCAAATAGTGTGTTTCCTTGGCATACATAAAACATTATTTGGGATGGAAGAAAGCTTGATTTATGAAAATCCTACTTACGCCACACTGATGCAGAATTAAGGGTTGTTGGCGCTGCTGTACCAGCCTGTAAATGACCATTTCTAGCAGCTTTCCAGAGTGCACGTTTCTCGGCTGCAAGGGACTAGTGTCCAAAAAATTAGGTAGGATTCACTCTGCATGCCAATTGTTATACTGCCAGAAAGCCATGCCATCTGGATGTCATCCTAATACACTCCGTCTCTCACCCAGAGTAAATCTCTGTCATCACGCATAAGCGTTGTAACATAATCTCTGAGTTCCAGTCTTGGCTGGTCACTGGCTGGTTTGGGGAGGTAACCATAAATCCTCTGAGTTTCAGTTTCCCTGAATGGAAAGGGAAAATAATTAATAGTTTTTTAATTGAAGTACAGTTAGTTTACCATGTTGTGTCAATTTCCGGTTGTACAGCATAATGTTTCAGTCATACACATGCATACATATATTCATTTTCATAGTCTTTTTCATTATCAGTTACTACAAGATATAACTATATTATACTATAATACAGTTCCCTGTGCTACACAGTAGAAACTTGTGGTTTATCTATTGTATACATAGTAGTTAGTTAGCTGCACATCTCAAACTCCCAGTTTATCCCTTCCCACAGTCTTCCTACCCTGGTAACCATAAGTTTGTTTTCTATGTATGTGAGTCTGTTTCGATTTTGGAAATAAGTTCATTTGTGTCTTTTTTTTAGATTCCACATATAAGTGATATAATATAGTATTTTTCTTTCTCTTTTCTGGCTTAATTCACTTAGAATGACTCCAAGTCCATCTATGTTGCTGCAAATGGCGTTATTTTATCCTTTTTTATGGCTTAGTAGTATTCTATTGTGTGTAACCACAATTTCTTTATCCAGTCATCTGCTGATGGGCACTTAGGTTGTGTCCATGTCTTGGCTATTGTAAATAGTGCTACTATGAACATTGGGGTGTGTGTACCTTTTCAAATTAGAGCTTCCTTGTGGATATATGCCCAGGAGCAAGATTGCCTGATCATATTGTAAGTCTATTTTTAGTTTTTAAGGGATCTCCATACTGTTTTCCTTAGTGGCTGCACTAATTTACATTCCCAACAACAGCAATAGGAGGGTTGGAAAATAATTATTAAAATGAGGATAAATATGGTTGAGGATCAAAAAAGAGAATGTTTAGCAGAAAATCTAGCCAATGACACATGCTTAATAAAGTTAGTATTAAATAACTGAAAACTTCTAGACCATCAGCAGAGAGCTACCTGTATTTTGTTTTCTTTCTTTTCCTTTTTTTTTTTTTCCTGGAGAAAAATGACAGGGACTCACTTTCCAAGAAATTACACTATGTTCAATGACTTCCCATCAACAGCATGCAATGTTCCGTATCCAGCCATTGGTAAGTTTCAAATGGGCCCATGTCAGACAAGGCATGGCTTTTAATCTCCCTTTATTTGCCATGTCACCTGTCACTGACCTTGACTGTTGCCGGCTGCCTCGTGTTCTGCAGTTTACTGATAAGTGTGTTTACGGCTTTTGAAGTCATGTCTGCCAAAAACCACATCTGGTTCACCGCCGCCTCAACAGACACACAATGAAATATAAAGGCTAATTCTGTGGTGTACACAATCCGTGTCTGTTTTCCCAGTGGATTCCAGAGGGAGTGAACTCAGCGGAGGCAGTTCACTGAGGGCTGGCGATCCCGGGGGAGGAGAGGAGCCCGGGGTGGGACGGGAAGCCCTCAATGAACTGACCGTGATCTCAGACACAGGGATGGGAGAGGGACCCCTCAGCCCAGGGTGGACTGTGATGCTTTGCAAAATCAGTCCCTTCCTGTTAGTCTACCAGGAACCCTTTGTGCAGAGCGGGTTGGGACTTCTGAAATAAAGTGAGTTTTCCCACCTTAATTGCCTTGCCTGGAAAACATTAATTCAAGTACTGGTGTCAGGAGGAAGTCTAGAGCTATAGGAGTGGTGGGAGAGGCATTTTATACTTTACTAGGGTATGAATGACAGCATCTTTATTTAAAAGTCAAATAAAAATACCAGCCACTGTTTATTGAACATCTGCTCTATGCCAGAGGCCAGTCTTAAGTTCTTTCCTTACCTGGACACAGTTCTGTGAGGCAGCTGTAGGTGTTCCTACGTCCATTGCACAGATGTGGAAATTAACACTCAAATTGGTAAAGCCACTTGCCCCAAGGGGGTCCATCCTTAGAACTTGAGTTGTTGCCTGTTTTTGATTGTTTACATGTATCTCCTTGACGTGGAGTATCTGCCTAGCAGTTTAATTGCTACGTCCCAGGCTGTTCATATGCTCACTGCTAGATCATTCTCCAAAGTCGTTATATCAATCCAAGCAGCAGAGCCAAATCTGAAAGTCAGTCTGGCTGATTCTGGCTCTAATGTTTTCAGGCGCAGCAATATATCCCCACCGAAGTGCCAGGTGTATATAAGAGGGACCATCCAGGGACACTTTGCTCCTGGGAAGTGGAGAGTTTTTACTGTGGTGGTTGCTTTGTTTTGTAAACGTCTGTATTAACATGTAACATACGAGCAGCAATGTGGATACATCTCAAGTGAACACAGCTCATTGAATTTTTGCAAAGTGATTACTCCCACAAGACCACTGCGAGATCAAGGTGCAGGGCATTACTGACACCCCTGACAGCCTCCCTCCAACTTCGTTCTTGTTCAAGATGATCTTTACTCTATTGATCCTTTGCATTTCCATATATATTTTAGAATTCTGTAGTCATTGTCCACAAAACTCTACTGGAATTTTGAATGAATTGGAATGGAATGGAATTTTGCATTGAGTTGAAACATAATTTTGAGAATTTTATTAGATTGGTGTTTTTTCTATCCTGAGTACTCTAAAGAATTCACTGGTAAGGTTATTTGGGCCAGGAGTTGGGATGTATGGGTGTGTATATGTGTGTATGTGTGTGTATGTGTATATATGTATGTGTGTGTGTGTGTGTGTGTGTGTCTGTGAGGGTAGCATCAGGGAAGGTAAATAATGCAGATATGATTTCTTTATTAGCTTTAGAAGTATTCAGATTTTCTGCTGTTTCTTGTGGCAGTTTTGCTAAGTTGTTTTCAAAGAAAAATTCCCATTTCATCTACATTTTCAAATCTATTGGCTTAAGACTGTTTTACAACGAATGAAGGAATTCTTTTGTGTGATAGAAATGTTCTATGTCTTGATTATGCTATGTCAAATGTTTACTTGGGGGTATACGCTTGTCAAGATTTATTTAGCTGGACACTTCAAGTGAGTACATTTCATTATTTCACTTATAATTTTGGAAAAAATTTTAAAGTCCAGTAAAATGAAGTGTTGGCAGGAAAATGGGACACACAGCAGGAGAGGCTATATATTGGTACAGCCGCTTGAGCAAACAATTTGAAAATATCTTTAAAAGTCGAAAATGTGCATAATGCTATCACTTAGATTCCACCTATAGGTTCATGCTTTAGGGAAATTCTCCCATATTTGCTCCAGGAGCTAGCACCGCATTTATTGCAGCTCTGTTTGTAAGAGAAAAAAAAGTGAAAAAATGTTACTATTATTCAGAAAGTAAATAGTGGTAAATACGCATAGTGGCTCTTAAATATAGTGATTTAGAACTACGTTTCAACCTAGATAAATCTCTCAAAGAAATGAGTGGGAAAAATTTGCAAAGGAAGACCTTAGTTGATGTCACTTATGTAAATAAAAATAAAAACACTACTCTTCCATTTTTCTCTGCATTGTAATAAAAACTTGAGTGGGGCACAGAGAAACTCAGAATAAAGGTTTGCTCACAAGGAGGTGTGGCCGTGTCCAGCTGTGCTCAGCTGGATGTGAGCACTTATTTGGCAGCTTCCAGGAACCTTCCTGAAGATCAGCTGACAAGAGGCTTTTAATTTTTCCTGTCTTCTTTCTCTTCCTCTTCTCCTCCCCGGCTTTTAGTATTGGCTTCCTAGAGCTGTTGCAACAAAGCACCATAAACTGAGTGGCTTTCAACAGCAAAAATGTATTTCTCCTGGCTCTGGAGGCTGGCGTCCCTGTCAGCATGGCCATGCTCTCTTGGTTGACATTCTCCCTGTGTGTTTGAGTCTGTGTGTCCCTCTTCTTACAAGGACACTCATCATAGTAGATTAGGACCCACACTAATTCAGAATGACCTCATCTTAATTTGATTGTATTTGCAAAGCCCCATTTCCAAATAAGGTCACATGAACAGATACTGGGGGTTAGGACTTCAATATATTCAAACTACACACCTTTCCTCTCTGCCTTCTCACATTTCTTCTTTGCCTCGCCTATCCTTTCTGTAGATTAGAATATGGATGTGATGGCTGGAGCTAGAACAGCCACTCTGGGCCAAGGAGTAAATTTTGGAATGGCACCAATGCATGGAGGAGCTACAAGAGAAGAAAGCTGTGTTCTTGAAATCTAAGGAAGCCCCATCAGATCTAGACTATCCATCAATACTTTTATATGAGAGAGAAATAAACATTTATCTTTTACATCTGCTCTTCTTTTTATTTTGGGGGTTTCTTTTACTTGCAGCCAAACCTAATCTTAACACACACACACACACATATTCGTGTATATAATTTATTGGAACATAAGTGGGAATGTACCAAAAGCATGAACACAAGATGAGAGAGTAGAATGGGGAATGCTGATCAAAGGGAACCTTAATTTCCTCTGTAATGTTTTATTTCTCTTATTATGAGAAGATAAAGCAAATACAGCAAAAGTTTAATAGTTATGAATTCTAGAAGGGGGGTGGTCACCATTGTCACAAATATTGATGCTGTTAATCTTTGAATTCTGAATTTTTAAAATGTATTCCCCCCAAACCCCCTCAAAATTGAGAGAAGGGAGTCTAGCTGCACCTTTTCCTCCAGTCACATGGATCAACCTGGAATTCCCTGAATCCACTGTCCATTTTCTTGCTTCTCTGAAGGGACTGTTTCCCCTCATTGCCTCTTCCTTTTCACCTTTCTCACCTAGGTAACTCCTTCCGGGCGTCTGAGGAACGATTTAGAAAGCCAGCAAAAGTTAGGTTTTGATGTATCAGATTCCAAAATAAAAACCCAATGGTGATACATTTCTCATAATTGTTTCAACCACGTAAGTGGTGCTTGCTCATTGTAAAAAATCCTAAGGCCCGTATTACAGACACACGTAAAAGTGAACTTTGAAACCTGCCCTTTGTCACCTCCACAGTATCCCAGAGGCAAATCATTTGAGTCAAGATTTAAATATTTTAAAACCAAATTATTAAGTATTAGGATAAACAACAAGAGCCTATTTAAAAAATCTAATGGTAAGGGAGGAATTTCTTATGTGGAAACATAAGCAGAAAGTTTAAATAACCAGACTAAATTTTTTTCTGTGAGAAAAATAGTTTTAAAAATCCTACAGGAGTCAAAAAAACAAAAAACAAAAAACAAAAAACACTGGGAAAATATTTGTAATGTGATGGACCAGAATGACAAGATCCTTAATATATAAAGAGCTATTTCAAGTTCATTTGAAAGGAAAACACAAAAAGGCAATTTTGAAAGGCTAAGATAAAGGTAACTGATACTTAAAAATAATAATACCTTCTAGTGGAGGGAATGTGGGAGAAATCAGCACATTCATGCAGTGCTGGTGAAAATGAAAATTAGCAAAATCTGGCGAAAAAATCTGGCCATGCATATCAAAAGCCTTAAAAAGACAGGTGCTTTTGACTCAATGATTTCACTGCAAGGAATCCATTCTGAGAAAATAAAGGAGGATATACACCAAAAAATAAGCTATCAACAGTCATCATGAAGTTGCTTCTCGTAGCAGCGATAATTGTATACACCTTAAGTGTCCAAATTTAGAGTCTTCATTAAATAAATTGCGGTGCATTCACTTAATAGAATGGTATGAATATTATTAAAATAAATTCATTTCTTAGGAAGATGTTCACAGTATATTAAGTGAAAATGAGCAGATTAAATAACTAGCATATATTACATGGTCCAGCCTTTTAAAAAGGGTAGGCATGTATACATATACACACAGAAGACTGAGGGATACACATCAATGTGTGTGTGTGTGCGTGTGTGTGTGTGTCTGTGTTTAGGAGAAAATGCCAGAAAACATTTCAGGCAGTATGGCAAATTCAGCCTCCAAGCCCAGCACCCTTGGAAATCAGCCCCAAGCCTGTTGCTTTTTCTCCCTCTTGCACGCCTTGATGCTCGCCTTCTCAGCTCTAGAATTTTCTGGGTCATCGCACCTCTCTTTCCACATCGATTCATCCGAATAGCCACTGTGTCAGTGAGTGAATTCAGGCTCCCAGCCTGGGGCCCCTGGGAGCCCATTTCTGAAAATGGACCCGTCTCTCTACCCTGAATGCCATCTCCGTCCCTAGACACAGCCTCTCAGCAAAGAGCTGGAAAGAGAGTGGAGTCAACCAAGCGGCTGATCTGTGCAGGCTGCCTATATGACACAGATTTTCTCATTTCATCCTCACAAAAACTCTGTGAGGGAGAAGGAGATCCCCATTTTCCAGGTGAGACCACTGAGTCTCAGAGAGGGGCAGGGACTTGCTCAGGGTTATGCAGCAACAAGTGACTGGAATGGGCTGGGAGCTGAGTGTTCCGGACACAAGGAAGTTAAATTTGATTCCCCTTTCAGATAAAGTGCCATTCACAGCGAACTTCAGGATGGCTGACTTTGGTGTTTCCGTAACACTTAAGAATGAATAGGGACAACTCACTCTGGCTTTCAGCCTTAACCCACAAGTTTTGATGAGAAATGTAATATGTCATTCCTAGAGGACCCTTCCTCGCTCTTGGGGTTATACAAGTATCTTGGGACGTGGGAAGTATTTAAAAAGTGAAGCAAGGCTTGGTTTTGAGCTTCCTGGAGATGTTACTGTTCATGGTGCTTTTCCAGCTGTGTCTAGATGCTGTGGAGAGCTGGCTCCATGCCATTTGTTCTGGATGATGCAGAAATGTCCTTCTGAGCATCATCTCCATGGACCACAGACTCAACCACAGATGCCCACCCTACACTCTCGAGTCATTCATCTCATTCACAAGCAGTTGTCACCGAGGAGTCACGGTGCCGGTCCATCCCTTACAGAATCCCCATTCCTAGTCTCCCAGTCCTGCCATCCCAGGTGTGGATCTCTTCCTCCCTGTTCTAACTCCAGAACAATTCCCCTCTGCTGCCCAAACCTCCAGGACCCAAAAGCCCTGCTTGCCCTTTTAAGATGCAGATAGGATTTTTATCGTCCTCTTTTAATTTTTTTTATTACTTTGTGTATTTTGAGGCATAACTTACAGAGAGGAAAATGCACACATCTTTTTGCATAAGTAATATTCCTTATGTAACCACCATCCAGCTCTGGTTATAGAACATTTTCAGCATCTGAGGAAAATCCCTCATGATCCTTCCCAGTCAGTGCCCCCACCTTTGGATGTAACCATTTCCTGACCTTAATCACTATAGATTAGCTTTGCCTGTTTTTGCTATTCATATAAACTGAATCATAAAGTAAAAACTCTTTTGTATCTAGTGTCTTTGCTCAGCATAATGTTTTTGAAAATAAACCATGTTATTATGTTTTTTCATATTCATACTTTTTAATTGATGATTAGTATTCTATTATATGAATATACCTCAATTATTTATTTTCCTATCAAAGACCTTGCATTTTTTTCCAGTTTAGGACTATTATGAATTACGCTCCTATGAACATTCTTGTACAAATTATTTTGTGGATGTATGTACTAATTTCTCTTGGGTCTAATCCTAGAATTTAAATTTCAGGGTTATTGGGTAGAGATATATTTAATTTTATTAGAAACAGCCAAATTGTTTTCCAGAGTAATTTAATACGTCCCCACCAGCAACATGAGGGAGTTCTAGCTGGTCCACATCCTTGCCAATATTTCTATCATTCTTTTTAATTCCATCCCAGCCTACAAGAAAACAAGACATTGTTCATTTCTCCATCAGAGTTTTTTCCCCATGTTACGCTCTACTGGTGACATATACCCCAAATTTGAAAGTAATGATTTTTCATTTCTACTTGGGATTTCTTTCAGCTGCCATCTATCTTTCTTTATACCCCACCCCAAACCTTACTTTGGGACTACTTGGAGAAGTGGAAAGGAACATAAATCCAATAGTTATCTCCAGTGAAATTCAAAGTAAAATGCAGAGTTGAGAAGTAGGTATAAGCAGGGATTAATCTGAGGACAGTCTGGTGTAATGGAAAATTCTAGGATTCTGGACTCAGATGGTCCTGCCTTTTACTGGCTGTGTGGCCTTAGATAAATTATTTACTGTCATTGAGTTTCAGATTCATTGACTATAAAATACAAATAGTGCAAACTAAATTCATAAAAGATATAAATAGCATGTCACAAACTAAGTACTTCCTCTTGAATTTTTCACATTTTAGTTTGTATCAGTCAGGGTGAGCTGAGTTATGCTATGGTAACAAGCAACCCTCAGATCTCAGTGGTTTAACACAATGGAAATGTATTTCTTACTCCTGCTCTGTGTCTAACACTGGCTGTTGGAATTCTCTCATCAGTCACTCAGGAACTGAGGCCAATGGAGGTGCCACCTGGACATCAGTTTTTACAGATGACAGCATCGAGTGCTTGCTGAGTTAAGTTCAGGTTTTGAGGCATTTAGTCAACAAACGTGTACTGAGGAAACTATTCTGTAATAAACATTAGAGCTACAGAAACAGAAGATACTACACTTGCTTCCGGAAGCTCACAGTACAATAATAATGGTAGCAACAGTAACATTAATAGTAACAGTGGTTACAGCAGCCAAGAGTTATTAAGCCAGACGTATCAGGAGCTTATTTTATGCAGCAGGTTTTTTCCCAGTCACAAAACTCAGATGGGTGAAAATGGAGCTGTATTCTCCTCTAACTGAATTTAATTTCACTCTCAAGCACTCACTCGCACTATGCACTGGAAAATTGAATTAGAGGAAATGAAATCACTTGTGGCTTATAAGTCAGTCTCCTTTGGACACTACTCAGTCTAGCCGAGATTCTCTCTCCCTCGAATTCCTCTCTGTCCTTCTCACCAGGGGTGCTTGGAGTTTCTGATGTGAAGACCTGGCTGCAGGGCACGCCAGCCCCTGGGGAGAGGTGTCATCCTCCGCTGTCTCCGCCTCGGGTCGCTGTGTACTCCCTTTGCTTGTGCTGTTGCTGACCACGGGTCTCCAGTGGCCTTTGGTTTTCAGGGCAAAACGTCCACATCTTCGGCCCCCAACCAGGAAGACATTTTTGATCTCTTGGTTCTCACCGCCACTTCTGTGCCTTTCTCAGGAGATTGAGAGCTCCCGACTGCTTTCCCCACACCACTCTGGTACGATCAGGATTTACAGGACTGCTCTCACTCCTATCCACCCAGACAGCCCCCTCAATCTCTCCGTCTCTATGGCTTGGGCACCATGTTGGACAAGGATCTTCTCTATAAATCTTATGGATTCCTGGGGGAAGAGGCAGTGGTCCTTCTGCTCTGGGATTCCCCCAACTCCTCTACTGTTTCCTTCCTTGTCCTAGAACATACTTACTCTGTTTATCTAGGGGCATCATATGCAGTCCTAATGGTTTCAAACGACCTTCCAAAAAATCTCTCCTCAAAAGATAGGCCAAGCGGTGCTCCAGCTGAAGAAGGAAAACAATCAATACTGCCTTGTAATATGGATAAGAACTGTGCAAGTTCAGGACTGAAGCAACAGCAAAGGCCTGAAGCTGGAATCGATACGAATTAGGATTCCGTGTCCATTCATCATTAAGGCTAATCAGTTGTTGGCTTTGAACAGAGGACCCAGACCTTGATTAGAGCTGTCAGTGGTAAGGAGTCAATTAAAATGTATTTGGCTCCACTAGTGTGTTTGGATTTCAGATCATCTGAGACCCTGATGTCCTAGAGGGCAAGTTTTCTCATAGGCAAGAGGACGGAGCTGGGACAGACAGTTGGTCTCAGAGTTCCCTCCCCGCGATGAGGTGTTCTCTTTGATAATAGGAAGGCAAACAGAATCTCTGTTCATCCCTTTTTGACTTTATTTATTTCTTTATTTTGCATCAGGGAGGAGGAGCAGCCAGTGTTTGGTATTTAAGGAAAACACACACCTATAATTCATCCATATGCGGTCATACGCATTATAAATGTGAATCCAAAAGATACCTCCTTCAATAAGCAAGGGAGAATTTCTGAGCCTGCTCTCACCCACCTCACTACCATTATTTATCATATATTAATGGCCCCTCCACCCTGCAGACTGCTCTAAGTCTATTACCTTTTTTTTTTTTTTTTTCTTTTTAATACCATCTTTTGGATTTGGGGCAAAGTCATTGGGCTGTCAGCTCATTTGCAACTCCTGCATTGTTTATGAATGTCCTGATTTATGTCAAGGGGATGTGGTGGTTCATTTTGAGCCTAATTCGGGCTCCCACTTGGATTGAAGGCATCTGAGGATGGCTATGGGCCCATCAGGTATCTGTTTGGATGAGCTAATTTCCAGGATGGCGATAGAGCTGTTAAGGTCAATTGAGAAGGTGGTTTATACACAGGGGACTGCGGGAGAGCAACACAGTCATGAATTCTGTTGGCTTTGGGGCCAGACTTTCTTGGTCCCACTTTCTATTTCTATGATGTTGTGCCAGTTGCTTAAACATTTGGGGCTTCATTTGCATATTCACAAAATGAGGATAATTTTAGGGTTCACTGTGGCATGCTTGGGGCTTAGCATGCTGCCCTGCACAGAGTAAGTGTTCAATAAACCTTAGCTTCTGTTGTGATGCCGGCCCCTTACCTGGCCCCATTAACTTGTTTCCATACCTTCTATCATGGGTGGGACCCCACGGGGAGGGGGGTGCTGCAGGGAGAAGTCAAGGGACCATGTGAAATATTAACGTGGGTCCAGAGATCCTGGGTTTTTACATTTGAAATCAAGAGCCAGGGAAATAGGAATTATTTCTATCTGTGACCTTATTTGCCCCTCAAGCTGACGAAGCTTAAGGAAACTGAGAGTATATTTATATCTGCCCTCCGGTTCCCACACCTCTCCTTTTGTCTTGGTGCTTTTCATGTTGACAGAGCCACAAACTGCCAGGAAGGCACCCTTAAGAAAAACTGTTTATCTACTCACAGAACACTTCTGACAACAATCGTCTCAGGATTTTCCCCACACCAACCAATTCCTCAGTTCTTCTGACACCAACCAGGTGTCCTCCAGGTCATTTCTGACTCTAGCTACCTGGAGTTAGACCAGGTCCCACAGACGGAGGGCTCGGTCCCACAAGACTGCCCACCTCTCAGCCTCCAATTTAGAGCCAGTTGCAAGTTCCAGGTTGTCATCTGTACTTCTGACCAGCTGGCTATAAATTGGAGGTTCTCACACCCCACTCCTATATGGAATGGTTCACAGAATTCAAAGAAACACTTTATGTTTACTGGTTTATTATAAAGACTGTGATAAAGGATACAGATAAATAGCCAGAAGAAAAGTTATATACAGTGAGGTCTAAAAAGTTCCTGAGCATAGGAGCTTCTATCCCTGTGGAGCTGGGGAGCGCCACCCTCCTGACACGTGGCTGTGTTCATCAACTTGAATTTTCACATAGGCGTGATCCAGTAGGCATGACCCATCCTTAACTCACTCTCGCTGGAGGATGGGGGATGGGGCTGAAAACTTGGTCTTTCTGGTGACCAGCCCCCATCCTGAAGGTATCCAGGATCCATCCCATCAAGAGTTGCCTTCTTAGAACCAAAGACATTTCCATTAGCCTGGGAAATGCCAAGGGACTTAGGAGCTCTGCATCAGGAACTGGGGGCAGAGACCAAGTATTGTATATGGCTCACTATGTCACACACCCCGACATTCTCCTCAGTAAGAATAATAGCCAACACCTGTGAGCACGCACCACGTGTGAGGCGCGGTGCCGTGTGCTTAGACATGCGTAGCCCAGTGAATCCTCACGATAATCTTTTGAGAGAAGTTATCATTTTATAGATGAAGAAACAGAGGTTCAGGGAGTTGAAGTCATTTACCCAAGGTCACAGGACCAATAAATGAGGGATCTGGGATTCCAATCTTGCCTACTTAGAGCATCCAGACTTAACCATCCCTTTGTCAACATAGTCCTACGGTCCTCCTCAAAGCTCTCAACTTTTCACCAGCGAGCTCTGTCCGATGAGCTGAATTTCCACATGGGTGATGCTGTCACGTCAATATTCCAAATTCTGTCTCTCCAAAGGCCGGGCTGCTTAGATCATCCGCACAAACACATTCAGCCAGCAATGCCAGAGAAACGCTGCCTCGCGGCTCCAAGCCCCTTCATTTCTCTCACTCAGCACATAGGCCGCAGATTTTTTAAAGGATTTGCAAGTGATGTTCACCTACACCTGCTGACACTCTTCATTTTTAATCGAGACTTCCTCTCCTGCTACCCAGCTTTGACACTCTGCTCACGCCACCTTCTCTGGTATCCAGACAGCAGCCATATTCTCTGTTAACCAATTACCCTTCACTGAACCTTCCAGCATCCTCATGCCTGCAGAAAAAAGTTCCTGGGGAAGGAGGCACTTTTCCCAGAGCTCCAAAGGTGATGAATTGCCACCACGATGCTATGTGTTCACCTGCACGGGGTGGATTTTCCTCTCCTGCTGGCGTTCTGCAAAGGCACTAATGATGTGTAATTACCATCACCGCAAGCCTTCTACACATCTGGGCTAATAGCGCCAGCTTCCATGATGATTCTCATATTTTACCCAGTTCTGTGCTGCCCCTGGTAGCTGTAACAGTGGGCTTCTAGGTACATTTAAATCCCCCGGCTTGATATACCTGGTTGGTAACATGGGATGGTAACAGCAGTCCCCACACATGTTTCAATCATATCTTTTCCTCACAAGAGGGAGATACTCTTGGTTGAATGTTTAATTCAGTTTTGTTAAAACTCAAAGTCATCTTAAAACAGCCCTGCCTGACAGAAATATTAATATCAGAAATTCATGAGCAATCAGACCCCAAGGTCAAGGAAAGGGAATGTGTAGTCACATCCAGCCCTGCTTGTCACGGCAGAGAGGGGCTGGGGGAATTACGAAGCAGCCGCCAGGAAAAGCAGGGGAGACAACATGCTTTCCGTGCAAGTGATCTTTCCTCGATGCAAGATGCTCTTTGGAGCCCATATGGGGCAGTTTCTACTTGTTTCATATGGAGGAGAAG
The DNA here is from genome assembly GCF_036321535.1 of Camelus dromedarius. NCBI lineage: Eukaryota > Metazoa > Chordata > Mammalia > Artiodactyla > Camelidae > Camelus > Camelus dromedarius. Next base: position 14,485,844 of record NC_087459.1, on the reverse strand, counting down.
TGCTTCTAAATCCCCAGACTCAAGTGCGAAGGAAATACAACTCTTTGTCCTCCTTATTACAATTCACCCCAAACCCTCAAACTGCAAGGCTGGTAAAAAATTAACTTCAGTCAACATTGCGCATCCTCATCCCTGGTTTACCCTTAGTATTTGTTGCATCGAACACTTATTTGTAGGAGACCCGCTGCTGAGATGCGTTGGTCTGTGGACCTTCTGCTTCTATTTCAAGCTCAGAGCCCAAGACCCTTCAGTAGGGCTGAGGGCCCCTGAGGGGCTCCTTATAGCCTGTCCTGATCTCCCAGATGCTGCTCCTACACAGACCAAAGTTCCCATTCTTCAACGGACCCTCATTCTCCATCTTCACCCCCTTCCTATCTCTTGAGGGAATCCCTGGCTCCCTCTGCCCAGTTTCCCCTTCCCCTGAGTCTGGTAGAGTTACCGCATCTCTTTCTCTCTGTGAAACTAACAATATGGAAAGATTTACTGACGGAAAATATTCCGCAGTCTGCTCAGCAAAAATCCCTGAGCTCTCTTCAGGATGGAAGACCAAAAACATACAGCAAAAAAGCCACAGATTAATAATTCAAGGAATTTAGCCGCCACAGGTAGAAGAAAACAAACTCAAAGCACTAATTTTCTCCTACACTTTCTCTTGCAGCAGCGAACATACTGCAGGGCTCAGATTCTATGGTAATTGGAACAAGCATCACAGAGCTGCATTCCATTTTTTAATTGGATCATTAGCCCTTCCTCAACTATCTTATCTCTTGGGTATCCACCCTGCCTTTTATGGGTGGGGTGGGTTTTTCCCTCCCTCTCTTAGATCTTAATTTTGCAAATAAGGACTGAGAAGTGGCATTAAGATCAGCCTCATTATCATTTTGCCACCGTAGTCCTCTCTCCATCTTTATTAGCAGAGTCTGATTCTTTAAGCTGATTTGCATAATCCCTAACATCCTGGGTTTATTCAGGAGATCCTGTGATGAAGGAACACAGAGGAGCCTCTCGACACCAAAGGGCTCTTCATTAAGATGCAGTGGAACATAGCACCTAGGAATGCAGTCTCTGTAGGCAGCTGGACTGCCTGGATTTGAGTTCTGATCAGCCACTTCCTGGCTGTGTGACCCTCAGAAAGTTGCTTAAACACTCTGAGCCTCAGTTTCTCCACTTGCAAATATGACAGTTGTGTGTGGCAACAACAGCTACCTGATAGCACACAGTTCTCGATTTTCCAATTTGAATGACTTCATGGAAAGCACTTAAATAGAGCATGGTAGAAACTCTTAGGCATTATTATCACCCCTTTCTACATACAGAAAAGTGCCTGAATCATTAAGGAAAAGCTCAATGAGTTTCTGAAGGGGACACGTCTAAGCAAGCAGCACCCAGATCAGGAAACAAAGCATTGGCAGAGCTCCAGAACTATTTCTCACATTCTCTTCTTGCCACTAATTCTTTACTCTCAAGGGGTAACCACTATCCTGGCTTCTAACAGCTGCAGGTTTCTTTTAGCCTGTTTTCGAGCTTAATATCAAAGTCATACAGGCTGCACTATTTTTATTTGATTTAGTTTGCTTAATATTTTTGTGTAATTCATTCTCTGTTTTATTGGTAGAAATAATTCATTTTTCATTGCTGTATAGTGTTCTATTTGAGGACAATGCAACAATGTGTTTTCCTACTTGTTGCTATTTTTCGGCTGTAAAGTATATCCATGCTAGAGCACATTCTAATGTACTATATTTTTTGTAGCTTATGCATATATATGCATTTTTATAGGTCTCTATTTCACCATGAAATTGTTGAATCGTAGGGTACAGATTTGTTGAACCTCAGAAGACCCTGCCAAATAGTTTCCTGTAGTGGTGGTAACAGTTTACACTCCCTCCACCAATGTGAGTTCCAGTTGCTCCACATCCTTACCAGTGCTTGGTAACGTCCATCCTTTTTCATTTTTGCCAGTTTGGTGAGTGTGTAGTTATATGGCATTGCATTTTACCTACCAAATATCTGATATTTTATTTTTCAAACATTTCATTTTGAGATAATTTTAAACTTACAGACCAGTTATAAGGCTAGTATAAATTATACATGCTCTTCTGTTGATACCAACTGTTAATTTTCCAGACTTGTTTTATTATTTTCTCTCTATATGTATATATGTACCTAGAGGTTTTAGAAACATTTTGTTTCAGATATCACACCCCATTTACCATGAAATGCTTCAGAGTGTGTTTGCCCAGAACCATCTCACTTGTGCAAGTAATCACAGTGCAAGAGTCAAAATCAGAAAAATTCAGTGTTCACACAATATAATTACCTAATTTATAGACTTTATTACAGGTTCACCAAATGTCCCTGTCACACCCTGTAGAGTGTATATTTTTCAGGCTCAGGATTCAATCCAGGGTCATGCACTGCATTTAGTTTTCATGTCTCTGTAATCTTTGCTCTGGAATACTACCTCCGTTTTTCTTTGTCTTCGGGATAGTGACATATTTTGAATAGTGTAAGAATGTCCATAAATTTTGGCTGATCAGCTGTCTCCTCACGTTATACTTTTTTGCCCGATTATTACACAAGTGAGGTTGTGTCCTTCTCAGTGACCGTTCAGGAGGTGTATGACATTGGTTTGTTCCGTCACTACTGGCGTTAACTTTGATCACTTGATCATAGTGATGTACACCAGGTTTCTCCATTACAAAATTACTTTAATGCTTTTGTGATTAATGAATAATTCCAGGGCATATACTCTGAGGCTGTGCAAGTATCCTGTCCCTCATCAAATTTTACCCACTCCTTTTAGCATCTATTGACAGTTTGTCCCTGCATCAGTCATTCCTGTGATGGTTGCAAAGGGTCATATTTTAATTCCCTTATTCCTTGCTCATTAATTAGTTTGCATTCTATAGTAAGCACCTTCTCCCTTCCCTCAATTAATCAATCACCACAATGAAGAAATAAGGTCATCACACTAACAAGAGCGACACCGCGTTACATGCTGGAGTTGTGGACACGGCAAAGGAAAGGTTCCTCAAAGAAGCAACACTTGAGGCCGAAAAGGGGCCTGAAAGGGGGACCAGAAAGAGTGAGGCTGTGGGAAGAGCAGGTGCAGAGGCCGGGAGCTGAAACACGGCCTGAGAGGAGCTCAGCCTGGTTGGAGTGTATCAGGTAAGGGTGAGGGGTCGTGGGCTGGGAGGCTGGAGGGTAGCCTGGAGCAGTTATGGAGATGAAAGCACTCACTACACTGGATGTCCCTATTTGGAAGACCTCTCTCACCATGCCTGCTCTCTTATGGCAGGCCTACGTATATTCAAATTCCCACCTGTTTCTTTGATCTATTGCTTGTCAAGAAAAAAAATCCCCAAATTTGGTGGCTTAATACAACAACAATGTATTATTTTTCGTGCCTCTGTGGTTTTGGAATTGGGGCAGAGTTCTGCAGGCCGGTTCTTCTGCTCCATGTGACATTGGCTGGTGTCTTTCACTCAGCCGCCCTCTCAGCTGCCTGGGCTGTGGTGGAAAGTTCAAGAAGCTTCCCTCACATTTCTGGGCCTTCAGTGTGCCTTCACATGAACTCTCTCTTTCCACGTGCTATCTCATCATTCAGCTGTCTGGTGTAAGCATTTATTTCATTGGGGGAGAAATGACTTTCATCTCTTGATGGGTGGAGCAGCATGTATACGTAAGCAGAGAAGGAATCTGTGCCAGCTGTTTCTGAGGATTATCATGCCGCCTTTTCCAGGAAGTCTCTCCTGACTTTTCCAGGCCCTTTTCCTACCAATATATAATAACTATTATTATCTTGGGCCATAATTAGGCCCTTGTTATATGGTACTTTATATAATTTCCAAATAATATCAGTATTTTAGCTCCCTAATTCCCTAGTACGTTAGTAAATGCTAACTTCCTTGAATACAGTAATTCATAAATTTGGGTAGTAATAATATCATGCCATTTACTGAATGATAACTGTGTGTCAGGCCAATGCTGGATATTTTACATTAATTATCTATAATTTCCTCTAAGGAATGTATAGCAATTTCTATTTTTTAAAAGGAAAAAAAATCAAGGTCCAGAAAGGAAACATAAATCACCGAAGATTCTCCATCAAATTTGGAGCAGCTTCAGCACTGATGCCCAGGTCTGTGCGGTTCTAGAATTGTGTTGCAATCTTCCTACAACTAAAGTAGTCGCTTACTGACTCCTCCCAGGTGCTTGGCCCTTTGCTTAGTGCTAGTCATCTGGAAATGCATAGATCCCTGCCCTTAGTCTAATGGAGAAGGAGGATTTACAAACAAATAATGACAGCTCAGTGTTGAAAGCACAACATGTTAAATGCTCAAGTAGAGATCTGAGACTCCAGACCTGGGGTCATCAGCTTTGTCAGAGACAGTGGGAGGGGGACGTGACAGTGTCAGAGATCTTTGAACTGTGACTTGAAGGATAAATAGGAACTCCCTAGGTAGAGGAGAACAAGTGAGAGAGATTGACTGGAGAGGAAGCAGAAGAAGTAGACTGAGTTCAGATTGGGAAGAAAGGAACTCAGCGCCACTGAGCATCCATTCTAAGTGATCACTTGCCTCGTCCCAATGAATCCTAGAAAAAAATCTCTGAAAAGGTTATTTTCTTTCCCCCATTCTTATAGATGGAGAACTGAAGTTCAGAGAGATCAATAAAATACCCAAGGTCACATTAAATTGTTTGGACTTAATCTTGTAGGTTCCAGGAAGCCAACAGACATTTTCAAAACCACAGCATGACCTGACCCGATGGAGAGAACGCTGGTGCCATATAGAAGTGATAGCGAGAGGGTAGAGGCTGGCAGTGTAGAGGCCAGATTCAGGAGGCTGTTCCTAGTACCAGCTGTGAATTCACGCGGACCTTGATGAATTTGACGGGAACAAGGTGGAGAGGAGGGGCTGAATTTAAGTACCTTTTATGAGGTCTAATGAGTGGGATAGAAGGGCTGATAAGACACGGAAAGGAAAAAGGAAGAAGATGAGTCAAGAACCATTCAAAGCTTCCTGTTTGGAAGGTTGTGTCGTTGACATTTTCATCACTGGAGATACGGAGGCAGTAGAACCCAGCAGTTTAGTAAACTCAGAGCTTTGTATCCTGGTTCTGTGCCTTACTCACTTCATGACTTGATCACTCTGAATCTTTCTGTTCCATACCTGAAAATGGGGATAACAGTGTTACCTACCTCACTAGCTGCATTAAATAAGCAGCTAACACAGAGCTTGGCTGATGGAAAGCATTTACTGAACATCAACTATTTTTCATTCATTTGGTGAAAATCTGTTGAACATTTTCCATGTTCCTAATTTCTGGGGACTTAGACTGTGAATAAAATAGTCAAAGTTCTTCCATTCATGGACGTTACATCCTTGAGGGCAACATGACAACGCATAATAATACAGTTGTTAACTACAAAGAATGTGAAACATACCGGGGGAAAAAAAAAAGCCAACAGGGCTAAGAGATAAAGCATAGCTGTTAGGAGGAACTCTAGATGGGAAGTAGTTCTTAACTGTAGGTGACTTGCTCCATCCCCTCCCCAGGGGATATTTGGCAATATCTTGAGATATTTTGGGTGGTCATGACTTGGAGGAAAGTGCTGAGAGCAACTAGTGAGTCGAGGCCAGGGAAGCTGCTAAACCTCGTACAATGCGCAGAGCAGCCCCACCCCCCAGAATGATCTGACCCCAGATGCCAATGGTCCTGAGGCTGTGAAACTTTGAGAAGCGGTCATGAGAGAAAGTCTTTCCGAGGAGGAGAGTATATATCAGCTGGGAACTCAGGGAAGAGGAGGAAGCGGTCTTGAGACTAGCTGACTCTAGAGCACTTTGGCATTTGCGGAGAACATCACCTGTAAAACCCCAAGGGGGGAGAGGGCTTTGTGCCCTGAAGGATCAAAAAAAGAGGCCAGGTGGCTGGAAAACGGTGAGGAGGAAGATAATCTTTGCATTAGCCGAGATTAGAGGAGAAGTTAGCAGCCGGCTCATGCAAGATCTTAAAGAGTCTGTCTTTTATTCTAAGAATACTGGGAAGCCATCGAAGGCAATGAAACACCTGTTCAGGTTTACATTTCAGGTTTTAAAAAGCTCATGCCGGCTGCCACGTCGATTGGAGAGGGGCGAGGGGAGGGAGCTGTAGCAGTAATCTGTACCTGAGATGGTGACACCCAGAGTTTTATTGATAGGGGTGGAGAGAAAGGAACAGAGTAGAGACACGTTTTGGAAGCAGAACAGATGGCACTTAAGAGACATTGGATCCTAGGGGAGGGGAAAAGAGAAAGAGAAATAGAGAACTACTGCTAGGTTTTTGCTTGAGGCACTGAGTGGGTGGCGGTGTGTTAACTGAGTTGGAAAGACAGCAGAAGGAGCAGGTTGGGGTGATGGGAACTGAGGGGATTTGGAGCGCTTACAGGTTTGAAATGCCGATTCTTCATCCAGGTGAATATACAGGTTCCCAGCTCGATAATGGAGTTTGGAGCTACGGGGGGGGGGGGGGGGTGTCAAGGTTGGATAAGTATGTTTTACTACTGTTATGCATTATAACCAATTTGATGGTCTAATTCTTTCTTGCTGAAGTCTTCCTTCATAGCATCCTGCATGCACATGTCTGAAGTCTCGGGGAGGCATTTTCTCAGAATCACTGCCAAGCCTAACACTGTAATATTTTTAAAGTGTCACATCCTCCATGCCCTTCTTTGAATAGAGTCACAATTTTAATTAAGTTTCTACTTCCAACCTCAAGTAAAGGGAAAAAAAAATACCCTAAGGAAATGATCCCTGCCTGCAGAGCACTGGAATTTTCAGTGGCTGCCCTCTCTGCTTCCTTCTCTTCTTCTTTTTTGGTCTTGGACTTGCCAAGAGTATTTTCATTCTCAGGTCCTGATTGGCTTTGGAAATGGGAGCCTTGTGAGAGAGAACATTTAGGAAGCGCTGTGCCTCAGAATGGAGTCTTCACAAACTACAGGATCCATAGAGTGAAATGCAGCAGAAGGATCACCAGATTAGAGGAAAATACTGTAAGGAACTGACTCAGGAGACCCGCGTCCTCACCTTGGTTTGGCCACATGTCCGCTGTGGGACCTTGGGCAGGCACTCGGCTTCCTGTTCTTTATGAAAATGGGAGATACTAACTCTTACCTCATCTGAGGCTTTCTGAAAATTGGATGAGATAATGCATCTAAGGTCTGAAAAGGGTTATGCTCATTGTACATAATCCGTCACTTCTCACCACCTGCATGGACACCACCCTCGCACCAGCCCCCATCCTGTATCACCCCCATGGCTGCAGTAGCCTCCTGGATCTCCCCCTGTTTCTGTCCCGCCCCCTCACAGTCTATTCTTAACACAACAGCCAGAGTGATGTTATACACATGTAAGTCACATCATGTCACTTCTCCTCAAAACCCTCCCACAGCTTCACATCCCACTCTCAGTGAAATCCAGGGCTCCCCATATGCCACTCCCCACATTTCCTGTCTGATTTTATCCCCTAGCCACACCCCTGCTCAATCCACTTCAGCCACCCAGTCTGGATATTCCTGGAACACACCAGGGAGACTCCCACCCCTGGGCTTTTGCACCTGCTGTTTCTTCTGGCTGGAAAGCCCTTCTGTCAGATAGCCACATGCTTCTCCCCTCATTCCCGTCAGATCTTTATTCAGATGCCTTCTTCTCAGGGATGCTCTGCCTAATCACCTTAACTGACACAGAGTGCCCCCGCCCCACTCCCCCCTCCACCAACATATTCCATATCATCCTCCCATGCTTTAATTCACAGTCTTATATACCAAACGTTTTCTTTATTTCTTCTGTGCATTGTCTGTCTTCACCCAGAGGAAAGCAGGGTTGAGTGAGTAGAAATTTGGGGGGGGGGTCTGTTTTATTCACTGTGGTATTCCTGGTACCCAGAACGAGGCCTGGCATATGGCAGTGATAAATATATCATTATTGTTAGAAGAAGAGACAGATAAAGAAATGGAAACATGAAGATGAAAATAATTCACCTCAAGTTACAGATCTAGTACGCGGCAGAGCAGAATTAGAAGCCAGGCAGTTTAACGTGAGAGGAGACGGCGTTACCATCTAGATTCCTGCATTTCCCCAACTCACAATTTTAGGTGGCAATGTTGTGCCTGTTCTCCTAGGTAGATTGAGACGCAAAAGAAATGTATGCACTCATCTTAGTCCGTTCAGGCTGCTGTAACACTACTATAGACTGGGGGCTTACAAACCACAGAAATTCACTTCTCACTGCGCTAGAGGCTGGGAGGTGAAAATTGGACTCAAGATCAAGGCACTTGGCAGATTTGGTGTCTGGTGTCTGGTGAGAGCTCACTTCCTGGTTCAGAGATGGCCGTCTTCTCCCTACGGCCTCACATGGAAAAGGGAACTCTCTGGGGTCCCTTTTGTAAAGGCATGAATCCCATTCACAAGGGCTCCACCCTCATGGCCTTATCACCTCCCAAGACCCCACCTCCTAGTACCATCCCATTGGAAGTTAGGCTTCAACATATGAATCTTGAGGGCACACAGTCATCCAGCCTATAGCAGCAACTTCCCCTCTGCAAGTGCAAACTCCCAGACGGACGTATCCAGGAATCCAAGGAGGCTGTGTGAGGAGGTGCTGTTCACGGACACCTCTTGTGCCTTGACTGGCACCTCTTTGGCTCACCTGGTTTCAGGTATGGAAAGCTGTGTGCACTCTCCAGGTGTCTCACCTGGACAAACTCTAAGTTTCTCCTCCCTCTTCTAGCCCTGGCTTTCTCTGATCAGGGGGCTCAGCACCTGCACGGAAGTGATCTGCACATGGCAGGTAGTGTCCCTGGGCTCCTGCCCTCAACCAACAGGCGTCGGTGGAGAAATGCCCCAGGTCCAGGTCCACCCCTCCTGGGGTGAATCTAACGCACAGGCTACACGGGTCCGAGGAGGGTTTTTGCAGGACTGTGCCCTGCTTGCCCATCGTGGCAACAGCTCCACCTACACGCTGCTGGCGTCCCTCCTTCTCCATCTCACTCTCTCCCCTCTCTTCTCCTGGCTCCAGTGTCACCTCCCAAGCATATGTCCTGCATCCATGTCCGTGTCTCAGGCTCTGCTTTCAGGGAAACCCAAACTAAGAGGATACCTGCTAAGGAGCTGAAAGCAGACAGAACAGGGTTCAAATCCCAGTTCTGCCATTTGCCCCGGTGCCCCTGGGCGTGGTCCTTAACTTCCTGGCGCCTCCCCAGCAAGTGGAGATACTAATGTGCACCCTGCCTGCTTGTCAGGGGGAGGAAGGGATGCATGTAGTTGACTATCCTGGTGCCTGGAACAGCGTAGGCTATTAAAGCATGGAAGCTGACATTACGATATGACTAAATATATCTTTATTACCCATCTTTGTCATTCAAGGTGAGAGATGAGGATAAGGAAAGGGCAGGAAGGAGATATGTCCTGAGGGAGGAGGATGAGGGACCCTAGAGTCCTCCTGCTCCTGCCACGGTTTTTTTTAGGGGGTGCCCTGTTCCTTTCCCTGGTGACTGAAGTTCTCAGCAATCCTTTAGTATCTCCACTTCTGACATACTCCATCAACTCAGTGTATTAATGTAGCTTGTATTTATAACTAACAAAAACAAGGAGTTTTCAATGCAGCAGAAATCAGTGCAACTTCTTTATATCGTCGTATGTTCTTTGTCCCTATTTCACAGATGAGGAATGTGAAGCCCAGAGGGGTTGGCCAACCTTTCCAAGGGCACACAGCTAGGAAAGAGCAAAGCTGGATTTGGATCTCGCTTGTCGCCATGTTGCCTCTTTGTACAAGGTCAGCTGAGCCTAAGAAGTGATCGCCTGCCATCTCAGGGACTAGGAGAAAAGACAGCCCATCATTTCCTTATTTGGTAATAAAAGATGCCTTCAGCATAAATAGGTGTTCAAAAAGCCCCAGCCTTCTCTTGTCTCTGCAGATTCTTACAAAGCCTGGGATGCTATTCTGCACTAAGATATCTATCTGTGCTCAGACACTCTGGCCTCCAATGTCTTCCCCTTGGCTAGCTGAGTCTTCCTGGAAATAAAACTATATTCCTGTTGGAGAGAAGACCGTAGTTTTATAGAAGCGGAAAGGCACGGAACCGTGGAGCTTAAGTTATCAGGCTGCGAAGGCCCCCGCCGTCAGGCAGGGGGAGAGAGCGCGCCAGATGGAAGGGGCCCACTTCCAGGAGCTCTTGAGGCCTCTTCTTGTCAATGTCGACTTACACGATAGATTTGAAGTGGAAAATGGGAATTTGAAAATTATAGACAAAGAATGGCAATTAGTTGAACTAAAGCAAAAAGATGGGATTACAAAACCCCCAACATTTGGCTAAGTCAGTCAGTGTTGGGAACAATTTTACCAGGAAGGAAAAATAAAGTCTAGTTTAGAGGCATCGTGGAACATGGTATGTCTTCTTTGCTGCAAGCTTACGGCTGCGTTAGGGCCAGAGCTGTACTGAGACGGATTGGAGGCACCGTGTGGGGGTGAGGGAGGCAGGATGTGGAGTCAAATGGCCTGAGTTCAAATCCAGGCTCTTCCCGGTTGTGCAGTCTTAAGCGGGTGTTGAATCCTCTCTAAACCTCAGTTTCTGCATCTGGTAAGTGGACTTTTCATAGGTTTATGCTGAGGATGCGATGAGCTCCTCGTCTCATTAGCACAGCACCAGGCACCTGGTAAACTCTCAGCACGTGGTAACTGTTATGACGGCAAATTTATAAAATGGGTGAAACACCTTGTACCTCGTTTCAAAGGTGTAGACCCATGGCACGGATGACTGGGGTCTGGCTCTCTGATGTGACTTTGAAAAGTTGGACGACAAACTGAAGAAACAATGAACAACAGTGATAAGAACCACCTCAAAAATAAATTTGAACCGGAGGCCATCTGAATTTACTAATTGTTTTTCCTGCTGAAGATGTGTACCCGCATAACTGTTCTGAATACTGATCTTGGCTTCAGATAAACAAGGCTTTAATTTTTACTTTGTTTACTAACCTTGGGCAGCTACTTAATCACTCTGAAACTTAAGTTTTCTTATCTGTAAATTGAAGGTAACAGTAATACCAAACTCATGAGGGTTTTTTGAGGATTCATGGAGATAACGTACAGAAAGTACTTTGTACAACAATCAATGACTTTGATCAGTGATTATTATAAGCATGTATATGCGCATGTGTTCATAAAAGCTTATAGCATGTAAAATTTTTTTTATTCAAAAGAATCAATTTTGCTGGTTCTTCTGAATGTCTGGATAAAAATCAATAAACTAATTCCAGTTGATTGTCAGTGTCTGTTTGGGTTACAGTGGTGTTGGGGAAGAGACTGAGGTCACATTTGGGCTCAGTGGGAGAGTGCCCTGATCGATTAGTAATGTCTGCCACTGGCATGGAAATGGAGACTGGCAATTTTTTTTTAATCCCAGATTGGTCTTATGGAATCGAGATTGTGGCTTTCTATTCATTTGCACTAAGGAAAATTGTACCATCTTGGAGGCTGCGATATTATTTTCTTCCAATATCTCTCAGGAAGAATGCGGTTATTCTACCAACACTTACTGAGTGCTGCATATCCTAGGTGCCAGAGTTATAGAATTGAATAAGACATCACTCCTTGTCTGTAAAGAGCTCAGAGTCTGATGAAGGAGACATACAAGAACTTTTGCTGGGGAGGTAAGTGGTCCCACCAAGGACCTGATTAGAGGAAAAGCTGTGACTCATGGAGGATGGAGCAGTTCACTCTGTGTGAAGCCGACTGGGACAAGAACAGGTGTTGGAAACAGGATTGGAATTGGGGCTTGAAAAACCTCACGGGAGTTGCCCTGGGATAAGGCGGGAAGGGCACAGGAGTGTGAGAGAGCAAGGTAGAAGGATGCCTGCTGGTTGGGGTGTGGCTGCAGCTGGAAAGGGGGTGAAGCCCTCTTAGAAAGAGAGTGAGGCCACTTGCAGAGACCCTGCGTTCTGGACCAGGGCAGCTGCGCCCTGCGCCTTATTTGATGCGCTCCAGGAGCCTCCAGCGAGCAGGGTGGATCCCACAAGTTCTCTGGATGCTCTACTTCTTCCTCTCCCTCCTATCATTTCCGATATGACTCTAACCTTCTCTCTCTCTGTTCCTACTTTTCCATCGCCGCCTCTCCCTCCCTCTCCCCACGTCTCAGTCTGCCCCTCTCTCTCTCTGTTTCTTTGTCTCAGGCTGTGTGTTTCAGATCTCTTTCTCCCTCTGACAAGTCCTCCTTTGGCTCCCTGTTGTGTCATTTTCCTTAGCAGGTGGGATTCTCTGGCATTTCTAAGTCTATTTTAAACACTTTGTAAGGCTTGATTTAAAGGAAAATCTGATTTTCACGGTTAGTGCATGGGTGCCTCTGGGGACTCTTAGTTTGATTATGTCCTAGGAAGTTTGGGACACAGCTCAGGCTCTGGGAGCCCTGCGAGGGGTGGGCCAGTGGGCCTTCAGCTGCTTCCTCCTGGACCACGGAGGGCTCTCTGGGGCCCAGGAGCCCCTAGGCTCATCATGGCAGAGTACCAGCCTTGCGTTCGCTCCTCAAATCTAACATGCACGTGAATCACCTGGGATCTTGTTAAAATGCAGATTCTAATTTAGCAGGACTGGGGCAGGACCTGGGATTCTGCATTTCTCACAAGCTCCCAGGTGATGCCAATGCTGAGGATCTATGGACCACAGAGTGACCAGGGTGCAGTGCGGGCATCATTTAGAATGCTCCTTCTGCCACAAAGCGCTCTCATTTCCACTTGGCAGTCAGAGCTGCCCCTCCCCTGTGCTCCTACAGAACCCGCAGAGACTTCTGCCGTGTTTCCAATGGGCCTTTTTCGTCTTCGAGTCTAACGATCCCTGTCCTTGTCATTCTTCCATTAGACCGAATAGCACCCCAGGACTTGCCGTGGAAGAATAAGTAAACAAAAGGAACGTTCCAGGCCAGTAAGTGGAGTGAGGCCATTGTGGGCCACGCACACGAACGCTCCCTCCCCCAGTTCAGCATCTCATGCTGCTGTAAAAAGCAGTACTTTGTATCAGCAGGTCACGATTCTGACCTTGCCTGGCACGAGTGTGCTGCTCTGGGAGCCTTTGACGCCTTAGACTAGCCCCACGTGCAGGAGATTCGACAGTCCCTCAGCGGACTTCCGATGAGCAAGGGGTCAGTGTAATTTCCTCTGTTTTTTTATTTATTTTACTGATCTCATCATGCTCAATGTCCCCACCCCTGGGGTGCCTGGGACAGGAGTACCAGAGATACTGGCTTCACATCACTTTTTCAAGCTCACTTAGTCTTGGCAAAGCATCAGTCAACAGTCACAGCCCTCCTCCCTCCAGGGCGCTTCCTCTCCACCTCTTAAAGAGGGTGTCTGACTTCATGAAGAAGGTCAGGTGCTTCACAGCCAAGGAGAAGTGGTCCACTCTCCTTTCTGACCTCCACTGTGGGATTCTGGGTCTTGTCTTGACCCTGGGTGTCCTGTGTTGGCGTCCACTGCAGAGCGAACACCGTGATGGTTAATTTTAAGTCTCAAGTTGACTAGGCTAAGGGATGCCCAGATAGCTGGTCAGATTTTTGCCTGGGTGCATCTGTAAGAGTGCTTCTGGGAGAAGTTAGCGTTTGAATTGACACACTGAGGAAGGAGACCCACCCTCACCAACACGAATGAGCATCATCCAATCCACTGAGGGTGTGAATAGAAGTAAAAGACAGATGCAGGGGGATTTGATCTCTCTGCTTGAGCTGGGACATCCTTCTTGTACCCTTAGACATGGGTGCCCCTGGTTCTTGGGTCTTCAGACTTGGACTGAGACTTACGCCATCAGTTTCCTTGAATCTCAGGCCTTTGGACACAGATTGAACTACACCGCCAGCTTTCCTGGTTCTCCAGCTTGCAGACTGCAGACAGTGGGATTTCTCAGCCTCCATAATCACATGGGTCAATTCCCATAGGAAATCCATCTATCAGCGGAGAGAGAGAGAGAGACCATTATCTCACGATGGGCATTGAGAACCTATTTTGGGAGTCAAAAGCTAAACATTGCTCCTTTCTCTTTGTGCTTCCACCATAACCATCCATCCCGACTTCCCAAGGCGATGGGTGCTCTGGCTGAGGAGCGAGGACATTGTAGTTCTATCTGGGGCAGTGCCTAGAACAGAGTAGCTGATCTATACACATGATCCCTTCCAGTCACGGCAGAGGATGTGAGATGGAGGGTTTCAGCATCTACAAACTTTGATCAGTCATGAAACCCATCCAAATGGCATGAGTTATCCGTCTCCTCTGTGGTGGGAAATGAGTTCTGTCTTAGAGACTAAAGCCTAGATCTTGAGAAAAGGACCGCAAGCCAGGACATCACGCAGGTGCGGCCAAGCTGCTCTGGGACTCCAGGGCAGCTGGCTTCTGAGTGATGCATTCTCATCCTGCCTTTATTTGACATTCAGCTGCTCATTTGGGAAATCTCCTTTCCTTGCCATGACTGCAGCCAGCATACAGCATTTGTCTCTCTTTGATGATCACTCCTTAGACTCCCGTTTCTAATTCCTGCTTCCTGGAAGCAGAGCCAGCAGGCATCTCTCATGGTTTCTCGATTCTCCAGCTGGAACTTCTAAAGGGCACGGTGAGCCCACTTCCTTTTCCGCTGCCTTCTAACCCTCTGCTGCGTTCGCAGCTCATGAATGAACAAGCAGCGGCGCTTCCGTGACTGCGTGGGCGCCCCACTGTCACTGGGCACTCACCATCCCCGGAGAGCAGGCGTTCCGAGAAGCCCGGATGAGCTGGGGGTGCTGAGGCAGACGCTGGGCTTGGCGCTGGGAGCTTCAGCCCAGAACATTGAGCTGAACCATCTGAGGCTCCTCCGGGAAACAGGTTGTGCAGATCTCTCTTCCCCTTCTCCGGGCTCATGCATATTCATTAGTAGAGCAACTCCAGGCTGAAGATAATGATTCAGGCAGGAAGTGCTGTTCTGAACATTATTATCTGGGAGTGACAAATGAATTTCTAATTCAACATGTGTATTGGACAAATAGATCACAAGAACTTTAAAGTCAAAAGCATCCTTTGGAGTCATGCAACTTCTGTTTTAATACAGCGTAAAATGAGAGAGGAAGAAATCTCCCCACTGGTGGGCTGTGCGTAGCTGTTCCCTTCAAAGCACAGGAGAAATGAAAGGCGCTGAGATTTCCAACATTGCTTGAGTCTACAATAGAAGCCAATAATAATGACCAAGAATGAAATGACAATGACAAGAACCTAGAGCCCACTGTTGGCACGAGCTACACCATTGTCTCGAGTTTTCGCTCTGGGTTGAGCAGAATCCTTTTCTTTATTTTTTTTTCCCCCTGCTGACAACAAAAATGGAGTGGAGGCCAGATGGGTTCATGGGTTGGCCAACGAGAATCAGAGGGCAAAAAAAAAAAAAAAAAAATGCAAGTCAAGACTGAAGAGGGAGTGGGAGAATTGATTTGAGCTGCGTTTCAATGCCAGTTTGATGTTGATATGTTAATTTAGAGCATGATCATGTGAGAGCGACGCGATCTGCCCGTCTGCAGAGATCGGCCACTTCCAGCTTGTCCAAGCTGATGGTCACGCATCAAATGGCTACTGTCAAGGGGTGGCAGCTCTTTGAAGACTAAGTCTTAAGCCATTCCTTAAAGTTCTGTGTTCCTGTCATCACTGCCACCCCACCCCCAATCCCTTTTCTTTTTAAGTACTAGAATAAACCCATCTCCTGTCCCCTCCCCCACACCATAGCATTCATCCGAAGCCCATGGAAAACCTGTATCTTGTAGAGCCTGGATGTCTACTCTTGGTTTTTCTTTTTTGAGCTAATAATGGCACTTTAGAATGTTTACTAGGTACCACGTACTGCGATAAAGCACATACCTCCATGACCTCATTAAATTCTCACAATAATCAATAATGAAGGTGCTAATATCTCTAATTGACTGATGAGGGAACCGAGGCTCTGAGAGACCCAGTGACTTGCCCAGGTTCATGCAGCCTATGATTGGCAGAGGCAGGAATAGGGACCAGGTCTGCTTGACTTCAGAGACCACCCTCTTTATTACCAAACTATATAGATCTAAGCTGGGGAGGGGTGCCTTTTTAAGGATGAGTGCACAAATCTTAACAAAGTGGAACCCTGGGGAAAGATCTACTTTAGACCTGGAGAATCAGGTCCCCTGGCCTCTTCCAACTGCCTCCCAGCCCCTGGGATGAAATGCTGATGGGGGCCAAGGAGATGTGCCCACCTGAGACCCACACTCCCTCTGCATCATGCTCTGGAGAACCAGGCTTGTGATCTCACAGCTCAAGCACAACAGGTCACCTGCCCCCAGAGAAACCAATTGCTGAGGCCAGGGGATGTGGGGCTCTGACTGGCCAGCTGAGTCACCTGCTTACTGTTGTTGTTGTGGGTGAAGGCACCACCATCTGAGCGATGTGGTCTGGGGGCAGGAGAAAGGTGGTCGTCCCTCTCAGCACAACTGGGTTGCAGTGACCAGAAGGGGGAGAAAGATGCTGACAAGACAAAACCAAAAAATGTCCACCATGTTCGTTAAGCCTCACTGCCTCCCATCTTCTCTGGGCTCTGAAGGTTATAGGAGTGAGAATGACTTGAGGAGAGACACAGGGAATGGGAGAGGAGAGGGAAGGCTAGGAGGACCCTTTCAGAGAGCTTTGCTCAGAAGTGGAAACTGAGAACCAGAGAAGAACCAGAAGGATCGCCCTTCAATTCCTCAAATGAGAGACAGAACACATAGGAAGAAATGTTTTAAAAGCCCAGCCCTGATTCCCACACGCCGTCCCACACAGGCCAGTGGCCTTCAGTTTTTGTTCTGCAGGTACTGAGAGCCTGGGGAGGATTCCTTGGATCCTTTAGAAGGAACTGGAGAGTGGGAATCAGGAGAAAGGTCAGTGGGCAGAGCTCAGACCCCTCCTGGCTTCAACCAGAGCTTCCCACTTTTATCTCTTTTTTTCAGTGCATTTCTGCCTAAGATCTGCTTGGGAAAAAGAAGTTCCTCTCTGCTAAATACTGAAGAACAAAGTCCTCTGTTTATCCCCGTCTCCCAGGTGCTTAGTGCAGTGCCTGGCACATGGTAGGCACTCCATAATTACTGCGCTGCCAAATGGATGGCTGGATGACAACAAGGGAAAAGCAATTGAATACAATTATGATGGGAAAATCTTAAATCGTGGAAAGGGAGCTAAGGGCTTGGGGGCAAGTGGAGCACTGGCGATGCCCTTCATAAGGGCAGGACCACAGACAAAGACAGCTGACCCTTTGCCGCTCCCTTTTTGACTTAGACACAGCTCTCACTAAACAGGTAAAATGTTTGTGACGGGCCACTGCTTAATAGTAACATCACTCGTTCAGCATTTACCTAGAGCCAGATATTTGTGTCTTATCTCACTTAAGTCTCATAATGGTCCCATGAGGGACAATTCATTATTTTGCTCACTTCACAGGCTGGAGACATTAAGTAACTTGGCCAAGAGCACGCCTCTAGTAGCAAGGCCACCTTCCTGATTCCAAGTTCCCAGTACTTAAACGCCCTGCTATTTGCTTACCACGTCAGAGTGCATGTATTTTGGTCCTGCAAAAATACCTCATGGTTTAGAGTTGAGGCAACGAAGTGAGAGGAGCATTGATAAGCTGAAGCATCTTAGATGGCCAGGACGAAAGGGATGGAGGGGTGGATGGAGAACTTTGGAGGGAGTGAGTCTCTTTATCAAGGAGAATAAAAAGACCTTTGGAGGAAGAGGAGACCCTTCCGATCTCTTGAGAGCCACTGGGAGAAAGAGGAGTAGATTCGTTCTGGGTAGTTCCAGGGGTAGAACTAGAAACATCACATCTTCATGTTGACAGAGTTCTGTGCAGTTTGGAGGACAGAATTGCTGTCTAGAGAAGAGCTTTGAGATCAGTGCTTTCTCAAATGTTTGTGCGCATGAGAACAACTTTGAGAGCTTGTTAGGACACAAATTCATGGGCCCCAGACCCGGAGGTTCTGATTCAGTAGGTCTGGGGTGGGTGCTGGCCATGTGCATGTCTAGTAACCTCCCAGACGCTGCCCTTTCTCCAGACCACACTAGTAGCAATGCCCTGGACCAAGGAACAGCTGACTTTTTCTGGAAAGGGCCAGAGAGTATATATTTTAGGCTTTGTGGTCCAGACAGTCTGTGTTGCAGCTGCTCGACTCTGCCATTGCAGTGCAAAAGTAGTTATAGACAAATGGTAAAGAAATGAGCATGCGTTCCAATAAAACTTTATTTACAAACACAGGCGGCCAAGCCCTTCTGGTCAGTTAGGGTTCTTAGCTGACAGCAACAGAAATCATTGGGTAGTTTAATGAGATAAGGACTTCATTACCTCTTCCCCTTTGGGAGGCCACCACTGAGCCTGTCACCACCATGGGCCACTGCCTTGCCCAAGGTTACTGATGCTTTAAGAACAGCCAATGTCTCCTTGCTGCCAAGTTGTCTCTGATGCCCAGTCTGCATCATGATCTCAGTTGGAAGAAAGCAAAAGGAGTGTGTTCCATCTCAGCCCAAGTGGTGTCTGATGCACACGAGCAGCCTGCCTCTGATGCTGGAAGATGTCTATACACGTCTAACTCATAAACAATGAGGAGTGTTGGCAAGGCATCTGCATCTGGGTGAGCTCCGTCCTCCTGTGTCACTCATCTTGGCAAGACCTGCCATCTGTTAGAGCTGATAGGTCCAGACACATGTGCAAAGAACCCGGGAAAACTCGGGCCCCGTTAGCCACGTCATCAGGTCTGTGTGAAGTATATGACTGAACCCAACTCAGGACCAACCTCCAGTTCCCTGGAGGCCAGAAAATTCTTATCTCCGAGGAGTGAAACTTTACCAAATCTGTCTTAACTATTAGTTTGAGTTCACGGGGGCTGAGTCACAGTTAATGGCATCAAAGATCATCCCAAACGTGGATGTTCGGATGTTGAATAAGAGCTGGGACCAGCTTCAAAGAATTCCTTGCACCAGCCTCATTCTGTTTCCACCCCTCAACCAGCTATATTGAACACATGCATACACACGTGTGCACACACGTGCACCTGCACACATGTATGCACAGAGATTTTATTAAAGAATCTTTTTTATTGAAGTATAGTCAGTTTACATTGTTGTGTTAATTTCTGGTGTACGGCATACTGATTCAGTTATACACATATATTCCTTTTCATATTCTTTTTCGTTATAGGCTACTATAAGATATTGAATATAGTTCCCTGTGCTATACAGTAGGACCTTATTGTTCATCTATTTTATATATAGTAATTTGTATCTGCAAATCCCAAACTCCCAGTTTATCCCTTCCCACCCACCCCCTTTCCCCTCTGGTAACCGTAAGTTTGTTTCCTATGTCTGTGAGTCTGTTTCTGTTTTGTACATAAGTACATTTGTGTTATTTTTTTTAGATTCCACATATAAGTGATATCATATGGTATTTTTCTTTCTCTTTCTGGCTTACTTCGCTTAGTATGATGATCTCCAGGTCCATCCATGTTGCTGCAAATGGCATTGTTTTATTCTTTTTTATGGCTGAGTAGTATTCCATTGTGTATATACACCACAATTTCTGTATCCAATCATCTATTGATGGACATTAGGTTGCTTCCATGTCTTGGCAATTGTAAACAGTGCTGTTAATGAACATTGAGGTGTATGTGTGTTTTCAAATTAGAGTTTCCTCCGGATACATGCCCAGGAGCGGGATTGCTAGATCATGTGGTAAGTCTATTTTTAGTCTTTTGAGGAATCTCCATACTTTTTCCCATAATGGCTGCACCAAACTGCATTCCCACCAGCAGTGTAGGAAGTTTCCCTTTTCTCCATAGCCTCTCCAGCTTGTCACACACACTCACAGAGTCTCCAGAGAATCTGGCTTAGAGATCATGGATTCAGCATGGCTAAAATTGAAATACAGCCTTGTGCTAGGGCAGCACCCACAGGGCTTGCCTTGGTCCAGACACCCCGGTCCAGCTGCTGGCAACTGGCAAAGGATGTGATGGCAAGAATCTCTGCCTTTCTTGCCTCTGAGTGTTCCTGCCACCTCTCTCTGCTGAGCCATCTTCTCCTTCAAAGTCATGCACAGATATGACTGATCGGAGGCATTCATGCCATGTGCCTGTGTCTTCGCTTTAAAAACTGCCAGGAAAAAAAGTTTTAAGCTTCTGCCCATAAAGTGGGGAAATCTCTCAACAAAGAAAGGTTATACAAAGGAGCAGAGTGGTCAGAGAGAATTTTAAAATGCCCACTCATCTCCTAAGACAGATTTTGGGGGTTAAGTTCATTGCATCTAGGGCCCCCATCCAGGATTTCTTCTACTTTTCCCCTCTTCTCAGATTAGCTTCAGTTTCCACCCATCTCCTCCACGTTCTTTAGCCCTCAAAGCATCTGCTGTATGACCAACCGCTCCCCGCCACCAGCCCCTCAGGAAGAGCGTACTTCTGAGAATGGAACCCACGTTATTGGTAGTGCAAACTTTGTTTTCCTTTTTCCAGAAGAGCAGGGAGTCTCTGGTT
This sequence comes from Camelus dromedarius, assembly GCF_036321535.1. Taxonomy (NCBI): domain Eukaryota; kingdom Metazoa; phylum Chordata; class Mammalia; order Artiodactyla; family Camelidae; genus Camelus; species Camelus dromedarius. The sequence continues at coordinate 14,465,287 of NC_087459.1, read as the reverse complement.
TATAAAAATGTTAGAGCAGGCAGGTAGCTAGATATGAATAGAGAAAGGGGTACATGGGCCAAATGGCAGAAAACCGTACATCTTGTGAACAACAGGAGTCCTTGGACAGACCAAGAAAAATAGGATCCTCTGGACTAATAAAAAACCATAACTTCTGGGTTGTTAAGTGTCCTGGAGGCAGAAGGGTGGGACAGAACAGGGATCCCCACCATCCGAATGTAACCTTTCAATCGTTATATCCTCCATCTAAATGTAACCTTTTGCTTACGATACCCCTAGCCAAATGTAAACTTTTGTTCATTAAGACCTTATCCAACTTCCCGATCAAGACTAAATAAGGAGAAAAAAAAATCTCTCCTCCTGACCTGGGAAGGTGGAGCTGGGATGAAGATTAGGAAAGTTGACCCCAAACCCTTCCCTCCCCAATGAATATTCTGCCTATTCATTTTTACACCCATGTAATGAGCTTGCCAAGGAAACTCGGGGCAGCTACCCATCTGGGTCTGCCCACTCTTTCCTTGAGAGCGTATTATCTTTCCCTTAATAAATCCTTGCTTTGCTCTCTTGACCTCAGTGTCTTGTTTCTGAATTCTTTCTGTCACAAGAACCTCTTACCCACAACAAAAACACATGGCAAAAAGTAGGAAAAAAAATCGAGAGAGAATATGAGATGAGCAATTCATATTATAACAGGTCAGATCCCCAGCTCATCTAAGAACCCACATTGAAAACAAATTGGTTTAAATAGCAACAAGACAGCTTTCTGATTTTCAGGCTTGTGGCAACATGGAATTCTTTTCCTGGGGGGATCTCTGGAGAACTGGCTGGATCCACCAAGCTGGCCAGCAGAACTGCGACATAGTTGGGTGTGGAGATGGAGAAATAGATCACACGGCTTTCACGTGTCCCTGTTAGCCTTGCTTGCACGTTGCTGGCGCGCAGCCCCAACCTCCACCGGATGACGAGGCAAAGCTAGACACTCCAGCGAGTCCCGGCACACAACTGCACGCGTGCCTGATGGGGGAACAAAGTCAGCTGGAGCCAGGAACAAAGGACGGCTTCTTGTTGTGGGTTAACTGCTGCCTGTTATCCCCGCTCCAACTCAGATAAGTTTTGCGATTGCTGGAGAAATTGAAATCGCCAAAGAGAGAAGTTGGGGAGATGCCCTGATGTTTTCTCTGACTCTTACTTAAACATTGGCAACTTTGCTGAGACTGTGAATATGACTGGGGCTCAGCCCTTTCTCCCTTTGTAGTCTATGAACATTAACTTAGTCCGCAGGGGCTGCAATCACAGCCAGAACCCCCAAGTGTGGGCTCTTCCTCCACACTGACAAAAATAACCATTAATTAGGCTGCAACACCCAAAGGAATGTGAACTTACACCACCAATCGCTGGGCGGCATGCAAAATGTTGCCATGACAACCGGCATTTACTGGCTCTTCACTTTTAATATACCAAAGGCTAGGGATAATTTCCCAGTGAGAATACATGAGGGTGGATTTTTCTCCCCCTCCTCATTCTTTCTGCCAGTCTTTTGCCAGTACGGGAGCTCTATTACTGTGGCAACAGGTTTAAAAGGAAGAGAAGGCTTGTGAGAGCATTGAACACCAGGCATGGTACTCCTGGAAGTGCCGTATGCCTCAGGAGGCCCAGGGAGGGTGCACGGTGTTCTTCTCAGAGTCTCATTGGGAAGAACTTGGAGGCAGGTGAAGTGTGAGCTATGAATCTTAGTCCTCATTTCCAGGTGAATTTTCTGTTTTCATGAAATTTCCTTCCTTCCTCTCTTCCTCCCTCCCTCTCTCCCTCCTTCTGCCCTTACTTAACTCTGCCTCTCTGCCTCCTTCCTTCCTCCCTTCCTCCTTTTCCTCACGTTCTTCTTCTTTTGTTGAGTGCTTACCCTGTACCAGGCACATAATATGCATCATCTCTTTACTCTTCATGACTGCACTGTAAAATAAATATTATTCTTATTTTACAGATGAGGACACTGAGATTAATAGAGGTTGAATGTCCTAATCACACAGTAAGTTGCAGATCCTGGATTTGAACCAAGTCACATCTCACAATCCAGGGCCCTCATACTTTCCGTCTGCTTGGTATTGTTAAAAACAAAGTCTCTCTCTGTAAAAGTAAGTATGGTTAGTGTTATCATCATTTCCCTTAGCACCATGTATCAGTCAGCTATTGCTGCATAACATATATCTACAAAATCTCTATGGCATAAAATAATAAGCATCTATTTCACTTCAGGATAGAGTGACTTTGATCCTCATGTGTTTATCTGTGGCCCAGGCTGAAGGGGAAGCAACTGCCCATGGGAAGCTCTTCTCAGGGTGATAGCAGAGTCATTGAGGGTCTGCTTAACCACACAAGCACATTTCAAATCTCCCTCACACCATGTCTGCTAATATCCCATTGGCCAAAGCTAGTTGCTTGGTTAAGCCCAAAGTCAGAATAGAAAATAAACCTTCTCTTTTGTGGGAGGAATCGCAAAGTTTTATGGCAAGGGTGTAGATACAGAGAAGGGTGAAGAACTGGGGCTCAAAAGCTCATATATTTGTTGTCATTGTCATCATCATCATCATCCTCCTCCTCATCTTTATTATTGTCATCAAGTGTGTGGACCAGGCCTCTCTGTACCTTGATCTATGTTTAAAGAATAAGTGATTTCTTTGCAAAGTTCTTCAAGAGCACAAGTCATTTTTGGAGCAGCTAGTTGTTCAACTAGATTGTTTTCCATTAAAAAAATTTTTTAAAGGACCTCATATATTGGTTTATCACAAATTTAAAGAGTATTGTGGTGGTCACAGTTCATATAAGAAGTTTGTTTTGAATTACGATGTATTTTACTTTATGCATCTAAAAACCAAATTTTTCTGAGGTGGGATTCATAGACTTCACCAGAAAGCCAAAGACTTCCTTTGAATGAAAGTGTTTAAGCTCCCTTGGTCTTCATCATGTTCTCCCCCCTGCACAAGACATCAACTTGTTCCTAATCACAGCTCTACACAAGCTTTACTGCTGACAAAGTCTCTTTCCCCCATCTTACATTTCATCTGCATAGCCATGGGGTGACCTACCCAGGACTGAAGGTGAGGTTTCTGATAGCCATTCTTTTGGTAAATGAGTCATTTACCAGAAATTGTAATCATTTCGGTATCTGAACCTAATACGTGAGGAGTGATCAGTGTTACTTTGAGAATAACCTGAAAATATAAGAAAGCAGACTCATTTTTTTCAAAGAAATAAAAGCGATTTAAATTTTGTATGCATGCTGTAAAATTCTACATTTGCAAACCTCAAAATGTTAAAAACCTTATTTGTTCAGAAACAAATCCAGAAGAAGGAAAAACTTGAATTGTGAACTACATTGAAAATGCAGGGTAATTTCTTATAGCTTCAGCCAGGTACACTAATTAAGCTAACAGAATATTGCCTGTTGGAGATCTTTAGAGGACCTGCTTCACTGAGCAGATCATGATGAAAAGCATTGAAACAGATCAATTTTGATGACAACTGAACAACAAAGTGCTCACAAAAAGTTTGCTTAAACATTCCTTTGTAATTTGTTTATCTATTACTGTAATCTGAGGGAAATACCTGTCTTCTTTTCATAGAGTCTTCCTTGCCACTCTGTCTCCAGCATTTAGCACAACACCTGGTATAGGTATATGCTCAATAAATATTAACTGAATGAATGAATGGGAATTTTTGGAAGGGCAAATCCCAGCTCTGGAATAGCTGAGATGGTTCACAGAGCCTGAATCCATGAGTTTGTCTCTGTTTGTAGGTAGCTCTGCAGAGAGAGGTGGGGGCAGAGCTGGAGGAAGCAGAAAAGCAGCAGACGAACAAGGCCATTCTTGTTGCAATGATTCATTGGTACCCAGCAATTATTTGTTTTCTCTAACACAATGTGAAAAGTGCTAATGGGATTAGCCTTTTGTGATGAATACTAATATGATATGAAAACAAATGCTAATATGCAATGTGAAATTGCTAACAAAGGAGAAAATTGCTAATAAAATTCAATGGACCTCAGTGACAAATGCTTCGTACATCCCTCTGGTCTGGCCAAGGTTGTCCTCATAGCACGGAAATGGTGGTAGACTTGGGGGGAATCATAGCATGTGAGTTGCTTGGTGATGGGTGGATTTCAGTTGCTTCCTCCAAAATTACCTCTGTGTGGATGGGGGTGTGAAAGAAGGCACATGCAGAACACACACACACACACACACACACACAGACACACACACACACCCTTGGGCTTGCAGTGCCAGGAGACTCCAGCGGGGAGGTCTCCGTAAGGAAGCCAGAACATGCCCCTTTCCACTTTCGTGTCATGCTTTTGAACTTTTCCAGTGTTCTCTCTCACCTAATGTGCTGGTTGGCCTTACTGCAACCTTGTGCAATTATGAAGCAGATGCGCAAATGGAAACATAGACACAGAGAGAAGTGACTTGCCAGTGGTCATAGAAAATGCAGAGCTGGGGCTCGATACTACTTCTGGGTCTTCCCCTGGCTCCTCTATCTCCCCTCTCCCACCTCTCCGCCCTCCATCCTCCCTGCCTCTTCCTCTTCCCTGGCCACATTTCCTCCTCCATCTCCTCCCCTCTGTATCTCCACTCTCGTCAGTGCCTTCCCTTCCTACTGATCTTGCTCTCCCTTTGCATATGGCAGGAGATGGCTTCAACAAATACCTTAAATTGGATTTTTAAAAATCAGTCTTTGCTAACTTAGGAAGTGACCAGGTTCTGGTCTCAGGTTTTGGGGGAGGTGGGGGAGGAGTGGGGCGAGGAGACTGCACAGGAGGGACTGCAACTCTGAGGACCATCTGAACAGCTGGCTGAAGAAGTGAGTGAAGAAGAAATGAGTGAGATGAGGGAGAGAATGAAAACCGTACCTCAGTTGCTCCAGAGTCACGATTTGACTGAGTTCCGGGGAAAGTGATGAAGGAGAGGGAGGCGTGCGGTGAAGGAGGGCTCCCCACAGGGCAGTGCGGGGACCCAGGGACATCTCCTGGGACTCCCAGCTGGGCTCCCACTGATTTTCCACAGGAGCCCGAGCCAAGCAGGGCTGACAGAGCGCAGAGGAGTCGCAGCACCTGGCCCGGATGGAAGGAGGCGCCTACTGGGTGGTGCACAGAGCAAAGGATGAGAAAACTGATGGAACTGTGGCTCTGAAGGGGCTGAAGGTGGAGAAGAAGAAAGATCACGTCACTGGGGAGGTCACTGGGAGGTCACTCAAGGCCCAGCCCCCCGACATCGTCCCCGTCAGTGGAACGGTTGCAGGCAGCCACACGACAAGACATGGCGGCGAGCTGCATGGGCTGATGGAGACCATGGGGCAGCCTTTCCTGCCGAGAGGGGAAGACCCTGGAGCTCTGGCTGCGGCACCACGTGAAGTGTCTACAGGACAGACTGGATCCAGCACAGACATCCAGCCTGCCTTTGGGCCATGAGGGTGTCCTCCAGGTGACAGTACACGTGGTCGGCGTGACCCTGTGGTGCTGCAGCCCAGAACGGCTGCCTGGAGCCAAAGAATAGGACATGAGGTTGGGGGAGCCACATCTTTGGGGAGCTGCTAACTCTGAAGCCCCTGTTCCCTGGGAAGTTGGAAATTGACCAGATTGACAAAGTGTTTGAGGACCTGGGGACCCCTGGTGAGAAAATGTGGCCTGGCTACGATGACCTCCGCGAAGTGAAGAAGATGACCTTCATCTTCTGTTAACAACCTTCCCTCTCCGACCAGGCCTTCCGCCTTGGGACCTCCTTCCCGGGGCGGAGGGGCAACTTGGAAGACCGCCTCACGTACGAGGACTTCCTTGAAACCCCCTAGTCCCAAGGCCCCTGCTGCTCCCCATGTGGGTAGCAGCAAAGTGTGAAAGGCAGCAACAGCCTGAGGCCCCCGAGGGAGGCCTGGGCTGGACTGGGTGGGCGACGGCCGCCGCAACCCTGGGGGCCTCAGCGGCAGGCCTCAACTTCAGCCTCAGGTTCTGATGTTCCAAGTGGACCCCAGACAAACCCCAAGGAGCACCAGCTGGTGGGGCTCAGCCAAAACCAGGGGCAGGAGCTGGAAACCGAGGGCGACTCAGTCCAGACCCAGAGCCTGCCCTGACTGGACGCAGCCGCTCATGGTCGGGGCTGCCCTCGGTCGTGACCTCGGAGGCTTGGATGGCTGGTCTTGTTTGGTTTCCCACGTTCTGTTTTTAATTGAAGTAGAGCTGATTTACAATGTTGTCTTAGTTTCTGATGTACAGCACAGTAATTCAGTTATATATGTATATTCTTTTCCAGATTCTTTTCCATGATAGGTTATTACAAGATATGAATATAGTTCTCTGTGCTGTCCAGTCAGAAACAGACTCACAGACATTAGAAAGAAAACTCTTAGGGTTTCCAGAAAGGGAAAAGGGCAGGGATAAATGAGCTTGGAATTAACAAATACACACCTTTTGTTTTTATTTTATCTTGGCTCGTAAATTTGTAGAATTAGATCATGTTTTTCCTTCTTGTGGAAAAACAACATTGCCTTTACTCATCTGTTCCCCTCCTGCTCTCACCCCTCCTCTTCCTCGATACGCTCTCCACTCGCCTCATCCATCAGCTTCCCCTCCAGCTTCTTCATTTTCTACTGCTCCCTCTACTGTGTCCGTCTTTTCTGTCGCCTCCCAGCCTCCCCTTCGCAGTATCCTTGGTCTTTATTCTTTGTATCCAAGGATCATTTGCAAAAGCTAACACTTATTATGGAAACAGACTTTAGTTTGGGAGCAGCCCATTTAGAAATCAAAATTAGAGTGAAAACTTGGCTCTGGTACTTATAAATTCTGCAGATACAGAATTTCTCTGAGCCTCAGAGTCCATATCCATAATACAGATTTCCTTAAAGGATGGCTGTGAATGGTCAGCCTTTAATTGCAACTCTAATCGCAACGAGGACTAAAAGTCATGTGAATTATAATTGCAATGCTTCAAAAGTGGGCATGTGTCCAGGAGAGGGCTGGGAAGGAATACTGAAAAGCTGGAAATGGCTGGTTAGGGTGATTTTTTTTTTCTTCTTCAAAATTTTCTTTAATAATGTTGTTTCATTGTATTTCTATGGTTCTCAACTCTGTCAGGTCCAATGGCCTTTTTTTTTTCCATAACAAATATTTTGTGACATCTCCTTACTATTCTGAAATGAAATTCATAGGTTATATAACTCACTTACACATAATTTCATAAAAATTTAATAGAATGCTCTAACTGTATTATCAAAGAAGATAAAAGTAATTTGTATAAAATAATACATATTTCAGTATGTAACGGTTTGACTGAGAATAGAGAAGAGAAGGTGAAGGTGGATGCTTGAATCTCTGTCTAGAGTCGCCATGAATGGGATGCTGACAAAAGCCAATGGATACGGATGGATTTTACTGAGGACCCTAATACTTTGAGTGGCATTGTCACCGTGATGGGGTTTCCTGAAATAGTGAGTAAACTGCTGATGAAGTTCTGAAGAAAGCAAAGCGAGGTTTGCAATTTAGTCCACAGACGTTTCAGTGTAAATTAAGGCTGCAAAATAACTTGGTGTTTGCAGGGAAATTAGAATTTATAAATAAGTTTTTCATCGACTGAGTGTCCAGAGGAACATTAGAAAGTCAACCAGGATGTGGGGCAATTCTGCATGGGCTGAAGTCATCCCTTCTGAGGCATGGACCCCACCCTCTAAATGTCCATCGCGTCCCACCCCCGCCGCTGGGAGCCCTGAAAGCCATTGGACACATTTCCAGAACGCCTCCTGGGAGGTGGAATCTCCCCTGCTGAGGCTGCAGCTGTATTTTCATTACAAAATAAAAAGCCAATCCTAGTGCTTTGCGAAAGCTTTGACAACCTCTGGGCTGGTGTCATTCTCTCTTTGAGGCTAAAAGCAGCAAGAATAGTGGCTCTGATCCCACATCTAGAAAATTGAAAGTGAACCGATTTTTTATCATCTAACCTGACAGGTTCAGCACATCTCTCTTGTCACATTCCTGTCTGTCCTCAGAGTGGTTGAACAAAATCTTTCCACGGATCCATGTTATTGCTAATAGGATTTGTCTCAGACTGAGTGTTCAGCCTCCCCTGCTTTCCCGAGACCTTGGTGGATACTGTCCTCTCTTCCCTGAGCTCAACCTTCATTGTATTTCAGCTAATGAATTAATTCCCTGCCAGATGGTGGGGGAAAACAAACCCCCCAGGAGAGAATGATGGTGCTGTTACCGAAGGCTGGAGCGGTCAGGACCAGTCTGGATTCAAGCCAGGCACTCCTAAGGTGAAACTAATAGGTTTGCCACAGACAGCCCCGCCTGGACAAAGCAGTCGTTCTAGGATGCTGGAACTCTCCAGCGGCAAACAAGTGTTGGTCCATGCGATGGGCTTTGTGGAAATCTCTTCTGACATCTGATGTCCTGTCTGCTTCAGAGTTGCAGGAATCTCAGTGGGGCTTGGGATTTCAAAAGGAAAAAGGTTGACTCAAGTGGAGAATTTAAGTTTCTTGAAAAAAAAACAAACAACTCTCTGTTCACCCTGTGATTCCCGCATTATCCTGGTGGCTGAATCCTTGCTTCTAAGCCTTTTTCCCTGGATTATATTATTGCTGAAAACAAGACAGCACAGATTCCCAAATGGTGTCCCTTATGCTAAGCCCCATGTCACCAAACTGAGACAACTTCATCACAGTTTCCGCTCTCGCAAAAATGGAATCTTCAGGCGGTCAATCAGGAATTGCCTAATTGGTCGTCTGCTGATGGACCCTGCCATCTCCTAAAGGAAGGGACCTGGCCACAGCCAATCCTAGGCCATCTAGTCTAACTTCTTGGTTCCCGCTCCCTTCTGCCTAACAAAGTCTTACATTTTGTACAGCTCCTCAGAGCTCCTTCCTCCGCGCTGAATGCTGCCTGATTCATGAATCACTGAATAAAGCCAATGCGATCTTTAACATTTACTCAGTTGGATTTTTGGTTTTTCACATGATCTTTAGAGTTTCTTTCAGTTGCTCATTCAAGACTTTGGACTAATTCACCGGTTCGTTTAGAGCCTGAAAGGGAGGTACAGCCCTACCCTAGACTTTCGTCCCTCCTCACCTCCCACCGAAGTGTTCTCTTGTAATACTTCCCTGGGTTTAGTTCCAGCCAACCACTTAAATATTATCTAAAGATCATTTCAAAGTAGAAAAAATTCTAGATCTGGGCAGAAAGGACTCAGTCTGTGTGTGTGTGTGTGTATGTGTGTGTGTAGGCAAGAAATTCTGCCCTAGTTCCTCTAGGATTTGGTATTACATGAATCCTGGTGGACATCTGTGAACCACAGTGTGATTACTTGTGCAAATAATGTACCATCTCTGAGGATCTTTTCGTTCACCTGTGAAACAGAGGCAATAATCGTGCTGCAGAGGAGGAAAAATAATTTTCCCTTACCGTTCTAGGTTCTTGGCTGAGACTCCCCTGTAATAGAAGACAGATTAACAGGAGAAAAGCAAACAGAAGTTTAATAATACGTACACCTCCTGTACATGGGAAATATCCAGTAAAATTAAGTCCCTGAAATGGCCCAAACTGTTAGGTAGTTAGATAAGTGGGGGCACTGGGCAGAGGGGTGGAGGAGAGGGAGGATGTGATGGTCCAGAAGCTGGTGCTATGCCTGCCTCCAGCATAAAGGGATTTTACTTCTTCTAAATGAGTGCCAGCAAGAAGCCGATTAGAACCGACAGTCATGACTGCGTGGTAGCAGAAAGGACTTAACCAGACACGAGCAATGCTCATTTTATTATAATTAACATTGCGGTTTAAGCACCTCCCACCACCACGGGCTTTTCTGTATACGCCATGGGTAAGGACATGCGCAAAGGGGCCAAATATGACTAAGCATTGCAGGGACAAGAGCCATCAATCAATCAAAAGACCACCTCTAAGCAAGGATAAGAGAGAAAGGGGAGACAAAACTCTGATTTTGGATCAGCCAGCCTCCTGTTCTTGAAGGTGTATTTTTCCTTTTCTAAATAAATCTTCTAAAATCTTTTGTTACACAATGCACTGTCTCCCGACTATAAACTTATCTTTCAGGTAGGACAAGAACTGGGGTCTTTGCCTTTTGGAGTAACAAAACAATTATCTTAAATACTATTTCCAGCTAAAGACAAAAGAAAAGAAATGTTTGAGGATGGAGAGGTGGTCAGTTACGGAAAGTTATCAGGTAAAGCACAGCAAACAAGGGTACCATTGCCGTACAGATGTAAGTCAAGTCTTCTTCATAGGTAAGAGTTTCTTGTAGGGTGAAGGTCATAGCTCAGTGGTAGAGCTCATGCTTAGCATGCACAAGGTCCTGGGTTCAATCCCCAGTACCTCCAACGAAGAAAAAGTCTCTGAGTTCCCTAACCCATTGTCACTTTCAACCATAAAATTGGCTCTATTTTTAAAAAAAGAAAAAAAAAGAAAAGAGTGTCTTGTGATTTAGAACCATCCTTCTCTTCCTGGTACTGAGAGAGAGAAAGAGACATCCTTGCAAATGAAGAGTTCCCTCATTAATATAAATGTCTCAAAAAAATAAAAGGGAAAGCATTCACCTAAAAAAAAATAAAATAAATAAATATCTCTTACAAAAGGAGAACTTCTACTCAGTTTTCAGAACTTTTCCTACAGCTGCTGTTTCTTCAAAATAATCAGCCTAAAATAATCATTATGCTAAAGAGGCATATTTTGGGGGTAGTGACTCGGTTCCCCTTGTTTACCTTCGTGGGGTTGTTGTGAAGGTTAAATGAGATGCAGGTGTGCAGTCACCAAGGCAGTGCCTGGCTCATAGCAACCCCTCCACAGCAAGCCACCCCTACTAGCTTTATGCTCAGTCTGTCCACGGAGTCTCATCTCTGCTTAACCCTTGGGCTCCGTGCACCCCAGTCTCAGAGCTGCTCCCATCAAACCTTAGGATTCTTTCCTTTCTCTCATGTCCTGAGCATTTAACCCACCGGTAAGTCCAATGAGCTTTACCTCAGAAACATGCCTGAGTCTGTTGCTGTTTCTTCCTCTCTACTGCTACCTCCTTCTTTCAAGCCTCCACCTTCCTGACCTTGGCTGTGGCAGTAACATCCTAACTGATCCTTCTGTTTGACCTTCGGCCTTTTAAAGTCCATTCTCAGTGTTCACAGCAGCACTATTTACAATAGCCAAGACATGGAAACAACCTAAATGCTCATCGACAGATGACTGGATAAAGAAGTTATGGTATATTGATACAGTGGAATATTACTCAGCCATAAAAAGGATGGAAATAATGCCATTTGCTGTAACATGGATGGACCTAGAGATTGTCATTCTAAGTGAAGTAAGCCAGAAAGAGAAAGAAAAATACATGATAACACTTATATGTGGAATCTAAAAAAAGAGACACAAATGAACTTATTTACAAAGCAGAAACAATCTCAGACATAGAAAGCAAATTTATGGTTACTGGGGAGGAAAAGGATAGGAAGGAATAAATTGGGAGTTCAATATTTGCAGATACTACTACATATGAAATAGATAAACAAAAAGTTTCTACTGTAGAGCACAGGGAACTATATTCAGTATCTTGTAGTAACCTATAATGAAAAAGAATATGAAAAGAAATATATGTATGTATATGTATGACTGGAACATTATGCTGTACACCAGAAACTGACACAACATTGTAAACTGACTATACTTCAATTTAAAAAAAAAAGGCAGTAAAAAAATCCATTCTCCTTGTGGCATCCAAAGTCATCTTTTAAAATTTTGACTCACATCACCCTTTGCTTAAAACTGCCAATGGGTCCCCATACCACTTAGAATTAAATTTAAAATCTATACCCAGATTTTCACAGTTGTATGTGATCAGACCCCTGCCCATCTCTGCAATCTCACCTTGTACCCTCCCTTCTGTTTATCATGGTTCTGCTACGCTGACCTCTCTGTTTCTCCAATAAGACAAACTCCTTCACTCCAGACTCTGTATTTCTGGTTCCTTCAGCCCAGGATCCCCACCCCATCCGAGGATGACTGATTTTCATTTTTCAATCCATAGCAGAATTGTCATCTCCTCAGAGCAGCCTTCACTGACCACCTTGTCTAATGTAATCTATCACTATATGGTCGCTGATAAGGTGACCATATAATTTATTTTCAAATCTAGAGCACTTACAGGAGCGAAAGGGGCTCTGTAACAATTAAGCCAAGACAGTGAGCTTAACAGGACGGTCCTGGTTAAGTCAAGATGTGTTCCCGTTTTCCATGCTTTTCCATAGCACTGTGATTTAGGACCTTATAGCCCTTGTCAATAACCGATATTATTTATTTAAGTATTTATTACCTCTCTGCTCTGTTACAATGTCAACTCCAAGACGATGGGGTGCTGTCTCTCTGGTTCACTGCTGCACCCTCTTCCTCTTGAAAACTCTTTAGCACATAGTAGGTGCTCTATACACCTGGCTGGAATACAGTATTGAATGTAAGGCGCTGTGGTTGCCATGGGTTAGGTAGTTGTGGGTTAGTTATCCTGCTGATATGTCACTTGTCATTTTGAAAAAGAAATCGTAAAACCCGCCTTTCCGTGCTGACCAGGAATCATGTTCTTGTCCAAATCGGGTCTTAGCCAAAGCTGGCTCGGGGTATACAGGGCCACCCAGAGATTGCTTAGTTACTCTTGGTGGCTCCCTTGTTTGAATTAGGTTTGATAAGCACAGATCAGGAAATAGTTCAGGTGCGAGAGGTACTTCCTCCATTTGATTAGAAAACGTCCTGGTTTTGCAACATTTGGGGCCATAAAGTAAACCGTCTCCCTGCTTGTTGACTGGAAATGCCAGAAAAGCCATACTAGAAATAACACAATGGGATCATTGAATTAATTAGTGTGGATGCCGATTGTGTAAAATCTGGTTATTGTGGAGTGGGGATTGGATTGCATGTTAATTAATATTTAAGTCCTTTGGAAGTGGCACCAAAGAAGACCCCTCCCCCATCCTTTGGTTCCCCCACAGCCCATCCCCTGTGAAAGGGGATTTCTTGGGGGCCCAGACGTGAAATCCGCTTATCACAGGCAGCAGAGATTGCAGGCAGGTCTTGGACCCTTGTTATTTGCATTTGTATAAAGGAAGGGCCTGGTATTACGTGACTGTGTGTGGGTTCTGAGGGTTTCTGATGGGCCTCCCTTTGTACAGTCTCTTAGCAACCCCTGGAAGTCTGGAAGCTGAAACAAAGGGCCGCCAGTCCATCCACTCCTGGAGCACATTCCTCTGAGTCTGGCCTGCCTCTAGGCGAGCTAGTCTGGGGCTGTGCCCCTTCTCTTCCTAGCCAAAGCCCAGCAGTCCTTGTTCAATCATGGTGCCACCTGGGAAGGAAAAAGAAGTTCGAGGTGAGGAGATTGGTTGGGGGCCAGCTGTGTTCTGTTGTTAGAGCTTCAACTGAAGCCAGGGAACATCTTCAAAAGAGTTGACCTGCATCCATTCATTCCAAGATGAGGTAATACTGCTTGATAGTCCTAAAAAAACAAAAATTCAACTAAGCAAATTTGAAAGATCTAATTGATTTATTGAATGATTGATAAAAGGTTCATGAATCTGGCAGCGACCCAGGAGCTCCAAGAGCTGTACAAAATGGAAGGCTTTTATCGGCAGGAGGGGAAGGGGTAAGGAAAGGGCTGATGCCTTACCTCATCTTCCTCTGGAGGATGGAAAAGGTCCATGTGGCAGATGACCTCATTGGCACCAATCAGAAAATTCTAAACTGACTGGTAAGCTCTACATTCCTGGAGATGTTTGAAACAGTAAGATAGGTTAGGTATTTAGCCCCGGTTTGCTGATGTGGGCTTAGTACAAGTGACTCCATTTTGGGCTTGTTAATTCTTCCTGACAACAGTCAAGAGTGTCCTGTAGGGCCAGTGGGCATCCGGGCTCTGTCACGTACTAGCTGTATGTCCTTGAACAAATTACATTTCTGGGCTTCAGTTTCTTCATTTGTCACACAAGAGCAAAAACTGTACCTTCTTCACTGGTTTGCTGAGAGCATTAAGGTATATGACACATTTAACAAGTAGTTAGGGTTAGGGTTCCCTATGTGTCAGGTACTATGTTTGATGCTGAGGGCACCAAAGTAAATAAAGCCTACATTCTAACAGGAAGAGGCAGACAATCATATATATTTATAAAAATATAAAAATCATACAAAATACTATGGAGGAGCTAGAGAAGCTGGTGGTATTAATGAGAGTATCATGGAAGATACTATTGAGAATGTGACCATTGAAACACAATTCAAATGAGGTCTTTATATGGTGCACAGATGTTGTAATGTACACATTAGCTATTTTTAATTCATTAACTCATTAATTTTGTTCATCATTCATCCATTCACCTATTCATTCATTTAGTAATTCAATGACTAATTCTCGGTCACCCATTCATCTAATCATCCATCCATTCATCCTTCAGAAAATGTCAGATGAAGGGCTATATGCATTATGGATTTGATGGCGACTTTATCATCTAAGCAGAAGTCCATTCAGGAGGAAATAGAGGAGTGTAGGCTTGGGACGGTTATGATCAGGACATGGTGTATTGGAGTTTTTCACAAAGCATATTATAGAAAGAAGTTGAGTGGTTTATTTTTAGCTAACATTTATTGAGAATATACTTTTGGCCAGACCCCGTGATAAATGTTTTATACACATTATCTTATTTTGCATGAAGACGTTAATTTGCAGATGCTACTTAATTTGTAGATGAGAGAACTGAGGCTTGGAGATAACTAATCAGCCCAAGGTCGGAGAGTCATTGGCAATGTTGATATTCAAACATGGGTTCAACATCAAAATTCATTGGCTTAGCCAGTTTACTGCAAGGATGCCTTCACTGACTCTGGGTCCATACGCGACTCAGCCAACCCCTTTTGCCTTCTTGTTTTCACTCATCAGATGGGAGATTCCATTTCTGCTCAAGTTTCAAGGTTGAATGAGAGGATGTATGTGTGTGGACAGGCATCAGGAATTACCAGCCAGAAGGGGTGTCATGATTGATTCATCATGCTCCAGCTCCACACAAGCCTGAAAGGGCTTGTTGTTACATGACCTTTCATTCCTCAAGCCTCTGAAGATGGTAGGACAGCAGTCTGCATGCAGGACGACCTTGAACAGCTACCTGCTTCCTAATTCCCATCGGAAGGGCCTCTGACATCTCAGCAGGCTAAGAAGCTGGGAGAGGTCTTTCGCTCTGGTTTCCAGTAATTTGTTCTGCTCTGTGAACTTCTGTGTCTGCTTGTCCAATTTCATGAAAATTGGATTAATGAGTGTTAACTGGTGCTGACTTAGCCAGTTTAAAAGGGACAGTGTCAAATGGAAGAGGAGCATCTTGGTGTGATATTTGGATCCCAAGGCTGTTGGGAATCGGGGTTTGGCACGGATGGCAACATCACAGGTCACTGAAGCAGCCTCTTCCAAGCTACTCTTACGGAAGACAGTACCAACCCAGAGACCTTTGAAAGGAGGAAGGACACTTCTTCCATTAGAACAAGGAGAAGATTTGCTTCAGACCCTGGTAGGCTTGAAGATTGGGTTAAGATGGTCATTCATTCTTTATTCATTCATCAAATCTTTTCCAAACACCTGACATGTGTCAAGCTCTGTTTTAGGCTCTGGAGAACCAGTGGTGAATAAAACAAAGTTGCTGTTCTCATGAAGCTCATGTTCTATCTGAGGTAGGTAAACAATAATCAAATGTGTATGTGATATAATGTCAAGCAGCATTTCCACCCAATGCTTCTATATCCTCCATTAACTAAGAAAAAGGTCGTCTTTTTCTTTTTTTAAAAAAAGCTTTATTGAGATATAATTCATATACTATAGAATTCGACCATTTAAAGCTTAAATGTCCATCAACAGATGACTGGATAAAGAAAAGGTGTGTATTTATACAATGGAATACTATTCAGCCATAAAAACTGACAACATAACGCCACTTGCAGCAACATGGATGCTCCTGGAGAATGTCATTCTAAGTGAAGTAAGCCAGAAAGAGAAAGAAAAATACCATATGAGATCGCTCATCTGTGGAATCTACAAAAACCAAAATCAAAAACAAACAAACAAAGCATAAATACAAAACAGAAATAGACTCATAGACATAGAATACAAACTTGTGGTTGCCAAGGGGGCGGAGGGTAGGAAGGGATAGATGGAATTTCAAAATTGTAGACTAGATAAACAAGATTATACTGTATAGCACAGGGAAATATACACAAGATCTTATGGTAGCGCACAGAGGAAAAAATGTGACAATGAATATATATATGTTCATGTATGACTGAAAAATTGTGCTCTACACTGGAATTTGACACAACATTGTAAAATGATTATAAATTAATAAAAAATGTTATATTGTTGTTCAAAAAAAAATAAAGTGTATGAGTCAATGGTTTCTAGTGTAACACATATGTATCATCATCACAGTCAATTTTAGAACATTTTCATCAGCTCAAAAAGAAACTCCATAAACTTTAGCAATCACCATCTTAGACCCCAACCCTCACCTCCAGCCCCAGGCAACCACCAGTCTGCTTCCTGTCTCTATGGATTGGACTGTTCTGGACAGAAAAAGTAATCTTTTGAGAGTGACAGGGCAGGGAAGGAGTTTTATTATCCTTAGCTCCTAAAATGGGGCCTCTTGGACTCAGTTTCCCGTGGTGGTTTCTCCAGGATCCGAATTCCGGGAGAAGTAGGGGGTGCTGGTCAGTGTCCTGATACAGGCACGCCCTGGAGATGGTGCAGATTTGGTTTCAGCCCACTGAAGTGAAGCAAATATCGCAATTGAGCAAGTCACACAAACTTTTGGGTTTTCTAGTACATCTGAAATTTGTGTTTGTACTATGTTGCAGTCTATTAAGTGTGCAATAGTATTATGTCTAAAAAAACCACTGCTCAGACTGCCATTAAAAAACACTTGATTACTAAAAAAGCCTTCATCTGAGCCTTCCGTGGGTCATAGTCGTGACATCAAAGATTATGGATCACATATCACCAGAACAAATATAACAATAATGAGAAAGTTTGAAATATTGTAAGAATTACCAAAATGTGACACAGAGACAGGAAGTGAGCCCATGCTGTTGGGAAAATGGTGCCCACAGGTTTGCTTGATGCAGAATTGCCACCAATCTTCTATTTTTAAAAACACGCGATATCTGTGAAGTGCTGTAAAGCAGAGCATGAGGAATCAAGGTGCGCCTGGACGCCACCACTCTTTTATGACCTTACCTCTCACCTCCACATGCCGCCTGAGGCTACTCGCTCCCGGCCAGCAAATGCTGAGCTTGAATATGCATGTGTGGGCACAGCAGGGCCTCCTGCCTCTTGGGCAGTCACAGGGCTCCCCTTCATGGTCCACGATACCCTTATAATCTGGTCCCTGCCAACCTCTCTGGTGTCATCCGTCATTGTCCCCCCCGAACACTATCTGAATCACTTATGGTCTCTGCAAAGTACCACGTGATCCCTTGCAGACCTTTGCACACGCTGTGGCCTCTCTGGAACCCTCTATCCTGCCTGTATTGCCTAACTCCCACTCATCCTTTGGGTCTTAGCTTGGAGATTACTTCCTTCGGGGAGGGGATGTTTCCTCAGGATGTGGTTGGGTGACTGTATTACCTCTCTATTGCTGCTTAACAAATTATCCCCAAACTTAGCACATAAAACAACAGATATTTACTATGTCACATGTTCTGTGGGTCAGGTGTTCAGGAGTAGCTTGGTTGGGTGGGTCTGGATCAGGGTCTCTCATGAGATGTAGTCACGGCATTGGCTGGGGCTACAGTCATCTGGAACTTGACTTGGCTAGACATCTGCTTTCAAAATAGCTCACTCACATGGCTGTTGGCAGGAGGCCTCAGTTCCTCACCCCACGGGCAGCTTCATAGGACTGCTGAATGTCCTTCCGACTTAGTAGCTGGCTTCCCTAGAGTGAGTGGTCCGAGAGAGAGCTGGGAGGACGCTGCAACGCTTTTCATGTCAGCAACGAACTAAATGTTTGTGTCCCTCCAAAATTCATGTATTGAAATTCTAACCTCCAATTTGTGATGGCATTAGGAGGGGAGGCCTTCGGCAGGTGATTTCTTCTTATACTGGAGGGCTGAGAGAAGCATAGGGTAATAATGCTAATTACCAGCCTTGGGGGAAAGGTTTCACACCCATTTAATCTAGTGGTTCTCAGCCTTGACTATGTATTTGAACCGCCCCCCCCCACCCCTGTGGCTTATCTGATTCCTGTTGCCTGAGTCCCACCTCCAGAGATTCTGATTTAATTGATCTGGGGTGTGGCTTGAGCAGCATTTAAAAAACCTCCCCAGGCAATTATATTGTGTGGCTGTGGTTGAGAGGCACTGGTTTAACCTTATATGAACCCTTTACTATAATAGCTAAGGCAAAAAAGTTTACCCCCTTTTTCTTTCCTTCCTTCCTCCTTCATTCCCTTCCTTTCTTCTTTCCTTCCCTCATTCTTTCCTTCCTTCCTCTATCCTTCTTTCTCAAATAAAAAAAAAAAAATGTGTTACAAAGTTGAGTGGCTCAAAGTCACACAGCCAACAAGTGGGAGGGTTAGAACTGGAACCCGTGTTAGCCGGTTATGCTTTTTCAATTTGCATCAGTATTGCCTCCAGGTGACCAGTGTTCTGCCCTTTATGAAGAAAGAAAAGCTGAGTGTGATGGTTGATTTTGTGTCCACTTGACTGGGCCAAAGGGTCTTCAGATATTTGGTTAAACATTGTTCTGAGTGTGTCTTGGATAAGATTTGAATGGGTAGACTGAGTAAAGCAGGTTGCCTTCCCTCCCTAATGTGGGTGGGCCTCATCTAATCAGTTGAAGGTCTGAATAGCATGAAAACACTGACGCTCTTGTGAGTAGAGGGGAATGCCTCCTGTGTGACTGCCTTGAGCTGGCACAACAGTCTCTTCCTTTCTTCAGACTGGAACTGAGACATCAGCTCTACGTGGGTCTTGGGTCACCAGCTTTTGGACTGGCTCTCCTGCTTCTCAGTGCTTTGGACTTGGACTGTAACTTACATCATTAATTCTCTTGGGTCTTCAGCTGGCTCACCCCAGCCTCCATAATCACACAAGCCAATTCCTTATAATAATAAATCTTATTTATAATACTATAATAATAATAAATCTTATTATTATGTATTAATAATAAGTCTTACAATAATATATCTCCTATTGGTTTTACTTCTCTGGAGACACCTGACTAACACACCGAGGGGTGGAACACTTAGTTTTCTGGATAAAGGTCAGACTGAGTTAGGGTACAATTAGGTAGGGTTCCATGTCCCTTATGTCCCTGGATGTTCCTTCCCCTCCTGTTTCATCTTTGAAGCTAAATTTGGGCCAATGCCCATAGTAGATGAGCAAATCCTAGACTCCTGGATGACAAGGTCAGTGTCAGCGTCTGCTGATATAGGCCATGAATAGTCAAGGTTGGAAAATACAAGTTGGCAGGAAGGACTATCCTTAATTGGACCCAGCCCTAGAATGTCTGTGCTCTTAGTTTGGAGTGATTCGTGATCCTAGAGTTCATCCAAGTTCATCTTTGGACCCTTGCAACTCACCTGCCCACCATCCATCCCCAGTTAAACCTGCAGATGCTCGTGATAGAATTTGGAGATGCTGAAAGTATTCCCATGGTGGTGAGGGCGATCCCAAAGATTTTACAAAAAAAAAAAAAAATTTTCTAAGGAATGGAGACAAAATTGCTCAGACAACTGGGCAGCCAGGGAGTGTGTTAAATCAGAACGAAGTGGGAGGGAAAAGTACTTTGTGGTCATTGTTCCCGTAGCTGCTCTAAAGCTCCTTCCTCCTAGGAACTGTCTAAGTTTAGAACTAAACAGAGACTTACCTTTATAGTTTTCTGCAAGTGTGGAGTGTGGGGTCCCTAGGGACGGGTCTGCCAAGAGGCAGTGGGATGATAAGAGATAATAGGGCTTCTGAGGGGATGGGAGGTGCTGGGGAGCAGGCAGAAGAGAGAAGATGGGGGAATGAAAAGAGGGAGACGGAAACATGCCTGGATGCTGGAGGGTGCACAGGTAGGTGGCTGACGAAGGATTTGGGGCTTTTGAGAATGGCAGTATCTAATATTAAATTATAAATCACTTGAAATGTTCTTATGCATTCCCTTACCTGAAAGCTTTGGAAAAATCTTCTGCCTACATTGCCTGGCAGCAGTGTTTTGGGGGAGTGATGGACTGGAGTGTTTATTATGAGGGGTTATATGGAGCAGAAGGGGAAAAAGTGTGTCTGGTATTTTTGCCACAAACATTTTTGCTGCATAACTGACTGCAGGAAGGAAAAATAAAAAGGGATATCAAAAAGGACATAATGAAACATGAAAAATGAGCAAAAAATTAAAAAGACTTCATTGCAAAATACAAAATACTTGAGTACATTTGAAATGTGTGCAGATTCATGGCAATACTGTGCAAATAATTGATTTTATTTTGTGCATTGTACCTAAACACTTGTCTTCCAAGTCTTTCTTTCATGGTATTTTATACCTTTTTTTGGCTTGTTGATTCGTCTCCTCATTTGGCATCACACTTTTTCCTTTTTCAATAAAATTCTTCAATAAAAGAGGCATCAGCTTCCAAATACTAGGATGCCTATTTGTACCTGAGCTTTGTTCAGCATCAGGAAAGCTGTTTGTTCTTGGCAGACTGTCACATGTCCATTGCTAGACGTCCCAAAGTTCTGTGGGAAATGAGGGGTTTGCAAACTGGTCTGTTATCATTTCCTGGTACAGTACGCAATCTGGCTTCTTTTCTCTTATTTCACACTTTCAGTGAGTCTTATCACCATATCTTCTTTCAAGTCCGTACACGTAGTTGTTATCATCTCCATTTTAAGACCACGATGTCTACTCCTCACGCTGGTACAGACCATCATCAGGGCTAGGATGGATGGAATATAAAAATGGGACTCCTCTGTCCAAGGAGAAATGAAACAACCAAACTGTCAATGGGTTATTTTCTCTTTTACGGCCAAATTGCCTTATGGCCAATTAGTTAAGAGGCAAAAATGTTTGTGGAAAAGATGTTTATGACCAAGGTGCTTACAGCAGATGTCCCTAGAACCAGAAAAAGAACCTGCAGGATAGAGGAATGGTGTGTAAAATGAACCAATCCAGTGGCAGTGGAACTTAGGTTATCGGTGAACTTGAGGCTCCCCAAGAATCTCCAGAGAGGTTGGGGGCTGTGCTGTATTTCCCTCGATTCAGGGCCTTTGAGAAAATCTCACTTGAATCTCAGAAGTCAAAGTGGTACCACCTTGTCATGAGTAAAAGCATAACGGAGACATCAAGTCTCAAATTAGGAAAAATTCTTGTGACCAGACAAAATGGAATGCCCCTGTTGAAATGATGGAAGTAGTAGCTGTCTTGCTCATTCATTCATTCATCAAACACCGGCCCACTGTTTTATGTGTCAGGCCCCTTCATGTGTGCTGAAAATACAGACATTGTCCCTGCCCTTGAGGAGCTTTACGTTCAGGGTGAGATGGCCAGGGGGCTGACATTTTTTGAGCGCCTTCTCTGTGTAGATGGTGGACTTTGTATCTTAGATGCTCTGTCTTTCTAAAATTCTCCCAACAGCTTTATGAGGAAGTAAAGATTATCTCCCTACAGACAGGCTCAAACCTGACTCATCTGAACCATAATGAAAGCCGCGTTTGGACCCAGGATTATCTGACTCGACATTTGGAGGAGGGGTCCTTGTATTGGTCAGCGGCACTGGGAAACTGGGCAAGAACGAGTTCAGCCTTGATAGCGTGATTTGAAAAGCATTTTCCATGTTTGTCCCGCGTCCTACCCAGTCTGCTGGGATGCCTCCAGTCCATCTGCTATCAGAGCTTTTCTACTGGGTTAACCTCCGCTTTCCTCATCAGCTCCTCTTTTAGAAGCTCCGCACACCAGCTCCTCATCACGGAGGGCTTTGCTCACGTGACGGTTCTGGGTGCCTGCTGAGGGGGGCCGAGGACAGACTGGGATCCTGGGAGGATGATGCTACAGAAATGTGTGGGAGAGATGCTGTTCTTTGCAGATCCACAGGCTCTTCTTTTTGCTGCAAGTTAGAACCATCCACCATCATTAGCAAAGGGCAGTTACCTGGGCCTTTTTAATGAGTCCTGTGCCCAGGCTACAAGGAGAAAAGGGGAAATTCATCATGTTGTCCCACAAGCATGACTACTCCACCTGCACCATCAATATGATGTTTATTTAAAATGATTTGCTCAAGGCATGCCCTGAATCCCTCTCCTTAGGGAGATAGCTAGGAGCTGGGTGGGGACAATCCGGGCACTTGAGGAGCAGAAAGAAATTGGACTGGCAAGCCGAGAAGCCGCCTGAGCCCGGAGCTGGCTGTGGCTCGTGGATGGACAGCTGTTGTTTTTGTCCGTTCAGGACATCCTTGGGGAAATACTTCTCTTCCACTCTGACCCTGTGATTGGGGTGGGGCTGCCAATCACAGGTTTCTACCCAATCACCTAGCCACAGGGGTGGGCCTATGAGCCCCACTCAGCCAATCACAGCACCTTGTTTGCCCGGCCCCAGTGATAGGTCCAGGGCTGGGCATGTGACCCAAGCTTGCTTGTTGGAACCATCTCCTTTGGCAAAGGGCTAGATACTTTTCTGTTGTGCAGCTTAAGGGACAAGAAGCAGGGACTTCTAGGGCCTTCTTTTTCTGTCACATGGTGTCAGCTGTCCATAGGGGAGAATAGAATCAAACCGGGACCAGCAGAAATGCAGAAAAAGGGGACCTAGGGTGTCGAGGCTCCGGTTCCCGTTCGTGAGTCTCCGACGGCTGTTTTCATTCTTGTCCTTTGGGCTTTAATTCTGCTGTCTTCTGCAGTTTCATGGTCCAGGAGGCTTCCCTCCTGATTAAACTTCTTTGAGTTGGGCTACTGTTACTTCCAAGTGAACGAATCTGACTATCAGATATGAACAGCAAAAATCGTATTTTGAGAACATTTCCTCCTAAGGAGCTGGCACCTTACATGCTCTGTATCGGGTGCTGGGTTGGGACTTAGACTATGCACCTATGTGTCTGAACTTGAAGTCGGTCAGCGAGCCCCCTTTTTCCCATTTAGAGGTTGAGGAGACAGAGGTCCATCACAGGAGAGAGCCACGCTCTGATTCCACAGCAAATCAGTGGCAGAACCGGGGCTAGAGAGGACCTGGGTCTCCCGGTTCTCAGCCTGGTACTTCCCATCGGGGTTGGAGCGGCGTGAGGTTTCTGGGCAAAGCGGCAGAAGAGACCAACTCAATACAGAGGCACCAGATCAAGTCTCCAACACTTGACCTCGGGTCAGCCATACCTTCTTTTGGCTCCAACTCTAATTTTCCATCCTTTTGACTTTCCAAGACCAGATTTGTGGGGGGGGAGGGAGTGGTGAATTATTCTTGGTCGGGTTTCATTCTCCAAGACCCAGCCTAGAACTCAACTCTCAGCACCCTGGCAGCCAGACCCCAAGCCAGCTCCACCAAAGGCCCAGCTGTTTCCATGAGCAGTGAGAGTTTCAAAGCTTCATACCCTCTGGAACCACCAACGGGTCTGGCTGGGGCCAGGGAGGGAGACACTGCTTTGAAAGTTTCCACTCCCACTTCAACTGGAGCAGCCCTCCCAGCCCCCAATGTCTTTCATTTCGTTTCATTTTATTATTGTTAATCAAAACATACAGTCATATATAAACACTAGGTTAGTTTCAGGCATACTGCATAGCGATTTGACATTTGCTTACATTGTAAAATGATACTCACCCTAAGTTTATAACCATCTGTCCCCATATAAAGTTAATGCAATATTATTGACCATGTTCCTTATGCTGTGTATTACACCGCCGTGACATTTATTATATAACTGGGGGTTTGTACGTCTTAATCTCCTTCACTTAGGGTGCCCAGCCTTGACACTGCTTCCTTCTGGCAACCACTGTTTGTTCTCTGCCAGCTCCCAATTTCCAAGTTTCTTATATTGCAGTTTAATACACAATTTTGTTTGAAAATAGGTCCTCTTAAAAGAAAAAAAAAACCCTTAAAACCATTAATCTGATGAACTGAAGTCAACCACTACTAGTCTCTGAACAAAAGGTGACATGTGACAGGTCAAATAAATCAACGGGAAAGAAATTCCAACCAACTCTTTCATGAAAAAGGCCCAGAAGGGCCTCTTTTTCCCCTTATCGATGGGAAAAAAAAATCACATTTACTTTACGATAACCCATGTTTTGCCAAATACTATAAATCAAATGTAGGATGCAAAGACAGCATCTTGGACAAACGACCCCGTGCCCATGTGTTAACTGAGAAATGTAACATGGCTTCAATCACTTGTTCACTCAGTAAACGCTCACTGAGCGCCCAAGCCCCGGGCTCACTGTGTGAAGTGCTGGGAGCACTGGGTGAACAAGACCACTGATCTTCCTCCCAGGGAGATTGTAGAAGTTTATTCTTCCCTTGCAAGCAAACCCTTTTTTCTTTTCTTTCTTCCTTCTTTTTTTTTTTGAGGACTCATATTTGAACCAAGAATGGGGAGATTGGCTACATGGTCAGACTGGAAAAAAGGTTTTGGCAAACGTGTCTGGGGCCCACCCATCTTTCCGAACATAGAGTCACCTTCTCCAACCTATTTTGTTCCAGCTTCAAAGTCGCATCTGGGTCTCAGTGCTTATCTTTGCCTTTAGAATTTTGAAAGGTGAAGTAAAGGCATTTCTGCAACTCAGCACCTGGGGATTCTCAATCCTTGGCCATGGCCTTCAGGAGTCTCTCTATAACCATTGTAATGACGCCAACTGAAGGTTGGAGAACCAGTCCTTCTGCTGATTCATGACCGTCTCACTGGGGGATGGGAAACCTTGGTGCTAGTTCTTGGTTCGATATGATGCTAATATCTCAGTGGCTTCACCCGTCTGAGTCTCTGTATCTTTACCTATGGAATGAAGGGGCTGAAATTTGGACTTTCCCAGAGGACCATCTGAGCCTCCATTTCTGGATGAATTAGTGAAGGTAAAGCTAGCCGCTGTAATTGGCACGTTTTTGCTGGCATAACACAATGCATGTCTTTCTTTTCACATCATAGTCAAGTAGGAGTGGTTGTCCATGTGGCCATCTGGGGCACAGCTCCTCCCATATTGTGACTCTGCCCTCTTTTAAGTTGGGGGAGGCTTCCAAGGAGAGCAGTAGAAAAGATAAGTTAATGAATGCCCCAGATGAAGATGATTTAAAGCATATGAGCTAGTAAATGGGGAGAGAGAGAGAGAGAAAGGGGGCTCTTGTGGGAGGCTTTATGGCCAGCCCTAGAAGTGCCTTACATCCATTCCACCCACATTCCATTGGCCAGGAGTTGGTCACCTAAGAGTGAGGAAGTGTGGGAAATATAATCTAGCCATGCAGTGAAGAGGAAAGGAAAACAGGTTTGCTGCACAACCAGTCAGCTGGGTATAGAAAATGTTTGCCACTTGAGATGGCAGTCTTCCTCACTACCCTGTACTTAACAAGGGGTTTAAAACCACGCACTTCTGCCTTAACCAGGGGCATCTTTTACAGGAGGGAGTTGCGATAATCTGATTGAGAGAGACGACAGCAGGGTTGATTAGGGAGTGTGTGCACACATCAGGTTTCCCAGGAGAGGCCCAGTTTATGCCCGTGGTCTCAGCACGAGGACAGTGCCGAGCAGAGGGGAGACGCACGGTATCACCGAAAAGCCATACACCCACTCTTCCATAAAGATGGCATTTTTTTTTAATTTTAAAATTCTGCATCTGAAAACACAGTATGACAGAAAGCATGTATCTACACCTGCAGTGTTTTTGGTATGATACAGTATTTCATACATCCACTGTTTTCTGCAAAAATTTTTGCTTTGTCAGACAGAAACAGACTCCCCTAGACAAAAAAATACAGCTAAGGCACAATTTCGTTGTTGTTTTTCTGCTAAATGAAAAGACAGAAAAGGTGCAAAAATGGGCGCGTAGTGCAATAGTTTCGAGAATCACATTCTACCGTGAGGAAAAGCATTCGGATGATGGGAACTTTGATTACTGGTCAATTTCAGATAGTTCAATATCTCTTAAAATACTCCTTTAAATAAATAGCAAAATATCTACATCTTTCAGTGTGTGCCGTTTGAATTCTCTTTTTTTTTTAAAACTTTATTTACAGATTCTCTTTTTTAAAATCAATACATTACAAAATAGTTCTGTACAGTTTTATGCATATTATGATCTATAACAAAATAGTTATTTTTAAAAACTATATCACCACATGTCTCTGAAAAACAACAAAGGGGACGGTAATAACTTACTGTGAGGCCTCTAAAAAAAAATATCCAAACGCTACTGACAACATAATAATGTAAGAAAAAAAGATGAAAGGGCGACAAAGACGACTGCGCTCAATTCCAGTGAATTTCCTATGAAAGCCCTGGGGTTATCTTTGGCCTCCATCAGCCCTGGAGCGATGGCAGGGTAAAGGAGGTACTCTGAGAGTAGGGAGAGTGAGAACACGGCCCATCTGCTGGGAATATTTAATGCTATCACTTTCCAGGTAGGAAGGACGGAGAGAGAAATTGAGAAACTCTCCTGATTCACCCTTGAAGGAAGTATAGAAAGTCACCAAGTCTTCGGGGGAGGGGAGGGATGGAAAGCCCACGTTAGCACTCGGCCTGTAACGAAGCCAGACCATGATGGCGGCGACGGGCTCTAGGAGAGCGCCTGGGAGTTGGCTGAGTTTTCGATGAGCACCCAAGCCTTCATTCTACCCGTAGGAAACATATAAGAGTATTTTTCTTAAAGATGACACGTGTAAGCCATTTCTGTCGCATCTGCAAACTTCAGATCGGCAGCTCCCCTCTTAGGAAGGTGCCCTGAAAGCTTCAAGATGCTCTGTCTTCTCGGATGTTGGTGGAAATGGGAGGGAGAGGGCGGTCAGCTTTCCGAAAACAATTTTAAGGCCACATTTCAAAAAAGGAGAAACCTAAGGCTTTACTTGGGTGGGGAGGGAGGGATAAGGGAGTCAGAGGAGGATGAGCAATGGAGAGGATGCGGTTAGGAATGGGGGTGGCAAATGCAGACTTGCTTTCCTGTAGGCAGAGGCAGTTGGAGGGTTCCCAGCCAAGAGGAGGGGGAAGGGAGGGCCACTTTCTCCCTGCTTGGGGCTTGGCAAGAACAGAACCAAAGACAACGGGAGGGGCAGACACAGGTGGCGCATGAAAGCCCTCCTCAGTCTTAAGAGGGATCTATACAGTATCTTGTTTGCAAGGTAAAAAAAAATTATACTTCTGAGAGAGAGACAGAAAGACAGAGAGGCAGAGAGAGAGAAAGACAGAGAATTTGCATAGACTGTACATTCAGCTCAAGCAGATTTTGGACACCTTTATCCCACCCCCCCACCCCAGGTAAACATCTCAGCAGACACATGAGGTAGCGCCGGTGGTAGACCCATGGGCAAAGTAAGGAAAGTGAGGCAGAAGCGAAGAGGACAGCCCGCGAGCACGGCTTCCGAAGATGCTTCCAGGCACGTGGCAAGATGGCTGCTAAAACCTGGCATTTGG
The DNA here is from genome assembly GCF_036321535.1 of Camelus dromedarius. NCBI lineage: Eukaryota > Metazoa > Chordata > Mammalia > Artiodactyla > Camelidae > Camelus > Camelus dromedarius. The sequence continues at coordinate 14,437,684 of NC_087459.1, read as the reverse complement.
AGAAAGCTGGGCTGCTGGACACGCCACCCCCTCCCCTTGGACCCTGTCCTGGAGGTCGTCTCCTGCCACGATGGAATTCTGGAAGGTGGGGACTGGGCTGATGTGGACCTTCTTATGTCTAAGGGGCAGCTCCCGAGGTCTCCAAATTCTCCTCTGTCTTCCCTCCCACACACACTGTCTCGTGACCAGGAGAGCTGAACAAGCCAGCTTTCATGGGGTACCTCTCCTCTGGGAGACCGTTTCTTTGAGATGGGAATGATTAGTAAGAGGTCTCCCTTCCCTTCTGAGTTCAGTAGAAGTTACTGTTTTTGTCCCTTCTTAATGCCGGCTTTTCCCTCCTCCACCAGGACAACAACTAATCTTTTAAACCAACTCGCCTGAGAGCAGAGGTTGCTGGCAGTGCATGGACTAAACTGTGAAGTTTCTCTTTGCCTATATTCTGTTAAAAACAAAACAAGACAAACAGAAAAATTGACAACATTTACAAATCAGATATCCTATTAAAAGATGGATTTTGGGCTTCTCTTACCAGAAGATTCCACGGCACTGCGCCTGTATTCTCACATGCAATGACAGGCTGGAGCTGAGAAGCAGCTGCATTTTTCGTCTGGGTCATGAGCACGCCGGAGACCACAGTCCCCACTGCTCCCTATTGTCCTCTACCAACTGCTTCCCTCATCTGTGCTAGTGTCCTGGACCCCATAGGCATTTGTGACCCCAGCCACTGGGTGTGGCTTCAATCTGGTGGGCCTTTACCAAGAGCTGTTTCTAGCCTATCACCCTTGGGTGCTGCTGGGTCCTGAGTCCCCTGTGAACTTGGCTGTAAATGGGGTCTTTGCTCCAGCACCACACCTAACAGCTACTGCTCACCTCTCCTCTGTGCCTTTTTGGCAAAGAGATCTAGGTTCCAGCCAGGGTCCTCCTTGTCCCTGCAAACTGGAGAACCAGACGGCCCACCCCACCCGGCGTCAGCCCAGGGGAGCTGTGATCTGCTTTTTATTGGTGGGGCTTGCACGTCTTTTCTAAACTCCAATTGCATTTTAAAAGTTAAACTAACAATGGCAAATGAAGTCAGAATGACTCCTGATCGGATTAGAACAGACTTTTTCAAAAGGGTGAAGTGTGTGCACATCTTAAATTGCGACGGTCCTAGGAACTGGTCTCGTCTTCCTTAGGGACCTGCGGCCTTGCACGTGGCCCGGGAAGCGGGACTTGGGAAGGTGGCCTCCCGAGCGTGATTTGTGCCTGGATGTCACAGGGGTGGATGGGAAATTGTACAGAGTGTCGCAGCCTATTCAGCACACTCTTCTCTCCCCAGACTGACCCCCACACCCTGCCCCTAAGCCCTCCTGAGGTCCCAGGGACCTGGTCAGGGACTCAGCCCACCGCCACTCTGCTTCTGTAACAGGTTTCCAGACACCACGTTCTCAGGCTTTTAAAACCCTCAGGCAACCACAGTTCAAGGCTGCCTGACCACTGGCCTCTAACTAATAGATTATTCTCAGGTACATTAAAAATGTGAGTTAAACTGTTTCCCCTGGGTAAACATCACCGCTGCTCAAATCATCCTGGGCTTTGTTGGGCTCCCCCCGCCCATTTTTAAACCAAATGTGCATCTTCAAAGTTATTCTCTGCTTCAAAAACAGACGACACCGAGGAACATCCCATGTGGCTATTCACTTCCCAGTCTCCTTGCGGTGAGTGGGGGAAGCGACGCCCAGGCCAGGGGAGGGGACCATCCCCGCAGTAAGCCTGCCCTGCCGTTTCTCCACTGTTCCCGGATGGAACAGGAGTCAGCAATGTCAGGGGGCGGGGGCCAGCGAGGAGCCTGCAGGCTCACAACACACACGGGGACGTGCCAGCACTGAGACCCCAAAGCCACTTCAGATGACACCGTGGCAAACGCAGAGTCCTCAGGGCTCAGCGAGGAGGGTGGAAGGGGGCTCCCCAGGCAGCTGCCACAGGCTCACGGGGACCCGGGCCAGAAGCAGAGGCTGGGGGCAGGAGGCTGAGTCACGGGCCTCTCCATCCCCACAAAGCCTGTAAAACCACGTGGAGATCACGTGGGCTTCCTGAGAAAGCCACAATGAGGCCACTGGAAGTGCCGGGCTCACTCCTGGGCTGACCTGGCCGGGTCTGACCACCCACCCTCTTCCTAAAACAGATTTCTTCTCCTCCAGGCCTTGGAAGGAGGCTGCTCTCCCTCAGTCCTCTTGTCATGTCCATGGAGGCCCACGGTTAGACCGGCGGCGGGAGGGCAGCGATGGAGGGAGCGGGGACCCCGAGCTCTGCAGCCGGCACTGTCTCCCTCCACAAGTGGTCGGCCTGTTGTGTCCCTGTCCCTGTGCTGGGGGCAGGCAGTGGGGATGGCTCAGGACCTCCAGCACCTCGAGACCTGGAGGGCTAGGTGGGGCTCACGCCCTGCACGAGGAAAAGCGAGGCACCAATGTTCCCAAGGGCACCCTCCCTTCCGGCCAGTGGAGGGCGCTGGTTGAAGCCTTCTCCTCTTGGTGTCCAACACCCCTGCTTTCCACTGAGGACACGCAGAATGTAGGGTGGACAGAGAGAGACAGAGACAGAGAGATACAGAGCAACGGACAGAGCAAGAGAAAGACAGAAAGAGACAGACACGACGGACTGGGGGACGAGGGCGGAGGGAGCTGAAAGGCGGGGCAAGGGGGGCCTTTTGTGAATAAAGGCAGCTTCAGTTAGTAAGATAACATAATTGACAAGCTGCAAAAACAGCACCTACTAATTAGTCATTGACTAAAACATATAAATAATAAATATCTGAAGTGTCCCTTCTCTATATCCTCCATGGCCCACAGGACATCCTGCCTTGCTGGGCGGGTGGGGTGCGTCGGGGCCAACAGCTGACAGGGCACTGGGAGCAGACAGTGGTCCCTTCAAACCTGCAAGGACCTGCTCTCCACGGGAAGGACAGCGTGTGACCAGGGCTGGGACTTTTCCAAGGGAATCCTGTCCTCTGGGGGAGGGTGGGATGGGTGGAGAAGGAGGCCCCCAGGGAGGGGCTCTCTGGGTGAGCAGGGAGGCCCTCCGATGGCACATGGCAAGGAAACCCTTTGGGTTTTGAGTAACTCAAGCAATCGGAATAACACTGTCTTTTAGGTTTTAAACAACCGGATGCTTAAGCGTCCCACTTGGACGCCCCATGTCAGATGGGCCTGTTGGCACCTCGGATAAGGAAGGGCTGAACTTAAAAACCAAATCTGAAATGCTTTTTCCTGGCTGTGGAGTCTGTTCCATGTGGTCTGGTCGCTCCCAGCAGCACCAAGTGCGCGATTCTCAAAGGCTCGGCGCGCCTGGCCTCAGAACGCAAGGCTCAGGCGGGTGACGACTGCTGTGCTGTCCAGCTCAGGAGTTCTGCTCCCAGCCATCTCTATGAGTTTCACGGTCATGGTCCCCAAAGTTCCCACTGTCAAGGACCAGAGGGGCCATGGTCTTGGTCTCCCGGCCCAGGAATGGCTGGGGGGCTTGACACTCCTGATCAAAAGCATCACTGCGTTTCTACCTCGAAGGAGGGGGTGGCCTGGAGCCCAGGACGTCAGGCAGTCACACTTGGAGTGGACCTTGGCCATGGCACATCAGAAGGCTCTCCTGCTCATCTAGTTACTAAGAAGGAGGATGACTGAGCCCAAGAAGAGCTGGTGGGAAGCCTGGGACCGCCCCACATCCTGGCCTCTCCGCCGGAGCCCGCTCCCTCCCTGCGGATGGGTCCACGAGCGTGACTTTCACCACCTGTCATTTCAGGGCTGGCACGAGGGCTTGCCCGCCCAGAGGAGCAGGAAAGTGAGCCGAAGGGCAGGGCTGGAGATCAAGCCCGGCGTCTGGGCAGTGCTTCGCAAACTAGGTTTTTGCAGAGCCCTTGGGTTCTAAAGAGGTACCTTAGGAGACGCCCTTGGCAAGGAGACCACCGTGTGGGCTGAGCTCTGAGGAAGAACCTCCCGCTCAGCTTCAGCCAGAGCAGCCTGAATTTTATCTGCACCTTGAACTTCCGCCCGTGCCTTAGTAAACAAAGCTCTGCTGCTCAAAATTAAAGTTTGGGAATCACTCGTCTGGGGGGTCGGGTTACGGAAGGGGAAGACAAGGAACCTGTAGGACTTGAGGATCAACCAGAAGAGGTAAGACCACCGCGGTGCTGGGACTGGGCCAGCCACGCCCCCAGTAGCCGGTCTGCCAAATGCAGGTCATTGGCAGGACCTGCTTGGCCGCCAAACCCTTCTTCTCCACCATCCTATGACCAGCAGGAGAGCCCCTCTCACAAAAGGCGCCCCCGGGGCTAGGAGGCCAGGGTCCGGGTCCCACCGGCCCCCTGGCTGCTTTCCCTCTGAGATCTGCTGGGGCCCCCACGTGCCCAGTGCTACCTGAGCCGGCCGTCGGGTTTGACCGCCCCTAGCTCTGACTTGGGGTCGGGGCTGAAGGAGCTCCAGGCCGTCTGGCTGCAGGTCTGCATGACCGGGCAGGCACTGGGGCCCGTGGCACAGATGTCCATGGCGGTCCACATCCCGCCCACCAGTGAGTCCAGCCAGTGCTCCAGCGCCGCGCCGGCAGACGCCGCATTCCGCCGGGCCTGCTCCACCTGGGCGGGGCTGATGGGCAGGCTGAGGACGGGGTTCAGGCTCTGGAAGCTCTGCTCCATGTAGGCGCTGCGGAGGGGCCCATTGTGCAGCCTCAGTGCTTCCTCTGAAAGCCAAAGGGAACAAGGACATCGTGAGAAGAGCCACCAACCAGACACCTGCTGTGTGCCTGGCGCCACACTGGGCAACGCGCAGCACCACTCAATTCACTGGACAATCTCACGAGGAAGTTTTCAGCAGTCCCATTGTACAGACAGAGAAACTGAGCCTGCCTTCCTACAGTTATGAGCCCACTTTGTGCGGGGGGAGGTCCATTCGTCTATTCATTCAGCACGTTTTTATGGAGCCCCTTCTATAGTCCAGACACATTCATCCAACACATATTTACTAAACATCTATTATCTGCAAGGCATTCATTCATTTATTTATTTGATAAAGACTTATTAAGTGCTAGGCTCTATTCTGTGCTGGAGCAAACCAGATGGCAGGAAGAATGCAGTCCAGTGGAGGAGGAATGATGACAATAAAAAAAGAAACAGCAAAACATAAAAAAACCCAGTAAATAACAGTAAAACAATAAAAAAATAAATAAGGTCGTTCCAAAAACTGATGTGTCATGAAGGGAAAAAATGGGGTGTATTAAGTTAGAGCAGGGGTTTCATAAACTCCTGCCCTTGGATCAGATCTGGCCCACCACCTGTTGTTGTAAATAAAGTTTTATTGGAACATGGCTATGCCCATTTGTATACTTATTTTCTCTGGCTGCTTTTGTGTTACAACAGCACAGCTGAGTAGTTGAGACAGAGATTGTATCTGGCCCACAAAGCTGAAAAATGTACTATCTGGCCCTTGACAGTAAAAGCTTGCTGACCTCTGGGTTAGAGAGTGACGAGGGTGTTTATGTTAGATAGGGTGGGCAGGGGAGACCTCTCTGCACAGCTGACATCTGAGCTGAGTGCTGAGCAACGATGTGAAGGAAGAAGCCACATGCAGATCCTGAGGAAGAGAATTCCGGGGATTGGGAGCAGAGGGCACGGAGCCTCATTAGGCACCTTTCCCCAAATCACACAGGTAATGAGAGAGGGACCCAGGGTTTGCACCTGGCTCTGTGGACCTCAAAGCCTGGTGAGGAGCCTGGATCTTGGGTGCTGAACGCCCACCGTGAACTCTGTATAAGCCATGGGTTTCTGCTTTGGTCCAAGACATGGTGCGTGATGGACCACAGCAAGGAGTCCTTGGAGCAGAGTGGGGTGGGGTGGGGAGCCCAGTGGCTCTCACGACAGCTCTGCCTGGCTGAGCACCAGGGCTTCATGCAAAAGCACAGGGACGGCAGTCTGGCTGTCTGGGTGTCAACCCCCATGTCCCACATACCAGGTGCGTAACTTCTGACTTCAGAGCCTCAGTTTCCTCATCAATAAAATGGGTGGAGCACTAGTACCTTCCTCAGAGCTTTGTTTGTGATGATTACATGTGCTGACTCACGTGAGGCATTACGGGGGCATCTAGCAAGTAGTCAGAAAAGTTTAGCTAGAGTTATTATTGTTGGTATTATTCGTGCACAATACACACACATGCGCACACACACACACACGCAGTAGGGCTGTTTTATCATCCCCATTTAACAGATGAGGAAACAGAAGTAACTATAGTTTGGAGACAGATCTGGAGTTAAATCCAGGACTGGCTGACTCCAGCACTTGGCACTGTGACACTCTACTCACAGTTTCATTCAGCAGCTGGAACCTAACACAATGGTTTTGTTCTTTATTTTATTTTATTTTAAGTTTTTCCACTGGGCAGTCAATCTTTTGTAGACTTGGTTTTTCCATCTGAAAAATGGGGATTCTCATCCTTGCAGTAATTAGACTCCCAGGGCTGGCAAGAGGCCCAAGTAGAAGTTCACACGCTTTGTAAACAGTAAAGTATGAAGGAGAGAGACAGTGACTCCTCCCCAGGCTTACAGGCGGGGAAGCAGGAAGTGTAGACCGTGGGGCTGAAGGAAAGAAGCTTAAAGTTCCTACTTATTGCTTATCTCACTGCCAAATACAAGAATATCTTTTTTTTTTTTTTAAAGGCTGGCTATAAATGTGTGTAAGAACCATGCTTTTTTGCATAAAGGTGAATAAATGAGGTCACACCTGTAAAGCGTTTAGGGCTGTGCTTGCTATATTCTCCATAAAGTTTAAAAAAAAAAAGACTGGTGAGTTGTGTGTGACCAAATCAGGTTTTGCTACAGCTGAGATCACCAGGATTAGAAGAAAGCTCCTTATAAGACGATGGAGCATTCAGATGACAATGCTTCCTGTCTGCTTGGCGGTGGCTGTCACCCTCCGTGGCAACTAGGAGAGCCTGGATAATCATCAGGTTATTTCCTAATATGTGTGTTCCTGAGTGAGGAAGAAAGACCGTATTTATGTCTTCCCTTATAAAAGCGATGAGAAAACTAGTTGAATTACAAATATGCCTTGACTGACACAGACCAGAAAGTCATCCCTTCGGTTCCCAATGCCCCAGGAGGCTGAGGGGCTGGGCTCTGTGGTTCGGAGGGGGACAGATGGGAGCCAGCAGAGCTGCGTGCACGGAGCACCCGTCCTGTCCTGCTATATCTATCAGAGCTTCCCTCCTCCAGGTGAGTTGGGGCTGTGTTTGTAAATCGGCCCTGGCCCACCTCTCCGTGGTGCCCAGCCCGGCGGGGGCAGCTCCTGTGTCATTTTTCACGAGACCAGCAAGTCTCTTCCCAGCACGTTCTGATTTCCTGACCACAGCCTCTCAATGTCTCCATCTCTGCTGAGAGGAGAAGCCAGGGAGCCGGGAGACACCCAAACTGAGAAAAGGCAGGACATGCAAAGTGAAAGGAACAATTAACAAATATTTGAACACCGGGAACCAAATATTGTGGTTGATGCAGAAAACCCTTATGAAAAACGAGGTTAATGTGGGAAACGCTGTTACTGCATCAGCCCGCGACGCTCGCCTCTGTAATTAAATTTTCCTCAATTCCACCTCATCAGATTTCTTGAGATTACCAGGGATGCATCAATAGCAAATTACTCTTGATGAATCATTTTACAAATTGCATTGCTCCCACCTTCGTGTTCGCTGTCACTGGAACATCGTTAACAGATACGATTACCGACGACGGATAGTGGTGGGGCATGGGGGCTGCGCCCAGTGGCTCATTCTGGGCATAGGCGGGAAGAGCCTTGCTGTCCTCAGAAACCCCAGGAGAAAAAGACTGGAGAAATCAGGACCCCGTGAATGGCCCTGGCGCTATTTTACTGGGATGGGGATGGATTCAGGGCCACTGTTGTGCTGTCCAACAGGTGTATCTGAGGCTAAGAGGGACCTCTCCTCCATGTCTGGCTTTGGGAACCCTTAGGGATGCTAAGGATGTGAACCTAACCAGGGGGACACTTGAGGACCCTAAGTGGGGGGCTCTGGCCTGGCTGGTCCTGGAGGGGCTGTCTTTTGCCTGTTTCATGGGGGAGTGGAGCAGCAGACGTCCATAAGGTCCACGTCTTTCTGTTTGCTCAGCATAGAAACTTTGCAGAAGTCGACAGAAGTCACATCAACACTCCTGTCTGAGAATTCCAGGACTCCCTGTTCCCCCGTATCTGTGTCCTCCTCTCCTGGTGTCACTGGCTAAATGGCACAGCCCAGAGCTCTTTTTAGCTAACAGGGGCTGTAATGAGTTTCTGGCTTCTGTGTTTGTGATCTGTTAAATGGAAATGAATAATTTCAAACACTGAGAGACCTGGAAATCCTGTTTTCTAGGAATCTGTTCTATGGATGTATCTTCATGGTCACATACTATGTTAGGTTCAACAATCTTCTCTGCAGCCTTCTCTGTTACAACAACAACAAAAGAAGCTATGTGTCCACGAAGGAGGGGACAGATAGGTTCTGGGTCCTTAACCCAGTGGAATAGCAGGCAGCTAGTAACTTCATATACACTGACTTGGAAAGAGAAAAAAATCAAGTTTCACACAAAGTATACCATCTTGTCTTTGTGATTTTTGTTGTGTGATTATGTTAATACTTTAAAAGCAGTGAGAAACCTTTAGAAGGATGCACGCCAAACTCTTGGCAGTGGTCCCTCCTGGAGGTAAGACTGAACAGGGAGGAAGATGCTGCCTGTGATAAAAGAAAGAGGAGAGGAGGAAATAGAAAAATAAAATAAATATTTTTGGATTAAAAAAATAAAGAAAAAAGGCAGGCATGCTAGAGTCTGCCGTCTCTCTCCCTATCCCCTCACACCCCATGGAAATCACCATCCTGAAACCCATGCTGATAATTCTCTTCATGTCTTCACAGCTTTCCACTGACATGTGAATCCTGAAATAGTACATTGTTGGCCCGGCTTGTGTTTGGACTTTAAATCCATGCACCGTAATTATGACATTTCCCCCTCAACGTGAGGTTTTAGAGACCCATCTAGATCTGCACACAGATGCAGCGCTGCTGTGCTGATGCGCCCTGCTGCACAGAACTCCGCTGTCTGAACAGACCACACCGCTTGTCCATCGAACGCTGGACGTTCGGCTTGGCGCTACTGTGAACAGCTGTGCTGTATTTCCACGCAAGTTCCTAGGGCCCGGACCTCGGGGTGGAATTTCCATGTGCCAGGGTTGTGTATGCGTTCATCTCCCCCTGGAAAAGCTAAACCGTTTTCCAAACTCATTTTATGCCTTCATTCTCCCACGAGCGCTAGACCAAGGGTCATCCTTCTGCAACCTGACCATCAGGTGATGCTGTCTCACCTTCAAACACGTCTCCCAACATGATGGATGTGAAGGAGCATCTCTTTTTGCTTTTAATTTGCCTTTGTCTCACTTGAATAATGAATAATGAGGTGGAGCATCTTTTTTTAGGTGTGGGGGCCATTTATGCTCTCCCTCTTTTTCTTTTTAAATATCAGAGATTGGCAATCTTTTCTATAAAGGACCAGACCGTAAGTGCTTTTGGTTCTGTGAGCAACTACTGGACGCTGCTGTTGTGGCCTCAGACTCAATATGTAAATGAATGAATGACTGTGACTGTGTTTCAATGAAACTTTCTTTACAAAAACAGGGACTGGGCTGGATTTGTCCTGTGGCTTAAAGTTTGCTCTGATTTATGGGATTTCTGAATCTGAGATCCCTTTGTATATTCTGAATATGAGTACTTTTTTTGAATGTGTGGCAAATATTTTCCACTAGCATGTGAGATGGCTTTTTACCTAGTCTATCCTGGTTTTGATGAACAGGATTCCTATTATAGTGATTTCTTTTTAAAAAGTGAATAAGATTTGTTGAAACTCTGTACCAGCCTGGGTTTACTTCCCATCTGTCCTAAATATGATCAGGGCCTTCTGGAAGTCCAGTGGGAGAGCGTCTGACGCACAGGTATCTAATATAGAGACAGAGGACATCACTCAGTGTGCAGGGACAGGAAGAAAGTTAGAAGGTTCTCCATGACAAATGAGCAGGCAAAAAAGTCCCGAGAGCAGAGAGCACTGTTCTCGAACTTGGTCCACATGCCCCAGCTCTGAGCAGCAACGCCTGCCCAGGTGAAGGACCCACGAGGCTCCAGGGATGGAATATTCACCCTGCGGAGACACTGGGCATACTCACCTGGCTTGATGGGCTGCCTGTTTGAGAAGGTCAGAGGCGCGACGAGGAACTTGGTTTCTGCGACTGGCACCCAGTGGTGGAGAATTTTCACTGTCCAGACCCCGGGCCTCAGGGGCAAGTTCAAAGGAGGCTTGTAGTGGGTGAATTCGGCAGTGGACTCAATCAGGATGTCGTAGGTGGCTGCGATGATGTTGACAGGATCCACCCAGATGATGGTCACGGTCACGTTGGGGCCCTTCCCCCATTTCTGCATGCCCACCGGCTCGTCCATGGGCCCCAGGAGACCCCCAAAGTTGCGGAAGAGCCGCTCCTTGGCATCCCACTCAGTGCCGACCTGAAACAGAGGAAAGAGGCCTGAAATTGCTGGAACTGAACGAGGGTGCTGGGTCCCAGGAAGGCCTAGGACCCTGCTGTTTGGGCTGCATACACCCATTTTACAGATGAGGAAACTGAGGCTCCAATTAAGTTACTTGCTCAGTCACTTAATGCTGGACAGGCAGTAAGCAGAAGATCTGGGATTTGAACTTGAAAGATTACGACGCCCAGGGTCCATTTCACTAAACCTTTGGGCCTCCAGTTCCCGGTATATAGTATGTGCTTTGGAAAAACAATGTGCATGGAATGAATGAACGCCCATCTGCAGGCCATTCCAAGGAGACCTACACCCTGCCTCTCAACAGGTACGGCTGGTTCCCACTTTGGTCATTAGTTTTGCAGGTCACGTGCCTCCTTTTACTGTAATTGTTCTGAACAAGAGAGGAGCCCAGGTTGTGGAGCTGCCCTAGGAAAAGGAAGGGTCCCTCAGCATGGCTTAGCATTTGTAGGAGCTCCAATGTTCAGATAGCTTTGGCTTCCCTAAAGCTTTGTGAGCTGGGCCCTGTGGCTGGAAGATGGTGGTACGACCCAGCCTTCCTGCCAGCCAGCGGGGTGGGTGTATGGCTTGGACCCACCAGAAACCTCCTCTTGGCTTCCCTCCTTCCCCCTTTGCTGCCAGCAATTTCTACTCCAGCCAGTAACCAGAAAGACCTGGTGAAGTGTCCTCTCGGTGCTCAAATCCCCGTGGCTGGTCCCCTGCTGATTCCCGGTGCCCAGCACCACGCCTGCCACACAGTCAGCGCTCCATCAATCACTTGTCGAATGGATGCGTGAGTAACTTGGCAAGAAAAACGAATTAACTATGTAGATCCCTGATACTGAGCTCTGCTGCTCATTCAAGTCAGATTAAATTGGGGGGGGGGGCCTTCCCTCCCCAGGAGGTTTAAGTTAATGTTCTGAAGACACAGCGTGTGGGGGCCTGGTAGCAGGTGATAAGTACACTCTGAGGCCGTTTCACGACCAGCGTCTGTGGGTGTGGGTGTGTGTGTGTGTGTGTGCGCGCGCAGGTCAGGTGCAGGTGTGGGTCCACACGTCTACACCCTGAGAAGACGTCACATGCGCAGTGCACACACAAGCTGGTTGACTTTCTCGTTGTTCCTGCCTTGAGTTATTATGTCCATTCTTTACCCAGGACACAAGGCCCCATGGCTAATATTTACTGAGAGCTCACAGTGCGCCGGGCCTAAGGCTAAGCGCTTGGATGCACTGATTTGCTTACCATTCCCAACTCCTTCACGGGGGCACCCTTGACAGAAGCCTTACTTCACACACGGCTCAGAGCAGTCGGATGGCTCAGCGAGGGGGACCCGGGAGGCCCGACCCCGGAGGCTGGGTTCTTACTCACTCTTCTATATATTGCCTCCCCTTCACTCATTCATTCATCCACTCACACACTCATTCATGCATTCATTCATTCATCCAACACCTATGTGCCGAGTGCCTACCACCTACCCGGGGTGGTTAGTTATACATGCATGTTCACAGGCTCACAGCCGGCTTTAAGCTCCCGTCTTTAGGCCAGAGCCAAGACTGGCACAGAGAAGCTGTCCAAAGGGCAGCGAGGGGAGCCATGCTGGGACAGAGGCCGCCGTCCCTCCCAGACTCGTGAGATCTTGGCTTTTTCTGCCTCCCTGCGCCTCAGCAGTGACTGGCTCCTCCTTGAAGACCTCTGGGGCCTAGCACAGCAGCTGGAACCCAGTTGAAATTAAAACAACACTGTTAGTGGAGGAGATAAATGAATGAGTGGGCAGGACTTGAACCAGGCCTCCAAGTCTTAGACATTTTTGTAGAGAAACCCAACTTTGCTACCTCACTCCGTTCAGTTCTTCCAAGCCCCTTCTCATCGTTCATGAGTCCATTCTCTCCCCAGATCCTGCGCGGTCTGGCCCACCCTGGATGGACTCCAGCCTCATCTCCATCCCTCTGCCTGCCCTCCACCCACCCTGCTCCAGGCCACCCTGGAGCACTCTCGGCGCCTCTGCCCCTGATCCCGCAGCCTGGCCTGGCCCTCTCTTGGTCACTCTTCTACCCTCCCCTCCTCCTGGTCGGCTGGTCATCCAGCTCTCAGCCCAGGCGTCACCTCTAGTTGGGAGGTGCCCCGATGTGTAACTGCCCACTGTAGCTTTTTATTTCTTTCTTTATTTTTGCCCAGTACCACACCTTCTACTTTACGTGTTTCTCCCTGCAGCTCAAGACTGTCGACTCCACGAAGGCGGGACTACATCTGGCTTGTCCACCGATATGTCTCCAGTGCCTAAAACAGTGCTGAGCACATAGTAGGTGCTCAATATCTATCTGTCCATTCTATCTCCCTACTGACCTACCCATCCATCCATCATGCATCTACGTCAGGAATGGTTGGGGCCAAGCACATGGATAAATAGATTTAATGCTCACAAAACCACTTTGGGGTCCTACCTAAGGAAGGGGGTTTTGACCAGTCAAGCAGCTGTGGGGACACTCCAGAATATCATCCTTGGATCCCTCAAAGGAAGGGGGTGAATAATTCTCCTAAGTCTGATTTCTAAAATGAAGACAACCTGGGCCAAAGAGATGCAGAGCGGCTGATAGTGGGAAACCTGAATTTGTTTCTAAACCGAGGAGGGGAGGCGAGAGTCAGCTGCTGCCTCCAGACACGAGGGGAAGTGGGGCTGCCTGAGAGGGAGCCCTGCTGCTGTCACTTCCTCTGTGGCCTTCAGGACCTTCTCACCCAGCCTCACTGTGGGAGTCTGCTGCCATTCACCACAAAGTCACCCACTACTCAAATTTAAGTACTGTTGAAGTTCAAGCTCAATATACTGCTCCTTTGCTTCAAACCCACCAAGGCTCCCCTCTGCACCTAAAATGCAATTTAACTTCTTTCCAGGGCCTGTGAGACCCCTTGTGATCTGTTCCCTGTCTCCTCTGAGAACTTCCTCCCACTATTTTCCTCTTGTTTATTGGCCACACTGGGCTTGCTGCTCCTTGAGTGTGCCAAGAGCCTTCCACAAGCCTCAGGGCCTTTGCACGTGCTCTCCTACTAGATGATCTGAGAATGTTCTAGATCTCCCCACCACTGGTTTTACAAGTTTCAACTCTAAATTTATCTCATTAGAAAAGCATTCTTGAATTGTTTCATCAAAAGTCATTTCTGGGGGAGGGAGGGGGGAGGGTATATCCCCAGGGTTCAATCCCCAGGACCTCCATTTTAAACAAGCAAACAAACCTAATCCCCCCCCCCCGCCCCCGCCAAATGTCCCCACTAGCCTCTCAAGTTCTCAGGAATCACAAATGAAGTTTGAAGTTTTATTTTCTTTATAATACTTGTCATTAACTGGAAAGTTTTTGCTTGTTTATGTCCTCATTCATTGGCTGGCTGCCCCACTAGACTGCAATTCCACGACACCAAAGGTCTGATCTGTCCGATTCACTGCTGCCCCTCCCGCACCTCGGTTATGGCAGGACCTCAGTGGCTGCCTCCTGGAGAAGTGGCATCTTTTCCCCAAGTCACTACTGTCTGAGCTGGTCAATGACACTGGTGCCTGCTGGGAGTCAGGCACGGTGCAAACCCCAGAACTGTGCCAGCCCAACGGAGATTCTCAGCAGCCCCCAGGGTGGCCCTGCAGTTCATTCCTTCCTTCTTACCCAATTTTACACCATTTGCCTTAAAACTAAGGTTTTAGAAAAAAAATTCAAAATACATGTCTCAGGGCTCCCTGCATCACATGCTGTTACTCTGCCAGAGATCTGGGTGGTTCCCACACAAAGGGTACCCGAGCTAGAGCAGAAACCCTTACAAATCACTAGCCACGGAGTGACCAACATTTGTCACTGCCACAAGTGCCCAGTTACCCAACGGCAGGCTGATAAACAGCGAGAGACCAGCCACCAGGCATCCATCTCATTAATGGGACATTAATGTCTTCAGTTGGCCGCTGGGGTCCCCAGAGCACAGAATCCAACTGGGGCAGCATCTAATTGCCCCCTGATACCAGTAATTTATGGAGTGGGTGTCCATGACAGCTTAGATCCAGCCAGTCCATTTGGAGCTTTAATTTAAAATGGCAGCTTAACAAGAAACTTCCACCCATGCCTGTTCAGTGCCCACCCGGTAGGGCACAGGTCAGCCAGGTGGGGCCATAGGGGCTGTAAAAGGACCAGCAAGAAATATGGAAAAAGGCCAGAACACTTCCTCCCACCCTCTCCCAGCCCTCAAGATTCTCCATATTCTAAAACCGGACTCCCCATCCCAACCCTGAAGCTAAACTCACTGGGAATACTTCACCCCAGGGGTGAAGCACCTCTTTAGCTACTTGCTGCTGGGGAAGGCAGAACTCTGGTGCTGGAGCTTTGTGTGGGCAACGCTCAGCAAGCTTGACCACACCTCCCCTTCCTCCCTGCATCACTATCCAAGCGCGTACACTCCTTCATTCAGAAATCTTATTCAGCATCAACAAATGCTGTGTTCTCTTCTGTGCGCTAGGATACAGCAGTGAGCGAGCGTGCCAGTCTCAATTCTCCTGCAGACAATCACCAAGCGATCAGAGAAATCAACAAGATCATTTGAGACGGTAAATGCTAAGGGAAAAAATAAAATAGGGATGTGTCGGGTGGAGAAGGTAGTTATTGTGGCATAAATGGCTGGGCATGGAAAGCTTCCCTGAAGGTGCGCCATCTAGATTTAGATCTGAATGACAAAATAAAAAAAAGGTGAAAAGCTGGGGAAGAACATTCTAGGCAGGATGTTGAGGGCATGCCACACGTGAGGCAGGAAGGAACTTGGTACGTTTGACAAAGACACAGGAAGTGCGAGCGGGGAGGAGGTGGTACTGGGTGAGGCTGGAGCACCAGATGGAGGCCAGATCACGTAGGGCCTCACAGGTCTGGAGGTAGGACCGATGTAACAAGGCTGGTGCCAGGAGAATCCACCTCCCCAGGCAGAAAAAATAACTAAAAGCTGATGCTGTCCTGGGGAGGTGGGACCTGCATCCCGTGGACCCATGCATCCATTCACCAGTCTATCTGTCTGTCCACTGACATGGCTGTCCATCCATCTATGCATCCATTCATCCACTCATCTGGTCAACGACTGATCTGGTGCTTACTTTGAGTTTATCTCTGTGCTAGAAACTGGGGAGACAAAAGCACAATTAAGCATGGGATTTGTAGCCTCAGAGACCTGGGTTAAATGTTGAGCTCTTCCACCTCCTAGCTATGATCCAGAAAATCATTAGGCCTCACTTTTTCAACCTGTAAAATGGGACTAAGGCCATAACTCCATTAGGAAACTGGTTTGTTATTAGTTTATGACTAACACATGTTTAGGAGGAATTACTGATAAGGATAAAAAATTAAAAGGAATAGAAGTTCTACTATAAAAATGTAGTCAGCCTCCAGGCTGGTTGGTGTGTGGGTATTGACTTCCCTACTCTCTCCTTCCTTCTGCTGTTTAAGATGCTGGGAGTGGCACAGGGCAAGCATATCTTTGAGGATCTTCAAGTCTCCTTCTCCCCCGTCTCCAGCTACAAGGGTCAGAGCGTGAAAAGATCCCAGCAAGGCGGCTGCCAGAGGCGACAAAGTGTGACAGTCTCTGGGCTCTTACCTCAGAAAACTGAAGCCTCCCAAAGTCGCTGGGTGGGCTTGCGATCTTGAAGACCTTCTTTGGCATCACCCACGTCTCCAGGGTCTCGAGTTTGCTCACGGCTAGATTGGTCGCATGATGCTTGATCAGAAAGCCCTGGAAACGGTCAGCAAGGAAGTAGATGTGGACAGAAGCTGGGTGGCCCATTGGATAGTACCTGAAAAACACACTCAGTGTCACACAGGCTCACCGGTCAGGGCCGGACATGTGTCTGATCAACGGGGCTCCCCATCCATCAGGCTGAGCCTGTTGCTACAATTTTACACAGTGCTCGCCATATTCTTGAAGGCTGCTCCCCGTCTTTCTCTGATCTCAATAACTTATTAACAATAACTTTTTTGTTGATCATAAACGTAAAACACACTGATTGTATGAGGGCACAATCAAGGAAGTAAAAATTACTGCGTGTGATGCTTCTTTCCATAGATGATGATGTGAATTCACAGATATTCATTGATTCTCTCGTGCCAGGTACCGGGGAGCGACAATGGTGTACACACAGGGCCATCATAACGTACTTCCTTTCAGCCTTATTTTCTAGGCATATATTTGCAAAATCTTACGTAGTCGGGATCATAATACACACACTATATCCTGCTTTTGCTTCATAGCATTTCTTGAGCATTAGCACATGCCTTTCAAAGTCTCTGAAAACATGATGTGTGTGTGTGCATGTATACATTGTTCCATTGTAATGGAATATCACAATATGGAGATATCGTACCAAAACATGTTATTATTATAGAAGTTCCCCATCACTGGGGGGTCCAACTAGTTTCTAATTTTTTTTTGTTGTTCTAAACAATGCTGCATTAACCATCCTTGAGCAAAGATGTTTTTTGGAACATTTCTCGCTCTCTCTCTCTCTCTAATCTCCAAGGGGCTCTCTATGTCTGCTGCCCAAGTTTATCACAAAGGTGGTACTGATTTACACCCTCCCTGTCCTTGTCACCAATGGCACTGGGTATTATCCTTAAAAATGCCTGCCAGTCTGAGATAAATACATACATACACAAACAGGCAGCTGGTTTCAAGATGCGCGTCTTAGATCCACAAAGGCTTCTGGCTGAAAGGGGCAGGGAAGCTAAGCAAAGATGCCCAGAGGAGAGGGGAGCAGAGAGAGAAGGAGGGAGGAGCATGCACCCAGCTCTTTGTCGTTCCTACTTGTAAGATGAAAAGCGGCCGGTTCCGCAGTGTGTTAACCGCACAGCACTTAGTGGGCGCGTGGCCCCTTGACAACAGCCCTCCACAAATCACGGTCCCCGCGCAGCATTCCCTCCCCCGGCCCTGCTCGGGACTTTATGTCTTTATGCCCAATGGTAATGGTTAGGGAAGCTGCCTTCCTGTGTCACCCTGAAGCCACTGCCTTGTTATTGCGATGCCTCCGGAGCTCTGGGGAAAAAAACCATCTTCAGATTGCTGGCTGGGCATTCCCTGTCCATGCGAGTCCACTTGGGTCTGGACTTTGGGAGCAGAAAACCTTCCCTCTGGACTGTGCTGCAGACCTTGCCGCGATGACAGAATGTCCTACGCCAGCGCCGTCCAGCTCAGTAGCCCCAACCACTTGTGACGATCAAGCCCTTGAATTGTGGCTGGTGTGACTGAGGAACTGCATTTTTAATTTTAGTTAATTTAAACTTAGATGCCTCTCTGTGGCTAGTGGCAACTGTGGACGGCAGATATGGAGTCGTGGGAGAGTCCTGAGGTTGTCTGCAGTCATGTCCCCAGTTTGTCCCCTCTCCTGTCTTTCTCATGTGATTTTGTGGGTTTCCTTGCAGTGATGAAGTGAGTCTATTCCCCTCTCTTGAATCTGCCTGGGCCAGCAGAGGAAGGGGTGTCATGCCAGTTCTGAATCAGAGCGCCAGGAGGCTTTGCACCTTTCCACTAGCCTCTTGCTCTTTCGTGCTCACCGTGAGAGCACGCCTAGGCTGGCCTGCTGGGGGAGGAGACACTTGGAGCAGAGCTGAGCCACCCCAGGTGTCCCAGCCAGAGCCATCCTAGATCTGCCAACAGCTCCCAGCCGAGAGCAACAGAGCCCCTCTCCTGACCTGCCGCTGGCTGCAGTTGCGGGGGAGATACTGGCGGAGACCAGGAAAACTGCCCGGCTCACCTGCAAACTTGAAGGCTATGTACATGCTTATTGTTTCAAAACACTGATTTGGGACTCGTTTGTTACGTGGCATTATTGCAATAGATTCATGATACACTGTCAGTGTTTATTCTGTAAGGTGGGTGGACTAGCGACAGTGGAAGAAGAGCAGGAGAGAGGGTTGTCACGGGAGTCAAAAGAAGAAAGTGTTTCCAGAAGGGGGCGGTCAGTTGTATGGGGTGCTTATAAACAAGGGATGGTCACATGCTCTAGAAATCGAGGAGTGCATCCTGGGTGGCTTACTCTCCCACACCTTCTCTGAAGAAATCCTGTTTTCTCCACCTGAATCCATCCCCTACTGTCCTGTGCACTGCCAGCGTCCTGGTCCAGCTGCCAGCAGGCCTTCCCTGGACCCTTGCAGGAGCTTCCTTACTTGTCTCCCTCCTAGTGTGTCTGCTGTAACCCAGTCTCATAGCAGTCATCGTCCCTTGCCGAAACACCACGAGGGGCTTTGCTTATGTTTGGATAAAGTCCAAACTCGTTACCTGGTCTACAAAGTCCCGCCTCTTTCTTTAGCCTCATTTTGTTTCCCTCTGTCCCAGCCCACCACTTTCCAGCCGCATGGACCTTACTTTAAATTCCTCAACATGCTAAACTCATTTCCACCTCAGGGCCTTTGCACGGGACAGTCTCTTTGCTGGGAAGGCTCTTTCCCCCTTAGGACTGCATGGTTGGCTCATCTTATCATTTTGCTAAATGTTACCACCGCAGAGAGATCTTCCCTGACCACTGAATCTGAAGTCACCAACTCACTGCTTTCACATGACTTTACATTCTCAGTAGAACACTGATCTCTGTTGATCTTTTGTTCTTGTTTATGTGTGCTGGGATACTGTCTGCCTTCATAGTAGAATGGGAGGGCCTTGAGCTTGGGGACTGGACTGTCTGGGTCATGGCTGAGTGCCTACGACAGAGCCTGACGCATGGCAGATGCTCAATCATTACTTACTGTTTGAGTGAAAATTCTAGAAGGATTTTCCCTTGAACCCTTTGCTTCTAAGGTCCATCTAGGGAACCTGTAACCCCCAACTGGACACAAAGCCGTCTGGTACCTTCTCTTGACTGTATACGGTAATTAAGTGATTAAAACTCAGAGGAGAGTTGTAACTAGAGGTAATATACTAGGACCTAAAGAATGCCTCAGATGCATTCCCTTGGCCCAGAGATATTTTTATTTCTTATTTAAATGAGGTGGGCATTAAAAATATTAGGAGGTTCACACAAAAATATGGATTTCTGATTCGTCTTGAAAAATTAGGAGATGTGATTGGCAACTCCAAGTTTACACTCACAAGGGCAAGGATGTGCTGGAGTTAGGCACCAGGGCCCTGGGGGTTCCAGGTCCACACGGTCAGCCCACCCTGCGCTGAGGACACATGCTTCCTGCCTGGCCCTGGAGGGCATTCGAATTTGAGGACCCGTAATAAAATACTGACATCCTTATTTCTGCATGGTGGCTCACAAGCAAACTTTTACTTTCTTGTTCTCTCAATCTGCCATTTTGAAATTTTCCGCAATCAACAAGTGTTATTTTATAATAAGAAAAAAAATCAATAAACATTTTAGACTAGAAAAACACAATTTGCATGAAATGCCCAGAAAAAGTGGAACTCTTGAATTAAGTTTTCACTTGCTGTTTCCCCAGATAGCCCGGGGGCAGGAATTCACTCTCTTTTGCCTTTTGGGATAAGGGTCCTTTGTCCTGATTTATTTGCAGGCCTATATTCATAAATATATTGGCTTTGCCCACAGCGAGGCACAATGGTTCCATTATAATAAAAAATGAGATAGAAGCCAGAGGAGCCGAGGCCCGAGGCAACTTGATGGCTCGCTTAATCCCAAACCAAATGCCAGGAGGAACTCTCAACAACCGTAAATCCACTGGAGGTGTCTTTTGAAATTTCATATCAGATTATTTACCAAATAAATTCTATGACGTCTGGGATTAAAACTACTCTTGAAGAGAATTCTCCTCCTAAGTGTCGGGCACTGTGCTGTCTACTGGGGACACGTACTGTGGTTCCTCGGGCAGGGACTCCGCTGCCCTGACTAGCAGGAGAGAAAGTCAAGCCACCGATGACCCAGACCCAAGGCGCTGCTGCTACGCGCAACGGGAGTGCTGGAGGCAAGTCTGCTTCCGGCTTTGGAGAGGCGTGGGGTGGGCAAGCGGGGGCGGGGCGGGGGGGCTCTGAATAAGCATCACAGGGGATGTGGCACTTGAGATGACCCTTGGCGCTTGGGAAAAGGTAGACTGTGCAGGGACAGCAGGGGCGGTCCGCAAAGGAGGCGATGGAAGAGGAAGTGATGACTAGTTCACAGAATCAGGGACAGAGCGTGGAGCTCACATAGTCAGTTCCCCACTGGCTGTTTCTGGCAGCTTAACTAATAATGGCAACTATAAAATGGAAAAGAAACTGAAAAAATATATACATATATATATATATATATATACAACTGAATCGCTTTGCTGTGTGCAGAAAACTAACATTGTAAATCAACTACACTTCAATAAAAAATAAGGATAAAAATACCAAAAAAAAAAAAAACCCATAACAAACAAAAAAATCAACAACAAAAAATAATAATGGCAACTAAGATACCAACGATGGCACGGACATTTACTGAGCACTTCATATGTGAAATACTAATAAGACACAACTCATAAGGCAGTTTTGGAGGAGTACCCTCTTTAAACCTCACAACACCATATGCTGTTAGACTTATCATTATTCCCATTTTCCAGATGAGGAAGCTGAGGCTCAGAGAGATTAATGACTTGCTCAAGGTCAACAGCTGGTAAGAAGAGTGCAGTTCAAAGTGCAGGTCCTGAGTTCAAACACGGGTCTCCCTTTAAACTAAATCAGGCCTTGCAGGGAGAGGAGAGAGAGGACTGAGGCCACGAGGAAATAGGGGAGAAATTGTTGCAGCCCTGCGGAAATCCAGCTGGGGCCTCAGACAAGAAACTTCTCCATGTTTTCAGAGTTTTACGGAACAAAATCGTTCCTTTCTTTCCCTTCTTCCGTTCCTGAGAAAAGGGAAGAGCAGGCAGGAGGGAACATACATACAGAAGGCTCAGTGGAGAGAGACTACTGTTAATAAAAAAATTTTTTTTTCTGCTTTATTGTTAAAAGAGGAAGGTGCCAGGAAGAGGAGCAGGGAGAACCAGAAAAAGGAGAGTGATTAGAGGCACTTCTGGGAATCCATCCTCAGGAAATAATCAGAAAAGAGAAGAGGAGAAAAAAGAGGCTTTCTGCAAAAAGAGGTTCATCAGAACATTATTGACAATGGCCCATTACTGACAATAACAACAGGAAAGGGCTAGGTTAAGCAAACTCTGGAATTTCTGCTTAATGGAATACTAGCTGCATTAAAAGGACCATTATCATCAGGGAAGCTGCAAAGCAGCCTGGAGAGGAGGCGGCTCATATTATAACGCCAAGCTGGGGGGAAAAAAACAGGACATCACATTCTTGTTGTAAGTGTGTAAATATCTGCAACGTGTAAGGCTAGAGAACAGAAGAAGAGGTCCACAAAAAAAAAAAAAAAAGGGTTGGTTGGCTTAGGGAAAAGGGGGAGAGGAAGGGACTGTGTTGAATCATTTGCCTACCATTTCTTTCCATATATTCTAGAACATTCTTGAAGTGTCAACTGGTACCCGCAAGTGGTTGGTGAGGTGATTCTTACGGGTACTTGAATGTTGTAAATAATAGTTCTGCCTTTAAACATTGCTTTTGGTTATATTTTTATGTGTGATTATGGTGGTATGGTTCTGTTTTTAAAAGGAG
The DNA here is from genome assembly GCF_036321535.1 of Camelus dromedarius. Lineage (NCBI taxonomy): Eukaryota > Metazoa > Chordata > Mammalia > Artiodactyla > Camelidae > Camelus > Camelus dromedarius. The sequence continues at coordinate 14,415,545 of NC_087459.1, read as the reverse complement.
TCAATTTTTCAGTGATATATATAATATTCGGGGGCTTGCTTCAATCAGACTGATCTGGGAGAAGGGCGAAAGTGGGTGAAGGTAAAGATGAAACCGCACTGGCCCAGAGCTGGTCATTGCGAGAGCTGGAGATGGCAGGTGACACTTTTCTATTTGGTGTATGTTTGACATTTTCCGTAATAAAAAGGAAAAAAAAATAAAGTTCAGTATTTTCATGGTTATTTTCCATTTAGGACAAACATAATATAATATGGTGACATAAAGCTTCCTTCTAAAATACACATATTTAGCATAAAGAATGAATCCACTGAAAGGAAGCTATTAGGTAAATAGTAGATCTGGTATTTTGAAAAGGTAAAAGGGTGATGATGGCTTAGACTGGGAATGCCCTGAATGCTGGGATGTTTGCATAGATGATTTTTCGAGAGAGGCACGGAGTGGAGCTGCAGCCCCTAAAAAGAAGGAAGGTCCCTCCTTCCGGGCCCCCCTGCGCCCCCGTCCCGGGCTCACCTGCAGCTGTTCTCCCCCTCCGTGTGCAGTGACGCCTCGGCCCGGCGGAGGCCCAGGCGGGAGAAGGAGTGGTACAAGGTGAGCACCACGTCGCTCAGGCTGTGGATGCCGTCCGGCTCCTCGTAGACGTTCTCCCAGTAGGAGCGGAGGCCCGGGGTGCCCGCGGGGTAGTTCCCGTACAGGTAATAGTCCAGCTGCCCGATGATTTCCTGGTTCACCACGGCTTCGAACTTGCGGGCGAAGAAGGTGGGCCGGGCTGTCTGCTGTGCTCGTGAGATAAAATGAACAGGGTCAGCAAGCTGGGATCGGGGCAGGTGTGGATTCAGGAGTGGGGCTTTGCAGCCAGCCTGCCTGGATCCAGACCCCAAATGACTTTTACTGCCCTTTCTCTTCTTAGCTTCCTCCTCTGCAACAAGGGTGTTTTAGGATTGAATGAGTTAATATCTGTAAAGCATTTCAAGCAATGATGGACACTTAGTAAGCAGCATTTAAATATCCGTGAGATAAACTGCAGCTTAGACATTTATAGCTGGGATGGAGCTCAGAAATCATTCAGCTGGGGGTCTAGGGCAGATACAGCCTACGGATATATTTTAGTTGTTCAGCAGAATGTTTTAAAATTGAATTAGCTGGAACATTTAAAAAGTAGAATAGTTCACAGAAACAACTTCAGCGTCCCTTTAAACAGAAATGGATTGGCAACCACAGGCCCATGTTCCTACCTGGTGACAACTAGTTAGGGCTGAGTAGCACCTGTCCCTTTAGACAGCACGGGCTCACCCCAGTCGCCACCACTTCCTGTCGCCTCCGGGGCGCTGTAGATGACTTACAGACCCACAAGGAGTATCTCAGATTTATGGATCAGCATCTCTGGGAGCAGGGCTTAGAAATCCATATTTTTTACAGGCTTTGAAGGTGATTCATTTGCTCACTAGGGTTTGAGGACAATGTGAATGACACCTGGGCTGGCTTTAAACAAATTCAGATTCTGCAGTCTGTCCCCGGACCTACTGAGTCAACATCTCTGAAAATGAGGTTTGGGAATCTGTATCCAAAAAAAGCTTCCCAGGTGATTCTGCTGCAGTGTTTGAGGACCATTTATGTAAGCCAAGTTTTCAAGGAGACTAAGTCCCAGAGAGGCAAAGGGACTTATCTAAGGTCACACAGCAAGGTAATGGCAGAGCCAGGACTAAGATCCAGGGTCAAGGATTAGGAAAATAAAATACTGAACATTTGTTATCCACCAAGTCTAAAACTGTGGTCTGGGGCAGAGATCAAGAAACCTTTCCAGTAAAAGGCCAGATAATAACTACTTCTGGCTTTGCAACTAATCAACTCTGCTGTTGTAGTGTGAAAGCAACCACACAGACAAACTAGTAAATGAATGAGCACGTGGCTGTGCTCCAGAAACAGGGAGTGGGCTGGATCTGACTCAGGGGCTGCAGTTTGTGGGCCTCTGGTCTAGGGCTATGGAACCAATGGAAACACAGCCCCCTTGAGAAGCCTATGATCTAGTGTAATTATCGCCTTAACTGGGACTAGCATTGTTCTCACGGCCGTGGTTGAAAAGCAACAACAATGAAATAAAACTGCTTAGCACACGCCATATGCCCGGCACTGCATTTTGTCATTAACGCCAAGCCGCCCAACAACTCTGCAAAGCAGGTGTTAGGAGTCTCATTAAGGAAACTGGGCTTGGAGAGGGGAAGTGATATCTACAAACTTACCCAGGCCTAAGATCTGAACCCGGATCTGGTGACTCTAAAACCCAAGCTCTTTCTACTGCGTCATCCCAGGATCAAACTGCTGCTTGAATGAACTTGAAGCCCCGATAACAGAAACCTTGGTAGTAATCAGAACATCCCCTCTCCTCTCTGCTTCACGAACCCTTGGGACCCCTCCGCCCATTCTCTGTGATGGAGGGGTCAGCTCAGCTCCCTTACAGTAGCACTGGAGAGAGCCAGACCACCTGGGTTCAAAACCTTATCCTGCATCTTTCTAGCTGTATATGTCTTTGGGCAAGTCATCAGAGCCTCAGTTTCCCTAGCCCTAAAATGGGATAATAACATGGGCACTTAGCACAGAGTCTGGCACACAGTGTTAACGTCTATTATTATGTGACTATTATCACTAAGCCTGCTACTAGGGGCTTCTAAGTCTTCATTTTCTGGGGCAGAGAACCAGACTCAGTGGCAGAATCTCCGCCTGAGATTCTCTGATCAGAGCTGGAGCTCCTAAAAGGGCACGTTTCTATATTTATCATTCTCTTCCTCAGAGTTCTTTGAAGAAGAACTCCGAGTTCCTCGAACAAGAACTCCGAGTTCCTCACAGGCAGCAGTTTCTTGCGTCTAGACGTTGGGGATAATCTTGATCTTTGTTTACTGTGAATTAAAGAGCTCAAGCACGTAACACGGCCTCAATGTCAGCTCATTTTGACCAGAGACCACGATGTCCCCAGGATGCCAGGGCTGGAATACAAATGTTGTCAACCAGGAGGGGCCCAAGAGCAACAGCGCACCCAAGAAGCATCACAGCTTCTTGCCCTCAACAATGGAGGTCCTTTGGAATGAGGGTGACGACTGGTCCTCTACAGAAGTGGGGAGTCTTCTCTTTTTCTCCCTTTTCAATAGGTCCGATATTCCCCCTTGCCATCCTCTCAGCTCAGCGATCCTTTCTGCAAGGACAATGGAGCTAGAATGTCACCCAAGTTCATGCCTCTATCAGCATGGGTTTGAGGAGGCCCCCGGGGTAGCTCTCAATCTGCCACCAAAAACAGGCCTAAAAAAATACTTATGGCAGGAACTGCTTGCAGAGGTGAAAGTCATTAGGTGGGGACCTTGAGGGAATACGAATGATGGGCTGAAACCTGCTGTGTATTCTGCACTCACTAGGCACGAAACTGGGATGGCAGTGGGGTCTGGTGGGAACAGCCCAGATCTGGAACTGGAAACACCCACGTGGGACCTCTCACTCCCCTCAGCTGCATGTCCCTGGACAAGTCAGTCTGCCCTCTGTGCCTAGGTTCCCCCACCTGCACAGTGATTTCTACACAGTGAAGCCAACGCCCCCAGAGGGCCTGGCACACAGGCCTGGGACAGAGCAGACTCCTAACCCAGTACTTCTCAAACGTAATAACAGCCTCCCAGTCCCCTGGGGGTCTTGTTAACATGCAGATTCCGACTCAGCAGGTGAGGAGCCGCAGAGATCCCGCATCTCTGACAAGTTCCCTGGTGATGCTGATGCTGCTGGACCGTGGACCACACTCTGAGGAGAAGCCAGGCTAAGAGGCTGGAAGCTCCATGAGGGCAGCCTGTGTCCTCTCCTGGATGCTTCAGCTACGTGCCAGAGCGAGGCAGCGGGGGCCCCCAGGTTATCAGCCTGGCACTGCTGTGCTGTTGTCTGCCCCCTATTCTCCGCCCCGCATTTGGGAAGCTCTAGTGACCTCAGAGTGATTTGTTTAACCATTCTGTAGCCTTTCATTTGTGCTCTGGGCAGCTGGGGCTGGGCACTGGGACAGGGAACTGGCCTGGAGGGAGCGCGAGGCATGCTCACGCAGGATGGAAAGAGGTCACCATCCTGAATAGGTCTGGGGTCCAAGGCCCTCTTGGGGCTTATGATAAGCAGATGGAGCATCCACCGCCCTCCTGCCTCTGCTCTGCCCAGAACTGTGAGTCGCTGGGCCTTGCAGAGATACCTGTGAAGGCAATCACGTTCCTGTTACTCCTTTAAGCTCACAGAGCGCAGTGGTTTCCAAACCTGGCAGCTCATGAGAATTTCCCAAAGTGTAATATACTGAAAATAAATCAGTAGCTCTCAACTGGGGATGAGTCTGCCTTCAGTGGACATTTGGCAATGTCTGAAGACATGTCTGGTTATCAGGCCTGGAGGATGCTACTGGATGCCCCCGCATGACATTAAGCAGCATCTGGACACATTCTCCGACAAGGGGGAGATGCTCCTGGCACCTAGTAGGTACAGGCCAGGGATGCTGCTGAGCATCCTACAGCCCCACCCCCAACGCAGACTTACGCAGCCACAATGGTAAGACTGCTGGGGTTGAGGAACTCTGCCCTAGATATAATCAAGCTTGTACCCAGAGATATATTTTTAACAAGTCTATCAGGGGATTCTGATTAAAAAGCAGTAGAGAAATGGATACAGGTATGGTCTCTGAAAAGAGATGTTTTGGGCTATGTTTATGCAAAAACCTTGTATAAGGTTTTTTCTCTTTTCTATGCCTCAGTTTCCCTGTCTCTAAAATGGAATAATTATCTATCTGTTCATTTATTTTTAATTGAAGCATAGTCGATTCACAATGTTGTGTTAATTTCACATCTCTTTCTCTCTCTCTTCTAAGGCTGTTGTGGGTTTAGTGCGTCAATACAGGCAAAGTGGGTAGAACGCCCCTTGCGTGGTGTTAGTGATCAACAAATGTTGGCTACTGTTGACAATGTCATGATTATCATCAACAGCCAGGGTTGGAAAGTGCAGATAAGATGACCTGCAGGGCTGCCTCGGATGCCTGCTGATACCGGCTGGGAGGGCGTGGCGGGGGGCGGGCAGGGCGGACGGGCGGCTCACCTGGAAGCGGTGGAAGTCTTGCGGCTTGAAGTCGTTGGGGGAGCAGCCGCACCAGTCCACGATGTGCTTGTACTGGCACTTGCAGCCCAGCTTGCGGTTCCAGTTGGTGATGCGCAGGTTGTTGTCCACCATGGTGTCGCAGTGGGGGCTGTTCTCCAGGACCGTGTGGAAGAAGGACTGCAGGGGAGAGAGGGGACTGGCCTGAGACCTCTCCCAGCCCACCTTAGACGGGCTGGGGTGGGGATGGGGGTCCTTCCCTGGGACCACCTGACTCTGAAGGGACTCTCTTGGAGACTCAGCTGCTTTCTCTGAAAATGGGGTCAGCACCAGTCCAGGTCAACTCAGGGGACACTGGAGATCTTGTCCAGAGTAGCTTAGTTCTGCTTAGAAGTTACTGTTCTGAGTGTTTCTCTAGGTTGTCTCTCCCCAGCAGCCTGGAAGCTGATTTCAAGACATCTCTTATCACCTAGGGCATCTTCTGTCTGCTCAGCAGAGAGAAGGTCCCTTAGGGTATGTCAACACATGGGGCTCAGAGGTGAAAACACTGGGACAAAAGGGCTCTTGTTTTTTGCAAATAGCCAGACCTTCTTTGGTTTCAGGCCTGAGATATCTTGAGAGCAAAGACTGAAGCCCTGAAATTTCACCCCTGGGAGAGGGAGGCCTGACTCTTGGATGTCCCCCTGCCTTAGTCACTGGAGTAACGACTACAAAACCTGGAGGGGTGGGGGTAGGGATGGGGTGGGGCTGTCTGCTGTCCGTGGTGCTGAACCGGCCACCATCATTTCCCCTTCTTCCTGAGACTCTTGGCCAGCCTCTCCCAAAAACCTGAGATAGAGGCAATGTTGAGAATGAAAAGAGAGACCAGAGAGGAGAGACATGGTTGCAGCTGCTGAAAGAGAGACACAGATAAACAGAGAGAGAGAGAGAGGGACTGACTTCTATTTGGACAATTTTATAACAACCCTGGATACCAGGCTACCAGGCAGATACGTTCTCCCCTGCCCTCTGCTTCCCGGAGGAAGCTGTTGGGGAATACATGTCTGCCTGTTACACATTTATGGCACAGCCTTCAGCTTTCTTCTAAACTGGGCCCCTGGAGGTGGTCTGGGAGCAGGGAGGGCAGGGTGCAGACGCTGGAATGGAGGAGGTGGGGTCTGCCAGGGACGCTTTTTATGCAGGTGCCTGTGTGTGCTGTGGGGGGAGGGTCCAGGTGGGACAGAGAGAGCAGGCGTTGGGATGGGCATCTTGAATAGAACAACCAAAGTCCCAGTCTCTTCTCGGGGGGAGGGTATAGCTCAAGTGGTAGAGCGCATGCTTAGCATGCATGAGGTCCTGGGTTCAATCCCCAGTACCTCCTCCAAATGTAAATAAATAAACCTAATTACCTCCCCCTCATAACACGAACAAAGAACAACAACAACAAAAGGATGACCACTTGCAGTCCCTGATGAAGTAATGGATATGAACAATGATTATCCATGACTGTTAACATTAAAAAGAAAAAAAAAAAGAAAAAGAAACAGTCTCTTCTCAATGGGTGAGTGGGCAAAGTGAGGTTCCACCCACACTCCCAGCTGACCTTCCAGTGATGCTAAATGACATGACTGTAAGCCTGAATTTTAAGCTTGAATTGTCTACAAGCCCACAGAGGCACATATTCTCCATCAAGTGGTGGGGGGAAAAGTACCCAATTACTGATTGGCCTGTGTCCTTTCGTAATGATACAGAAAGTCCCTGCAAGATAATGGAGGAGGAGGGGGTTATCAGAGTTGAGAGAAAAGGTCATTCTCGATGAAACAGGATTAAAAGCAGATTACTTAACATGTGCACAGGATAGCAAAACCTGACCCAGCGATGACAAGCCATTGTCCTTCAGGAGTGACGTGGGCAGTCAGCCTTACCAAGAGCTTGGCCCTGGCCCAGATGTTGGTGAGGGACATGGAAACCACCAAGTGAGATGCATTGTCTCGTCTGACCTAGAAACACACGACCTGAGTGGTCCAGAGACAGGGCACAGCCAGGAAGGAACGGTGGACCATTTACAGGAGGTGTCACAGGCTCAAGAGAAACAGAACCAACTCTGGAGTCTTTTGAAGTTAGAAATTAGGATGAACGTGAACTGGAGGTCAGGGAGTTAATCTAGAATCTCTCAGCCCAGGGGCGACACGTCAGCACTGGGTCCCTACCCGTTTTCAGACGGGGCTGGGGCTGTTTTAGAATAGCTTGCAACCTTCCAGAACAGGACTTCTGGAATGGACTGAATGTTTCTGTGCCCCCGAAATTCACAGGTTGAAATCCTAACCCCCAATATGACAGTGTTAGGAGGTGGGGCCACTGGGAGGTGACTGGGACGTGAGGGTGGGGTCCTCATGAATGGAATTAGTGCCCTTATAGAAGGGACCCTGGAGAGCTCCCACACCTCTTCCGCCTTGTGAGGACACGGTGAGAACTGTCAGTAGGCAGTCTGCAACCCGGAAGAGGGCTCTCACCTGACCACGCTGGCACCCTGGTCTAGGGCTTCTGGCCACCAGAACTATGAGAAGTAAATTTCTGTTGCTTATGAGCTGTCCTTTTTATTGTACTTTGCTTTAGCACCCTAAAGCAGCTTCCCACCCTGAGGTCTGAAAAGTGCTGACAAGACTTCCCAGAGCTTTTCAAATATTTCCAAAACCCAGTGGGCAATGCTGAGTCCCAAGCATTTGGTCATGATGGCGCTCAGTGTAGGGGGCTGGGGCAAATCCAACAGAAGCCCTGGCTGTCTGTCTTTGAGATCCCTGGAATTTTTGGTGTCAGTGATGAGGGCAATGCTGTCTGTCAGTGAATCATAAAACACTACTCAAAATTAGAAAAGGGATTCTTGGTGATGAAAAGTTACCACAGGATAGCTGACTGTGGAGGATCTGTCAAAAGCCAGCATATACCATTGTGTATGTTACACACTGTACAACTCTAGGGGGCACCATCGATATTGTGGGTATGAGAGGTTTGTATTTTTTTAAATAACATTTTTCTGGAAAATGGCAATAAAGTGTCTTGTTCTAACAAAATCAGTATATCGTGATGATTTTATGACCAGTGGGAGCCAAATGTCTTGAGGAAGAACAGTCTTTCTTATTTGCACCTTTAAAGACGCCGTATAGCATTGTGCATCTATTCCACACAACCTCCATGCAGACTGGAGGGAACCAGGGGCCCTGCTATGACAGCAAGGTCCCTGGTGGCTGACACAGTTCCCCATCTTCCTCTGAATGTATTGGAGGATGATGCATTGAACTTCGCATCCCTTTGCCAAAAATTCAGCATCCACTTTGCTCCAAAGGCTAGAGCCAGCCCCTACCTTTTCCAGGGATTTTTTTTCTCCTGGATACTCACCTCAGCAGGAAGCAGGGTGTAGGAGTAGAACTGTTTCATTTTGGTCACCAGATCGTCTGTGGAGAACGTCACATACTCAACAAACTTCCGGTTTAGCAGGAACCAATCTGAGCCGCCATCCACGGCAATGCCCTCTGGGATCCGCCGGTCCCCCAGGCGCCACATGTGGGCATCACACTCCAGGAAGAGCCGGTCCAGGCCCTGTTTCCGGATGAACCTGAGCAAGACAAAGGAGTGCTCAGCTGTGAAAGAGCTTCCCTCGGAGTCCAAAGGAAATGGCACAATCACAGCAATAAAGGCATTTATTGAGCACTTACTGTGTGCTAGGTACTGAGCTGGGGCTCTGTGTGTAGTTTGCCCCTTGATCTTACCAGTGAGGCTGGTCTCTATAACCCTGTGAGGCAGGTACTCTTAACTATGCTCATTTTACAGATGAGGACACTGATGCTTGGAGAGTTTAGGAGACTTGCCCAGCACAATTAGACGGCAGTGATCACCTGCTACATCTACTTCCTCTTTAGAGAACTTCTGAGATCAGCTTTTCATGCCACGGATGCCTTGGCAGTTTGGTGAATACAGCCAACGGACCCTTATCTCAGAACAATGCTTTTTTTAAAATTTATTTTTTTATAATTAATTAATTGAAATATAGTTGATTTACAATATTGTGTTAGTTTCAGATGTACAGCAAAGTGATTCAGTTATATACACATACATATATAAATATATTTTTTCAGGTTCTTTTCCTTTATAGGCTATTACAAGATACTGAATATAGTTCCTTGTGCTTCACACTAAATCCTGCAGTGTTTATCTATTTTATATATAGCAGTGTGTATCTGTTAATCCCATACTCCTAAATTTATCCCATTGCAGAATACTACTTTTAATGCATACAACAAAAATACACAGTTACAAAATATTTAAAAAAAAACACCATAGTTACGATATAGCACTTCATGATTACAAATTAAACAGAGGATTACAAAATGTTTTTTAACACCAAATTTATGATAATTACATGTGTTTCCTCTTTAACATACTTAATAACAAGATCTTGTAGTGGGTCTAAAAACTACTGTAATTTGGAAGAAGGAGTGAGCATAAATGATAGTTAGAGGCATATATATCAACTATGATGCGATTTGAAAAGATGTGATTCCTAACAGTTACTGTTAACACTACTGTGGTTTGCGACCCTGCATTTAGCTAAATTTCAGTTACATTTTAGGGAAAATAAAGATAATTTTCTTCCTGTTCAAAGACGTGGACCCTCTGAATTCTTTCCATGAACCTCAGATTAATAACTCCTGCTCTAGGACACACACACACACACACACACACACATTTTGCAAAGCAGGCGGGGCGGAATTGGCATTTCTTATTTGGTAGAGGTAGAAATCAAAGGTCCAAGAGCTGGTAAGCTGGATGTGTTGGGAGGGTGGACAGACCTAGAGCCAAGCTTTCTGGCCCAAATTCTCAGTTCATTTGCAGTTGGCATTAATTTCACATCTATTATGTGCCAGGCATGTGCTGGCACTGGTGGGGGGCAGGAAGGAGTAAGGATGATCTCTGCTCTTCAGGAGCTGGTTATCTTATTAGGAGTTTGTGTCTACAGGTCTCCTCACCCAGGGGTCTTGCTGCTCTTCCAGCTCACACAACATAAAATCGATCATTTGAAGGTGTACAATTCCATGGCACTAGTTCATTCACAATGCTGTGCAATCATCATCTCTATCTAGTTTCAAAATATTGTATCACCTCCAGAGAAGACCCCCCATAGCCATAAGCAGTTACTTTCCATTCCCCCTTCCCTCCAGCCCCTGGTTGGATCCATCTGTAGATTTACCTATTCTGGATATTTCATACACATAGTATCACACAATATCTGGCCTCTTCCATCAAGCATCATGTTTTCAAGGTTCCTCCACACTGTAGCACATATTGGTGCTTCATTTCCTTGTTTCTGTCTGCCCAGCACCCATTCCTTATTTTGCTGGGAACCACACATTGATTTTATTTTGGACAGTCGCTCACCCTCAGCTCTCAGTTCACTTGGGTTTGCCTCATCCTCAGCACTAGGGCTAGGCACAGGATCCAGCCTGGTGAATCATTTCACCTGGCTGGCTGCCATAACTGCTTCAGGTTTGGGTGAGCAACTCAAGTTGAGTCTGTGATTGGATTTTGGACATTTACTGGAACTACCAGGAAAGAGTGCTTTTCTAGGGGATTTTTGTTCGAGAGAATGTAAGCTGAGAGTTGCTGGCAGCCGTCTTGTCACCATGAGTATAGAAGCTGTCTGATCATGGAGGTAACACAGAAGAGACGAGAGAAAAGAGAGAGGGGGAAATGAGAGGGAGAGAGGGAGGAAGCGAAAGGCAGAGAGACAGACAGACAGACAAAGCCTTGATGACTCTGCTTGAGTCTGAACTGCTTGTAACTGAATCTTGCAGTCCTTGACTCACCCCCAGACTTGTTGGTAATGTGCTTAAGGTATTTTGAGAAGGGATTCTGTCACTTGCATTTGAGAAAGTCCTGACTAATACGTTCCTGAATGATTTTAACTTTATCACCACTCTGATGGATGCAAACATTCTTAGTCTCCAGGTAGGGCAGGTAGCCATGGTTTTGGCACATTAATGCCACCTCTTCCACTAAGCTAGTCCGCATCCCCTGCTATGTGTCTAGAGGTCTTTGTGGCTCCACGGCAGTCCTCATCACAGTCGTCACATTAAAGTTACCTGTCTCCTCCCATGCAGATGCTGTTCTCACTAGAACTGACCCCAGCTTCCTCCTCTCTGTCCACCTTACAGGTCCTGGAACAGTGCAAGGCAACTGCTCAGGAAAGGTCTATCTTGATAATCAAACATCAGGATAGAGACGCCGGAGACAGTCCCACCCTGCTGGTCACGCTGAATTCTAGAAAGAATCTCTCCCACTGGGTCTGCCTCAATCCACTGGAGGGAACTGCTTGAAACCTCTCTAGTAAGCCCATAGCCCAAGCACTTTCTTCTGCATAAATAGAGGATCTGCCCCTAGACACTGGTCACCCACTGAGCACAATGATGCAATACATTCAACTCTTAGCAAAACTGATGACAGTGTAATAAAGATAATGATGACAACGATGCTGGTGGTGAACAGACTTAATTCTGCTGAAATGTGCTTTTCACCTACATCGTAGTGTGGCTGTACCAAAAACCACTTGGGTGACTTTGGAAAGTGATGACCTTGACTCAGTTTCCCCCATGGGAAACTGACAAAGTTGGGCTAGGTCTAGGTTGTAAAATTAAATGCCTGCAGGGGTCAGACAAATGACATAAATGTGTGAGGTGGGCTGAGTGTAAGATAACAGTAGGTGGAGTCAGCAAAGAAGTACAGAATGCATTTTCTGAAAAGCACGCAAATTCCTTAAAAAAAAAAGTATTTCTGGCTAAAAAAGGCATAACCTTAGGCTGAATCCAGCCCATAGACCACCGGTCATAATAACTGTGAGTTGGGTAATCTCTAAGGTAATTTTCCAGCTGTGACATTCTCTGAGTCACTCTGTTAAACCCAGGAAGAGGGTGTGGGCAGGCATTAGATGGATGAACAGAAGCCCAGTGAAGGCTGACAACTTTTCTGAGGACACACACAAGGGCAGAAGCCAACCAGAAGACTCAGGTGTCTAGCATCCCTGGTCCTGTTTTTTCCCTAACACATATTTTCAAGTGTAAAACCCAAACTTGTTAGCGAAGCCATGTTTTCTCTGGAGAGTGACTTAAAGAAGGGTTTTCAATATAGTCAGACAGCCCCCACTGACACCAAACTTGGCTCTAACTGATCCATTCAAGGAAGCCACTGAATTTGGGAAAATAAAATCCCACCTCGACTCTGGCTGGTGCCAATGATACGATAATGTCCAGTGGGTGCACTTAACCACACTTAAAACTTTAAATTTTAGATACTTTGTATCACAACTTACACGGTAATCAAGACCAACCGAGAGCAAGAGAGAGAAAAAATGCAGATAGGAAGACTTGCAGAAACTTTTCTTTCCATGGACCAGCTTTTTCATTTCATGTTCCATTAGATGGGATAGCAGCATCGTCTTGCAATTTTAATGTGATGTCCCAGACCACAATATCTAAATACAATATTTATGCAGTAATCTCCAAAATGAAATATTCACAGGGTTGAGAGATTGTCTGCTGTATTTACTGCCTTCGAACGCTGATAACCTGCAAATGCGTGCTTTGGTTAATTATGAGTAAATAGAGACAAAAGACTGCCCAGGTCTCAGAAACGTTCCTGGGTTGAAAGGGGCTATCAGGAACTTAGGTCTGGATGGAGAGAGGGTAGCAGAGGCCCAGGGTCTGGATATCTAGCAGGTGAAAAGAATCAGCTGTTTGGACAGTGATTTGCTCTTTTTTCTTCTTCTTCTTCTCTGTGAATTTACATACTTTGAAAAGGTAAAGGTTGGAAAGCAAGGTAAGTTAGAAAACACCTGAATCTTCTCATCAGTGCTAGCTCACCAGGAAAAGGTGCACAGCTCTCGCCTGAGGGGTGGAGGGAAGATTTGCAGCAATGGACCCAGTACACAGAAGGTGACCAATGATGCCGTCCTCCCTTCGGCTGCATTTACAGTTGACCTGGTTACCTGGGAAAACTGGGGTCAACAGGTGGCACCATAGAAGAACAGACACAACGAGGATCTGGTACCTATCGTGCCTCTGCTTTCACTGACTGTGAGATGTGGGGCTGCCTTACCCTCTCTAAATGCCTCATTTCCTCATCCTCACCTGTAGGATGAGCCCCACAACACTTGTCCTGGCAACCCCCCAGATCAGCTACAAAAGGGTAGTGAATGATGTTACAAAGGTCCTTGCAAAGTGTTTAGCAAGGAATCCTCACCCAGGCAGCATCATCAATTCCTTCTTCCATGGAGATAACATCCCTCCTCCATCCTCTTTTTGAATTTTATTTTCCTCCACAGGACCTTTCACTTTCTAATACAATACACAAAGTATTTATTTAGTGTATCGTCTATTTCTACTACTAGACACAAGCCCCAGGAAGGCAGAGATTTTTGTCTATTTTTGTACATGGCTGTATCTCTAGTGCCCAGAACAGTACCTAGCATACAGCTAGTGCTCAATAAATACTTACTGAGTGAATGAATACAGGGAAGAGGAACAGCTATGCCTTTCATGCAGTCAGGAAGTAGCTGCCATTAGTTAACCAGGTAGCAGATTCTAACACACATTTAACAAATGAAGGAGCTTAATCATAGGTTAAGTCATTTTTTCCAAAGTCACATAGCTAACAGGCCTGGACTTGAATCCAACAAGTGCTTATCTATTCTGCCATTCTTCCTCCCAATTCACCAAGGTCCCCTCCAAAAGGACCCAAATGAAAGCTCTGAGAACTTCTACTTCCTTAAAAAGACTCTGCCCAGATATGAGTGACCCCAGAGAAAATGGCTCATTGCTGGCTGGAAGAGGCTTTCTGTCAGACCTCACAAGGACTTCTGTCTTCAGAACAGGCTACTTAAAGGCAAAGGTGGAATCATTTGCATTCGATTTTGCCTCCTGGGCTCTCAGGGATGGGTGGTTTGCCTTCCTGAGATTTTTCTCTACTGGTACCCTATGGGACAAAGTCATAGCTAAATATGGTTCTACTGGGATGTCACAGGGACCAAATCTACTCAGTTGAGCATCAAAGGAAATCAGATGGGGGGTGATGAGGGGTCCTGGATCTCCCCTACTGAGAAGAGGTCAGTTAAGAAAGTATCTGTAGCCTTTGGAAATGGTCTCAGAAAAGACAGATGATGAAGAAGTCTCTCAACTCAGTTAATTCCCTGGCTATGATCTCAGCATATTTATCAATTGTGGAATTATTCCAGAACTGTCTTGTCCTATAATGAATTCTGAAAGGAAGAACTCTGCCCCTCAGATTTCACAGCATGTTTGAGCAAGAAGGAATCTCAGCAATCAGCTAATATAACTAATTCTATAGATTAAAAAAAAAAAAACCAACACACTGAGACCCAGAGAAGATATATGATCCAAAGTCATTCAAATTCACATAGTCTAGAAAAAATCTCCTCTTCTCTTTTCCTGTCCAGTGATCTATCACTGAATCCATATCACTCCTTTAGCATAAGTACAACCTAGGCATTTTAGCTTAAAAATAAAGTAATAGAACAAAGCATGAAAACACAATGTGTGAAATCAGCCATCTATGTGAATGGACTCACAAAACAGCCATGTGACACAGGGGCCAAGCCTTGGGTTCTGAAGCCAGAATATTTGGCACAAGTCCTAGATCTGCCAGTAACCTTGGGTGACCTGATTATGTGATGCCTCAGTTTCTTACATGGAAAATGGTGATCATCATAATCTCTGCCTCAGAGAGTTTAAATGAGATTATATTTTATACGGAGAGAGCTCAGCATAGTGCTCAGCACTTAGTAAGTGCTTAATAAATGTTCACTAAAATGCTTACCATTTTTTCCTCATCAAGCTAGAAAATTAAAATTTCTCTCTCTCCTCCTCTCTCTTCTGGGATTTGGTAGGTGAGCACATGCAGGGCACCTCCAAGGCAAAGGAGAAACCCTCTATGCTTTGAAAAATAATGACATTTCAGCACCAAGGACAGAAGCCCAAAGCCCTCAACAATGAAATTGTCTCCTTTAGTTATTTTATTTTATTTAAAATTTTTACAAGGTCCTTTTTTCTCTTTTTTGTTTGTTTTTTTTTTTTGTCGTTGTTGTGGGGAGAGTTGAGTCGGTCTATCTATCTATCTATCTATCTATCTATCTATCTATCTATCTATCTTAATGGAGGTACTGGGGAATGAGCTCAGGATCTCATGCATGCTAAGCACGCGCTCTACCACTGAGCTAGACCCTTCCTTCCTGCAATTATTTTAGTTAATCAATGCCCATGGTTGTGGTGGGAGAGGTGACAAGCATCACAGGCATCTGGATTCTGTCTGAGAACAACAAATACAAAACCCTCTTTCCAAGGCACAAGTCAGGATTCACGTCACTGGATTCCTAGTTTGGTGGCTCTGCTGGCCATTTCTCATATGCTCAGGGTGAGTTGTGCTGTTCCTTGACTTGGGCTGGAGTCAGTTGTCAGGCCCTATTCTGCAGTAGTTGGAAGAGCAAAAGGGTTTGGGGCATCTGCTCATTCAGCAGCTCTAGAGAGCACTTCAGAGTCCCAGGTCTCTGTGTTGAGAATATGGTTGTGAAGAAGACGGACATCATCCCTGCCCTTCTCGCTCTTCTAGGATAAGAGATCAAACACAGAAATAATAACATCTATTGAGCACCTGCTACTTTCTGGGTCCTGCTCCTCACACATAATGTATATTCTCTCATTTAGTCTTCTCCACAACCCTGAAGGTGCATTTTACAAATGAAGAAACAAAGGCACAGGGAGGTTAAGTAATTTTCCCAAGGTCACACAGCTGGTTAGTGGCAGGGGAGGGATTCAAACCTCAGCAGTCAGGCTCTGGATTCCACACTCTTAGTCACAAGGCTATAACACTACTTTAATAAATAAGTAGGCAGAAAGAGCTACAAAACATATTAATATAAAATTATAGTTTGTGCAAAAGTCCAGATGAATGAAAAGAGGCTAAGGTGGTGGGAGTGAGATTTTAAGGGAGACGCTCAGCTTCACTGCCTCAATCAAGAGGAGACCAATCACAGAAGAGGCAGACTCTGGCCTGACTGGTGGAAGGACCGTATCACTTGTAAGTACATGTGGTCTGGACAGGGCAGGAAATTCCATGATGAACATGCTTAGGGAATCAGTGTAGCACAGTGGCTAGGAGTGCAGACTCTGGAGCCAGACTGCCTAGGTTCAAGTCTGTTTCCCCGCTTCCAAGCTGTGGGCTATTTAATCTCTTTAGCCTCAGTGTCCTCATCTGGAAAGTGGCCGTGATAATGACTGCATTTACAGCATGGGATTGTTGTGAGAATTGAAAGAATTATTATCTGTAAAGCATTTGGGACAGTCCCTGGCACACAGTACACCCTACACACATAACTACCATTACACATGCCCTGTACAAAGAAAGCTCACTTGGATTGGACATCCAAGAAGGGAAGAAAAACCAGCCTGTGCAGAAATGCAGAGTCAGGGGCCCAAATCTTGAAATTAAGAGTCCCTGCTCAGTGGCCTGTGCTCTTCACAGCAGTCAGGGCCCCAATCACCTTGCACATTCAAGAGTCTACAGGTCCATCAAGGGCTAATTGATTTTCCATATTGTGCACATATCTAAAAACAATGCCCACTGCCTTCTGTTCTGATTATAAAAGTAATGCATGCCCTCCATAGAAGGCATGGAACACAAAAGGAAAGCAAAGAAGAAAATAATAGTCAAACTCTCTATGTCAGAGATGACACCGTGCATGTACTTTTCTTGTAGTCTTTGGTCTGACTTCGACCTGCATTGTTTTGAAAAAGTAAAAGTTCTAGACTTGACCTCAAAACCCATGCAGCCCAGAGAGTGCATGTGTACACAGCTTGGTGTGGGTGCCTGTGTGAGGCTAAGCTTTATTTTGACATGGCTGCCATAACTGGATTAAATAAAGTGAACATGCAAACAGTAATAAACTCATTGGTTGGGTTTAAGAAAAGCGAGAGGGAAATGAAATCTGCTTTCCCCATTGGAGATGTGATATTAATTATCTCCTCCCATCAATCACGATGCTACAAGACAGATGGGGAGACAGGTCTTCTCCTGATAAGCAAGTTGGCACTGAAGAGCCTCTGGAAAGCAGATTTGCTTGGAGGAGGTTCCTGGCCAGGCTCTCGATGGGTTTGCCAACTTTTGGTTAAACAGTTGCCTGTTTATACATCAAGGGAGGTTTGGGCCTGAAGATTAGTTCAGTGTCAGAAAGAAGAAGCTACGGGAGCTGCTTGGCTGCCATTCTGGTGCCCAGTGTGGGGGGTGCCACCTCTAACAGGTGGGTCTCAAACCTCGGAACAGGAGGAAACTTGCTTCTGTTACTTCTGACCTGAGAGCTGGGATCCCTCCTAGCTTCCTTCCAGTTTAGCCTTCTTGCATCTGAAGCGCTTGTTGTTTCTCTAAGAGTTGTAGAAAGTGCTTCTAAAGTGTTAATCATTTGTACGCATACCACCTGCAAGATTTTTTCTTTCATTGTCACCATCACCACCATCACCATCAGCACCATCATCAACTTAATATGCACAACTATCTATACCGAGAGTTTATCCATATATTCGTTCATTCAATTCTTGCAGCAGTTCTATGAGATTGGTCTTATCATCATTATGCCCATTTTACAGATGATGAAACTAAGGACAAGTGATTGACGTAACTTACCTAAGGTCACACAACTAGTGAGTGCTTAGCATGTGAACCCTGGCAGTCTGGCTCCAGAATTCTTAACTGCTATGCTATTGGCCTTATGAAGTCTATATGAGAATTCCCTTACTATTGTTTCTAAACCAATTTTAGATAGCTTCAACTGTTTTTTTTTTTTGAAAATTTACTCCTAATATTCATGAAGTCATGGATTAGATGGGTTAATTATATAAATTTTTGTTGATACACATAAAATCAACTCTCCCATGATGCCCATTTATGAACTACCCAAAATAATCTCACATATAGATTCATGATCTCACTGGTATATCCTGAATACATTTTGGGATCAGCTGACTCCAGAAAGTAGAGGAAGAACCAATTTCCCTTCTCCACTCATTTAAAAAAATGATTCTGCTTAAAACTAGCAGAATTTTGCTCTTTTATCCACACACTCCAAGAAAATAAAACTACAGGTCCTCTCAGATGCAGTCACTAATCATAAAAGAACACAGGCCTTAAAAGTCAGACCTAACCAGGTTCCAATCCCACCTGTGCTGTTCACTAGTTGTGGGACTTGAACAAGCTAAAGTAACTTTCCAAGTCTCAGTTGTACTCATCTCTAAAATGGGATAACACACTTGGAAGCACCTGGCACGGTGCATCCTGTGGTCAGTGAGGATTCTCAGTCCTCCACAATCCTCACATCGCTGTCCGGATCTTACAAAGATGAGAACACGGAGGATGGCGAGTCAAAGCCATTGGTCTGAGTCCCATGGCTGTCACATGGTGGAGCTGGCCCTTTGACACAGGTGGCTGGACCCCAATGTCTGTGCTCTCAGCACTACACCACACTGTGCCCCAGGGCTAAGCACTGGGGCCCTGGTGACCTTGAATTATTTGGAGAATTTAAAACAACTAAGGCTGGAAAAGTCCCTGAGGAAACTCTAATCCGGCTGAGATTAATGATTGATCCTTTCCATTTCCCGGTAAGGAGACTGTCCCCACATACTGAGACTTGATCAAGTTGCCGAGATTTGGGTAACTTCTCTGAGGCTCCCTGAGCAGAAGCCAGGAGTTCCTGGCGATATTTGCTAAGCCCCACTCATTTGGGCTGCGAGCAGACTTCAGGACAGCTGCTTCTGCTAGCCGTGCCGAGGTTATCTGGGAAAAGGATAACTGTGCTACTGGTCTTTTAATATATCTAGTCACCTCATTTTTGGAGGAAAGCAGGGAAATACAGTGAACACGACACTCCCCTTCATTTAATTACAGGAACAGTCAGGATCAATTTGGCAGCTATTAAAATACTAGTTTGCCTCTATGCCATGTCTTAGCAGCGGGAGCTGGAAGTCCAAATCGGCTGCTAAAGGCTGGGGATGGAGACAGAAGGTCAAAACTGCTGTTAGGAACCAAGTGGAATTAACAGTAGAAGCACCCTGCGGCCTATTTTGTATCTCACTGCTTGCTCTGGTCCCTCCCCATCTCTCTGTCTTTTAAGCCCTCTGTCTCTGTCACCTTGTCTTTTGCAAGGGCTGGGCCCGAAGTATGGACAACCAGAATGTGAGGGGACTTGGAGACCATCTCATCCAGTCCTTTCATTTTTCAAAGGGAGAAAATGAAGCCCAGAGAAGCAGAGCTGCTTCCTCAAAGCCACTCAGTGGATTGAAGGAAAGCAGGACCAGAATGCAGAGAGGATGTATCATGCAGGGATTCTGAGCTGGGGCTCGGGGGACACAGTCATCTGGGTCTGAGTCCTAGCCCTGCCCTTGTTGAGCAAGTTTAAGCAAGTTACTTCTCTGAGTCTCCGTTTCCTTATCCGTAAAATGAGGCTAATACATTGAGAAGGGTCACCATCTGGAGGCAGAAAAGTAAACCAACACAAAAGAAAAGAGAACTAACAGAAGTTAAGTTAATGAGTGAGGATGGTCAAAGGTACAAACTTCCAGTTATAAAATAAAAAAGTCCTGGTGAAGTAATGGACTGCATGGTGACCATAGCTAATAATACTGTATTGTTTGGAATACTACTCAGCCATAAAAAAGAATAAAATAATGCCATTTGCAGCAACATGAATGGACCTGGCGATTGTCATTCTAAGTAAACTAAGCCAGAAAGAGAAAAAAAAATACCATATGATATCACTCATATGTGGAATCTAAAAAAAGAAAAAAGAAGACACTAATGAACTCATCTACAAAACAGAAACAGACTCACAGACATAGTAAACAATCTTATGGTTACCTGTGGGAAAGGAGGTGGGAAGGGATAAATTGGGAGATCAAGATTTGCAAATATTAACTACTATATATATAAAATAGATAAAAAACAAATTTCTTCTGTATAGCACAGGGAACTATATTATATCTTGTAGTAACCCATAATTTGCTAAGATCTTAAAAGTTCTCATAACAAGAAAAAAAGTAACTATGGGTGGTGATGGATGTTAGCAAGACTTACTGTGGTGGTCATTTTACAATATATACATATACTGACTTGTTACACTGTACACCTGAAACTAACAACATATATGTCAATTACATCTCAATTAAAAAATTACAGTCACTGAACTGCTTGGCTATTTGATGTGATGTGTTTATTTTACTTTAAACACTTTCCAGGGAGAATAAGAAATAATTAAACAGTCAAAAAAAAAAAAACCCAAAACTAACAAAGTCTGGGTTTGATGATGTCATTAGAACTGCTTGATTCAGCCATGTCTGAAGTCAGATACTAATGTTTTAGCTGAATTAGCCGGTATCTTCCTTCATCTCTTAAGAGGTTTGAGCTAGGTTTCTGTCGTTTCCCACCAAAAAGAGTCCTTCCTAACACACCACCAGTGCAAAACCACAGCTAAGCCCTGCACAGTCTGCACACTTGTTGGAGGGAAGTAAAAGCAATGTCTCCTTGGCCTGAGCCTTTACCCTGTCCTTTATGCTGTGCCACTGGGGTACCACCTGTCAACTGCACATCAAGTACACAGGATACCCTCCCATGTCCGGAGGCACAATTCTGGCCCATACACCATCTATTTTTTTGTCCCACCAGTAATATTGTAGTCTAATGTTTAGCATAGCAATGACATCACCACCACCATCATCATCACCATCACCACAGGGCATTTATCATGTGCTCAATGCTTTATATACAACATCTCATTTAATCCTTTCAACAATCTCATAAGTATAAGTCTATTAATATTTCCATTGTATAGATAAAGGAACAGGCTCAGAGAGGTTAAGTCATCTGTCCAATGCAACACAGCCAAGACATGGTTGATCAGAACCCCAACCGAATAGGGATAATCTCAAAACCTCAGGATTTTAACCTCTGTGTTGTACCCAGTTCCTAGCACAAAGACTGGAAATAGTAGACAGAGAATAAATACTGAGTAGGCTGATAACAACAATACTAGGGTGGATGTAATTCAGACACAAGTCTATCAACTTACAGTGGATTCCTTTCTCATGATGTGATTTTGCACAAAAAAATGTATCATAAAGTTACGTAGAAGGGAAGAAGGGTCTTCATTCTCTACCTAAAGGTGGAGAAGCCAATATCTGGGTTAGCTCTGATAACTAACCACCTCAGTGGAATCTTGTTCAGCTCCACCCCACTTCCGTGGGCTTTGGAGACAGAGAACTGGGTTCAAATCCTAGCACTTACCAGCTGTGTAACTTTGGGAAAATCATTTAGGCTCCCAAAGACCCCCTTTCTTCTCCTGACAAATGGAGATAATAGTTCTTATTTTTGCATTGAGTGGCTGTAAGAAGGAAACTGGATCCTGTGGGAAAAGGGCCCAGCAGAATGATGGGCACTTAGTAGGAACACAACACACTATATGACTATAATTCTTCTTTTTTATCCACCCAGGCCTCTTCAACTTAGCAGCTGGAACACGCTGCACTGATCTGTGCTAATTTCCAGAGCATCTTCAAGTCTGTGGACTCCCTTCACATGGGAAGAATGCAGGCTGTCAGTAGGACAGGAACAACCTATCAATAGACAGCTGGATAAAATCGAAGTTAAAATTAAGAAAACGATACAGCACAAGGGTTCTGAGGTTGCTGCTTTTTTTTTTCTTTTTTACGGAGGTACTGGGAATTGAACCCAGGACCTCATGCGTGCTAAGCACTTGCTCTACCAGAGTTATAACCCCCCATGCCTGAGGTTGCTTCTTTAAAGCTCAGGAAGTGGAGCCCACTGCTTGCTTTGTCCCTCCCTGCTTTGGATATCCGAGTAAACCGAATCACAGAGCCAGACAAAACCTCCATCAGCAGAGGCAGAGAACACCATGGCAGAGACTGCAAACTGAAATGCCAGTGGGGCCAGGTAGGGGAAGGGGCAGTGATGACTGCAGGGGCCTGTGGAGCATGGGCTTTGTCTAAGATCCAGATGATAACGCCATGAGAATATGCAGGCATAGGTAGTGGACCTCTGGATCTTTTAAGATGAGCCAGAAATCTGAATTTCCCTGGGAAGTTTTGCGATTTTTCAAATGGGGCTATTAATTTTCAAATGAAGTACCTGAATTAAACAAAACAAAACAAAACTAGCACAAGGGCCAAACAAAACACATTAACAAGCTAAAATTATCCCATGAGCCGCCACATTAAGCTCTGAGTACAATGCTAGAAAAAGGCTCTAAGATGGCAGAGTGATCTGGGGCGGGTTTTTAATGGTGTTTTCTGTCTGGATGGTGAAGGGGATCACGTGATCTCTCCTACAGAGGGCGCTCAAGACTGTATCCCTTCTAGTGACCACTGGCCATGGAGATTTAGAATCAGCTCAAAGAGGGTGATGCTGTTTGGCTTCACTGAGTTTAAGCAAGAGAAGTGCAATGGATCCAGGTTGGGCTTCCAGGTGCCTCAAATCCCTGCCAATGTCTTGGGCAGCAAGAGTGAGGGCACAAGGCTGGGAGTGAGGATATTTGAGTTCAACTCCATGTTGACATGAGACTCTTCCACTAGTAAGAAAACTCCATGACAGTGAGGATTTTGTCTTGTTCATCTCTAGAAGGGTACATGGTACATGCATGGCACTAGGTGAACACTTGTTCAGTGACTGCTTGACCAAATGAATGATTGGGGGACATCGCTTAAATTATGGGCCTCAGTCTTCCAATCAATAAAATGGGAATTAAAAATGGCTACCTTACTTTCCTCAAAGGATTGCCATAATGGGAAAATGGATTCATAAAAGTGCTTGGGAAAAAAAGGAGTAAAGGACTATGACATGATGTGATACATTGGCTAGTATCTCTGTTCCCAGCTGGCAGGAGAGACCGCTTCAGATCCTGCAAGAAAGGGCCAAGGCCAACCCATGCCATGCCTCTCCCCCATCCTCAACTCTTCTCTGGCTGCATCAAACCAGCCTGGAAGGAAGCCCCCAAATGATCACTCCGATTTCCATTTCCCTTTTCCATAAGGGTAGGGGGAGGATACACTACCTTGCATTGTCCCGGCCATGTGACTTCAAGAAATTCATATCTCGGTAGCGGGAGAGAAATGCCACCAGCTGGTCGTTTGTCCTGTGGAAACAAACCGAGAGGAAAGTCAGGGTCGTCTAGAGACCATGGAGACTTTGACTCCTGGCTCCCTTCTTTGTCACAGAAACCAGGTCCCCTCCTTCTTTCATGTGTTGCCATCACCAAGCTTACCCCAGTCCACTAAAATGGACTGTTTGTTTGTCTCCTACATACTTCATATGCTGTGAACTCCTTGAGAATACCTCAATGCCAGATACAGAGTAACCTCAGGGCCTTTGCACTTGCTGTGCCTGGGAACTTAAGCCCCAAATCTTCCCACATCTGCTCTTGTCATCCAGGTCTCCTTTCAAATGTCACCTCTTCCAAGAGGCTTTTTTGGCCACCCAACCTGAAGCAGCACCTGCCTCCCCCACCCTCACCCTTATCACATCACTCTGTTTACATCCTAATCTTATCACCAACCTGAAGTGCTGAATTTGTTTACATTAGGATGTAAGCTCCATGAGGACAGAAGTTAATTAAACTTGTTCATCACTGGCACATAGTAGGAGGTACATTAATGTTTGTTGGACGAATGAATGACTCAAGGTGAGATGAGTTTGAACTGACTCCTTCAAATGCATTTTGAGGAATGAATGAATCAATGAATGAATGAACAGATACCAAGTGCTCTACAATCGCTGGGCTACTGATGGAGAGAGCTTTAAGAAATATGAAGTGCGATACAAATGGGTGACATCGTTCCCAGCATTGTTATCCCAAATTTATCGCCATCAGTCCTGGAAGTAGCAGTGCAGTCACAGCTAATCAGCTTGTGCATACAGCTGTGACAGTATTTTAAAAGACAGTCACATGGGTCTCCATCTGCCAGAAATGCAGTCGCCTCTTACGCAGAATAAACCCAAACAGGTAAACGGTGCTGAAGTGACAGCTCCTTTATCACCGGGCTTCTCTGCTCAGGGGTTTTTACTTATAAGGAAAGGGTTAACCATTGTTTCAAATTAGGTAGAAAAGCTGAAGGTGCATTTCTGGGAATAGAATGTAGGCTACACCTTTGGGGGTGGGGGGGGGCAAGTGGGTACCTTAGAAAGCCAAGCCTGGGCTCTAGAAGCAGAAAGGTCTGGGGACAGATCCCAGCTCCACTCCTGACCCAGCTGTGTGTCCTAGAGTAAGTCATCTAACCTCTGAGTGGAGGCCTTCATCTGGCTGCCCTGCACACACTGGGCATATACACTGATGGATAACTGAGTGTACTTATAGGGCACACAGTAGGTGCACAATAAATGCCAGCTGCTCTGCTCTTGGCCTCCCACCACCTCGTCGGGGCCGCCCACCCCTCACCCTCTCCTTCATTTCTTCGCATCACCTGCAGTCGCGCCACTCCGAACCCCTGCTCTCTGACTGGACGACTCCTGTTGACCAACTCATAATTCCAGAGGAGGGGGACTGAGCCGCTAGGTGATGCTGCAGTGGAAAGAGCGCCGCCGACATCCCCGTCCTATTACTGAAACCAACAGCACTTCCTAACTGGCCGTTCTAGCGGCGGCAGGCGCCAGAAAAACCCCGTGCGTCTGCATTACAACGTCAGCCCGGCACCAGCGCAGAAAGCTTGGCCCTGCGGATGCGCGCAGAGGTGAATTCCAGGGACGCAGACAAAAGGCCGAGCCCACGTGTCCGTCCGCACGTGGAGCATCTCCGCAGGCGAGGTGAAGCCCACGCGAGCCTCGCGCCCGGTTACGGGGGGCAGAGAGCCTCTCAAAGTTCCTGGAGAGGTGGAAACTAAGCCCGCCTGTAAAAGAAATGAAAGCAATCTCTCTTTCCAAACCATAAAGAGGCCTGTTCCATCTCCCCGTCTTTGCGGTTCCTATTTAACAACCCTCTCGTTACTCTCTGCGACAGTTCATTATTGTCGTCCTGATGAATGCAGGGACAAGTTAACCTCTGAATGGGTCCCTGGCAGCAGGAATAATAAAGAGGGGCCTCTCAGCGGCGTCGGTAGGAGGATTGAAGGGGCCGGGCCGGGGCTCCCGGGGCCCCCTCTCGCGAAGCCTCAGGCTTCCCAGGGTCAGCGGCCGCGGCTCCATTTGGCAGCCCCAGAAAGCGCCTTTCAGGGCCGCGAGCTGGGGCCATTTTCACATTTACCGCTTCACCGAGTCCCCATCTGACGGGGATGAATAGGCATTTAGCGAATTTACTTAGCGATGCTTCCACATGAAATCTTCTCAAAAGATGACATCTTGGGGGAGGGAGGGCGGAGGAGGAGGGGGCTGCAGATTTCAGGCCAGAGCTTGTGGATAAAGCCGATTTTCAAAGCCCAGCGCCGGGTCCTGGCTTGGCTGGACCAGGAGGGGACCCCTGAGTGGAGAGCTGGCCCTGCAAGCTCAAATCTGTGCCCCCCAGCCCTTCTGCAGGGGAGATGGAATTCAGCTGGGGACCACATTTCCCTATTGTGGCTTGCAGACGCCTGTCGGTAATTGCCTGCATAATATTTAGTTCCCTCCGGATAATTAACAGCTTGTGATCTGTTGTCGTTTTACCCAGTTCCAGTCTCTCTCTGGCTCTCTCCCCCTCACATGCATTTCTCACTCCTTTCCAGTGGACTCACTTGCCCAGTGGTTCCGACAACTCATCACTGGTATCCATCACCTCCCCAATTTCCTTCCACCTTTTGTGGAAATTATCAGAAGACACATCTATGCCAGTCCCTCTGGTTCATGGTGGGGACCCTGGGACTCATCCCTGTAGCCTTTGGAACCACTGGGACATCTTTGTGGAAATAACTCAATAAAAATTTAAGTAAATACTTTATTTTAATAAATACGTTAGTTTTAATGTAAATAAACTTATTGGAAACATGGGAACCTTGGTTGACAGGAATAAATACACATGAATAGTACAATAAATTCCAAAACCACCAGTATTTATGGACTGTTCCACCACACTCTAGGCCCTGGGGCAGATTTTTGCCACAATTTATTGCATTTAATCTTCATTCCCACTTTCCAGATAGGTGACTGAGACTCAGAAAATGCCCATTTAGTGAAAAGTGCAGAACCTGGCTCCAAAAGCCAAAGCTCACCTTCTTCACTACTAGAGGGGCCTTCTGCAAGTGAACGAGCGAATGAGTGAATGAATGAATGAATTCCATCCCAGGGACAGGAGAGAACACACAGGTGCTCCAAGGCCTCCTTATTCAGAGCCTGGCCTTTGGCCTGGCAGCATCACCCACTGCCGTTAGACATGCCACATCACAGGCTCCACCCAGGACCTACTGAGTTAAAATTTGCTGTTTAACAAGACTCCCAGGTGATGTGTGTGCCCTTTAAAGTTTAAGGAGAGCTCCTTTAAGTCAGGCCTGAATATTGGTAGTTAATTCTCTTCCTTTTTCCTTCTTCATCTTCTCCCCATGGTCTCTTGCTGAGAACCCAGACTTCAGCCAAGTTACTTTCATCTCAATAAGCCTCAGGTGTTGGGAGTATTAAATGAAATAATGCATGTGAGACCCGTGCAGGAGCATCCGGCCTGGAGAAAGCCCTCGATAAAGGTTAACTGGTATTTAATAGTATTATTATTGCCATCGTGAACATCAGAAGCTTAAGACATTCTAAACTGGGGACAGCAGTATAAAGACCTGATTTGAACTTGGAAGGCTTGCTTTTTTCCCATAAATGTTCTGCGGAGTATGGTTTGGGAAGCACCCCATAGAAGGGCCCGGTCTACAGTCTCCCAGCTGGTGTCAGAATTAGGAACTGGCTGCCAGAGGGCCACCAGACTGCCCTGAGTGTTGGATATGCATCTGATCCTAGGCAAGAAGACACACAGGAGGAAGGGGTACAGCTCTCAGATCCCTGGGTGCCCAGAAGCCCAGTCAGTCACACCTGTCTGCTGGCAGCATGTGGCAGGGTGGGGGAGGGGATGGAGCTTGCTAAGCCTCCCTTGGAAGGAGCCCAACTCAGAGCCAACTGCTGTCCTTTGGGTCCCTCCTGCCCCCCATGCTGTGCCCTAGCACCCCTGCCCCATACAGGATGCTTAGATTCAGCCAGAAGCGCTCACAGCTAACGGGGAAGCTGACAGTGCGAAGGCCAAATTCAGCACAGAGTTTTCGTGAATGTCAGGATTCAAGATTTCAAACCCCTGATGCTGCTGGGTATGTGCAACTCCAGAGGGCACCGGATTTAGGCTTCCTGGATGCAGTGGGCAGGCAGGACATCTGTGGAGCAGAAACGTGCATGAGGGGTGGTGGACGGAGGACCGCGGACTCGGGCAAGCTGAGGGTGTGAGGCTGAGTACCTTCCAGCTGAGCTCAGAACGTTCTGTCAGTATTTCCCCAACTTCTTCCACTAGTGAATCATCTGCACAGTTACTTTCTATGTGTGTTCAATTTAATACCACCTGAGCATCGCCACAGGCAATGCTATTTGTGGCAGCAGATGTACCTTTCTATTCCAAATCTTAAATTGTGGTAAGATAGACATAATATAAAATTTGCCATCTTAACCATTTTAAGCGTACAGTTCAGTCATATGAAGTACATTTGTTTTGTCCTGCAACCATCACCACCATCCATCTCTAGAACTCTTCTCATCTTGCAAAACTGAAACTCTGAATCCACTAAACAACTCCCCACTTCCCCCCCAACCCCCTGGAAGCCACCCTTCTACTGTCCGTCTCTGTGACCAGTCATGTTCACAGATACATTAAATTCTGGGAACCATGTATAAGTGGGATCAGACAGCATTTATCTTTTTGTGACTGGCTTCTTTCCCTTGGCACAGTGCCCTCAAGGTTCATCCACATGGCAGCCCATGTCAGAATTCCTCTCCTTTTTAAGGCTGAGTAATATTCCATTCTGATGTACTGTTTTAAATGTTTTTTCCTGGCACGTGTGAAAAGCAATGATGACTACTTGTCTGTATTCCACCTAAAGCAACTGGGCCAGCAGGGGCGTACGGAGAGTGGTCAACTGTCCTGGTGTCCCCAGGACTGAGGGGGTGTCCAGGACACAGAATTTTTCATTTTAAAATCAGATGGTTCTGGGCAAACCAAGCTGAGTTTGTGACCCCAGGCACATGGATCTGGTGAGGGATAATGTGACCCCAGGAGAAATGTCATACTCCATCCTTCTATGATGACCCTGAGAGGACAGAAGACCATTATGGTGGGAAGGCCAATTGTAACCCTTTCCTGTACTTTTAAAGTTATTGAAGCTCAGGCTACAGCAAGACAGAGAATGAAATAACAGCAAAGGTAACAATCATATCTAACACCTGAGTGCCTACTATGTGGGTCAGACACTATTCTAAGCACTTGGCACCTACTGACCCACATATTCCTCGTGACAACCCTATGAAGCAGATGCTACAATATTTACATCCATTTTTTAAATTATAGAAATGGGAACAGGCATGTACATGGCCTTTTAATGTAATGGTACGTCCTGCTGTTCTGTCTAATCCACACATACAGGTAGATGCCGTCCTTTTAATGGCCTCACAGAATCCTATGGAATGGGCACAGCCATTACTGGAGTGATGGACATTTAGGTTGTCCCCACCCCCCACCCCTTACAAATATTGCTCCTATGAACATCCTCGCACATTTATCTTTCCATATGTGAGGGTGATCGATTTCGGTAGGATTAAATTCCCAGATGTGAAACTGTTTGTGCAAATGATGCTTTTTCTTCTCTCTCTGCTTTCGGCAAGATACACATGGAAACTGAGGCTGCCCCAAGAGTCGAGGGCATGGCTGGGGCTCACATCATTACACAGGAACCAAGACAGCTGGCCACCAGTGGTGTGGGGAGGGAGAAGGAGACTGTGAAGATGATGGAGTAGGGGATGGGGAGGGGCTGGTGGGTTCCCGGCACAGACTGGCCAAGCCTGGGCAGAGGTCTTCTGGCTTCCCCATGGTACCAACAACCAGGGGGACCCATGTGAGCCTTCTGTCAAGCAGCCATGGGTGTAGGGGGTGCAGAGAACCATCGTCTCCAGCTGATGCCCATCTGCCTGCTGACAGCACCGATTTTCAGTAGGTCAACCTTGGTAGATACTTTTCAGGAGTCTGGCTACAGTCATGAGGCAAGCAGGCATTGGGTCTAATTCTGTTCTGTTCCTCCAGGACCTGACACACAGTAGGTGCTCAACAGATATTCACTGGTGTGTTTAACAAACGTGTCGGCATGCGGGGCTCACGGATGCCCAGCACAGGACCACCCCACAGAAGGGGCTCCACCCACAAAGGGAGAGAGCATGGTCATTCACCTCTACCTCTGTGCCTTTGCCCATTCCATTCCCTCTGCCAGGAACACTCTTCCCTATGTCTCTGACCTGGAGGAGTCGTGGGGCAATGAGAAAACACTAAATAATAACGATGGCAGAAAACATGCCTTTTGTTGCCTGCAAAGTGCCAAGTGCTCCTCCTCCTCTTTTAACTTCACAATAACCCCATCAAGCGGGTACGGTTTTTATGTGAATAAAGTGGGACACACAGATATAAGGGCTTGGCCAAAGTCTTAGAAGAGAAGGGGCAGAGATTCGGACCTCAGGACCTCTGACTGAGTCTGGGCTCTTTTCCATTCTGCTTCCTCAAGGTGAATAAGCTGCAGGCATGTGTTCCGTTTCTTTAGAAGGAGAGCCAGGAAACACCCACCAGAAACCACAGCCCTCTTCTGAAGCCTCCTACTCCTTCCAACAGCATTGTCGTAGAACGTACAATGTTGCACATCAGGAGTTGACACAGATAAAACCTTCTGTCTGGGGAGTAGGGGGGCCTTTCTGTGGTGCTTGTCCAAAATCTGACCCCAGCCACCTGATTCCTCTCACTACACTCCATCTTACAAATGGATTTGGACCCACATTTCCTTAAGGTTTATTTCTTTTGGGGTTGGGGAGAAACGCTGCCATCTCTGTCCTCGACTCTCTGGATGGTTCATGATTGGACCTTACTGAAGTCTTCTTGTCTGCTAGGAAGTCTCTCAGGAAGGCCAGAATTCGAGAACAACAAGAGGAAAGGTCAAGTTTAGTGTTCTCTGAAGAAGAGGCAAGAGCCAAAGGCAGATAAGAGAAGGCAAGCCCTGATTCAAATGTAGTTGAAGTTCACAGCGAGACTCGTGTGCTAGGATACAGGGATGGCTAGACGCTGTCATTCTTCCTGGACGCCGTGGGCACAAATGCAGCCACAGTTGGGCACCCGAGGAAAAGTAAACTGGAGAAAGTGCCACCCCAGCTCCCACAACCCGCTCTAATCCATCCTCAGGAAACAGCCATAAGATCATCTAAAACGTAAGTGATCGCGCCCCCTCTTCTGCTTAATATCCTCAATGGCTCTCCATCCTCTGAGGGACAATGTCCTAGCTCCTTAGCAGGGCTGCAAAGTGGGTCAGGAGCTGGCCCTGCCCGTTCAGTCTTCAGGATCACTTGAAGCTCTCTAAATGTCTGTGCTCTTTCATTACTCTAAGACTCTGCAAATTCTGTTTGCTCTCCTAGGAGACAGGATTTCCCACCTTGACGGGTAGATGCAAGCCCCCTGGGACCGTAGTGGGTAAAGCGGTCATGGTCTCTGTCCTCGAGAAGTGGGGCTGGTGGGGAAGGCAAGACAAACAGGGAGGTTCTCGGGATGGGGGGGTGAACCACCAGGTGAATTAAATCACAAAGCATTCTGGAGGCACCAGCTCTTCCCCTCCACACAGGCAGGCAGCAAGCTTGATAACCACCTGGATAAGAAAATCCAGTTACTTCTAATCAGATTTATCTTTTTGTTACTGGTGAAAATGACGCAGAATTAAAACATGCTCGTTGCATTTGCAGGAACTGGCAAACCACTTCTCAAAAGCCTCAGCGCTTCCACCGAACATTTAGGAGACACACATTTTTCATTTTAAACATACATAAGCCACTCTGAGAGGCAGTTTATCTGACATCCCATCAGTGGGAACTCTTAACATGTCAACTCTCGCTCCAGATGGCTGGCGCGGAAAGGTAACTGACAAGAACCAGCACCCAGAGGCCCAGCCTGACCCTAGAGCACTGCTGGAATCGTGAACGAAGAACTGAATTGCCACTCAGCCTCTGTGTGTGTGTGTGTGTGTGTGTGTGAAGTCTATTTGACTGTATTTTAATTCTCTGAAATCTGGTTGTCCTCATATGCCACGAGACATCTCAAATGAGCAGAACATTTGGTTAACTAGATTCTGCATCCCTTTACAGCAACCGATCACAGCCAGTTATTTGATTTGGTTTGGCGGGGACAAGACAAGGCCTGCTTTGGAGAACATCAAAAGATGGAATCTTAAAAGTAAATGTGATTTAAGTGCAAAACCCAAAACTTGGCTGCAATGAAAGCTGTTTTTAGAGAGGTGTTTGCAGAAATTTCTCTCTGATCTTTGCTACTTTCTTCGTAAATGGGAGCTGGCATTTCCTAAATCTTTGCTTAGAAATGTTGGAGGAAAGGCGTTCCCAGCCTTTACCAATATTCCACCAAAACGCAGCGTTTTAAATCTTACATGCCTGTGTTCCTATCACTCATTAGAGTTAAGTAGGTTCTAGTTCCTTGACTGCAAGCTACCTGAGGACGTGAGCCTTGCTGGATTCACCTCTATTTTCTGAGTATCCAGCACAGGCCTGAAACAGGGCAGGTTCGAGCAGCCACATGCCTTTTTCTCTTTGGGTCCTCATGCCCGTTTCAGCGTGGCCCGCAGAATGGCTCCACCCATGTGTGTTGCATTCCAGAATGAAGGCCTTTCCATACTGTCCCCTATGCTGGGGACACCCTCCCTACATCTTTCGACTGGTCAACTCCTGCCTGTTTTTGCAAGAACCAGCTCAGCGTCAGTTCAACTGGCAAGGGCTGGAGTGTAAATGACCATGAATCCAAACTGAACTGCATTAGTAAGTTCGACTTTCTGTGTGTACGGCTAAAACCAGCTATTTCACAACATTTCACATTCCTCTGGGTTTGTTCAAATGATGGCAATGACCCATGGCAATAATTTATCCATTCCAGTTTCACCAGACAGATGGTCTCTAACGCACCGACACTAACACATCAGGATTTGGAGTGGTTAAAATAATGCAGAGAGATGTAGGTTCCAGCTCTAGCCCTACCACTTATTAGCTGTGTGGCCTTGGGCGGGTCATTTCAGCTATTTGAAGCTCAATTTCGTCATCTTGAAAACTGAGGATGGTAACAATACCTACATTTCACAGGGTTGCAATGAGGATTAAATGAAATAACAGGGCATTAAAACTGTTGCTTGCAACTGAACGCTCCTGGCTGATACAGAACTTTGGCCAGAAGTGGGATAAGGCTTGGTGGGCAGGGCACAGCGACAGGGCTCACTCTAGGTTGAGTAGCTTAGCCCACAGAATGCTAAAATGTTAGCTGTTACTGTTGCTGTTATGATTATTAAGACTTCTCTAGGATTCACGTCTGCATTCTGCTGGGGGTGAGATACAACAAGGCTCTCCATCTCCCAGGACTTCAGGGTTAGGTCAGTTCCGATTTCAGCCCCGGGTAAGACTTGGCTTGGAGGACAGTTGACTGTCCCCGAGCACCCTGGCAGCCTGCCCGCTTCCCTAGCCTGTCTGTACTGGAACAAGGTCAAAATGCACTGCAACACAGAAGAGCAGCCGCACACGCCTCCATGGAAAAACAAATGCTGCAGCCACCCCTGCAGACCTCAAGCAGACACAGGTTCTTGGCTCGAAAGAGATTCTGGAGGATCAGGACACGCTGCACCCAGTGAATTCTTCACCCACAGATTTCTGAGCCTGTTTCTGTTATTTCAGAGGGCTGATGAGAAAGTCATAAAGAAATCAGGCTGTTGAAGCAGAGGACACAGTCTCCAAGGTAGTAATTTGACAAGTCCCCAAAACAGCAAATCTTGGAAAGGTTTTAAGAGAATTTATCATGTAGATCAGTGGTTTGAGAGCTGTGTCTGGGGCAGCCCGGGGTTCTGCTGGGCCGGTGGGGTCTCAGGACAGCTCAGAGAGGAGCCGCTGTCAACTACACTGGGGTTTTGAGTGAAGTTTCAATTAAGAAAAGAAGATTTAGTAGCTTAAAAATAAAAGTTCAAAAATCATGAAAGAAGAAAGCCAATTCAGATTCCATTTTTTTTTTTTTTTTTAGGTGGAGAGGAGGGAAGAGAATAACATCTGACTCAGTCTCTGTAGCAGGACTGGTGGGGCTCTGCCCTCACCACCTGTCCGACCTTGTGCAGATACAGTGTCTCTGAGCAGCACTCATGCCTTCTGAACAACGGGAAACACAATAGGACACGTTTCCTAGGGTTGTTCTGAGGATAAAAGGATTGATGCATTTAGGTTAAGCGCTTCATCTGGGTGCATGGTATACAGTAAACACTTAATAAGTATTAGCTGTGTTACTACTCCAGATGCAAATTAAATTTCCTTTCTTCTTCCCTCCCTCCCTCTGTCTCTCTCTCCCTGCTTCCTCTCTTCCTTCTCTCCCTCCCTTCCTTCCTTTACCTTTCATATTTGTTGAATTCTGACTTTAGCCATGCATTCAGCTTTTTCAGCCACTGGTATCACTTTGACTTGTATGTCCCATTTCAATGGAGGTAACTTAAACTCTGATTTTTTTTTTTAATTGAAGTATAGTCAGTTACAATGTGTCAATTTCTGGTGTACAGTATAATGTCCCAGTCATACATATACATACATAAATTTGTTTCCATATTCTTTTTCATTAAAGGTTACTGTAGTTCCCTGTGCTATACAGAAGACATTTATGTTTTTTTAATCTATTTTTGTATAGTTTATATTTGCAAATCTTGAACTCCTATATTTGTCCCTTCCCACTCCCTTTTCCCCTGGAACCATAAGATCGTTTACTATGTCTGCGAGTCTATTTCTGTTTTGTAGATGAGTTCATAGTGTCCTTTTTTCCTTTTTTCTTTTTTTTCAGATTTCACATATGAGTGACATCATATGATATTTTTCTTTCTCTTTCGGGCTTACTTCACTTAGAATGATGATCTCCAAGTCCATCTATGCTGCTGCAAATGGCATTATTTTATTCTTTTTTATGGCTGAGTAGTATTCCATCATATAAATATACCACAACTTCTTTATCCAGTCCTCTGTTGATGGAAACTTAGGTTGCTTCCATGTCTTGGCTACTGTAAATAGCGCTGCTGTGAACATTGGGGGTGCATGTATTTAAGCCCTGATTTTATTAGACTTTCCACATGCTCATGTATCCTGCTCCTTGGATAAAGGTTATTCATTTACAGTCCCTCCTGACGTGCTTATTAGGGGTAATAGCTTAGTCCTTCTCCCCTTTTGTTCTTATAGTGACTGATACAGTGTTTCTTAAGGAAAAGAAGTCTGTTTAACAGACATCATCTCTGTTCACACATGGCTGTGCTGGAAAGGTGCTTGTACACGTTCATGGATTATTGATGAATTATTTTAGTGCTGGGTCCTTGATGATTTAAATGGTTTGGATTTATAAAAGAGGACTGTATTGTAAACTGTAAAACAGGATGTGTACTAGATAGATGAGTGTTCACATCACTATATCCCCACTCATCCATTCAGACATTTATGTGATACCTACTGTGTTGTCAGGTGTTGTTCTGGATGCTGGAGTTGTTCAGTGATGATTGAGACCAAGTCTCTGGGAGAACGGATCCCTGGTACCCGGGGCATCCACTGTGAGTCCTGGCTTAGCTTCCCTCCTATGCATCAGGAATGGTACTAGTTATGTGCCATCCTTGCAAGAATTGAGAACATAGTCATGCTGATCATTTTTTGAGTTTTGAGGTTCAGATGAGGAACCCCAGCTGAGAAATGCTTGGCTGGCACAACGTCTGGCCCGTAATAGTTGCTTAATATACAGAGGGACAAAGGTCGAAGAAAATCCCCGAGGCTGCGCCAGGTCCCTGAGATGGAATTTCCAAACTCACAGAGAATCCCTTCCACACCAAGGCAGAGACGTGGGCAGGTTCAGCTGAGACGAATCCAAGTGAGGTGCCACCGTCCTGCAGGGACATCTCTCTGCATCGGGTGTTTGGGTTTGAAGCTTGCCTCTTTGCTTCCTTGATGTGTGAACTTGTAGGTTCCTTTATCCCTCAGAGCCTCAGTTTCCCAGTCTGAGTCATGAGATCATGTGTGTGAAAGGCTTAGCCCAGTGCCTCGCACACAGGAAATGCTGATTATCCCAGAGCGCTTCTGGCTTATCCCCTCTAAGGCAGGGATAGCTGGCTGGCTTCCCTAGGCACATCACATAGCACATGGTCAGCAGGGGTTTCTCCAGGCAGAGCCATGGCCTGTGGGACACTGACAGGACCCAGAAGTGCAAGAACAAAGCCAAGAGCAAACTCTGGCTACCAAAGAGCTGAGCTTAGCCGAAAAAGGAAACCCAGATACAGAAGCCAAAATCCCTCTTTTCTTACTTGATCTTCTTACTGTTTCCTCCTTTTCTTAGATAGCTGGACCACGTATGCTAAAAAGCCACTATAAACCCCAGAAGAATTGAAAACAGGTGTTCAAACAAAAACCTATACGTGACTATTCAGCACTAGTCACAGAGGGCAAAAAGGGGAAACACCCCAAATGTCCGCTGACAGATGAATGGATAAAGCAAATGTAGTTCCAGCCACATAACCGAATATCACTCAGCCGTAAAATGGAACGAGATACTGACACCTGGCAGCAACATGATGGACCTTGTAAAATGATGCTCAGTGAAAGAAGCCAGACCAAAAAAAAAAAAAAAAAAAAAGACCATACATCGTATGATTCCATTTATGTGATATGTCCAGAATAGGTAAATCTATAGAGACAGAAAGCAGACTGGTGATTGCCAGGGGCCAGGGGATGGGGAAACAGAGGGTAACTGCTTAACGCAGTACAGAGTTTCCTTTTGGAATGATTAAAATGTCCGGAACTAGACAGTGATAGTGGTTGCGCAACATTGTGAAGGTGCTAAATGCCACTAATGGGAAATTTTATGATATATGAATTTCATCACAATAAACAAACACCAACAGAAGCCCACAACTTCAAACTGAAAAAAAAAAGTCGTAACATAGCTACATGAATAATTGTACTTGGTATGTCGCCCATATTTCATATACACTCTTCACTCAATCCTCCAACCCGTCCAGAAGGTGGGCAGCATTCGCTGTACTTCACAGTGGAGGAAACTAAGCTTCTCGAAGCTTGGGTACCTGCCAGTACCAGTGATGATGACGACTCCTGAGGGTACAAATCACGTTCCAGGCACCTGGTAAATACTGACTCTCATTTTGCCTTCCTGACAACCACATGAGGTGGGTACTATTATTTTGCAGAAGAAGTACAGAGAGGTTAAATTACTCGTGCCAGGTTAGACAGTCCACGTGCAACAGGAGCAGTGATTCGTGCCTGATCGCCAAGCCTCAGAGCCCGAGCTTCACCAAAGAGACCCAGAGGGCTGGAGAGCATGGTTTGGCTGGGGAAACTGGAGAGCAAGCAGGCAGCCTCCGTGTTGGCCTCCCAGCTCCCTCTCATGGAGATGGGGACAGCTTAGATACCTGCCATATGACATCAGGGGATCACATGGGATCCAAACTCTCTCCCGACTGTGAGGAAGCCAGCAGGCTGCCGGACAGGTGCGACAGGTCACCATCCCTCGGCTGGCTGGGCCCCCAGAGGCGGCCCCTCTGTGTCTGTGCCGGCACCTCCGAGTTAAGGGGAGAAGTGACGGAGCCAACTTTAGGATTTACAAGAACCCACTACGGCTCATTGTTCTCGGGAAATTGACTCTCCCGCTCTTTGAAATGTTTTCCATTTGCATGGCAGAGTGAGCTGAAAATGCCTGTAGCTGAAAGAAACAAGTAAAGACAAAACCTTTCCACTGGTCCTCAGTCCAGGAAAAAAGAAAAAAACAACCCAAAGTTGCTTTTAATAATCGTGGAAGTGAGAAACATATAATAAAGGATCAGTGAGTCTTCTGCCCACTTGGAATAAGTGGCAACAGGCACTGCGGCCACAGAGGTGTTAAATGGAACAGCCCCTCCTGTGCGCCGGGCACTGCACCTGGCACTAGAGACACAACCTAAGCAAAGCAGGTGTCGTTTCTGCACCCATGAGACCGTCCACCTGGTGGATTTGTCACTCTGGGCGACCCTACTGCCACCATTGAGCGCTTTCTCTGTGCCAGGCAGGCCACATGTCATTTCACAGCTCCATCCTCACAGCAAAGGTTGAGGGAGGTGACTGTGACTGTTCCCAGTTTACAGATAAGAAAACCAAGGAATGGAAAGGATGAGCAATTTGCCCAAGGTTGCCTGACCGGTAAATGGGCCAGACTGGATTCAGACCCTGCTGACTCCCCAGATGCACATTCTGATCCCTCTGCTACACTTTCCATGGCCTGAGTCCTGGAAAATTTCTGCCAAACAGAGATGAGAGAAAAAGGGTTTCTGGGTCCAACTCCAGCTTGCGGTGTCTCTCCAGGAAACCCAGGGGCCTGGAAACTAACAATGCCGTGTGCTGCAGGAAGGCCCAACAGGGAGAGACAGTAACAGTAATGAAACAACATGGGGGACCATTCTGATGGAAAGTGACTACCTGGGCTATAATGTACATATACACCAGCAGAAAGTATTAGCTATTATATTTCCCCTCCTCCAGCAGCCTAGCATAGCTCTCTACTTTTTTTTCTCCTTCCTTTTTTTCCCACTGCCAAGCAATTGATTAAGAACTAAAACAATCTCATCATGGCACTTTCTGTTCAAAATCTGTAGATACTGACAGGCATATGCAGAACAGATAAACAAGATTATACTGTATAGCACAGGGAAATATATACAAGATCTTGTGGTAGCTCACAGAGAAAAAAAATGTGACAATGAATATATATGTATGTTCATGTGTAACTGAAAAATTGTGCTCTGCACTGGAATTTGACACAACATTGTAAAATGACTATAACTCAATAAAAAAATGTTTAAAAAAATAATAAAAAACTTTTCAAAGGTAACCTGTTGCTTTTAGGATAAACTGGGGCATCTTAACATGGCTCTCAGGGTCCTGACTACCTCTCTGGCCTCATTCTATTGGTTTATCCTCTTGCCACACCCTGTCCTTTTCTTAACTTGCTCATGGGCCCTCTTCCCTCATGCCTCAGGGCCTTTGCACACACACACAGCCCTCTCTGTTTGGAACACTCATCCCCTATTTTTTTTTTTTTTTTTTACCCATTTAGTTCCTTCTCTTCCTCTAACTTTCAGTTCAAGGACACTTCTCCAGGGATGCTTTCTCTGATTCTGCAGAAGAGAAAAGGTTATATGCATGTTTGTTTCCTATATTATATGCATGTGAACTTCCATCCTAACAATGCAATGAAGATGTAATTATTTAATGGCCTAATCTATGAAGGCAGGAATGTTAACTATCCTATTGGCGGCTGTCAGCAATAACAGCAAATGTCTGGCACATTTTATGTTTCCAATAAGCGTGTGTTGACTGGTCAGTCAATAGATTGACTGTATGAATGAATCAATCAACCAATAGTGAAGAACTAAAGCTGACATTTTATTAGAATGTGTTTTGTGGTCATCATCTTGGATCAAAATTTCTCTTCCCAAATCAACACTGCAACCTGTGGCAGACTCATGGGACAGATTACAGACAGGGCGCCCAGACACATCTAGGCAGAAAAATGTTGGAGAACCACACAAGGTCAACCAGATTTACAGAAAGCACAACAGGAAAACATGTCCTGCCACTCTGGGGAATCTCTGAGAATTAGCTGGCCTTGAGGCATTACTCAGCAACTTGCCTGGTCAGCCGAGGAAAGATAAACAAATCTTGTGGTTTCAAAGGGAGCGGGAAGCTGGGGTAAGTACTGAAATCAATGAGTCTCAGGATTCAATGTCATTAACCTTTTTGATTCAGACTGAAGAAGGTGGTGCAGGGTAAATTACAGTGTTAGGGGGCACCAGGTACTTCTGATGGGTTTATGAAGAGAAGGCTGTTGGTAAGAACATACAATCTGCTCTGGCTGCACATACTGTGGGGGGCTGGATAGGCCTACAGTCACAAAGGACCCTCTCTGAACAAACTGCCATGTCTCTGGCTGGCCCTGGTCAGGCAACACTAACAGGTGAGCCGCATTTCACGTGCTTCTTTCCAGCTCAAGTTCAGGACTGGTAAGCCATGTAGGTTGGGGAAAAATAAAGGAAAAGAAGCCAGTTGTTTTATGTTAAGTCCAGCTACCCAGGGCTGGTGGGATCCCCGGCCAGGCTCCAGAGGAGCTTGACAAAAAGGCCTCAAGAATCTCTATCACTCTTCCTTTATCCAGGGTCCTGAAAGCTGAAGCAAAGAGTCCATCAAAGCTGGCACATGGGTTGACAGACTCATCTGACAACGCAGGAAAGGCCATGCGTGGGAGGATGAGTGGGTGGATGGGGAACTTAATTTGCGAAGGCTGAGATGGGTGTGTTCTGGGCAGGGCCATCATCTGAAACGTGGGAGACTGGGCAGAACGGTCTTGTGCAGGAGTCTGTGAACTATGGCCCAACACGTTTTTATAAATAAAGTTTTATTGGAACAGTGCCACACCCATTTGTTTACATATTGTCTATGGTTGCCTTATTGCTATAGGGGTTGAATGGCGTCCTCGTGACAGAGACCATATGGCTTGTAAAACCTAAGCTAAAAATAATAAATATTTGATTTACTATCCAGCCATTTATAAAAATGCTTACTGACCCCTGTCATTATACTGTTCCTCTGTTTTTGGACATGCATACATTTTTCTCAGACTTTTTGACACATTCACCTATCAAAGCATCTTCCTGGATCACCCTTCTCTTTGCATGCTGTACTTTTCCACCTCACGTATTACCCATCACTTATCTGCCTGTCTCTTCCTCTCATCAGCATGGACGTGCCACAACAGGAAAGTGCTTAATTTACGGCTGTATCCCAGCACCCAGCAAAGTGCCTGGCATATATAGTAGGCATCAATAAATATTTGCTGAATGATTGAAGAGCCACTTACCCCTTGTGTTATTGCTTTGTTAACATTTTCTTATTTAGATCAACTTTTTTTTTTTTTAAAGAAAAATTCAGCTTCAGAAATCTGGGGTATGTTAGCTTTTCCTTACAGGTATTAATATAGATAAATATGGACATCTTCTAAACCTCACCTGCACACCACTTTAAATCATCTGGCACGCTGTGGATCAGAATT
This sequence comes from Camelus dromedarius, assembly GCF_036321535.1. Lineage (NCBI taxonomy): Eukaryota > Metazoa > Chordata > Mammalia > Artiodactyla > Camelidae > Camelus > Camelus dromedarius. The sequence goes on along the minus strand of NC_087459.1, from coordinate 14,375,062 downwards.
GGGAAGCCCTGGCTTGTGGTTAAGGACAGGGATGGGTTTAAGTCTGAGCTCCATCTCTTAGTAGGTGAGCAACCTTGGGCGAGTTCTCATGTCCTTTGCCTCTCAAATGAGGGTGATGAAGTCCTATCTCACTAGGCGGCGGAGAGATTAAATGAGACCACGGAAACACTGAGCAGAGCACCCTGCACACGCTTAGGGCTGGATGGATAAAGGCGGGGACACCCGGGAGTGCACATCTCCTTACAGATCAATTCATGACAAAGCAGCACCTCTCGGTTCTGCAGCCATCGCTCTCAATGAAGCCCGTCTCCGACACTGCCCTGTTGCTGAATGGCTGTACCGCATCCCGGCAAAGCAATTTGGATTAATGGGACCATTTAGCTGTAGGTGTCCAGAGAACGCATTGTTTAAAGTAACTTGTTAGAAACTTCCCCAGGGCGGCAAACTTTTAAACAAAGATTGACTCTGTAATCAAAAACTGCTTGGCCTTAAACCACATTCCAGCATCTCAAAGAGCACAATTACGCTGAGAAAGGGGTGGCAATGTTTGTGCCCCCGGCTGGGTTTGCCAAGTAATGTTGACTGATGAACACAATTAAACTGCACCAAGGAGAACCCTTCCCTCGGAGGAGGAAAGGACACAGGAGACAGCCGGTGGCTCTTGGGGACACAATTTCCATTTCTGCTCCATGAGGGAACAAAACACTTGATGTGGGATTCCACTCGGCCCCTCACCCTAGGAAGGCTGGCCAACACCACCAAACAGCCTTCTCTTTCCCACTCTCCACTTTCCAACTGAGCTGTGTTATGGGCGCTGGGCCAAGGTCAGAATCTGGGTTCCAGATGCTCAGTGTGGACCAGGTGGGGCTGTTTCATTTCAGATGGACGGCAGTGGGAGGAGGCAGGAGACTGTGCTCTCTGACTTGGCTTCTGTTCCGTGACTATCCCCCAGACTACGGGCTGGTCCAGATGTCCGAGCCACTTTCTGACACTGCCTGGGGGCCTTGGGGATGGGGTTGGGGTGGTGAGGTCGAAGAGGAGGTCTACCTACAGAGCTCCAGAGGAAGTTTCCAAAAACTTCCTCCAACTTGAGCTTCGAGGAGATTGCAGCTACAATGGCTTGAGGGTGTTGTTTTAGCCCGTTGTGGTTAAGAAGGCTGATAAACACCAAGGCTCTCTTAAAACTGCCTTGTAGCAGGGAGGGGATACGGGGGCCGGGTGGCTCAACTACAGATGTGCCCAAACATCTCAGTTCCAGCCAGTGGCCTTCTTGACTCCAATGATCGGATTTCCTCAAAGGCGTGCGCGCACTCTCTCTCCCGATCTGCATTTCTATTTAGCACAAGGGTGTAGAGGCATAAATTATCAGAGAGAAGGAAGAAGCAGAGAATAAAGAAAGTGACCACGAAAAAGGCGAGACCATGTTTTTGATCTAGAATTAATAACTGTCCAGGAGTTTTAGTTATGAGAGTAACAATAAGAGAATCGTTTCTTGAGCGAGTGAAATAAATACCCAACTCCGCCCTGGGCCCTGTGTTTCAGGATCTCTCATCTTTACAATGACCCTAGGAGGCAAGTGTTGTGGGGAGGGGGCTCTGGTCTTGCTTGCCACATCGGGCCCCTCCTCTGCCCATCCTTCCTAGGTTTACCCAAAGGTAGAAGGGACTGATGGTACGATGACTCAGCGCCAGGGAGATGGCTTGGGCACAGTTACTAGTGGTGGACTGGGTCACCGCTTGGTGAGAGCCCCCAGCTGGATTCCACGACTTTTTCTCATGTTTGCTGCCTCAAGCCTGGGCTGCACCTGACCACCTGGGATCAGGATCAGGCACACTTTTCCGTTCTGCCTCTTCCAATCATGCAGGAAGCTAAGGTCTCCCTGGCAGACGCAGCTGTCTCTCTCTCCACGATGCCCCTCGCCCGGGGTTGGGCTGAGCATCCCGGGCCCAACGTTAGATGGTGGGAGGGTCAGATATGAGGATGCACGTGGGTGCAGATCTGAGCCTTTGTGCCCACACTCAGCTGCATATCAGACAGCCGACAGAGCCGGACCTCAGGCAGAGCTTGGACTCCCACTTGGCCGCTGGTAACATTATCATCTCCCTCTTACAGGTGAGAAAAAACAGACTCGGGAAGCTTGGATTCACCTGTCCTGAGATCATGCAGTTAGTAAGGGATGGAGAGAGGATGCAAATCCAGGTCAGGATGACAGCGCGTGTTCGCTCACGTGCCCTCGTGGAGTGAGTGATGGCGCAGAACACGCCAGCGTGGTTTCGGTTCTGCTACGGAACAACTGTGCACATTCAGGGGGACGGCAGCCGTTTCGTTCTTAATTATGCTGCTCGAGGCTAATGTTTAAATGAGTGAGGATTCCATCGGCACTGCAGTTCAGCAGTTTGGGGAAGGGTCTGGAGAGTCCGAGATCGAGAGGGAACAGGATCATACAGGAATTTGAAAGCTGGGCGTTCTCCGCTAATGCGGGACAGCTGGTTCCTCCATCCTTGCTTAGAGCAAACACAACTGGTAAAGCCCGGTCTTCCATCAGCCAGAGGGAGAGAGCCCATTTGGAAATGGGACCGCAGTGGCCGTGGTGGTCAAGTGCTGGGGCTTGCATTTTGTGATTGGCTTTTTCCCCAGGAGTCAACTGCTGGCCAGCCTTGCGGTGAGGCAGCTGAGGCGCAGAATGAGGCTGTACTTGCGAGGCAGCTGCACCTGTGTTCAAACCCAGGCTTGGCCACTACACCAAGCTGTGTGACCTTGGGCAAGTCCCTCGAGCCCGCTGAGCCTCAGTGCCCTTCCCTGTGCCAACTCCTGCGGATGCTGTGGGGACCAAAGCAGAAAGTGACAGCTGCTCGGTAGTGCTGAATGCTGGTGGCTCTGGACTCAGGTTCTGATGGGCATTCCTGCACTCTTGCTTATCGGAAATTTATGCCTGGACGTTCCAGATGGAGAGAACGAGGGTTTAGCAGCCTCAGTTTCCTCATCTGTAAAATGGGATGCAGTCATAGTATCTACCTTCTGGGGTTTTTGTGACTTTAGATAAAGCAACGCAGTCATTTGGCCCAGGATCCCACACACGGTAAACACAGCCGTCTCTCGGTATCTGCAGGGGATGGCTCCACACCCACCACACATTGATGAAAACGCAGGATGCTCAAGCCCCTGACCGTCGGCCCACCATACCTGCGAGTTCCGCGTTCACAGGTCCAACCAACCTGGATACGGACCTGCGGATGTGGAGGGCTGACTGGACTCACGAGATCCAGCTAATATTATAATCCACCGGGGTCTGCCAGAGCTTGAAGGGCTTCCCCAGGCATCAGCTTTGAGAGTCCACTACTGACCACTCCCCAGGCTGGGCAATGGCCCAGAGCAGCAGCAAGTGGGAGGAAGGAAATGAATGATAATAGCGGTGATGATGACGATAATCATAATAAAACCCAGAGAGTTTCCATCTATCTCCCCGACGATTGGACCTTACCCTGTGTGTGGGCTCCCGCTCATTTAATTCTCTGCTATTATCAATAAAAAGGGGTAGAGACTGCCCTCCCTTATCCCACCTGACCTTTTCACACATGCGGTTCCTCTAGAATGCCGCTGAGAATAATCTCCAGCTGCAGTTAGATGCATGGGGGAGGCAGGGAGAGAGTAACCGTCTCCACAGGGCCGATCACCCACACTGTGGGCCACCCCGGGCTCATGTCCAGATTCCCAGGATGCATCTGGAAGTGCTCTGAGCATCCCAGACTACACACCATCCCTGCTCTTGGCCAGTGGTGGACAAGCCATATCAATGAAGCTTTCCCGAGAAGCAAACATGCCCAACGCACTGGACAGGAAGACGCCCGGGGTTGGAAATGTCCTGTGTATGGACACGCAGACAGCCTTCACCAAGAGGAAGACCATGAGATCTGGAGAGGGAGAAATTAGGAAGACAATATCTTGCAAAATTCAGTGCATGGTCAGTCTGGGCTCTGGTGAGACCATCAAACTGGTAGAGGATAGAGACCACCTTTGTTTCTGAGCTGGCAGCATCTGCTCTCTCTTATTTCGCTAACAGCAGTGCAATTCTCTCCAGTGGAAGTATTCCTGCCCCCATGACACAAATGTCAGGTCCATGGGGGCAGGAATTTTTAATCAGTTTTGCTCACTGCTCTATCTTGAGCACTGAGAACCGTGCTGCTTAATATGCTATTTATTTACATTTAAATTAAAATGAAATCACATTTAAGATTTGATTCCTTGGTGTCACGAAGCACATTTCAAGCTCTCAACAGCCACGGGTGGGCTGGCGGCCCCCTGCCCTGGATGGCGCGGTCAGAGAACACTTCCAACCGCACAGTAAGTTGTACTGGGCAGCGCTGGTCTAGAGCACTGCCTGGCATCTTGCAGGATCTCAGTAAGCATGTGATGAATGAGGGAATGAAGGAATGACCGAGGTGCTCAGCCCTGCTGGCCAAAGAATGGACACATGACTCAAGATGAAACCAACCACCTCTTCTCCCCAGGACTGAACTTTTTTCAGTAATGAAAGAAGGGAAAACAAACAAACAGCCAACAAACATACAACATAGCTGGCACTTATTTCAGCATCCCCTGGGTGAAAGAACAGCCATGCCGTTCTTGCCTTTGGTTCTGCCACCTCCTGCACTGATGGCGTGAACTCCCTGCACCCTCCCAGGGATGTCCTTCCTTATCTCCGTTAGCCAGGACTGCGCTCCACACTCGACTTTCTGAGAAGTCTCGGTGCTTTCCATCTGCGTCCCATGAGAACCCCAAGAATTCCAGCCTGACTATGTCCAGGGGTTGCTCTGGGTCACTCCTCACCTCCAGAAACCCCCAAAGAGCTGTCCAGCCTAAAATACAGCTTGGGCGACCCAGAACAGCCTGCAAGAGGAAAGCAAACCACATTTCCGCGTGTGCTCTGGCAGGCGGATAAATAACAGGGCTGAGGCAATGATTATTTTGCTACTAGATGCAAACAAAACCGTTAACAGCATAATTACTGGCATGTTTTTCCAATTCCCTCGTGGCCAACAGCCTGAGCCGATCTGCCCTTTCCGACGCGCACATTATCTGGGTGGAGCTTTCCTTGCATGGTCTCCACCTGGATTTTCGGTCTCCAGAAAGAGGGTGTGTACCTCTGAACACCCGAAGAATAAAAGTGGCTGGGTGCTGAGATGATCACACCCGAAGATCTGGTATCAGGCTCCCAAATATGACCTCCCACGAAGTACTGAGGCCAACATATTTTGCACCCTAGCCCTCACCCTGTTATTTACTACTGTAAATGATGAAGGTCTAGATCTTCCCCAGACCAGGAGGCTTCAACCCTCTCTGTGTATTCCAATCACCTGCGGAGCTTTGAAAAATACAGAGATTCTTGCTTCCCATAAAGAATTTATATTCAACTGGTTTGGGATGGAGTCCTGATATTTGACAGGTATTTTAAAGATAATCTCCAGGAATCACTCAGGAGACTTTCCCTTGTTAAGAACCATGTCCTGGGATGCTGTGCTCCCCGTGGCAGGGACCCTGTCTGTTTTGCTGCCTGTTGTCCCCCAGAGCCCGGTGGTTGGTCTGTGCTCAAGAAATGACTGTTGAACGAAGGAACTGAAGGGCACCAGCTCTGTCCCCACACAGAGGTGAGAGGACGGAGTGGTTCAGGAGCTGCCTTCCAAGTGGGCTCCTGGCAGTGCCCACTCCAGATGCTGCTAGAGACCCAGGGCACACTGCCCCCTCCCACAGGGCAGCTGCCTCCTGAACTCGGCCCAGCAAGGGGCAACGGGAGGCTGGACTGGGTTGAAAGGTGTCCCCCCCACCCCACCATCTAAATTCATATCCACTTGGAACTTCAGAGGGTGACCTGCTGTGGAAATACGGTCTTTGTGGATGGAACTGGTTCAGATGATTAGGGTGGGCCCTAAATCCAGGGTATCTCTAGAAGAAGGTCATGAGAAGAGAGACAGACGTAGGAAAGAAGATCAAATGAAGACGGAGGTAGAGCTTGGAGTGGTCTGTCTTCAAGGCAAGGAACCCCAAGGACTAATGGCAACCACCAGAAACTAGGAAGAGGAAAGGATGGTTTTCCCTCAGAGCTGGTGCCTTGATTTCAGACTTTGAGCCCCTAGAACTGTGAGAGAATACATTTCTGTTGCCTGAAGACACCCACTTGGTGGTCATTTCGTACAGCAGCCTGAGGAAGCTAGGACAGAGGCCAAGGGTGCCGAGAGGACAGGCAGATGGGCCGAAGAAGGAAGATGAGTCACTGGCTTGCGTGTTTCTCCAAACTCATCTCACTCCACTCCCCTCCTCCATCCTCTACTCCACCTGCCGCCGTTCTCTTTAGTTCCTGGGACACGCTGGGCTCTTCCTGCCACAGGGACCTTGCACATGCTGTCCCCTCCTTGGCCTGGTACCTCTACTCCCTCTTTTTCACAATGGGCCCCATTTCAAGGCTTGGCTTAAACATCACTCTTTGAAATCATCTCGTCTTCCCTGACCACAACCCCTAAAGTAGGACCCCTTCTCATTCCCAGTACCCTGACTTTATTTTACTAACATCATCTCCATTCCTCCCATGACTATAAACTCACTCAGTGGATGAGCAAGTCCGTTCCACTGCTGCATCTCCCAGTAGCTAGCACAGTGCCTGGCACTCCGCCTGGTTCAACTGCTAGTCAGGAAGTGAACTGCACACTTGCTTGAGTGAATAAATGATTATATTCTGCAAGCCACTCCCACAGGGGGCGGGTGGCTTCTGGTTTTCCAAATGGCCCTGGAAAAGCTCTAGCTTGTTTTCAAGATCTGGCTTGGACTATGTCCTCTTGGGGGAGTCTGAAGGCCCAGGTGTGAAGTGATGAGGGTCCGACTTGGGTCGAGATGGAGGGGTCACAGATGGGAACATACATAAGATGTCAGGGTTAGATTAGACCCGGCAGGTCCCGGTGGAGCAGTGAGGTGGAGAGCACACAGATTTCCAGCTGCTGGTGAACAGGTGGTCCCATTCAGAAGGACGAGACTGATGTGGGTTGGGAAGAAGTTCTAGAAGGATCATTTGAGAGCCCTGATCTTTTGGGGAGACAACTCTCTGGAGCTAATCTCGTGGGTCTACTGAGATCTATATCAGCTACTCAAAGCTTCCAAGTGTTCCAGGGCCCTTGTTTTGCGAATTTATGCCCCTTAAAAAGACTAAGAAACACCTCATACCCATTAGGACTAGCTACTATCAAAAAAAAAAAAAAAGAGAAATAATAGAAAAATGTGTTAGCAAGGATGTAGAGAAACTGGACCCTTGTGCACTGCTGATGGGAATGGAAATTGGTATAGCCACTATGGAAAATAGTATGGAGAGTCCTCAAAAATAAAAATAGAACCACCATGTGATTCAGTAATTCTGTTTCTGGGCATAGACCCCAAAGCACTGAAAGCAGGAAGGTGAAGAGTTATTTCTACCCCCATGTTCATAGCAGCATTATTTACCAGAGCCATGAGGTCGAAATCACCCAACTGTCCATCAGTGATGGATGAACAGGTAAGCAAAATGTGGTCTATGCATACAATGGACATTTATTCACTCTTAGAAAGGGAGGAAATTCTGACACGTGCTACAGCATCAATGAACCTTGAGGATACTGTGCTAAGTGAAATAAAACCAGTCACAAAAAAGACAAATATTGTATGATTCCATTTCTATGAAGTACCTAGAGCAGCCAAATTCACAGAAACAGAAAACGGAATGCTGGTGGCCAAGGGCTGGGGGAGGCAGAATGGGGAATTAATTGTTGTTTAATAGGTACTGAGTTTCAATTTTGCAAGACGAAAAGAGTTCTGGAGCTTGGCTGCACAACAGCGTGAGTGTGCTTTACTGAATTGTACACTTAAAACTGGTTAAGATGGTAAATTTTATGTTATGCATGTTTGATCACAATTAAAACCAAAAGAACGAAGAGAAGTCTCGACCTCCCCATCTTTCACAGCCCTTAGGCTGTTCCCCGCTGCCTCATGCTCCGTCTTCTAAAATGATTGCCTCAGGCCCCTGGGTGTTCTGGGTCCTCTGCGCCAGCCCTGCTCTGTTAGCCTCCTGAGGATGGGGCTGTTTTGTGCAGGTGGGGGGCCTGGTCCCCACATGGAAGGCGGCTGCCTGGCTCTGTGTGACCACAAGGCCGAGAGGCTGCTTGGATTCAGAAGCTCACAATGGTTTCCAGGATTCCCGCCTCTGCCGGGCGGAGGGGGCTCCCTGAATGTGGTTCTGCATTATCATCAGCAATCACCTCCTTCCTCACTGGCCTCCGCATTCCCACTGGGTCCCCACCCCATGCTGTCTCACAGCAGCCAAAGTGAGCTATATTGTAAATATACTGTAAATACGGTTATTCCTCGTTAAAACTGCACCGCTCACAGGCTAAGGACTCCACCACAGGAGAGGTGATCAACAGTCCCTGCAGGAACTGGCTCGCCCCACTTCACTGGTAGCAAGGCAAGCCCTTGCTTGTGGTGTTTCAGCCCTTCAAACATGCTGGAGTTCCACCTACCACCGGGCCTTTGCCCATGCCACCTCCTTTCTGGGAAGACTCTCCCAGACAGCGCACACTGCAGCTAGCTAACTCCTACCCCTCTCACGCACCTCAGGTCACATGCTGCCTCCTCCAGGAAGCTGCCCCAGGTCTCCCAGTCCGGTGAGCTTTGCTTGCTAAGGGCTCTTACATCCTCCCTTCCTTTCCTTCAGAACATTGGCCTCACTTTGTAAACATGTGTGAACTCGTGTGATTATTCTAATTAATGTCCACCCCCTCAATTAATAACAATGGCTGTCATCTAGACAGTGCTTACTATCTACTAAGCATGTTACATCCATTAATTCATTTCACCCTCTAAGAACTGTATTTGGTGGTGCTATTATTATACCCATTTTACAGATGAGGTAACTGAGGCCCAGAGACATTAGTGATTTTTTCAAGTCCAAGTTCACACAGCTAGTAGACAGAAGAGCTGGGATTCAAACCCAGGTGGTGTGGCTCAAGTCTGCACCCTCGGCCACTAGGACAAAGGCAGGAACTGACTGTGTTTTTCCATACTGTCGAACACCTGGTACCCAGCACAGTGTCCAGTGCATAGCAGCTGCTCAATAAATATTTACTGGGTAAATGAATGAAGTCAGAGGAGCCCCCACTCTGTGGGAGTAGAGGATCATTTCAGCTGGCACACTGGGCAGCAGCCTGAGCTCTTTCCTCCCCAAGACACCCCCAGGCTGCCTTCAGAAGGGATCTGGATGGTGAAAGAAGGGAGAAGGTAAGCCTAGGCCTCAGATCCTAGAACTCCATCTTTCCATCTTCAACTCGAATCTGTCTCAGCCAACTGAAATCACTGGGAACTTGTCTGCTAGTCCTAGGCAGGGGAAGGCCAGGCTGAATAGGAAAGATCACCAAGCTTCGGTGGACAGGGGTGCATCAGATCAGCACCTCTACTCTGACCTCGGCATCATCAGGGCCCAGTCAACAAGAGCCCCTAAGTATCAGTGCTGCGCAGAGTCCCATCTTACACTGGATGAGGTCTCGCACCTTCTTACACCGGATGAGGTCCTCACTTCAGGGCATACGGCCCAATCCAAGCTAGACAAGAGAAAGGACTTTTGGGGAGTTCTAAAGAATCCCAGTTCTACCAACTGATGAATGGGTAAACAAATTGTGGCATACCACAAGATGGAATGGTATTCAGCCATAAGAAAGGATGAAGTGCTGACATGTGCCACAGTGTGGCTAAGCCACGAAAATATTAACCTAAGTGAAAGAAGCCAGTCACAAAATGTCACAAACTGTATGGTTCCATTCATATGAAATATCCAGAATAGGTAAATCTATAGAGACAGAGGAGTGATTGACAGGGGCCGGTGGGGGCAGGTGAATTGAGAAGCCTGGACACTTACTTCCTGTCGTTATGAGCTGGCTTTTCCCGAGAAGGTGCCACAGAACAGCCTTTATGCTCCTGCCCTGGGTCCCTGGTGGTATCTCAAGACAGAAGTTTGGGACTATGGTCAAGTGTAGCTTGAATGTCCACATGGAGGGTCCCCCTGAGTTAGACCTTGTTGGTGTGGATCCCCAAGAGACAGAATTAGTAGACCCTGGGTTTAGTTTGAAAAGCTGCAATACTGTTTCCCCTGCCACGTGCCTGTACACACACACACACGCGCGCGCGCGCACAGAGGTACATCCCAAACAGAATGTTTGGACACAATCAGCCTTTGCATCTGATTTGCTCCAGGACACACAGCCCGGCGAAGGATAGACGGTGTGGGGTCTGTCACTACTGGCCCAAACCAAGTGCAAAGTGCTTTTGGTTTTATCCCGTCCTGTGACCCACCTAACTGAAGAATGCTAGCGCAATTTCCTGCCTTAGTCAGTCAGTAGAATAGAGGACAACCATGATGTCCTTTATGATCCCAGACCTAGCAGGGTTCTCAGTGTTTGAAAACATCCATTTTCATCCAGGCACAGGATACATAAGCCGCTACAACCAGAGCCTACGTAGGCCAGGCGGTCACATCAACAGAGAAGTGGGAAGGCCTGGATTCTTTAAACACACTTAGCTTGCATATTCCAAATCCAAGACTATCTTCCCATTCACAAATGAGTTGCTTCTAACCTGTTTGTCTGGAAACATCCAGTCTTCAAGGCTAACTCGGACTTCCCCATTTTTGGAGGAGACAAGAGTTCAAGAAATATTTTCCCGGTCTTTTCATGAGAAAAGGGGAAAAAGGAAAGCAACTGAGCTGGTGGCGAAGTCCCGCCCGTGGTACCTGTGCTCCTCCATCGCTGTAATAACAACAGCCTGCGTGTACGGAGCACTTCTGGTGTCAGGCACTGTGTTAAGCCTTTGATGTGCAATATTTCCTTTAACCCTGAAGAAGCAACTTGTGCCGATTCACACGGCCAGTCAGCGGTGGCAGAATCTGCAACCAGGCTGTCAGTGTCCAGGGTCTCAACGAGGCTGCCGGCCAGTAAAGGCGGACGAGTCTGGCCCGCAGGTAGAGCTGGGCAGCGGGCACAGGGAGGCGACCTCAAATCAGTAACAGCTAGAGCAGCCACGCTGGGCGCGCTCTGCCCTTGGATACCCCTCCAGGGTTTTAGAGCCTCATAGAAGCTTCTAACTTGGGCACCCCCGCCCCTTAGGAGAAGACTCCCAAGTCTGCTCATCCTTCCCGGGAGGGGAGAAGTCGTGGTTTTGGAAGCTACAGATGGAGTGGCAGATGGGAAGAGAAAACCTATCAGAGTTGCCCAGGATAAAACCATTCATCTGCAAAATTCGTATGTTTTTGTGTGGGGTGACTTCAGGAAAACAACAGCAAGAGGAACCAGCAGTGCTTGGTGCATGAAGTGCCTGTGGCCATAAAGCCGGCAAAACCGTGGGCAGGAGAACTGGTGGGGGAGGGGCATGGAGATGCGAGCAGGGAGAGGGAGAGCCAGACCGACAGAGACATCGCGAGAACTGGAGCACTGACGCTAAGAAAGCGAGGATTCTCTTCTCTGAACCCCTAAATAGGAGGGCCACGTGGCCTGAGAAAGGATTTCCGGGCCTTTTTTGGAGATTATGAGCTTCAGCCTTGGCTGGAGCTCTGGGATTAACCGGTGACGTTGACTGAGCTTTCTAAGTGCCCAAACTCTGCTAGGTTCTGTAACTGTATCCTGATTTCACAGACTGAACTTCATTGCCGATGGCCAGTGGGGTAGCAGAGCTCCCACTCAAACCTCAAGCCATCGGAGGACGGCCTGAGCCCTCATCCTCTTGGAAGCTGAGATGCCAGGATCCTGATAGCTTGGTGGAGCAGACCTGGTAAATGGCTGTGGTTTCGGCTTCCACTTGCAAATCAACACATGGCCTCTAGGGGGCAGCCTTGAGAGCTGATGCGATTCTCCTGGAAAGGTCACAGGCACGCTCACATGACCTTAGGATTTCCAGCCAAGTGTCACCACCTGACCTCGGCCGAGATGCCCTCTCAGACCGCCACTGGATGTCTGGAAGAGGGAGAGTAGGAATCTTGACCCCTGAAGGGAGCACCTGCCACGTTAGCAGCTGCACAGAGCATTTCTGGGATATTTCTGAACACGGTCCTTTCTTGGAAGGTGTGGGGAGGATGTTCTAACTCACTCTCGCCTTGTGCTTTTCTAGACTCACCTCTCCTCATTGTCTTGTTTATTACATTCCAGCCATGTTTAAATTTCTCATATGCTACTAGCTCATCTCTGACCCAAGTGTCGTCCAGGTGGTTCTCTCTCTCGGAAACCGCGGAGTTCTCAGCTGCAGGTGCTTTTCCTCCTCCAGGAAACAACATCTGGAGGTATCAGTGACTGGGGGCTGGGAGCACTGCCGGCATCCAGTAGGTAGAGGCTGGGGTGCTGCTAAACATGGGCAGCCCCCATGACCAAGAAAGATCCAGCCCAGCATCATCAGTGCCCAGGTTGGGAAATCCTAGTCTAGAATGATCTTCTGTTTTCCATTTGCCTGATGATCCCTTCCTATCCTTCTGGTCTCAGCTCAAAGCTGCTGCATATCCTCAGGCTGTTCTGACCTCCTGGTTATGTCCCTCCCCCAATCACACCATCTTCTTTTCTTTATAGTCTGTTCACAGCTAGTATGATGCCTCCCCCACATTATTCATCTTCTCTGCTTGGATACGTGGTCCATGGAATGCCCAAGTAGTGCCTAGCAGAGGAGTTGCTTCCTAAATGTTTGCAGAATGAATGCTGAAGGAATAAGTAACTAAAAATCTGCCAGCAGTGCTTCAGAATCACCCTCTGTATCCCTGCCATCCTATCAACAAAAGGGAACTGGTATCTTTCTAATCCCATAATTTTTCTCTGGTTCAAAAGGTGCAGGAGCATCCTGCCTACCCTGACCAAGATTGTCCCTTCCTCGGATCTCCTCCAAGGTCCAGGTTCTTCCAGAATGTGATGGGATGCCACTGAGCCCAGGACTGAAGGAGGGCGCTGGGAATCAGGAAATGAAGGAGCCAGAAACCATTTCTAGTTTTAAATAGAGAACTTCCCTCCATGCCTGGATCCTGATTCAAAAGCCAAACTCCTGGGAATACGTGACCTCGATATCTGACGGCATTAAGAATGACTGTTAATATTTTAGGTGTGATAGTCACGTTGATGTTAAATTCAAAGAGAGACTTTATCTTTCAGGTATGTATACTGAAATATTTACAGATGCAATTATCTGATGTCTTGGAAATGCTTCACCGGGGTTCGTGAAAGAGGGTGGAAGTACATATACAAGACACCATGAATTCATTATAGTTGAAACTGAGTGATGTATATGAGGGGGTTGTTACACTGGTCTCATATGCTTGTGCATGTTTGAAAATTGCACTGATAAAAGATTTTTTCAAAAGATGCCTTCAACTAGCTCTTCTGTGAACACTATCCCCAGTGCACTCAGAGGAAGGAAGGCCCTCTCATTCACCCCCGTCCACTTCTCCTTTTCAGCCGTGTCAGTATTAAGACCGAAGACACAGTCAAGCCAAGAGCTGCCTTCTTGATAAGGAATATAGTTCATTTTCTTGACTTTTTTTTTTTCCTTTACAAGATTTTGTGGAGGTTTTTTTTTTTTTTTTTTTTTTGCCTATGGTCTCTTTTAAAGAGTAGATCAATGCTTGTGCAAAGGGACAGACCTTCCTGGTGGCCTCTGAGTTCGTCTCAGCCTCAGGGCTGCTGGCTGCCCCACCAGCTGCACACAATTGTATGCAGGCCCAGAGTGGGAGGACCCTCAAGAGAAGCTAGAGATCAGTTGCAATCTTCCAGTTTTAAAATGTGGGCAATCAATTCATTTGTTACAATTTGACAGGAGTCAGACAAACACACTGATGGGCCTCCAACAGCCCAGAGACACGTGTGTGTAATTCTGCCTGGGCTGTGACAGCCCTCCCTTCTTCCACTATGTTCCCTTCAGTTTAACACCTAAGCTAGACCTTGACCTTCCTCTGCGTGAAACATGCCAGGGGTTCCCATCTTGCTTTGAGTAGCAGCGAAATTCTAGATTCCCCATGACGTTGCCCCAATCTTCTCTCTGACCTCTGTCTCGTACTACTGTCCCCTCACTTACTCTGTTCCAGACACACTGAGCCCTGTTTTCCTGGAACACACCAGGCATGTCCCCACCTCAGGGCTCAAAGCCCGCTCTGCCCTCAGCCTGGACACACTCCCTGCCTGAGCGGCTCATTCCTTCACCGTCTTGCATTCTTCTCGGGAAGGACGTTCTTGGCTACTCTCATTAAAATTCCAACTCTCCAAAGGGAACCCTCCTACGCTGTTGGTGCAAATACAAATTGGTGCAGCCACTATGGAAAACAGTATGGAGATTCTTTAAAACCCTAAAAACAGAATTACCATATGATTCAGCAACCCCACTCCTCGCCATACATCCAGAAAAGACGAAAGCTTCAATTCGAAAAGATACATGCACCCCAGTGTTCATAGCAGCACTATTTACAACAGCCAAGACATGGAAGTAACCTAAGTGTCCATTGACAGATGAATGGATAAAGAAGATGTGGTGTATAGATATACAATGAAATACTACTCAGCCATAAAAGAATGAAATAATGCCATTTGCAGCAACACGGATGGACCTAGAGATTATCATACTAAGTGAAGTAAGTCAGACAGAGAAAGACAAATATATAGTATCATTTATATGTGGAATTTAAAAAGTAGTACAAACTGATTTACCAAACACAAACATAAAACACAAACATAAAAAAACAAACTTACAGTTACCAAAGGGGAAGTGGTGGGAGGGAGAAATTGGGAATATGGGATTAACATATGCACACAACTATATATAAAATAGCTAAACAACAAGGATTTACTATAGAACACTGGGAACTATACTTAATATCTTGCAATAAACCATAATGAAAAAGAATTGAAAAAAGAACATAGATATATACATATATGTGTATAACTGAATCACCTGAATCTAACACAATGTTATAAATTAACTATACTTCAATAAGAAAAATTTTCAACTCTCCCCTGCTTCTACTCTCTGCTTTGTTTTCCTTTTATTAATTTTTAAAATTTATTTTTTTTAATTGAAGTACAGTCAATTACAGTGTGTCAGTTTCTGGGGTACAGCACAGTGTCCCAGTCATGCGTATACACACATATATTCGTTTTCGTACATTTTTCTGATGTACCAGTTTACTAATTGACTTTGTTGTCTGTCTCCGCTACTTGAATGGCAGCAGCTTGTGGTCAGGGATTTCGGTCTTTTCAGTGTGTTCTCTAACAGAGCTAGGAAAACTGTACTCAAGACATCTCTATTGAATGAGTGAATGAATGAACCAACACACACGTGACTCTCAGGCCTGGCGTGGAGCCCGTGGAGAGAGAGCTCACGGAGACAGTGCGTGAGCTCTCCACAGAGGCAGGAAGCCATCTCTGGACAGGAGGCAAGCTGCTTCTGCCTCTGGCCTCCCAGCTGGGACAGGGAAGGTGGGAGGGAGGGGACTGCAGAGCAGGCTGGCCTGGGGCCGGGGCCGCCTTACCTGATGGGGTAGTCGGCTGCGCTGAGGTTGATGAAGAAGTCCCAGGGCCAGTCGGTCATCTCCAGGAGGTCCCGCATGCTCTGCAGGTACGTGGACAGGAGGCTGGCACCCCCCCAGATGGTGGCCATCCTCCAGGGGGTGACACGGACATTGCTGTACTGCCTGGCGAACTGGAGCACTTGCCGGTGCAGATAATCAGAGCGCTTGTCCCAGGAGAGAAAGGGTGACATTCAGCAACCCAGAAAACACCCAGACAAGTCCTTTCCCCTTGCCCCCACTCTGTCCCTTCCCGTCTAGGGAACACGGCTGCTGAACTTGGCCAAGTAACCGGTTCAGGCCTGGGGTGTCTCTCTGCATCGCTATTCGAATCTTTGTTTTTTTTTAAGTATTACTTTATAGCTATATGAAATGCAGAGTCCCCGGCCCCGCCTCTGAGCTCCTGGTTCACTTGGTATAGGCTGGTACCTGGGAGCCTGCATTTGTATACAAGACGGATGCACATGGTCTGAGGATGACACGCTAAGAAATATGGCTGACTCTAAACCTGATGAGCATTTCGAGGGGTGGAATGTCTCCATTACCCTCTCACAGGCCCGCAGACTTTTTGGATCAGCATCCTCTTTACTTTCTTGACTAAAGACATAGTCACGTCACATCAACAGACCGACAGAAGCCTCTCGGACAAGATGGCTCGGGGTCAGCAAGCCTGCTGCAGGTTTTTTGTAAATAAAGTTTTATTGGAACATAGTCACACACATTCATTTATGTGTGTATATATATATATATATATATGGCGACTTTACTTACTCAAGCCAGAGCTGAGTAGCCATGACAAGAGTGTATGGCCCACAAAGTCTAAAATACTTACTCTCTGGCCTCTTACGGAAAAAGTGAGCCCTGGGTGAGCT
The DNA here is from genome assembly GCF_036321535.1 of Camelus dromedarius. Classification (NCBI taxonomy): domain Eukaryota; kingdom Metazoa; phylum Chordata; class Mammalia; order Artiodactyla; family Camelidae; genus Camelus; species Camelus dromedarius. The sequence continues at coordinate 14,358,604 of NC_087459.1, read as the reverse complement.
ATCCTCACAGAGTGGCAGGCACCGAACTGGACAGTGTGACAGTGAGGAAAAGAGGTACAAATGACAATATTTATGGAGAAAGCCTCAAGTCCCAGCTGGGAACTTTGAAATCAACACACACACACATCACTTCAAGACCAGATGCTCTGAGGGGAGGCACCTGTTCAGCCTGCAAGGCTTCCCTGCAAGGGAGGCCAGCTTGGAGGGGGCAGACAGACCCTCAGAGAAAGGCCAGCGTGGGGCGACCTGACCAGGGCGGTCCTCACCTTGTCCACGTGGATGTAGTAGAAGTGGTCCTTGTGGTAGATGGCCTTGAACATGCGCTGCAGCTGCCGGGAGGCGCGGCCGTGGACCACCAGGACGAAGGCGATTCTCACCGGGTTGGCTAGCATGTACTCCACCGAGTCCTCGTCCCACTGAACATTCTTGTTGGCTTTGCCTGGGGAAACCAGAGAGACCACAGAGGTGGGGTGAGCTCGGCTATCCTTGGGGAGGGGTGGTATTTCTCTGATGTTTCTTCCTGGGGACTGTTTGAGGGGCACAGTAGTCACATTGGGCCCTGAAACCTCATTCAACTTAACCAGGCATGTCCTGGACCCTTACACTGTCCTGGTACAGCAGGAGTTGGGGACCCTGAAGAGCTTAAGACACGGTTTCCATCCCCAGTGAGCTTCAAAAAAACTGATGGAGACATGGACACACATGAAACTTACTGACCAAGGCAGGAGGAGATGAGAGATGTGAGAGATGTATCTCTGAGCCACAGAGGAAGGAGCAGTTAATTTCAAGTTGGGAAACATAAGATACATGTGCTGTTCCTGCCTGCACAGAATCCATTCTCCCTTCCCCTTCTGACAGCATCCGTTTAAAAAAAAAACTGCTGTAAGAACAGATAACAAGACCTACCCTTTTAACACTTTCTAAGCGTACAGGATAGTGCTGTGGATTAATAAGCACAATGTTGTACAGCAGATCTTTAGAGCTTACCCACCTTGCATAGCGGGAAAGTTACCATCCAATATTTTGGACTGGATGTCCTCCACTGCCAGTCTGTGTGGAAGGGGAGGGCCTCTCTCTATTGTCAGTTTCAGGGGTGGTCACAGAGCTCAGGCTCGGCCAATCAGGACACTGTCTGTCCCTGGCCGCAGTAGGTATGGTTCAGACCTAACCAAGCTCTTCAGCCAAGAAGGCAGAACTCCAGACTTTTGTTGGGAGCTACTAGATGAGAGAGGTTCGGAATCTATGAAACTGGAAGATTCTCAGAGCTCTCTGGTCCCCCCACGGAGAGGAAAGCCACAGAGGAAAAAAGCCTTGCTGGGTGATGGAGCAAGTCCAGATCCTCACGACCTCGCCCGAGCTCCTGGATCAGCCCGGGTGGAGATTAGTGACCGTCACAGTTTATTTTTCTTTGTAAGCCCTGATTCTACACCAGATGCTCCTGGATAAATGGTTCCAGACATCTTTTAAGGTGGCTTTTATCCCAGCCTCAAAGACTCCTTTTCCCCTTCTGTCCCCTGCAAACGCTCCAGAAGCAAGGTTTCGGGGAGAAACACGGCTTACTGGTTCAGTTCATTACAATCCCAACTAGAAATCTCCTGGCTTTCTTGGGGTGGATTTCCTTTGGGGCTAACCTGATTTCTTGTGGGGTTCTAGGTTTAGGAAGCCCAGAATATTGTCAGGGTGGCAGCTGCAGGGGTCCCCGGACAGCAACAGGGAAAGCTGAGAATCAGGACTGCTTAGCCTGGAGGTCCAGAGACTGGGAGCCTGTCAGCTGTCATCAGGAAGCTGGAGGGCTGCCAAATGAGCGAGCCTCCTTCGTGCTGTCCCAGGGGACAGAAGGAGAAGAACATGGGTTATGCTCACGTCACACGGCACAGCCTTCACAGCCGGCGGCATCCGCCTCCAGCAGATACGACCACAGACTGCTGTGCCCTGATCACCCCTACTATCTGCCTCGCCCCCCTGGCCTTGTTCTTTACCTTGAGCAAGCTCTCTTCTGCCTGGGGACCTTTGCACTGGCTCTTCCTGCTACCTGGGGCATCCTCTACCTAGATCTTTGCATAGCTACATCTTCTTGTCATTAGTTGACACGAAATAAGGCCACCTGCCCCTCAACCAGCCACATCACTTCCACGTCGATCTACTTCAATTTTCTGCATAGCATTTAACAGCATCTGAAATTGTTTACTTGTTTATTGCCTGAACACCCCACCAGAAGATAAACTCCAGAAGATGAGGGACTATTTCAGAATGTTTCTCACTGAATACCCAACACTATCACAATATCTGGCACACATCTGGGCTTTGGTGAAAACAGAAGTTATGGGAGGGTACGTTCTGGCTCGGTACCATAACAATGACAATACCGCTTACTGAGCACTGAGCAGCCCTTACCATTAATTACTTCATTTAATCCTCGTAACACCCCTGCAAGGTAGTGCTTTTAGCTTCATTTTGCAATTGAGGAAATCACAGCTTAGAGAGGCCAAGGGATTTATTTGTTTAAGGTCACAACTGCTTTAATTAAGCTGAGATTCAAACCCAGGTCTGTTTCCAAAGCCTATGCCCTTAACCACTAATACATACTACATTACCATACCAGAATTTGGAAGTTGATAACAACTCTGCTTAGTTGATGAAGCACCTTGCAAGTTAGTTATCGTAGGTAGACTCGCATGCACTGTTAGAGGCACTGCAGGGAGGATTCCTGTATCCTCTGGGAGGCTGTCTCTAGGTGGCCAATAAGGTTACATTTTTTCATTCATCCATCCATCCATCCATAACCAACTATCCATCCAAATTCAACCACCCATCCAGCAAACCATTCAACTACCTACCTAGCAAAGCATTCAGTGGCCTATCATCCAAAAAAAACAACCATCCATCCATTCATCCATCCCCTCAGCCATTATCCTCAAAGCAAATCATCCATGTGTCCATTCTTCCAACCAACCATCACCTCACTGATCCATGCAATATTAAGTTAGCCTCTACTACACAGCCAAGTACTATGCTCGGTACTGGAAAAATAAAATTTGGGGGGGGGGGGAACCATTGCCTCTGAGTTGCTCTCAGCCAACTGGGAAAAACAGAAGACGAACTCAATTGCATTAGGATAGAAGTGTGCTCTTGGAGGGTGAGGAAGGAGTGAAAAATCTGCCTGCCAGGGATTGAAGGGACCTTAGAGAATTTAGCCGAAAGCTTCTGAGCCCATTTCGCCACGCGCTTTTCTGATGGGTCCTGATGTCTTTGGCTCCTTGGCTGTTCAATCAGTAGCTGCGAGCCTGGAGGTAATTATCATCTTGCTTCTGGCTGAAGGCAGACTGGGCAGCAACCAGAGTGTTATTCTAACCAACCTCTAATCTTCTCTCCAAACCAATCACAAATACACTGGGCTTTCCTGGTGATCACAGGTGAGAGCTGTGCCTGGAAGGATCATGTCCCTTTAAATACTCACACAACAACCCATCCATCCATAACAATCCATCCCCGAGTCCTTAAAACCTCCTACTTGTCAGTCCTGGACAAAGCCTGCAGCACAAAGGCATATGGGACACGAGCCTTTTCTCACAAGTGGATTATGAATGAATTAGGAACGTATGAATCCAAAGTAAAAAGATAGTAACATAAGAGAAAAACTTACATTCTTTTTCCCACGACTGCAGCCCAGGGGCAGCGTACTGGTCTCTGCCAGGCTGGCTATACCCTCTCTGTCTCCTTTGGAGACTCTTTATCAAACAAAGAGAGGACTTTTAAAAACAATGGCTATGTGTGCCACTTTTTTCTACCAGGATTTCACTGGGTGATTTTGCAAAGGTCTAAATATGGTCCAGACACTGTATGTTATAGGAAGTCCACTCTGGAGGGCTCCTGCTGGCACTCTGATAATACTGCTCACCCTTGGCCCAAGGTCTCTGGGTGACAATGGTCTGGAGTTCCTAGCAAGTGAAGCTTATGGGACCTTTGGGGACAGCCCTTGTTCTCCAGCCATGGATGTCACTTGCCATGTTGCTAAATGACTGAGTGGATGAATGAAGGCATTCTGGAGACTGGCTGCTCTGGTCCAGAGGAGCTGACGTCATCTGAGTGCCTGCTGTGCACCAGCACTGTGCTAGGGGCTCTGTGTGGGTCATTACTTGGCTCTGGGAGGAATGCACGGTCATGGTCGACGCTCAGAGAGGTCAGTGCGTTTCCCCAGGATCACACAGTGAGTGAGGACAGAGGCAGAAATAAAAACCCAAATTCAGCCCTGCGACTTCCACCTGCCCTCTGCTGCACTGGAGAGCTGGAGATAAGGGGCAGTGAACACCACTGGTCTCTAAAGGGACTTGGGTGTTGATGTTGAGAAAAGCTTTTTGTAACGTCTCTAGGGTTTTAGAAAGCAGGGCAGATTCACAGACAGACAGACACAGACATGGACAGTTCACTTCAAGGAGAAGGGGGAGGAAGGAGCACTGGGAAATCAAACACTGTCACTCCAGCTGCAGAGCCTCCCGGACGTACATCGTATAAAGTCATCCTTGGGTCAGACAGTCGGTCTAGGGAGCAGCAAAGTGAAGAGGGAATAAAAACCCAAGAGTTCTTCTGGAGCACAGCTATTCTGAGGATAAGGGTGGGTGGGAAGACAAAAATATCCACAGAAAGGAGACTGAGGGAGAGATGGAGATGGGGGTGAGAGGCAGAGAGAGAGAGAGAGAACAAACAGGGATGCAGAGAGGCCACACACATACTGAGAGAAAAGCAGAGAGACCTGCAGACAGACAGGAGGACCTCCCGCTCCCTGACCTATGCAGGGAGAAACACACAGAGAGACTGACACAGAAACGCAGAGGAAGTCAAAGACACACAGATATAAATAGAGACAATACATATAACCAGACACATACAGCATGTCAGGAGAGACAGGGCAAGTGGGGAGCCGCACTGGAAAGGCTGGACCCCCTCGACCGCAGAACTTTGCAGCTGTCCTTAAAAACAAAGGCCAACAAAAACTCCAGACTCAGAACCAGAATCTCCTCCAGGCCTGAGACACTGCCTGGCCCCTTCCCCTCTCCGGGGTCTACCTCCATCCCTCATACACCTGCCCTCCCCTCTCCCCCAACCAGCCCCGTCCACCCGTGAGCCCAGCGATGCAGGAAGAAGATTAAGCCCAGCGGGCTAAGGGCTTTGCCTGGGGACCCAGCAAAGGTGGCGGGACATTCTCCAGCTGGCTCCAGAACCACAGTGGCAACGCTCCCCATGGCGGCACACAGTAGGGCCCTGATGTGTTTTCCCGAAGGAACAAGAGAATGAATGAGCGAGTTTTCTGCCCAAGTTGCAGCAGGGAGTGGGTGTGGCTGAGCCGCACGGTGCCCTCTGCCCGCTGCCAATAACCAGCTTTCTATTTTCGCTCCACACCCCTGGCTCCTGCATTGACCTTTCCGGCAAGCTGCTCTGACACAAGGAGGCTGGAGAGGACAACAAACCACCCCGGCCACCGCTTCCGGGACTGCGGTCCTGAGAAGCACACGGCCTCCTACACCGGGATCTTCAGTGGGCTGTGGCGAGGTTCCCAGCACGGGCAGGAACTGGGGAAGTGGGCTCTCCCCGACCCTGCCGGGGGAAGTGGGGGCTGGCACGGCTCGGCCAGGGAGGATGTGGCAACAAGTGTCACAGCGTTCAATACACATGCCCCTTGACCCAGTAACTCCGCTCCTAAGAATCTATCCTGGGGGAAGGAGAAGGCAAACATGCAGGTCTCCATGGATAGGCTGCTCTTTGTTCATTTAGTCACTCATTCAGCATCTCCTCTAGTCCTGTCAGTGGACACAACACAGTCCTTTCCCCAGTGCTGCCTAGGCTAGTGGGGTAGAAAGTCAGTATGAAAAAGTAAGCAAATAGCCAATACAGCTGCAAATAGTGATAAAGGGGATGAAGAAAAAAATTTAAGCGTGTTAAGGGATAGGATGTTTTGGCTATGGTGGCCAGACGCAGGCTGATGTGAAGTGGATCCACTTGGACAAGCTCTGAGTGAACTGAGGGAGTGAGCCATGCAATTATCAGGGATGGAGGAGGATTCTGGGTAGCTGGCATAGCAAATGCAAATGTCCTGGGGCCTCCATTTCAATAGTGTTTATAATGGTCCAAAATGGGAATCGACCCAAGGGTCTTAGTAATACTCGTTGATTCAGAACACCGTCTATAATATATCAAGCCAAAGAGAAGTCCTGCCATGCAATCTATGACAATTTAAAAGACATGCACCCAAATATTAACAGAGGGTCAGATGGTGGCATGACAGTTTTCATTTCTTCTTTATACTTTCCTGTGTTGTCTGCGTTTTGTAAGACAAATTAGTTTCATAATAAAATACAACAATAAAGGGGATGCTTATTGATAATTCTAATACCAGTTGTTTATTGAGTGCCTATTGTGTGTTAAGCAATTTCTGGGCATGACTTTTTTTCTTTTTTACTTCTATCCAAACCTCTGCAAGAAAGAGTTGTTGTCTTCCTATTATACGACTGAGGCAGCTGCAGCTCAGAGAAGTCCCAGCTCGGAGGTGGCTGAGTCTGAACAGGGCTAGTCTGAGATGCCAGAGCCCTGTCAGGACCGCTATGCTTGGTCAACTGTCCCCATCTCCCAAAGAGGAAACTGTTCCTAGAAGAAGCATGTCAGTTGACTTTTTCTCAGCTTGCAGGACAGATAACAATGACACGTGGTCAGAGCTATGTGTGTCTTGTGTCTTTACAGGCTGAAACCCAACACTGCCCAGCTCCTAAAAATAAGGCTATGAATTCATCACACAAAACAGAACATAAGTGGAAGAGTCAGAGTGATTAGAGGCAGCAGGAGAAGATGACTTCAGACAAATGTTGAAAAGCTGGGGTTGTGGGAAGAATATCAATATATTCTGGCCATGCAGGTGCAGAGGCCAAGGATGGGGACTCAGAGAGAGCTCTGCCAAGGAGCTGGCTAGGCCACCCTGGGCCTGTTACTCAAGTTGTGTATTTCTCTTTATCATCATGGCTCAAATAAGGATTATGCCAACCTTGGGCTCCAAAGAGATGGTGAAGATAAAGGTACTTTGTAAGGGTCAATGTGTTGTACAAATGTCGTGGTGTTGGTGATGATCATGCTTGTGGCACCTTGTAGGAATATGACTGGGGAGGAGAAAGCAGGTGCAGGGGTTAAGAGCGTGATCTTGGATCGGTTAAGCCACCTTTCCAAGCCTCAGTTTTCTCACCTGTAAAATGGGTATGTCAGCCTCACAGAGTCTGCCTCACGTGGACGTTCATGTCCATTACTGAGCACAGGCCTGGCGTGTAGTAACCGCTCAGTAGAGAGATGGTAAGTCTCATCACTATCAGTGTTACTGTCATCATTTCTATTTGGCTGTTCATCCTCAATGATCAGGATCAAGTCTGGTTTAACCAGAGGGCTGGCCCGGTTGGTTCTGGCGTTCCACCTCCAGGCCGCACAGGTTCCCAGAGCTGTGTCTACACTGGCGCCTACTGCATGCAAATAAACATCCACACCCAGAATTAACCTCTCCAGCGCTCGCCTCAGATCACAATGAATAGCAAATGCGAAACGAAGGAGCTTCTTGACCAGAATAGTTATTCCACCAACAAAGCCCTATTTATACGCTGAAAGGGCCTCCTTCGGCTGCTGCCAGGGGATCTTTCTGACTTGGTTCCAGATAAGAAGGGTGGCTGGGTCTTGGAAAGGGAAATGGTGGAGACGAGGTGTGTGCAAATGGGGCTTGGGTCAGGAGTGCGCCCCGCTCCCTGCGGCCAGGGAGGAGTGGGCTCTGCGTCTCAGAACTGGGTCGTGCTCTGGCTCATCACCGCAGGGCTTCGGAAAGACACTTCTCTGATCCTCTATAGAGGAGTTAGTCATATGGTAGTTCTAGTTTTGACCTTTTGAGGATCCTCCACACTGTTTTCCATTGCGGCTACAACACGTTGTGTTCCCACGTGGATAAACGCAGAGGGCACGGTGCTGAGTGAAACAAATCAGCCACAGAAAGACAAATACTGCGTGATTCTGCTCGTAGGACCCTAATATCTAACACGGTCTGATTCATAGAATCGAAAGGTGATGGCCAGGGGCTGAGGGGTCAGGGAGATGGGCACAAAGTTACAGGCAGGCCAGGTGAACGAGCTCTAGACATTTGTGTACAACGTCACGTCCACAGCCGACAGGACTGGACTGTGCACTTAAAAGTGCGTTAAGAGGGTGGACCTTGTGCCAAGTGTTCTTACCAAAATACAACAAAATTTTTGAAAAATAAAGAGGGATGAGCAATCCATTCCTGACCTCACTGGGCAGCACGGTGACTCATGTTTGTGGATGAGACACGGTTTCAGACTGGCAGCAAGCCCACTGCAGGGAGCGGGACTCAGGTCATTGGAGGAGAAGGTCTGACAGGATCTAGGTTCTTTGCCAGACTTGGGCCAAGAGGCCTTTTTCCCACTGGGGAATTTCAGTTCAGAGTTCTGGTGATCAGAACCTGAGAGAAGCCCCTCCTCTCAGGGGGTTGAGAAAAGGTGGTACTGGGCGGCATACCGAGGCCCACAACAAGTCTGGGTCCAAATCCTGCTTCTGCTGTGAACCAGCTGTGGGGCCCAGGGCAAGCCATTTCCTTTTCCTGGTCCCACAGACTTCAGAACAATAATGATGTCTAGGGCATCCTCAGCCCTAAGCACCAGGCATGCATGATTTCATCACTTAATTTTCCCAAGGTCTAAGGAGGTGGTACCATGATTATAACCCCCATCTCACCACGGAGGATTCTGAGGCTAAGAGGTACCAGGTAACTAATGACAAGTTACCCTCTCTGGCGAGTGCCAGCACGGAGACAAACACTCGGGTCACCAGACTCCAAAACCATGTTCTATTCTGCCAGATCAGGAGATAACATTTCTGTGGTCTGGGATGCTAACCTGATTGTGGAGTTCATCACTGTATAGAAAACTGCCCTCCTTTGAGAGAGGGTTGGTTTGTGGTCCTCCCTCCTTCCCTCCCTCCCTTCCGTTTTCAGCTTTATGGATGTGTAATTGACATATAAAACTTAAGCTACTTAAAGTGTACACTGCGGTGATTTGAGATCCATGCACACTGTGAAGTGATTCCTCCGCGTCTAGTTAATCAACTTACCCACCACTTATTTATTTGCTTGTTTATTTATTTTGGGGGTGAGAACCCTTAAGCTCTACTCTCCTGGCAACTTCTAGTCATACAATATCAGGTACCAACTATCGTCACTATGTCATCCATTAGGTCCTTAGGCCTTCTTCATCTTATTGCTGACAGCTTGTATCCTTTGCCACCCTCTCTACCTTTCCCCTAATCTCTGGCGATCTTTTTCCACTCTCTGTTTCTAAAAGTTTAACTTTTTTTTTTTTAAGAGTCTACCTATTAGTGATGTCATGCAGGGTTTGTCTTTCTCTGTCTGGCTTATGTCACTTATCATAATGCCCTCAAGTTCCACCCATTTCCTTCTTTCTTGCGGCTGGATAATACCCGCTGTATACACGCACTACGTCAGGGTGGCTTTCTTGATGGCTGTCAGGTCCCCACGAGCCAAGGCAGAGGTTTTATGTCTCTTGGCATGCCGTCCCTCCACCCTGGCTCCAGGGAGGGGCCCTCGGTGAGTAAATGAATCGAACTGATGGATTAAGCCAGACAGCTCCATCCACGTTCAGGGCCCAGGAGGCTGAGGTGGAAAACTCAGGCCCGAGCTGTGGCACAGGACGGTCTCCACTCACCCAGTGAGCTGGCTGGGGGGTGGGTCCCCGCTCCTCCTTACACAGGAGCCCCAGGCCTCCTTGGGAGGAGCCAGGCAAGTGCCCGGTCACCTCTCTGACATCAGGACTGCTGCTGTGAACTCAGTGCCGTCACGGTCACCACCAACCTGGCCCGATGAGCCGTGAGGGGAGCTCTTCAGCAGGGATGGAAGAGTCGAGAGAGGGGGAGCTGAGACGACAAGTTCCAAGGATAAAGCTGGCCAGGCCAGCACCACTTCGGGGCTCAGGAGAAACAACCCTTTCTCTGCAAAGCCATCCCTGACCCCCTTCCCTATCTCTTCCTGCCCCTCGGCCCCTCCCAGGCCTTCCAAGCATCCTGCATTTCTTTTTTCTTTAAATTGTGGTAAAATACACATGACATAAAATTTACCATCTTAATCATTTTTGAGCATACAGTTCAGTAGTGTGAACTACATTCACATTGTTGTGCAACCATCACCACCATCCACCTCCAGAACCTGTTCATCTTGCAAAACGGAAACTCTATATCCATTAAACAATAACTCCCCATTCCCCAACCCCAGCCCAGGAGGCTACCGTTCTACTTCTTGTCTCTATGAATCTGAATACGCTGGAGACCTCATGAAAGTGGTATCACATAATACGTGTTCTTTTTGCAAGTGGTTCCTTTCATATACCAGAATGTTAAAGCATGTGGCAGAATTTCCTTCCTTTTTAAGGCTGAATAATATTCCATGGTATGGATAGACCACATTTTGTGTATCCATTCACCTGTCAGGGGAAGGCTGAATTACTTCCACCTTTTGGCTCTTGTGAATAAAGCTGCTATGAACATGGGTGTTTAGATACCTCTTGGAGACCCTGCTTTCAATTCTTTTGGGTCTACACCCAGAAGTGGAGTCACTGGATCATATGGTAACTCTACTTTGATTTACTTATTTTTTTGAGGACTCCATCCTGCACTACTGAACACAGCCATCCCGTGTAGGGCCCAGCCTGGGTCTGCATCCTGAACCCACCACTTATCACAGGCCTCTTGGCCGCTATGTGCCTCTGTTTTCTCATCTGTCAATGAGTCCTCATCTCTGAGGGATGCTGTGAGGACTAAAAGCTGTAACTCAGGCAAAATCTGGTCATACAGCTCACAGGGGGAAGCCAGCTGTTAAGCCCAAGTGGGGTGATCCTGGAGCCCTTGCCCAACTCACTGGAACTTCTAATGGTTCACACGGCTTGGGGGAGGGGCAGAACCTGACCTTGAGGACTTCAGAGCTGCTGTTCTTTCCAACGGAAGATTTACACGGCTCACACACGGGACATCAAACGGCACTAAGCAGAGTGGGACAGTGGTCCCCTTTTCAGTTCTCATCTAGCCCTTCTGATTAGCCAGCCCAGCAAGGGAGTCTCAGGTCAATCGGACTCGTCAACACACTCTCTTCCTGAACCTCCTCCTCCCACAAGGGGAGGCCTGCCCACAGGACCGGCGCCTCTGGCAGGCAAGAGAGGTAACCGCGAGCACTGAAGACTACAGTCGTGATTTCACCGGCTCCTTGACATGGCTCCTGTCTCTATGGCAAGAGAGAGCCAGGTTTCCACCTATGGCAGAGATGTAAAATGACTTCCAAAATGACTTCAGTAAAAATGCAAGTGAGTCTACTGCACTGAAAGCATCATGAGAATAACAGGGCAGGTGGAAGGTGGATATGGCAAAACTGTAGGTGGGAGATGCGTGAAGGAAACTCTTGGGGAATGTTAATTAGACGCCATAAGCTGGCTTCCCAACAAGCAGGTGCTGAGTTTATTAAACAAAGGAGGGCAAGAGAAGGCCAGGCACAGACTGATGCCCAGGCAGTCCCGTATTTCGTGGAAGGACTTGCAGGTCAGATAATATTTGCTTTCCAGGCTTCCAGGGCTCAGAATGGTTTTGTTGGGAATTTTCTGGGGTGCTTCTGGGAGACCATCTTCCAGCTACACAGAGAAAGATAGAGGCAGGGGTCTGCTGAGAAACATTGCCCATTTGATTTGCACTCCAATTTGTTGAGCATTTAATAAAGTTTTTTGCACAAACTTTTTACCTCTCATAGCAATGCTGCATATAGAAATGATCTCCATTTATGGATAACCGTCTCAAGCTCAGAGAGGGTAAGGAACTTGCCCAAGGTCACGGAGCCAGGAAATGGAGAAGAGATGAAAAAAACCAAAAGATCTGACTTTATATACCATGCTCCACGACCAGACTTTGCCTGGCAAGAATCTGGGCATCCCTGTCTCCACTCAGGCTCCCACTGCTAAGCTCGCCTGGACCCAAAGCATCAGATTCCCCGAATGGCTTTGAAACCACTGTCTTCTCTAGGCTGGGGTTTCTCAGCCTGGGCACGATTGTTATTTGGTCCCAGATAATTCTGTTGTAGGAGGTGAGGACTGTCCTGTGCATTGTTGGATATTTAGTTATATTCCTGGCCTCCACCCACCAGATACCAGCAGAAGCCTCCCAGTTGTGCAAAGCAAACATGTCAGCTGTCATTGACAAACACCTTCTGGGAGGAGGGGAAAATCGCTCTAGACTGAAAGCACTGCTTTAAAACAGAAGTTCTCAAACTGTGGTCTCCGACCAGCGGCACCAGCCTCACCTGGGACCTTGCTGGAAAAGCGGACTCTGTGCCACCCCACCCTCCTTGTGAAGCAGAAACTCGGCAAGTGGGGCTCAGCAATCTGGTTAAACAAGCTGGTGTTTGGAACCACTGGCCCAGGCTAGTGATTCTCAACCCTGGCTGCACATTAGAATCACCTAAATGCCTTTTAAAAACAAGCCAAAACAAAAACCAAAACCCATGCCCTGGCCCCACCCCCAAGAAATAATCAATTACTATGGTGGGTGTCAGTATTGACAATTTTGTCAAGCTCCCCAAGGGATTGCACACGCAGTCAGGGCTGAGAACCACATTTTGTACCTTCTTTTCCTTTCGACCTCCTTTGGAAAACTGCATCTCTCGAGGTGGAAAGTTTTACCCAGATACACTTCTAGGTGCCACCTCCAATGCTCATGGCCTCCTGCTCTGCTCGAGACCCAAGGCTAGCTCACTCGGTGTATTTCTCCTGCTCTGAGAAAGGTCTCCCTCCATCCCTGACCAAGCACTCAGGAGATCTTCCTGCTCACTGATTTTTTTCTGCCCCACCTCATTCAAGTCTGGAGTTATTAAACCACAGCCCATGGCTGAACTGACTTATTGATTTTATTGTCGAGAGCCCTGGGATAGTCTAATGATGTACTGCTCAATAAATGGGAACTGGTGGGAGAGATACTGACGGCGGATGGGGTGTTTCGCCGCAATTCACTGGGTCCCAGTCACTTCACCTGCTACCCAAAATCTGTGAAAGCGCTGTGCGGAGGCCCTGCAAGCTCTTGTCTGTCCTTGTGGTGTTACTTTTCCCAAGAGTCAAGAGGGACAAACAGCTACTAAGGTGTGCCAGGCCCCGAGTAGAGTGTTTTTAAACAGATAATTATCTCAGGAGATAATTCTTACAGCAGACCTTGGAGGGAGGTATTCTGATGATTCCCATTTTACAGATAAGAAAGTTAAGACTCAGTGATTACGTGATCTGGCCAGCTAATGTGCAGGAATTGGGATCCAAATATCCATGTGTCAGTCGCTAAAATGAAGGCTTTTAACCCCTGCTATGGTGTGAATGTTTGTGCGCCCCCCAAATTCATACGTTGAAAACCTAACCTCCAGTGGGATGGTGTTAGGAGGTAAGGCCTTTGGGAGGTGATTAGGTCATGAGGGTGCAGCCCTCATGAATGGGATTAGTGCCCTTATAACAGAGCCTCCAGAGAACTCCCTCATCCTTCTGCCATGTGAGGACACAGGGAGAAGACAGCTGCCTGTGAACCAGGAAGCAAGTCCTCACCAGACACTGAATCTGCTGGCACCTGGGACATTGTAGCCTTCAGAATCATGAGAAATAGATTTCTGTTGTTTTTAAGCCAGTCAGTCTGTGGTATGCTGTTACAGCAGCCCAAATGGATGAAGGCAACCCCTAAGCTAAACTGTGCAAGGAAACAACAGCTTCTAATGTATGTGAGCAACCTTTCAGATGGTTTTGGTGCAGCTTAATATTTCACACATTTTCCCCCCGTCTCGAGCAGTGTTCCTCAACAGAGACTACCGGCATTTGGGGAGAGACAATTCTTTGTTGGGTGGGGCTGTCCCATGCATCAGAGGACATTTAATATCCCTAGTGCCCCAAACAGCCCCTTCCCTTGACATTTCCCAGCACCCCCTAGGGGATCAGTGTGGTTGTTGCTTGAGGACCACTCATCTCACTGGGAGGCAGAAGATTCCCTGCCAAGATGTCAGGCTTCATTTTTTGGCGACCTGGGAAGTCCCTCTGGAAAGGCAGCAGGGCAAGTGGAAGGAAGTCTGGCTTTGCAATCAGAGAGACCTGGGTTCCAACCATAGCTCTTCACTCATGAAGTCTGTGAGGTTGGGCAGGTGATGTCTCCTCTCTAAGATTCTAGTTCATCATCAGGACAACAAAGGTAAATATTGACTCCTCCCTCACGGGCAGGGACCCATGGAATCATGTGCTCAGAAAAGTGCCTCGTACAGAGCAGCGGCTCTTAACCTGGGCGACGTTGTCCATGCCACCTGCTGTCCTTGAGGGACTCTTCCCAAAGTCCAGATCCACAGAGCCCACAGACATTAAAAAAAAAAAAATGCTGTGTTCTATGCCACTAAGTTTGGGATTTTTTTTTTTTACTTAGAAGTCATAACTGGAACAGTCCCTTATGACATGCCAGGCAGGCAGCATCCTGGGAGTGAGTAATAGAATAACACACGTGCCTCTGAGGAGCAGACCTTTCTAAAGGGAAGACAGACAATAAACACGTAAGTATTTCCAAGACCATTTCCACGATATGAAGAAAATTAAATGGTGGCCGTCATTACTATTACCTTAAATAGTGACACGCAAATGCTGCATTCTGTTTCTCTTCTCCCCCTTCCAGCTCACTGCCCGCTGCACTCACCCAGTGTCCCTTTCCAGGAAGCTGCAGTGTAGCTTAATATTATCAAACCTCGCTTTGGTTCCTAACTATTCTGTTCCCTTTCCAAAGATATGATTTGCTACGAACTGAATTGTATCTTTCACCCAGATTCCTATGTTGAAGCCCTAGCCCCCACGTGACTGCACTGGAGATGGACCTTTAAGGAGGTGATGAAGGTTAAATGAGGTCATAGGGTAGAGACCTGATCTGATGGGATTAGTGCCCTTATAAGAAGAGACACCAGACAGCTTGCTCTCTCTCCGCCCTGTGAGGTCACAGAGAGATGGCAGCCTGCAAACTCTCACCAGAACCGAACCAACTGGCACCCTGATCTCAGACTTTTGGGCTCCAAAATTGTGGTAAGTTTCTGTTGTCAAAGGCATCGAGTCTGTGGTATTTGGTTACAGCACCCCAAGTGGACTAATGTATCACTTAAGGAGGTCAAAGGATGCATCCCTTGGACTAAGAGCTGCAGGTTGAATCAGAAGTTAACTACGTACAAGGGCGAGGGGAGAGGAAACAGCATATGCAAAGGCCCTGGGGTGAGAGAAAGCAGGGTCAATGAGGGGACTTAAAGAGGGGCCAGTGTGGCTGGAGCACAGAGGCCATGAAGAAGCACAGGGTGAGATGGGGATGGGAAGACAGCCCAGGCCCTATGCCGGGTCTTGGGTACCAATTTTAAGGGCTGCAATGGAAGAGAGTGATGAGCCATCACAAGGGGCTTACTGTCGATGGCTGAGGAGTGGATGGCAGGTAGGACCCACAGGTGGGATGGCTTCAGAAGCATGGCTTACGGGTGGAGAGGGGAGCCCCGTGCCCTCGTGCAGTCTAAGGCTTGAGGTGTCGAGAACACCTGCTCCCTCCACACTCCCCGCCTGTCTGACCTGCCAAGAGCCTTCCTGTCACCCAACACGTTCATCTCTGTCCTCCTCTCTCTTCTCCTCAAAGTACTCGCAGGCTCAATAAATCCTGTCCCAGAAAAACGCAGGGACTCATCTGTTTTTATTATAAATGGAGCCGCTGGGTGAGGGAACAACTCTTATTTACTTCCCCAGAAAGGGTTTGGAGAAAATCACAGGTTTATTTTCTCCAACTCTCCAAGGACTAGAGGAGTAACACTCTCAAGTAACAGGTCATTAATTAAGGCCAAATGGGTTGGAATTTTCCTAATAAAAATCCTTACAGTAATCACATTAAGGGCCATTAACGCTGCCTCCTGATCATAAACCATGAATGTGTTCTGCAGGTGCCGTCCATTTAAAAAGGGACATTTCCCCCAATTGTCACCCATTCATCACGTTAATGCTGTCACGTCAGGTACCACATACAGGAGTAATGACACAGGCTCACATCTGTGCGGTGTTTGCTCCGCGCTGGCCACTAGGCCGAGCCCTGTTCACGTATCACCTAATTCAGTCTTTGCAGGAAACTTAGGAGGTGAGCGCCGCTCTCCTGCCCGCTTTCCAGATGGGGAAACTGAGCCACAGAGGGAGAGAGGTATTTGCCCAAAGCCCAACAGCTAGGAGGTCATGGAGCTGGGCTTTGAAGCCAGGCAACCTGATTCCAGAATCCTCTGCCATCCCACCTCCTGGGAAATAAGCAGCAGGTGGGTCCTCCTGGCCAACCCCAGGGCTAATGGGCTGTCCAGTTTATTTCAATAGCAAAAGTCAAACCAATACAACATTAGGTTTTGGTTCTACAGGGCAGAGATTGTGTTTTCCTTTACTTCTGCCTCCCCGAGGCCCCGCCGAATGTCTGATGACAATGCCAGAAGCACCCAGGACATGCTGAGTAAGTTTCCATTAAAGGAGGAAATAGGTATCAAAACACACACGCAAGAGGGCTCACGGCAATGGGTACCAGAGCATCTCATGTGCACTTGGGATCATGACGGACATCACTCCCTGCACCAGTGAGACCCGGGCACGGGGACACAGCGCCCTGACTGGAGATCACGGCACCTGGGAGCTGCAGTTCCTGAGACAGAGCCCGTTTTTAACCCCGCCTAGCTTCACTCCTTTGCCTGCCTGTTCTGGGTGGTTTCTTGGGTTTCTCTGTTTACACAGATAAACATTGCAGAAAATTCAAGCCTACAGAACAATATGAAGAAAAAAAAAGAAAAAAGTTCAAATAGTACAGCACCCAGATACCACCGCTGTTAACATTTCAGTGAATGTTTCCTATATGTTTTTATACACACACATTTTGTATCATCAAGGATGTTCTGCTCTGTCCTGTTCGTTCTCTTTTCAGCAACATGCCCTTGACATCTTTTCCATGTTAGTGAAAACAGGTGATGCTTCCTCTCCTTCCTTCGCAATTACTTCCTGAGCACCTGCCAGAAGTAGCGACCCCGCCTGGTGCTGAGGACGCACAGAAGAACCAAAAAAGATATCAGATTTGTCTTCAAGGAGCTTAAAGTCCAGTGGGGGGCAGGTGAGAACAAACATCTTCTACAGAAGGTGTTTAATGCAATGAAGGAAAGGCACAGGGTGCCAGGAGGAGGAAACAGGGTGGGGGACCTAATGCAGACCAAGTCTTCAGACTTCTCTGAAGAAGGAACCATGAAACCCAGATCGGAAACATGAGGAAGACGGAGCCAGGTAAAGGGGTGGGGGGTTGTCGTTTCAGGCAGAAGGCAAGCCATGAGTCAAGATCTCAAAGAGGCAAAATTTGTACTTCGAAGAATTAAAAAAATTATGGGGGGACCTCTGTTTGGCTTTTTACTTTCTTTGGCTGTATTTTTGAAATTTCTGTAGTGTAACAACAAAAACATAGTGAAACCATAATGAAGGGTCGGTCAGTGCTTTCTTGAATGCCTCCAAAGACAGGAGCCTCAGTGCCTTAGACAGCAGCCTGCCACACTTGTGGAGTGCTGAGGCTGAGCTGTTTTCTTTCCAAAACACACCTGCCAGAAGATTTCACCCGTTGGTCCTAATTCTACCTTCAAAGGTAGCACTGTGGCTTCTGCTGCGGACCAACCTCTCTAGTACATGAAAACTGTTATTAAGCAGTTACACTCTGCACCCCAACCCCTGCCATCACCCTCCAATCCAGACTCCAGCTCATTTCACTTTACTCCAGCTACACTTAGGGTGCCTGTTCCCTTTGTCACTTTCCTTCCTGAGAGTGACTGGACGTCAGAAGGCTGTGGCAGACATCTCCGGCACCAGCACAGTCTAAGATCACCGTAAAAAAAATTTTTTTTTTAAGTCTCCCAAGTGTAAGCCAACACAATTCACTCATTCGATACATAATCATAAGTGCCATGAGTGCTGCACCCTGGGGTGGGGGGCGGCGCACCACAGGATGGACACAAGTGCACCTCGTTTCACTGTGCTTTGCAGATACTGCGTTTTTGACAAATTGAAGGTTTGTGGCAACCCTACGTCGAGCCAAGTCAGTCGGGGCCACTTTCCCGGCAGCATTTGCTCACTTCGTGTCTCCGGGTCACATTTTGGTAATTCTTGCCAAATTTCAAACTTTTTCATTATTATTATATTTGTTATGGTGATTGGTTTGTGATCTGTGATCTCTGACATTGCTGCTACGACCCACTGAAGGCTGAGATGATGGTTAGCAGTTTTTCGCAATAAAGTAGTCTTTAATTAAGGCATATACATTGTTTTCTGGGGGCATAATGCTAACTGCGTACTTAATAGACTATATTATAGTGTAAACATAGTTTTCAGATGCCCTGGGAAACCAAAAAAATTCATGTGACCTTGCTTTATTACGAGGTTTGCTTTATTGCGGTGGTCTGGAACCAACCCACAGTATCTCCAAGGTCTGCCTGTACATCACTTACTTGAGAAATACTTACCATATGGCTGCTACTGGGAGACAGACTGAGGGGTCCGGCATGGACCAGGTGGGCACAATCTCCCTCCCAGAGAGTCTCTAAGTGAATGTGGAATGAACGCCAAGCTTGTCTTTCTCCCTTGGAGCTTCATGGCAGGAGAACCACTGTCTGCCATGGTGTCTGTGTTCATCAAGTCACCTAACTTGTTGGTTTGAGACTTCCTGTCTCAGTTGACCTTCCAACACCCCTTGATTAGCCTAGAAGACCCAAGAGACCCTGAGTTCTCAACCACGCCTTGGAAGGTTCCTTTAAGCCAGGGGGCTTCTGAAAATACCCTTCCGTATATGAGAACCTTATACATGAACTGGCAGTTAAGGCTCATCTGACGTGTGGACTAGACGTTAGACTAGAGAGCTCTAGGGGAAAGGAGAGTTGCAGCTTTTGAGACAGAAGGGGGTTAAGATAAGCCTTCGAGGAGACAGGACCCACACTACTGCAGCTTTGGAAGGCCACTGACAGTGACAACAATTTAAATTAAATTAAACTCAGTCGGCTCCAAAAGGAAACACGTGTAATGTTAATTTCATGGGTGCACCAATGTGTAAACTTAACAGATGATGCTTAAATGAGAGACAGAGAAATGACATTTGGTTAAATAATGCATCAGTGGGTAGAAATTTGTTGAAACTGTCATTGAAAAAAAAATTACAAGCACAACTGAAAGTTGAGCAACCTGTCACCCGGGCCAGGTCACCTGAGCGTTTTCAGTATAATGTGCTCGAGAGCGATGGCAGCTCGGGCTGGAGGCTGACTGGATGAGTTTAGGGGGCTCGGGCCAGTGTCCCTGTTGATGTTTGATGCCCTCCTGCTGGCCTGCGCAGACACAACCATCTGCTTCTCTTTCCAGCAACGACTGAAACCTCACCCAGGGCAGGAAGCGTGCCTGCACTTGCTGATTTCTTTGCTTTCTTAAAAGTAGCAGATGACACAAGATTTAAGGCATGTGAACATGGGAAAAGATGGGATTTCCTTTCTCTCTCTGACTCCCGGCACATAGTGGGCCATCAGGCAATAAATGTGGACTACGTGAATAATAGGGACATTCCTCTGCCTGCCTCCCCCGCATTACAGCTTCATGTTGGCCGTCATTACCGCTCCATCAGTAAAAGTCACCTCCAATTCACACTAGCCCTCTAACACATGTTGGTCTGAGGGTCCTTGTCCCTGTCCACTTGCCAGCACCCCTTTTTGATATTAACAGAGACTCATTCTTTGGTCAGTAAATCTGTAGGAAGCTGATTGATTGGAAACAAACAGGATGCTGACCCAAGAAACAATGTCTACATTGAACCTGCCAGAAATAGAACACTGATAAAAGCGAACATTTTCTTAAGCACTTACAATATGCCAGGCACAGGGTCAAGTGTGTATTTGATTTTTTAGTTCGTTCTGTTGCAATTTTCCCCCATTGCATCCTCACAAAACACAGTGAGGCAGCGACCATCATTAGCCTACTTTGACAGAGGAGGAAAAAGACAGAGAGGTCAAGTAACATGATCAAGGTCACATGGCTCGTGGCAGAGCTGAGACTTGAACCGAGGCTAATCTGATTGTAGAGCTGCTGTCCGCTTCTGCCTTAAGTGTATTGTGAGCCCATTTCAGACGGCAGATGGGGGAAGGAAGGTGACTTGTTTCTTGCCTCCGAGCCCTAGAATCTGTCAGTCAGAGCCATGCAAAGTTCTGCCACAGTAACGAGTATGCCCTCAAATCTCAGCCGCTTGACAAAACCAAGGCTTATTTCTCACTCATGTGCTGCTCTGGCAGCTCCCCCAAAATGTCTGTCCTCCAAGAGATGACGTGAGGACCCAAGCTGTTTCCTCTTCAACTCCCGCCATCTCACTCACAGGCCTCTCACTGCACACAGAGGAGTGAGGAGTTCATATCCATTCTACTGCCCTGGCCAGGAAGCCAACCATCATTTACACTCATGTCCCTATTAGGGAGACCCAGCTGCAGGACCCCACCCAGAAGCATGAGAGTGGGTAACAGAAAGGAGGATATGGGTCCCTGGGGAGCATTTAGAGCTTACAGCACAGAAACGTGGTGAGTGATGCTCTAAGCCAACCAGGGGCAATTCTGCCCCCTTCCCAGGGAACATCCAGCAATGTATGAAGACATTTTTAGTGATCACACCTAGGGGAGAGGGTGCTACTTGGATCTAGTGGGTAGAGGCCAGGGACGTTGCTAAATATTCTACCATGGGCAGGACAGCCGCCCAACAAGGAATTTATCAGATTCCAATTATCAAGTGCTGAGGTTCAGACATTCTGCTTGAAACCAGTGATTTGCAAAAGATTCACTGGGCAGCTTATTAAAAATGCAGATTCCTGGGCTCCTCCCCAGATGTCCCTCTCCCAGCAGTTCTCGCCGGGCTGTCTGGTGATGGTGATGACCATGCTATCTGTGGACCACATGCAAGGGAACCTCACCGGGAAAATGAGACGAGAACACAGAGGGTGAGTGGGAAGAGGTGCTGATGGAACGGTGCTGAGACACTCCCTGAACGTGTCAGGGTCAGTGAGAGACAGCTGTGCCAGGAAGAAAAAAAGCTGACATTTGTTAAGTGCCTCTCTCCGTCTCTCTTTCTCTCTCTCTCTCACAAGCCTTGAATTGCAGGGAACAAATTCTAAGACTAACCTGTCAGCCGATGACAACTAAATTACTAACCTTGCCTTCCCCTGTGCCCCACATCCCTGTCAGATACGCAGCCACATTAACAGAGGAACGTTTCCTGGAGGTGCATTTCCAGCATCGGGGAAGGTGACCCTTTTGCCGGAAAAGAGCCACGTGGTCGTGTGCTTCAGAGGGGCCAGGGGACTTGGGCTTGGCTAGAAATAACCCCGAGGGGAGGGAATCGAGAGCAGAGCAGCAGAGTGATCAGTGGTGGAGGCTCTTCAGCAAACCCATTTCTGCTTTCTCCTTACCACTCGTTAGAACCGACTTCCCAGCACCCTTTGCAGTTACGTCTGGCCAAACGGCTGCATTATATCTAACACAAAGCAAGTGTAAGTACGGAGCACGGGTTTCAGCTTTGGTCCGTGGGTGCCCCCTGCTCACACTCCTCCATACCTTCCCGCCTCCACTTCTGGATGCAGAAAGGCAAGGTCACCTGTATATTGATGCTGGTGGAGCCACAACACTGAGGGGGCCTGCATCCCTCAATTGCTCCTTGGAGGGGAGCCGGTTTCAGGAACATCCAGTTTGGACGGCAGACGATGGAGAGAGAAGCCTCCTTCGTGTCTGAGGCATCATACGTTACTGGGTCCGTTTGTTACAGCGGCAAGTGTTGTCCTCAGTAGTATACTGACTGCACACTGGGTTCTGAAAACAGAAAGGGCTAGGGCCACCTGCTAGCAGTGTGATCTGAAGAAGTTACAAGAACCTCTCAGAGCCTAATTTCCAGGGGTAATGGAAATTAAATACTTGGTGGGATTAACCTGTATATTTTCATTAAAGGGGGTGACATACAGTAAGCATCCAGTGACTGGTAGCTATTACGTATGCTCTCAATGCCCGCCTGTCAGCCACCAGTCAGGGGTACGAGGGGAAGGCAAGGCACTGAGCCAGGCAGAGGCGCAATCGTTTAGTTATTAGGCTAAACCTTCCATATGGTGCTTGAATGAACACATGACTGCACGAACAGCCTTCACCAGTATCACCTTCTGTAAGGACGAAGCATGTGCCGGCCTAACCTCCCGTCAAGGCTAAGATCCACTGTGACTCAGCTGCTTTCCTTCCCCAGTCTGAGCAGAGTGCCGGGTGCAAAAGATCACTGAGTACATGTCTGCTCGCTACCTGATGCCGGGAACTACTACCATTTAGAAAACACGGACTTAATTACTTACACCTGGGCAATTTATTCAACATTAGATCCCAAGTGCTTAGCCCGGAGCCTGCCACAGAGTGTATACGGATTCAGCATTTATCCAATAAATTTCTATTATTTTTTCTGACACAAGCAAACTTCATTTATTATTTTACATCCCTCAAAAAGTCTGGTGTCAGCTCCTGGAATAAGACTGACAAAAGAGGACCATACATATTTATTTATTTATTGACGAGAGGGAAGGAAAAGGATGTTGGGGAAATGGGGAAGTGACAAGTACAAATCATTGTATCAGCTCAAAAAGAAATGCACTTTAATATTTCAGGCCAGGCAGGCCTCTCTCTGCGCACTGGCTCTGTCTCTTACTTGCTCTGTGGCTTGAGCAAATGACTCAATCTCTTGAAGTCACCTCAGCTTTCAAATCTGTACAATGGGTGTAGTGGAGACAGCAAACCAGTCATCAAAATCCCTTCTCCCCTTTGTTCTACACAATTATAGACGGCTGTCCAGCTGGGATAGCATTTCTGAGCCCCTCTTGCAACCAGGTGGATGAGGCCCCTCCTGCTTTAAGACAGGGCTCAACGTTGGCCTCTGTAAGAGGCCAGGACAGCTGACACTTTGGGCTTTGTGGGCCACGCGGTCTCTCCTGCAACTCCTCAACTCCGCCCTTGTATGAGAAAGCAGCCCCGGACGACACCTAACCAAATGCACGTGGCTGCATTCCAGCAAGACCTGACTTACACCGCAGGGGTGGGTTGGATTTGGCTTGTGTGCCGTAGCTGACCAACCCTTGGTTTAAGAAAGCTCAGTCTCCCAAATATAGTCCCCAGCCTTCCAGAAAGAGCCATCTGATTAGACATTCTGCCCTGCGTGTCCTTGTAAGCCACCAACTCTTATAAAACACACACATACATATGTGTACATGTTTTTTTCTAATTTATAACTGGTCTGTGTCCCTGAAATTCTTGACCATTTCCTTTCATATCAACTCTTGCCTCACCTCCATGGGCCACGTCACTGCCCTGTTCCTTCCACTTTTGCAAGATGGGCTCTATAATTTGCATGACCCCGTATAAATGAAAAAACAACAACAAAAAAAAGCAGGGCCTCATTCAAAAATGACTAAGAGTTTCAAGGGAGTGAAAACAGAGTGCTAAGTCAAATAAATGCAGGTGCTTCTGGGCACGGGCTCTGTGTGACTGTCTGGCTGGTACATCCATCCACCAAGCCAGCCCTGCTCCTTTGTATCCAGCCGGGAAACTCTTCTAACTTCCTGACAAGTCCAGAAACTTTCCACCTGCTTGCTGCCTGAAGGGTGGCAGGAATGGTTTTACACATCACAAGAAGAAGGAGAAGAAGAAGGGGGGAGAAAAAAAGAAACCCAATTTTCTTTTAGTATATTACTTGTCAGACAGCGAAATGGGATATAATTATGGTGTGACATTTCCAACAGCAAATATACTCCAGTGTAAGCAATTAACACCGGTTCTTTTGGCAGGCTTAAAAAGATTACTCAGAGACCATGGTAAGTCACAATGCCCCATGAATAATAAATAACGCAGAAATCACGGCTAAGTTGCATACTGGGGCCAAAGGTCAAATTTCTTGATGAAAATGGATTGAGTACTGTTAACCCCCTGCTGACTTCCCATGGTGTAAGCAGATTCTGCTCATGGGTTCTCTGGATTTACCTAAATTGCTGATTTACCTTGTTCCTAAAAGCATCTGCTCCCTCCCCCCAAAATCTGCATGTATTTGTTTCAGCTGCCGGAAATCTGCATAAAGCAGTGGGTTTGGAGGTGACCCCTCGGATGGACAGACGGGGGAGGAGATGGCTTATACTGAAACCTGTCGTCTTTGGGGGGTGGTCAGGGTTTAATGTCTTTTCTGAAGTCCCAAGATTTAGAAGAACGTACACTTGGATGTGTGTCCCCATTGTCTCATCCAGTCCTGATGTAACCAAACAGAGGGCAGCTCCTTCTAACTTGTGTTTATGCAATTCATGAGCCTTAGCAACCGAAACCAATGGAAACACCAACAGTCACATATTATAGGGAGGTGTTCAAGGCCATGATTATGTGCAAAGGCTTCTGGGCAGGGTTTCCCACTCTTGGCACTAATGACATCAGAGGCTGGGAAATTCTCTGCTTTGGGGGGCCTGTCCCGTGCACTGTAAGATATTCAGCAGCATCTCTAGACTCTACCCACTAGATGCCAGGAGCACCTTCCACTCTGTTGTAACAATCAAATACGTCCCCAGACATAGCCAAATGTCCCCTAGGAGAACACTAGTTTAGACAGAGTTCGGTCCGCCACTGCATGCCCCTGAGCCCATAAATGCCTTCATTTCTCTGAGTCTCAGTTTCCTCTCACACAAAAAGGAAAAAAAAAAACAAAACCCATGACTACCTCATTGAAAACTGCAGTATGAGATGCATGTAGAGTGCTGAGCCCAGCGTCTGGCATAAAGTAAGGGTTCCATAAAAATCAGTTGCTATTTATCCAGTCGCTTCCTTGACAAACAGCTACCGATCATAGTAAAGCCATGATAGGTGCTGGGGATGCAGTGATGCATGAGACACTGTCCCTGTCCCCACTGTGGGAGCTAGAAAAACTAGTGGGCCCTCAGACATGCAAACATGCAAACTAACCACTTCAGTGCAATGGGACTCTAGCTGAAAAGGAGGCACAGGCAGCGGGGACTTAGAGAAAAACGCCCCCATCTTGGGGATTCCTAGAGATGACACTAGAGTAAAGGAAGAGTTTTCCAGGCAGACACATGTGAGAAAGGGCATTCCAGGCAGAGGGCACTGCATGTGCAAAGGCATGGTGGTATGAGTCACTCATAACTATCTAGAGCTGAAGATTGGAGGTGAATTCCACAGCAGAGGTGGGGAAAGAGAGGGAGTAGCAAGAGTCAAGACAAGCAGGCAGAAGGCAAATGATGAAGGACTCTGAAGTAACAGTGCCAATGAGCTCATGGCAAAGCTCCATTCAAATCTTGCTCAGCAGGAAACGGTGCAGTGATTGATTAGTAATGTCTGCTTGGGCCCGGGAGAGAAGAATAGACTCAAACAATGCAACATATTTACTGGTTTTGGAAGGATTTTCATCAGGGGATGATATGAGCAGAAGGACGATTTAAAAAACTCACTCTGGAAGCCATGCTTTTTGTCATCTTGTTGTTATTTAGTTGGAGAGGCATAAATAGAGACAAGCAAAAGCGTGGGGATGTGGTGGTAATACCCTAGGAGAGAGATCATAAAACCCTAGTGGGGAGCAGGAGACGGACACGAGATGTTGAGAAGCTTAGTTAAGAGTGACCTCATGGATTTAATGGAGTAGAAGTAACAGAGACTCCTGGGTTTCCGACTTGAGCAACTTGGAGGTTGGTGGTCTTATTCACTAAGGAAGAAAGTTAAGGAGAACTGGGGGACAGAAAGATGGGTTTGGGAGGATCCTGAGATACCCATGGGACCCCAGGGTAGGAATGTCCATTGACTGTTGGGTGGTTGAATCAGGAAGCCAGACGAGTGATAAAGACCAGAGTCATTGGCTTACACATGGCAGCTGTCATCACCGGCCAATCGGTTACCTGCAACTACCCTGCTCCCCCAAAGCCCAGGGAGGCCCAACTGTAAACGAGGAAGATGGGTCCTTCCACCAGGATTCTCTCCTCATCTAAAGCTATTCCCGATTGACAGGATTAGTGAAGGACGACAGAAGAAAGTCATTACTGAATAATCCCCTGCTCTGCACATTTCATAGCTGACAGGACATTCACAGGATCCTTGTAATCCAATTAGGCATTGCAGGAAGCTGTATCTTAATTCCTGTCTTCATTGTGACTTGCTGGGTCATAGGTAAACCTCATTTGATAAGGTGTCAACCTAAACGTTGGATGGTGCACACAAAGTGAGCACAGAACACTGGTAGAGGTGGGGGACAAGGGTATGGGTGGTGGCTGCTTAGCAGACTTCCTGTTTCAAGCAGCCAATGGGTGACTTAGAACCCTGCTGTCCTCCTTCCGGAGGCTTCTGACTGGGGAAGGCTTCCTCTTCCCTCGTCTCCACCCACTTTGCTCTCCTTGACCTGTGAATTCTATGTGCCACCTGCCTGGTGACTTGGAACTCATCTGATGATAGGAACGAGAGAACAGAACTAGCCCAAAAGACTTTGACACTTCCACCGATTGCCTCCTTTGGGCATAATTCTTCCCCATTTGTGTTCTGTAGCCTTTTGTTAATGTCTCCATCATACCTGCCGTAGGCTATCTGGATTCCTGTCTCCATTTGTCTCCCTGCTCTGCAGGGCACCCATCTCCTGGCACACGCAAAGAGTGGCCATTTGGTAAACACACACTAACACTGAAAGGCGTGAATGACTAAGTGCCTGAACTTTTGTCTCTACCAACCAAAAGCAATGAGAACAGAAACAATTCACGGGAATCTTGCATCCCTACCTGCTTCAAGGAGACCTCCAGGCAAGCCCATCCCTGGCTTCAGATCAGTTCGAGAACGGGGGCAGTGCCAGAAGACAAAGCATCCTTACGGGATGGATGCTGACCATCCTGCTTGAAAACAGTGAGTGACAGGTACCGAGGCTGAGCATGTCTAAAAGAAGGGCTGGGAAAGAGGCCAGCCTGTGCCAGAGACTTCTCACTGCCCGGAGACCAGCCGGGGTCCTCCAAGCAGAAATTTAAGTAGGAAGGAGAGTGTAGGAGGCTGGAAGCATACCTAGCGGTCTGCAAAGAGGCTTCCTTCAAGGCAGAGCTTGCTGGCTGGCAGGTTTTGTTGGGCTCATACTCTGTTTTAAATTAAAATCATCAGTTAAATCAAGAGATTTCAGGGAAAAATTCAGATTTTTTTTTACTTTAAAAAAACTTAGAAGCGGGAGCAAGGCTGTAATCTGCGTGGCAAGATCATCTGAGGCATTAGATAGGACCAGCTACATCAGCGCCTGCCCGCTCCAGGCACTCACAGCCTGCCTGGCCCCTCGGGGTGTTCTGTGACCCTCACATTCAACAACACTGATGTATGAAAATGCCCACTTCATCCTGGTGAAGAGCGAGCATCTGGGAAGACAGCGGACTTGCCTTCATATGCTGGCTCTGCCTCTGGCTGGCTTGGCGACCCCGGGCAAGGTACTCACTCTCTCTAGACGCTAAGTTTCTTCACGGGTAGGTAGAGCAAGAATGCAATGACGGTGGCTCCTCCAGACTGAAGGATTCAACAATTCTATACTCAGGAAATGCACTGCATTCACCTGCATAATGGAACCTGTCTCAACAGGGCGGGGGTCTTGGTACCATCCCCATCTTGCAGAGGAGAAACTCAGGATCAGAGGAATGATGTAACTTGCCCCAAACCTCCTAACTTGTCAGTCACAGTCTGGGTTCAAATGCAGACGGTTGGCCTCTTGCCTCCAAGTTCATCATCACTATGACTCCAGGTGCTGCACTTCTGAGGCCGTCTGCATCCCGCGGCAAAGTCCTACCTCTCCAGCTTTGCTGTTAGCAATCTCTCTGCATAGCTCTATCCCTGCGCATCCCAACTGCTCTGCTCCGCCCCTGCCTCTCCCCCTGGGCTGTGAGCAATGAGGTCTTGTGATACTGATCTCTGGGCGGCCAGGACTGGGCACTCTGCCATGCCTATGGCCCGTTTGCTTCATGAATAAAGAATAAATAAGCACATGAGAAATCAATCAAATCCACTACTGGGTACAGAGTAGATTAAACACAAGAAAAATTAATAAAATCAGCTCTTTGACTATCTTTTTTGATATTTCTGAACTCTCTCTTGGATCATTATGGATTTCACAGTAGCACTCAAAGGACCCTCCACCTGGGAATCCAGCAGGCTAAGTCATGTGATAAATACAAAGAAAATAAACCATCTGCTCCCCTCCCCAACTGTAAGGCTCAACTCCACCACGAGCAAAAAGAACCCAGTGTTCTTTGGTGCAGATCCACAGTAAATGATTACTTAGCCCACAGAGAAGTGTCTGTCTGCAAGACTGTTACTTATTCTCCTATCATAATAAAATAGATTATGCTATAGTAATGAATATGACCATAATGGTTTGCTGGCAGTTTAATCAATGCATTCCTCAACTGCAATTGAGCAAAAATAGGTAACAGAGGATCAGTTGAGCTACATTTTTATTAATTTGGTGCCATTTGTCTTCTGGTTATTTTAATGATCTTTCATTAGGAGAAAATGGGGAAACTCCATGGGAAAAAAAAAAAAAGTAGTATCGCTCTATTTTACTCATCGCCTTGTTTTCAGTGTGGAAACAATTCCAATTCAATTGGGGAACGGAGGTTCCCAATGCCCAGTGAAATGGAGTTTTGGATTTCAAAAAACAAAAAAACAAAAAAACAAAAAAACCTCCCTTATCCGAGACAAACGAGACAAAGCTATTCAAATCACGCACGAGATCAGTGTGTAGAAAGTGGCCCGGAGTTTGGAGAAGCAAGTCTCCACCATCATCATCATTCTGTTCCAGGCCTCTCTCCGAGCCCCTGGTGCTCTACTGGCATGCAGCTGTACAACCAGCATCAACACTTCTATATTCTGTGGGATTCTGTTTGCGTCTGTGTCCAAATTCCCCGTTTTACAAGGACACCAGTCACATTAGATCAGGGGCCCACCCTAATGACCTTCTCTTAACTTGATCATCTGCAAACACCCTATTTCCAAACAAGGTCACGTTCACAGGTACTGGGAATAGGACCTGAACATCTTTTGGGGGAACAATGCAACTCACAATATCTACCTAGCAATTGAGTGTGGGATTCAAGAACTCTGGGAAGAGGCCTGATTCGGGCCTCACCAGGATTTAATGTTCACTGTTCAATGCAGAAAGTGAAAGGCAGAACAACCTTCAGGTGAATCTTAAGGATTTAAAAAATTAAAGATCTAAGCATACATAAGAACACTGCTTGGTAATAAAGCTTGGTGCTTCTCAACCTTTCATGTGCAGAAGTGTAAGTAATGGTCATCAATAAACAATATTGTTGTTATATTATTATTATTATTATTATTGTTATTGTTATTGTTATTTGAAAGGGAACCAGAGTCAGATCTGTATTTTCCAGTATTTTTTCCCATTCTTAGTCTGGAAAGAAGCTCAAAGAAGTATTGGCAAAATTATTTTTTTTTTCAAATGGGATTTTCTCACCCTGCAAGTCAGCACGCTTTGAAGCAGTCCCTGCCCTCCCCTCCCGCGCTGGGCATAGCACTGGGTCTTGGTTGAAGATACCAGTGATGTCTAAGGTTTAAGATCAATGCCCTTTGTCCTGACAGGCAGTGAATCGGTTTTCAGGACCTTTCTCCGGGTTTCAGGAAGCGCACATGTAATTAAACAGAGCCCGCATTGGGTTTCAGATGAGCTGTGAAGTGTGCCTGTGGCTAAAGGTCTCTTCCTTCCTGAGAGACGGCAGTGGTGTAATTAGAATCTGGAGATGGTAATCAGCAGTGTTTCTTACCACCATTTTTAAATGAGGATCCCATATTCATTTGGGTTCGGTTCTGCTCCCAGCGAGGCCACAGCACTAACGATGCCACGGGCCGTCTGTTGGCAAAATTTAGGGGCTCCTTTGGTGTCACTTGGGTGAATACTATGTGTTTAGCCCATTCTGGACAAGTTAGCTGATGGCCCAGGTAAAAGGCAGCAGTGGTCTGGTAAGCCTTTGTCTTATTTCCAAGTCAGTATTAAAACACTCCAGGTGGGAGGCCAGCTCCAAACCCCTATGAAAGTCACTGTTCATCTATTAGTCATTCAACAAACATCTGTTGAGCATCTGTTCTGTGCCAGGCATCTTGTCTTCGTCGAGCATCTCTCCAGTGAGTGCAGGTGTATCTGGGACACAGTGTGGAGGGTTTTTTTTAATGAGCTGAAATCAGAGCACTTTTTTCCCTCTGACTTTTCCATCCATCCGCCCCATCCCTGAAAATCAACTGAAACCCTGCCAAAAAGGTGTAGTCATTCTTTGTTAAAGTTTTAATCTATTCCCATCAATCAGTTTTGAAGGCAATGGCAAATCTGTAAAATGCTGGAATGCATCCTGGATATAGCAAGCGAGTGCTTTTATCTGAGAACAGGGGCCAGCAAACATTTCTGTAAAGGGAGGGACAGACTAAATAGTACAGACTTTGGGAGCCATACGGTCTCCACGCCACCGTTCCTGAGTTTGGAAACCAGTCACCGGCAATACATAAATGAACAGGTGCGGCCATGGTTTTGCAGAAGCGGCTGCCAGCCCATTTGGAGTGAGGACGCCTGTCTCAGAAAATTCGTTGTGGGTTTTGTGATGCGGCTGGACCCCCCTCTAAAGAAAATTTCCAAATTCCTTTTCATGGCCTCTGAGGCCCTGCCTGACCAGACCCCTGTCCTCCTCTCTGTCCTGATGGCCCCCTGCCCCGCTCCACTCCTTACAGATCTCTGGCCATCCCTTCCTCCTGTCTGTTCTCTGTCATGCCAAGCGCTTGGCTACCTCAGGACTTCCCACAGCTGTTCTTCCTGTTTCAAAAGCTCCACCTGACCTGGATTCCAGCTCAGTTCAGAAACTGGGACATTTCTCCCACTTTCATTGGCTTTTGCAAAACAGCCAAGGACTTTACGTGATCTTATTTCCCGTCACGACAGTGACGTGAGTATAGTCACCAGCCTCATTTTCCAGGCGTGGTAGATGGTAACTTCGCCATTTCAGCGGGCTTTACCAACACCAGCCAGTCACTAATGAACAATCCAGGCATCTTTCATGATTCCTCTCCATCCTTCACCTCTACAGCCAGCCGACTGACAAGTTCTGCCAAATTTGCCCTTCTGAATTGTTCTCCAATCCAACCTCTCCTCTTTCTTCATTGAGCCCATTGTCATCTCTCACTTGGACTACCCCCAGCACATGCTACTGGACTGTCTGCCCGCAGATCTCACCTCCTCTAACCCATCCATCCGCCTACTCCTCCATCTGTCTGTCCATCCATCCATTTAATCCACTCATTTTTTTAATCCATCCATTCATATATCCACCCATCTTTTCATACATCCATCCATCTACCCATCCATCCGTCCACTCATCCATCCATCCTGGGCACCTACATTGTGCTGGGTGGAGTAAGGAGTGAATAAAAACATAAACCGACCTTCCTGGATATTTTAGTCTTATTAGGAAAAAGATGCTAAGCAACCAACCCTAAAAATACATGTATGGGACAAACCACAATAAATGCTATAAAAGAAAAATAAGAGAAAGCAGAATTTGATTTAAGCTCAGATCCAAGGAATGGTAGGAGCTTGCCAGGAGAGACATGAGAACAGGAGTCGGAACAGGGAGACCAGAACATGGGAAAGCCTTAGGCTGGAGTCTGCTCTATGGGGGCTGCAGGATGTACGGGGTGGGGGGGAGCCCTGGCACAATGAGCCACGAAGGAAGGACAGGTGAGAATGACAGGAGATGAAGCTGGAGGGAGAAGTGGGGTGATCACATGGGGCCCTGAAAGCCACCGTAAGGAGATAGACTTGCCCTGGGTACCACAGACAGCCTTGGATGGGTTTTCTGCAGACAAATAGCAACATTCCAAGTACATCTCAAGAAGAACACTGTGCATGCAGATCGGAGAATCACTTGGCAGCGAGGTGGGAGGGCTGGGGTGTGACAGAGAAGATATGAGAAGATGAGTTAGGAATGTATTGACACAAGCCACACAAGAGAAGTTGGCAACTTGTCCAGGGCGGTTGCAGAGGAGACAGGGAGGCATGGACCAGTGAGTGATACTCAGGAGGTAGAACTGAGAGTACTCAGTGCTAGGTCAGATGTAAAAATGAGAGCTGACTTTTTTTTTTAATTATATTTTTGTATATATATTTTTATTGGAGTATAGTCAGTTTACACTGTGTCAATTTCTGATGTATAGCTCAATGCCGCTAATTATCAGAGAAATGCAAACCAAAACTACAGTGAGGTATCACCTCACGCCAGTCAGAATGGCCATCATTCAAAAGTCCACAAGCGATAAATGCTGGAGGGCTGACCTTTTTGATCTCTTCAGAAACTAGCCGGAGCCAGCCTCAGTCCCTGAGCTCCTCAGAAGGGAATACTAATCCAAACGAGGATGACAGAAGTGAGACAGTTAATATGGAATGAGCACCTACTCTGCATGTGCCAGGTATTGTGCTACGTGCTTTATACGCGTCATCTCATTTAAGGAAACCTCCGCGTTATAGGTATCACCTTTGGTCCCATTTTACAGATGGGAAAAATGAGGCCCAAAGAGGTTTAAACAGCACGCCCAAGGTTCCACAGCTAGCCCTGGAGAACCAGGATTCACCTCCAGAACCCCAAGGATTAGAACCCCGTGTCCTTGTCCACCGCCTAGGTAGTCCCATCTCTGCAATCCTCAATATCTCAAAGATCCTACCTCATGTAATGCGAATCCGGGAACCCAAAAGTAGACACCCCCCCAAACAGGAAGCTCACAGGATTCCAGCTGCATAAATAAAGTCTAGAGGCTGAGCTCTGCTGATCTGCTGAAGTCTTTATTGCTCTGCAGATGCATTATTAATCAGCCACTGGGGTCCTCCCCAAAGAGCCTTTTAAATTACAGTTAAATTCCTTGATAGCATTCGTGCACCTTAACAGTGCATTTCCTGCGTTCACAGCGATAAACAAGGGGCGGGAGGGAGGCTGGATAACTAGGTTAATTGCCCTTTGAGGTCTAGGCTGAGAAAACGGTAGGAAGAGCACCTCTAAATTCTCTGGGTCCCCGACTACAATGCTAATAAAGTTCTGAAACACACAGTTCTGTCAAGCCAGCATCCGGGGCCCAGACGGCAGTGCCTTCACGCCTGGCCTGGCTGCTGTGGCTTCGCTGGGCCTCCGGGTCACTTTGGCAGAGTACCCCCTCCTGGGAGCTTTCAGTATAATTAGGGGGAGTGGAGGTTGCATCTATCAAAATGTGAAACAGGCAAGGCCTCTGGACCCACCAGTTCCATTTCTCAGATGTTCCGAGCAGCCAGAATCAACCCAGGGTCCCCAGGAGAATTCAGCTCTCGTGTCCTGAGGTATCCATTGTAAGCAGCAAGTTAGCTCTTCTCTGATGCATCGAGGATGATACGTTATGCACCAACTTTAGGAGAGTTGAGGAAAGAGCCGCCCAATATAGCAGGAACCGGGCAACAACCTAAATGTCCATCAGTAGGGGAATGGCTAGTTGAACTAGCCACACTCCCGAGTAACAGCCATGACAAATACTTATATAGACAATAAAAGAGAATGGGCAAATAAACACTGTATCGGGGGGAAAAAAGGGAATTCTGTGTCTCCATCTCCTGACAGAGATACATGTCTCAGACCTAGATACATGTCCAAATGAAAAAAAGCCAGTTCCAGAACCAGACATCAATTTCATATGATTTTTGAATTTTCCCATTCCCCAAACGATTCCCTATTTTTGTAAGTTCCAGATTTATATACCAGTTTCTTATCATTTATAAACCCTCCATCTCAGAACAAACTCTATTTTTGCATGTGTTGGATTTAAAGATCTAAACAAAACCAACCATGTGCTTGCAGTGAGTGGTACCCTCTCAGAGGGGACTGGCCAAGTGTTTAGAGATTTTCCCGTTGTCTGTCATGTCTTCCATTTCTTCGAAATAATGAGAATGCATATGGTCCCATTTGAATAAAGGTATTACAACAAGCACGCTTTCTGCATGATTTGAGCAAGTTTTAAAAATTAACAAAAAAAAATTCTGCTTCCTTTCCCGCTGCCCTGCCTTCTCACCATCTTGTCACTTTGGCCTTTGGAAACACCACTGGGGACGGGCTCCTGGCAGCCTCCCAGTTACTCAGCCGAGACTTCTTGCTCTAACGGTGCTGCGCTCTGAGGTGAGCTATTAATTTGCACTTTGTGGCTCACCCTCGACTCTGATTTAGGGCAACATAAACCTCCCCCTCAAAATACCGAGGAATAAATTAATCTACTAATTTCACCATTAAGAGTTTATCAAAGCGAACACAATTTCAACCACCCTCCAATCAATCACCATTTTCCATGTTTATCTCCTATTCAATTCTGACCACAGGGTTCTATATACATCAATTTGCCCGATGTTCTTCCTACATATGTTTTAAATTACTTTATCATTGTATAAATTTCACAGCCATTAAAAAGGCTCTAATACCAGAATGGCTGACATGGTGTTAAAAATTGGATTCAATTCCATGGGGTAATAAATTGTGACCTGAATCCAATCTCTCATGGGTGACTGAAGGATACAATGAAAAATTATTGCTTTGTCATTTTTGCACTAACACAAATATACCATGGCAACTAGGAACCGGCAGAAAAATGGGAGGCAACTGCTGTCGGCTATTTTTCACCCAAACGCAGCTCTGCAGGCAGAGTCCTGAGGGTCTTGGATGGGATGAGCCCCCCTCCAGCAACAGGTGAATGACCTGACTTTGCAACAGATGGATATAGCTCGCAGAGCAAGTTAACGTGCAGGTAAAAGGCAGCTGTTGCTACAGGCACAGAGGCCCAGGGGTTAAGCATTTTGCCTTTGGCACCAAAGCCTCTGAGCTCAGAGCCTGGCTGGACCGCTGAGCAAATGTGTGATTTCAGGCAAGTTTCCTCCCTCGCTGTGTGTCAGTTTCCTAGAATACAGACTTGTTAGAAGAATAAATGATCTAATATGGCTAACACACTGAGGATAGTCCCTGGCATTTAGCCACCCCTAGGTAAAGGTTAAGCATGATTATTTAAGCACTGGTTTTTATGTAGAGACCTCAGCACCCTGCTCTTTTTGGTTGCGAGGAAGGAAAGTAACAAACACCTAACGAAAGGTATTAACACTGCCTCTGCGTTTCCCGTTACCTTTAGAGAAACTGGATTAGTCATTCGACACATTCCGATGGCACCTTTACTAAAGGCGCCACATGGCAGAGGGGCTGAAACGTGTTTTGAAGTCAGGCAGACAGAACTGAGTTTGAGTTCAAGGTCTGCCACTTGCAATGTGACCCTGGGCAAGCTCCTCGACCGCCCCAAGCCTCAGTTTTCCCATCTGTAACATAGGGTTAGGGAACACACTTTTCTCCAGCAGGGGCTGGAGACGGGCAGGACAGGGGACACACACAGATGAGACGTGGTCATGTGGCTAAGTGGGGGCTACGGATGACTCTGGCGACTGCAGTGTAAGGTGCTGTGTGCTCCAGTGGGGAGCGGGTAAGGTGATTTGGGGGTACACAGTCTGGCCACCTCCTGGAGGTGTGGGGAGGGAGTCACAGAAGACTTCCAGAAGGAAGTGATGTCGAAAGGAACGCCTAATCCTTCACTGACAAATAATTTGAGAGAGAAGAAAAAGCAGGCTGGTTCTGTGATTGGTACAAAAAGGAGGGACTAGCTTGGACACAGCTGTCACCCAGAGGCCGCAACAAGGGCCACGCCCAGGCTCTCTCGTCCCCACGAGGTCTCTGTTTTCCCAGCCCAGGGGGCTTTCACACAACCAGCTGCACCCAAAGGAAGGAAGGACCCAGAGGACAAGAAGTCTTCCGAGCGCATCGCCATTCTCTGCCTTGTCCCAGGGCAGGTTCTGGGCGAGATGCTCAAGCATCAGAAGCCACCTGTCTGGGGAAGCAGATCCACAGTGCCCACCCTGGAGGCTTTTGAACACAGTCATCTACCGCGGATTTGTAACAGGCGCTGGTAAAGGTTTTCTCGCTGAATAGAGGGAATCATTTAAATATTCCCAAATAGTACTCATGCAGCAACTTGAGGAGGCAGGAGAGGCATCGAACAACCCATTTCACAGGTGAGAAGTGAGGCTCAGAGAAAACAAGCGCCTGGTCCAAGGGTTTTGCAGCTCACTGAGTGGCTCAGTGGCAGAGGGCTGTCGGGCTTTCCAAGGAGAGACTGGCTCAGAGCCGTCCCCAAAGCCGGAGTGAGCTCAGGGAAAGCGAGACAGCCCGGGGCGTGGGGCCTGCAGGAGTCCGTTTCACCGCTGGAGACATTGAGGATTTCCCTCTGTGGCTTGGATGTCCTGGGAAGCGACGGTGCCCATGCCGTGGGAGGTGAGGCCCCCAAGAGTGTGCAGCCCTCGTCCAGGCTGGGTGGGGATGGGGGCCAGGGCCCAAAGGCAGAAGGAGCATGGTTCTCTGGAGGGGACGCGGGACCCGTCCCCAAGCCCAGCCTGCCAGAGCCTTGCTCATCGTTGGGGCTGATCCCCCCTTGGCTCTTAGGCGACTTCAGTTTGGTCCTTACAAATGCCTCTGCTCCATCTTCCTCACCAAAGACAAAGATGTAGATCATCTAACCCAGTGACTTGGGGAATTAAAATCCGGCTGGGAAGATGACAGGCTGACCCTCCTGCTTACACTCAGAGCTCCCCTGGTGGTCTTGTTAGTTCAAACTCTCACGGCCTTCTACTGCCTCAGGGCCTTTGCACATGATGTACCCTTGTCCTGCATTATTCCCCCTCCTGCCCTTTCCCTAGCTAACTCCTCCCACTATTCACCTCTTAGCCCAACTAAAATTCAACCCCATGTCTCTGCAGAAGCGGTGGTGCTGCTGCAATTCTGCATGTACTTCTGTGCTCACTGTATTCATGTGTCTCCCCTCCCACGTTTAACAGGCAAGCTCCATAAGGACAGGGATTCTGTCTGTTTTCCTCCCAAATGAATCCCCCAAACCTAGTGCCCAGTGTAGGCAGCAGATGCTGCACAGAGATGCCTAACTGTTCCATTCCCATCACTGTGCCCAGTGCACACGGGCCTCTGCATAGCTCCCGGGGGGGGGGTAGATGGAATCGCTAAAGCTCAAAAAAAAAGGGTTATCTTCTTACCCAGTGAGGGTAAGACTGAGGTCTGTGGCCTGATAAGCAGCGGCTATTCACAAATAACGCAGAGCCTTGCCATGTGAAGGGCGGGTCTGGGACAGAGAGAGATAAACAGTAGGAGGCGCTTTCTTAATCTGAGAGCAAATGCTGTTGGCTCCACGGAGCTCAGATCTGCCTGTGCACTCAGATCTGCCTGTGCACTCCCATCCTCGCCCGGCTACCTGTGATCCACCTGTGACAGACCGGCCGACTCCCAACAGCTCTCCCTGCTTCTGTCCTCACCCCTAGTCTACGGTCAACACAGCTGCCAGGAGTGTCCTGTTAAATGTGTCAGGTCACCCCCCCCCCCACCCCCAACCCCTGCTCAAATCCCTCCAGCAGCTGCCCTAAGACACTCAGTAAGAGCAAAATCCCTGCTGGTCTGCAAAGCCCCAACCTGCTACTCCAGCCCCGCGGCCTCCTTGCTGGCCCCCACCACACCCAGCCCAGCCTGCAACACCCTCCTTCCTGCTTCTCCAGAGCACTCATCACCATCTGACACAGGCTACTCCTTATTTTTTGTAATGTGTGCATTGCCCACCTTCCCCTTCTAGAACATGAGCTCCATGAAGACGGTTTGCTCTGTTTGGTTTGGTCATTGCTTTCTCCCCCAGCACCTACAACAGTGCCTGACACCTGGTAGCCTTTTCATAACTATTAGTTGAGTAAATGAATGAATGAATGAATGAACCATTCCATTTGGGGGCAGCTCCAACTCTCAGCATGCTCTTCCACAACGAGACCAAATCGGCCTCCAAGTACCTTTCATCCATTGCTCTCTTGAGGTCATTCAGAGACGCCTCCCCATCTCCATAGGAACGGCAATTTGCCAAGATCCTGCAAATTTCTGTTTGGTGCCTGTTCCCCCAGGACTGTGAGCTCTGTGCGATTGGATCTTATCTCTCTTGCTCATTGGATCCCAGTTCTGAGCATTTGCTGGGCATGGGGCAGCTGCTTGACATGTATTTGTGAAACGAAACAAATGTAAGTATGTGAAGGGGAGGAATGAGATTTGAGTTCAGGACGAGCTTCCACGGGCATCCCCAGGTCCTCCTAGATTCTCTCAAGAAAGAGAGGATTTCCATCGTGGGTTCACTCGCTGGCCAAGCAACAGATGCTTGTGTGTCTAGCATGGCGCCAGGTGCTGGGAGAGTCAGTGACCCTGCTCCCGACCTACTCAACAAGAACTTGCCAACTGTGGAAAC
The DNA here is from genome assembly GCF_036321535.1 of Camelus dromedarius. Lineage (NCBI taxonomy): Eukaryota > Metazoa > Chordata > Mammalia > Artiodactyla > Camelidae > Camelus > Camelus dromedarius. The sequence goes on along the minus strand of NC_087459.1, from coordinate 14,320,038 downwards.
TGAATTATCAGTCATCCCAAACTGCCTGCGACATTCTTGGTGACAAAACCTGGCTTGTGTGAGGGACGCCGTGGCTGTGCTAAGGGAGGTGGTCAGGGGAGGAGTGGGTACAGGCACCTAGGGGCCCTAGGGCGAGGCCAACATCCTGGCTCTGTCCCCGTCAGCCAGGAACTCAGAAGAGCTGCTCCTTTCCCCAAAGCCTCCTTCCAGCTTCAAACAAAAGGAAAGGTGATTAGCCCACCGAGCTGCTCCAGGCAGTGGTCCCCAAATGCAGGCTTATAAACATGCCCCCGGTCCCCTGGTCTACAGATGTGAGCACATGAGAAGAAAAATAAATCCATCTAACCACGATCCCCTTGTCTCGAATACACTTCGGAAGGCTGAGAAATGTTCATGTTGGCCTGAGGTTTCCGAACGGGTGTGCCCGGACGAGACTGGGGGCGGGGGCGGCGGGGCGGGGAAGAAGGGGTTACTAATCCTCTCACTCCAGGCTGCTGTTTTCATCTTCTTTCCTGCCTAAACCTTTCAGTTTTGCTTTTCAGACACAGCGGTTGGGGAACAAACACACCCTAATGACAAGTTTCAGAGTTGATGGCAGAGCTGCGCAGCTGGCAGAACGCTCCTGGAGGAGGAAGGGGAGGTGGGAAGGAGGTGGGAGGGAGGTGACGGGGCCATTTATGATATTTCCCATTAGCACGCAGTTAGCTTTCTAAAAAGCCAGGTGGGGGACAGCTGGCTTTCTTTACCATTCCAAGATGGGGCCGGGGAAAAACACCATGGTGCTTTGGAAGGAGAAGGCAAAGTGGAACTGGCCCTTTGGGACCCACCTTCCAGTGGGGGGCCTTGGGGGTCTGCTGGCCACAGCTGCCTGGCACACGGCAGGGCTCAACAAATGTTTGCTCAACGGTCAGACTCAAGCGGTCTTTGTGCCCCAAAGAAACTCCACAGCCCAGAATGAACAACTGCTGGTCGCCCCCTCCAGTCCACTGGCCAATCCTAATGGCTTTTTCTTGCTACCACATGTCTCACTGGAGCCTTTGCAAGAACCTCCCCATGATTTCTGTTTCCACTACTCCTTCCTTAAAGCTGACTCAGGTCAGAAGTGGGATTGGTGGATCGTATGGTAGTTTGATTTCTGATTTTTTCAGGAACCTCCATATTGTCTTCCAGAGCGCCTGCACCATTTGGCAATCCCATCTACAGTGCACAAGGATTCCAGTTTCTTTGCATCCTCACTTGTTATCTTTTGGGGTTTTTTTTTTTTTTAATAAAGTCATGCTGACATGCGTGAGGTGATATCTCCCTGGGTATTTATCCAAAAGAATTGAAATCAGCATCTCAAAGAGGTATCTAATATGCCCACGTTCACTGCAGCCTTGTCCATCAGAGCCAAGATGTAGAGACAACCTAAATGTCCACTGACAGATGAAAGGATTAAAAAATGCGGCACACACTCACAATGGAATATCATTCAGCTTTAAAAAAGAAGGAAATCTTGCAACCCGCGACAACATGGATACGCCTGGAGGGCATTAGGCTGAGTGGAATAAGCCAATCACAGAAGGGCAAATACCGAACAATTCTACTTAGATGAAGGATGTGAAACAACCACACCCATAGAAGCAGAGAGCAGAATGGTAGACCTACATCCATGCCAGCGACTGGGGCGATGGGGACTGGGGTACAGTGGGTACGAGGTTTCAGCTGAGCAGGATGAGTAAGTTAGAGAGCTGCTGGACCTCACTGTGCCCAGAAACAGTGCGCTGTTGTACACTGAAAAATCTGTTGAGAGAGTACATCTTAAATGCTCTTATCAAAATAAAATAAAATAATTTAAAAGTAGCATAAAGTTAAAAAAAATGGAATAGAGCACGTGAAACCTGTTCAGTTCCTCCATCGGCTCCCATCTCATTGACAGCAAGAACCCCTTGTGGGGTCCTGGTCCACCCGACCCCTCCTCCTCCTGTTCCCCGTCACCGCTCCCTCGGCTTCAGCCACACTGACCTCCTGGCTGCTCCGGGAACATGCCAGGCTATCTGCCAGGACTGTTTCCTCTTCCCAGTGACACTGCCATCAGGGGTCTTCAGGAAGGCCTTCTGCGGCCACCTACCTAAGATGTCCACCTCCCCTGTCCCGTCATTCTGTTGCGTTTACCCACGGCAACACACCCGGCCAGTGTGGGATGTAGGTCTACTGGTTCACTTGTCAGCTCTGGTCTCTCCCATTAGGGCAGCAGCTCCACAAGGGTGGGGCCGTCTCTCTGCACGCCTCCCGAAGCCACCCTCCATCTTTTGTCAACAAGCACAGTGCCCCGAGTGGCACGGGACTGAAGCCCTGCACGACAAGGCATCCTATGACTGTGTTCGCCGTGGTGTCCCCAGATCCTAGAACGAGGGTTGGCAAACTGCAGCCCACCACTGTTTCTGTTTTGGTATGGCCTGCAATGGGTTTACTCCCACCCCAATGAACTGTTACTGGAAACCTCCTTTTACTGGGGTTTGTACCTTCCTCAGCAGAAGACGAAAAAGGGTCCGACTGGGTCCTCTGCAAACCTGGCCTTTTGGCAAGTCAGCTCCATCGGCTTGGCTGGGCTGTCAGACTGGACTGATTTGGCTTCATCACGCCATCCCATTAGTGTGATGCCTTTGAGCTGTTCCCAGCTGTTCCCTCATTGTCTCATCATGAGTGACACAGCACAGACCTGGGAGAGAGCACTGTCCCTGCCCAAGAGTTGGGGAAACCGGGGCACTCACGTGTCCCTTTTCCCTTCATGCCAGCTTTCACGCTTCTCACGCTGTGTAGTCACCCCACTGCCCCCTGGGTGTGGAGACATCCAGGAGACAACCCTTCTGCAGCTGGCAATGCCATCTGCCAGTCTCTCTCTGTTGCGGGAAGCCAGCCTCCCCCCAGCCTCTCTGCCCAGAAGCCCACGTGTCCAGAGTCTCTGGCTTCCTGAAAAGGCTGATGGGTAAAGATGGGTTGTCACATCCACGGGCAGTGGCCTTTTTTCTATCAGAAACCCCTTCCTGTTCATCCTCACCCCTAATACTGGAGCCGGCTTCCCCAATCACGTGCACATGCATGCAAGTTTTTGGCCGGTTGGCTGACTCAAAAAACAGAGTCCTTGCTCATCACTCATCCGAGAACCACGGGTCCCCCCAGCAGTTCAGGCCAGAGCCCCACTAAGGTGGGGGCCCACCCTGCCCCCAGCCAACTGCTTTCCCGGGCACTTCTCAGTTGCCATCTCCCCTTCTTCCCCTGGACGCACGGGCTGCAGAAACCCCACCGGTTTGCCTGGCACAGCAGAGGGTGAGAAGTGCAGGAGGGACTGGGGTTACCAGTGGGCCTTTCTCGGGATCCTTTCTTCTCTTGAGGCACTTAAACCTAAGATGGAAGGAGGTGAGTGGTCCCCGAGGGCCACTGGAGAGAGCACCTGGACATTCAATTGTTCCAAATGTAATGAGGCGTTACCTGGCTCCTGGCACTAGCGTGCCTCTTACACGTCTCTCAGAAAGGTGATTATTGGGGAAGCCACCGCTGCCCCTCACCAGGGTCGGTGTGTCCCTTGTGGACGGGGTTCCTGGCAAAGGTGTGGTCCAGGAAGGCTTCCCTGAAGAAGTGACATTTAGGCTGAGATCCTGAAAGGTGAGAGGTGATAGCCAGACAAGGTGGGGTGGAATAGGGGTGGGGGCAACAACGGAGGGGGTTGGGAGAGCGTGAGAGAACGGCTGAGGCACCTGGGGCCGTGTCTGAAGACCAGAGCAGGAGCTCTGGCTGGGCAAAGGGCAGTCACCATCGAGGCCGGCCGTCCACTCTTTTCAACGCCCCCTTCATGTACTCAATCGCCACGGCCTCGTGACAGCCGACAGCCGCACATTTTCTGTACTCTATGCCCCTCTGCAGCAGGCATTTCATATCCGTGGTCCCATGTCAGCCAGCAATTCTATGAGGACAGGGTGTGGGTAGCTGTGTCCATTTTACAGATGAGGAAGCTGAGGCACTGGGAAGTCAGGGTCACAATGCTAGTAGAGACAGAACCAGGATTCAAACCCCAGCAATTGCAGACATTTAGATGGAAAGCCTTTTTTCCAGCCCAGGCCACCCTTGGCCTTCCATCCAACATGGTTTCATTTCCATGAAACACTGGGGGCGGGGTGGGGTCCAGTTAAGAGTGCCTGGGGGGCTTTCTGGTGATTCTGGAGCCCAAGGAAGGGAAAGGAAGTCCAGGTGACTGCGGTGGGAGGGGTGGAAGGGTGGCCGTAGGGGTAGGACTGCCTGGGCGTGGAATGCGGGAGGAGGTGGCGACAGGTGGCTTGGCTGCTGCAGTGAGCACAGGGGCTCTCAGAGGAATGAGGGGCCTGTGCAGAATCAGAAGTAAGCCTCTCTGAGGCCAGGCCTGGGGGCCCCGGAGGTAGAGCAGCCCCGTCCAACCTCAGCATCTCACTCCTAGTGGCTGTGAGTGGATGGTCCAAAGATCCCTCCTTTCCTCGTGAAAACGCGTCACCATTCCAGCCACTTCCTCCAGGTGGCGGAGAGCGAAGCAGACAAGTCACAAAGGCAAGGAAGGTGTCGGCACAGAGCAAACCACTCCTGGGGTTCCAGACTCCTTTTCCCTGCATGGTGCTGGGGCGGGAGACAGGAGCCCTGGGGGGTGGTGGGGGCGGGGGCGGGAGCCCTTTACAAGAGCCAACATTTAATATCTATTTCCTTTCCTCGGACTTTTTCAGACTTTAACGCACAAGGAACTGTTTTCTTAATTGCATTCACCTTCTTGCATCGTATCAGCTGAAGTTTGGGTGATGCTGAGTTCGTCAAAATGACAACAGTGCACAGGACACGTGTGTGTACTGTCTACATACACACATATTGACCTCCCCTCCCTTCCCTACTTGGTTTCCTCATTGAGCAGGAAATAAAAGGACCACGGAATTGGAGCTCAAACCCCTCCCGAGCAGAGGGAAATCCGGGTGTCATGGTTTCCAGAAAGGGAACACAATCTCCGTATGGGGTGTAATTACATCTTAGCTTTCTGCAGAAGAATAGTTTATGGCTTAAATGCTATTAATTGTAAGCCGTTTTGTTCCATGGGAAGTTGTTCATTGATAACTACCCAATTAGGGTTATTTTGCAATTAGTCTATTCACAGTAAATTTATTGCAAAAGGGGGAGGCTGTGGTGCAGCAAATTGAAGCATTGCTGGGGCTGGGTGTGCAATGGCTCTTAAACGCCCATCTTATTAAGCGGCTCACAGGTTCCCAGAGGGTGTGCCACCTTGGCAGACGAAGCAGAGGCCACAGAGAGTCCCCCATGCCGTACAATCACGCTGGTGGCGTCTCAGCGTGACCAGAAGAGGCGTGGGGACCCCCTCCCTCCACTGGCAACATCAGCCCTCTTGTTCCCCATGAGCACCAGCCATTCTCCTTCCAGTGATGTCAGAGAGAGACAGCCTGTGGGCTCAGGCCATCCCCGAGGTCTGACAGTTCGGGCTAAAGTGAAACCTTCTGCCTCCTGAACAGGGGAAGACTATGCGAAGGCTGCAGGCTCTGTAACCTGAGTTCCAACACCAGCTCTGCGACCTACTCGCCACATACCTCTGCCCAAGGACCAAACCGCTTCCGGCCTCCACGTCCTCATCTGTTAAATGGGTTGATAAGAGACCGACCTCAGAGGGCTCGTGTGAGGAGTCAATGTGACAGGTGGCTGAGCTGGATATATTACCGCACAGAACTGGTACCTAGCAGGGGTCAGCAAACCACAGCCCCTGGGCCAAGTCCCACCCACCACCTGTTTTTGTAAATTGAGTTTTTATCGGAACACAGCCAGGTGCCTTTGCGTCTGCATCGTCCCTGGCCGCTTTCAGGCTACAAGGGCAGAGTTGAGGAGTTGAGAAAAAGGGTGTCGATCCTTGGTGGACAGTGACGTGAGTACCCAAGATTATTCTCATGGAAAGACGTTCAGCTCAGGTCTCTGCCAGGCCACACACTAGTGAACAAAAAGATTTTGGAAACACCTCCCTCCACTGATTTTTCTGCCACTATCTGCCAAGTCGGGTCAAAGGAAGGATGGGAACCCTGGGAGGGCTTAGACGAGAGTAAAAATGCAAGGGAGAAGTGAACCTGCTCTTTTTAAACCTCTCTATTCAAAAAAGGCTATAAGACACACGCTCCTATATATAAAATAGATAAACAACAAGGACCTACTACGTAGCACAGGGAACTATATTCGATTTCTTATAATAATATATCATGGAAAAGAATCTGAAAAGAAAAAAAATAAATGCATAATGGAATCACTTTGCTGTACATCTGAAACTAACATTGTACATCAACACTTCAATAAAAAATTTAGAAAAAAATGAGTATAGTACAGATACACACGTTTCCAACTGAAAACTTAGGAAATACGGATGACCTTGAGCAGAGTTGAGGTTGTCCTGACTGCACCCCACTCAAGGGGGCTAGGGGAAGGGCTTGCCACGTATCCTTCTGGGCCTCTCTATGCACTTACCCATGTGGCCGCCCCCTCCCCAGACCCACACCCTCCATCCTGTGATCAATGGTCAACAGAGAAGCAGGGGTGGGAGATGAAGAGGCTTGAATTTCAGCTCAAGTCCAGCCTCTAATTGATCAGGTGATCTTCAAGATAAGCCTCCACCCCTCTGTGGGCCTGGCATTCTTATCTGCCCAGTGAAGGGATGGAATTAGGAACTCTCTGGGGGTCTTCCCAGTGTATTTTTCTTGGGAGCCTTTCTCACCAGGCACCTGCTTCTGCATCGAGAGAGATGAGGGACGGAGGATCCGCTCAGTGTAAGGAGACACCAGGCAGCCTTCTTGCCTGGCTCCTAAATCCGCCAAAGTTGAGGGCACTAAGGGCCCCCACCACCCGCTCCCCACCCTGTCATCTGGTCCAGCTCTGCACTCGGCTTTCTTGATGCTCTGACGTGTCTTGTCACCCAGGAGGACCGAGTGCCTCCGTGGCCCTGTTCCTCTTCCAGGTCCTTCTGTGTCCTCCCCGGACCGAAGCCCTTAGGAACTCTGGGTTGTCCCATGGTTGGGGACCTTTTCCTCCTCACCTGGGAGTGAACTAAAGCATCTGTTGGTATTTGAATTTAGAAGCAACAAGGATGTATTCTGAACCATTGGCCACTTGGTGAGGGACAGTAGGGTATGCTCTGGGGCAAGACAAGGGTGAGGCGTGACCTAGAACGAATTGGGCAGTGGGCCCCAGGGAAGGCAGAGCGGGCAGAACCTCCGAGTATTTAATACAGGCCACTCCCTGGACAGAAAAGGCAGCCAGAACTGGAGAGGGGAAGGGGCTAGCCCTGTTAGTTCGCGGCTGAACTTGACCTAGAACACACATCCCTCCATTTCCAGTGCATCCCTCTCTGTTCCCAGTGGCAGCAGCTCTCTGCTCTTTGTAGACAGTGCCTTTTGGATGACGCCTGCCCCCTTCATGGAGAAAACCGCTGGACAAACTAATTCACAAAATGGTTGGGATGTAAGGTCTTCTTCAAGGAAAAATAAAATTGCCAGGTCACAGTGAACGGAGGAGGGGGCAGTATGGGTGAAACAGCAATGACCACCACGTGTTACCTGTAGCCACGTGCTGGGACCATGAGGGTTCTCCCTACTCTGAGGTGGGTTTGAAGTTTTCTGCTGTAACATTTATTTTATTTTTTCTTTAGGAGAGATCTTGAGAAAATACGACCTAACCCACGATGGCAATACCTCTATCTCGGGATGTCTCGACCTGTAAGCTTGTAAGACCACTCACAAGCCGTGTGACCTTGGGGAAGTTATTTTATGTCTCTCTGAAGGGGGAAAAAAAAAAAGCTATGCTCACAACATCAGTGCCAGCCTCACCAGGAGGTGGATGAGATGAGCTGATTCGATGCAAAGGGCCTTGTGCTGTGCCCGGCACACAGCAAGCGCTTAATAATTGCCTATCATTATTGTTATTACTCCCTTTCTACAAGCACTGGAAAAGGTGAAACACGGCAGCAAGGAATACAGGTCAGTGGCATGAGGTGAAGTGCAGGGATACATGAGTGACGCCTCCCCTGTGCAGAATCATCCCCCACCCCAGCTGAGGACCCTCCCTTGTGCTTACAGACACCGCTGTTACAGCTCTGACCTCTCAGTGCTTCACACCAGATGTGACTGATCGCCCCTCCTCAGCACAGAGAAGAGTGCCCAGCACGGGGGCGGGAGGGAGGGACACGGAGGGGAGGGAGGGGAGAGGCAGGGAGGGAGGGGGGAGGCAGGGAGGGAGGGAGGGACATGGAGGGGAGGGAGGGGGGAGGCAGGGAGGGAGGGGGAGGCAGGGAGGGAGGGGGGAGGCAGGGAGGGAGGGAGGGACACGGAGGGGAGGGAGGGGGGAGGCAGGGAGGGAGGGAGGAAATAAGGAAGGAATTTTAGATGGAAGAAAATGGGAAGGATGTTTTTCAGAGCTGCCAACGTCAACGCAACCAATTAGAAAGCTTTCAAATCCTATTCAATTACAGTAATATTCACATCAATTTCCATCCCAACGTTCTGCTGAGAGAGAAAACAAACTGTGTCAATCCCATCGCCTCCGACAACTTCCACGCCAGCCCTGATTGCACTGTATTGTATCCTTTGCCACAAAGGCAACTGGTTCAAGCTGTAACAAAAGGTAATTTGATTTTGTGAAACTTTTCTCACACAAGACTTCAGAATTCAGGGAGGACCTGAACAAAAGGTCTCCTGTCTTGATCTGGGGTTTGAAAAATAGGGCGGTCATTCCCAGAAGGTGTGAGGGTGTGAGCAGAGTGAGGCTGGGACTTACCTCCGAGCGGACAGAGCCGGGTGACCTTCTCGGGCATCAGCAGCCCGAGCTTGTGGCGGCAGTAGGTCTCCCCAATCTCCTGGCGGCAGTGCTTGGACTTAGAGCGGGACAGCGCGGAGATGGCCTCCTTGCCCGAGATGTCGCACTTGAGGGGCTGGTCGTACTTGACCTCGGGGGGGCTGCCCCCGCTCTTCCGGGCGTGGGGCTGTCGGGGGACATCCTTCCCGCGGCTGCTGTTCACCGCGGCTTTCTCCGCGGGAGGCAGCACCTCGTTGGTACCCTTCCCCGGGGACAGACGCCCCTTCCCCTTCTCCTCCTGCTCCAGCTTCCTCTTCAAAAGCTCCTTCTGTCCCTTTGGAGGCTTCTTCGCCAACTCGGGTTGGTGCTTTTGCTTTTGAGTCCTGGGTGCAAAGTTACTATTGTCCACGTTCTCAAAATCCTTGGGCACCGAGTTCTCATTGTTGCTGTCCGTTCGCACTTTCTCTTTCGGCCGGTGAGAGAAGTAGCCTTCCTGCAGAAGATGAGAAAGAAACACAGAAGAGAAACTTGACTGAGCCATCGCGCTAAGGAGATGGGCCCTGGAGAGTGGGGCATGTAGGTGTGGAAGTCGGGGACCTGGTTCCACGCCCAGCCTTTGCTACGAGCTTAATGTTAGAATTCACATTAGATTTTTCTCTCTGGACACCAGCTTCCCCATCTGGAAATATGAGATGTTCCAACTAGAAACAAAAGCTTTTGCAAGCTCTACCGTACTATGACTATGATTTTCAATGCTTGTTATTAACCACACCCCTTTTTCATGTACGTTTCCTTAATTGTCTCTTGTCATTGGAATCCGGACAGTTTGTTCCAAGCTCCCTGTTTAAATGCCAGCAGAGAGCGCCGCGGTGGTTTATTCAATGGTTGGAAACGCCGCACTAAAGCTATAATGGGAGAAAATATTGGTAGGACAGTATACACATTCCATAGCCTTTAGAACACACTCATAGATCTATGCAAAGCCATAGTTAATTCTGATGGGGAGACATCACTGGCTATCTTGAGAGGAATGTGCATTTTCTAGGACAATCCTTACAATGGGTCCTAGGGGATGAAAACTTTCAACAGTCTTGTGTTTGAGCTTTGACTCTTGATGTCTGTACCTGAAGCAAACCTGATAAAGTCACCCAGTGATTAAGACTCACTAGGGGTCAAGAGAAAGGCCAAGAGTCGTTCTGGAGACAATGAGTCTTCCCAGGAAGGCGGGCACCCCAAATTCAGCTTCTCCATAGGTAGGTGGGCCCTGGCCATTCTGAGCTCAGATTAAATGCACCGTTCCACTAACGTTCTGCATCATTTCCAAATCACAGTGCTTCTGCTTAGAGCCCATTACAAAGGCATTCACCTGAAAGAGAATCAACTGTCCCAAAGCTAGTCGAGGGGACACAGAAGCCAGAGAATGCTAATTGGCTCCATAAATCTACATCCATTGCTACAGAAACACATTGGTAGTGAGTAGCAATTCCTAGGGTAGACTTCCTCGTTCATTTTCCTAGATGTGCCTCTTAAAGGTTCTCAAGGAAGAGGACGGTGGAACAGAACAGTGGAGGCAATGCTGGAGCCAAGTGTGGCTGACACTCAGTAGACACTGAGCATGGCTTCTCTAGCAGATCTGCCACTACTGTCCATTGTGAGCCAAACCCTGCTTGCCCATTGGTTTTTGTAAATAAAGTTTTATTGAAACACAGCCAAGCCTGTTCATTTATATATTGTCTGTGGCTGCTTTCTTGCTACAACAGCAGAGGTGAGCGGTTGTCATACAGACCGTCTGGTCTGCAAAGCCTAAAATATTTTTATTTGGCCCTTTCAGAAAAAGTATGCAGACCCCAGCCCTCCAGGACTGTGAATTTAGAAGGTTCCCCTCCCCCGGGCTTGGTTCGGTTTTCCTGTCTCCAGGGCCCCTATTTGGCCCAGCAATGTGTCTGCCCCCTTCTTGCCTTTATTCTATCTCCCATAGCATCAAGCACCAGTTTCAGGAGGGCCGTAAGAATGAAAGTGATGTTAAGATGCCTCGTGGCCATTCTGTAAGTTGGATGTAACTTTGATTCCCATTTTGCAGGTAAAGGAACTGGGCATTAGTGACTTGCCCAAGGTAACCCAGCTAGGTGGTGGGGAAGCCGAATTCAAACCTGAGAGGCTGGAGACCCCACGCCATGGACTTCCAGTTCCACCACCACTTTCAGGAAGCTGCAGAGAGCCCTTTGGATCCCCATCACTCTGTCTGCTGACGCCCTGCAACCTGGCTCCCTTCCCATCCACTCCCGCTCAGCTACACGGAGCTGGGATAGGCAAGCCACCTCCAAATGGCTGTCTTGAGGCCGGCCAGTGCCCGTCAGGTGGCAGGGAGTCACAGATCGGGAGAGGACAGTAAGGAGGGGCCACGAAGCACCAGGAGCTGGGAGGCAATGGGTAGGAAGAAGGAAACAGAATGCCAAGAGGGAGAGCAGAGTCTGTGGAGGGTCTCGGAGCGGCTGCTGGTCATGCGTGGGAACCAAAATTAGATGCCGGTCTGACACTTGGTTCCGGGCTTTCTTACCTCCTCACGCATCTTGCAAGAAAACGCCCTCAGTAAGGGGAAATGCCTCTGTTCTTGTGACCTAAACAAAATTCCTTTTTTCCCTTCTTTCTGTCCAGAGGCCCCTGAAGACTCCCAAGCAGCCCCTCAGATGCATTTTATGAGCACCCACTGTTAGCCAGGCGCTATATGCACACGACTCACGGGTATCACTTACTGGATACCGACCATCACTGCACAAGGAGGCACTGTCCTCACCACAGACAGAAAGGGGAGCCAAGTCTTGCTGCTATAAGGTATCAGGTGCCAGGCACTGTGCTTAACCCTTAACATGTGATATCTCGTTTAGCCTTCAGAAATCACTGTCAAGGCAAATACTACTATTCTCCCATCTTACATAAGAGCAGGGAAGAGGGTTCGGGGGGAGCTTGGGGATGCTCAGTGATTTGACCAGACTCATCTAGGGGAGGCTGTGAGCTTGCACGTGTCTGATTCTAAAACTTGCCATAGTTTAGGGCCTCTTCTGTTTGGCTGAGAGGTCATCAGAGGCACATTAGATCCCCCTTCTCTATGAGGGTGCAGAAGGAGTCTCTCCCTTTGCTCACACTGGCCTAGGTTGGAATGGAGCTGGATGGGGGATGGTATTCAATAAAGCTCTTAACAGATATCCCAGTTCTCTTCCTTCTAGGCATATGTATTTCCCATCCCCTGAAAACTAGGCACAGCCAAGTAACTTGCTGTGGCCAAGACACATGACTGGGGCCAGGGCACCATTTGCCACATCCCTCTTTCTGCCACAGCATCCAGCCACACTCCTGATGGTGAAGGCTCTGCATCCCGAGTGAATCCAGGGTGAAGCAGAGATTCCACCACCTCCATGGGCAGAATAAACCTCCGTTGTGTCCCATCAGTGAAGTTTGGGGATCTTTGTTACTGCGGCATGGTCTAGCTCATCCTGATTAACTCAGGAGCCAATCTGATCTGCTCTCTTCCTCCTAGCTGTCCTAAGATACAGGAGCCAATTTATTATTATTATTATTATTATTATTTTGGCTTTAACAGTTAGAAAATCAGTTTGATGATGACTCCTGTCCGAGAACATGAATTTAAATTCTGTCCCTAAGCCTGTTTTCTAGAAGTTAACGAGAAGGCGGAGAGTGAGCAGAAGGGCCTCTGCCCTCACAACCATCTGCATCCTCGTTCATCAGACACATCTTAAGTACCTCCTGTGTACCGTTCCTGGGTTGTTCTCTTTCCTCATTAAATGATGCGCATGAGTTTGTTCTCCAAGCAGAAAGCCTCCAGAAACCACAGATTTTAAAAACTCACGTTCTCCACCACTTTCTGGCAGAACTTCTCTAAGGAAAACCAGACACAGGAAACACTGCAATTAACAAAGCTAATCTGACCATCAGAGAACGGCTGGTTCCTCCGGTTAATTTGTGATATCAGGACCAGGTGCCACTATCAATTCTAATAACAACTCATGATTAATAAGCATCATCTGCTCAGAGACGGCCCCGCAACAGGGAGGGCTAGCTCAGTGTGGCCCCGTGGCCTTCCGGCTGGCCCCAGATGCTACTCAGCTGCCGAGGGAAATGAAAAGATTCAGGTGTAAGAGGGAAGGGGAGCATTTTGTCTTCTGGAATGCAGAGCCCCCAGATATTAGAGAGCTTCCACAAAGGTCACTGGGGCACAGTCAGTGAGAATCGGGCATCACTCAGGGGCCTGAGATCTGTCACAATGAGTCAATGCTGCTTCCTGGAGTAGCTGATCAGTTCTCTTACTTCTTCCCCCAACAGTTTTCTTTTTTGACATTTTACTTTATTGTGATAAGAACACTTAACCCTCTTAACAAATGTTTTAAGCGCACAATACAGTATTGCTACCTACTGGCTCAATGCTGTACAGCAGAGCTCTAGAATGGATTCACCCTGCAGAACTGAGATTTTATGCCTGTTGACTGGTGACTCCCCATTTCCCCCTCCCTCAGCCCCTGGCAACCACCATTCTACTCTCTGAATCTCTGAGTATGACTATTTGAGATGTCTTATGTAAGTGGGATCCAGCAATATTTGTCTTTCTGTGCCTGGCTTATTTTACTCAGCATAATGTCCTCCAGATTCATCCATATTGTCTCACATGGCAGGATTTCCATCTTTTTTAAGGCTGAGTAATAGTCCATTGTGCCACTGTACATATATGGGACATTTCCTTTATCCATCCACCCCCTCCATGGGCACAGATCTCACCTCACGTCCCCTCTAACTCTTTACCTACTCATCAAGAGGCAAACGGGCCTCAGCTTTTCTTGCCCTGGATGATGGAGATCCAGACATTCAAACCTAGGTTCCCTTCCCATAAAGATCCACCTTGGGAGGTTTCCAGGCAAATACATGCAAGATAATCATCACACCCTGAGCACCCATGTCCCCTGTGACCCTTCACACACCCTAGGTCCCTCATCCTCTCCAATACCCAGTGAAGTATGAGTCCTAACTAGGGGGAGGAAACTAAGGCCCAGGGAGGTTAAATAACTTGACCAAGGTCACATTGCTAGAGATGAAGTGATTCAAACTCTGCATGCCTCGGTGTCCTCATCTGGAAAATGAGGATATGAAAATAATACTTACCTCTTGGGTATCTGGTAAGGATGAATGTATGTAAAACTTCCCGTACATGCCCACCACCCCCAAGGCAGGAGGATGAATGAGCAAAGAACTCAGAGTAGGTTCCCTACCAATTAACACTGAGCCCCAGCCGTCTCACCCCGGATGGTCTCTGCATGGAGGACAGATTGGTTATTATTTCTTCACTATGATCGACGAGCTGTGTCCCCTTTATTCTTAAGCAATCCGACACTCTCACCTTGGGTTATTTAGGCAAATGCAACCCTTTGACTTATTTTAACATACTTATTACAATGATTGCACATTCAAATGTTTGCGTGCGAGCTCCAAAACTCTAATTGCTCTGCTGTTGCCTTACCTCTAAGCTGCTGCTAGAATCCATTTTTATTCTGGAGAAATAATTAAATGCAATAACGTCCTCCATTCCCATTCAACCTTGGGCATGTTTAGAGCCTGTTCAATCAGGTAGAAATATGCTAAGCACACTAAGGCTTCGAGAGGCAGGTTACGTGGCCCAGGCTGCTGTTTCGAGGACACCTGGGTTCTCGTCTGTCCTTCCTGGTTCTCTAATGTCCAGGCTTCAGGATGGACCTCTATTCACTCGTTCAGTTGAATCTGGGTCCCTTGGTTCTGCTTCGGAGGGGTGGAGGTGGGTCGCTGTGTTTTCTAAACTCTCCACTCCTTGATGAGCCTTTGCTCTTACTTTTTGTGTAGAAAGAACACCGACCAGAAAGGAAGAGACCGGGGTTCTTGCCTTGCTTTAGCAACTGTCCGATTTTCTCATCCATAAAATGACAGGTGCTGCATGTGTGCTGCTAAACATTCTCTGAATTAGTCCTGAGTCAATACGATCGACTAACAAAGGTCTATCATTTCAGATCGTTGAGAGGTAACTGATGACTTTAAGAGACCAGGGACTGAGGGATGGAAGGACTCGCCTAAGCGCATCGTCTTCTCCCTGTCTCATCCTGTGATCATTTTCTCCAGCAGTTCTTTGACCTAGGAGAGATTATTTCCTCCCTCTGTGCCTCAATTTCCTCATCTATCCCAGGGGCTGAGCCTGGCACCTACCTCCCGAGAACTGAGAGAACTGATGAAGCACAGAACACAGTGCTGGACACGTGCAAGGTGCTTACAAAACACGCGTCTATTAGAACATACGTCCAGTGCTGGTTCTGCCCCAGGCTCTGTTTCAAGCCCTCTGCACAGACTAATTCATTTGATCCTCGTGAGGACTCTATGAAGGAGATGCTATGTTATTCTCCCCATTTTTTGGATGGGAGCATGAAGGTTCAGATAAGTTAAATCCAGATCTAGGAAGTGGAGGAGCCAGAATTCGAATTCGGGCAGTTGGGGTCCAGAGGCCACACCTGCCAACACCACACTGCGTCTCAGCAGCTGTTAGGAATAGGGATGGTGCCAAAGGGGAGCCCTGGCCAGGTGCGCTGTGCAGACGTGAGGGCGCCTGTCCCACCTGCTCACTCATCCTGACCAGTTTATGGCTTCCTTTTGTGCCATGTGGATGCACAGCCAGCTGAGTAGCTGTCTGCTGTTGAACTCAGGGTCCGAGGCTTCATTCCAATCACCAAGGTGACCAAGGCCATTGGGAGGGACACTTGGGGGTGAAGCCTGTACCTGCTTCCAAAAGGACCTTGGTGCCAGGGTAGGGGACTGCAGGAGGCACAGCGTGCGTGGCTGCACCCAATTAGGACATGCAATTACCCTGGCTGCCAATGCAAATAGACCTCACAGACGCCCCTCGCCCAGCTCATTCGCACGCACAAAAGTGGCGGGGCTGGCCAGCGCGCTTAGAAACAAGTGGGCCGCACTGGGCACGGACAGGCCATGATTTAATAGGACCCTCAATAATAAGCCTAATGTAATTTAGCAAATTTAGTAATGTTAAGGGGATGGATGGCATGGGGTGAGGAGGGAGGGAGCTGGACTGAGAGAGCTGGCTTGGAATCCAGCCTCTGTCCCTCAGCCCTGAGATGCAAGGAAAGAAGCTTAGCCTCTCAGAGCCTCAATTTTCTCATCTACAAAATAAAAAGGAGGGGGAGTGGGTAAGAAGACCTATTTTGCAAAGGTGAAGGAGAAATTAAATAATATGGCATGCTTTTATTTCATTCTATTTAACAACAGAACACTTAGCACAAAACTTGATAGAGACTCAGCACTCAATGGACGTTTTTAGCGGGCACCCCAGCATTTGACGAGCAGACCTAAATCTTTTGGAAAGGCAGGGTGGGGAGGTGAAGTGTGTTCAAATCCACCCCGCCTCTGCCACTTGCTGTGTGATGCTGGGCACAGTACCTAACTTGGAGAGCCTCAGTTGCCCACTCTGTAAAATGGGCATAATAACTAGTACCAACCTAACAGGGGTTTTATGAGAGTCCAGAGAGTTAATACACGTAAAGCACTTAGTATAAAGCCTAGAACTTAACACGTGTTGGCTGCAATTTATTAAACTGGAATTAATGATTGCAGTGATGACCAAATGAGGTGGTTCTCAAAGTGTGCTCTGGGGACTCCCATGGGTCCCGAAGACCCTTTCAGGGGATCTTCAAGGTTACTATTTTCATCATAACTTGAAGATATTATTTTCCTCTTTTCACTCATTCTCTCATAAGGACACTGCGGAGTTTTCCAGAGTCTACATGATGTGTGAAATCACAACAGATTGAAAGCAGAGGCAAATCTGAGAGTCCAGCTGTCTTCTATTAAGCCAGATATTCCAAAGATTTGCAAAAAATGTAAAACAGTGCCTCTTTTCCTAATTTGTTTTTGTTGTGGAGAACATACACACTTCTCATAAAAAATTTTACTTATATATACACTTAATGGGTTATTGTTATTTTAAGTAAATCAATAAAAATTTTTTAAGAATGCCTTGGTTTAAATTTCAATATACAGCAAATAATGGATAGATATAACTTACATAAACAAAAGCTCTTTGGGGGTCCGAAATAATGTATGAAAGTATAAGGGGGTCCATGGAGACCAACAAGTTTGAGAATCGATGACATAATACAGACTTACAATCCTAAATATCTACTCACTGAGGAAACAAAACGTTCAGGACCTTTTTATGTTGAGTATATCCCTATATGCCAAGCCTTTGAATATATATTTTACCCGCACACACAAGAAATACACACACACATGTAGAAATCTAGGTCAGGTGGAAACAGGATGCTGAGAAATACTTTTACAATACTTTTGCAGAGAGAGAGGCAGCAGGCACCCAGAACTCTGAAGTCCTGAGCTGTTCTCTGGGGGGACCTGCCGGCAGATTTTCCCTTTGACCAAGCTCTAGCCAAGACCCTCTGAGCCCTTAGAAGGGCCCCAACCTTGGCCTGTAAAGACCTGAGCAAATGCTAACATACTTTCTGACAGCTCAAGGCCACATTCCTTGGATGACACTAGCCCCCCTTACAGCGCCTGCCTGAGAAAACTCAAGGCTGCCAAGAGAATCTAGTTTGTTCTGGTCAGCCCCTCAAGACAGGGCCCCTGCATCTCAGCCTCTCTGGGGGGGGGGGGGGGCGGGGGCGGGGGGTGTAGAGGACTAACTTGGAGAAACACCAGGTAGCAAACCCAGATGAGTTTCATGGGGACACACCCCCTTTTTCCTGCTTGTTGTCATTTTTTTCCTTCACTGACTCTACTGAGCCCCTGCTCACACCCACCCCCGCCACATCGTCCTCATGCTCCCTTTAAAACACCCAGTCCCTCTGTACAAACCACAGCGGAGTTCAGTTCGTGCTGGATTCCTTCCCTTAGTGCAACAATATTTTACCAATTAAAATATGTCCTCGCAGCCTTGTTTACCCCTGACACTGCCCAAGGCCACACGGCCTGGACCTCCACCCCGAAACGCCACATGCTCGGGGCCTAAGCGCGGGAGGCCGGCCGAAGTGCGCTCAGAGCCCGACACCAGCCTCGACCCGCGCTCTCCTTCCAGCCCCACGGGGAGGATGTGGCAGTGCCAGTCCCAACGAACAGCCCAGTGTGCCTGAAGGCGTGAATAATAAAGCCTTCTGGATTCGTCTAAGACAGACTTTCTCAGCTACGATATCGTGGCCATTTGGGGCCAGGTAACGCTTTACTGCGGAAGCTGTCCTGAGCGAGGTAGGATGTCGAGCAGCACATGTGATTTCTACCCATTAGGTGACCACAACACCCCTGTGAAAACCAAAAATGTCTCTAGACATCGCCAAATGTCCCCTGGGGGGGTAAAAATCACCCCTGGTTGAGAACCACGGCTCTGAGGCAAGCGCTCCGGAGGCCGACGCTGCTTAGAGCTGTTTCCACCCAGAAACAACAGCCCCAGTGATGAGCCAAAGTGGTCAGAACAGGAGAGCTAAGCCAGGAAGAAAGGAGAAAGGGTCCAAGTTACCCAAGCAAAGGTGTCCTGGGGGGAGGGGCTGGAGGTGATCAGGAGAAGCAGCACATGCACGGGGGGGGGGGGGGGGAGTGGGAGGGCAGTTAGAGTCCCCGGCTGGAGAAGGGGGTGACTCCTAGGAGGTGGGACATTCATTTGGGCCATGGAGAGTCCCCGAGCTGCTGGCGCCTCCCTAACTTAAACCAGAGGTCATGACTGGGGCCCCAGTGGTTCCATCAAGGGCACAGACGTTTGGTTGGCTTCGTAGAGTGTTTCCATTTGTTTCATTTTTAGTCCCAGCCAACATTTCAAAATCTAGAGATTTCATCTAAAAATCTGGATTTCCACTCTCTCTTGAAACATCAGGGGACCTGACAGCACTGGGCTTGGATTCCTACGTGTGACAACGGTCTGAGGCTGATCAGTGGCTGGTAGCGTGGAGGAGGGGCACTGCTCTGCAAATGATTACAGCTCTCGTCCAGCCTGGCCCACGTCCTCTCACCCACCCTCATTCCCTGAGCCTGTGAGGTGAGACTCTGGTCAAAATCAAGGACCCGAGGTCTTCAAGTAACTCTACTTCAGAGCCTTGCCTCAAAGACCTCAGAACCCTTAGGGAATCCTTTCATTCTAGAATCTTCTGTGGAGGTGGGACTGCCCCTTGTGGGCTGTTCTGAAAACATATGGTACCATTTCTGGTTGCCACAATGACTAGGGGATGCTCTTGGCAGAGAGTGGGTGGGGGAACACCAGATCCCTAGCAATGCATGTTTCCAAAGCAATAAAGAATTGCCCTACATCCTGCAGGACTTCTGAATGTCTCTAGATGTCCTGTGGGTCAACAACTCATTTTTAATTATGGGGGCCAGGAACTTAGCACAAAGTTACAAATGACAGGTGACTTCTGAAGGCTTTTAATGTAACTGACTTTTCTAGGAAAGTAACTACTGTTTAACTCAAGGAGAGCTCTTACATCATTCAGAATTCTACCACAATTTCCAAAAACTCACGTCGTCATCATCCACGCAAGCTGTGGCTGTAAGTTACCAACAAGCACACCTGTTCTCCACCTGCACTTGTGACTACAATTCTCGGCAATTCGGCATCCGGCACCTGACCTTTTCGACACTCAAAGTGAGATCCAGCAGCCAGCAACATCAACATCCCTGGGAGTCTGTTAGAAATGCAGAGTCTCAGTCCCCCTGCCTGGACCCACTGGATCAGAATCTGCATTTTAACGAGATCCCCATGGGGTTCATCTGCACAGTACAGTCTGATGGTGGCATCCCTGGTCATTTACAGAATGAAATACATATTATTTTAAGTTACTTTTACATATTCATTATATTATTATCAGGGCAGTGTATTGATCTGTTTTAGAGTCGTGAGTGTAAGCAGGTTTTAACAAGTATGGATTTCATTTCACGATAGATAAAAGGCATATTTTAAAAGATTTACTGCATGAAGAAGGGTTGGGTCCGAAAGGACTGAGAATCACTGGTTTATCCATTCTCTGTACTTTAATCAGGTGCCTACTCCCTGCCAGGCATGGCAGAGGCCAAGGGAAGGAAAGCATATGAAGACATGCTTCCTGCTGGTGGTGGAGCCCAGATACAGCAGAGGGAAGCAGGCACAGACAGCAATCAATTCAAGACAGGATGAGAGTGAAGGGGTGCAGTGTGCGGATGGAGGGGTGCCAAGGGTTTCATCAAGAATTGGATCCAAACATGGTCTAGGGTCCAAGGTGAGCAGAGGAGGTTCACAGAGAGAGCAGTTTTCCTGCTCAATCTTGAGAAGAAAGGGCATGTTCATGAGGCAGACAAGGCAATCAAGGGCAGGGGAGCCCAGCAGAAAAATCAAACTTCATAATGACAACAATCGATCGTAGCTAACACTTACAGAACATTCATTCCATGAACTGTGTTAACACTTGACACAGACTATCTTTAAAAACCCCAGAACAATGTGCTAATTAACTGGATGGGGGTGGGGAATTCTTTCACAATGTATCTGTACATCAAATCCTCATGTGGTACACTTTAAATACTGTACAATTTTATTTGTCAATTATACCTCAGTACAGCTGAAAAAGAAAATCCCAGAACAACTTTTTTTTTCATTAGTATCTGCATTTTGCAGGTGAGCAAATGTATGGAGGCACAGAGAGGTTAAGTAACATGCTCCAAATCACACAGCACGGGTATAAACTCTACTGCCTTCAGCTGTTAGCGGCCAGCCTTCTCACAACGCCCCACATGTATCCAAAAGACCCCTAGTGGGTGAACCACCTCCACCAAAGGCCCTGGGGGAAAGCCAACACTAAGTGGACTGAAGTCTTTAAGGAGTAGGGACGGTCAGCAAGTAGACGGTTACTTGAACAACTTGAATCCTTGGTGTAAAGTCCTCTTGTCTCTGTTACTTGAGCCCAACTCCTGCTCTGTAGCCCGGACCCCAAGGTGCTGTTTGTCATGGTTTTATTTCCCTACACACCTTCCGTGCTTTTCCTATCTCCGCCCCCAGGGAGCCCTCCTTGTTCTGGCATCTCTGGCTCAATATTCTCCCCTCCCGGTCTTCTGGGAAACGGGCACTTGAGGAGACAAACAGGCCTCCTGTTGATGAAAAACATCCAGCTTTCAAACTCATCCTTTGCATCTGCCGGGTCCCCCTCCCCCTACACTGCCACAAGTGGGTAATGAATGACCCACTTGTGAGCTCATTACTGCAGAGTCTCTAAAGAAAATGTAAATGCTCACGGAGCCAGGGATATAAATAAGGAAAGATGCCTGTAAATAAATAAATACACACACACATACACACACACACAAACCCAATTAATTCATACCATCCGAGAGCCAGAGCCATTCAGGGTGGGGAGAGGAAGAAAGGAAAGGCACCGAATATCACCAGTCACGTGATTTCAGAACTGAGCTTCCCAGCAGCTGCCAATAAATTATTTTTACTGTGCACAGGTACAAATGAATAGGCTGCTGTTGCCCCCTAAATCTCCTTTATAAGCCTGTGTTTGCCTTGGTCCCTCCTACCGGGGACGGGGCTTGCAAGCCAGTTTTCATTGGCCAAGGTCTCCAAGAAGGCTGCCTTTTTGTGGGCCTACCCCCTGCAGACTATAGGAGCCCCACCGGTACTTCCTGTTTACGAGACAGTTTGGCAGGACATGGAGCACAGCCATCTCTGTCAAGGGCCCCAGGGATGGAAGTGACAGCGGTGCTTATTTCAATAGCTGTTGCAAACGACTTCTGCCTCCTGGCCCAAAGGGGCTGTTGTTCGTGGGATGGGATGTGCCATTCATGGCCACAAAGCCCACCCCTGACATTCACTCTCTAGCAGGCTTCAGGGTGCAAAACCTCATCACAACCAACTTTTGTGTGTTCTGCTCTCCCCAAAAAGGAGAGTATTGGTCACTCCCTTCAGATGGAATGTGTCTGCTGTCCATCTGTCAAAATGTGCTGAGCCAGGTGGGGTGCAGTGGGTTTTCAGGGCCACTGTGACATGCAGGTCACTGTGCGGTGGGGAGGATCACAAGTCCATGCTCTAGGGTCACTTTTCTGGATTTGAAACCTGGCCTTGCCACTTCCTAGCTGTGTGACCTTGGGAAAGTTAGCTAACCTCTCTGAGCCTTGGTTCCTTCCTATGTAAAATGGGTATAATAGTATCTAAACCTCATAGGGTCAATAAGATGATATCACGACTTAATCAGTGTCAAAGTGCAGTTCAAAGCACGGGGTCAATGGAAGGTAGCTGTTATGAGCATCATTTCCTCCAAACTTCTCCAGTAACTGTCCATGGTGCATTCTTTCACACGTATCTACTGAGTGCCCAGTACGTGCTAGCCACCGTCTCTGGCAGCAGGGCTCTGTCTATGACTAAGACAGAGAGACACCTGCTCTCAGAAAGCTAACGTTTTAATAGAATGAGACAGACAACCAACCTACAAACAATTCAATAAAAAGATAAAAACAGATGGAACATGTTGCAAATGCCTTGCCAAGCATCTGTTGTATGTTTTTATCCACCCATTTTAAAGATAAAGAAACTGAGGCTAGAAGAGGTTCTCCAAGCAGGTTGAAGAGCCAGGCCTGTGCAGCCCCAGAGAGTTGGAAAGGGGAACGAGGTACTGAAGAGAGGCTGGGTGCCCAGGGAGCATGTGAAAGGGCTGTTCCTGTCTCCTCTTGCCCTTCCTGTGCTGCGTAGAGACACCCCTCCCCAAGACCATGTTCCGTCCAGGTTGAACAGATGGTTTGCTATTGGACAAGTTCCTTATTCAAGGGGCTGCTGAGTGGACCTTTTCTGGCCAGTGTGCCCTGACTTCCGAAGTCTGGCTGGACTCAGACAAAGGAGCTCCCCGTTATCCTCAGACGACCCAGCAGAAGGTGGTTCTGGGAGACCCGATGGACCACAGTTGTTCAGGCCACTAGGTGGCTCTTTCTGTGAACTCTACAGTGTGTGAGATGCTAGCTGTACCGAGAGTCCGAAGACAGGCAGGCTGCCTTCTCTCTGCAGGGGACCCGTCCCCAAGAAGTTCTTGAGTCTTCAGTTTCTGGGGACCTTCAGGGTCTCCGCAGGTCTCCCGCTGCCTTCTTGTTCCAGGCAGGTCACTTTGCTTTCCAGAAGGCAGTATTCCCATTAGGATTTTTCACCTAAGAGGAGTTGGAGTCAGAACATTATCTGTTGTTTCCACATGTCTGAAGTTGACAGCAGGGGAATCCTAGCCGACACTGGCTGCTCAGGACTTTATCACGCAGCCCCTCCCTCCCTCGTGTACCTTTCATCACTGCCACTAGGGCAACACAAAGAGGCAGTGTTGCCCAGCGGTCGGGGGCGTGAGCACTGAAGCAGACTACCTGGGTCCCTGTGTCATTTAAAAGCTCTTCGACCTTGGGCAGTTTTCCCAGCTGTAACCAGCTCACAGAAGCGGGATGAGGAGGAAATAAGTCATTGCTGGAAAGGCACGTAGGACAGTGCCTGAAACGCAAATCACAGCTATAAATAATACTCCTCTTAGTAGAAGGATATCCTTTTTGACAGATGAGTAAACAGAGGCTCAGAACAGTAAAGACCCTTGCTTGGGGCCACACAGGTCAGGGATTTAAACCACAATGACTGACCCCAGAGCCCCAGCTCACAGTGACTTCCCAAAACAGCCCCTGCAAGCCACAGACTGGGAATAAGCTGCTCTCGTTAGGAGTGAGACACCTAGAAAGAGGGCTGGCAGTTTCTCCGGGGGCGGGGGGTGGGCAGCCAAGCCTGCAATTTCAGATCCGCCCTGGGCTCACCCTCTGTGCAGAGAATGGCCCACGGGGGTCAGATTCCAGGCGGTATCCGGTTTCATCCACCTCCAGGCCATTGATGGTT
The DNA here is from genome assembly GCF_036321535.1 of Camelus dromedarius. Lineage (NCBI taxonomy): Eukaryota > Metazoa > Chordata > Mammalia > Artiodactyla > Camelidae > Camelus > Camelus dromedarius. Next base: position 14,296,298 of record NC_087459.1, on the reverse strand, counting down.
CCAGCAGGATGGCCAAAGAAGATCAAGAGGGTCAGGCTGGGCCTCCCCCACTTCCCCCTTCCAATGTTAACTACTGCTTGTAACCAAGGCTTGAGGTGTCCAGGTCAGCAATTATCGGACAACTGTAAGTCCGGGAAGAAGCCAGGCAGAGGGCACCCCACCTTCGCTGGGACAGCCTTGCAGGGTGCTGCTTCAACTTCGTTCAGACCCCCAGGAGGTCAGCCTGTCTGCACCTCTGGGTCTCTGCCCTCTCTCTGCCCTCTGTCCCCATCTCTCGTTTCCTTCTCACCCCACTGTCCTGCATCATTCTGCAGTCAAAAGGCTGCCTATGGCCTGGGACATTTAAAAAGTTGTTAAACGTTTGAAGAATCAAGGTGGTAAAATGTACTGTGGTTTTTTAAAATCATTTTCTAAAATGGATCTAAATATGTTTAACATAAATGTTTATCAAATACAGAAATTTTTAATATAATCAATCTTATGAACTATTTCAAAACATCCTGGAAGTTCAGAAAAATTATATAACACTCGCATGTACTAATCATGCCATGCTTTTTCCAATTCTTGAAAGGAATCAAATTTTACAGTTGAAACACCTCTGATCACTTAAGCCCCATTTTCAACACCCTAGAGGTCACTTCTGCCCTTCACATTTGTGTGCCTCTATTTTTAGTAACTTTGTATATGCCCACATATAAATATATAATATTGTTTTTTGTGTTTATGAGTTTGACAAAATGGCACCAGGCTAGCTGTACATACGTGCTTGTTTCATTCACTATTTTATTAGTATCCCCCCTCCTACCCCCTTTCCTTAGTTTTTGTTCTCAAGTCTCCCCTCAGATAATATGATACACTGAGAATGGGAAGCATTTAGTCCAGTGGTTCTCAACTCTGCTGCCCAGTGGTTCTCAACTCTGCTGCCCACTGGACTCACCCGGAAGCTTTTAAAAATGCCGGTGCCCAGGCTGCAGCCCTGGAGATACTGATTTCATTGGTCTGGGCTGGAGCCTGGGAATCAGAACTTTTCAGAGCTCCCCCGGTGACTCCAATGTGTAGCCAGAGGTGCAAACCCCCATCTCAGGGTCAGTCTCTCCCAGACACCAGAGGAAAGGAAGTACGCCTGCGGCCGGCCTGCAATGCCCCGTGGAACAGTGGGCAGACGAGGAGTGGGACAGGAGGCAGGCTGGGAGGGGCGCCTTGTGGCCACACCCCTGGTGGTGACTCTGCTCGGCTACTTGGTGCTCTCAGGACCCTGTTCACCATCCGCAAACTGGTCGTGTGGGGGCAGGACAACACTAACACCCCGTTAGTCTTTTTCTTATTGAAATATAGTCAGTTTACAATGTCATGTTAATGTCTGGTGCACAGCAGTGATTCAGTTACACACACATATATATATACATAGTCCTTTTCATATTCTTTTTTTATTATAGACTATTAAAAGGTATTGAATATAATTCCCTGTGCTATACAGTAGGACCCTGCTGTTTATCTACTTTATGTATAGTAGTTAGTATCTGCAAATCCCAAGTAATTTTAGCTGGCTACCATTTCAACGTCTACACTTACATTGTGAAAAGTTGATCATCCTGGTTCCTAAAAACCTGAACACAAGGAAAAGGAAACAATGTTATTCCATCCCAGTGAGATCAAGTTGCCTGTGTAGGGCTACGAGCCCAGGGCTGGCTCTGCTGCAGAGGGAGGTGTGCAAGTGTGAGGTGTTAAAAACGTACTAGCACCAAGGTGAGATGCTCTCCTGGGTGGAATCAAAGAGACTTAGGGAGCATTGAAAAGGCACTCACTCTCTCCCTGGATTACTCAAGGTTATTTAATGTCCATGGCGTGCCTCCAACCATCTTGGGGCCACATAACCCTCTCGGAAAAACATGGGGCCCATCAGGTCCTCTGGTTCCTTATCACAGGGACGCTCTAGGATGCTACAGGTCTACAGGCCATACCTGAGACTGCAGAAAGGGGAGCGAACCCCCTCACACCACCCCCGCTCCACCAGTCAGTCTCCCAGTATAGGGATGGATCAGGAGACCCAGGACTGGCTGCATTAACTCCTCCTCCCCAGTCAGTCTGACTTCATGCCCACAGCTGTGTGATGTCACTTTCTGCTTCCCAATAAGGATAACGGTAATGAGTAGCACTGACCGCAAGCCAGGGACTGTTCTAAACACCCTGCGTGGACCAACTCATTTAAACCTCACAGCAGCCCTAGGAGGCAAACACTGCCAGCATTCCCATTCTACAGATGAGGAAGTCTAGGCACACAGAGGTGAAGTGACTTGTTTAAGACCCTCCACCCTGCCCCACCCTCCATCCCAACCAGTAAGTAGCAACTGACCACTGCGCAGCAGCCCCTCCTCTACTGGCCGGGGGCCGCCCGCTGTCCCCTCCTCATCCTTCTGCAGATGTGGCCGCATCCAGGGAACAAGGGAGAGAAAGAGGGAAAACATTTTCAGAAATTATTTCCGACAGGCGACCAGAAACTAAAATAACAACATTTGGTTTGTCTTGCTAGCTGGAGGCAAAAATCAGCTCAGGTGGGAGGAGGAGGCTGCGAGTTAAAAATGCAGACGAGCTTGGCCGGCCCCAAGCTGGCCCAGTTCTGCGAGGAGCCCCAGCACCCCCAGGTCCCACCAGGAAACAAGGCCCTGGGAGCCTCGGGCTTGAAGCTCTCTAAGGAGGGTGGTGGGAGAGAAGGCGCCGCATCCTTAAAGGTGTCAGTGTGAAAGTGGAAACATCCAGGGGGCTGGAAGACCTTGCTGTAGGTGGCGTTCGATGAGCCATTTTTAAGACAAGGCATAAGGCTGTAGAAAACAGGGTGAGGAACACAGCAGGGGTGGGCATGAACATCCTTCTCAAAAGCAAGAATTAGTATTTACTGCACACTTACTATATGCCCCCCGTTGCAAGGGATTTCCATGATATCATTTCAGCCTCACAATGATCCTCAGACGTAGCTACCACTATTGCTAAGCCCATTTGACAGATTCGGAAACTGAGGCACAGAAATGACAAGTCACCCACCCAAGGCCGCACAGCTAGTACACAGGTGATCCAGAGGAGGAACTCCAGAGCCCACCGCCTCCAAACGTCTTGCATTTTCCAACATTTCCCCACATTTCCAAAACACCGAAGATGTGCTGGGTCCTGCGTGAGTGGGTCAAAATGAACGGGCACATCCTGTCCTGGCTGGGAGGGACGCAGGCGCAGCCCTGGAGGGCTGACAGGCTGGCACGTCTGGAGGCGAAGCCAAGCCAATGGGAGCAGATGGCGCCCAGACAGCAGATGTTAACGCAGTTTGCTTTTTCCATATGGTTTTCTGTTTAGCTGTAATAAGTGAATTGTTCTTTAATATCTGTCAGGAGCTTAAACTCTGAAGGCCAGTGGCAGTCACAGTCACTCTAAAAGACACAAAGGAAGCTGGCCAGACCCGTCCCTTCACATCACCGGAGAAGACGGCAGAGTGTCAAGGAAGAAGCCAATTATCGCGCGGTCCAGGCCTGTGCACGCGTACGCACACACACACGCACGCACACACTGCAGGCTGGCCCTGACAGCCAGGTTCTCACCTGACATTCTGGAGTCTTCGAAAGCCCACGTCAGTGTCCTTCGTACTCAGCAGTAAGATTCAAGGGCAGTTTCAGATTTTCCCTTGGAGGGTAGGGGGAAAGCTCCAATTGAAAATACGTAAATGGGCTCAAGCCGCTCTGTACTCTGGGACTTTCAAAGTAACCACAGCTCACCATCTTAACGACGTACGGTAAGAAAACCCTGGAACTCTGTCTTCTGGCCCATCTCAGGATCCTTCGTGTGTCCTGGGTCAGACCCACAGCGCCATCACCCCCATCCCACAGGGGTGGGGTTGGATGGTGGTGCCTGCCAGCAGTATTTTTCCATCCGTATCTCCATGTGACAAACACTTTAACTCTCAGAGTCTCACCAACTTCATTTTCTTTGAAGGAGCAGCTGCTACTCTGTTGCTAGCAATGAGGCCCCCGTGCTGCCCTTAAGCCAGAGAGGGAGCACAGAGGGAATGGTGCCCCCCACCCCTCTCCCTGTCTTCACTCTTCGAGATCTACACAGAGCAGGGCCTAAGAGCTGAACTGAATCTCAGCATCGCCCCTTACAAGCTGGGTGGCCTTGGGCGAGTTATTTTGAATGTTTCCAAGCCTCAGTTTCCTCATCTGTAAAATGGGAGGAAATAGGACCCTCTTCAGTAGGCTTGTTGTGAAGATCAGATGAGAAACTGTAGGTAAAGTGCTCAGCCTGGGGGCAAGAAGACAGCGTGCCCCCAGAGGGTAGCAGCTACTTTATTATTATTATTATTACTGCTCTCTGTTGTTACCTGCTTCTCACTCCTTCCTTCATCCCACCAGTATCTGAGCACCTGCTAGGCAACACCCGTTGTTCTTGGTGCTGGGTAATGAATGAAATAGGTCCATGGGACTTACGTTCTATAGGCAGAGAGACATGAGAGCAACAAATAGGGGTAAAATATGACATGATGTGGGGCTGAGTCCTCGAAAGAAAGACAGAGGAGGAGGGAGGTGGGGGTGACATTTCAGATGAAGGTCAGGGGAGACATTTCTGAGCACGTGGCACCTGGGCTTGGCCTGATGGCAAGAAGGAGCCAACGCAAGAAGATCCTGGGCGAGAAGCACCAGGCAGCGGGAACAGCACAGCGATGTTCCAGTGGCAGAAGTGAGCGTGGCCTATTTCGGCAGCAGGAAGAGGCCGGTGGGGCTGCGATGTGGACACAGTGCTGGAGGTGTGACAGCAGAGGGAGGCAGGGGTCCAATGGGGCCGGGCCTTGCTGTCTACGGAGAGGGAAGGAGACCAGATCTCATTTTAAGGCCCCGGGAAGACAGCGGCAGCTTTTCAAGCAGGAGGCCTTGTCATGACCAGACTTAAGTTTCAGAAAGGTCCTTCTGGCTGGTGCATGGAGGGGCCCTTCCCTCACCACTCACAGGCTCAGGCAAAGGATGGAGGAGCAGGGGACAAAGGCAGAGGCAGCCCTCACCGAGGCCACGACAATCAGAACACATTTCGGGGTGCTGCTCTGGCCTCTTCCCCCCTCTGGGGTACTGTCGGGGACCGGCTGGGGACAGGCACAAGTAAAACGGGAAGTGATGGGAGTTTATTAAATAAGCTGCAAGCTTGCGTGACCATAATCACCCAGCACCCTATTGTGATCCTACGCCAGCAAATGGGCCTAAATCACAATTCTAATGAATCTCAAGTACCAGGGTAACGCTTGTTAATTTGAAGCACTCCAGAGGACCTGGGTACCCGTGCTGGAAGGGCAGCGTCTGACCGGCTCTCAGGAGGTCCACGGTGGCAACCGTCTGGTGACTCAGTGGCAGAATTGATGACTTTGGCATTTCCCACCACATCTGGGGCTCTGATCCCTCGTGACCTGGGGTAGCCCCTGCCCCACGATGGTCTCAGAGTGGGAGGTGCCCACCGGCTGGAACACAGCGGTCACTGTGGGTTCATGTCCGGAACCAGGATCAGCATTTAAGCCTGGCTGCAAATTTCACCCACTGCCTGGAAGGGGGGCCTTCTGCTGGTGCCTCAGCTGGGGATGCGGTTCACCACAAGCTGGCATTCAAATGACTCCTGCTTTCCGTCTCCCCTGGGTTTTACAGCCACGTACTTACTCACCAGACTGCTCCTCCTCCTCCTCTGCTCCTACAGAGCCCTGTGCTCACCTCCACGCTGCACTCCGGTTACCTGTTAGCAGGGGTGTCACCGCCATCCATCCAAATACATCCTTCAGAGGAGCAGAACTTTTTCATGTTTATAACCCCCAAGGGCTTGGCCCCAAACATGATGTGTGTGTGTATATGTGTGTGTGCTTGTGCACAAGCATTTGTGAGTTATGCCAACACCACCAGCAGCAGCTAACACACAAAGCTGAGCACACATGCCTCCCCACGTGTGTGAGAGAGTTGATTTGCCCTCATAATAAACCTGGGACCTCTAATTATTCCCATTTTACAGATGAAGAAATAGAGGCTCAAGATGGCTAAGAAGCCTGCCTGAAGTCACACAGCTAGTCACTGGCAGGACTAGGGATTTGAAGTCTGTAAATCAAGCCCCTTCGCCACCACTCTTACTTGAATGGGTGAACAGAGAGCTGCTTACAGGTGGGTAGTAGTGGGTGGGAGGGGAGGTGGGTCCTGGCTGGATCACTGGGGAATAGGGTGGCCGATGGGAAGTTGGAGAGAATTGCTGTGTCAGAAAATCTCTTCCCGGTCACAGTCGAACAGTGGGAATGCCCGTCTGCTTGCCAACACGCAAGCTGCTCTTTCTTGCACCCAAACCATCCACCTTCAATCATCTGTGGGTGCTCATTCTTGGTGAATTCTCCAGCCCACACTGACTTGTCACCCACGTGGATCCTTGGTCATTACAGCACTGACTGTGTAGCTGACACTTATGTGGTAAGTCAGCACTTTATATATTAACTCATTTAATCCTCACCATGACCCCATGAGAAGACATTATTATTATCATCTCATTTTTAATGATGAATAAACTGAGGCAGAGAGAGTTTAAGTAACCTGTCCAAGGTTTCACAGCCAGCAAGTTGCAGAACAGGGTTTGAATCCACACCATCTGCCCTCTTGACCACTAGGGGCAACCATTACTGACTGGGCCTTCTCACTGTTCTAAGCATTTTACAAATACTTGATGTGATAAACAAACTTATGATTCTGGTTCTGTTTTCATCTCTGTTTTACGGATGAGGAAACTGAGGTTCAGAGAAGTTGAATTCTCCCAATGCTCAACCCAGTCCAGGCCCCTGCTCACTCAAACTGCAGCTCTGTGAGGATGACAAAAAGGAACCGTCCCTTACTCTGGGAAACGGCGGTGCTGAGTTTAGATGGATGCTTTGCTGACTAAAGTGCAAGCTGAGTTTTAGCTCTGACTTGCTCCCTCGTGCAGTGTGCATCCTGGACAACTGCACATAGGAGGCCTGACCCAGCAGATAGATGGCAGAACAGAGCTTCCAGCCCAGGTCTGACCTGCATCTGGCTTTTAATCGCAATAGGTGCTCCATCACCCACCTCAGACATCACACCCTTCTCTTCTAACCCCGTCCTAGATTCAGTCCTATCCAAGGCTGCTCAGAAAATGCCCAGTCCAGTACCTTTAAGTGGGAAAAACCTCTGTCAAGGTGTCCTGGTCGGGACAGATCCTTGCAGAACAGTCCCCTTCCATCCCTAGGGGCTGTGACCGCTTCATCACAGTCTCAGAGAGACTGGGCTCACAGATGGCGACTCTCCACTGTGAGAGACAACTGTCAAATTCTTGTGGCGGGTACCTCGGTGGCCCTGTCTCCCCACCCCAGTCAGGCAGCCACTTTGCATAGTGACCCTTCCTGATCTACACCGGCAGGATGCAATTCAGCCATTCCCAGGACTCTGCTCTGCTCCAGGTTCCTGCTGCCAGAGGCGCTTGCCGCTGGGGAGCGCTCCCAGGGCCCTAGACTCTGAGCAGATACCACTTTGTATTAAAGGCTCACTGGGCTGGGCTCCCAGAGACAGAGGACAACGGATCTCTGCTAAATGTCTTTGAGAGAGAAGCCAAATGAAGAAGAGGGAGAGGGTGAGAGAGAGGGAGAGAGAGAGGGAGAGAGGGAATGAGAGGAAGGGGGTATGGAGAGAGAGAGAGAAATCGGGCATCTAAGAAGGACAACAGAAAACACCAACTCCAAGTCTGTCTGGGAGAGGCTGGTACTTCTGCCTGGCAGTGGAAATAACAACACTGAGAGTTTACGTTTATCAATCACTTAGTAACAAAGACTAACACTGAGTGAGAGTTTAACAGGTGCCAGCTGCTATATTCGGTGCACTTCTTCAACTGGGGACCTGCACCAGTCACCCGTCCTTCCCCAGTATCAGCAGGGCACCTCCAAGATAAACCAAGCCCAGCAAAACCCTCTGAGCGCGACCCTCGGTGTGCAGTCTCACTCACGCAGCAGCTGGGATCTCTTGCCTATCTCCTCCACGTCAGTCGTGGTCATGATTCTTTTGTTCCTACTGAGCCTTATTATGAGTAGAGTAGACCCTCTGTGCTGATGGCCCCAAGCGACGGTCTCCTGTATCCTAGCCCTGGCGATGTGACCTTGCACCTCCTCCCATCACAAAGTGGAGTCTGAATCCCCACATCTTGAGTAGGGGCTGCCCAGGGACTTGCTTTGGCCAAGAGAATGTGGTGGAAGTGACTCTGCTCGAGTTCTAAGTGTGGCTTCCAGAAGCCTTGCACCCGCCCACTCTCTCTCTCGGAACCCAGTCATTGCCCTGTGGACGGGCCCCGGCTCATTCGCTAGGGGATGAGAGACCACGTGGAGGAAAGTCCACATGTCCCGGCTGAGACACTCCATCCTAGAGCAGCCTACGGCGAGCTGATCCCCAGACATGGGAGCCAGCCAAGATCAGAGGAGCCACCGCTGAGACCAGAAGAACCATCTAGCTGACCCAAAGACCTGTAAACAGTAACTAATAACAAACCACTTACTGTTTCATACCACTGAGTTTTGGGGTGCTTTGTTAAATCACCCCCCCAATGATACAATGCACATTATATAGACAAATAGCCTCAAGGACATGACGTTACTATCCAAGGTCACCCAGCTAATTAGTACCTGAGGAGGGATTCTGCTCCCTTGTTAGTTTTTATCCGTAACGAAACAGACCAGGGGTTGACAAACTTTCTGTAAAGGGCCAGCTAATAACTATTTTAGGCTTTGTAGGTCACACAATCTCTGTGGCAACTACTCAACTCTGCCACTGTAGAGCCAAAGCAATCATAATCCGTATGCAAATAAGTGGGCGTGGCTCTGTTCCAATAACACTATTTACAAAAACAAGTGGCGGGCCACATTTGGCCTGTGAGCTATAGATCACTTCCCTACACCATCAACTGTCTGTACCATCCTTTCTTTCCTTTCCTTTTCCTGTAATCTCACTTCTTCCCTTTCTCTAGGATTTTGAATGTGAAACCCCTCATTACAGTCTACCGTTTTTATATTCTATTCCATGACATGTGACAACTAACTCTAAACTCAGCGGCTTTGTTTTCCCAGTGTGTGTGTAACTCCATTCCCTAATTTCGCAAATCTCTGTCATTTCCAAAAATCAGTTTGACTGATATGTTTTCCTAATGTGAGGTTGACAGCTCTCTGGATTCCCCAGGTATGGGAACTTTAAAAAGTTATGATTATATTCTAAATCCAAGACCCAATATCACCCCTGTGACAGTTGGGAATGCAAATTACTCCTGTTCAGAACATTAAAAAAAAAAAAAAAGCTTCCGTTCTATTGTTACAGAAATTTAACTCGCTCCAAAAAAAGTTTACCCTCCCCTCCCCAAAAAGAGTGATACAGAAGTAACTCTAAGAGCTTTTTCTTGACTCCACACACCCGGTCTCTGGGGTAACCTCTCTCTAACAAGCAGGAAAGGCATGTGATGAGGATTCCTTGCAGAGAATAAAAATTGAGGTTGGAACAAATGAAACCCCAGTGATTTTTCAGTTTTATGGATGTGTATTTCATCCAAAAAATAAAATGTTATAATAGATTTCAGTTTTTCCACTTCTTTATTTCCCTTTCCAATTCTTGGTTGCCCTACTTAGAAACAGAACCTTGTTGGCAATTAAAGTGAACTCTGAGCTTGGCTATTTTTCCCTCCCAATTGGGGGGAAAAAAAAGCAGACTTGAGAGTTTAGCAAAGGAGCTCATCCAATTTAGAGGCTGAGAGCCACGTCTTGAAAATTTCATCCAAGGTTAGTCAGGGTTAGTGTCAAATTTTCCATAACTTTTAACAGCCTTCTAAGTAAAAATAAAGATGTCCATCTGGACTGACTTTAAGTTCTAAAGTCCTAAAGCTAGGAAGGCAGAGGAAGAGCCATCTTATTTTTGAATGGAATTTATTCCATTTTCAAGAAGAGCCAGCCTTGGTCCCAGGACCTGGCCTTGAGTGAGCTGTTTTTGGAGCCGTCATTATCATGATGGCCAAGGACAAAGTGGAAAGAGATGCCTCACAGGACGGGGGTCTTCACAGGGAGCGGGTCCATAGGACGATTGTGTGGAGCTGAGTACATTCCATGTCCAGAACCCCCTACTGTAGCTGGAGCGCCCCAAACAGTCTGACCCACCTAACAAACAGCCCAGAGCCGGCCACAGCATGCACACTTATCAACAGCTCCCAATGACACACACTTGCCCTGTGCCAGAGGCCACGTTAATCGCTTCTAACATACTTATCTCCATTATACAGATGAAAAAATTAGGACCAAGGCCCCAGCGAGTGAATGACAGTGGAGATTCACAGCCAGCTCTTCTGACTTCAGAGGCTCCTCTTAAAAAAGACAAAATAACTCTGTGAATGGTCATATTTGTGTGGGTGACCAGGTACTGGCGGCAACAGTGCTCTGGTGTTGATCAACATCTCTGGATCTGCTACTAAATCCCCACTACCCCCAGGCCTCCTGCCAACTGCTGTGCCTTAAAAGGATTTTTATTTGATGAGTGGCATATAAGATACCGGTCAGTAGGCAGGGTAATTATTTCCCATGACAGAGATCTGAAAACTGAGGCTCAGGGAAGGAAAAGAGACAAAACACAGGAAGTAGGGGTAAGTAAGGAAGGGAATTGAGAAACAGGAAATTTAATCTGCCACCAGAAACATGGTAAACATCCAGGAAATTACCATAGGTCCTGGCCACTTGTGAGAGCTATGAACTCTGTCTGAGCTTCCTAGCAGGCACTGCAAAAAGGGAAACAAAACTAGTTATTTGCTTCTGTATCACAGATGGGATTCTTCATTTTTAGGAAAAGAAGACTCTGTCATTCTTCCTTTTTTAGAGCTATCAGCTCTGACTGTGTTGCGTTTTCTGTGTATTAGTGCTGTCTCCTTATCTGTTGAGTTGATATGAAAGGATCTGCTGCAGGGCTCTGCAGAAAAGCCTCTGAAATCAGATGAGCTGGCTGGTTTACATCCCTGCATCTCTGGTATAGCCAAGTGTTTATTTACCGAGCATCACATGGACAGATTGGTGATGAAGGAGAAGCTGCAAACCTCTTTGGTAGGAGATTGTGCCACCAGAATAGCAATCAGAAATGAAGCAGAGAAAGCTATGACTTTAAAGTGGAAGCGAATGAGAAAATGCTCATTTGGGTGAACGTCATCTCCATCAGGCCATGCAGATTTTCTAAAACCCTTTTTGTACAAGCAAGGCACACGGGGATAAGGAGAATTCCCTTCTCCATTTCTCCCCATGTCCTACCCAGTCCTTCTGGTGAAGGAAGTGAGGTCCATCCAGCTGATCTCAGCCCCAAGCCCCAAGTGGACTCCCAGGGCTAATGGGCAGGGCACCGCAAACGAGAGCAGGAAACAGCCTCTGACCCACGCTGCTCCGCTGGCTCTGTGCAATGGAGCCGTAAACTGAGTCGGCTCCCTGAAGACATGGGAGAATTTCAGGGCCAAAATTCAGATCTGCAGCTGCGAGCAAATTGGTGTCCCCCAAGCCCTGTGCTCCAGAGCAGCCTTTTTTAGCAGAACGCTGCACTAGGATGCAGCGAAGCTGATCCGCTGTCTGCTACTCCAGCTGAAGTCCAGAGATCCTAGGAAATCAGGAGGGAGGAAGGGTCACGGGTAGGACAGGTATCCTGTCATCCCGGGCTTCAACGTCATCGGACAGCTCCCGAAACCTCTGCTTAATACCCACCAATGCTCTTTAATCTCCCGTTTGGCTGACCTGTGAGCATCTCCCTAATGCAATGGCCACTTAGCGAAGCCACTGTAGTTCCCTTAGGATAGTTGTACCAATTAAATAATGTGACAGTTTAGAGGTGTAAAGCTATGTATTTCCTCCCAAACCAGAGGCCTGAGGGATCTTACTTAAAGATTTTAAGCAGAAAAGAGTCTCCCTCTTGAGAGTCAACATTAGTGAACAATGTTTACTACTCAGAAGGGCCAACCTAAAGTGGCTGCAGGCAAGAAACCTTGGAGACACCTGGGTGAAGGGCACCCAGAGAGCTGCAAAAAGCAGAGGGCAGGATGGGCCTGATGCGGCCGTGCTCCCGGCCGTGCTGGACAGGAAGGGGGTCGATCCAGGCTGCACCTCCTACTGCTCACGCCCAGTGTGATCTTGCACTGCTTCATCTCTCCGTGCCTCACTGTCCTCATCTGCGAAATGGGGGCAGAGATTGCTACCAACGGGTGGAGAAAACTAAAAGAGAGAAAATGTTCTGGCCGGTGTCCTGAGGAATCCCCAAAGCAGCCTTGCGGTTGGATGCAGGAGCAGCTACAAGGGTCGGGGCACTTCTCCTGAGCAGGTTTCGTCTGCTCAGCACTGCCTCAGCACTGCCTCTGTGCTGTTCTTGCGGAGGTTTCTGACCAAGGCAGGAGACGGAAGGAGAGATTTCTGGAAAACTGGGTTGCAGGAGCTGGGCCAGTCTGGCGGGCATCACGGAGAGCTGAAGGCACCTGTCAGACGAAAAGGCCCCTGGGAGGCCGTCTCAAGGCTGCTCTGCCACGCCAGGCAGGAATGATGAGCTTGCTGGCCAGCCTGACACGTTACTGCTCGAAAGTACAAAATAAGCAGAGTGCGGGTAACTAAACACTATTTTTATCGCCTTTCCGACATTCTCGGGCCACAGGCAAAAGCTGCTGTGTAAGGGAGGATGGCGGGGAAATGTTTATTCAGAGCAAGGGATGGCCTGAATATCAATGGGGCCCGCGGCGGGGAGGGGGAGGCTGGCTGCAAGGGCTGGCAGGGGCCGGGGCAGAGGCGGGAGGGCAGGACCACGTGAGGAGGCAGCAGGGCTGGCCTGGGCTGGCCTGGGGGGTGGGGGAGACAGGCCCTTCTCCCAAACTCAGCCCTGCCTCCTGCTTCCTTGGGGGAGGGCCCTGACGTATATCTGCCCAGCCCAGGAATCGCCAGGCTCCTTTTTTCTGGGGCACCAGGGACAAAATGGAATCTTCCAGCTCAGGGCCAGTCGGATCTGCATTCTGACAGTTCTGAGCTCCCTCGGGGCAGAACCCTGATCTGCGTGCTCACCATTATATTCCCAGGGTCCAGATAATGCCTGCTGCAGGTATACAGCAGGCATGGGATACATATATCATAAAAGAAGGGCTTATCCAAGGGTCTGGGAGGCATCCATGAACGATGCAGACAGAACTCTTGCTTTCACGGAACTTTATTCCAGCATAAGAAGCCAGATAATGCATACTAAGAATTACAATAATATGCACAAATAATGGGCAGAGTAGGGTAGAGGAGAGCAGGAGAAAGGGGGTTTGGATGCTGGGAGGGGTGCAACTTTTAAAAGAATGTTCAAGGTAGGCTTTGACCTGAGAAGGTAGGATTTAAGCAGAGACTCGAAGTGGGTGCGTGAGCAGGCCGTATGGATATCTAAGGGCAAAGGAAGACGGAAATGAAGTGCAAAGGCCCTGAGGTGACAGTGTGCCTGTCATGGCTCACTTTGACAATGAGGACCAGCAAGGAGGCCAGTGCGGCTGGGATGGAAGAAGAAAAAGAATGAAAAGTAGGAGATTAGGTCAGAGAGGGAGAAGGGGCTAGATCATATAAAGCCTTCTAGAACCCTGGTTCTCAATAGGGGCAGTTTCACCCCTCCTGGGACATCATGCATGTCTGGAGATGTTTCTGGTTGACGTAACTGGGAGTGGAAGGTACTGGTAACTAGTAGGCAGAGCTCAGGGAAGCTGCTAAACCTCCTACACTGCACAGGACAGCCCAGCAAATAATGATATGGCCCAACATGCCACCCAGTGCAAATCTAGACCATTGTAAGGACTGTGGCTTTTGCCCTGAATGAACTGAGATTATTTGCTGAATGAATGAACAACCTTACGACTGCATCAGTGAGAACACAAATGGTAAGTCGGGAGGTGTTTCGTCTTCTCTAGAACCCTTTCTCCTGCTAGAGAGTCAGAATGAAAGAAAAGGGACCTTTCTTCCTGCCAAAAGCACACGGTGGAAGTCCAGGTTTAGAAATGTCCTACTTTATGTGCAACTTAAAAGGAGGCCAGCTGTCCTCTGGCCTGGTGACAACAGAAGGAATTTCTTGGAAAGCTGGCTGCAGTGACATGGAGGTGGCCAGGATCTTCCCAAGTGAAAAAAAAAAAAACAAAAAAACCCCAAATCAACAATAGAAAAACATACTTATTGGGACCTGGGGGTGTGACAGGGGCCCTAGAGGCTCAGTGCTTGGTTCTCCCCACGTGAAGACTGAAGGGCAGGGGCTTAGCTGGTGATTTCTTGAGTGCTATCAACTCCGCTCTCCAAATCCTGGCCAAGCTACTTCCAGAAACCCACAGTCTTGCCTGAGCTTCATGTGGGTGATAGAAGCATGAAGGACCCGAGTTCCCGTTCCTGACTCTGTGTTTGTGAATAATCAAACGCTAATTAGCCGCGGCCCCACGGATGAGGAATTAGACGGGCAAGACACCTAAGAGGCTCTGAAAATAAAACTGCAAGGTGGATCTGACACGAGCGTCAGCAGGGATCACTGGGGATGAGGTCAGCTGGGGCCAGCAGCCCAGAGCCTGGGGCCAAGTGGGAGTGGATTTCTCCAGGGGCAGGCTGACTTTTCAGCTCACACCAAAGACAGAGAAGGACAGATGCATCGCTGAGGTCTGGCCCATCCTCCATCAGCTCACAGATCAATCAAATCAAAGCATTAAGAATCCAGAGGGAGTTTCCAGATCGGCAAGGGCGGAGAAAGGCTCTCCAGGCTGGAGTCAAACTGTCAGGGTTCAATCCTGGCTCCTTGACTTCCTGGCTGTGTTGAATAGTCTAACCTCTTTGAGTCTCAGTTTCCTCATCTATAAAATGGAACCAAATACCAGTAACCAGGAATTGCCCTTGTAAATCATTCTGGTGGGGCAGAGAAGGAATGGAGAAGAGAGAGGTTATATGTACTGGGCTCTGGATTCTGTGCTAAATGTTTAGATGTATTAGCTTGTTAAATTCTCATAACAACCCGATGTGGAACTGGGCGTCCCACTTTAATATGATAATGCTGCGATTTAGAGGGATTAAGCCACTTGCTTGACCAGGGAGTGGAATCCCCTTTTCTCCATGTTGTGTTAGTAACACCACCACACACAGAGCACTCAGGACTTTCCACGTGTGCTGCCATGCCGGGTCCCTGGAACATGCATGAGAGCCAGCTACGTGCGCTGTCACCTGTCCATTCTACAGATGAGGAAACCAAAGCATGGCCCTCACTGTCCCGTTTGCCAGAAGTCTCTACCAGGAAAACAGAGCTCCACAAAGAAAAGTCCAAACAAATGCAAAATGTGGTTTGGGTTAGGCGATGGCCGTGTAAGGAAGGCTGGGTGTCCCACCTAGGGGTGAGGGCGTGGGCTGGGGGTATACTGTGTCTAGTTCAGCACCAGAAGTTTGAGGCCCTGAGATTCACTGCAAACTAAGCAACTACACATCAGGCACCGAGCCCACGTGTTACTTAACCTTCACAGTGAGCCTGAAGGTAATGGCTCTCACTGTTCCCACTTCACAGATGAGACAGCTAAGGCTCAGGAAGGTGAAGCAATTTAAGCTACACAGCTGGCGAATGGATGCATTGGGAATTGAACCAGTTGGTTAACATGACCTTTGAGGCCCCTCAAAGTGTAAGGATGGGAGCTGAGAGTCCTGAGAAATTCTTCCACCAGCAGCCATGTGACCTTGGGACAGTCAGCTGCCCGCACTCTGGCCTCAGTCTTCATCTGATAGGGTAGGAGCTTGACTGAATATCCTTCAGCTCTGACCTCCTGTGCTCTTCACAGATCTGAAACTGGTTCCTCCCAAGGTAAATGCTGTAACCTACCTCAGGGCCTTTGCACTTGCTATTCTCTATACCCAGAAAACTCTCCCCCTAGATACTCTCATGGTTCACTCCTCAGGCAACTGCTCAGAAGATATCTCCTGCAAGAACCTTCCCACACCCCTAACGGGCATCCCCATCCCTCTCATTATGTTCCTTCCCATGCCACTTAAACCTGGGATATTATATATTCACTTATTGTCTGTATCCTTCAACTAGAATGAACTTGTTGTTTATGTCCCATAAACACTCCCGAGTACATAATAGGAATCAGGTAAATATTTGTTGCCTGTGCCCCAGACAGAGTGGGAAAGTGATTAACCTCCCCACCACCATGGAATCCAGCTACATGCAATTAGCAACTTGGCCGCCATGTTTAATCAGCCAATCCAAGTTGGAGAAGACCGTTTGCAGGATGGAAGTGCAGTGGCAGTAAGCCACAGCCAGACTTTATAACCAAAGTAGGCCAGCAGATTCTATTCGCACCAAATACCATTCATGCCTCTTCATCCTGTTAACCAGCTCTTCCTCCAAGAAACTCCAGAACAAACCACCTCCAAATACCATTGGGTTTAATCACTCAGATGATTTTAATAGTGCAGCCGAGTTTTATGACAGGCAACGCTACTGCAGAGAGGGGCTGGGGGCACCCTCCAGTCCCCTTCCCACATCATGGTTTCCTAACTGAGATCATGGTACAGGGGGACCAGTTTTGTCTTGACTCAGCCATAGAAATTCTACCACTAAGGTCTAGGAGAAGCGATTTTAATTTGCCCTCTGCAGCTACTGAACCAGGACCATTCATGCTGGCTGGCCTTGACTGCTAAAGGACAGCCCTATTCCTTATAAGTGAAGGCCAAGGACACTCTGCAGAGTGAGAATCTGCTCTTAGAGAAAGTTTCCAAAGGACTAGCGACAGGGGCAGGATTTTGCTTTCTCCCCAAACTGGTGGGGTATTAAGACCTGGGAGAAGCCACGTGCTTTCCTCCAACCCCTCTTCAAAGCACGTACCCAGGCAGCAGGAATGAGAGCTGGCCGCCCAGGCTTTCTTTTAATGCGATGAGAATTGACGTTCAAAAATAAACTATGCAAAGCCTTGTAGGGATATACCAGATGACACGAAGACAATTCATTGACCAAACGCATAAAAGGTAGCAGGGGTGGGGAGCCCACATCTAAATCAATAACCAGGTCAGGCAGAATGTGGGGGTCAAAACAGTAGCTCGGATGCTCAGAAAGTCATGCAAGTTGCCCTTGGATGGCTTGGTAAGGATTTCAGCATCGTGGAGCCGTTTTTATGCTCCCAACGAAAATGCTGTCTTTTAGCAAGTGCACAGGAACCCCATTTCTAGGAATTTAACCTTCAGGATTGGTTGTACTTAAGTAAAATGACACATATGCAGGGAGCATTATTGCAGCTGAATTCTTAATTGCAAGAGACTGGAATCAACCCCAGCCTTTATGAGCTGTGGCCTGGATAAATAACGTAGGCTATGCTGACACAAATGGAAAACAATGCAGCGATAAAAAGAATGAGGTGACTCCATAGTAACTGGAACAGAGCTGTGGACAAGGTAGACAGACAAGTGAAAAAAGCAAGACACAGAACACAGGTATGGTTCACTGCCGTGAGTTAAGAGGAGTGGCTCAAAGCACAGCCCAGAGCCAGACCGACTCTCTCAGGTTGAATTTCAATTCCCTTTCTCTGGCTGTGGGAGTTTGGGCAGGTTCCTTGACCTCTCTGGGCCTCAGTGTCTTCATCCATCAAATGGACTGTTAAGCAGCAATATATCTAAAACATGCATTTTCAATGGGGGATGATACGATCCCTCAATGGAGCCAAAACTGGCTCAGATAAGTGGTAGTGAAAATAAATCTTAGCTGTTACAATAGTTTGTGGTTCGCCAAAGCACAACCCTACCTGATCAATCTTATCCCTTATTGTTTAATTTCTCTCACTAGGGAGAATTCAAATTAAGTTAAATTTTTTTTTTTCTTGGGAGGGTGACACCGAAAAAAGGGAGGAGACACACTGATGGGCAGTACTCAGCAGCGGGACGCAACGGGGATGACGCTGACCTCGCAATGCTGCTGCGAGGCTTCCACGCGATGACAGCTGCACAGGCCAGAGGGCTGTCTTTTCATCCGGGCCCCGCCGCAGCACCGGGCGGGGGAGGCTAATCTCAACCCTCACTTCTCAGACGAGGAGCCTGTGGTCCCGAGAAGTGATGGGATGGGGCCCATCTTCATCCCTTGGGTCAAGAGCAGAGCCAGAATGTTCGCCTGGTCTCCTTGACTGAGAACTTCCACTTAACGCTCTAGTGGTCCTCGGAGGCCACGTGGTCCAGATGTTCGTGGAGCTGCCCTGAAACCCACTCTGCTGATGTCAGGTCAGCCCAGGCCCAGACACCTGGATGTGTCTCCATCCATTTGAGCGTCAGCGCAAGATGACGCGTCTAGCCCAGGGACCGCTGTGGCCGACGGCCATGAACTCCCATCATGTCATTGTGAGGAAGCCTCAGAGCTGCTGTCCCTTTGTCCTCACAGTGTCCTCTTATGAAGCCCTCTGGAGACACTTCCAATCGACCTGAGCATTAAGAACAGTTCCACCTGCCGTGATCGACGGTCTCGGTCAGTTATTTCGATGCAGGGTGGTGGAGGGGAGCAGATTCCCTTTTCCCGCTGGCTGCCAGAGAGCTCCAAGCCAAAGCGCCAGTTCCCCACGAGCAAGGTCTTCCCGGCCTCTGTTTTACTGTTACTTCTGACTCCAAGGTAAGGCCCCACCATCGTGTTTCCTCCCTTGGCCTCATTTTAATTCATGCAACCTTACTTTGTTTTTATGACTGTCATGCACCCTTCCTAGAACAGGGAAGGGTGTAAGGAGATGAATCAATACACACAGGACTCCAAGAGGTTCCAGAAAAAGCCACCACTGGCAGAAGCACTTGCTGGACTACAGTCACCCAACTCCCCGGGGGCTTTGGAGGGGAAGCCAGGAAGGCGGGGGCTGGCCTTCAGGCCTGGACTGGTGATGAGGGAGGAGACGCAGGTGGGAGAGAAGGTCACCGTAAGGGAAGGGAAGCACGTGTATGGAAGAGCTTTAGCCACGAGGTATCAACAGGCAGATCACCCACTGGGTGCCTGGCTTCTTCATTCATTCAGTCACTCACTCATTCATTCATTCAGGACCTGCCATGTTCAAAGCATCCTGTTCCCTGCACGGGATGCAATGATGAACTGAAAACTGACAGGGTCCTTTGCCCTCGTGAAGATTACACTTACTTCGGAAGTCAGCAAACTGTACCCACTGGGCCACATCTGGCCTGCCAGCTGCCTTCTGTAAGGTTTTATTGGAACAGTGTGTCTACAAGCGCTTTAGATCTGCTCCGGCAGAACTGAGCATGGCCCACAGAGCCCTGGACGTTCACTCTCTGGCCCTTCCCAGAAAGTCTGCCCACCCTGCATTTTACTCGTGAGTATTTAAAAATTTTCAGATCAACAAAATAGGCACTCTGACACCCTCTGGGGACCCCAGTTTTCTGTTCTGTCACATTGGTGCGATCAGCACACCACTGTGGGCATTAAACGGGAGCACGCAGGGGAAACGCTCCGAAATCAGCCTGGAACACAGGCGCCCGAGATAATTTTTTGCTCTCCCTACTGCTGGTACCACAATGGCTGTGAGTAAGAAGAGGGCTAACGTCACCCCAGCACGTCTTGAAAGCGCATTCAGCTTTTTCACCCTGGTTCTAGGAATAGGCAGGATTCCTTGACCTCAGTAATCCAGGCACCTTACGGGATGTTTTACCCTGGTCTCTTGATTTTAAGACGAATATATTTTTCTCACTATTTTCACATTTCTGAAATTGAGGTTCATCTTACAATTAAGGTGGACATATGCTTTGTTCACTTATATTTGCTAAGAACCAGTGAGATGGCAGGCACTCAGGAGATACGAACAAAACACCTATGTGAACAATACATAAATGTACGTGTACATACATGTGGGTGTAAATACATACGTGTGTGTATATATATAGTTCATAGGACAGAAAGTTACGTCTGTGTGGAGTTTACACTGGAACAGGGGAGGCAGACAGTGACAGCACCTAGTCTGTCAGTCGCTAATAACAGCTATGAAGAAAAATGAAGCAGAGCAGAGGGACAGAGAATGGGGGCAGTTTGCAATTTAAACGTGGTGATGTCGAAGCAGGGAGCGTATAGCATATAGCTCAGTGGTAGAGTGCATGCTTAGCATGCACAAGGTCCTGGGTTCAAACCCCAGTACCTCTAAAAATAAACAAATGAATAAACTAATTGCCTCCCTCCCCTCTAAATAAAACAAAATAGAATAAAATAAAATAAAACAAAATAAAATAAAATAAAATAAAATAAAATAAAATAAAATAAAATAAAATAAAATAAAATGAAAGTGGCGGTGTTGGGACGGCCTCCCTAAAGATGGCCAGAGGCAGGCGAGGGAGCGAGCCTGCTGGGATGTGGACGCACCAGGCTGCAGGCGGAGGCAGGGCGGATGCAAGTTCAGGTGCAGAGATGCGTATCTCCGGGAACGTATCTTTCCTTCCTCTCCCCTCACCAAGGCTGTTACTAAGAACAGGTTACCCTCGGATCACAGGAGCACCACGTGGATGGTACAGGCGAGGTGTGAATTAATGAACTGGGATTTGGACTGAGAAGGGGTGCGGCGACGGTACCACGCTGTGTTTCAGCTGGCTCCTCACGCTCAGCTCCTTTGAAACAGCTGACGTGTGTTCTTGGCCCAAAACTGCTATAAGCCTACGTTCAAATGCATCACCTGCCAACAACCTAATAAATCCACAGGTAAGATTCTTTTTTTCCCCAAAAGTCGTGGGAACCAGATGGGTTGTAACTGAAGTTGCAGGACCAGCTAAGCAAGTTCCAGTTCCTTCTTTGCACCTGGCGAGTAAAACTGACTGACGAGGTGTCTGTGTCCACAGAACGTTCTCAGGGCCCTCGAGACAAGTAAATCCCTGTGTGTACATATCCCCCAGCTTTGAAGAGACTGAGGAGAGGACGGGAGAATGGGGTCGTGGCCCTGACAGTCAAGGCAAACGCACCAAGAACGAGCCGCAGATCCAGAAAAGACAAGGCCACGGCATCTGGGTGGCCAAGAAGTCTTGACCCCGAAGCCCACATGCACGTTTACAAGTACACGCCCGAGTGTCCCCTGGGGCCACACTCGGTGACCCGGCCTGTTCCCCCCGATTTAGAGAGGAGGGGACAGAGGCTCAGGGAGGTGCTGACCCCAAAGCTCGCCCAGTCCCCACGTCAGGACGCCCCGGTCTCGACTGTCCGGCACAGGAGGTGTCATTCTCAGCTATGGGTTCAAGTTCACGTGTCCAACATGAGGAGACATCGACAGCTACTAATCTAACCACCTTCACTGATTTCCAGAACAATGTCCTTCTGGATCCTAGAGGACAGCAGCTCAGAATGTGCATGTGTGCGAATGGAGGGGAGAGAGCAGGAAGGCTGGGGGGGGGAGGGGAGGAAAAGGGGGTCAACACGGCCTCTGGGAAGCAAGTGAATCAGGAAGGATGTTGATTGGAAGGGAGGAGAGCGCTGAATCGGGAAGGCGTAAAGCACGGAGGTGGGCGCCACTCAGCGGAGGGGCAATTAGCTCTGTCACACCCTCATGGCTCCTGCAGGTGTCACAAAATCACTGCATAACACAATACTCGGTGATAATAATGATGATGTCACAGAGTATATTTTGCATTTTGTTCTCCAGACCGTTTTATAAAGCGCAGAGGATGAGACACATCTTCCATGAAGACAAGTTAACCAAACCGAGTGCGTGTGTGTTGTGCGCGTGCACGTGTGACTTACAGGGTCAGCTTTTGTTTCCTGGAACATTTATTTATAATACAGAATGCCTTCTCTCTCAATAGTGCTGAACAGATGACGTGTTGCTCTCCTAAAGCATTCATAATGGTAACACCCTAGACCCTGGCTTCCAGGGAACTTTTATTTACAGGTGAAAAGAGCCATGTCTGGAGCCCACACATTTTCCCACGAAATGTGAGAAAGTCAGTGTGCCCACCCACTTCCCAGAGATGCTCGGGCAGCCACAGGGAGCCTGTGTAGGGGTGTTTACCCATTGCTTCTAACCTGCCTCTGACTCACCCATCACTCCTCTGGCCTCGGGCGAGGCTAGCCATGGGGGGATGGGGTGCCGTCTCCAGCTGCAGAGAACGGCTGTGTTAAGTCCCGCCCCTGGCACACCTAGAGGGAAAGCACACCTGACACGGGGAGACAACCATGAAGTCAACCCAGAGGGCCTCTGAGAACCAAAGGGCAGCTGAAAGCTCCTCACTCTCCCTTTCCGTGCAGATGTCATTTTCCAACTAACTCACCAAGTGCATTCTTCTGTTATGAGATGAGATGCGGTGGTGGTACGGACTGAACATTTGTTTCCCCTCAAAATTCATGCGAACATCCTGAGCCCCCTGCAATGGGATGGTATTAGGAGGTGGGGCCTTTGGGAGGTGATTAGGTCATGAGGGTGGAGCCCCCATGAATGGGATTAGTGCCCTTATAAAAGGGACCCCAGAGAGGTCACACCTTCTTCCCACCAGGTGAGGACACAAGGGGGGTCAGTTGGGAGAAACCAGGAAAAGGGACCCCGACTGTGTTGGCATCCTGATCTCGGACTTCTGGACTTCACAACTGTGAGAAATAAAAGTTTGTTGCTGATCAGGCACTCAGTCTGTGGCATCCTGCTGGAGCAGCTGGAGCTGACTAGAACAGGCAGGGATACATCATACGTGTATTTAAAGGAAGACAATTCAAACACAGGTGGATGGGTGGGAGGGAAAAAAGTGAGAGAACGGGTAAAAGTGAGAGAGTTGAAGAGAGAAGGAATGAGGGAGAAACAGAATATACAAGAAAAGAACAAAAATGCAGACCACGCAGGATTCCTGCCCTACATGCTGACTTGTAAACCCAAACTCCAAGTACGATGCAGTTCCCCTTACATGTGTGTTTCTCTCTATGCACTAGAGGGACTTCTGAAAAATTGGATATGAGCAGGAGTTTTCTAAAAGTCCTTGCTGCATACATCTTCGAAAGCTCACAACTTAAAGTATCCATCTGTCTTAGTCCGTCTGGGGTGCTATAACAAAACATCACTGACTGGGTGGCTTAAAGAACAGACATTCATTTCTTATACCTCTAGAGGCTGCTAAGTCTGAGAGCAGCATGGCCTGAGTGAGAGTCCTCTCCTTCCTGACTCGCAGATGGCTGCCTGAGTCTCACTGTGTCCTCACATAGTGGACAGAGAGCTCTGAAACCTCTTCCTTTACTTATAAGGGCACTAACCCCATCCTGGGGGTTCTACCCTCATGACCTCATTGAGCTATAATTACCTCCTAAATGCCTCGCCTCCAAATATCATCACATTGAGGGGTTAGGGCTTCAACATATGAATTTGCAGGGGCATGGGTGCAAACATTTCGCATCTCCAAACCCATTCACAAAGACAAGGATCCCTTGGGAAGATGGACTATTAGTTCCCAACGTCTAAAATGTATTTTTTTGGTAAGTTTGAGTTTCCAAGTCTTGAATATTCTTATATTCGTGAGCCAAAGGGTATGGGAGGCATGTATGCCAGCCTCCTCATTATACAGATGAAGGGTCTAAGGCCCAGAGAGGCAAAGCAACTCAACCAAAGTCACACAGCTCAAGGGAGTCAGAGCTGAGCCTTGAACCTGAGAGTCTGGTCTCTCCGGCGGTACACGTCCGGGTGGTTACTCACCTGTGCTGCCTGAAACAAATGGGCCAGTGCCTGGGCCTGGGAATCCACTAGTTATACGAGCCTATAGTTTGAACATCCTATTTTCTGGAAGTCAAAAACGACATCCCCAGGGTGTTTCTTTTTCATTACAGGAGTCATCTCTATTTTATTTGTATTTTGCAGCAAAATGATTTAAATCAAATGTGTTTGGGCACAGAGGAAATCTGACCTGAAAGAGGGTTTCTGTGGCAGAATGAGAGCCAGCAGATACTTATATGCTGCCTTTCTGAGGCCAGTAACATCCTCCGACAAGGGGATCCATCAATACAACTTTCATAAGGGCTTCTCTGCACAGTGAGGTGGAAAATCTTTCCAATGACTCCAGCCCATTTGTAACTTCGCCCTGAATAAAAGAAGGGATTGATCGGGGCTTGGACTGCTTCCCTGCCCAGGGGCCTTCCTGCGCCCTAGGAGGCAGAATCTGCAGATGGAATTCAATCAGGCAATTGCTCCTGGAGGGAGTGCCCCGTTGGGGCCAGCTCGGCCTCTGAAGTGTGGGCAGGGACGAGCCGAACGTGCTCAGCCTCCTGTGCTGGGTCTGCAGAGGGACTGATGCCCAGAAGTCTCTAAAGTAAAGAGGCTCAAAGCAGATCCCAGGGACGGCTCGCCACTGGGTGTTCAGAACATCAGATCCACCCCCCCACTCGGTGATCTCCCATGCACGGCCAGCGTAATACAGCCTCGGCGCATCCATCAGCCAATCGGTTGACATTTCTTAAGAATCCACTGAAGGGCCAGGCTCAAGAGAGCTCGAAGGCTCCGTAACAGGGCAAAGGAGTGTGGGGGGCTGAGAAGGGTGGCCCGTTCCTCCAGACGAGTCCACGACCCCAACCTCCTCACACGGCGGCCGAGGTCCTGAGCGCTCCGTCGGCTGGGCTCAGGCTGGCCCGTCGGCTGGGCTCACGTCGGCCCGAGTCAGTCTTAGATGCTCCTACTTGCTAACTAACATCTCTTGAGCAACCGACTTCTCCCTCTGGGCCGTGCTTCCCTTTTCTATAAAACTGGCATGTCCTCCTGTCAAACATATTGTTATTAAAGCATTTGAATAGTCTAATAAAGCTCCAATAGATTAAGTTCAGAAAATAAATGGGAGAGTCACTTTAGAGTTTTCTGCTCTCAAAATTATCCTGATTATTAAAAAGTGCTGGAACTTAAAAAAAAAAAAACAAAAAAACAAAACTAGCATGAGGCCGCTTATCTTAGGGCAGTGTTTTCAGTTTGGGGATGGGGCAATTTTGCTTCCCAGGGGCCATTTGGAAATGTCTGGAGACATCTCTGGCTTTCACAACTGGGGGAGGTAGGGCGGGGTGCCACTGGCTCCTAGTAGGCAGAGGCCAGGGATGCTGTTAGACAGCCTCCAGTGCACAGGACAGCCCCCTCGCCCCCACACAGTAAAGAAAGAGCCAGCAGTGTGACAGAGTTGACAGCACATACCTTAGAGGTTGCTGCATGAAGTCCCTGAGACTGTGAAACATGGGGGACAGTCCAGGGCCAGGCACAGGGCAGGCCAGGGTGAAGGGAGCTTCTGCCCTTCTCCTCTGCAAAGCGCTTCCTCCTGACCAATCCACTCCCCACGCACCTCCCTGTAAGGTGGCGGCAGGACTCCCCGAGAATTGGGACTTCTCACTCCGTTCCTCTAAGGGGACTGGGGTGCAGAGGAGACCAGAGCTCCACCTGCCTCCTCACAGGCTGGCTCAGTCCTCAGACACCTGCCCACACCCCTGCAAACCAACCCACACATCACCCCAGTCCCTAACTTCTCTCCTACTTCCTGGGCAAGAGAACTTGAATGAGATCCTTCTCTTCTCCAGGCGCCACTGTTGGGATAAATGGGATCAGAGAACCTAATTCAAATCAGAGGTGCCATGAGGTGTGGAAATCAGTATCCTCCCCAGTACCTGGCACACAGGAGATGCTCAGTAAGTGGGCTTGTTTTCCGCAGAGGAAATAATATCTATTTCCCCTCATTGTCAGGAGGACTAGAGGTCAAATACAAGAGCGGGAAGCACGGTGCCTGGTGCCACAGCTGATGCTCCAACCTTGGTGGCTGGAGACAGACGAATGCAAACATGAATGGCAAGAAGAAATGAAGGTTCGGGGGAAAGCAAACGTCCAACGCGGAGCCTAGCACGCGTGGAGAGCTCACAAGATCTATTTGCCCAGGGGGAAGTGCAAGGGGCTATAAAAGGGTTTCTCAGTCTCAGAATTACTGGCACTTGGGGCCAGATGATTCTCTGCCACTGGGGGGCTGTCTTGTGCGGGGTAGGTGGCTGGCCACTACCCGCTAGATGCTGACAGCATCCCTTCCCTCCCCGTCCTGGGCTGGAGACAACCAAAAATGTCTCTGGACTTTGCCAAACTTCCCCGGGGGCCGGGGAGGGGGGTGCATAATTGTCCGTGGTTGAGAACCACGGGTCTAAAGTGTCTGACGCTATTTGTTGGAAGAAAGTAGGGGCAGAGGAGTGAGGGCACGGGGCTGAGCTGCCGCCCCCCACTTGCCTTCAACTGCTCTCACTCATGAGGAACCAGTAGGAAAGAGCTGTCCAGAGCAGACACCACTCGGTTTCGCTGAAGGACACGGCTGCTACGAGGGCACACTGCTTGTGTTCTGCTCTGTGAAGAGGTCAACTTTTCTGAGAACCTATTTCTCCAGCCCCTGAAGATTTCACGTGGATAGCGCAGTAAACATCCCCGCCACTCAACCTGCCTCTCATTCCTCTCCCTTCAAAGGAATTCTTTGGAAGCATTTCTCATCCCAAATGGTTTAATGCTCCTATTTTGGGGATGAGCCGCGGCAGTCAAGAAGATTAAGGGGTATGGAGTTAAGCTGTGGGTTTGTGGCTTGGGTGTTAGAGGTGGCAAAACCTGTGCTTCTTTCGGCAGATGTTTACGGAGGCTAGGAAGAGAGACGGTAGAATGCACAGGTCACAGAAGCACAGGTGAGGGGGCCCCAGGGAGCAGGTATGGCAGGGAGAAAGGTCATGTGAGCTCAAAGGCAGCTGGGCTTGGAAGCTGGTGGAGGGAGAACATCTCCCCTGTAAAGATGGACTCAGATGGAAACTTCCAGGACCTGCCTTTAGGAATGAGCTAGAACTGAACCGAATCTCTGGACACTTTCTGAACACCTTCCTCTTCCTTACATCCCAGTTCCGATCCTTCGCCCAGTCCTAGATCTCCCTTGGCTCCATCCACCTCTCTCCAGCTCCACCACCACCTGCACCTAGACAAGAGCTGCAGATTCCTGAGCCCCTGCAAGCACCTTGCCCATCCATCCATCCCTTCTCTACCCAGCAGCCAGAACCATCTTCTGAAAGACAAATCGGATGCTACTCCTTCACTCAAAGTCCTTCCATTTCTCCCTATTCTTCTTAGGACAAAGATCAAGTTCTGACTGCAGCCTGCAGAGCCCTGCTGGGCACTGCCCCGGCCCCACCCTCCCAGCTCTCTCCTGCTTCTTAGCTTTCTCTCCAGTCATTATGAGTTGGAACGAGTTCCCACTCAGACCAGGACCTTTGCACATGCTGCTTCCACTTCCTCAGTTAATACATAATAAATCTACACTTCCTTCTTTCACCTTAAATGTCACTTCCCCAGGGAAATTCTGCTGAGCCTCCTGGGTCATGTGCCACAGCTGAGCAGCCTTCATCTCACTGCATTATCCCTGTCCTACTCAGTGACAGACATCTGTCCCCAGACAGGCGGGCAGTGACACTGTCCAAGGGCAGGGTGTGAAACTATTTTGCCCACGAGCGTGTCTTTGCTCCCACTCAGGTTCAGTAAATGTTTGTGAAATAAATACATGCAATAATAGGGAAAGGAAGAGAGAGGCCTGCTCCAAGATTAGACAAAGAATGTCCCTTTCAGGGGCCATGTCCCATGGCTCCCTGCCCAGACACTGTTAGGATAAAACGGGGGCCAGGCAGAGCGTGCTGTCTGCCTGCCTGGGCTGCCTGCAGACTGCCTCTCCCCTCCCCACCTTACAATCATCCCTTTTCCAGCAGCAGCTGATGAAGATGGGTTCTCACTGCCCACCCTCCCTGTGCTCCAGAGAAGGACTGCCCTTCAGTAAAGGAAGTCGGCCCCTGCAAATCCACCCCTTGTTTCACCCACAACAACAAATCGCCAAGCTCCTACTGCCCAGGCATTTGAAAGGAGGTGTGGACCCGGCCTCCTGGATCCCAGCAGCATCCGCATCACCTGGGGGCCAGCTGGAAATGCACACTCCCAGGCCCTGCTCCAGGCCTGCTGAACCAGCTATGCACTCGAACAAGAGCCCAGGTGATCTGCTTTAAAGCGCGAGACACACGGGGCTACAGCAGGCTCCTCAGGGCCCCCTGGGGGGTTTGCTACACTGCGGATCACCCTACCCGACCCCTCACCTTCTAATTCAGGAGATCGGGGGTGCAGTGAGATGATCTGCATTTGTCTCATGTTCCCAGTGATGCCCACGCAGCTTGTCCATCCAGGACCGTGTTTTGAGAACAACTGCTTTACAGCCTTGTGGGGGGCGGTCCAGGTAGAGGTCAGGGGGAGGGAGCCTGGAGGCCAGAAGCTCCCCTTGACCTGCAGGATCCCTCGTGGCACAGCACCATGAAGGATGGAACAAAACACCCTCGAATTCTCCTCCTCCTCATCACAGCTCATTCTCATGAGGTTCATACCATGCATCAAGCCTTGTCCTAAAGCCTTACATATGTTAACACATTTTTCTTTCTTCTTCAGCTTCTTAAAATAAATAACTATAAATGCACAGGAAGTTGCCAAGATGGTACAGGGAGTTCCGTGTTCCTTGGCCCAGCTCCCCTCCCCACCCTGCCGTGGTGACATCCTATGTAACGGCAGTGCAATGTCAGGGCCAGACAGTGGCCCTCAGTACAGTGCCGCTCACCAGGCCACAGACCTCATTTAGTTTTCACGTTTCCCTTCCACTCACTTGTGTGTGTGCATGTATGTGTGTGTTTACTATTTATTCCTCACCACAACCCTATGAAGATCTCATTTTGCAGATGAGGAAACCAAAGCACAGAGAGAATAAAGTAACTTGCACAGGGAGGGGCGGGGGGCAGAAGTAAATCCCGGAAGTCTGGCTCAAAGCTGATACTCATCACTGCTTCTCCGGCAAGCTCTGGGATTTAATGTACACCCTCACGGCTCAGGGATGTTGCTGGGGGTATCCATAGCTGAAAGGACGGCTGGGTGTCAAATGGAAGCTCCAGGCCCTTCCCGAAGGACCAGATCCTCTGGGAGAAAGCCCACAGGCAGGGGCCGAGTGGTCTCCGCTGGGGGAGAGGGCTGTGGCCACAGACGCCCTGCCCCGTCGGCTCCCAGGCAGCCTCGCTCCAGCTCAAAGGCGCTCCCTGTCTGCCAGGTCTGCCCCCAGGTACCTGGTCTGGTGATGTTCGCAAGGCTGGCCTGGGCTGTCTGCCAGCATCAGGACCAGACAAAAATCTGCTGTTCCACGTCCCAGCCCCTGCCCTGGCGCCTGGCAACCCCACAGAGGCCGGCTTGTGAGGGCAGGAAGCAGGAGGCTGGGCTGGTCCACCAGCCTCTGGGCCCCTGGCTGCGGGGCTGGGGCGGGGGTGGCCAGGAGCAGGGAGAGGGGACACAGTGAGGCCTGACACCACCCAACAAGGCCTCCCTCACAACTGGGCCTCCAGCCACCACCTTCGCGGCCAGCGACCTACCAGACAAGGCTCCCCTTTGCTGCTGGCTACGATGGCATGCGGGGCTCCATGGAAGGGAACGTTCCCTGTGCTCACAAACACATAAAGATGAACCACGGGTGTGGACAGGACCGCCCAGTCCCACGTACCCCGCTTGATTTCTGGCCGGGTAGGCGGGGCTGTGGGTGAATTCTTTCCTTCTTCAGCGCGGCGTTCTCGTCACGTTGCTCTAATGCTGGTGGTGTTGTTAGGCTAAAAAAGGTTTCTTTTCATGAAGGAAAAAAAAAAAATCAAACCACAGGGGGAAAAAAGTTAAAAAAAATCCACTATGGCCCTGGGGATGAATTTTGCCAAGATGTGGAGCCACTACCGTGAGGGCATGATCAATCAGCTCACTTCGTAGCCTCTCTAAGCCTCAGTGTCCCCAACGGGAAAGTGTGAACTCCTGGGAGGATCCACCCCGAACTGCTGACCCCCAGAGCTCTGCTGGGGGGAGAGTGGGACTGAGGGGGCAGGATTAAGGGTGGGTTGTCTTTTACTTCTATTCTGTCCAGAGATTCGAAATGCAGCCCCGGACAGGGCACATCACTGAGTCACAGTCATCGGTTATCAGTCAATCTACCCTGGGAGGGTCGGGAGCGCGGGACAGGGTTTGTTCAGCCAAAAGAACATGAAAACCCAATTGTCTGAAAACATTCCCCAGGTCAAGCCAAACTTGTTGACTCACTAGTTACTAGTTTTGACTTCTCAAGTCAACCCTTCTCCAGGAACCATTTCGGGAGCTCTCTGTGACCCTTGCATCGAGAGACTGGGGAAAAGTTCTGCAGCGACAGGCCCTGGGGTAATGAATCGTGGTCCTGGAGCATCCATCCGGCTCCCCACTCTTTGGCAAGCAGGCTGGTGAGGCTCTGACTCTAGGAGTACCCCAGACCCACCCATCACCCCACACAACAGCACCCTGGTGACACAGAGAAGGATGTCATTTTCAGAGCCCCCTAGAAGCTACTGGATTCTAGATCGCAGAACATGAATTGTAAGATGGTGCCAGTGGCTCCCTTCTCATCGCCCCCCCGACCTCCACCAATTGCTTCTCCATGAATAGCATCAATAGCGTCTGCTTTCCAAAAGAACCCATACTAGGTGGGGAGATGGACACAAAATTAAGTTAGCACAGAATGTGGAAACCAACTTAAAATTTATACCCACCCATTCCATAAAAGGCAGACCTGCAATGAAAGACACAGAAGCCAGAAAAACCACTGCACTAGAGACAGAAAATCAACAACCACACTGAAGGAGGGGAAAGTTCAGAAACCAAAGCTAATGGAATGATTATGAGTGACATCAGAGGAGGCACTGAGCTTCCTGGTGGCCAAAGCAAAAAGGGAAGGCTTGTATTCTGTAATTAACAATCTGATACTTGGAAGCTTAGCCAAAGAAAAGAGAAAAGTTCAGTCCTGGTGTGATGTGCCAGCAGGTGTGAGTGAGGAGGAGGCAGTGGTAACGAGGTCCAGAGGTTAGTGGCAGCCTGGCCAAGGATGAATCTGGCTTATACTCCAAGTGGCACGAGAGCCACTGGTAGGCTTTCTGCAGAGGCATGACCTCATCTGACTTATGATTTAAAAGGGCAGCTCCAGAAGCTGTGCTGAGAGTATCTGCTGAGGGGCGGGGGACAAAGGGAGAAGGAGGGAGGCAGATTCATGCCTCTTTCCTTCAGTCCCCTCCCTTCAGCTACCTCGATCTCCACCCACTGCTGGTCCTGTGCCTTTGTCATCCTGGGCACCTGCACATCCTGCTCTTCCTCCACCCTCATCCTTTGCACCTCAGCTCAAATGCCAGCCCCTGGAGAGCCCTTTCCCAAGCGCTTATCACATGCAGGACCTCCCTCAACTCCAGACCTGTTCTCCTCCCCAGCACCCAGTCCCTGCGGGTCCTGGTTGCAGCCTTGGTTTCCTTATTAGCTGATTTGGGCCCATCTCTCCACCAGGACGTCTGGTATTTCATGAAAACCAAGATATGATTTCCTCTGCGTTTCCTCCAGTGCCATACATAGCCCAGGACCTGACACAAAACAGGTGCTTAATAAATTCTGGTGAAAAAGTGAACCCAATGAGGTAGACACAGAACGATTCCTAAGTTAGGAAACAGAAGCTCAGCGAGGTCACTAACCTGCTAGTGGGTCCCAGGTCTGCATCCAAGGCCAGGGCCCTTGAACCTTATATATCCAGGTGCTCTGGACTCACATCAGAAGATCTGGCCCCGATTTTACTCTGCTGATTCTAACCCCTGGATTTAATCAAGATCTTGTGGACATGGGGCCAACAAGAATGTGAAGACTATTGGCCAGGTTTCCAGAAGAGGGTTAGGAGGTTGCAGCCGTCCCTGGGTCAGGCCCCAGCGGAGTGCAAGTGCCAAGGGGGATTAGGCAAGACCCCACCTGGCCGGCTGACCACACTGCCGCCGTGGTCCACTACTCCCAACACAAACTGTCCTCTCTGAAGACACAGCCTTTATCTGATCAATTTTCTAGGCTGCAACAACCAAACAGTGGAATCCACAGGAAACTAAGCTTATTGACTCAGTCTTTGGATACCACATGGAGGAGAGATATTTACACATGTCATCTGGGCCCGGGGGACTGTAGATTACTGGCAGTGGGCATTTACTGAGTTTTGAATGACAGCTGGGGGCCAGAGCTGGGGGGACTCAGCTACCCCGCTTCCTCACTCCTTGTAGATTTCTGACTCAGGGTCCCTTCTGCTGAGGCCCTGTTTTACCTCCACTTGACCGGCTTAGCTAGTAGAAGGATTTGGGGTAAACCAAATTTTCCAAAGAACCTGGTATCCGAAAGAACTGACTTATAAACTGCAGGCAGATTTAATGGGCCTCTCATTGCTGGCAGCAATGAGCTGTGATGTGATTCCATCTCTAGGTGTTTGCCTCATGCCCTCTCTTCATGGTTCTTTGAGCTGTAACTTTGCCTGAGGTCATATATGACTGGAGAGGAAAGGCAACCTTTGAGATTCATGGTGGATGCACCAGAAGTCTGGGGAATAAATGCTCAAATAAAAAGTAATTGTAAATAAATGAGGACACCAACAGCTAACATGTAGGGGACCCAGCACATGTGCCAGGCACCGTACGGATATTTACATGCAGTATTCCATTAACCTCTTGGGTTCTTTGGTAATTAAAATAAAATTCAAGCTCCTTATCATGGCCTGGGACCCTATGGGATCCGGCAAGTGGCCGCCTCTGTCAGCTCCTCTCTCCTCCCCACACTCATCACTATGTTTCAACCATAAGGCCAAGCTCAGTCCTGCCTCAGGACATTTGCACAAGCCCCTCCCCTGCCTGGAGTACTCTTCCCTACATCCTTGAATATCTGTCCGATTAACTCTCATGATTAGAAGCTGGGCTCAAATACCACCTACCCCACACAAGCCATTATCCATCTCATTACCCTGTTGAACCCTTTCCATAGAATCTTTCCACATCCTGGAAGTTGCTTACTTATGTGTTTGCTTAGGTGTTTACAGAGTATTATTTCTTCTCGCTGAGCTCCATGAAGTCAAGGACCTTGGACTCCCAATATGCCCAATGCCTGGGGCCACGCTGGCACAGAGCAGATACTGAATAAATCCTCAGGGAAGGAATGATAGGGAACTGGAAACTGGAACCTGGGTTTGGCTGATCTCACTCCAAAGCCTGGGTTCTGAAGCACTCAGTAACACTGCCTCAGCACAGGCCACCCTGCTGAGTCAGCTGGACTTCCAAAGACAACACCACGGTCTAAAGACACGCTGATGCATGTGGAGCATGCAGTGCATGTGCAGGGAGGGGTGAATTTCACCAGAAGGCTGAGATGTTATTTTGTTTGAAAAACCACTTCCTAAGAAATCACCTTGGTTCCGATGTCAACACTTCCCTAACGGACAGGGTAGGGGGTCCTGGCTTGGTTCTCTTAAGTTGCTCGAGGTCTGTTTCCTACGTGCTAGGATCAAGTTGGTGCTGCAGCAAAACACAATGTGCAACGTCATGCAATACAGGCTCCAATGATGTACATCCCAAACGCTACTGCAGTTCAGGACCTGGCCCCTGAATTCAACCACCAATGCTACAAATGTGTATAGTGAATTTCCAGGCACTGTGGACCACGCAGAGACAAGTCAGAAAACCATGGTAGAAGAAAATGTGGCTGTGTTGTCCAGCAGCCTGAGCTTTCCTTCCGGGGCTCTGCTTACTCCCTTCCTGGGGGAGCCTGAAAGAACGGCCCCCACTTGCTAGGTCTCGGTTTTCACGCGTGTAAAATGAGGACAAAGACTGTCCGTCTATTGTGAAGGGCTTACTTTCAAGGCCATGTCCAGAAAGACATGGGAAATATCTATTACAGAGCCTGGCGCTTCACAGACAGCTAGTAAGTGGTCATGAAAGATTTATTAAATGCCTGCGATGTTCAAGTGCAGCAGGTACCTCGTTGGAGTTTTCTCTGCCTCTTAGATCCTAGAAGCAGGACAGAGAGAGTCCTGTCTTCATGGCATTTTCCAAACCTCGTGTCAGAAAGCACGCTCCCTTCTCCGATAGACTTTTACCATTTTTATGCTAATAAATAGCCTATGACCAGTCCCAAAGTAACAGTCTATTCATTTTCTTTTCCCTAGAGCAGTGGCTCTCAACTGGGGGCAGTTTTGCCCTACAGGGGTATTTGGCAACGTCTGGAGACACTCTGGATACCACCACTCGGGGGACGGGATGCTACCGTCATCCACTAGGTGGGGACCAGGGACGCTGCTTAAACACCCTAGAGTGCACAGGACAGCCCCAAATAGCAATACTGCTGAGGCTGGGAAACCTTGCTGTACAGTCACCCTTTCTGTGAGTGTGGGGAGGACAACAGAGGCGCGCTGACAATAAGAAGAAAGAAGAAAGAACCGAGGGAATTTGTTATTACCGAATACCAACCTCTTAGCCACGTGCCAAGCAGACATCTCATGAGTAGTGACAACAGCTACCAGTCTCTGAGCACCTACAACGGCTACGGGAGGACCAAGCCCCCCGATGTGCCTTACGTAACCACAAGGCGATTCTTAGGGGATGTTGTCCCCACTTCACCCATAAGAAAGCAGGCGCAGCCAGGCGAGGTAACCAGGCTAAGGTCACAAAGCTTGCACGCAACAGATGGAGATTTTAGCCCATTCTGTGTGAGTCTAAAGTCAAGGCTGCTCCAGCTAACACTTCTGGAGCCTCACCATAAGCCAGGCAATGGTCCAAATGCTTAACACATATCAGCTTAATTCATCGCCACAACTCTGTGAACAAGATATCACTATGGTTATCCTCATCCTCCCCATTTTACAGCCGGGAAACAATGAGGCAGAGTGGGGTGAAGCCACTGGAAGAACTTCACACAGCTGCTAAGTAGCAGAGATGAGATTTGAATCCAGGGAGCTCATATCCAGAATCTGGCTCATTCCTACCACACTCTACTGCCTCTAAGAGAAGGATGAAAAAGAAGGATCAAACTCCTCCCTGCCTCAGGACCTTTGCATCAGCTGTTCCCTCTGCCTTAAACACCCTTCCTCTAACCTCTTTGTCCAGCTCACTCTTTTTAACCCATTGGGACTCAGCTTATACACCTCACTTCTCTGGTCAGCCCTCAGACCAGGTGAGTGACCTCTGTTAAACCCCCTCCTAGGCTCCATCACAGCATTCCACAGCTCACAATGAACTCATCACTCCTGCAAGTGTTTGATTACCATTGGTCTCCTGCTCTGGACTATGGACTCCGTACGGACAGGGACCATGCCTGCCTTGCTCAGTACCGCACCCCTGGGCTCCTGGCATGATGCCTGGCACCAAAGAAATGCTTTAAAAAGCTTGTGGTTGAATGCATGAAGCCAAGACAACAGCTGGTGCCTGTCCAGTCCATTTCTCCATCCCCAGAGAGGGACAGAGCCACCCAGTGGGGCCTGTCCAAACGCCTCTAGGACAAGGCAGGGCAGCAGAACACTCCACGCCAGCCGGCGGTGGGGGCCATAAACCAACTCCTCGGAGCTATCTCTTCTTCATGGTAGCTGGTCTTTGTCATTTTCTAATCAACGCTGGTTGAGCTCTCATTCATTCTCTGTGCTATCCCTCTCCAGAAGGGAGAAAGGCTCTGTTTACTGGGGCAGCGCGTAGGGGACAGGCCTTTTCTTCCTGCTGTATTTAATGCTGCTGCTAATCACGGAGATTAGACTAAAACAATTACAACAGCTAATTAAAGAACAATGCAGTTTTTGGCATCTTCGCGCAGACGGCACCATTGGGAATTCCTAACTCGGGCAAAGCAGGGATAATTAAAACCCCGGCTCGACTCTCCCCACTCCAGCAGCTGGATCACGCTGATTAAACTGCAAATAAAACACATGAAACCAACACTTTGTAGTCGATCCAATTTCACTTAAAAGGGCTTTTAACTGATTCATAAACAGAGATGCCGTAAACAGCATATTATTTAACTAAAGCCAGTTATTTCGTCATCTCCGTTTGTTTTAATCCCAGCACTGGACTTGGGCGCGATTCGCCCAGGGGACATTAGGCGGATGGAGTCTGAGGACCCGCACTCCAAAGCGTGACGCCACTCAGCTCTTGACTCTCCAGCAAGGATAGACGGCAGGGATAGAGAGGGTGTCGAAGTGTAGCGAACGTGAAAAAAAATGAAGTGTTTAGCTTTAAAACATACTTAAGTTGTTCAGAGGCAGCCAACTTCAGACCTAAAGTGCAACCAGTAACTACTAAGTAAGAAAAAGCCTTCCTCTCCAGCTAGGGAAGGTGTGTCCCAACAGCTGGATGCAAAAGGGTGTTTGCTTTGAGACCGTAGCTCAGATCCATCCCGGGACACACTTCTCAGCTCATTCTAACCAGCATGGTTCTGGGGTTTGCTAGCCCCCTCCTCCCTTGCTACCAGGAGATGGGGGCGGGGAGACGAAAAAAGAAGGAAGAAGAGGAAAGGGGAGGAACAGAGAAAACAAAAGGCAGGCTCATTGAGAGCAGCCAAAAAGGAGTAGAAAAAGACTAAAAGGACAGCAAGACAGCAGACACAGGGGTTTTAAAAGCCCTGCACCGTCCGTGTGGGGAGGATCAGAGAGTGAGACTCTGCCCTCCTCGTGCTGGAGCCCCGGTGCTGGCTGCGCTCCGGAGCGATGCTTCTCCGTCCAGCTGGGATGAAAGGCCTTTCCCTCCTCTCTATCTTAGACTGATCACTTTGTAAAATAAAACAAAAAATGAAGTATTGATTAAAAAGAAGAAGAAAAAAAAAAAAACTCTCAAAGTTTCTAAAAGCTTGCCTTCAATTTCTGAAGTTGTCTCAGGGCGGACGGAGACAAACACTTTGTGACTGGCCCTGATCCAGGGACCTCACTTTGAGGAGCTCCTTTCCCACAGTCCCTGGGAATGCGCTTAATCAGATTCGTAATACTCTATGTAATGTTCACCACATGTTGTTCAGCAACCAAAAAAAAAAAAAAAAGTAGGCTTTCAAATGCATATAAATGTAGGAAACAAAGACCAGAAAGAAAGACCCTGAAGATTATATTTCAGATTGATGATTTTACATCTTGTCTTCCTTCTACTTTTTTCAAGCTTTTTGAATAAAAACACCGTTTTCTTCTTATTAAAAAAAATCATTAAAGCGATTTTTAAAAGAACATTCTATCTATGAAGGCAAAGGAATACGATGCTTTATCATAACATGACAGTGATTTTATATAATTATTTATGATGTTATAATAAGAAGTATATACATTATTATATAAAGCAGGATAATATGGTTCAATGAAAGTCATATAACCACATGCAGCCACATGATGGAATTTTATACAGCCAATAAATATGACGTTTACAAAGAATACTCTGTGATTTAAGGAAATGCTTTTGCAATTTGCTTGAACATCAAACCGCCAATACTCAATCCTTTTTGACCTACAAAAACAGCAATTTCATATGGTTTAACCTAATCCAATGTTAAATGGAACATAAAGATTCAATGAATAGACTCTGAGATCAACTATGTAAAAAATGTGCATGCTTGGAAAAGCAGATTGGAAAAAATACGCAAAAACCGTGGCATGGTGATTTTTTTTCTTCTTGGTCATTTTCCAAATTTCTAACCATGAGAATGTATTACTTTTGTAAGCGGGGAAGAAAATGCCATTCAGTTCTTTCACTCAGGAAAATTGCTAGCATTTTTTGAGAGTTTTATCCTAATTTTTATACCATCAATAAGAATTCCATTATAGTAAATAGCCTCTTTCAAATGTTATGGACAAAACTGGTTATGAACCCTGTGTGCATGTGTGTAGAGGGAAGGGGGATAAATGGTCGATTTAAATTCATCAGTATTAACTGCTTAGATTATTATTAAATTTGCTCAACAGCTCTACACATGAACTGGGCAGGAAGCACCATCTCTATGTAGGAGAAAGAGGCTATAATCGTGAGGGACCTGAAGATCAGGGTGTCCCACTTGTCTGAATCCACCATCCGTCGTCCTGTGACCTTGGGCAAGTCACTTCCATTTTTGTTTTGGCCTCAGTTCCCCCATTTTTAAAATGAGGGATTTTGAAAGAGTGATCTCTAAGCTCCTGCCAACTCTGATATCCCGTGGTCCTGCTCCATGATGGCCAGAACCGGCTACAAAAGTTGTGGGGCTCAGTGCAAAATGAACATGCAGGTTCTCTTACGAAAACCCTTAGAATTTCAGGACCGTGAGAACACAGCATTTAATCAAGTGCAGGTTCCCACGGAGCATAGGACCCCGTGGGACTGCCCAGCACACACGCCCATCTAGCCCTGCGGATGGCAGAGGGTGAAACACCAACAACCACTCGCCAAAACAAAAGTGAATTTCAAAGTGTCTGGCAGACGTGTACACTTCAGTAAGAATTACTCACAATTCTTACTTTCAATAAGAATCACTCACACCTGTCCCCAAAAACAATTAACCACACCCGGTCGGGTGATTAAAAACAAACAATTGCCTTTTCACACTTGATGACAACCAGTTTCTATTTTAAAAGCACATCTCTAAATATGAAATTGTGCTCGGATTTCAAAGGCAACTCTCTTAAATTCCACCACCTTGAGCCAAACTCAGCGAACCGTTCTTCCACCAGCATCTGAGATGAAGACCTCCGTCACTCACAGTCAGCTCTGGCTACTGAAGCTCACACCTGAGGATAAGGTTTGGTACCTTGCGAAGTGGGAGGAGCCAGGCACACTCACCATCTGTTTCCAGGGCTTGTGGTTTCCTCGGCTATCTTGGTCTGAACCCTGGGACAACAGGGCCATCGTGGGGAGGGAAACTTGGTCCACTTCCTGCCTTTGGACAACAGAAGGAAACCAATGCTTCCACGGACCTCTGCTCTCCAGGACAGCCACGGACAGGACGGAGGCACGGGTGCTTCAGGTTCACCGCCACAAGCTACTTACTCTGTGTACATTTCTAATGAGTCTGATGCTTCCTGGAGTCTGAGAAGCAGAGCCCGCTGAGGGTTACAATCAGCCACACTGAAAGCGGTGAGAAATAATAGCGGGCAAGAAATGTAAGAGCAGGAGAAATGATCAAAAAGCAGACAGAAAGATTTGAGGAAAAAAAAGACTCTGGGGCCATTGAGTGAAGAGCTACAGCATTCCTGATGCCATCGAGAGTCCTCGGTGCTTTTAATAGAATCTGAAACCTAGTGCTTGAAATGATGGTGAGATTTCTTCGCAGAAAGTTAAAACACATGCCCAGCACACTCTGCTTCAGAAGGTAGGAAAATGGGTGATATAATTTAGAAATATTCCTTACGAGTAGAACTTAACTCTTGAGAAAATTAGGATTGTCTTATCTCCCAGAGGCTCCAGATGGCTGAAGTTTTGCCGTACACACGTAATATACACAGTATGTGTGCATGTTCACATTTTGTAGCATTTCTTTTGACCCACTTTTTTTTATTGAAGTACAGTCAGTTACAATGTGTCAATTTCTGGTGTACAGCACAATGTCCCAGTCATGCATATACATACATATATTCGTTTTCATATTCTTCAACCCACTTTAAAAAGTCATTCTCAAAGTCTAGAACAAGAGTTTGCAAACTGTTTCAGTAGAGGCTCAGAGAGCAAAGACTTTCAGCTTTGGAGGTCATGTGGTCTCTGTCACAGGGGCTCAGCTCTGCTGTTAGAGCTCAGAGCAGACACAGACAGTCTGCAAGGAATGGGTGTGGCTGTGTTCCTAATAAAAGGCCACTGACAAAAGCAGACAGCTGGCTAGGAACTTGGCCCATGAGCCCTGGTTTACCAACCACTGGTCTAGAACAAAGGACACGGGCCCTGGATTGGGCCAGACCTGGATCCAAACCTGGTCTCCACCACTGTGTTACCCTGAGACTCCGTTTCCCTCTTTCATAATACGGGGGTAATAATACATACCCACTCTTATGGGTTACGATGAGCATCAAATGGAAAACTTAGTAGAGAACCGATAAAAATTAACTCTCTTCGCCCAGTAGTTACTCTTGCCATCTGTATGATTCTTTTCTTGGTTCTTAATCCACATGGTTCTTTTCAGACAATGGCCTTTCTTGAACATCATCTCATTGCCTCAAACCCTCCTCGTGCTCATATCCCAAAAGGCTGATAGACACCATCAACTGCTTTAGTAATAAGGAAACCAAGACTCACGGAAGTAGGTATTGTAGCCAAAGGGGTAAAGCACACTCTTAAAACCAGCAACTCCTGGCTTTGGGTCTGCTGCTCACACAAACATGGACACACGTGAATTTGTAGACACTCCCACTGAGATACCCTTGGATACAGAAGAGGCAGTTGACCTTTGTGATTAGGGGCACGACGTATGGGTACCAGCCCGGCCACTTTCTGGACGTATAACCCCAGGTGAGGCACTGGACTGCTCAGTTTGGGTCTCTGCATTTGTGGAATGGGGTTAATAAGAGGATAGGTTCTAGAAGGTTCTACCTCTAAATGATAAGTTTAGTATAGCGCCTCGCACATACTAAGTGTTCCTTCAATCTATGTAGAATGTGGTTGTGAGGATTAGCAGAGAACGGTATTCTCAGCCCCACTGCCTGACGTGCAGAGAGTGTTCCATCAATGTCACTGCTTTGTTAGTGACAGGTCAACACACACACACACACACACACATGGCTGTGAGCTCCACGTGGGCAGGAACTATATCTGACACAAAGCATGTGCTCACTGAAGAACTGTCTGTTGATGAACAAAACACTCATGCATGTAAACAGATTAATTGCAAACAGCCAATCGCTGGGCTGGGCTAACCAAGGTCCACGCAACTCTCCATTTGTTCCCCAGAAGGAGACAAAAAGAGGGTTGATCCAGGCCTGGGATTATGAAATTTTGCTGGCTGTTTGCTGGATTCCAGAACACCATCACCCACACTGCTCAAAGAACCATACCAGGGCAGTCCCGAGCTGTTCAGCACAGCCGCGTCTCCAGGATCCCAGGAGGTGACCAAGGCTGGGGTTTCCACAGAGAACGACCCCACCAAGGTCGGGGTTAGGGGAGCAATGAGGAGCACAGTCTCCAACACACATAGCAGACGAACCTGAAGCAGCTATGGAAGCTTGAGGACGGTCCCTTGAACTTGAACTGCCAGGATGAGGTTCTGTCTTTGAGGAAAGACAGTGCATGTATCTGGAAGGAAAAAGCCAACAGTTGCCCCACTGTTCAGCATGAAGGGGGCGACTATGCTCAACCAGGTCCCAGCCAGTCCCTCAGGCTCCTTCACGGGCAAGGCCACCGCTAAGCCAAGAAGGTAACATCCTGCCTCCGGTGGAGGAAGGGGCGACTCAGGCTGCAGCACACGCGGCCCTCTCAGAGCCATCGCGCTGTGGGGCGCCTGGCTCCCAGGCAGCTGCCTGCACTAAGGAAAGCCAAGGAAAGCCCTTGGAACTTGGACACCCGTGTCTAAATGAGGGTGGAGGCTGTGTCCTCTTAGCGTTACATAAACTAACAGCCTGGCTCCTTGGCCCCGAAACAGAATGAGCCAATGTCTGCCGCTGGCCGTGCAAAACCAAATCCTCGGTAAGTCCGCGGAAAGAGTCCACGGAGGCCCAGATGTAGCCTTTGGCTGGAAGAACTCAGTTTGCTCAACTGACGCATCTGTTTTTCATTAAATGCTGTTCTTGATTTGGTTGTGGTTATGTTGTTGTTGTTTAAAGGTGGTGGGGGGATTAAACCACCCTTCCGGAAAGGAGAAGTGTGTGTGTGTGTGTGGGGGGGGTAGATAGCTAGACAGGCAGACACACACACGTGTGGTAAATGTTAACATCCCCATTCTACTGATGGGCATATTGAGGATCTACAGGCTGAACTGCTAATAAATAACCCAGGCAAAATTCAAACTCAGGCGTGATGGCTCCACCACCCAGTTTCCCCACCACGCTGTGGCATAAGGGCTAACATTGATATTTTGTGCTGCCGTGACACCTGGGGGAAACCAGGAGGGACTCAAACGGCCTGAATGTCACTACCCTACCCACTCTACTCCCCTGGATAAGGCCCCCTAGCCAAGCGGCCCCCCTTACTACAGGGACCAGGCCCAGTTCCTGCTTATCCCTGCTTCAGCTCCCTATCAGCCCTTGGAATTATTCAAACAAGACAATCACTTCCTCTTGTGGGAACCAGTGGTCACCTCGCCCTCTTGGTACTACAAAGTCTGCCTCCCGTAGCCCCTGCACGGTCACTCTGTTCTCCGGTGCGCCCCCTGTGTGGCCCATCGTGTCACGTGACACGCCCCTCCCTGGGTCTAACGAGCTGCTGCCTGTCTCATCTGTCGGCCCTGGGTGCCGTGTGCTCAGCCATCCTCAGGTCCCTGGGATGGGAACCCTTGCCTCACACCCTGCATCGCTTCCTGAGAAAGGGCGGCCTGCTAAGACACTCGCAGAATGTATTGTTGCCAAGTCCCCCTCAAGAGGTCATCTTGCTAAGTGCCTTCTCGCAGGTGCATGAAGAGAAGGAACCGAGGGCTCTGGCATTCAGATAATCGAATCTCAATTCATCCACAGACTGGCCACTGACATCACCCAGTGGTCATTCTTCTTCCAGCACTCTGTGTCATCCTACCACGTGTCTGCGGGCAGGACCTCTGAACTTTGCAACCTACACCTTTCTGCGTGGAGCCCAGGCAGGGGCCACGGAGAAATCGTGAGCAATCAGTAACAAGAGCGGCGTGCAGCGCCCCCCGGGGAGAGGGGACAGTGGATGCAATTAGAGGCGAAGCCCTGATTAGCTGAACTCAACTAACCAGAACCAGCAATTAACTGAAATCTCTTTTTGTTTCCTCTCAGGAGACCCCAAGCTTAGGAACTGAGAACACTGCAATTTAAAAAGAAAAACTGTGTTCCAAGGTTCGACTCTGATCTAGCCCAGTCTCCCTTGTCATCGAGTGAGCCACAGATGTAGCTTGAAATTTAACTGGAAAAGGAGAATGAAATGGGATTGATTTGAATACTTTATTTAACCTAATGTATCCAAAATATTATCATCTCATCACAGAATCAAGATGAAAAAGTACCAGTGGGGTACCTCTTTCGTAATAGGTCTGGCGAGAGCACAGCCCAGCTTGAACCAGCTGCGCGTCAAGTGCCAGGCAGCCCCACGTGGCTGGTGGCCACCACCCAGGACAGTACGGCTAACATCTCAAGCGACTGCTGAGGATGCTGGTTCTGGGTGTTTATAATAAGTCGATCATCAGTCCACAATCGCTTGCTGAGTGTCTCCTCCTACCAGGTGCATCAGCACTGACAAGCTGAACTGAGTCGGGGCTTCCAAGGCCTCTCTCTACAGCCAGGCCCTTCCGAGCAGAAAGGCGGGTGCAGCAGACCCTGCCTACTATGGCCTCCATCCTGCCACTGGCCTCTTTCTCAGACTCAGAATTCGCGAGGATCGGCCCCATCTTTCACTTAAATAAACATACTTTAGAGCCCCCCCACCCTGCCGCCAAAAAGTAAATCCTTCTCTAGAAAGGCCTTTTCCTACTGACCACTCAGGAATGTGTAGAGTTTAGTGGTGTCTACAAAAACCTTCCCCAAAGGAGCCTGCTTTGCTGTTCCTCAGGGACAGCGACAAATCCCACAAGCAAAAAGATCAATTAATTACGAAGCCAACAAAATCCAGCTGCTGGCCACCTGGAACAAGGGGCGGTCATCATCTAAATAAGAACAGGTATCATGATGAGAAAGCTGAGATCAGAAAAATGAATGAATTACCCACCCGCTGCACTGGGAATTTAGGAGGAAGAGGACAGCAAGGAATAGTCACCTCTCCCAAATTTTAATCATTCATTTGCTAACTGTTTCGATTTTGACCTATCCACACAGCGTCTCTTGTTTACTTACCAAGGCTCTTGAAATCAGCTTATCTATCTTTTTCTTTAATGAACTAATTTTAAAAGGAAATGTTACCCATAAACTGGAGGGAAAACAAGTATAATTTTTGTCATCATCAGAGTGTAACTAGAAACATAAATGGATAGCAATTAATTTCTTTAAAATGTATTCGTGCACTACTGAAAATGATGTCGTGCTCCGCCAGTTCACTTTGAAAAAGGCTGTCATCAGAACTCGAAAGCTGGGCTTTGCCGGGCTGGTTGGGAAGACTTCGTGTAGGAGTCGGGGGAGGTGGGGCACACAGGCTGGAGAAAGGTGCAGAGGTGGACGCGGATGAAGCACGGGGCATGTGATGCAGAGAGGAACCCGACCCCTGCGTAATTAAATCACCACAAACAGATTCAGTTACCTGCAGTGGATTTCATACACTGGGAGTACAGTGATATACAGACTGATATAGTTTGGAAATATTTTCAAAGCCAGGACTGAAACAATAGTGTTCTGTAACTCTCAGTTAACCAGAAAACAATTAACCTAGGTCCCCACTGCCACTCCCTAGTGTTTCCCAATACTGGTGTTTAATTGCACTTTTCTGGCGGTGGGAGGGAAATCCTATTTTCTGGAGGATGGTGAATTCTGAAGCAGATGTGCAAGGTCAGGGGAAGGGGAGGGGCAAGGAGTAAAAGAGGTGGGCAGTCAAAGGCCAATAAGATGATGCTGACACTGAAACTCCCCAACAGAGAGAGAGGGAAGGAGGGAGAGAGAGAGAGGGAGAGGGAGGGAGAGAGAGAGAGAGAGTGTGTGTGTGTGTGTGTGTGTGTGTGTGTGTGTGTGTGTGTGTGTGTGTGTGAATTCTCCCAGGGCCATCAAAGAGACACTCATACCCTGTAAAAGGCCAACTTCTAAATCAGTCAGGGCCAGTCTAGCCAGGCTGAATTCCACGGAGAAGAGCCAGCTGACC
Source organism: Camelus dromedarius (assembly GCF_036321535.1). Lineage (NCBI taxonomy): Eukaryota > Metazoa > Chordata > Mammalia > Artiodactyla > Camelidae > Camelus > Camelus dromedarius. The sequence continues at coordinate 14,251,560 of NC_087459.1, read as the reverse complement.
TTTGATCCAGGTGAGCCAACATCCCCCAAACACGAGGGCTTCTGCATGTGTGCCAGGCCAGCCCCCCACCCTGCCAGGGGCTGCCTCCTCAGGGCCTGGAAACCTTGACAGCGACAAGCAGTTCCAGAGAAGATGCTTGTCTGTCCTCCCGGATGAAGTGCAGTGAGGCTTTCCTGCCTGCACAAGCCAGATGCTTTAAAAAGCCCTTGGAAAAGAAAGTCATATATATTCCGCAATACGATATTCGTTAGATGCTATCATGGCATTTTATAAGGTCATATATAACTCCAGCTGTAGCTGTAAAAAAATTTATTATTCAGCCCCAGAAAGGCATATAAATCCCTGCAAAGTGCAGGTTTTTCTTTTAAAAAGTGGTTCAGTTCTCACTCCTCTTTGCCTCCGTTCATTCCTGGGAGATGGAGGCCTGCATTAAACGTGCGACACTGCAGTTCCACCCAAAGCTGGTCCTGGGTGCGAGATTCCATGTTGCTAAGTCCAGGGAAGGTCCCCTCCCAAGGCTTGGTCTTCTGGGCAAACAGGTATGGGAGGCTCCTGAAGATCTTCTCCGCGCCACCTGCTCCTTGCCAATCTCCTTGTCAGTCTCCCAAGATACTATACAAACTCGTGTGCAGTGAAGGATTTCATCTTCCCTCCAAACTGGTTCTTTATTTACACATTCTTACCTCAATTTTTTCTGTGCCTTCCCTCTCCACCCCAACTGTTCAAAATCCTGCCCCATTCACTCAACATACGAATGGCCCTCAAATGTGTCCCCTTCTCTCCTCTCCCACTGTCCCTGCACCAGTCATGGCCTTCATCAGAGCTCCCCTGGACTGAACACCCCTTTTCTAATCCCTCTGCCTCCAGGCTCAACTTTCCAATCTGTTCCCCAAGCAGCAGCCAGAATGGTCTTCCTACGCTGGTCTTAGACCATGTTATTCTCCTGCTCAAACACCTTCAGTGGCTCCCCATTGCCTACCCGATAAATCTCAAGCTCCCTGAATGGTCTACATTATCTGGGCCTGTGCCTCCCTCATCAGGCCCATCTCTTGCCATTCTCTGCTCCTCTCCCTACTTACTATTAATGCCACATTTTTTTGTGATTTCCTGATAGAACCCATCATTTCATCTCTGTTCCCTCTGTTGGAAATGGCCTGTGTGCCCCCTCGTCCCTGAGTATCCTGACCTACTCTCTCTCACCCTTGAGGACCTGGTGTGGGCAACGACTCCTCCAGGGAGCCTTCCAGGAGTGTCCTGGGTTGGACTGGGTGCTCCTCCATTATCATAGACCTGAGAACATTCCACAAGGGAGAAATAGCAAAAGGCCATTTCTTTTACAATTTCAACTATAAATGGTCAGAAAAAACCCAAAAGGACAGAGAGAGGGAGACAGCAAGACAACTCATTTAAATAATATTGGTGACCCTGTTCACCAACTCACTGAGTAACATGAGTAGGCAATGACTCATCTCTCCATCTGGCCCAGGGGTCCCTGTCCACGTGTCCATGGACTTGGGCGATCTGTGGAGAGAATTCCGGGGGTCTTAAATATGTACACATTGATTTTCATAATTATTTTCGCTAGCTCTAACTGAAACTTAGCATGTCCTTCAGTTATGAACGTAGGCACCACACTTACGTTATGAGTAAGACCCGAGGCTCGGAGTCTAATAGAAATTACAAACATTTTCCTACTGCACTGCTGTGGTAGCAGATGTCTCAAAATATTATTCACACTTGTCACTGCTCCAAAATTATGGTAGTTATTAGACCTGCCGCCAAATCTAGTTACTTAACGTCTTAATAAAGATGCAAATGTGTTATTACGCCACAAATTTGTCATTTTTATATGTATTTGGTAGCTGTATCTCAATATAACTGCTTTCCTTTGTCACCCTTATGCCTTTTTTTTTTTTTTGCATTTAAAAATATTATTCAGAGAAGGGGGCCATAGGGTTTGCCAGATGCCAAAGGGGTCCAGGACACAGAAGGTTAAAACACCCTGCTCTAGACGTGAGCTCCCTGGGTACAGGGCACTGGGTCCGCCATCTTCCCGTCCCTGGTACCTGGTACCACTGGGTCAGTGCAGAGAAGGGATTTTTTAATATGAACTGAGATATATCCATTAATCTATCTTTTTTTTCTTCCTCTTCCTTCCCCTTCTTCCATCCTTCCTTCTTTCCATCTGTCATCTTCCATCCATTTCTCCATCTCTTTGATCCAGTCCACAGTTCTAACTACTGACACCTCTACAGTCAACCCCCAGACCCAGTTCCGTGGTGCAGCTGGGGGCTGAGTCACCTTTCAGTGGGGGAAAGGTGACCCTGGCCTCGTGTGTGGCCTTGGGCACAGCGCTGAATAACCTGTGACTTGGTTGTCTTTTGGTGCTTGGGTCAGAGCTGTGTCTGCAGCTCTCATGCCACAGCCTAGGGCTCCAGACCCAAGTGTGGCTAGATACCAGGGTCCAGGCCATTTAGTCCCTAAAGCTACGGAATGCTTTGGCTTGGTTTTCAAAATATCAGAGTGGCCAAGCCTTAAAGGTGGCAGTAGGTGGGGGAGGTCATCACTATTACCAAATCCACTGATCTGTATGGCCCGTGGGTGGGAGCTCTGCCCAGGTCTGAATGCAGGTACACCTCGGAGACATTGCGAGTTTGGTTTTAGACTGCCATATAAAAGCAAATATCACAATAAAGCAAGTCACACAAAATTTTTGATTTCCTAGTGCACATAAAAGTTGTCTGCACCATCGTGTTGTCTACTAAGTGTGCAACAAGCATTATGTCTAAAACAACAATGTACATATCTTAACTAAAAATGTTTTATTGCTAAAATATGCCCAATTACAACAGTAACATCAAAGACCACGGATTGCAGATCACCATAATAAATATAATTACAATGAAAGAGTTTGAAATATTGTGAGAATGACCAAAATAGGACACAGAAACATGAAATGAACAAAGGCTGTTTGAAAAATGGCGCCGACAGACTTGCTCAACGCAGGGGTGCTACAAATCTCCAATTTGTCTAAACAAAACAAAACAAACAAACAAGAACCCCACAATATCTGCAAAGAGCAATAAAACCAGGCGGGCAAGCTTCCCACTTACTCTCCACGCGACACAGGACACGTGACCTCGGAGGCCTTATTTAACTCGCTCCCTTCCGAGCCTCGGTTTCATTACCTGAACGTTGAGGACACTAACCACGCCTCCTTCACAGCGTTCATGGGCCACCATCACGGGAGTTAGTATCCGTTCAGCACTTTGCATGGTGTCTGGCACAGGGGGTGCCCCGCAAGTTTCAGGCATCACCCAGCAGGTGTCGAGGCTGAGGATGAGAAACTGCCCACCCAGCTCCCGGGAAAACGGAGCTAAGGGATTCACCAACAGATACCACCTTTTAAAAACGCTCCAACCCACTCAAATCTAAAATGCAAATCAAAACAGCAAGTACTGTTTTTACCCACCAATTTGACACAGATTATACAGCTTGATAATCACCAGCGCTTCTGAGAGAGGAAACAGGAAATCTCTTTGATAGGTGATTTGAAGAAACCTCCGTATAGAGCAGTTCCACTGTGACTGTCAAAACCGAAAACTCATACACCCTTTGAGCCAGCGATCCCACACCTAGCCAACCCCCTCCAGATGAACACACTCAACTAGGGGAAGATATGTGGACAAGAATGGTAGCTTTAAGACAGGAAAGAGAGAGAGAGAAACAATCTAAATGTCTACCAACAAGAAATCAGTGAAATAGGTGATGGAATATTTAATTCATTCAATTAATATTTCTTAAACCGTTACTACATACCAGACACCGTGCTGGGTGCTGGCAATAGAGCTGGAAAAAAACAGAAGGCAGTTAAAAACAATGAAAAGTAATAGATACTTATATAAAATGAGGCCTAAAATATAGAGAGAGGACCAGCCAGTTACTATAAAATGTTTCCTTAGATTCTTTTTCAAGGAAACAAAATCCCTAGGCACCCTCCCCACTCCCCCTCCCACATTAATATGCAAAGGAAAAACCTGGAAGGAGGAATAAGAAAACTCCTGATAGCAGTTACCTCTGAAGACTGGAAAAAGGCGCTGACTTTTCACTCCATGCTCATTTCTAATTTGGTTTTATTTTTTTATTACCAGGTGCTTGTATTGCTTTATATATGCTTCCAATCCATAGTTAAGCCCAGTTGGCTCTATTCTCGGAAGTATTCAGAATCAAACCATCTCTCGGCCTCCACTGTGAACACGCTGGTCCTGACCCCCACTGCACTGGCCTGGATTGCGTCAGCCTCCTCCCTCACCCATCTCCCCCTGCCTGCCCTTGACCAACGACAGTGCATTTTCAGTAGGGCAGCAACCAATCTCATTTTCAAAAGTCAGGCCACATTACTCTGCTCAAAATCTGGTGGCTTCCCAGTATGGAGTGAAAACAAAGTCTTTTCTAGGTTCCACAAGATCTTAGGACTCAGGCCCCACCTCCACCCCTCTCTCCTTTGCTCACTCTTACTTTTAATCACGCTGGTTTTGGTGGTACACCAACCATGCCAAGCACATCCTACCTCAGGGCCTTTGCACTGGCCACTCTCTGTTCCTCCAGCTAACAGCAGGGCTCACCCACCCATGCTCTTCGGGTCTCTGCTCAAACACTGCCTCATTTCCATGCAGCCCTCTCCGGTGCCACCAAAATCAAAGGGCAACCCCTCCTCCTGTCCCACTCTTCCCCTGCCTAACTTTCCTCCAACACTTGGTGCCCTCTGACAGCATTTAAACACACATCTCTCATTTACCTTCAATCAAGAATAACAATGCGTGAGAGTAGGGATTCCTGTCTTGTTCGCTGCTGTATGTCCAGCCCCTGAAACAGGGCCTGGCACAGAGTAGGCACTCAATAAATATTCGACAAATGAACCAATTGCTAATATAATAATAATAGGAGAATACAATGTATCACTCATAATAGCAACGATGAAAAACAAGTCCAGAAAAAAATCTCAAGTCCCAGAAAGGAAAGTTCAAAAATAAATAAATGAATAAAAATTTGAAACAGACATGTTTTCTAGCCACAGCCAGCCTCAGAGAACAGGGTAGAAAAAAGCTCAAAGACAAACTAACCCGTAAAGAAGTACCATCCCGCACAGCGCACAGCAGCCCGGTTGTTCTAAGCCAATGCTGCGCACACAGGGCCCTTTCATGGAGTCCGGGGAGGGATGTGGTACAGTGACAGCCCAGGAACCAGGGAGTCAATACCAGCCAGTCTGAACACGTTACAGAGTCAGTCCCAAAGCCACAGACGATTTCCGGGTGTCAGGCGAGCCCACACCCTCCAGAGAGAGCCAAACCACAGCAAATCTGCAACCCCACGCCTGCAGGTTCCAGAAGCCCCGCCTAGAACTCGCCCTCCCTGACCAGGCAAAGGCCTAAAAGCAGCTCAGCCATGGTTCAGAGTTGGGGTTGCGGTCTCCAGCCACCCCCGGAGTGCAGCAGGGTCCTTCACCTTTCAGTGGCACATAGTTTACTGGAACATTCAAATTTTCCTTTGTCTGTCATCTCACCAGCCCTGAAAGGCTTGGCATGTGCTAATTTGTTTATAACGCTGGCCCACATGAAGTCACTTGAGAGCCAAGACTTAAAACTCGATGACATTTATAGGGGGGTGTCCAAGCAGCGGACTTCACCCAACCCTCCCCAGCACCACTTCATGACGTAGTCCCTGCAAACCACACTTGGTTAGGCCAGTGGTTCTCAGCTGGGGCCAATTTTGCCCCTAGAGGACATGTGGCTGTGTCTGGAGACATTTTCAGTTGTTGCAACTGGGGGGCAGGGTGCCACTGGCATCTGGCGGGTAGAGACCAGGGATTCTGTGCAGGAAAGGCCTGGATGAAGCGTGATCCAGTCCAAGACGTCAGGGGTGCCTTGGCTGAGCAAGATTGGTGGAGAAGGAGGCTGAACACGGTTGCCTGGGAAAATGGAGACCCTGAAGTGATGTGTGGAAGAACTGATGAGACCTGGCCCACCCCTCATCTTGGGGCTACTGAGATGGTCTCGGCAGCTGCTGTCTAAGGACGCTGTGTGGGGACTTTTTCACAGCAGTTCCACTGTCCGTCACTTGGGAACACACCCCAGGCGAGTGGGAGAGCCTCACCTCAACTCAACTCACCTGAACTCACCTAAAGACGATGCTGTCCCGGCCCCTGCCATTCTGCTGACCGCTTGGAGTCCGGGCAGGCCTGGGCTTTGCTTACGTGGTGACAACACAGCCTACCCCATCCCCCCAGGGCAGGCAAATGTCCCAGCCTACCCACGGGACTCAAGCACCTGGCTCAGCGGCCAGAAACACCCCATATTTAAACTAATGCTACTTCCCTCTCTGCAAAGAGGGAACCAGCCATCCAAATAGAGAAGGAAGACTGTTCCAGAAAAAGGACAAAGCAAATCTCTGCAAGGAGAGTACCAGCGTCTTGACCCCAACCAGGGCACGGGCTGGGGAGACAATGTAAGAAGACTGAAGACCTCTGGCTCCCCAGGCCTGCTCCTTACCCAAGACAGAAAGCGGGGTGGGGTTAGTGTTTGTAAGCGAAGATGGGGCATCCTCACCTCATCCTCTAAAGAGCCCAAGAAGGTAGGTGGTGTCATGCCTGCTCTAACCAGTGGGGAAACTGAGTCTCAGAAGGCCAAAAACCTTCTCGAAGGTGATACACTCAGTAAGTGGAGAGGCTAGGACTCGAACTCAGGACTGTAAGAGGAATACAAAATGCTTCCTCCCTGCCAGGCACGGTTCTGTGACTTAATGTGTGTTCACCCATTTGATCGTCTCAACACCCTGGGAGGCACCTCCTGCTCATATTTTTTAAGGAGATTGAAGTACGGGGACATCAGCTGGCAGGTGGAAGGTCTCACCACGAGTCAGTGGTGAGCCAGGCGGCCTGCTGCAAAGGCTACCAGGACCTTTCCCGCCCCACCAAGGGGCTGCAGGGAGCAGCCAGGTCCAGGCTGCCCTCAGCCACTTTGCAGCTGGGCCCCTAGGAGGATTCAGAACTTGTCTGTGCGGGGGGGTGCCACAGCACAATGCCCCAGGGGCCTGTCGGGGCAGGTGAGCGAGTGGAGCAGACCAGGAAGGGACTTTTATGAACAGGTGACCCCAGGCCCTATGCAAAGGGAGCAGCTGGTCCTTGCCAGTAGCTTACGTCTAGAGGCTCAGAGTGCTTTAACCTTCCAGTTCTTCAAAAATCCTCCAAATCCCCTCCTCACCCCAAATAAACAGACCAAACCCCCGTGGGCCGGCTGGAGATGCCACCAGGAGGCGTGCGAATGACTTTGGGTGTGGGATGATGTCATGAGAAAGTTACCTCCTGCCCCCCGACCCCCCAGCCAATAACCCCAATAACCAGTGCCAGTTATACCGGGGCAGAGCATTTGGCACAGAAGTCGCTTTAGGCCCCTTTTATGGCTAGAGTTTCTTCTAGCTTCGAGCTGGCTGGGCTCTTCCTTCTCAGGACAGTAAAAGTGCACCACTGTTGTCAGCCCCACCCATCTGGCCCCTGCCCCATGGCTAACTTGAGTTTTCCACCCAGTCCTCTTCCTTTCAGTGGAAAAATAAGAGCTACAGTTCCCAGAAGAAAATTACAAGGGGGTTATTATTATTCATAAGATGTTCCTTTTCAGAAAGGCACTTGAGCTGGGCAGGGAGGGGTGCACTGACGTTGGAGCTGGGGCCCCACCTCTCCATCCTGCTGGGAGAGGACATCCCAGCTCCCCAGCCAGGACCACCCGGCCTGTGACGACGTCCTGGCCCTCCCAGGGGCTCTCGGAGGCACAAGCAGAGGTGGGGGTGCTTCTGAGAAAGCAGATTCAAAGGCTAAGATGTTTTTTCCTTCAGGCGTGACAAAGAATGAGAAAAGGAGAGTCTGCAAAGGTCTTGCGTGCTGGCAGAAATAACCCATCTCCTCTGTCCCTCTGTCTGTCTGATCTGGGGCGACGGGGAGGAGCTGAAGGCTAGAACTCAGTCCCTCCCGGGTGAGGGAGCCCTTTGTTGCCTAGGAGCCAAAACAGACAGGGGTTGTGAACGACACGACTCACAGCAAACTGGCCCCTGCCCGGGGCATCTCTTCTCACACATGTGGGTCCTCCCGTGCTTTATTTAGCACGGTGGTGGCTGAGAATGTTTGCCTCTCAGTTTGGTTTTGGGGGGAGGTTGTCACAAAGATAATGACAGCTCTGACCCTCTGCCCAGAAAAATGCTTACACACCCACAGCTGGGCATTCAGTTTCCAGAGCTTCACTGTTTCCCCCGCATCCATTCTAGGACCTTCCCTTGGTTTGAAGACCCCCCTACTTTATCACAATATGACATGAAATGGCAGTGACTCACCCTGGGAAACCCCGCTGGCAGTGCTGTGTTAGGAAGGGGCTGGAGGCAGGCTCAGCGTGCAGGGCCTGAGGAGACAGATGCCCCTCTGCTGGGGGGTAGCTCAGGACACTTTACAAAGAGACACTTTCCAAGGGAAACCGACAAAGGGCTGGCCACAGCGGGGAGCTGTCACCACCCCGGGGATCCCTGTGATCAGATTCTGGAGAGAGCAGGTGCAGCTGTGGGACAAGGTAGCTCTACAGGAGCTGAGGCCCTCCCAGGCAACTCACCAACCCATAGAAAATGGCCCCATCCCACTGTCCCCCACAGCCCCCCATCTCCTGCCAGGGCCTTCCCCTGGCCGAAGCAATGAGAAGTCCAGGCTGATGAAACCCATCATGGGGGTGGGGGTGGATCTAGCTCAATAGTTAGAGCACATGTTTAGCATGCACAAGGTCCTGGGTTCAATCCCCAGTACTTCCATTAAAAAAAAAAAGAAAAGAAAAGAAAGGAAAAGAAATCCATCAAGGTCAGCCTCTGGAGGCCCAGAGAAGGGAGGATGGGTGGGGAGTGGATCTGATGGGGGTGAGGACAGAAGACACCCAACACAGTACATTTCAGCCGAGACCTAACACCCAAGGTGGGATCAGCAAGAGGGTGCGTGGAGGAGACTGGGACTCTCCTGCTGCCAGGAACCTTGCATTGCTTATCTGACTGGCAATGGCCAAACCACACGATGACCGCTGGTCTGCCACTAAGATGCTGGGCGACCATGAACGCCGTCGAGCTGCTCTGCGTTTTTCCACGTGTGAAGTACACAAGTGGACCCGAGTGAGCCCTGAGGGGCGGGAGGCAGAGCAACCGCTGCAGAAGATGGAGGCCTGGGCTGTGGTCCTCTCTCTGCCCCACAAGGGCGCCTGGGCCAAGCACTTAACCAGCCAGGACCTCAGTGTCTTCACCTGCAAAGGAGGTGACATGAGCTCCTTCCCCAAGTGCTGCTGTCACAATGAGATGAGATCACGCATGAAAAGCATTTAGCGAAGTCGCAGGTGCAGAGAGAACATGAAGCAAGGTTACAGAAGCAGCACCCAGCAGCCTCTCGGTCTTAAATCCTCTAAGTCTGGGCCCTGGTACTGGTTCTAATTCAGCCTCTACCACTTACTGCCTGTGTAACTTCCAAAGGAAACTCAGTCTCTCTGGGCCTCGGTTGGCTCCTCTGTAAAATGGGGCTACGATTAGCACCTGCCTGATGGGGTGATACTTCCTGCTCATGAAAGCCTGGTCCAAATCCTGGCTGCACCGCTTGTTGGCTATTGGACAAGCAGCTTCATCTCTTTAAGCCTCAGTTTCTCCTCTGTTAAAATCTGTAGGGAGTAAAATACCTCCCCTAGGGGAGAGCTGTGGAATGTGAGTGAGTGAATCCATGCAAAGAGTTTACTTAGAAGAGTGCCCAGGACATGTTATCAGTGCTTAATGAATGCTGGCTAAAATTTCTAAATTTACAAATACACGTTCAGTGGGCAGTTCTCAGCTCATAGTAAACGCATAGTCAATGTATGTTGGTCATTATTGACCAGAGTAATAATCTGAAGGGTTCTCAGTTAAGGGATAAACTCAGACCTTTAACGTCCTGGGAGAAGTCGGCTCCCACCAAGAACAGAGGAATGATGATCTCAACATGATCTATTTTTCAAAACGGTGCATGTGGCTACACTTTGGGGGAACTTGCCGGCTATTTGGGGAATGTTGCGTCACATCAGTCACCCTGAGTCATGCAGACGAGAGAGGCACCATGGCTGCAGGACCACAAACCCTCCCTGAGGACGTTGCTACTGTCCGGCGGGCCAAGTCCCTGCCCAGGCAACGGTCCAGCCTGTCACCTCCCTGCCCCGCCCCTCCCACCAAGGCTAATTTAAGACTCAGTAAATCAGAGCCAGAGGAAAAGACTGTGGTAGAGGGATTGGCCTGTCCCAAAACCAGCCTGTCTGCTCCAGAGAGGTTCTGCTCTCCCGAGGAATCTGGGGCAGGGGGGTGGGGGTGGGGTTGGGGGAAGCAGACGGGCTGCGAAGCAATTTGGTCTCACAGTTCTCTCGACAGATGTTAGGCACCGTAAGAATTAATGGGCTGGAGACTCAGGTAAGAGCCATTCAGAAGCTCCGTGATTACTCCCAAAACCGCTCTCTATGGAGGAAAAGGTTAATCGAAGCCCAGAGCTGGAAGTGAGGCGAGGAGACAGCAATTGCTTTAATCCTGGGGGTGCGTGAAGAGCTTCGGGAGAAAAAGGTTTGCACAGAGGAGGCTGTGGTCTTCCTCGGAAAGAGGAACTGGGCCTTGAAGTCGCGTTTTTCACCAGCCCTGCTCCGTGGGTCCAGAAGCCTCGGCCCGCCCCTCTCTGAACCCCGCCCTGCCAAGTAGCTGGGGTTTTTACATTTTTTTTTTTTTAATGCTGCACATTCTCTGCACCGTTGGGCCCTAGATCTCTCAGGAAACCATCTCCAAGAAGTGTTTTCCCTTTCACACACACCGTGCACACACTCATACATGCCATGAGTCACGACTCTGCGTGCAGTCACTCACTGGCAACGCAGACCCAGGGACTCTGGGGGACGGATGTGTCATGGCCAAGAGCCTAGAGGCAGGATGTCTGATATTAAACAGAGAGGGTGATCTTTGAACATAAACAAGAGAACACCCAGGAAGGAACAAATTACACCTTTGTACAACGGTCACATTTATGTGGCCCGGGACTGTCTGTGTACAGTATGCTGGCCACAGAGCAAATGAGGTTACAGCAGCGTTTCTCACCCCGGCACTCTTGACATTTGGGGCTGGGTCATTCTCTCCTGCGTGCATCGCACAGTGTCCAGCAGCATCCCTGGCCTCGACCCATTAGATGCCAGCAGCACTCCCCAGGCCCCAAGCTGGAACAATCAAAAATATCCAGATGTCACCAAATGTCCCCGGGAGTGCAGGCAGTAAATCTGCCCCAAGTGGAGAACCACTGGTTTAGACTGAGGCTTCAGTTCAGCTGAACAGGAGCCAGCTAATTAGCTAACGCTCACTCTCAGCCGGATTTCTCACGTGAGCCCCCATCATCCCCGCACAACACGGCTCAGATCAGAAGTTCCCCGGGCCCCACCAAAATGCTAGCCCGGGCGTTAAGTTGGACTGGACGCCTCAAACTGAAGCCGCTTTTCCTCTCTCCCACCTCCCCCAGTCCCTGCCCTTCACCCTTGCCTGATAAGGTAATTCCTCATTCATCCTGACGTTCTAATGACACAAAGGCACTGAAGGAGCTCGAAGGAGCTAACACTTTAATTGATCCTAAGGAAAACTGGCATGATTTTTACAGGAACCCAGATACAACATGCAAAACTTTCAGAACACGACGACTGCCGCTGCTTCGCCTCGTTAACTCTTTCCACTGTAAGCTCTCAGCTCGAATGTCACCTCCTGAGTTTGACACTCACCTCCGGAGAGAAACTTCTCTGAACACCCTCCTCTGTGACACCCGGTCACTCCCGCCTACAGACATGCTGGTCTTACGTCTGGTTCACTCATGACTCCCTAAAATTATGGGCGTATTTATTTGCTCCTAAATTCACTGTCTGACTCCCCCAACCAGAATGGGGATGCCAGGGACAAGGAACCTCCTGTCTTGTTCACTGCTGTCTCTTTAGCATCAAGCACAGGCCTGACCTCTTTCTGGCCCCCAAACTCTTTACTAAATAAGCAATCGGATGAATGGATGAATTTCTCATGGACCAATTTCCTTCCACCCACTGCTCATTTCTTCCTGAGCTTCATTCACCATTCTCGACGACGCAGCTACCTTTCACTAATGTGAATGTCACTCCCTACCATTAGACCCCCAGTTAGTTGATCACAGAAATTCAAGTGCCCGGTTGGTTGTTGCAGGCTGAGCAGTCCAGAGTTTTCCCCTGATGCCCCTGATCTTCAGGTCCCAAGGGAATCTCAGTGTAAATGGAGGTTTGCTCCCCTCCAAGCAGGGCCAACTTCACACCGACCCGGATGGACGCATCTTTACTCTCCTGAAGAGTTCCTTTCTTACAGCTCCCAGGGTATCTCAGTGTTTGAGGAGAGGCCATTAACTAACTGACAGTGAGGTTCTTGGGCCGTGGGGTAGGAGGGTGGCACGGGGAGAGAGGCAGAGAAGCTGAAATTAAGTGACTCCTTGCCAGCTCCTTGGAGTGAATTCAGAAATGATAAATCATCACGGGGATCAATAACAAAGAGAATCAAATAATGAGCATTCCAATTTACCAAAACACTATTGATGCATGGGGAGAAGTTTCATTTTTGTTGTTTTAAATAAATTTTCTAGTGGGTCCATTGTTTAAACCCCTTTACTCACAAGCCTTGTGGCAACCTACCTGTCAAAGAATTACTCACCATGCAAAACATTATACCTATCTATTTATTTATATGTCTACCCATCCACTTGTCCCTCTATCTATCTAAGTACATATGTAGACACTTGTGTGAAATATTATCCACCCATCCATCCATTTATCTATACTGACCCTGAGGTGCATCTATCAAGCCATCCCTCTAGCTCTGCCTGAGCATTAGCACATCTTTCTACCAATCAAGGCCACTTTCCGCCCCCCCCAGAAAAACAGGATAGAGATTGAGAAGATAGATTCTGATGTCACATGGCTCTGAGTCTGACACTCACCAATGCTATGTGCCTCCTGTGTGACCTTGGGCAAGTTACTTAACCTCTCTGACCCTTAGGTTGCTCATCCAGAAGTTAGGTACCATGACAAGACCTATGTGATAATGGCATCTGAGGATTCAATGAGACAAGCCAGTTCTTGGCAAGTGGTAAATGTCAGCAAGGTGGGGGTGGGGGTGACAATGCCACTAACCAAATTCAAACTCCTTTCAGACTCTTTTTTCCCCCAACTCTAAGGTCACTTGGTTCCCAGGTAACCACCATCTGGCAACTAGAAAAGCACTCACCAACGCAAGTCAGGGATTCCTCGGAACCCCCCGGGGGCAGCCTGCTGAGGGAACGCTGACACCAGCGGTTCGAACCGTCCTTGGCTTCACTTCCTCATTCTGTTTATCTGGCCGTTAAGCAGAGAAAGTCTCGCTGATACCAACAGATGCAAAGCTTTGCTGTGCCAGTGGCAGAGAGACTCAGCGGAGCAACGCTCAGCAGCCGATCCATCCATCTCCCCCGCGTCAGAGCAGCTGCACGGGGACAGACTCACCAAGCCCTGGGCGGGGGCCGATGCAGTGAATACTTGGGAGAGAGTGGATGCCTGGAAGGAAGCTCTCCAGCTGGCCCAACATCCCTATGCAGACTGGACCCTGGATAATCTCCACCACTAATACATGATGTGCGGACACGCTCACGGTGAAATCTAGACATCAGGCCCACCTGCGGCACATGTGCTCCTTTCCTAGGAGCAAAGGGCCCTGCGGGGAGGAAGTGGGAACTGACCCAAGACTTTGAGCACAGCTGCCGTGCACCTCTGCACGGCTGGCTCTTCCAAGCTCAGCCTCATCTGCCATCTTGCTTGTACCATATGGGGAATATTTGGGGCACCATGTTCTGCCAGAAAAACCTCTCCCGGCCCCTTTTGTCTGACCTGCCTGCAGGCAGCTGAACAGGATCCCACTGTGTGTCTCACAACGGGCTGAGGCCCAGCACAAAGTAAGATCTGGCCCCAGGACATCTGCACTTTGGTTGGGTCCCGATGTCTTTTTGACGTGGGAAATCAGAACTCGGGGAAAGACAACAACATCATAGGCTCCCCAAAGACCGAGCACCAGAGGAGACTGATGGAGTGTTGTCTGGAGACAAACGGGGTCACTTCCCCGATGGCGTGACACTCACGCAGAAGCCCGCCTCGTGCCACAGCTGGCTGCGGACCGAGGCTCCGGTCCCTCGGGCTGACGGCTGTGACCCTGTAGAGGTGAGTGGTCACACTCACAACATGCCGGCCAGAGCCATCGGCACGTAACTGCTCTTTTCCCTGGAGGTTCTGAAGGGCTGGTTGGGAGGCGTCCTCGGTGAAAGACACAGTAGGGCCAAGGACAGAACTACCTAGAACCACCCAGGCTGCAGCTGCTCCACTCCAGAGTCGGCTTCCACAATTCTGGGCACATACTCTGTGCCCAGGGGTTTCCTTAAGTCTAGTAAGTTTTTCTTCTGAGGCAAGGGCAGTGAAGAAGAGAAGGGCCACCATTCTAAAAACACACCCTCCAGACGGGGAGGGTAGAGCTCAGTGGTAGAGCACGTGCTTAGCAAGCACAGGTCCTGGGTTCAACCCCCAGCACCTCCATTAAAATAAATAAATAGATAAATAAATGAACCTAATTACCTCCGTCCACAAAAAAATAAAAATAAAACACACCCTGGAAATTCTCTCATCATCCACTGGGGAGACAGGGGAGAGACACGTTTCCCAACGTGCAGCACACGTCCCTCTGGGAGTTCACTGAGATGACTTTCGACGGCACCCACAAGGAGCGTTTAAATTTTACTAATTTAATATTTTAATGTTTTGCAGACAAATATAACTAGCACGTCAAACTGGTGATTTCACCAACGTTATTCCCTGAGATAGCATTTCTCAACCTCGGCCCTACTGACATTTCAGGCCAGGTGATTCCTCCTGCAGGGGCTTCCTGTGCCTTATAGGGTATTTCGCAGCCTCTCTGGTCTCTACCCACTAGATGCCAGCAGTAACCCCCCTACCCCCTACCCTCCCCAGGGGAGATAACCAAAAATGTCTTCAGACATTGCCAAATGCCCTCTAGAGTGTCCAAGAGATGCCTGACTGGGAAGCATTAGATTAGGGTAAGTCTATTTCTGAAAATAAAAAAGTTAATTGAAGGAAAAATGTATTTTAAGTGACTCAGAACAAAAACAGTTCCCATGACTGAGGTGATGAGTGACTGGAAGAAGTTTGGGGAAAACTAGATTAAGATGATGGCCAAACAGGGGGCTGAAAACTGAGTGTTTATCCCCTCAACGTCCCACCCACTGCTCCTTCCTGCCAGCTCTGTGGTTCGGTCATCCCTGAAGCTGATGTGAGTAAAGGTGTGGTGGAGGGGGGACCAGAGGAGCACGAAGAAACCCTGAGAATCCAAGTGCCCCACAACGTCGGGCCTTCCCGATGAAGGAAGGAGGAGTTGGGAAGGTTGCTGCGATGCCCCTCGGGACGACCAGGGCGGAGATGCCAGTGAGAGGCCGAGGCTTCGGGGAGGTGGGTAATGAGCGAGCAAGGTGGTCCTTGCTGGCGAGCTGAGGAGTCACCAAGGGACCTGGAAATGCTGATGTGTCTGCCTATCTGATACCCTGTTGGCCGTGGGGGCTGGGTGGAGTCCATCCTCTCTCGTTTCTTTACTGTCCTACCAACCCACAGAGACAAGGAGATGGTCAGCACACACACACAGCCCCTGCAAGTCTCGTCAGGAAAGTAACAGTTCTGTTGGTCTAAAAGCTAACACCCACAAGCCCTGGGTACGTACCGGTGACTCTACAGACTCCATTTCCTGCCATTCTCGCCACAACCCTGCAGGGCAGGCACTGTCACTGTGATAACAACATTCCAGGTGGGAAGACGGAGGTTGAGGGTTAAGCGACCTCTCAGGGCCAGAAGACGCCGACCAGGGGCTCCACCTGGGTCTGCTGGACCCACAGCTGCCCCGCTGTCCCATCTCCCAGGAAGGCAGGAAGCGGAGAGTAAGGGCCATGCCCTCCTTACCAGGCCTACCGGTCACCCGCCCCACACGGCAACGCCACTCTGATGCAGACCCCTCAGAACGGCCCAGCGTGCAAGCGGACACAGGGACGCAACTCACTGCCAGGGAGAGAAAGCTCTCTGAACCCAAGACGTAAAAGAGCAACCGCCCCCTCTGCACGGCTCCTCTCTGTCTCCGCGCTCCCTCTGCGTTCACATCCTCATCACTGCATGGAGGCAAAGGGCAGAGGAAAGCTCAAAAGAAATGGGTCTGGTTCTCCCCACGGTGCTTTCAGACACCTGCAGGCACAGTGCGCGCACACGCACACATAATTGGCTGTGTACACACACGTGCATGCACGCACACATCACTGGAGCCAAGACAATGCATTAAAACGCTTCCTGGAGAGCTGGTCCAAGAGCATCAGAACGAAGAAAGTGACAAAGACCATGGGAAGGTACTGACCTGGGTCTCCAGGGTGATCACAGGACTTGGCTGTGGGTCCTGCGGGAAGAAACAAGAAAACACACGTGAGCAGTGGGGGAAACGGAAATTTAAAACAAAGCTACAGCTCTTCTGTGCTCCAGCGCTGCACAGAGAGGGTGGCCCCACTTTGTCACCCCCATTCCACATGATGGGAGGACAGCCTGGCCCAATGTCCCCACTAATACCTCCTTCCACACCCAGATGATTAAAGAGGCTCAAACCTTTCATGAAGGGGTACAGGGGGTGCCCACGTGGAGACGTGATGCAGAACAATGACGTGTGAAGAAGAAACAAAGCCCCCTCAATGAACACCTCAAAGTGTGTCTAAATCATCAATGTGAAGGAGAAGGTGGGTCATAAGAGGATTAGAAATAAACCTGAGAGAATATATGTTCCCCATTAGGGGCAAGGCCATCACGTTGTGTCTAATCTTGGAAAGAACGAGGGAAGGAATGAGACAGAGGCCGAGGAAAAGAAGAGCTTAATTCTCGGTTTGCGTAGCACATTCCAATGGGCTGGGGCAGCCTCCTTTCAGAGGAGGCCAGAGAAAGTCCTATTCATTCACTGGCTACAAAAAGCCAATTGACTGGAAATCCTCGGCGGTAATGTCTCGGGTCATTAAACATGAACTCAGCTCGGGTCGGGGCGGGTTGGGTACAGGGCAGACGGATGGGGAGGAGGTCGCAGTTTTCGGCGAATGGATTCCAAAAAAAACAGGAAACTGGGCACATGAAGGCTATTTCTGTCTGCACTATGTCAGCTCTGGACTTAATCATCTTGGATTCCTGATTCTGGGAAAGTAATCTCAAGCTGCCTCTTACAAAGAATGGGCATGATTTTTAGGGACCCGAAGTGCAAAATCAGTTGGAAGCTTGGCTTTATCCAAGCAGATTTTCCAGCACAGGCATCCAGGAAGTCATCCAAATCAGCCCCAGCCTCTGGCCTATGCTGTGAATAAAAAGGAAGCGTAGGCATTTGTCCTTCTGTGACCGGCTTAGCATAATGTCCTCGAGGTTCATCCATGTTGTCACAAATGGCAGGATTTCCTCCCTGTTTTAAGGCTGAATCATATTCCATTGTGCACACACATAATACATTTTCTTTATCTGTTCATCTGTCAGTGGACATATAGACTGTTTCTGTGTTTTGGCTATTACGAGCATGGCTGCAGTGATCACGGGGGTGTAGGTTTCACAAGCCCATTTACACGAGGTGTCCACGGGTCCAACTCTCACAGAAGCAGGCAGAAGAAGGGTGGTCAGCCGGGGTTGGAGGGAGCTGCCTTTCAATGGGCACAAAGTGTCAGTCATACTGCAGTGAGCACTACTGTACTGCGCACTTACAATTCTATTAAGAGAGAAGATTTCATGTGACGTCTTCTTCCCACAATTTAAAAAAAAAAAAAGGAAGTGTAGGGAAAGTGGAACACCTTAAACCCCTACCCCGATGAGATCACTGCCTCGATCACTCCTCCTTGGGGCTTAACTGTAATGAGCGTAAGAGGTCTGACTCCAGGAACATTCTGCGTTCTGCTCAGTTCTGACCCTTCCTTCAAGATGAGGGAATCCTCTCCCCCGATTCCAGTTCTGAATCCAATCCCCAGCATTTCTCCAAAGGTGCAGCTCAAAGGTTGTTGCTAAGAGAACGTCTCACTCTAACTTTCATGTTCCACCAGGCAGTGAACAGTCCTCCACGCAGGAAGGTACTGAGGGGCACCTTCGCCCCCTCGGACCCACACTGTGGCCTCGGCCCGTAAGGGAACTTGGAGAAGTCCTGAAAGAAATACTCAGGCCTCTGTCTTTAAACCCTTACTAGCTCCTTCCCAGGGGGAAAGCAGCGGCTTTTCTCACTGAGCCACTGTTTTTGAGCACGGCTCATTATTTTTGCCATCCTTCACAGAGCACCCCCTCCGCAGCCAGCTCCTTTATCACTCATATTCGGGGGGAGACCCTGTACTTCCTGTTTCTCCATGTCAGGCATGCACACTGGGCAGGGTCCACTCTGTCCTCAGGAGGCAAGGCCGTCCTCCTGGTCTGGGATGGGCAGTGGGGGTCAGATCCCAGGCGTGCTGATCAGTGAGTGAGAGCACACAAGCTTGCCTTCCACCCAGCGTCAGTCTGTGTGTGTGTGTGTGTCTGTCTGTCCGTCTCTCCCCTCAGACCCCACCACCCAGAATTTGACTGGAAGATAAAGAAGCTGCTGCCCAGACTCAGACATTAGCCTCATTCTCAAAGCCAGGTCCCAGCCAAGCACTGCCTGGGGTGTTGGGTGCCTGCCCAAATTAATTAAGTTGTACTTCACAGCCCATTTGGCTATTGTTTGGGGCTCATGCTTCACTGCTCAGAACCCCACGGGGGTGGAGAGGGAAGAATGCCATCCTGAGCCCCTAGGAACAACTTCCCTGGAAAAGACCTTCCCTGGGAAACCACAGGAAACCTCAGACAACCGCGCTGACAAAACCAAGAGCCCAATCCTCGGCTACAGTGTCGCACCAGCTCTTTATTTAGTGTTCCAAGATCAGAGATCCTATCGGCACAGGGTCAGGGGTCTAACGTTTGTTAAAAAGCTTCTGAAAGACAAAAGCAAAGAGGCTACCTATTCGGTATGTTCGTTACCTAGCCAGGAAGAAGACAAAGGACTCACATAATGGCCACGTCATTAACACTCAGGATTCACCTGTTAACAAAAATTTGCTCCCCTCTCCCTGTGCACACTGGAAATAGAAGACTCTCCTACAAACGCTCAGTCCAGAGGATTCAAGGTATGACAGTGTATCTGTGAGGTCTCACTTTCAGCAAAATCCTCCTTAATTGGAAGGGCTAACGAAGTGGAACCGGGTCAATGATGCTATCTGCCTAATCCATGGTGTCTGTCTAAATTGGGACTCCTTGGTTTACAGTAGAGTAAATTCCTGTCTGTCAGAGGAAAGGCTCCCAGAGACCAAAGGGGAATTTGCAACGTGCTCAGATGCTACAGTGGAGTGCTTTTAGAATCTTAATGCGGGGTGGGTACCAGGAACCAGGGAACCACCTAAAGCAAGGAAAGCCCTTTCAGATTACCTCCTGCAGTGACTAAATTCGAGAAGTCAATTGGGGAACTGGGTAGATGGAATCAGAGGCCTTTGTTTTCACCACTCCCTAGATCCACACCCTCTGGTCATGTGATCTTGCATTTCTTTGCAGAGTGTGCTTCCTCATCCCTTAACCTTGGCTTGCTCATGTGACTTGCTTTGTCCAATGGGAGGTGAGGAGTTATAACTTAGTAGATGCTTGAAAACATGCTTGCATGATTGAGCACGACCTCTCGTGTTTTTGCCATCAGCGCAAGAAGAATGTGCCCCAGGTAGCCTGCTGATCCGAGGAAGATGAGAGACACTCGCAGCAGACCCAGATCCAGTCTGCAGCTTGAAGCTGAGCCCAGCCTATATCAGCCAACCCCCAGACAACCTTCACACACACAGGGAATATATGTTTGTTGTTTCAAGCCACTGAGTTTCAGGTTGATTCATTATACAGCACCATTGTGGCAGACAGACTCTCCAAAGACTGACCTTGACAGAACCAAAATGTAGTGTAACAATAGTCCAGCCTTGGAAACAAAATCATATGTACCCTCCCTGGGCTGCAGTTACGTCGCAGGAACCTGTAATAACTACGACAAATAGCTACCATTTATTGAGGACCTACTATGTGCTGGGCCCTACAGGAGATGTACATGACACCGAGCAAAGAAATACTTGACCATTAGGCTCTTATACTAGCTGAGTTAGCCTTCAGCCCTCTTTCCTAAATAAACCAGTCCTTCTGAATTTATTTAGATGCCATCACTCAGAATCCTCTTGCCCTGAGATACAAACTGTTCTCATTCCTCTGGTTTATTCTAAACCTTATCCCATGGGCACGTTACTTGATCAAGGTTTAGCAAAGTCATGAACACTAGTAATAACTAGTAACTTACTAAGTTACTGGTTAAGTAATGGCTGATACTTTGTTAAGTTCCTGCCATGTTCCAGGCACTGGCTTAACCTCTATACGCACATCATTCCACAGTTACCCCTTGTAATAATGCTATGGTAGGTAACTACTATTGTTCCCATTATAGAGATGGCGAAACTGATGATCAGAGAGGTTGAATAACCTGTCCAAGGTTACAGAGATAAGGCTGACCTGGGATTCGATCCTAGCACCCTGCACTCAAGAAGTCTGTGCTCTCGGGGAACTATGTTCAATATCTTTAATGAAAAAGAATATGAAAACAAATATATGTATGTGTATGTATGACTGAGCCATTATGCTGTACACCACAAATTGACACATTGTAACTGACTGTACTTCAATAAAGGAAAAAAAAAAAAAAGAAGTCTGTGTCCCACTATTTCACAGTAGCTCTATCACAGAGTATAGTCTCACTTTAGACAAAGTCATCTTGTCATCTGGATGATGTCTATCAAAAGGGAGAATGCTCCCGGCAAATAAAAGGAACCACCTTAACAACTACTGGAACCCTTTCCAGCATCTGCATTTTTAAGAAACGCAGTGGATGTGGTTGACCGAAATGAGCACATCTGCCACAACGAAAACCGAACGCGGTCGCTGTGCCACCGCGGGAACCATGCGGAGTTCGCCAAACCCATCCACGCACATTCCCCTGTTCCAGCTCAGCAGCCCACACTATGCCTGGCTGGCACCATGAGGGCGAGAGAAATGAGTTTCAAGCCACCCTGTTTGCCCTTCTATTCCCAGAGCTAACTGTGTAAAGAAGAGGCGGGAGCCTGATCACAAGGTCTTGGAGAAATGAGACTTGCCTGCACCTTGAGTCTTGCTTGTAAGCCCAGGAAGCCAGGCTCAGATGCTTCTGAGCCCATCAAGGCCAAAGGCCTAATTTTAACAAGCAATTAAGCTTCCATAAAGAAAGGGGAGAGAGGAGGAGGAATTTGCTCATTACCATTCCCGGCGTGCATCAAACATTTCTGGCCTCCCTGGTCGGGCTGAGCCCCAAGTAAGTCTCAGCCTTTGGAAGGGGCGTTCTCTTCCTTAGCTTTGAAGATATCATAAGGTCGTGTCTGCTCTTGGGTGTTAAGTGACGGCTTTGCTGTAGAGGTGACAATCCTGTGACTCAAACCGTCAGAGCCCGTCTCCCCACTGGGGCCCCTCAAGTCAGCAAACAGACAACGGGTCCCTACAGCACAGACCCCCCCCTAGGTTGACGCTGCAGATGGCTGGTCTGGAAAGCCCTGACTGGTCACAGCAGTAGGAAGCGTCCACCCTCTGGAGTCTGCGCCACACCCCCAGCGCCGTCCAACACCAGGCGCCTTGGGAAATGCAACGAGCTCTTCATGGGATCAAAACCTCAGCACCCCTGCCTGCTGGAGAGGCCGGCTCACTGGGCCACCCAGCGGAAGCTGAGTACGTCTGCCAAGCCGGAGACCGAGGCGGATGCTGTCGCCTGCACTACAGGCCTGGCACAGGGCAAAGAAAGATCATTCGCTGGAAAACAGTGCAGGTTTGGGGTCAGCTCTGGGTTCAAATCATGCATAACCACTGTTTTCAGTCTGCTCAGTCTGCCGTAACAAAATGCCACAGACTGGGTGGCTTACACAACAGATAATTCATGTTCTCACAATTCTGAGAGCTGAAAGTCCAAGATCAAGGTGCCAACAGGGTTGTTGTCTTCTGAGGCCTCTCTCCCCACCCGCAGATGGCCGCCCCCTCGCTGTGTTCTCATGAAGTCTCTTTCCTCCGTGCATGAGAAACTGGGTGACCCTGTGTGTCCAAATTTCCTCTTCTTACAAAGACACCAGTCAGACTGGATTAGGGCCCACCCTAAAGGCCTTGTTTTAACCTGCTCACGCCCTCCAAGGCCCTGTCTCCAAACACAGTCATGTTCCCAAGCAGTGGGCTTGACGAGTCAGCAGGTAACCACCACGTGGACGAGTGACCAAGGCCGGACGTCGCAGCTTCTCCGAGAGCTCCCTTTCTCATTTACGTGATGTAAGCAGGTGGGTCTGAATTCTCCCACAGCACAAAACAGTGAAGCATAGAATGTATGGTCTGGCACTTCTGTACGTCACAAGGAGCACCGATGACAATTACACCAGCTTAACAGGTGTACACCTGGGCGGTCTCCTGCAAACTCAGACCAACAGTCACCTCCTTGTTTTGAAAGTGGGAAGGTACCACTGAGATCGCAGGTTGTCGCGAACATAAATAAAACCAGGTATTTAAAATGTCTGGTCCCTGGTTAAAAGCTCAGAAATAATCTTCACTTTGTTTTCTTCTTCCAGGCCTAAGAAGGGTAAGACATACCCCTCCACACGGAACCCTGCTCAACCACAGTTCTTCTGAACTGAGAGTTACTGCAGGTACCCGGGCAGATCCCAGGGGGCAGCAGTGAAATGGGTACGTTTACTCACTTTGTTTTGAATGCTCACTTTGTGCCAAGCACGTGAACTACCAGCAGCCCTGCCAAGCGAAGTGTCAGGCTCCCATTGTACAGATTAGATAACTGATGCTCCGGCAGGACCACCTGCTCAAACACACAGGTTTGATCAGAGACGGAGCCAGGATGGGTGCTCAGCTTTGTAACTTGCCAGAAACTGGCCCCTTAACCAAAATCCTGGTGTTTCTCACAGAAGGAACTTACTGAATCAGGATCTCTGGGCAAGGATCTAAAAAATCTGCATTGTTTAAAAACACCCCTTGGGGAGCTTTTTGTAGCCTGAGGCCTGAGAATCCCTGTACTATATCCCGGGTGACAAACATAAGGCTGAAAACAGCGAAGGTGAGGACAGCAAGCAGGAAAGCAAGAATTCCTACTAAGACCCCAGCCTCTGCTACCCAGCCAGCCACTGAGCATCAGACACATGCCTGGGACACTGGTGCTCAGGCTCCGCACCCCCCAGGGTATTTCACGATGGGTGTGTCTTAGTCTGTTCGCTGCTGTCACAGCCTGAGTGGCTTAGCAATAACAGACATTTACTGCTCACAGTTTTGAAGACTTGAGAGTCCAAGGTCAAGGTGCAGGCAGATGTGGTGTCTGGTGAGAGCTACCTGGTTCATAGATGGCTGTCTTTGTGCTGTGTCCTCACACGGCAGAAGGGACGAGGGAGCACTAGGGGGTCCCTTTTACAAGGGCACTAATCCCACTCATGGGGGCTCCTCCTTCGTGACCTAATCACCTCCCACAGGCCCTGCCTCCTAATACCGTCCCCACTGGGAGTTGGGATTTCAACATCTGAATTTTGGAGGGACACACATTCAGTCTATAGCAGGGTGCAACGTTGTTCTTGTCTCTTCCTTTCTTAAATGGTGAAGGTATCCCTCCTGCCCCAGAAACCCCATCACCACCTTCTTTCCTCAGCATTCCCTCCCCAGGGATGTGTGACCCCTTCTCAACCCCGTTTTGAGAACCGGTCACAGCCATCAAGGGGCCCACACAATGGGGCTTTCTATCTAGACGTCAGGGGATCTCACGGAGAGCTTATCTCGCGGTCAATGGCTCTAGAGACGAAGGTGGGGCACGTGTATGGCGGGCGGCCCTGGCGATGAGGGAAGGATGCCAACCACACAGAACGCCTCTTGTTCTCCGAGAAAGGCTGCCCTCAGAATAGGAACGCTGGCCAGAACCACAAAGCACTCACCTTGTTGGAAAATGCCAACTCACCTCCAAACAGGACTCGAGGGAGCAAAAAAGAAACCCACAGAGAGGGAAGGGGACTCTCATTGCTTCGGTGAGATGGTGACAGATACAGTTAGGCCCTTAAAACTGGGTGGAATTTCCTTGCTGTCTGTCTATCCATCTATATTTTGTAGTAAAAGTTTTAAAAGTTGAGAGGTCTCTTTGCTCTTCTGCATCTCCTCCACATATTTTAGTCCAGACCCCAGAAATGAGCAACAGGACCTCAAAATGCAGCTTCAGCCCTCGGAGTCAGTAGTTAATCACCCCCAGCCTGGGAAGCTGTGAACAACCAGAGATGCGTGGAAACTCGGCAATGATTTTAGTGCTTCTCCAGGTTGGTGCGTATACCTCGGAATACAAAAGGTTACCAAAAATCTAAACCACTGTACATAACCTTTGTTCTGTATGTGCCTCCAGAGGCTTGTCATTCTTTACACAGCACCTAGAATTACAATTCTCAGAACTACAAGGTTTTAAACACACCTGCCTGAAACACTGGACATGCATTCCTGACAGATGGCAAAGCTCCCAGCCCTATGGCTGCTGCCTGGCTACCACACGCAACTGTATTTGTCACCTCCTCCCTTATTCATGCTAGGGTCATGTGGCTGATCAATATTAACAATAATCAGATGAATAGCTAACACTGGGCTCATATTAAATGCAAGACATTGTAATAAGTGGGTTGTAAGAACCATCTCATTAAAACCTCACAAGAACTCTTGGCTTATTAATACATATTATTGGTAGGTATTAATAGACCCATTTTACAGATGGTGCAATTGAGGCTCAGAGTGGAAGTCATTTGCTCAGAAGTATTCATTAATAAGCAGCAGAGCCGGAGTTTGGACCTAGACAGCCCCACTCCTGACGCTGCACGTCTGAACCACTACACTGCAGTGCTTCCCAGTGGTACAACCACATTGTAAATTGGAATCACTAACTTACAGTTCATGGTTCCATGAGTTGCTGCCACTGGGAAGCCTTATGGAGCAGGGAATTGGATCACATGCTCCTAATACCAGATCTTCCCATTTCCTTGCTATGTGTCTTCAGGGTAATTACTTAACTTATTATAATAATAACAACAACAACAACAGCAGCAAGAACAACACCCATCTCGACGGTCGCTGTGGAGACTGACTGAGCTGGTGTATCAGAGCCTGGCTCAGTCCTGGTGTCGAGCCGCCCAGCGCGAATGTTAGCTCCTCTTGGAGGACAATCACCATCACTTTAAAGTGTTCTGTTTTTCACAGCTCAGAGGCATTTCAGACCAGAAACAAGACATGCCTTCCACGTGCCAAGAGGCAACTGAGAAACGCAGCCTCCACTGAACTCAACCAGACAAGAGGTGCTTGTAGACCGTCCAGGGCTCCACATCCTTCTGAAACTGGCCATCGGGGCTCCGCATGGACACAAGCCTTCCTGAAGCTCAGAACACAAGCCGCATCTCCAGCTCAGCCCACCGATTAACTTTCCCCAGGCACAGGCCACAGCACCTACCAATCTGACACCCATTTGCTGTGGTCACCAAGATGGCAGGTGGCCCAACTGGAGCCAGTGTTGCCTAGTGTCCTGGAGACACCGTCCAGAGTTCCAAAGACACTGTGCTCTGTCCTGCGTTTCTGGGACTGCTGGGTGGGTCCTCCATTCCACGGGGAAACAGCTGAAAGATTTAAGCCTCAGAAGCCAGGACTCTGAATGCCAGAAAGACACTTAGAAATGCAGGGTAGATGAGCAGCGACTTCCCCATATGGTGCCCAAGGTGGATGTTACTACGCAATGACTCGGCCTCAAATTCTCAATTCAGCCCTTCGAGCAGGCCTACCCATAGACTCCTGTTTCCAGTGAGATGAAACACATTTCCTGCCCTGACCTGAATCAAACCCATCATTTTCTGGTGAGGCACAGCAGATCCAAGCTGGCAAGTGATTTCCCAAGGGCTACACACAGTTTATAGCAAAACCCAGTCTAGAATCCAAGTTTCTTGATACAAAATCCTGGATTCATCCCTCTTTGCCAAAACAAATTTCTCTGTGCGTCCTTCCCCGCCTTTTCTTCATTTCCTCTTCTCCGGCTCTCTCACCAGAGCCTCTAATCAGGACATCTATTGTTCAAAAGACAGCATATCCCAGCTCTGGGAAAACTGTGATGCAGCAGTGTTTCACGTCTGGAATGTTTCCAGGAGGCCACACACAGAACTGCTGATTCAAGCCATGGGGGAGAACCGAGCCCAGGATGCAGGCACCGGGTGATGGATGGAGTGGAGAGCTTTACAGAGGATGCAGGGAGTGTATCCCCAGCTCTAGGCTGAGCCTTGGAACAGGGAACCTCCCTCCTAAGCTGGAAGAGAGATAGAGGTTTGGCAGGTGAGCCTGCAGGAGACAGACGGGCAGAGACTTTCTATGATGAAAGTCAGGGTCAACGTCAGGAGGTCTCAGAGGAGTGGGGGACCAGGGGACTCAGTGCCTCCTTCCAGCCTCCCCAGCCTCCCCTGTATTTCTTAATGCTCGTGATGGTGATGATGTGACACTATGATGTGACAGCTGTCATTCAGGTCCTTAAGAAACACCCTGTTCAGCAACGTATGTGTGTTATTTCAGTAAATCCTCATTCCACCCTCATGGAGCGGCTCCTACAGGACGGCCAGAAAGGCTGGAAACAGGTGATTTTACATTATGTTCTTCTATTAGGAGATGCTCTTGATGAAGTGATATATTTGCCACTGTTTCCTGACCATAGATTTCCTGTAGGATTCCTAGTTTACAGAGGAAGAAACCGAGGCTCAGAAAGGTTACAAGACTTGCCCAAGAGCCACAGGAGCCAGGCCCATTTAACCTTCATCTCTTCAAAGAAGTTCAAAAAAAGTAACCAAAATACTCGGATGCGGTATGGTCTGACCTACATAGTGCACAACATTGAAAACAAAACAAAACAAAACAAAAAACAGCTGCCAACACTTACAAATTGGGTGATTTCACAATACCCAGATTTCTGGCTTTTCTTAAAATGTTAGAAGATCCGGCCAAGTGGGTATGCAGGCTGGTATGGCTGCAGCTGGAGCTGGGTAGCTGCTGCCTCCTTAAGATGGACACACACCCTCCTCTTAGCCACGGCCCCTACCCTGCCCACCTGCTCTGGCCCCCAAAGCATTTGAGTTTGTGACCTCTTATCTCTTAGTTACCGTACTTTATTCCCGCCCCCGCCAAAGGAAGTTACCATCTTACCCACTGGATGACTTATTCAACGTGACCCCACGCTCACCCCTAGTCCCAAGAAAGAAAAGTTCAGGATGCTAGGACGTGAGAGGAAAAAGAGGAACGCTCTAACGATGCCCAAGTAAGGTGAGCACTGCTGTCCATTCCTTTACGAGCCTCTAGCTGGAGCTCAATGGTCTTGACCCTTCCGGGGAGCGATGGCCATCAGGCTGGGGGTGGGGAGGCTCCGGTGCAGAGCACAGAACAGGAAGAGGTCATTAGCGCCCACTGTTTCCTCGCTTCCTGCACGGCTGCCTCACACAGCTGCCTGTGAACTGGCTGTTTGTTCCTAGCCCTCCCGGAAGGAAGCGCTCTCATCACCCACGACAACAGAGTTGGCCCAAGGAGCCGAGAACGTGCGCGGGGGCTCTGAGCCCAGCCCTCCTTCTGCCCAGATGGGAACATGGGAAGAAAGCACGAAGCCTGGGACAGAGCATCCTACGGGGCCCGCTGACAAAGCCCCAGCTGGGGGAATGGGAGGAGGAGGAGGAGGCCAGAGGAAGGGGGTCTGGAGGGGCACACCGATTCTGCACAATGAGTTCCTTTCAGCAGTGAATAGAGTCCGCTCCTCGACTCGGTCTCAATGGCTTTGTTTCT
This sequence comes from Camelus dromedarius, assembly GCF_036321535.1. NCBI lineage: Eukaryota > Metazoa > Chordata > Mammalia > Artiodactyla > Camelidae > Camelus > Camelus dromedarius. Next base: position 14,223,463 of record NC_087459.1, on the reverse strand, counting down.
GAAACGACCCATTCTACACCCAGAAAGCCAAATTTGCCGGACCCTGTGCCAAGGTCAGGCAAGAGCCTGAGATCCCCAAGCAAGCTGATAATCAGCACCCAGGAGACGACCACTGCGCTCAGTCCTGCCCGGCTGACCCAGAGCCAACAATGGTCCCCTTTGATTTCCAGGCTTTTCTGCACGGGGGCTGGGGTGGGGGGGGAACCCTCACTCACACGCGTGACATGTTTGGCATAACTGTAGGATCTATTCAGGATAGTAAGTGCTCTTTTCCCACGAACTTCATTGAGACATCTGTGCGGAGGGGGCGGGGCAGGATGAGAAAGGATGTTCCCAGAGAAGCAGGATGCAAGTGCAAGTCTGCGGGTCTCAAGTTGCCCAAACTCATGATACGGTGGGACTCATCGCTGACGACCCGGCAGCAGCCTCTGCTCTGCAGTGCTTTGAGAGCATCCTCCCTGAGGGTCTACTGCACGGTAGCAAACAGCAGACTGGGAGCTGACAGGCAGTAGTCAGCCCAGGTGTGCTTTGCTTGGCCTGTGCAAAGTTTTCAAAAAGAAAAATGCTGCGTGTGACACCAACACTCAACATTCGAGAGGTTTCAGGTAAACAAAGTTCTGGCATTTCTTGGAAAATTAGAAGACCTGGCAACGAGAATCCATCACTTCCGTAAGGCACTGACTGCGTGCATCTGGGAAGAGGCTGTCCCTCTCAGATGAGGCATGTGCCCTCCAGTTTGCCACTGGCCCCCGGACAGGCTTCCCTCACTAAGGCTGCTGTGGACACTGGAGTTTGCAATCTCTCGTTTATCAAGTCCAAACAGTCTCAAAGAGGCCCTGGGGTTGGAGAGAAGTACAGGGTACGTGCCATAGGCTGGTTGTAAAACAAATATGGCTACAAAGTCCAATATTTAACTCAAGAAGAGTGTGTGAACACACCCAGGACCCCGGGGTCACGAGCAGAGTCCACGCCCATGAGCATGTGTGGGGCTCCTCTGCTCCCTCACTCCCTCCTGTTTTCCAAGATAATGATCTCCTCTGTGTTTATGTTTGACGAAGTCCGAGGCCTGCCACGCAGACAGCACTGGGCAAATTCCTGCTCAATCAAAATCAACCAAACCTCAAGTCTTATTGGGTTCGAATTCTAAGAGAAGTATGCTCAGAACCCAGGCCGCTTAAGAATTGTAGGATCTTTTCCCGACTTCAAGTGAAGACAAAGAGCACCCTTGGACACATGAAAGACTGAACAGAAGCAGATGAGCTCAACCCACCGGTTGGCTAAAGTCTGAGACGAGGAAGCAGAGAGCTCGTCTTTATGGGACCCCCAGCATATGTGACATACATGCTGTGCAGCATATGGGCTGTTGAGAAGACATGATGCTGTCAAATGCAAGTACGTACCCATTGTATCCAAGGATACAAAAGCTCACCAGAAACAAGGCAAGCCTCAGAGTCGGGGCAGGTGCAGCGTATTTTCTTGCAGCTTTTCTAGGTCTAAAAAGGTAGACTGAGGTTTACTGCATCTGCTTCTGCTGTATGTAGCCATGACCATTTTTCTGTAGCTCTGTATGTGAGTGTGTGTGCATGTACATGTGTGTGTGCACACATGCAAACATTTGTGAGCATTCACATGCACGTACATGTGGTCTCTTGCATCCAAAGCCCTGCTAAAAAGCTGCAGTGGGATCTGTGGATTTTATCTGCCTACCATGCTTAATTTGGGGGGATTCCCCTGAGCCACCTAACTCCTGGTCCTAATTTCAGATGGCCACTGGGGGTGGGGGAGCCAGCATCAGGAGAGATTCCACTCAGCCGACTTTTATTTCTGAGCTGTGAGATGAGCAAGAAAGAATAAAGACATGCAGAATTTCCTTTCTGCACTTTGCGTTTAGTTATAATTATTCATGCAGGAGCATCTTTAAACACCAAAAGGGGGAAATACTACAGCCGTTCTGATTTCACGCACTAACTGTGTTTACATGCTAACAGCATTTCTCAGGGACAATTATCTTATTACTAGTGCACTAATCTTTTCAATCTCAACACAGTTTACAGCGGCAGACTTCAAAAATTAAGGCTAATTAAGACCCTGCTTTCTGCAGGTAGGGTAAACTACTCACACATTCTAACCGCTTTAAAGAAAATCAGTTTGGGGAGGGGGCGTGAAGTGGGGCGGGCACAGTGTCAAAGGTAGAGAGAAGACATTGTACAGCCTCCACTGAGTCGAGGGCTAACATTCTCCCGACACCAGTATTCTGGAATTCACTGGGCAACTACCATTACTGGAGAGACCTGCGGATATCAGGACCAAGGACAGCTGGTCTGGCCCATTCAAGGGGAAAGTGGGTATTTTGCATTTAATTATCTACTTCCATTCATCATATTCTCCCACGTGACTTCCGCACAGAGCAGTGGTCGAGGACATGACTCTTGTATCAGATTACCTGCACCTGGATGCTGGCTCCGCCCAATGCTCTGTTTGACCTTGAGTAACTTACGTACCATCTTAGTGCCTCAGTTTCCTCATATGTGAAATAAGGATAATAATAAGACCTCCCTCCCAGGAGTGACTGCATTAAAATCTGTAAAGCACTTAAAACAACGTCTGGTTCATAATAATCATCAAATAAGTGTTTCTTTTAAATAAAAGTGTGGGCGAGATTGGAAGGCTGCAACATACCTAAACAATGTCTGTTTTCTAACACATTCTTGACCTCATGCATACTCACTGCCCTACGAGCCATTTGCGAACTGCTAACATATAATCACAGCTATATTTATTGTGTCTGTTAGCAGTGCACTCTCCAATTACTTGTCCTGCTATCTCGTTAGCTGCCATATAAAACCAGCACCTTGGATCATCCATCATTATTTTTCATTTTGTTTTGTTTCAAATCACAGAGAAGCAGCCCTCTCCCTGAAGGGCTGTTGTGGGAGCCCGGACTGACATTCCAGCTCCTCCGAGCCCCAGCACAGCTCAGGCATCCCTGCTTGTGCTCTCTGAGGAGCCACCAGCGAGCTTCTCAGCATGCTTGGACCACTAAATGTCACCAAGCACCTGCTGTGTGCCAGGGCTTGGCCGTCCGTAGCCCCACCTTTCTGAATTCTCCCACCAACTCCGTGGGTAGGTAACGCTGAGTACGTCGCACAGACCCCATTTACAGATGAGGAGACTGAGGCTTTAAACAGCTCCTCTATGATCGCACACCTTGCTAATAAAACAAACTCATAATGTGGCACAAACAATTAACAGTCTCTCCTTCAATATTGTCTTAAGCTAGCTGGCTACATTTCCCAAGAGGATTACTGCTACTAGCAGTAGAATGAATGGTAACAGCAACCACCAGCCAATATGTACAACGGCCGGGCATTATTCTAAGCCACTGATGTGTATTAACTCACTAAATCTTCACATCTACCCTATAAGGGTGGGGCTATTATTAGCTCTAATTTACAGATGAGGGAACTGGGCTCAGAGAGGTTATGCAGCATGCCCAAAGTCACACAGCTGCAAGGCGCTGGATTCAGAATTCAACCAAATCCAGGAGATCTGACTCTAGACCCCCTGCTCTTGAACACTCTGCTCTCTAGCTTCTTACTATACCTGTAAAATTTGACAATTGTCACCTTTTCAATGAACACATAAGCTATAAAGAGATAGGGCAGCGACTGATTGATTCAAACATCAGCTATCAAACAACCGATAACAAAATTGGTGCTTTAGTTAAGTTTGTGATAACTGACAAAAAGGAGGATGTGGAGAGGACACAAAACACAGGAACTTCAACTAGGGTGGGGGATCAGGAAGCTTCTTTCAGGAAGTAAGATTTAAACCAGGCTTCAAAGAAAGAGCGAGAATCAATTTGTCTGAGACGGGAGAAAGGATAAGCATTTTAGGCAGAGGGAACAGCATCAATGAAGGCTCTGAGGTGGTAAGGCACACATAATTCTTAAGAAACAGAGGAAGTCTGAAGTTAGAATGTGGAAGGGCGAGTGGTGTGCAATGAGGTGGGAGGACTGGTGTAGAGGCTGGGGGAGGCAGTCCCTGTGGATCCTATGAAGGAGTCTGTATCTTATCCAAAGAGCATGAGCGAATCATTGACAAGGTTTAGGGTGGAGTGACGTGTATCTCTGTAAGAAAACAGCTCTCAGTACTACTAGCTAGAGCACATCTACTTGGCTTTCCATGTTGGATCCATAGGTACTTGTGAAAACCAACTCAGTGAACCAACCCGCTGAAGGATCCATAGGTACTTGTGAAAACCACCTCAGTGAACCAACCTGCTGAAGGTTTTCAAGATCAATTTCAAGTAATGCCTAGCTTCCATTTTTAGGGATCATGACACATCCCACACAGTTTAAGCCACAGGTGGCAACGACCTGCCAACTTTGCAAGTTCTTCAGTCCTCACTATTGTTACAGACCACGAAAGAAGCGGCGATAGGCTGCAGCGAAGGAAAGTCTGATAAAATATCTTTCTTCTGTCTTAAAAAAAAAAAAAAGACAAAAGAAATCGATCTGGGTTTTACAAACGTCAATTTGCAAGTCTGAGTTCTATGGCTTAGGAAAACGCCAGAGGTGTCTGCAGGTTAAAAGAGATGGAAGAGCAAAAACACCCCCCCCAGCACTCACAAATGCACACACATACACACACAATCAAGCTGTACATACTCACTCCTGCAAGCTCCCATTTCCTGACACCTATTATGTGCCCTGTGCTCTGGTTGGTTTCGCCCTAGGAACAAATGTGGCCACCATTCCAGTTTGCCTGGGACTGAGGACATGGGTGCTCAGTATTCAACTCAGGAAAGTCCCAACTAGGATGAGCTGGCCTTCAACCCACAACAACCATAAGTATTTCTATAAGGAAAACACAGGCTCAGAGAGGTAAAAAAACTTATTAACATCACACAGCAGGTTAGGAGTGGGGATCAAGGTTCAAATCCGGTGTGCAAGACAACCAGCCTGCTCTCCCTTCCGGGGAAGGACTTTCAAAACCCCTCAGCTGGCTCACTGTCCCCTCCCAACACCCTTAAAGTCCTTCACCCCCACCCAACACACACAGCCCAATTGGGAAGGCTGTGCCTTCCGTGGGATGAAAGCTACAATTCCATGCACTCAGTCCACCTTCTCCATAATCCCCTCTCTAAAAACAAGTAGAATGATGAGGGAGCCCTCAGAACCCAGACATGACATACTTTCTGTCTATGGCTTGACCCCCTGTGATGGCCCCAAGCTTGAGCATTTGAGTGTGCCAACTCATGCTGGAGTGGCCGCCCCCGAGGGGGGAGGCTGAACAAGCCGTCAGCCATCAGCCTGCTGGGGCTCAGATCTAGGAAAAGAAATTCCTGACCTTGGCTGAGTTCTAGAACCAGAGAGCTGCAAAGAATTCAGAGACCATCACATCCAGCTGGGCTCATTGCACAGACAGAAAAACTGAGGCTTTAGAAGAACAGAGGTGATACTCAGACTATTGGCATTGTTTTTTGTCTCCTTTGCCCCTTTCTCCACAGACGTGTTATTTAGAGCAGGTCCAAAATGTCCACGCAACTATCAGGAGTTTTCACGGCATACAGCTGACACTCAATAAATGTTCGGTGAATGTTAAGCAAGCATTTAGTAGGCACAGTGTTGGAGGGACAATACATGCGAGTGTGTGTGTGTGAGAGAGACAGACAGACAGAAACAGACACTGCGGTGCCCATATCAAATGGGTGTTTGCTTGTTCTAAGGTACTTTTTTTTTTTAATCATTCTATTATAATCACCTCTTAAACAATAAACGCTGGAATCCTGATTATGGCCATCAGATGTGCTTAAGGAGGTCAGGCCCTTGCAGGGAAACCTAATGGATGTTTCCTTCTGCCAGATCACCAGTAAGTGGCCACTTTCCAAAAGGTGACCCTTTTTATACACACCTCCATAATTTAACCTAAAATCTCAGTAGCCTAGCAAAGATGCCTCCTTCTAATCGAGGTATATTTCTAGGAAGACATCGCTAAGGTCTTCCTTTCCTTCAGGTAAGGCAATAATGCCTGCTGTTTGTTAAGAATCTATTAAGTGCCAGGTACCCTCTTGGCCTTAACTTTTTTGGATTCTCATTTTCACCTTCATGACGACACTGTAAGGAGATACCCCCAGTTCACAGGTGAGAAAACTGAGGCCAAGAGACCATAAGATAATTGCTCCAGGGTCACAGAGCTAGTAAGAGGCTGAGCTGGGACTGAAGCTGAGTCTTACTCCAAAGTCCGACAAGCTCTTTATACAGTGTCCTATTAATCTCAGACTAAGGCCCACACCCGCCCTCTACTTTCTGGTCAGTATTTTTCCATGCACAGAACACTCCAAGGAACTTAGTTTGTACCCCAAGGATAGGAAACAAGGAATTGGAAAACCTCTGTCCTATCTCAGCTCTAACACGACCACCTTGCAAAGTTAACCGAGTGCCAACTGCTTCATCTGTTAAATGGATGTAATTCTCAACCACTTCCCAGGATTGTCGCTGGCCACAAAGGAGAAGGTAGCCAAAAGTGCCCCTTCCTCTCTCCCAGACGTTCAGAGGCCAGATCTTCCTGCAGGATGTTGGCCTCAGCAATCTTTTATTAAATGCTCTCCCGGGCGAGGAGCCTGACCCACTGTGCTCTGCTCCAAGGAGTTACCTCCTAAAGTAAACCGTGCTAACTTCAGTCAGTTGGCCATAAAGACTATATATAGAATAAAACACTCAAGAGTTCCCATCTGGCAGCAGCTTCTCCAAAACTCAAGCCCAAATGGCTGATTTCTAATGTAATCGGTAACATCAGACAGTCAACTTTAAATCAGAAAGGCCAGCTGAGAGACGGAAACCCCCTGTAGGTTAGCACAGTCTGTCCCCGCAGGATGCCCCAGGGCTTCTGAGCAAACTATTACTGCAAGAAAATGTGAGCTTCTCCCTGGGAGGGTGCTGGGGAGGAATTACACAGGGTGCAGCGGGTGGAGGCTGGAGGGAGCCCCGCCAGGTCTGCCGATGTGCAGGTCCTGGGGTAGCCTGGTGCAGAGGGCAAGCAATCTGGGTACCGAGGGCCGCAGTGATCTGGGAACCTTTTCTGAAGCTCCCGTTATCCTCGGGACTGGCAAGAAGCCAAGTGCAGCCTCTCAGTTTCCCCATCCTTGAAATGAGGGATGTGACTCAGTTACATACACACACACTAAAGACACACTTGAAAACGTTGGTATTTCCCCCGGAAGGATATACAAGAATTGTTGGCAATGATTTCTTTTAAGAGAGACTGGAGGAAATGAAAGAGAGAATTCTACTTTCTACGTATCTTTCTCTCATGGGTGGATTTCCTTGTCACATGCTTAGAACTCATTTTATTTAAAAAACAAATGCACTTGAAAATGAAAGGATAGTACAACGGTTCCTCAAAAAAGAAAAAATTAAACATAAAATTACAGTATAGCTGGGCAATCCTGCTTCTGGGTATACACACAAAAGAACAGCAAGCAGGGATTCGAACAGATATTTGCACACCCCTGTTCCTTAATGGCATTATTCACAATAGTCAGAAGGTGGAAACAACCCAAATGTCCACTGACGGACGAATACACAAAATGTGGTCTATTCAGAAAATGGACTATGATTCAGTCTTAAAGGGGAAGGAAATTCTGACACACGCTACTACATGGATGACCCTTGAGGACATTGTACTGAGTGAAAGAAGTCAGATACAGAAGGATAAATACTGTATGATTCCACTAATAAGAGATCCTGAGAGCAGTCAGGTTCATAGAGACAGAAAGTAGAAAAGAGGACACCAAGAGCTGGGGAGGGGGAAATGCAGAGCTGTTGTTTAATGGTGATGGAGCTTCAGCTGGGATTGGGGAAGATGAAAACGTTCTGGAGATGGACGGTGGTCACGGTTTGCAACAACGTGAATGTATTTCACGCCACTGAACTGTACACTTAAAAACGGTTAAGATGGTAAATTTGATGTTATGTATGTTATACCACAATAAAATACATGAAAGAAAAAGATAAAAGGATAAGATAAAAACTAATAAAAACTGCTACTCAGTGGTAAAAAGAGATAATTCTTTAAATCTCTCTTGTTTTGTAGATTTGACTTGGCAATCGGGTAGAGGTTTTATCAAGTCATAAAATATTTTTTTAATGTACATGTACATAAAATAGATTCTAAAAAGTTTCTTCTGTATAGCACAGGGAACTATATTCGATATCTTATAATAACCTTTAATGGAAAAGAATATTAAAACAAATATATGTATGTATATGCATGACTGGGACACTGTGCTGTTCACCAGAAACTGACACACTGTAACTGACTTTAAAAACTGCATTAGGGATTATTGTGCCAGGGGTATTAAGAATAACTTTTGCTTTCTTCTGTAAACTCTCTGTGTGAGTAACCACCCAGATTTCCAAATATGAAAGAATGAAGAAATTGTGGTACATCTACAGAATGGAATACTACTTGGCAATAAAAAGGAAGGAACTATTGTTATGAACATCAGTATGGAGGAATCTCAATAAATCTGTTGAGTAAAAGAAGGCAGACAGAAAAAGAGCAGACTCTGTAATTCCAGTTATATGAAACCCTAGAACATGTAAACTGATCTACAGGGGCAGAAAGCAGACCGGTGGTTGCCCGTGGAGCGGGCTGGGGGGTGGGCATCACAAGGGGCACGAGGAAATCCGGGGATGATGCTGGTCGTCCAGTTACTGCAGTGACAATGTCCCAGGCGAACACAGACCTCAAAACTCCTCACCCTGCATGTACCCTGTAAGCATGTGCAATTTACCACCAGGCAATTATCCCTCAGTAAAGCTGAACAACCCCCACCCCTAAAAGAAAGTTTTTAAAAAACTAATGCTATACAACTAAACCAAAGAGAACCTGTAAAAGATAACACATTAAATAAAACAAAACAAAATGAGGAGGTTGGATTGGAACACGTCTAACTTCTAGCTCTGATAGTCTATGAAATTACGGTTCTTCTAAGTCCAGGCTAACACTACAGAAAGGAAACAGAAGACTTGCAGGGATTCACCTGTTGACTCAGCGAGCGATGGTAAGGGCGATCATCTCATGACCTAGCTGTGCAGCAGACACTGTGCTTCGCTCTCTGTACACCTCGGCTCATCTCAGAAATCCTCACAGCTAACCCATGAAGCCGTCACTGGCGTCCTTCCCATCGATCTGAGGCACAGAGAGGCTATCTGTCCAGAAGCTGAACCAGGGCCGGATCCTTCCAGTATCCAAGCTCTTGCCCACTGTGCCAGGCCCCCGTCCCTCGATTATTAGTGTGCACCTACTATGTGTCAGGTCCTCTCTCAGGCTGGGCTCATAGCGACAGAAGCCACTTTCAACCAGAGGGCTGCCAAAAAGGACAAGCAGAGATGGCAGTTGTGGTGCGGTTTCATCTCCGGAATGTGAGGCACCATCACCCCCATCACAGGCACACAGCGCGCTCCTCCCAGGGCCAGATGCAGCGAGGCCCCAGGGGCTGTCTAAGGCAGGAGTGCCCCATAGAACTTTCTATGATGGTAGTGATGTTCTACATCCAGACTGTCTAACGTGATGCCCACTAGCCACATGCAGCCGCTGATCCCTTGAAATGTGGCTGATGCAACTGAGGAGCTGAACCTCAATCCCATGGGACGTGAGCCGGCAGCCCTGCACACTTCAGAGAAGCCAGTCAGCCTCTGAATGTGCCTGTCTACCTGCGAGCCCGCCAGGGGACCAAGGGCTGCGTGGACACCCACACCAGGCCCCAAGGTGACCGTCTACACTGTGGGCACTTACGCTACCGTGGTGCTTTAGCACCTGGCCTCCTGGAGACCCCGAGGGGAGCTACTCTACTCCCCCATTTCCCAGGTGAGGAAACTGAGGCTCAGAGAAGGAAGCAACCTCCTCAAGGTAACAGTAATGAACCCAGGGGACCTGATTCCAGAGGATGAGTTCCAAACCACGGTACAACCCTGTGCCCCAGACAAAGGCACGTCTCAGGGCCTCCTCTGAGATGCGACTGCTCACTTCCAACAACCTGAGGGCAGACGCTTTCATTGTGGTGGAAGTAGCAGAGCTGGGTTTTCTGTGGAAGGTGCTGAGGGCCAGATCCTTCTAGACCAGCTGCTCGGGGCAAACACAGAGGAACTGCAGAGGGCATGCTCGAAGTCCTCCTTGCTTTTGTCCAGGCCAATCCCAGTGCCTTCTCTTCCCGGCCCACTTGGAGAATTTTTATTTCTTCTTCCCAGTCCAACTCAGAACTTTTTCTTCAAAACCTTTCCTGGCCTCCCAAAGATACGCTGACCACCCTCTCCTTTCCTAGCTCGCTGCTGTCACCCCATCACCAATTACAAGGACACTGTGATTACTTCATTCTCGGCACTTGCGCTCCTCGAGACTGCTGGGGGGGTGGGGGGCAGGGGCTGTGTCTTACCCACCCCCCGTTCTCCCAGACCGAAAAGGGGCCCTGACATGTGGCCCTGGCACAGCAAATGTTGACTCTGCATGGCCATGAGAAGATAAATGGTTTGAACAAAAGGAAGACTGAAATTTCAGTAGCTGAATTAAGAACTGGTTTATGTCAAAGGGAGAGAGCTGTGAGTATGTTTCAACATCTCAGGCCCTGGAGGTGGACCGGGGTAGACTAGGTTCTAGCTCTAAGACCCTAAGCAAAGTGTCTTAACCAGCTGGAGCTCACAGTTCCCACCCATAAGGTGGAATTACCTATAGGGGTCACCGTGAGGGTCACCTGAGCTAATGATGTATAGAAAGCAAGTGGCCTGGGTGGAACCTCAGCTCAGACAGGGCACTGGGTAAGTGTTCTCCATCACTGAGGAGCCATCTAAAAGGATGGCTTAAGCATCAGGGCTCATCCAGCAGGACCTCAAAGACCGGCCAGCTCTGGGCTCAACATCTCAGAAGGAAAGTGGGTCAGAGCGAAGGAAGGAGCACCGGGTGACCAGCCCCAGGTAAACAGGTGCCTCGCCTGTGTCCTAGTCACTTCCTCCCAGGTCCGGAAAGACGCACCCACTGTGGTCCTCTCAGCTGGCCAGGCCTGGTTTTGGAGGGCCCCTCACACAAAAGGCACTGGCCAGCCAGATAGATTTTCTCTCAGCTCCATTTGGTTTTTGGCCTGTTGAACCACTTTTAAAAATTCTTCAATTGGTTGCCAATATCTAAACTTCAGGAAGACCATGCATTCAAATTCCGGGTGTCCCCCTTGACTTGAAAAAGTCAGAAAACCTGGCCCTGCTTGGTCCACACTCCCAATCAGCCGGAGCTGAGAAGCCGGTGTCCACCTGAGACAAGGGTGGGCACTCTCAGCCCCCATGAGACCCCCACACTGCTTCTCACCACCCGCCCTGCTCAGAAGGTGTCTGGCTCAGCAAGCCCGGCCCTAGGAGAAGGGATCTGGCCAGAAGCAGGCCTCCCCCGTTTACTTAGCTAAGGGGCTGGCAGGAGACAGGGAGCAGCTCTGCGTCTGAGTTAAAATCCATCCTCCAGACCCACCTGACTTCCCTTTGACATCACCAATATGGAGAGCCACGGATGAAGAAACGGTTCTGTTTACTAATAAACTAACCGTGTCTTCACTGCCTCTCTCACGGAGAAAGTGAAAAATGAATCACTCGTGGCACCACGTGTCAGTCTACACCCGACAGAGGGAGGTCAGGTGGTGGTGTCCTCTCTCAGGCCTCAGGCCCGGCGGGACTCCGGACTGCAGGTGACCGCAGAGCTCCTGCGGGTGGCGGGGGCCACCGAGGGACCCTGGCCTGCACATTCTCTGCATTTATCAGCGTTCAGAGAGGAAATGATGGGGACAGACAGGAATACAACCCGGCGAAGAGACAAATGGGTTCGTGTCCCTTTTATGCCTCTTCTGAAGGGTCACCTCTTCATAGAGGTGACAGAGATTGACCTAGGAAAGGTAGGGCCCCTGTCCCCGTAACACACACACACACACACACACAGAGACACACCCCTGGTCTGCCTCCCCCAGTCTGCAACACACCCCCACAAGCTGCAGTATCTTCTTTATTTGTTCCTTTGTGCCCTGCCCCTCCTTCCCTAGATTATACGCTCCCTGAAGGCAGAGGCCCTCTCAGATTCAGCCTGTTTCCAAACAGCTGTGTGTTTCCGGCCCCTCGTGCAGCACTTGGCAACACACAAGCCCCTACTGAGAACCTGTGAAGTCCATCTCCAACGTCATGTGCGGCGCTCTGTAAATCGTGTCCACGCTGCCAGAGCTTACACGGTGGTTCCAGGGTTCTTGCCACATCTCTCCAGCCACCCATAAGACTGAATGTTTTCTTCAACCAGCTCCCATATTTTACTGAAGTAGGTCTCTTTGAAAAAATAAAACTTTTTGGCAGCAGTCAGGCAATCAAGAGGCACCTGTAATCAACGAGATTTGGAACAGACCATTGCCTGTTACCTGTGCGACCTCAAAAAAATGAGTTAACCTCATTCCTCAGTTTCCCCATCTGTAAAATGGACTGATGAATGCTACCTCCCTATGTTAGGGGGTAAATGAACTAAGACATGTAAAGTTAATTCACAGCAAGTGCTTAGCAAAGTGCCTGGGACGTGACAAGCACAATACGATCATTATTGGTATTAGTGTCTTTTTTTTTTTAAGTGGCCAGACTTTCAGTTTATTCTTTTTTCTGTCTGTTGGCTTGTTTGTTTTTAATTTTTTACTGAAGTGTAGTTGATTTACAATGTTAGTTGTAGGTGTACAGCAAAGTGATTCAGTTATTTATACATATACATACATATATTTTCTTTTCAGATTCTTTTCCATTATATGTTATTACAAGAAACTGAATATAGTTCCCCGTGCTCTACAGTAGGTCCTTGTCATATCAGTATCTTTACAGGGAAAAAGAACGTCATTTGCCATACTAAAATAATTCTATGATAATTGAAAGAAAACAAATGTCACCGATGTAACAGCTAAAAAACACTTTAAAAGACACAAGCCAAGCCTCTGCTTTGTCTATTTAGCTGGGTAAAGCCCCCTCCCTCCCCAGGCCCTTCCCCTCCCATCCTTTAAATGAGAATTCTGAGCTAGACCCTCTTAAAATTCCATCCACCTTCCAGCTCTGAATCTCAGACTCTCAATCCATGAATGATCCTACCTAAAAAGAAATAAAATTGGAAAACTTGATTCTACACAATGAGAGCAAAAGGGAGGAGCTGGGGGGCGGGGGAGAGAAGGTTATTCACATTCCAAAAGGATTTGCTCTTACAAAAGGATTAACGGCGGAGTTGCTTTAAATAGCAGCTTAAGCCTTGTTTATGGATTACTAAATACTTGATGGAGAGGTGGAGGGGCCTAGGAACTTGGAGCAAAAGCATGATTAAGCCCAACCAGAAATTAAAAAGTGCGCATGCTTTCTTTAAAATGACAATGGATTTCAACAGCAGCAAACTATTCCCTTTCAAAGAACCCTACCCAATATTTTGGCCAACTGCAGTACAGAAGCACCTGAATCCGTGAGTCAGTTTAGTAATCCAGCATGTTTGTTTCCAGGCCCCTACTATAAGAACACTGATCATTTATTAAATGTCGTAAGTGCTTGTAAGGAACCAGGTGTGGCTGAGCACGTGTTGTGCCATCAAATCAACCCAGTGAAGAGGGTCTAACTGTTACTATCGTTTGGTAGGTGAGGAAACTGAAGCTAAGACAGAGACATGATTCTCCCAGAGTGAGTGGATGGCTGAGCAGATATTCAAGTCCAAGTACAATAACCAAGCACTGAGGTTAGATTATAAAAGGTAGGATCCTTGCCTCATGGAGGACACAGAAGGTCAGCCAAGGAGGTCAACAGACACAGAGAAGGATGATAAACACCCTAAGAGAGACTTTTGTAGGAGCAGGGGAAGGATACCCAAAGCCAGAGTGAACCCCAGCTGTCAGCCCCCACTCTAGCACCTCCGAACACTCAACACCCAGACTCCTCTCCTCCCTACTTAATCCAGGGATACTGTCATCAGAACCTGTTGAGCACAAACACGTCTCTCCTAGGGGTCCTCTCCTCCCGAAAGGTGGGCTATGGGCCAAGGAGGTGAAGGGAAGACCAGGAACCCTTCGCAGGGTCCTTCCCAGTGCTGACACCGCCTTCTGAGGCCACCTGAGAGCTTCTCATGCCTCATTTTCCTCCCTTGAAAAATGGGGATATTAGCTCCTGCCGCCCCGCCGCCCCACCGCCCTCGGCAGGGAAGCGCTGGTGATTAATTAGGTAACAGCTGCGAAGCGCTCCCAGCTTTGCGGCGAAGGGCACCTTGGGAGAGGAGCTGTAAAAACGCGGAGGAGCAGGATATTATCCACATGATCATTATTATCGTCATTTTCATCATGACACTGGCCCGCCTGAAGACCTGCGGTGGCTCCCCACTGCCCAGAGGAGGTGCACCTAGTTAGCAGCCTGGCAGGCAAGGCGCCTGGTTCCTCATCCTCCTTCTCATCCCTGCGTTCACACCCGACAAGCCCCTACAGGAGAGCCCCCAGCACCCCCACAGTGCCACATCGTCCCCATTCTGCAGGACACGTGACTCCCCAACATCCAAGCTAGAAGCTCAACATCCAGGTGCCCGTTCTTGTTGCTGACCCCACTATCTGTCTTCTCCAGGAGGTTCTATCAATACAGGTATGGGGAGGGAGGGGAGAAGGGAACAAAAAAATCAGGATCTTGTACAAATTTCTCTTCCCAGAGCTTTAACACAAAGAAGATGCTATGCAAACTCAATACGTTAACTCTCCAACTAGATAATAAGCACATTGAGGACCAGACAAAATTCAGATAAAGTCCGAAAATCATAAATAAGGGCCTCGGTAAGTACTTAGGGACACTGATAAAGAATCTGGGCTCAGGCAGACCAGACCTCCCCATTCCACATCCTACCACCTCCCTGAACCCTTGCTTCCTCCTCTGCAAGATGGGAGATCATCGTACTAGGTGCTGCCAAAGAGAAAACAAATCTGACTTAGCAAGGAGAAGACTTTACTGGGAAGGTTTATTGCGTGGGGGAGAAGGGGGTATTGCCGAAAGGGGACGGGGACTCTTGTAAGAAGGAGGCTGCTTTGACCATAAGATCTGCCAGCATCTCAGAAGTTGGGGTTTTCTTTTATAGACAGTTTGAAAAAAAAAAAAAAAACAGAAAGAACTGGTTGTGTGCAAGTGGACGAAAGGGTGGAAGAATTGTCTTACCCTATGTTTTACCCTATTCTCCGCTGGCCCAGGCTGAGGCTGGGCAAAATGACAGAGGCCTGGCGGAAGGAGAGAAGCTTAAGGGAAGTCTGGTTAGCAAGCACCTCGTTCTGCTGGATCAGAGGGGAGGAGCAGTTCAGCTAACCATTTATGAAGCAAAGAATGGGAAGGTGGAGGGTATGCCTGGCTTTCTCATCAGTAAACAGGGGCGTCTTAGTCAAATGGGGAAGGGTGGCTCTCTGCAGTAAGTAAGTCGGTTTCCAAAACACAAAAAAGGTGGGGAGATTCCTCTGCTCTTTTCCGGGAGCACAGGGTTCAGGTGAAAGTCAACCCTGTCGACACTTAACAGGGTGGTTGTGTGGATTCAACACGACAACGCACAGAAAGTGCGAAAAAACAAACTCCATCAAAACACTAGCTGCTTTTTGTTTTGGTGAATGATGGTTTACTTCCAGGATAATCTAGAAGGATGGCTATTAGAGCTGGAAGGTGGAGAATGGAGTAGAGACCTTCTGGAGCTGTCCTGCAGAGAAACAGGCAGCCTGGGAGTTTGCGTTTGTGTTTGGCCAGCAAGGTGTGTGGTGTGAGTGATGCACACTGAACTTGCTCTCCACTCAGCCCCAGGACATTTGCATCTCATCTTCTCTTCAGCAAGATGGAACTTAAGCCTGAAATACATTCAGTGGAGTCCCTGGCTGTTGACTAGTTAGTTAAAAGAGAAAAAAGTAAGTTAAATATACAACCTGCCACCCCAACTCCCCAGAGAATCGAAACGGCTAGAACACAAGACAGGATGGAGAAGCGTAAGTTAAAACGTGTGGCCGACAATCCTCTCCTAACTTTTTATGCTCTGCTATCATCCGTGGCCTGTAAACCTGTTTGAATTTACCTGCAGCTTTTTAAGCTGCCACCTAGCTCCTGAGGTATTTTTAGTCAAGCAGAAATTCATTTAGACCCTTAAAGTCAGGAAAGGAAAGGGAACCGTGTCAGGTGTGGCTCTTACAGCACTCCAGTCGTGTCCTTTGTCTGCTGTCTTCCCCGCTTCTCATTTGCACACAATTAAATAATCACACCACCCCCCACTTCTTTGGCATCTTTAGCATCTCCCCACAGAGGGAAAAACACCAGGGAAGTCAACGCTAGGCTGAAGAGGTCTGTTCTGAATCTGAACGTCATTTCCATCAGGAGGAACAGACTTTGCCAGGGGCAGGGCCCTGAACCAAGCAAGCTCCGCTTTCCCCACTCATGACAGACGTATCCAAAAAGGCTGTGGCTACATATACCTCCATCAGCTGCCAGAGAGAGTGCGGCAGAGGAGGGAGGAAACCAAAACAATACTGCCAGGCTGGAGGCGACATGAAGGACCCTAAATCGATGGGAGAACACCCAACCTGGCACTCAGGCCAAAAACGCACGTAACCGCCCCTGATTCCTCTTTTCCTCAGGCCCCCAAAGCCAACGCATCTCCAGTTCAGTCCCAAGTCTGACAGAATCCAGCACCAGAACATGTCCAGGACTGTCCGTCCACTGCTGGTCTCGACCCCCACCAGGCTAGCCCAAGTCATTTCAGATCACGCCACCTGTCCTCTGCTTGTGGGCCCATCTCCACCGAGCCGCCGGAGGAACCTCGGTAAAGTCATAAACCAAATAACACACAAGATAGCAACTCATAAATCAAATGCGCCCATCTCACTGGGAATAAAACCTAAACCTCTCACTCCGGACTGTGGAGCCGAAACTGGCTCTAGGAAACACACTGAAAAAGAAATCGGGGTAACTGTTTCTAGAGGATCCCTTCCCCTTTAGGCTAGCTGAATGAACGCTTCTACACACGTTCCATTCTGGGATCCGAATGTGTGTGGGTGGCTTCCTTCACCTGCCTCGTTGGGAGCACAGTTTCTCTGTTTGGGTGACAGGCCTACCTATATATATAAGGGGAGGCATTCGCTCAAACTCAGTTTTACAGTGCAAACTGCCTTTAACTAGCCCTACGGGATCTCGGCCCCACCTGTTTAAGTTCATCTCACTTCCCTCTTCCCCGGTACCCCCCAGTACTGACAGCCTCTGTTTCTAGAACATTCCATCCTCCCTGACACCCCCCCCCCTCAAGGTCTTCCCCCTCTGCCCTTAATGCTTTTTCTCTAGGTTTTCACTTGGCTTCTCTGGTCATGCAGATGGCAGGTCGTGTGTCACCTCCCCAGAGGGCCCTCTGGTGACCAGCCTCTCCATCGTATCATCCTGCTTTAATTCCACGAGCAACACTTAATCATTTTCAGTTTTTCTTCTCTTTTGATCTCTGCGCCTCTCTCACGGCTGCAGCACGCCTAACACGATCCGTTCAAAGCTGGTGCTCAAGGAATATCTGCCGAATAAATAAATGCCCAGGGGAAGAAAACATGCCGGTGGCAAGTTAAGGGAGGAGACAGGTGAATCTGGAGCGCGTGGTATGTATCTTCCACGGCATCTCAATTTAGATGCTACATTTTCATTAGAGATACGTGCTCCCTGTTTAGTTTGTAAAAAATGTCAAATGGAAAACTAAATTCTCAGGCCCAGGTTGTTCCAAACGTATTGAGAAGCTTTTCAGTAACTGTATCAGGGTTTTAATTTAAATTCGTTAAAAGGAAATAAAACAGAAAATGAAATTTCTCATCACACGAGCCGTATTTCAAGTGCTCAACAGCCCCACGTGGCTGGTGGCACAGGCAGTAACACTCCCAGGAGTAATAATCATTCCAAATGGAGGCAAGTGTCTGGGCGGCCAGCTCTGGAGGCACGAGGCCGTAGTTCCACCCTCACCGACTTGCGGCATGACCTCGGCCAGCAACTGCGATGTTCTAGAGCCCCTGCGTCCCAGCACAGAGAAGGACATCACTTCTGGAAGTAAATAAGGCCAGGCACAGAGGGACAGCACAGCAGGGCAGTGAAGAGCCCTGGGTTCGAGTCCCAGCATTCACCAGCTGCGTGTCCATGGGCACATTATTTAAGTCCCATAAGGGAAAAAGGTCGGCACCTAACCCGCAGACGAGGTGAGAGGGTCAAATGAGACAGTGTGCAAGCAGCAGCTGGCACCGTGCCTGGCACTTAGGTCTCAATAAAAAAATCATTGTCTTCATTATTACTCCTGGTGACACGCTGAGCTCAGCTGACAGAAGTACAGGACAATACAGGTGCCCCAGTTAAACTGAAGCCAAACTTCTAAAGCAGGGAAATTACCAGGAGATCACTCACAGCACAGAGCATTCCCACCAGAGATGTCTTAAAAGATAGTGAAATATCTGAAGGGCTTTGCAAGTAGAATCAATTTACCACACCGACGTGGAATTCTTCAGGGACCCACGCAGACCGCACGGGTCCTCTCGGCCACGCTCCTCTGTCTCCTGGTTAGTGGGAGGTTCCACTCATAAACCCCTCCCAACAGCGGCGGGAGGCTGTGATGGTTCACAAGGCAACGAGGCAGAGAGATCAACATTGTGCTGGGTCTGTCAGATTTTAGGTCCATTAAGAGAACCAGATGTTCAAAACGGGGCCCGTGTAAGCCCAGCCCAGAGTTTTCACCCCCAGCAGTGGCTGCCGGGTCCCTGGTGCCGGGAGGCAGAGGGGCCTGCTTGGAGAAGTCTGGAACGGAGTCCTGCAGCAGGCAGACTGTCGCAGTCTATTTGGAAACGGTTGCAAAGTAGCGTTTTTGTCCTTCTCCTGGACAGGTCTGCAAAACCTGGAACAATGCCTGTCACTCACTCAGTGATTCCTGAGTACCTCCTTTGAGCTGGTCCCTGTGCTGGGCACCAAGGAGATAGGAAGAGGAACAGAACAGTGTGCTGGGTGAACTGGAGAAGCAGAACATTCACCTACATTCACTTACGAGCTGGGTGACTCCAGGCCAAGTTGCTTAACCTCTCTGAGACTCAGTCTCCTGACCTGTGAGATAAGGCTAGCAGCCAGACCCTACACATAAAGTTGGGAGAACTTGGGAGTAATTATAAATGACAGCTCCTGGCACAGAGTAAGCACGCAATTCATGTTCTTATTCTTAGTTGTAGTAATGGACTGCTTGTCAGCAGCTAAGTTCACAGTGTTAGGATCACATATAAAAGAGTTATCTAACTCTGGGGAGGTCAGCAAGCTACTATAGTCCATGGGCCAAATCCAGCTGTTTTTGTAAACAAAGCTTTATTGGAATGCAGCTGTATCCATTCATTTACATATTATCTCTGGCTGCTTTCATATTGCAGATTCAGAATTGATTAGTCCTCAGGGAGACTGAATGGCCCTCCATGTCTAAAATATTTACTATCTAGCCCTTTAAGAAAAGGCATACCAACCCCTCATCCAATTCAGATTGGTGGGCATGAGATCAGGGAGGGCTTCTTGGAGGAGGTGACAACCTAACTTTTCCTTGGTCAGTATTAATTCTTGCTTTTCACAAAGTTCCTCAAGAGGATTCTTAGACCAGCAGGTTTGAGTAAAATAAAGGAAGCAAGCAGGAATCCCAACTCCTACTTAAAGCAAGTTCTATAGCAGAAGCCACCAAATGGTGGCTCATGGGGCCAGAAACAGTCTGCAAACCTATTTTGTATGGCTTTAAAAGTACTCGAGACGGCACTGCAAGATTGAGCTATATCAGGATAATCTGTCTGACTTCTATTGCAAAATCTTAAACATCCAGCACACTGTGGACCCGCCCTCCCACAGAGCCCTCCGTCCATGGACGCCTGCGCTCCAGCTCACTGTGGTCCCCACCACACCCCCACTTCCCGCCCCCATTTTATACAGATCTGTGTCTATGGCATCCCCTCCATTGCTGTCAAAGGCCTCCCATTCATATTCTTTGGTCCCCTACTAATCCAGGAGGTAAACGAGGCCATCAGTACCACTTTACAGATGGGAAAACTGAGGTTCAGAGAGGTTAAACACCTTCATTAAGGATAGCCAGCTGGGAAATGCAAAAGCTGGACAGCAGCCAGGGCCTGACTCCTGCTCACTGCCCCTCTCCAGACAGCCAATCAAAAGGATCAGTCATCACTGCAACTTTTCCAGGGCCCTTCACAGTCTGCAGGCTCTTCCACGTACGTGAGGCCTCATTAGAGAAGGCAGAAGATCCTGCATCCTGCGTAAAGATTAAGGAGCATATGCTCACCAGAGGATCAACGAGACAAGAGGTTAAAACTCTGGAAAAACAAAGGCAAGAAGTGGACAGGTCTCAGAGGTCAGGGTCAACAACTGTAATGAATATGACAACACCGATTAAGCGCCTGCTGGAAGCAGCTCTCCGAGAGAGGCCTAGTTCCCCCTCCGGGGCTCACAGGCTCGCAGGGAAGCCATTACCTGCACAGGAACAACACAAGGCAGACTGTGTTTCTGGCAAAGGTGAGGAGCAGCCTCGGCTGAAATGCAGGCAGGTCAAGGGGTAGTGAAGGGTCCACTCAGGGTTGGGGGTGGATACACAGGTTTGAGCAGCTGGGAGTGGGTTTTTTTGGGGGTGGGGAGAAAGGGGTTAGTGGTGGATGGTAGGTCAGCTGAGGTTCCTGGATGATACGGTCGACAGTCAGTCGTTTCTTACAGCTGGGACACAAGGAGGCTTAAACAATGGAAATGTATTGTCTCACCGTCCTGGAGTCTGAAAGTCAAGCTCAAGGTGCCGGCAGGGTTTGTTCCTTCAGAGGGCCATGAAAAAGATCTGTTCCAAGCCTCTCCCTTAGCTTCCGGGGGTCTGCCGGCCATCTTCAGTGCTGCCTGGCTCAGAAGAGCATCACCCTGCTATCTGCCTTCACATTCACATGGCAGTCGTCCTATGCACCTGTCTGGGTCCTAATTTTCTCCTTGTGTAAGGATGCCAGTCACAGTGGATGAGGGGCCCACCTCACTCCAGAGTGACCTCACCTTTACTAATTACATCTGCAAAGACCCTCTTTCCAGATAAAGCCACATTTCAAGGTACCGAGGGTGAGGATTTCAATATACACATTTTGGGGGACACACGCACATGTGGGGGACACAGTTCAACCCCTAACAGATGCTTTCCTCGAGGCAGCGGGAAAGCGAGGGGTCAGGAGCTAAGAGTCTTGGGCCCTTTCTGAGCCTCCTCCCCAAGAAGAGTGAGGACCTGGGTTCCCTCGGGTCTTTCTGAGCAGAACCAGGGTCGTCTGAGGTTCTGATGATGCCAGAAAGAGCCTGAGAGCTGAGGGCAGCGGTGGCCAACCCCAGGCACTGGCACTGACAGCGGCCGGGAGAGCCCTCGTCCCTCTTCATTTCACCACGGAAAACAGAAAACTCGATGGATTTAAAAACCAACAGGCTTTCGCCCGAAGTTCATGCTCCCACTCGGTGACTTCTCGGCATCTACATGCCGTAGCCGCATCTCACACCACCAGGGCCCGAGATGGGGAAAATAATGGCATTTTCTCAACAAATTATCTCACGGCTCAGATAATAGCTTGCTTATAGATGTGCCAATTCAGATTTTCATCCCCTTAACCTACCTTTAAAAGGAAAGCAGTGTTGTCCCCAGAGCAAAACGGTAGCCATTGAATCATCACGTCCCTGTCCCCACCACCCACCACTGAGCCTTTATTCATTTTAAGCCATTGACAGAGCCTCTTTAGAAACCATGTTTTCTCATCGCAGGTCAACATCCTCCTGCTCTGTTCCCACAAAATACACACCATCAGAGATAAAGCAAATATTTCTCTGAAAAGAGAAAAAAAGCCAGAACCGCTAGACTTTAAATGTAAGCACCAAGGACCTAGCTAACAAATTTCCCCTGTGGCTGCCATCGTGTTAACTGGTCCCCGCTGGGGCTCACATTCATTATGCAGCAAGGAAATCACAGCTTCAACCTCTCTCCTGGCGCTCACAGCCTTCTCAGTCTGTGGCCACGGTGGTGGGAAGGACAGGCACCGGGAGGTACATCAAGCATTCAGTCAACAAACAGCCGGTGCTTTGTACCATGTACAGCACTGCGCGAGGTGCTAGGTTCCTCAGTGAATAACGCGGATCTGGTGCCGACTGCCCTCCTGAGTCCACAGTCTAGGAGGGGAAGCACACAACCGACCAATCTGCCAATAAAGCGAGCTTGTAATACAAGCTACAAGCCAAAGAGAAATGGAATGGCCTCAGGGAGAGTAAGGGTGGCCGGTGGCACCTGACCTGAGATTTGAAGGATGAGGGGTCACCAACCCTGGAAGAGGGAAGAGTGGGTCATGCAGAGGTAACAGTCATCTTTGCCAAGAACTCGTGACTGCAGAACACAAAGAAAGCCAGTTTGGCTTGACTGGGGAGATGGGGGGGAAAGAGCAGGTCAGGATGAAGCTGAAAGGTGGGGAGGACCGAGTCGAGCCAAGGTCAAGAGCGCGATTTCATTCTGAATGCAGCGAGAAGCCACTGCAAGGTCCCACACAGCGGAACGATATAACCCCCCCATCTCTCAATCTCTCATCTACCGTCTCTCTCAAAGACACACACACACACTTCTCTACAATACATCCTTCAGAATCAGCCCTTCGACATTAGCCCTCAACTAAATGCAGCGGCTCTGGAAGGGGTTCCATTGTCAACTCGACGTCAGGGTGGATGAGTTCTTTCAGAGACCGGCTGGGCAAGTTGGAAGGGAGACAGTGAGCTGGGACCTGGGTTCCTGGGAGTGGAGGAACGTTGCAGAGGAACTGGCACAAGCCAGCAGGGCAGAGGGCTTCAGATGACTTCCCACACCCCCGCCTTGGGGTTGCCAGGAACGGCACGACCTCCGCACGTGCCCGGCGGGGCTGTCTTCTCGAACAGTCAGAAGGACGTCCTGCACGTTCAAGCACCACCTAAATTCATACATGGAGATACACTTACGGGTGCATAGTTAGCATTTTCAAGCTTCAGTGGTGGGGATGGTTATGATTTCCACCGACAACTGGCCAGCACAACTCTGAACTCGGCGACGTGACCCCTTGCGATGCTCTACAACTCGGTCCCTTTAAGGGCAGGGATGACTTCCTTTAAAATCCTTCTTTATGTCTCTGGGCAAGTAATTTAACCTCTCTCTGCCTCAGTTCCTACAACTGTAAAATGGGAATCCTAACACCTCCACTTCAAGGAGTTGAGTGGATGGAATATGAGAATCCACACTTGGCACCCAGGGAATGGCCAGCTTCCCTGTTCAGTGAAAGGTTAGCAGCTATGGTCATTGTTATTATTGTATTGACCTCCGTAACACTCAGGAGCACCCGGCACTTACGGGATGTTTGCTGGCCAGTTATCTCACTCTTGACAATTTCTCATGGAAATAATTGAAAAATAAAATGAAGGCCATACGTTCAAAGATATTTACATTATTCAGAATAATAACAACAACAAAACATCTAAATATTCAACGGCGGGAGAACAGTACCATCAACCAAGGTCCATCAAACTCAAAGGAGAACAATGCGCGAATTAGAACGATTACTACGGAGACTATGAAATGTTGTAAAGATGTTTGCAGGACGATGTTACATGGGTATGAAAGAGACAAAATGTAGACTGCTGGAAACAGTACGTGGATAAAGATGAAAGACACTAGGGGGACACTCCTCTGTGGTTGAAAAGGTGGGTCATGGGTGAAGTTTTTAAAAGACGGTTTGACACATAGAAATACAAAGTAGACTGTGAAAGGAATACGATTCAAACTCGCGACGGCTTCATCTGGGGGATGCTGGAACACACAGCTCCTCCAAATGGAAAGTCTCTCTTCCACGGGATGGCAGGCAGCTCCCCGGACGGTGGAAATGTTCATCGTTAAGCTCTCCCAATGCTGGGCTTTTCTTAGTCTATGTACTTTTCCTCGGTATCTTATTTGTAATGAATGATTAGTTGAACAAATGACAAGATCCTGACTGGGTGCCTACTACGTGAAAGGCTCCTGCAGGAAAGCTAGCACCTCGGCTCCGAGAGTCAGGGCCTCAGTGCTGGAGAGAATAAACAGAGACGGGCAGGTAACTCACGAGAAGCCAGCCCAGCGACTGCTCATCAGCGCTCCCCACGAGCCAGGCATCATCCGGAGGGTTTTATGGGGACAACCCCCTTTGATTATACCCAGCCTCGGACGCCACTATAGCCACTTGACCAAAGAGGAATCTGATGCTCAGAAAGGACGAGTGACCTGTCCAGGGTCACACACCCAGCTGGTGGCGGAGCCAGGACTCGTGCCTAAGACTGTTCCCCCAGAGCCTGTCACTCACCTCTCCATCCCTGATGAACAACAGACACAAGGCTGCTCACAGCAGGAGGGGGTGAGAGGCCCCCTTCCCGGATGCCCATCCCAGAATAGCTCACCCTCGTCTCTATTTCAGACACAAGGTCTCTATTGAGAGCTGGCCTCCCAGACCTCAAGCCCCGGGGGCTAGATGGGTTGCCTGAAACACCAGGGTCACTCATAGGAGCCAGAGGCTGGGTAAGGAGAGTCCACTGTATGGGTTAGGACAAAGACATTCTCTCTGCAGTTCAGACCACAGCCGTGGCGACTTATTTAAGGCCCTCTGGGGAAACCACAGTGACGTCAGAAAGATCGTGTGTGTGTAGGGGCACGGAAGGAGGGTGGTTACCATGAGTGAGCTGAGGAGGACACAGGGCACCAACAGAAAGAAACCCCTCCTCACACCCAGTGAGACAGGACAGGCTGGGAAACCCTGGGAGACCCCAAGACCCTCTGACGCCATCACATCTCCCTCAAAGTGCTGGATCTTTAGCTCAGAGAGCAAGGGGGAAGCTCACATAGTTCCTGTCAAAGCTGACGAGGTGAAGTGAGCCACACACACACGCACACACACACACGCACACGCACACGCACACGTGCACAGTCAAGACAGTAACAGCGGCAGGAACTGACATTTAACCACCACTTACGTGGGGCCAGGGCGCTGCCTCGTTTACCCTTCGTGACTATCCTGTGAGGTGAGAACAAGCATCAGCCCCATTACACAGGTGAGAAAACCGAGGCTTCCTGGGGTAAACTGCTCTGCCAAGGTCGCATGGCCCTGCTTTGAATCCAGCTGGCCCGTGTCTCTCAAGAACACACTTGTGGACACAGCAAATGCACACAAACAAGATTCAGAGCTGTGTCCACACACAAAAGACCTGCGCCTACAGAGAAGAAAACACAGCATAAGAGACAGGCATAAATACAGGCTTCCTCGGAGATACTGCAGGTCTGGTTCCACCCGCTGCGATAACGCAAATATCGCAATAGAGCAAGGCCCACAGACGTTCTGGTTTCCTAGAGCAGATAAAGGTTATGTGTACACTATACTGCCATCTATGAAGTGTACAATAATAGCAGTATGTCTAAAAAAACAAAGTATGTACCTTAATTTAAAAAGACTCTGTTGCTTAAAAAAAAGGCTAACCATCACCTGAGCCTTCAGCGAGTCACAGTTGTAACATCAGCGACCATGGATCCCAGGTCACCACGACAAATAAAACAGTAACGGAAAAGTTTGAAGTATCTTGAGAATTAGCAAAGTGGGACCCAGACACCAAGTGAGCACATGTCGTTGGGAAAATGGCCCCAAAAGACCTGCTCCATGCAGGGTGGCCACAGATCTTCACTTTGTGAAAAATGCGTCTCTGTACAGGGCAATAAAGCAAAGTGCAATAAAACAGGGGTGCCTGGTGAACGTCTGCACCCCTATCTCCATGCACGAGCCACCCTTCTGCACACCTCCAGGGGGCACCATTCGCATAGAATACAAAGTACGTCCCAGCACAGGGCTTTCTGGAAGGGAAAGTGAGACAGGAGAACAGGAGTGAGCGTCCCCGGGCTGCCCGGCGCCCCCCTCCCGCGCAGAGACACTGCCGGCCGCAGTGCGGGGGGCGGGACGCCGCCCAGGGAGGGACTCCTGCCCGGGAATGAATGTGCTGCTTGTCGCCTCTGCCTCAGGCCACAGCACAACACTGTTTCCCCTGGAACCGGAGCCCCGTGTCCGTTCCAGCCCTCATTTTCACATCTTTCTTCCCTGCAGACACAAGGCCCGCTCAGTTCTGGAGGGTCGGCCTGGCTGCCAAGGCCCGGCAGAGGGAGAAAGCCTTGAAAAGTCACTTTATGAAACGTCCCCACTCTAGGAGGCCAAGCCACGCGGCCGGAGGGGCTGACTTTCCGCTCCCTGCGCACCCCACCCAAAATTGAGGGGCTCAGGCACAGCCGGCCCTTGTTCTCACCCGCTGGGAGCCCCGGGAAGTTGGAATTCACGGACGGCACAGGAGAGCCCTGGGCAGTAGACCCCACCTCTGGCATCTTCCTCGGGGGCCTCCACATGCTGTGATCACAGCGGAGACAGGCTGAGAAAAGAACTGAAAGACGCCCGCTCACCCACCGTGGGGCCTTGGTGCGCCCGGGGACACGTGGGCCGGGACCCAGGCGGGCAGGCTCTGTGTCACCTGCGGAGGCCGACACGGTCTCAAGGCAGAGGGGGACCCTGGGCTGAGAGCCGCAGAAGTCGGGCGGCGGGGCCCTGGTATCCCTGGTGTGTGATGAGAGTGAGAAGGCAGCAGAGAGGGGCTGGAAACAGCTCTCCTGCACCTCCCCCTGGTCCCAGTTACCTGCCCCCAGCCACGGGAAGCAGGCATGAAGACTTGGACCTCACCTATTCACGTATTCATTTGGTCAGCAATATTTATTGAGCACCTACTATGTGCCAGCTGTTACTGTTTTAAGCACATACAGTGGTGAATAAAACAATCTCCACCCTCATGCAGCTTATTCTCAAAATTCTTAAGTTCTCCGCAGCCTCACCCTCAGCTAATAGCTGTGTGACCTGGAGCACACCACTCCCCCTCTGTGCTTCAGTGAAGCCTCTCCTAGGGTTCTGTGAACCACCGCCTGGGAGGCATCAAGTTCCCCCTCAGGGTCTGAACAACACTGAGTTGGCTTCCATCACTCTCGGCCAAAAGAGACTAGGAAAGAGAGCAGAGAAGACAAAAAGCAGGTCTGGGAAGGCTTCGGGGAGCTGATGAGTCATTTGATCATCTGGAAGGCAGATGGGGAGACACGGGGAGCCAAGGGGCCCTGCGGAAGAGAGTTGTGTTCACGCCAACCTTCTCCAGCAGGCCTTAGAAGCTGGAGGTCAGAAGAGACCACGAGGCCCTTTAGGACAAAGAGGATGATGCTGACCAGTTCAATGGTTAATTGGACAGAAGAGAAAAGAAGTGGCCTTTTCTTCTCCTTATGAATTCAGTGTTCATTCAACAAATTATTTGCTGTGCTTAGAATATGTGAGACATGGGGCTGGGTGCGGGCTGCAACAGGAAAATAAAAAAAAGAACACAGAGTGCCTCTTCCTGCGGGGGTCACACAGTCTTTCCAGGTCACCTTTTTTATTGGAGCCCCTTTGCCTCATTCATTCATTCATTCATTCATTCACTTCTCTGCCTGCCTGCCTGCCACGCATCTGTGGGACCCCTGCTGAAGCAAGCACTGGAAAGCTCAATGGGGGGCACAGCCCTGGGCATCAGGCAGTCTGTCTTCTAATCCAGACTCTGCTGCTACAGGCTGTGTGACCCTGAGCCAGTTACTTGGCCTCTCAGAGCCTCCGTGACCACTCCCGCAAAATGGAAATCATACAGGTTTCTTTTTAAGAAACGGAATCTTGCTTTTTAAAGTCCCTCCTGGGCCCAGCGACGTGCACTTGGTACTTGCTCACTAAACGAAATATCTGAGTGTATCTCACATTCCCATGAGGTCTCCAGAGCCAAAGCCCTGGGGACACCACAGCACTGCTCTCGCTTCTAGAAACAGTCTCAGCTTCTTTGTGGTTCACACTCGGTCCTGAGCTCCATACCTAAGTCCTCACAACAGCTCACTCAGAAATTTCCTAACCAGGCACCCAATTTCCAGCCTCAAACTGGAAAGATCCCTCTGGGTTACTCAAAATTCCTTGGATGGGACCTCAGTAGCCTTGGCTGATACGTTTTTAGCTGCTGAAAGAATAAGAAGTGTTAGATGTTGGAGGGGAGGGACCTCAGGAGGCCCTGGGGTGACATTCCAAGGCCTGTTCTGAGTTCAGATGCCAGATTTAGACAGTACTGAGGACCCAAATTGGGCTCTAGAAACTGGGCCAGAGGATCTGCCCATAATGACACGTATTAAAACCGGAGAAAGCCTTAGTCAAGGGGAAAAAAAAAAATGAAAATTACAAAGACCTTCCTCCGAACCACCTTCTAAAAGTGAACGGAAAGAGCAGGCAGCTGCCAAAGGGAGCCCAAACCTCCTCCTTCAGAGCTCGAAAGAGTAACAGGTCAAGTTCCAACTTGCAATTTAATTCTATTTTGAAGTTTACTGGAAAGCAGAAAATAAGAAAGGGATTTGTGAGAGGCCAGCGGTCTGAAGACAAGGAAGAAATCGAAACATGCATATTAGACCGAAGAATTAAAAAGCCCTAACAGCTTGGATTCCCCGTATCTTGACAGCCCCTCAAAGTCCCTGTGCACAAGCCAATTAGCAACAATGGGCACGCTGTTCACTCTGAATCACAGTCACCTCCCTAGCTCCTCTCGGAAGAAGACAAGCTGGGTGGTCACAGATGGAGAAAGAATGCCTGCTAAGGTTACTCACCGGCTTTCGAAGTACTGCTATCCGAAGGGTGTGCGTAAGATCAAGTTTTAGTTGCAAACGGCAGACTCAAAAGGAAGGCACTAAATGACACCAGGTGACCTGCAGGGCCTTCAGGACCACGGGAGTCAAGCTTGGAGGCTCTGCCGTGGGAGGTGACGATCCAGGCACACCGGGACTGGCCAGCACAGACCCTGAGTGTGCAGTGCCTGTGCCGGGCACAGAACCAAAACCTTGACCTCTGCTGGCTGCCCCAGAGCCACCACCTCTCCTGCTGCCCTCCCTGCCAGAATGCCGAGCCGGCTTCCTGTCCTCATCTCATTTGCTTCCGCATGAAATCCAGACGTGCTGATAGGAAAGGTGCATTAGAGCCTTACGTGTGTAGAGCATAAACCTGATGTTCCACGCCACCAGATCCGCCACACTTTGGTCCTCCGCTGCCTCCCATCAGCATTGCTGCATAAGGCTTCTGGCATATTCCAGAGGCTGCTGCACATGTTCCAAAGGTGGGGTTGCCCGCTCAGCAGTAAAGCACCTGGGCCCTGGAACCGACCTGCCTGGGTCTGAACCCTGCAATCCAGCCCTGACGACCTGGCGGACTTGGGGCAACTTCTTCAACCTCCCCCCACTGCAGAAGGCAAATCACAACAGTGCGTGTGTCACAGGCGAGCCGCGAGGCTTGTACAAGCTAATTTAAGCCAAGCGCTCCACACAGTTGCCTGCAACACAAATTCGTGCAAAATGATTAGCTGGAGTTGCTACTATTGATGCTGATGATAAAAATTAAAATAATAACATGACAACCCCCTTCGCAGTGCTAGCTTCTTGACAGAATGCCATTAAAGCCAAGAGCTATCTATTTGATGCAATTTGCTCCCCCAATTAATTAATTATAACATATCCAAACTGAACGATGCTGTCTCACTGTCGGAGGAAGGCTGGCAGTTTCACCTCCGGCAGTTAAAACTGCCCCGCCACCAAAATTACCGCGTGGGGCGCAGCCCTGTCGTTTCACTCGATGAAAGTCAAGTTTATTACTTTTTGAGGATGTCTCTTGGCCAGGAGACCTCATGACACTGAATTGACAAAACTCACCTCCGAAGAGCAGATGAAAACACTCCTTGGTTGGCTCTGGGTTTGAAGGTCTCTGCTCAAGAGGGTGGCTTTTCCCAAGACCTCCGACCTCTTAACAGTCCTGGGTCAAACAGCGTAACTGTGGTACATCCTGCCTCAGCTCTGTCCCGTGAGAACGACCAACCGCTTAACTGGCTTAAAAGCAGAGTCGGGGCTCCAGCAACCGTCCAAGAAGAAAGGCCTGGTGCCCGAAGGCCTCCGTCTGCCGTCGGAGGGCACAGCTGGTCCAGGGGTTGGAACCATGCAATCTGCTCTGACGCTCAGCCCGGCTCTCACCCGTAGGTGGCAAGGAGACCCAAGGTGAAAAGGATGTTTTCTCTCTGCCGGCTGTGATTGTTAGAAGCCCACTCAAGCTTCCTCCGGGCCGGGGCAGCGGGGAGACGGCAGGGGAACACGATCTGTCCCCACTGCACTGTAACTGCGAGCCTAAAGCACAGGCGTCCGGAGCCTCTTACCTACACCCACCTGGCTTGAAGGGCATGGGTGAGAAGTTATGTGCAAGACTGCGCCCCTGGGTCTCCAAACGACCCCCCAAATGCCATGCACAGGTCCCGGAGCTGAGGCTCCGTACCCTGATGCGGAAGTAGAGTTTGCATTCTCATGGCTAGAGCTCAGCCTGAGTGGAAGGGAATCACTCGTGTGAGAAACTACGTGAACAGCGCCTCTGGAGGACTGGGGAGCCTAACGCTCACGTCCACGTGAGGTGCTGCCAGCACACTCACATGCACACACACACACACACACACACACACACACAGCCCCCAAGGATTCCAGAACCCCAGGCCTAACCCTGCCTGGACTCCACTGCCCTCACTGCCCACTGTGTAGTTAGAGGCCAGAATAAAACCCATGTAAACAGATTAGATGCCATGACAACCAAATTCCAACCTTACAAATACCAAGTATTGGGAGAAAAAAAGACTCATTTTGAGATTAGCAATTCTCAGGAGAGCAGGGAAGAGAGAAAGCAGAGAGGGTCTCAAGAGTCTAAGTAACCAAAATTCTTTCCTGATCCTGTCGGGAATGGTGTGGTCTCAAAACTTTGGACTTCCCAGTCAAGTACCATCTGCCGTCTTGGAAGGTGGGCCACGTGATGGCACTCCAAGGAGATCGAACGACATTTGCTTTCCCAGACAAGAAACACCTCGACAGAGGTTCTCCAGCTGCAATGTTGTTTTCCTGATGGTCCTACTGTTGGAGAGAAACAAGGAGGGATATACAGCTTGTCAAATCCTACACCAGATTTGCCGTCCAGCCATGTTTAATATGTCCATTCTGTTCAGTCCTCACTCCAGTGACTAATACGGGCTGAATGCGGCTGGAGGATGAAGACGTACAGCGTCACTCCCCGCCTTTTCCCAAAACTCATGACGGCTTAAGCTTAGATACACCACGAGGCAAAGCACACCTCATAAAGCAATCCAATCTTACAAGAGGCCATATTTGAGCCCACAAACGAGGTGTCGATTCTGGTTTTTCACACAGTGATGTTTCCAGGTCCTTCAATGCTGGAAGAAAAGTGCATTTTTATGGTGGTGAGAACCCATTTTCCCCCCCGTCTTCCAGCTCCCATCAAACATTCTCAAAACACCCTTCCAAACTCAGCTACAATGTCACTTCCTCCAAGAAGACTTCCATGATCTCCCTATCTCTCCTCAGGCTCCCTCACTAGATTGCAAGTGCTTGGAGGTCAGGGAATGAGCCTAACTGCTCACCCTTACACCACAGTGCCTGGCCCAAAGCCTGACATACTGTAGGCATTCGATGCACACAGCCCATAAAAAGGCATGGCAACAGTCAGACTATCTGTGCCCCTGGGACCTGAAAGGAGGTGGCATCTCTGATGACAAGATACACATATGTATCAACACTGGACACCTCTGCACTTCAGGGGTCCCAGGCTGGACACCCCAGCAGGCATTCCTGATGCTCACGTGTTAGCAAGGGAGAGGGCTGTTCCGTGTTAGAGTCTATCTTCGTCTAGTCGTCGTCCTGCATCCCAGGACCGGTTATATTAATGATATTTTCTTGTTTTCTGTATTCCTGATGCTCTGGCATGTGAGGGCCTTACAGACCTGGGAGAGACTGCCCCTCCAGGGGACCCTTAGAGACAGCCCGGGGTCCGCCAGGAGCACGTCTTCCATCTACAAAGCACCTGACTCCTAGTCAGTACCCCCAGCCACCGCCTTAATAAGCCACAGCTTCTTAGACGTTTCCTCTCAAGGCAGGGTGGGGTCTTCTCCCCGCTGAGCCTGGGCTAGGCTTGGTGACTTGTCTGACCAACAGAATGTGGTGGGAGTAATGTTCTGGGAGCTCTGAGCTTGGGTTGTAGGAAGCTCCTGCTGGGACTCCAGGAACGTTCACTCTTGGGAAGCATCCTCTTGGCACCCAGCCACCATGCTTGGAGGAGCCCAAGCCACAGGTGCTGCCGTCAACAGCTCCAGCTGAGCTCCCAGCCAACAGCAGCCAACACCCGCCGCCAGTCATGTGAATGAGACACGTTAGGTTCCAACCCAGGAGAACATGTGATCGCAGTCCCAGCCCCAGCCCACCTCTGCCCGTAACACAAGCGAAAACCCAAAGGAGAGCCGTTCTGCTAAGCCCAGTTAACCCACAAGACTTGGAGAGATATAGCAAACAACTGTTGAAGCCACTAGTTGGGGGAACAACTTGTAACCCAGCAACAGGTGATCAGGACCCTGCAGGATCTGGGATAATGAGTGGTTCAGACCCCAAGTGCACAAGCTTGACGCGCCAACTATGACTAGGCACTTTTTTTCTGATAATACAATTTTCTTTATTAGAGATAATTTAATGCATCAATAACACACAATTGTCATCAACTGATCTTTGCCTCCAATATATTTCTATGCCATACTTAACATAATTGAACTTAAAACTGTTATACAGTTTGGTTGGTTTTAAAGAATAGACAGTGATTTATAGTTTACTTAAATGAGAAACACGGTTTCATAATTACATACCATGTGTAAAATCTATTATCTGTTGATTAAATGAAGAATTGAATATGTGAATTAATTAATGCTGAAGGCTGGATTTGAACCAGGCTATTTAACTCCAAATCCCCTTCCTTTTTTTTTTTTTTAATTTTTCAAGTTTATTTTGGGGGGTAGGTAATTAAGTTTGCTTATTTATTTTTGGAGGGGGTACTGGGGATTGAACGCGGGACCTTGTGTATGCTAAGCATTCGCCCTACCGCTTGAGCTACACCCTCCCTCCACCCTCTTCCGTTTTCTTTTGAACCATAACCTGATGTTCCCTTACAAAGGAAAGCATCATTTTCCTTCTGCCTATCCTATTTGCTAAGGTTTGGGAGGGAAAATAGAATGATCCAATTGAGTCTTGTCACAACAAAATGGTAGCCTCAGCAGCTGTCTAGGCCAGGGGGCGTTGAGAGTTAAAAGGAACACATCATAAATACTTTCAGCTTTGCAGACCATAAGGCCTCCTGTTGCAACTGCTCAGCTCTGCCATCGAGTGAAAGCTGCCATAGACGATATGTAAGTGAACGAGTGCTGCCGTGTTCCAATAAAGCTTTATTTACAAAGACAGACAGTGGGCCAGCTTGGCCCAGCCCTGGTATTGAGTGTAATTCAGGAGTCCTTAAATTTGGGAATGATCGTGTTTGGAGACCCAATGATGAAACAGGCAATGCCTCTGGTGGAACTGACTTCCAGTACTTAACGCTGCACTGTGGATGGCATCTCTCACTATAGTGAGCTCAAGTGGGTTCAGGTGTCAAAGATGCAAGAAAAAATACAGTAAAAGATTTAATGTAAAACACTTAGTATAAAGAAAAACTTCATCCATTGACCTCTTTTTCCTTCTGTAAACTGGAGGATGGAGAGCCTACATTCAAGTTGACTTTGGGATGCCCTTGGCAGGCTCATGAGAGCAACATCCCATGAGACCGGTGTTTGGAAACTACTGAGGCAGCTCATGGCAAAGAGAACTTCCCCTCACAGGCCCTCAATAAACTATTTATTAATAAATAACTACATCGATTAGAATGAGAGTAACCACCCATTACTACTAGCCCATCCAACAATAGGGCTCAGATACTGCATGAAGTTTATTCAAAGCAGCAAAACATTGTGTAATGGCTTCCTTCCTCTTCTGTCTTTGGAGAATCCAGCCTTTAATTTCAGAAAGTACTACCCAGGTTAGCCAAAACTGGCAAAATAACCAAACTTATGTATATATAAGGCACAGAGCACAAATCACGGGGTGTCCCCAAACCCTAGGCGTCAGAGTGATACAGTCAATTTCTTAACCTCTGTATTTTAAAATAATTACAGACTCTATATATTTAATTTTTAAATGAGCCACTAAGGCACGTTTATGTTAATTCTACAGCAACAGAAATTTGCTACGCTAATTATTATTAGCAATAATGACTCTATATGGAAAGAGTTTGGGAATTCACAAAGCAGTTTTAAAAACCAGTATGGCATGATTTTCTTACTTAGATCAGTCCCAGGAGTGGCTGGAATGGGAATGACTGCTTTCATTTTATACATGAAGAAAATGAGGCTCACAGTAAGTCCAAGTGACCTGCCCGAGGTCACAGCTCATAAGTGGCAGAGAGGAGGCTACAAACCATGCCTTCGAGCCCTTTGCGTGTGGAGCATCTCAGGAGAACAGGAGAACTCCTCTCCACTTAGAATTCACATGCAACATCACTTTCCGTTGCTCTTGGCAATGTTTAGCACCATCCAAAAAATAAAAAAATGTGCTTGGCTACTTATTCAGATTTTTTTTGTTTTGTTTTTAGCTAAGGGTCCAAATGTTCAATTGAATGGGCGTGCATGTTAGTGGTCACATCGTATCTTTAAAGGGAGGTGAATGTCCAATAATGACCCAAGGGCTTGGCTCGGAAGCAAGTTTCAAACTGAAAACACCAATTTACTGTCTGCATTCGCCTCCATTTCAATAACTGAATCTTTCTCGATTGACTCAATAAAACACACTTCGAATTTAAACACCGGGGGTAGGCTAGGTGGAGTATTGGTTCAAATCAGATGGCCTGTCTTTGGGATGTCACCAAACATCAGCCAGGTGCTTTTGCCACAGTGCTCTTGAACCACCCCAGAGACAGCACACAGCGAGCAGCGCCGCGGGGGTCTTTACGCTTTGCAAGTTGGTTTACCTCATCAGCGTCACCGTTCAGATCCAACATTAGGACTCCATTAACAAAATTAATTATCAGACGTGTATTTTGATCTTAAAAGAATACACCTGCGTCTTGTCTCTCATTGTTCTTTGATGGGAGGCTAAGGGGAATTCAAGATAGAAGAATCATCGTGAGGTTCCCCAGAAAGTCCGTGCCAATTAAGGAGTGGTGGACTGTACCTTCCAAAAGTGACTGTGATGATATGGACCATCCCACAGGCTTTTCTGCAAGGTGACCTTGCCGCACATCCCAGCAAGAGGTGAGGTCTCTTTCTCCAGCAGTGAGAATCTGGGCAGGCCCTCTGACTGCTCTGAGCAATGGAACCGGCAAGGGTGAGGCTGTGGCAGGTCCAGGCTAGCCCTCAGCTTTCCAGCAGCCTCCACTTCCTGCCTCCTGGAGGCCAGCTGCCACCCGAGAGGCATCACTACTCTGAGACCACCATGCCGGGAGACAGTCAATCAGGCCACGCAGACAAGATGCCCCACGGAGAGGGAGGGAGGGAAGGAGGAACGAGACACCAGACAGAGGAATGAAAAAGTCACCCTGGAAGGGGATCCTCCAGCTCCAGCTGGAGAAACAAACCGCCCGACAGAGGTCTTCCTAGTTCCTTACCCACAAAATCAGGAACAGGACAAGATGGTTGCTGCAAGCCTCTTCGTTTTCAGGCAATCTGTTCTACAGCACTAGGGAACTGGTCCACATATTTTTTTCATCAAAGCAGAAGGTGGCTCTCATTTGAAGTCGCTGTGAACGGCTGTCTCGTGTGTGTCTAGGGGCCGGAATCTAGCCAGCGCCCCTCACCAAGTTGCGCATGGGTGGGATGGCCCTCGTCCAGCGGGAAGCTCTCTCTAGTCCTCCACCAAGACGGTGCCTTCATCATCCCTGCAAACGCCTCATCTAGACCAGCACTGACCCCCAGCTCAGTTGTCCAGATCTGAGACCTTCAGCCCTGGAAACTGAAGAGTGAAAGAACCACGGGACGGCCATGGCCACTACAGCTGCTCCTCCCGACTGCTCTCCTGGCCCCCTCGCCGGGCTTACCGGCTGCATCTAGTCCTCTCTCCTTCCATCCCTAAACTGCAGACCCCGAATGGGGGCTGAGGCCCTCCCTGCCCAGCGGGTCTGCTCCCTCAGTGGTGATGCCTGTTGACCGAGTCCACGTGAAACTGCCCAACCTGGGGCTGCACGCAGCTCCGGGCCATCATCCCTGGGCCTCCAGGGTAGACGAGTCTGCTCCTCGTCCCCTTCCAACAATGGCTGCCAACTGGGCTCATTCAGAACCCATTAAGATGATTTTTTTCCTCCCAGGTCCTTCCCTGAGGACTGAATACTAATGAGCCTCCGGGACAAAGGAGGGGCCTCCCGTTGCCCTCAGCACTGCACAGGGGCTCTGTGTGCTGTCCTCCCCCCACCTTGCCCTCCTGGGCTTTCGTGCAGGAATCAGTATTGATCACCATTATTTTTGGGGATGATAAAGGCTCACCCCAAGAACAATTCTTAGTCAAAGCAGGTCCTGGAGCCAAAATCCACAGGAATCTAGATGTTGGAGGCTAAAGCCATCTTTGCCTCCCAAGAAGGGGCAGGACATCTGAGCGGCCTCAGTCTTACCATCTGTGCCTGTCCTGAGAAGCTTTAAACTTATCCGTCCACCCAGGGGATGTTTGGACATCCTTCCTCCTTTCTGACTTGGACTTTTGGACTTCAGAAGCAGAAAGATCTGTGTTCAAATCCAGACGCTTCCAAGCTCTGTGACTTGGAGTGAGTTGCTAAATCTCTCTGGGCCTCTATTTCCTTCACCTATAAAATGGGGGCAATCACACCTCCTGGCAAATTTGCCAGGACCTAAAAAGGCAAGGCCAAATCCACCGGAAACGACGGCACACAAGTTACCCATGTGATTCCTGAACAAACCTTCCTGCAACATGTCAGTAGTTACATATTGACACTGATACACACGAGAAGAAAATGGGCCTCGTTAATACCATGACTTACCAATAGTACAGTTTCAGGCTGAGGCTAAGAAAAAAGTGAGTGGGTTTAAAGAAAACCACTGAGTAACTACTGCTGGGAAAAGTGTTATGCGGATGCTGTAGAACCATTGAGAAAAAAAAGAAAAGAGAGGTGGATACACCTTCTCCCCCGGCATGAACACAGTAGGTCTGAACACCACCATCACCCTAGTGCATAGTAGGTGCTGCTAAATGTCCGTTTCCCTTTCCTGTGGCCTACCTGTCAGTGCAGCCGCGAGGACTGTGACAGCATCAGCCTCCACTCTTGAACTTGGCTCCAGCCTCATTAGGGCTTAGCCAAGGCTTAGAATTTGGAGGCAGCATCTCGGGGACTTTTCTGCCACATCAGGGTGACGGGGAGGAACAGCCTTCAGCTTTGCAGGTCATGATTTTCCTTGTAGCGCCTTGTAAACAGCAGCGCTGGCCACTTCAATAAAAGTTTATTCAAGGCTTGCAATTCCCTACTTCTTCATGCCATATGCTGCCCTTTCTCTGTGTGTTTAACTCCCTGCTGACAACTGATGAGACTTAGACACGTGGGTAAGGGCAGGGTGAGAGCCAGGGAAGGCGGCTCATTAGCATCGTCTATATATTTTAAGAGCCAAAAAACCCTGTTCCTTGGGCCTACGAATTATATAGGATGTTGGGCAGCTCCCCTCCAAATGCCCTACTCTAGATGGCTGAGGCCAATTCAACTGGGAAGGCATGTTAGCGTTCAAGCCATGGACTAAGCATTCTTAAACTTCTACAGAGCGATGCTGCCTTTCAAGTCCCAGAAACCAAAGCCCACGTGGACATGTGCGGGAACCAAGTCCAGATTTCAGAAAAGTCCCTTGGTTAGGCGTTCATAAGAGCCCCCAACTTTCACCTGCTGCTGCTCACTCAACCTGTCGCTGCCCCCAGATGGTACTGACTCCGTCCACCCATGACACAAAGTCAGACTGGTTCCCGCCGCTGTGCCCTTGCTCAGGCTTTTCCCTGCGTGTGGATGCCCTTCCAGCCCCTCCCTGCCCAGGGAGCTTAAAGACATCCTTCAGCCTCAGCTCAGGCGCCACTCCCTCCAAGAAGCCACCTCTGATCTCCCAAGAGTTAATGCCCTGCGAGGCTGCACTACCTCTGAACCTCACGTGGCCGAACTTCATGTGGTGCCACAACCTGCTTCCACATCTGTGCGTCTACTTGGCCATGAGCTCTGCTCCCAGTGTTCCACACGAGGCAAGGAGCAAAGCAGGTGAGCCCTACACGCCCAGAGAACGAATGAATGCAGGAGTCCCACGGGTATCTGCTCACCTAACAAATGTTCAGTGCGCATGTACCAAGGATACCACACTAAACAGGAAGGAAGGGCGTGTTCCTGCCCCCATGGGGCTTACCCTCCAGATACAAGGAGACAAAGTTAGACGCAAATAAACAAGGTTATTTCCGATAGTGAGAAACTTCACAGCATTAGTAAAGTAACAGCAGAGAGCAGGGATGGGCACACTACAGCCAGTGGTTTGCCCAGCCCTGCTCTCTGCTATTATTTTATAAAGCCAGCCTGCCACCTGTTTTTATAAATAAAGTGTTACTCAAACACAGCAACACCCATTTATTTACTTGTTGTCTGTGACTCTTTTCTCACAACAATGGCAGAGCTGAATAGTTCCAACAGAGACATATGGCCCACGAGCCCAAAATATTTACTATCTGGTCTTTTACAGAAAAGATTCATGGCATAGAGAGTGACTGCAGGAAGAGGAGGACTTCAAGTAGGTGGACAGGGGAGACCTAAGAAGGTGACATCTGAGTGAAGACCAGAACAAGAAGGCAGCAGCCATGCAAACATCTGGGGGAAGGGGTTCCAGGCAGAAAGAATGGCAAGTGCAAAGGCCCTGAGGCAGATTTAGGCTTGTCTTATTCTAGAGACAGAGAGGAGGCCAGTGTGGTATAAGTAGATGGAGAACGGATAAGACCATTCCGTGGCAGGCAGAGCACAGGTGATCTGGAACCTCCCAGGCCACAGTAAGGCCTTCTTGCTAATATTCATGAAAAATTTCAAAAGTCAGTGAAATTGTCTGGGGTTTGAGCAACAAGTGGTGAGATCATCTCCGTGGAAGAGGAGGAGGTGACGCACCATCAACATGGATGAAGAAGTCTAAAAAGATGACGACTTTATCAAGACTTCTTTCCCACTGAGAAGAAAGTCTCCCATCTGGGCACCCAGCTCTGCCTGACCCCCTCCACCACCCCCCAACACTGTATTCAAGGTTGTTCCAACTCCTCAGGCAAGATGCTTCTAGAACAACTGGACCAGCGGGCCTTATGCGCACCTCACCCACACTGTTTTTATTTAAAAGGCTGTTTCTTTTCTCATATTCATGCTGTAAAAGGAACTGTTAGTTTACTCTAAAATCACAGGTTTAATATACCAGCAAGAAATGGATTTCTTTCCCTTAAAATACAATAAATACATTTTTTTTAAAGTTCACCTAAATTTTAAGTCTACCACCTAAATTTATCTCAGCTGTACTTGGAAAACAATTGCTGAGGTTCGAATCTGCTGGAACGTCATGGGTTGTATGAACCCATGACAGCTCCTGACATAATATTGGGGAGGAGGGGCTGCAGAGGCTTCAGAGGGGACGGTGACATCAGAGGGCAGCTTGGGGAACCTGGCTCAAGCTCTGGAGTCAGACAGAGCTTAAATCGGACCCTGTCGCCAGCTGTGTGCTCTGGGCCAAGTCAAACCTTGAAAGGCCCTGCTTCTTACCTGTAAAACAAAGCCGGGCCATACAGAGAGTTGTTGTAAGAATTAAGAGATGGGCCCAGACCCTGCCACATAGTAGATGCCCAGTAAACGACCACAGCTGTGGTGACAAATACATGATTATTTACAGCTATAGTTATGATCATCAAATGTCCCTTGGTCTCACAAAGTGCTAAAAGCATCTTGCCACCAACACGCCCGAGCTTCTGAGCCATCTATAGCCCCCAGGTCACTCACCACTCTCTGGGGGGCTTCTTGGCAGAACAGCAGTTTTCCGTCGGGCTCACCAAACTAGGTCTCCTTTTTCTTGCTTTCCTTTTTATTTTCTGTTTCCGAAAGGCTCCTGATTAACGATCGTTCAGAGGGGAGGAGGAAAGAAATGACAGCAATGTTCCTTGCCCTGGTCCCTGCTGGGCTGGGAGGCTGTTATTTCAGACTCAATCAGCTACCTGCAGGGTCAACTGGATGAAATGCCTCCCCACAGGGACCAGGAGGAAGTGGCACCCTTGGGAGGCTTCCGCCAGTGACCTGTGGCCTGAAAAACCCCACTGCTCAGATGTCCCCCAGGGACCTCAACCTACGCCAGGGAGGAGCCCAATTTCCTTAAGGAGCACCCCCTCTTAGAAAAGCGGCGTCTCTCGCCGACTCTGCGGGAAGAACTACAGCAGACGACCCCCGAAAGCAATTGCTTGCGAGCTGTGAGGCTCAAACACGGACCTTAACTGGAGATAATCCGAACTTCACTTTGAGAACCCTCTGCACGAGCAGCTTTACGTCTCTAACCGCTCAATTTAAGAAATCTTTCCTAGCGGTCTTTCTTCCCTTGGCAGAGTCAGGTGAGAGAAAGACAGCCAGACACACCCGGGTTGGTGATGACGGCACGGCAGCATCACAGTCACTGCTCAGGGTAACGCTGCCGCTGGCTACCGGGATGGCAGGCACAGGGCTGTCGCCTTCTAGGAATGGGGCTTCGGTCGGGTCTTCCGACTCATCACTGA
This sequence comes from Camelus dromedarius, assembly GCF_036321535.1. Taxonomy (NCBI): domain Eukaryota; kingdom Metazoa; phylum Chordata; class Mammalia; order Artiodactyla; family Camelidae; genus Camelus; species Camelus dromedarius. The sequence goes on along the minus strand of NC_087459.1, from coordinate 14,182,594 downwards.
CTTCCAGCACCGCTGCCAAACTGAGTTGCAGGGCTTGATGCAAAACAGAATTGGGAGCTCCTGGTTTTAAAGTTATTAAGAATTTCAAGATGGTGACAGCAGAGCATCAAACCAGGCGTGGGACCTAAGGTGCGCATCCATGAAGCCAATCCTGCCCACTTCCCTTCCTGGGTGCCTCCCGTGACCTCTCGCCAGGCCCTCACCAGACCCTGTCGTTTCACAAAGGAATTCTTTTCTTCTACTTTGTGAATGTCTCTATTTAAAGGCTTTACCAAAAAATAACAAACATGGCCTTCCAGATTCACAAATAAGGGATCTCCTCTCTTGCAAAGAATAAAATGACATAAAACAGAGCTCACCCCCAACACTCTCCATGCAGAGCAGGGTGGCAGCTGAGAAATCAGGGAGCCTCAGAGTTTTTCAGTTTGTGGCTGAGGAACCCAAAGCCTAAGCTTCATTTCAGATGTGTCACTTTATTCCAAGAGGCAGAATCCCAAGAGAACCTGGAGATGAACGGTACTCATAGCTTAGTTTTTGACAAAAGTGGAATGACTCAAAGTTTGTAATAAATGGAAGATGGAAACAATGAAATAAGAAAAGCTAATAAATGCTTTTAAATTAAGTAAGCAAAAATAAGTAAATCATAATTAATAAATACATTATATATAATAAAAATAAGTAAGTAAAATAAAAACAAAACCATCTCCAGAGCAAAAGTCGGCAACTTTTTCTGTAAAAGTCCAGAAAGTGAACACTTTTTCAGCTCTGAAGGCCATGAGGGCGCGGGTGCAGCTCTTAACCCCACAGTCTGAGTGCCAACGAGCCACAGTCAATACATAAAGAATGGGCGTGGCCGTGTTCTAATAATACATTTTTTTTTTTAAATAAAAACAAGCAGCCTTCTAGGTTTGCTTCAAGGGCCTTATTTTGCTGAATCCAGATTTAGAGCAGTGCTTCGCTGAGTTCAAAGTGCGTGAACGTTACCTGGGGATCTTGTTCAAATGAGACTGAATCTGGAAGTTGGGGGTGGGCCTGAGACTCCGAATTCCTAACACGCTCCCAGCTGATGCCGATATTGACCATCCAAGGACTACACTTTGAGTAGCCAGGAGAGTAAACCCAAAACAGAAAAGGAGCACCTAGCAAAAGAACCCAAATTTAAGAAGTGCTTAGCAAAATACGGTATCAAAAAGTAATTTATTTTCTCATCATCGAGGAACAGAGCTATGCAATTTGAGTCCATCTCTAGGAGGGTAATACCATGTCATTGGCCATCAGGGATGGAGTTAACTCTCATTATCAGAAAGCAGAACGCTACACAGTTTTTAAGCACTGCTGTGCATTTTCTGGCAGCAGTTAAGAGCAACATATACCAATCAATGCAGGTAAACGAATCCATTCGAAGGCAGGCCATGGGTGGTAAATCACATTGTCCAATGAAGCTGCTAAATTAGCAACAGTGTGATGCAGAACATTTTTTTTTTTTATAAGAGCAAATCCTCTTTGGAATGGGATGGGCTGCAGGGGAGCACAGACAGCGAGGCCGGCGCTGGGGAACCAAGTGTGAGTGAGGGACAGTGCACCCTCTGGGCGGAAGCTCTGATATAATCTGGGGAAGCTGGAAACTGGGGGTCAAGACTCTTCTGGTGTGTTGTCAAGATCCCAGGGAGGCCCCATTACTCACAAGCAGGGAGCAATTTGGGGGCTTCATGTGCAGTGGGCTCTGATAAACGCCTTCACCATCCAGGTCGCAGCAAGATCAGAAGTGAATGGTTCTGGTCATTCACTGCTAGTGGGAATGGAGAATGATGCAGCTGGGGAAAACTTTCGAAAACAGTGTGACAATCCTTTAAAAAGTTAAATACAAATTGACCATGTGAGCCCAGAATTCCACTCCTGGGAGTCTACCCAAGAGACGTGAAAATGTATGTCCACACACAGGCTTGAACAGGAAAGCTCAGAGCAGCGCCGTTCACAACAGTCAAAAAGTGGAAACCACCCCAGTGGCCACCAACCTGTGAATGGATAAAGAAAATGCAGACCATCCACACAGTGGAATACCACGCAGAAGTGTGCCGCAAGTACGGACCTCGAAAACATTATGCAAATGGAGGAGGCAGACAAAACAGATCATATATGGTATTAGCCCATTTCTACGAAAAGTCCAGAGTGAACAAGTCTACGGGGACAGAAAGGAGGAGAGCAGTGGCCTGGGGAGTGACTACAAACAGGCATGAAGAATCTTATCAGGGTGATGAAAATGTTTTAAAATTATATTATGGTTGCAGTCAGAAATTCTAACAAAATAGGTATACATGCAAAAGCTCATCTCAGTGCTGACTGTAGTAGTGAAAAAATTTTTGTAAAAATTTAAATAACCAGTAATAGGGGATTGGTAAAATAAACATTGATATATTCCCCCCAAAATTAAGTAATGGTGAAGATTGCACAGCTTGGTGAATTTACCAAAAATCACTGGGCAGTACTGTTAAAATGTGCACATTGTATGGTTTAGAAATCACACCTCAAGAAAGTTGTTTTAAAAATCAAATGCTGCCATTGTGTTCTTTCCTGTGTCACCTTTTACTCTCTAGTCCTTGAAATACTTGGGAATCCCACAGACTGCAGCAGACCCAAAAGACACTGGTTATTTTTACTGAGGCCGCAGCCAGGACTTTGCCCCAGACCAATCCCCTGGAGGTGGCATGTCAACTGACTCGCCAAAGGAGGGAAATACAGATGCAGGAGCCAGGTCCTCGATGTGTCCAGCAAGCGCTGACTGCATCGGTGGTCAGAGCATCACCATCCAAGCCCAGCATGGCAGTACCTGTGAACATGCCTCCACGGCTCACAGCCACAGGCTCCAACCCAACCCCGGCCCACCCGGCTCACGAAGGCCTCAGATGGCAGGGAATCAGGAGTGAGGACAGCTACGGCGAAGTCCTAATCTATCCGCTATATCGGAGAAGAGGAAAAGGAAACTTGCTACCCTGAAGGCAAATCCAACAACCCCTCAGATACACTCACAGCCACAAACTCAAGCACCCACCAAGATGGCATGTTCTTTGAAGCATGCTGTCACCCTGAAAAAGACTCTCTGGGGTCATGTTCTGATGCCAGACGCAACTCTCAGGTGCTTGGAAGAAAGTGACAAATTCTCACTGGTGATACAGCTTTGGCTTGCCTCCAAATGGTACCAAAAACATCTTATGAAATTCTGAGCTATTAAGAAATCTCCTTCTTTGGAAAAAAAAAATGGGACAATCCAAATCACTTGCAGAAGATGATATATTTCTAGCTGATGGAAAAATCATAAAAAATAAGGAGGGAGGGTCAGGAGGAAACGTCTGGAATGATCCACAGTCTCTACTGCGGCTTTCTCTTCCTAACTCACTTCATCACTCATGAACACACTTTTTGGCAGCAGCCAAAGTCAAAGGCAGAACTTGAGGATGGGAACTGGAACTCGGGCTGGCCCACAGGCCAGTCCAGCCATGACCTCGGGCACCTGGGCGCCAGACCCACACAGCTAAGCCGACCAGGTATGGAAGGACCCCTGTCCAGGAGGCTTCAGGGCTGGGGGAATGGAACTGGAGCCCCAGCTAGTGATTTAGTATCACTCCCTTCGTAGCCCAGAAAGTATCTGGATCAAGAACACTAGCTTCACAGCCAGAGGTCTGATAATCTTCTCCCTTTTCACTGAAAAAGCATCTAAGATACTGGAGAATATAGTAAAATCCGTAACTCCATTTCCTCTCTCTCTCTCTCGGTCTCTGCCTGTCTCCCTCTCTCTCTTTTTCTCTCCGAGTGGCAAGGCTGGATAAGCTTATCAAGTGCAGGCAAACTACATCTTAGCTCTGATCCTTTCCAGAAATCCATTCGGCGCCTTTAACATTTCATTTGGCAGATTGAATTTCGGACGTGTATTTATGGGGCTGGGTTTGCCCTTAACAGAGTATTGCATAAATCCCATTACAGTATCCACTTTAGCGTATGTGGGGTTTTCTAAGCCAGGGCTTTATTTAAGTGGACAGCCCTGCAATGACCTGCTCTGGCTCAGAAACTCCCTCCTCTCCCTCTGGAACCAATCTTTGCAGATTATCTCCATCATCATCAATGTCAAGTGGTGTTTTAGGAAAAGTCCTTCTGGCGCAGCCCAGAATGAGCCACGTCCCTGCCTCGGAGACTGTGTCATCACCCTCCAGTGAGTTCCCTGGAAGGGAACCCCACATTCCTTTTTCCTTCTGGCCATAGCCAGTGAAGGTTTGTTCACAGTACAGTGCTCATTCTGTAGTTCTTAAGTTTCCAATAAGAAAAGTGTCTCACTTGCAATTTCTGGGAAAAAAAAATCATAAAAGAGTGAGCTATAGGGGAAAAAAAAATGAGGAAGCAAAAGATCCAAGTTAGGAATCCTAAGCAAGCCAGCTCCCCTCTTTAGCCCTGAGATTAACCACTGAAGAAAACAGAACTCGCAGCCCCGATGACACACCTGCGGTCGTGAAGACGAAAGGAAGGATGCGGAGCCCGTAGGTGCCCAAGCTGCCCGGCCCTTGCATTCAGAGCACACACCTTAGTTATTCATTCCCAGCTCGCTCTCCCTTGTTGGGACTAGACAGGCCATTTACATTAGAGGCAGCCAGGCGAGGATGCCGCTAAAATGCCTTCGGAGTAAGTAGCTCAGGGGTCCGGCGTGGCATGTGCCACCCAGGCAAGACAGGGGGTCACCAGGCTGACGCATCAGCGGGTTAGGGTCAGCCTGCATCCTCCTGAGACCTGTCCTGGAAGCTCACGCACAGCTCTGCAATTATCAACTTTTCACATCAATTGGCTCAAGAGCAAAAAGGCGAGGAAGCTGGCCGGCAGGGATCCACCTCGGGAGGCCAGGGGAAGCTAAAGGAGTGCCACCTGGCCCTCTGGGTCCCTCTCTTTCCAGGGCAGGGCCCCCCGGGCCCCGGCAATCCAGCGTCTGGTCGCCTTGCTCTACCACACAAGCGAGGTTTTTTATAAAGACTACAGCAGCTGCAGATGGAGAAATGTACATGACGAGGGGCTTCGGGGCTATTTCAGGCTCTGTCTCTGTCGGAAGGCAGCTGCGGGTTTGGTTACATCTAAGTTTGGCCTCAGAGCTTATAGAGGGAAACTGTTCCTGATGAGAAAAAAAATTCTCGGCAGACGTCATCGATTCATTCAGCCAGTATTTACAGAGTTTCTGCCGTATGCCAGGCTCCAGGCGAGGGGCTGGCAACCCAGGCAGCACTGCACAGAGCAGGCCTGCCCATGGGAGAGGACAGTCAGGGATGGACATCCAGAGAGAGAGCATGGGGCCAGGGGAGGGGGAGGGTGTCCAGTGGCTAAATGGCACAGTGGAGACGGCATGGCTTCTCCGGACATGACCAACAGGTGGCCACAGGGAACCCAGAGTACTAAAATCCCAGCGCTCTCTCTCTGGGGCCTAATCTTCTTAAGATTCTCTGATCTGCTTGATTTTCTTCCTCTCCCACTTGCCTGTGAGTGGCTGGGGGTAGAGGCCGTGCACGGCTTTCTGCTGCATGATGTCCGTGTACCACAGGAGCTGTGAAACATGCATGACTTCAATTACATCCAACTAAGGGTGCTATCAATGTCTCTATCTCAGAGCTGAGGAAGTTGAGGCTCAGAGAGGTGAAGTGACTTGCCCAAGGTCACACAGACAGGAGGAGGTGGAAGGATTTGATCCACGGCTTCTTGGCTCCAGAGTCCCTGCTTTGCAACCACGATGTCCCTTGTCTTTCAGGGAGGCTCGCCGTGGCTCTGACGTTGGAACCACCAGGCTCCAGACATGGTGCCTGGCACATAGTAGGGGCTCAGTCAACGTCTGCTAAATTGAACTTGATCATCTTATTTAAAGCTACTGCCATCAATCTCAGCTTTTCAGCTAGGGGCTGGGAACGAAGTCATGCTATAAAAATGGAAAGCAGAAATTTACCCTGAGGAATTCCTTGGAGTTAGAGGTAGGAATCCAGAAAGGAGTCTATTCAAATGACCACAGAGCCAAGACGTGGCCTCAGTCTATTATGATTAAATGAGATGGGCGGGAGAATTATATAACAGCTCAGAAACTCAATTTAAGTCTCCACTGGCACCTACCTTTTTGTAAAATTAACATTTCTGTTAAGCTCATAATACAGGAGCACAGGGTTTTATATAACGGCTTGGGCCACCCAGGGAAATGAGGATTTATTCCATTCACTTTCCAATATCAGTGCTTCCCAGAGAGAACAGTCTGGCAGGCCATCCATATGAGATGTCTGGTTGTGATAGTAACAGTAACAGTAACTGACCCTCCCGTGGACTTACTGGTTTCCAGACCCATGCTGAACAGTCTAACTGCACTATCTCATTTAATCCTCACAAGACCCTTTCATGACAGGCAAATATCACAGGTCCCATTTTACAGAGAGGCAAACTGAGGGAAGCCTGGCTCTGAACACAGGTCCTGGGACTGAGGGTCATGTGATGCAGTCCTTAGATCACATTTGCAACATTTGGCTGTAAAGAGCACTGAAGATTATGCCGAGGAAAGGAAAAAGAAAAAAAAAAGGCTTGCCAAAATCCCAACATCTCAGACAGGAAGGCAGGAAGGCTGGGACCATCTGGGCCTATGTCGGGTACAAGCTGCCTGTTTCCCACTTCGGTGGCATCTCCCTGGGCTAAACTCCCACACGTGGCCACAGAAACGCACTTTTTAAACCCAGCATCCTCTGCCTCCAACCATATCTGGCTCTTACTGAACCCAAGAAGGCATCTGGGGACAAGTGATCTTTATCTGTACCAAATGTTTATTGGGGCCGCTCCAGGAAATGGTCCCATGTTAAGCCAATGTGCACAATGTCACCCACATCTGCTTGGCAGGCACTTATGGCCACATGGCAACACTTGGAATTATATCTCTCTTGGAGTGTCGCCCTGGAAAAATGTCACCAGGTCCAACAAGACCAACAGCCTACTTCTCATGGAGCAATTATCTGGATAAAGAGGGGAGAGAGAAAGAGAAATCAGATCGCTCCTTCCAAGCACCTCTCTCCGTGCACTAGTTACAGAAAAGTGTTCTTGGGGGTGGGGGAACTTTCAGAAGTATGCAGAAACATAAATCTGGCCAGTTTTTCAAATAGGGTGAAACTCACTTTCCTGGACTCCAGCACCATTTCCCCCAGGGCCAAATCATGCTTCACAGTACTTGCAGAAAATACTGAATACTGGATGTCATTTGGTGTAGCTAGTTATTCTGGATGGGACCATTCACGCTCTTCTGCAAATCCCTCCCCTGAGGGTGAGCTGGATTTAGTGCTTCACATCTAATGAACAGAATATGGCAGAAATGATGGCATTTCATGTCCGAGGTTCAGTGGTACAAGGACTGCAGCCCCCATTTTAGGTGCTCTCCTTCGTATGGGTCTTCTTCGTGGCTCATTGGCTCTGGGGGAATCCACCTGCCAGGCTGTGAGCTGCCCTGTAGTGAAGGACTCAAAAAGGCTTCCAGCGAACCACCAGCAATGACCTGAGGCCCTCAGTCCAACAGCCTACAAGAAACCAAGGCCTGCTGACAACCATGTGAGTGAGCTGGGAAGTGGCTCTCCACCCCCATTTAAGCCTTCAGATGAGACCACAGCTCTAGCCACCAGCTTAACTGCAGGATGAACAGATAACTTTAGATACTTTTTCTAACTTAAAAAAATATATGTTCACTGGAAAAAAAATTCAGAAAACGGAGGTTCAAGAGAGACCTTGAACCAGAACACTCAGCTAAGCTGCTTGTAGATTTCTGACCCGCAGAAACTGTGAGATGGTAAATGTCTGCTGTTTTGAGCCACTGAATTTTAGGTGCAATTTATGCAGCAATCGGTAATTAATACAGTGCCTCATACGATCAATTTGAATACCACTGACAGAACACAGCTCATGCTGTGGGACTCATGTGTCTAAAATTACAGATGGTAAATTTCTTTGCACTGTAAAGACTAAGGTGGGTGAGAGGACTTTTGGAGATTCTACAGCCAAAACTAGGTCATCAATCTGAAGGCATCAGATGAATCTGCACTTATTTTATAAAGTCAGTAATGAACAGACACCATCACTGGACAAATTAATATAAAAGGCAGAGAACAAAAACTTCCCTGAGAACAATTTTCAACATGGAAACACAAACAGCTGTCAAATGTTTACTACTTCATCAGCGGTGGAGATGCGCTCACTCACACAAGCAAGCAGTAAGTTGTAAATATCAGAATGACTGGCAGAGTGAGGATCCACACCTCTCTCCATACCTGGTTACAGTCAGTACAACTGTACTCTCGGTCAGTTTAAAACTATTTAACTTTATTTATACAAGGGAGTAGCAAGACCACAGGCCTTACAGATGCATGGACCTGGGTTCCAGTCCCACCTCTGACCCTCATCAGCCATGTGACCTCGAGGAAACAGAAACAGAGTTTTATTTCCTCATCTGCAGAATGTGGATAACACCCGCATCACTGTGTCCATGCAAAGGCTCAATGTGTTTATGTCTGAAAGTGCTAAGTGTGGTCTATGGTACATAGATGCCCAATAAAATATGAGCTCCTTGTGTAATTTTCTTCCTGGCCCTCTGCTCTGATCTGTGGTAACCCAGGCTGAACATCTCCAGCGGGTGTAGGAGTCAGCATCACATAGGAATTTAAAGCAAAGGGAACTGATGGAGACAAGCCAAGTTCCAACACTTACTAATGGTGTGCCTGTGAGCACCTTACCCTCATGTGTAAAATGGAGATGATACCAGCACCCACTACTGTTCTGAAGACTGAATGAAATAAAGTAATTAGGGGCTTGAAATACTGCCAGGCACACAGTGAACATTAAATAAATGTCAGATATCTTGTTAACATTATTTATTATTATTATTATCCTCACTATGATTATGTAATTCATAATTGGTTATACAAAGGTCTGTTGGACAAACCCAGCCCACAAAAATGTTTCACTTGGTTCACATGGGGTGATCTTACAATAAATAAACAAATGTGAATTAGTTGCCAAATATAAACGAGAGGACAGTGAAAAATCCAAATTTCTGGTTTCTTTCAAAACTTGAAAGAGCAGATAACCCTGGGCTTGATTCTCTCATAGCGGAAGGCAGCTGGAGCCAGGAAACCACTGTCCACTAAAGATAAAGTATTTGTTCCTCTCTTTACCACAGTCCTCACCACTCCCTATTGCCCTCCACCTGTCCCACAGAATATACTTACCTACCTGCCTGGCCTTAAGGGCATTTGGGGTTTAGACCCCGGCTTTAATTCCTTAAAGATTTCCCTCCATTTTAAATTCTAAAGCTTTTTTTTTTAATATCAAGTATTCTAAGTAGCAGTGGCAAGAATAGATAATGAATTAAGATTAAGTCTTCCCTAAGGTAATCGTCACCAACAGTAAGTGCCAGATAATGGCTGAGGATAAAGATAGAGTCAGATGAGAAGGATAATGATCCAACTCTCTGCAACAACCCTCCACATGTGACCCCAAAACTAGCTGCCAGAGCTTCAGTATCAAAATTTTGCCCTCCCCCTCCCACTGCAGGATAGTTAACTTTGTGTCCGTTTGACGGGGTCACCAGCTTTCCAGACATTTGGTCAGATATTATTCTAGGGGTGCGTGTGAGTGTTTCTGGAGGGGAGTCACAGTGGAATGGATAGATGGGTTAAGCAGATTGTCATCTCCCTTGTGGGTGGGCCTCGCCCAATCAGTTGAAAGTCTGACTAGAACAAAAAAGGCAGACCTTCTCCCAAATCAGGAGAATTCTTCCTGCCTGACAGCCTTCAAAGTGGGACAGTGTTTTGTTTTTGTATTTTTTTCCTGCCTCTAGACACAAACCAAAACATTGCCCTTCCTGGTTCTTGAGCCCACTGGCCTTCAAACTTACAGTAGAACTTATGCCACTGGTTCTCCTGGTCCTTGGGCCCCAGACTAGAACCACACTATCAGCTCTCCTGGGTCCCAGACTGACAACTGCACATGTCAGGATTTTCAGCCTCCATAACAGCGTGAGCCAATTTCCTGTAATAAATCTATTTCTCTCAACATATACATCCTCTTGGTTCTATTCATCTAGAGAAATCCAACTAATGCACCTGCCTCTCAAAAAAAAAAAAAAAGCTGTAATCAAACTGATGGTACAGAACTTACAACTGATGGTGGATAAGAATCAAAGAACCACGGGAAGCCCCCTCTCTTCCTGTGAACTGTTGTTTAAGCTGAGGAGGCTCAACTACCTAGAGGTACATCAATGCTACAGGCTGACCGGAAAGTCTTGTTTAGCTTCTGAAGGTCCCAGGGCTCCGGACTTTTAGTGAGCTTGGTGGATCTCCTGCCTTGACCCCAGGGAACGCTGGGAAGAAGTGCAGAGCAACCTCCCATAAGCCTTTGCAGCGCTCTCCCCACTTCCCCCATCTCCTCCCAACCCAACTCTCTGCAACCTTAGTCTCTCCCAGGAGAGAAAACAAGACCACTTTATTCCTACTAAAATTAGCGACTTCATGCGTTAACCCTCTTCCAGAAGTAAACCAAAAGTGGTGGTCTGAGGATTCGGACTTTCTTCTTCACATGTTCGTCTTTGTTTTCTAAATTGTTCTCAATGAATGTGTGTGCCTTTCATCAGCAAAGACAATAAAAGGTATCAATTCAGTCTGCATTCATTCTATGACAGGATGTAGCTCAATGTTTAGAGACTGGGGGGCGCTCGTGCCAGACACCTGGGTGCAAATCCTGGCTCGACTCTGTGACTCTGAGCAGCGATCTTAAACCCTTTTGTAAGTGAGTACAAAAATAGTACTTACCTCATAGGGTTGCAAGGATTAAAATTCAAGCTAACGGCTTAACATGTGCTTGGCAAATAGCAAATGGTAATTTAGTGTTTACTGTCACTAGTGTTGTTTCATAGTGTTTACGTATTTATTATATGTATATATAGTAATATATCTAATTATATAATTTATTAAGTATAGTATTTATTGAGTGCCTGCTGAATGCCAGGCATTAGAAATACAGTAATAAAATTAACCCCCACTCCATGTGTCTTGGCCTGTCTCGTGGAGGGTCAGGCATTAATAAACACACACACACTCAATCTCCACGTCTGTCGATCTCTGCCTCTGTGTCTTTCTTTCTCTCTGTCTCTCTGTCCATCTCTGTCTCTGTCTCTCTCCCTAACTCCAAGTCATTACCAAAGGTGATGGTGGTAATTTCCATCAAGGCAATGAGGCAGGGAGAAATAAGAGGCCGTACTGACTGGGAGTGGGGTGAGGACAAACTCTGATCCTCAGTGTGGCACTCAGCACCTCGGATCTGCTCAAAACACACCAGCTGAACTGGCGCTGACTGGGCTGACCTACATCAGTGACGGGAAGCTCTTCAAGAGCTGGGGCTGTGGACCCATCACTCCACTTCCCGGAGCCCCCCTTCCGCCAGGTCAGACTCGCCACTGCTTTTCCTGCCGTAATCTCTCATCCGGTTGACCTCAAAAGCCCCCTGAGCTGTTCTGCCTGCCGCCTCTCTTACCTTCTTTCGGTGCTCCTCCTAATATCTGCACCCAGAGGGATCTTTAAAGCCATGCTTTTAATTCTGAGATAATTTTAGATTTGTAGAAAATTTGCAAAGATAGTCCCGAGGGTTGCTGCATACCCTCCTCCCAGCTTCTCTCATGTCAACATCGTCCCGACCGTGGTTCACGCATCAAAAACAAGAAATTAACATGGGTGCAACACTCCTCACTCAGACGTGAAACTGCAGACTTCACACAGATTTCACCAATGTTTCCACTAAAGGCCTTTTCTTTTGCTCTTCCAGAATCCAACCCAGAAAACCACATTGCATTTTGTCATCCTGTCTAGACCAGGGGGATTTTTTTTCCAAAGCTCAAAGCAGATCATTTTCCTGCTTTAAACTCCTCAGTGATTTCCCATACAGTTGGAGTAAAATCTGAGTTCCTGGCCCCTGTCTATCAGCTCAGCACATCTTAGCCCTGCTGACCCCTTCCCCATCTCCCCCACGCTCCCCGCACTCAGTGTGCCCAGGCCCAGGGGCCTCTGGTCACTTCTCTGCATCCCAAACCTAGTCCAGCCTCTGCCTCTGCCATGCCTTCAGCCTGGGAGGCCACATGTTTAGGCGTGGGTGTGAATGCCACCTCCGCTGAGGCCCTCCCTAGTCACCCCGGCAAAACCAGCCTCACCCGGCTGCAAACACCATTTATCCCAGGCTTCTCTCTCACTTCCGTGACAGCACTCATTGCTACCTGAACCAATCCTATTCACAGATTTGCAACTGATGGTCTATCCTCCTCTGCCAGAATGTAGGGCCTTGTCTATCTCGTTCACCATTTCAAGTACCTAGGACAGTACCTGGCACATAGTAGGTGCCCAGTCAATATCTGTTGACATACGGCTGAAGGAATGAATAGATGAAGGAAGAGCATCTCCTTGCAAATGTTCACAGAGATCCCAAGAACCGAGCACAGCTCCTGCACAGAGAAGGGGCTTCGCAAATACCTCCTGAATCAAACGCTGGTCACTGATGTCTCCCAGGAACCCAGCAACCTGCCTGGCATATAGCAGGGGGTCAATAAGGATTTGCTGGATACATGGTAACTGAGCGAATGCCATCCATTTTCAAAGAAGAGGTGACCACATACACTGAGTTAGTGGGAGGCCACTTTCCCAACCACGGATCTCTCTCGAGAGGCCGCCAGAGGAAAGCTGGGAGTGTCCCAACAGCTGCCGGCACATCTGTTTGGAAAGTGCACCGGGCCCACGTGGCTGAGCCGAGGTGGCGGCTGCCGCCAGGCCCACACAGGATGACTGCCCCCTGTTTGTTCAGGGAGTCGCAGCCACCGCCACCCCAGCATGGAGGCTCCTCGGCGGTGATGCAAAGTTGCCATAGAAAAGGCCACTGATTAATACCCTCAGAGGGTCTATTGTCTGAATCCTGCCACCAGAGGAGAAACAGCTGTTTACAGTTTGTTTATCTGTCTCCCCTTGGAGCCTCTGCAAGGAAACACAAATGCTTGTTCTCCGGGGCACAATTCAGCAGCCGAAGGGAGCGAAGAAAACGGTGTTTATTTTTAACAGGATAAAGAGCGGAGGACTCCGAGGAAGTTTGGACACTAGCAGGAAGACATCTCGCTGGGAGGCCCCAGGCCTAGTGGCAGCATCTTGCACAATGTCAGCCTCTCAAGGGATACCTGAGAGTCCATTCCAACTCCCAAATGAAAATTCAGGGGCGGGCCATGTGGGTCAGCCAACGATGAGCGCCCATGGATGTGAGAGCCTGGCTTGGAAGAGAGAAATCAAGGTGTCAAGGGAAAGCAACCACCTGCTACTAAACACAGTGACATGTGACACAGGGCCACAATGTACAGTTGTGCAGGTTGGGCACTGCATATAGTGCCCAGTGAGGCAGAAATCTAGCCATGCTCCATCAACCAGGACTGCATAGCTCACAGGAAGGGACATCTTTTCTCTGCTCAAACACTGCTTTCTGGCCAGGCCATCCATGCCCCACTCTCTCAAGTGAGCACTTTTCTCTAACTCACATAAAGGCACCATGTAGCAGCCTACAAGCACACAGCATCCATCAGCCCAGGCTGAAAACCCACAACAAGAAAGGAGGCCTCCTTTCCCTCCCCACCCATGGCTTCTTCTGGTTCCCACCATCTTTTCTCCTTCTTTCATTAGATTCATCCCCCATCACCTTCCTGACAGGAAGGCTGAAAAGCACAAATTCTCCATCTACTCAAGTTTCCCCATAAGGTTTAGCTACACTGCAGAGACTCTCTCACAAGTCTGAGAAGGAAGAGAAGGTGCCAGAAACCTTCTGCAGGGTCTCTGAGCATCTGACTGTGGCCTATGAGCCCGATTCCCTTGGTGATGGTACATGAGAAAGAAGTCCACATTCTGCAAAGAAACATCGGGTCAGGGACACAGAGGGCCCATGGGCAGGCTGGAATAAGGGAGAGGGAGAAAGAAGAAGGAAACATTAAAGCAGGCACACGGGTAAAGAGGTTCTGGCCCAAGGTCAGCACTAAGCCCACAGGTTCAAACACACCCCAGAAAGCAGCCTTCACCTCTGGTCCCTGAAGCCCCAAGAAGAACATCTCCCTGCTCCAGACAGAGGACACAGTGGCTAGGAAGGTTCCTGCTGAGACACGGCCACGGTCACCACGCTTCCTGGACAGCGAGCAAGGACCACTCCCGGAGCATCTGTGTCGCGATGCTGACGACGACAGGTCATGGACCTCACCCTAGGTGGCCCTGGTCCCATCAGCCCCCCTGCTGTGTCCAGCAAGGTCCCATAGGGAAAGGATGGCCCCTGAGACAAAGCACTGTCTACACTGCGTCACCATGCTCGCTCTGCACCTGTGCCTGACGCTCCGGTTCTGAGATAACCTCGCTTGGCTACAGCACAGCTGAGCGTCGGGCACTCAGCCCTTAACACGCATTAACCTTCACACCTGCACATCTGAGTCACCCTGAAGCAGGTCCTTTTTCTCTCTTAAACCACTTACCACCTTCTATTACTCTTGCCTAGATCAAGGGATAGCAAACTATGACCCATGGGCAAAGTCTGGCCCACCGTCCACTTTTTGTAAATAAAGTTTTATTGGAACGCAGCCACGCCCATGCGTTCACAGACGGTCCCGCCTGCCTTCATTCTTCGAGGGCGGAGTTGAGCCGTCATGACAGGGGCCTATGGCCTGTGAAGCCTGAAATATTTATTATCTGGCCTTTTAGTGAAAATGTTTGCCAATCCCTTCTCTAGAGTGTTTATTGTGTTAATTAAAACATGTATTATTTATTATCTGCCTTCCCCCTCTAGAAGGTTAAGTCCACAAGGCCGGGGCCGCTGTTTTGTTTACGGCTATATTTCAATCCCTTAGTGCCCAGGAGGTACGAGGTGCTCGGTAAATATTTACTGAATAGATGAATGAACAACCATCAACGTTCCTATCACCCAACAGGGGAGGTGATGTTACCACCCCATTTTGTATGTGAAGAAGAGAGGCTCTGAAGGGGCCAGCAGCACTGAGCAGGGTTTCATAGCTGGTCTGTGATGGTACCAGGATTTGAACCCGGATTGGAATCTCTGAAAATGGTTTTCACAACTCCGTTGGCGACAGTCAGTTATTCACCACCTCATTTCCCCCAACCTCAGAGACTGTCTATGCTCTTTAAGCCGGCGGTGCAGCTTTGGACACTGAATCCCTTCTGCCTGTACCGTCTCATCTGACCATCCTCTCTCACCCTGCCTTCCTCACATGGCTGCTAAGAGGGCCGAATGAGGGAACGGCTGCAGCTTTATTTTACATACCCATGTACTTACTCATCTTTATGTTTAAACGCTAACTTCTTTAACGGTCCTGTCAACCTTCAGAAGTGGGGACCTCTGTCACCGCCATCTTACAGACAGAACACTGAGGCAGAGAAAGTAACACGGCTGGTCCAAGTTCATACAGCTGGCAAGGGGTGGGTCCAGGATTCAAGCCCAGGTCCTCGGTTCCTGACAACTAGGTGATTCTGCCTCTTCTAGAAACAAAGTGTCCTGAAGTCTGCATTCCAGTGAAACCCTTCTAAGGACCCAGGGAGTTGCTCTGCATTTGAGACAATCTGGTGACCCTCACTCAGAAGGGAGGCCCCACCAGCCGTCAGCGGGGAACAGCCCAGCCCAGCAGAGCCGAGGCCACCCCTCCTCCCGGCCCCCCCACAGCCAGCCCGTCCACAGGCCCACCCAAGCTGGCCAGGCAGACAAGAGGGAGCCTCAGAAAGTCCCCAGGCCTAGAGGGAGAAGGAAGCCCTGGTCACCTTCCCCCACCCCCGAGTCAGCCCGCTGACTGGAATCTCTGAAAACGGTCTTCACAACCAAGTTAGAGGCAATCAGTTATTCATGACCTCGCTTCCCACAAACTCACAGACTGTCACTGTTAGCAAGAGAATTTCTGGACTCTGCCCAAAAGCCCTGCTCTCGGCTGTCGGGCAGCCCACCTTCCCCAAAGGCCTCCAAAGCCCACCAACCCCTACCCACCTTGACACTGGGAAGGCCCCTGGGTGCCCGCAGCCCAGGAGGGGCCCAACAGCCATGGGCTGCTCCCAGCCTGCGTGACTCACTCCAGGCTTTGGGAGCAGAACGTCTGACCTCAGTTTAATCCAACTGGAAAATAGGGCTCAGGAATTCCAGACCCTCTGCCAGGCTCTGGGATGAATCCCACGTTACTTTATAAAATGCTTCAGGCTCTGAAAACACTGCGTTCTGCAGAACGCAGGACTTGTGAGGGGCTCCCAGACACACTGCCACCCTCCCAAGCTCACAGTCGGGAACTTTAGGTACCTGGCAGGAGCTTATGAGCCATTAAGACCACCATCAGCACTTTTCCTCTGAAAAACTTGAGGCTGTCTTCAGGAACAAGTTCCCACATCCTGGGGAGAAAGAGAGATGCTTACCCGACACCCTTGGGAAAGACTTTCAGGTTCTGGGACCAGACCCGCTAGCCCTGCCACTTAAACAAGCATGACCTTCCATGCAAGCCACTTCTGCTCTCTCTGAGCCTCAGTTTCCACATCTGTAAAACGGGAGAGCAATGGTACTTACTCCCTAGGGCTGTGGCTAGGCTTCAATAAAACGGCACATGTGAAGAGACTCAATACCTCGCTTGGTACCTCCTAGACACTGTCGCCTCTTTAACTAATTCTAAGACCCTATTGCTTCAGACGCTTCACTGATTTGATAACCCTTTCAGGGCAATGGGCTGTGTTCAGAAACATAAAGGAAATATGCACGTCAATTGTAAAGTGCATCCCAGATGTTAGAAATGCTATTTATTAAATACAAAAATACGCATCTTAAAATGAGGTCAATTATTATCATCAGCATAATCAGCGTATTAACTGTCGGTGAGAAAGCAAGACAGTGAGGATATGGGACTCACTCAAGGCCACAGGGCCATGCACAGTTGAGGCGGGAACAGGCCCCGGTCCCCACATCCCTCTGGGGGGAGGACAGACGGGAAGAGCACACTCAGCCAGACAGCCCCCTTCCAATTCCTCCTCCTCCTCCTCTTCCTACAAAGATGAACAGTAACAGAACAGCTCCTCTGAGCCCACGAGCCCTTCCTCCTGTCCCGAGGATGCGGCCACGTTTGTGCCTCTCCTCCGAGCTCTCCTGCTGCATCTGCATTGGACCAGCTGAGCATGGCGACGGAGGGTGGGCCGTGTCCGCACCCCCATCCCGGGGGAAGACTTCGACCGCAGCGGCCAGCCTCTCACCGGCCCCATCCGTGGGCCTGGCGAACGGGAGACCCTGAAGAAGGCGGAAGCAGGCAGGAGGGAAGGGGCGGGGCCAGAGCTGGGAGAGGCGACCTCCTTGGGTCCACCTCGGCCCAGCCAATTCTCAGCCACATGAGGAGAGCTCAGCATTAGGTGACACAGTGGTTAGGAGCATGGGCTCCGCGCCAGGCTGCCTGGGCTGGAATACAGATCCCCCTCTCACCAGCTATGCAATCTTGGGGGAGTCACTTTCCTTCTCTGTACCCCACTTCCTCAGTCCAGACAACAGTGACTTCCACAATGCTCACATCCCAGGGTGCTGGAAGCATTAGACGTAAAATGCCTGGCACGTGCTCAGTGCTTAAGAAATGGCCCCTGCTACTATTCATTATTATCATCATTTAATTATTATATAGCTTCACACAGCCCTTCACCCACATGCCTCTTCCTCGGGTACGGAAGAGAACACAGAGAACCCTAAGGTGCTGTCAGGATGCCTGGGGAACTGACGAGAAATCGTGGGACAACACACGATTCAAGTTCAAGAGAAATCTTTGGCCTGTGGATGTTAAAATGTCACTTTAACGCAGGGCCGTACAGCTGTTGCATTCAGAGCATTTCATCATCTGATCTTTCATGCAATTTCTGAAGGGAATAAAAACCCACTCCCTGAGCAACTACTATGTGCCACTCCCTGTTCTAGCACTGGGGATGCCCTGATGGAGTCAGTGGGCCAGAGCCCGGCTGTGACACTGGGGGGGCTGCCAATAAGGTCTTAAGATCCTGGGGTTGATCATCAAGCAGAAGGGGGTGGACCTGGGTGGGGAGGGTGGACCTGGGCAGGGGGTGAGGGGGGATGAGGGACGTCAGATAAGGCCCTTTTGTGCACACGGCCACATCAGACCAGCCACCTGCACAAACGGAGCAGGTGGGTAAGGCTCTCTGAACTTCCTCTGCTGGGGGCGGAGCACAGGAAACCACAAGAGACCTAAAATCAGAGATCATAAGGGACCTGAAAATCTTAGTCCAGTTTAAAGATGGGGAGACAGAGCCCCTGAGAGGGCCACACCAAGGGAGATGCAGACCAAGGACTGGTCCCGAGGTATCTGACTGCAGGAAGCCTCTGTGAGGTGCGGAAGCAATCCCGGCACGGCACAGCCTCACCGCCGCCAGACACTGCTGCCAGGCCCTGGCCAGCGGGTTCCAGCTCTGCCATTTCTCTGGGTGGGTGTTACCAGGCCGGGGTTGCTGCAGGACGCCAGTACCAAACAAACACCCGAGGACAGGGACTCAGGACAGGTGAGTTCTGATATGCAGATGAAGGGAGAGAAAAGTTCAGAGTTGGGGACATGGCTCTGGAGGGGCCGGCGGGGATCTGAGAAGCCCCCACAAAGGGAGGAGTGTTTCCTGTTGGGGACAGGGTGGAGACAAAGGCGCAGAAGCTCTGGAAAGACCATCGGAGACAGAACGGTTCTGTACCAGCAAGAGTAAACTGTCTTCATCAGTTCAAGGTCCACCTCCAAATCACATCATGTCTAAACCAGCCAAGGTTTTCAGGTTTTAGGTGGAGGGGGTCGATGAATACGCTCCCAGGGCTGCAGGGAACCTTAAGTAAGACAAGCCTCTCTACAGCAACACCGAGCCCCTGCAGGCCCGGCTCTGGTCTCTCCCTCCCGAGCCCGAGCTCACGAAGGTCACACTCTGTCCCCCTCTTCTTCCAATTCATGCTTCACCACCTTCTATTCGGTTCACGTTAAGTGTCACCTTGTGGGAAAAGCCTGCCCTGACGAGCCCTCCCCCACCAGGACGTGAGCTACGGGCAGGCGGGGCCCCTGTTTTGTTCACTGCTCCCAGCACCGTGCCCGGCACACAGCAGGCCCTCGGTAATACCTGCTGAATGAATGAATAAGTGTCTGTGCCTGTCCTGGGAAAACCCAGACAGCAGCACAGGCATGTCAGCCTCCTGGTATACAATACACAGTGGACCATCAGTGGATGCTGCCGGCAGTACCTCAGAACTGATCCGCAGCCCACAAGGTTGGCTTCCCATTTCTGCCGGAGAGCAGCCCTGTGCTTAACAAAACAGCCAGTCTCCTTCGCCTGGCGCCCCAGGGTCTACGCGCCAGTCCCCACCCAAACCCAACAGGTAACTCCAGGACAAGGAGAAGGCTGGCCTCACAAGACCCAGGAAGGCATCAGACTTGGGGCAAAGCTCTCCGGGAACCTGCAGGAGTGTCGATGTGTTCTATAAAACAACAAGGTGCCCCGCCAGCCTTATTATTCTTCAAGGCAAGAGGAAGTGGCATAACGTCTGCTCTGCCCTGATGCGGGCAAGGCTGAGCGCTAGCTTCCCCTAACCCACCCCGCCCAAATAACGTGAACCTTCAGGGACTCCTCCTGCTCCCCGCTGCTTCCTTGACTCAGGAGCCACAACAGAAGCACTGAGCAAACGCTGGGGGTTAGGAACGCACGGCGCAGTCACGGTCTGGCCTCTCACCCTAGGAGGAACTAGATCAACACTGCATGCTGTTGAGTCATCGGAGGATCCTGGAGAACAACTGCTACCGGGTTTGTGTCCTGTTCAATGAATTTCTGCTTTTATTTTTATTTATGCCCCCTTCCTACATTCTTTCAGGTTGTCCTCCACGATTTTTTTAAAAACAAAAATTGGGGTCTTACTGTAATCATTTTCTTCTTTTGTGTTTAACGTCCAAAGCTCATGTGCGTCTAAAATAGGCTATTAATTTTCCTCTGGGCACAGTTCTAGCCTCATCCCCTGGGTTTTGATATGAGGGATTCTCATTTCCATTAATCACCCTATAATCTGAAGTTTCAAGTTTCATTTTTCCTTTGATTTATGAGTTATTCAGAAGAGTTCTGTTGGTTTGTTTAAATTTCCTAAGTGATAGCCTTTTTAGAGGCTAATTTTTAATGTATCTCTTGTTTTATGAATGAGGCCTGAAAGTTTTCTACTTTTGAAATCTGTTAGGTTTCTTTTGAGACAAATTAACTGTCAATTTTAATTAGGGTACCTTAGAACATTTAGAAAATAGTCTTAAAAAAAAGAGGCCAACTCTTAGAATAAACACACACAGACACACACCCCTTGGAAAAGAGTTTCATACAATGCTTACCAAAAAGTTTTATCTTTCAAAAGTAAATATCCAAACAAAGAAAGTAAACAAACTATTAAGGGGCAGGGGAGACTATCAGAATCTAAGGATCAAATTCCTCTGATCTAGAAATTCCCCACCCAGGAATCATACCCACAAAGGCACTGCTCAGCAGCCCCATTTTAAAGACTAAAACTGAGGCTGCCCAAGACTGAGTTAGATATACCTGTGCAAGTTAGCTGCGACTGGGTTTCAATTTCGCTAACCCCTTCACCACCAAATCCAACTATCCTCCAAAAGAAATACTAAAACAGCCACCAAGCGTCTCCTCGTGTTAATTACACAAGGCACGATCAGAAGGCAAGATCCAAACCAACAGGACTTTACCCCCGGTAAAGTGCGCTGGCTAGAAGAAGGCAGCTGACACGACTCTTTGACAAGCCCCGGAAAGAATATTAAGCCATTTGTCAGCCAGTGTCAAGCAAACCTGAAAGACAGGTGGATCCCAAGGAATCCTGGCGGTCTTCTCCCAACCCTGTCAGTGCCTCTGCCTGCAAAAGTGGGGCAGCAAATGGAAAAGGACCAGCGTTGCGGGAACCGACGCAGGACCCACGCTGCTAAACAACACGGAACGCACACAAAGGCAGCACCGCAGGGGGAACCTCTGAGCTCCACAGCTGTGGCCACGGGCAATGTCTGCAGTCCCCGAAGGGACATTTCAGTACACTGTTTCAATGCAAAATGACACATGCTACTGTAGGCGAGAGATCTTACCGGGGAGGTAACGCTGTATTCATCTGCTTCCCAGTAAGAAAACCAGAACAGCCAGAGATAAACAGAAGTCAATCAAAGCAGAAAGTGACATCGGAAAAACTCTCCTAATTCTGCCAGACCTGTTTTGCTGCATGAAGATAAGAGGCCTTTGGACAATATGGCTTTGGTAAAAGAAATTAAATGATGGCACCATTCCCGCAAGCAACTAAAGCCGTTAACACCAGGCATGTCCCCCAACAACCTTGTAGGTGCCAGGATGGAAGAACAGTAACCCATTAACGAACTGTGGTTCTAAGGATGCTCTATTTTGCAAGACTAATTACTTTTTGTGAAAGTAAGCCTTGTTCCAGAGTTTCAGCACATGAAAATATCACCCAGCTTTACTCCCTAGAAGGAAAAGTCAGTCTTCCAAATTAAAATACACCTGTCAGAGCAACCTACTTTAAAATATAGGCCGGTTATTAAATCAATTCCTCTCCTACATATATACCCAACTGAAATGTTTACCAAACAGTTGTTTATCAAAATGCAAGAATGTTCACAGCAGCGCTGTGTGTCACGGCCCCAAACTGGGCACTTTCCAGTACACAGAATGGATACGTAAACTGCGGTGCCTTCCACAATGAAATGTAAATGGACAATTTAAAAATACGTGAAACCATATGGCTCTAGAGCCAGCAAACTTTTTTGTAAAGGGCCAGAGAGTACATCTTTCAGGCTTGGTGGGCCGCACGCTCTGTGCTGAGTCTACTCAGCTCTGCAGTTAGAGCGCAAACGCGGCCACAGTCGGTCTGTGGACAAACGGATGCGGCCAGGTTCCAATAAAGCTTTATTGCCACACACGAACATGCAAATTTCACATGCTTTTCTCACGTCACAAAATATCCTTCTTGTGATTTTTTTTCCCCCAATCATTTATTTCAAAATGTGAAATCTATTCTTAGCTCACATGCTATATAGAAACAGACAACGGGGCCGGATTTGGCCCGTGGGCTGTGGTTTGCCACTGATGCAATCTCATATAATCTAATCGCCCCTGGTGTTAAGGAAAACAAAGTGCATGCCCAGGAGTACGGACTACGTCATCTCATTTCTAAAAAGAGGCAAAGGTAATCTATGGGGTCAGAAGTCAGGACAAAGGTCACCCATGGAGATGGAGAGATTAGGAATGGGAATAAAGAAGATTCCTGGGGAGGAGGGAGCCGTGACACTCTGGGCTCTGGATTGGAGTCCTGGTTCCCCGAGCGTGGCCACGTGGCTGAGCTGTACATTTATGATTTCTGCACTGTTCTGCATGCATGTTCTTCTTCAAGCAGAATTTAGCAAATTGTTAACATCCAGGCAGAGCCATTCAACCAAGTTTCAAAAACAGAAGTGTAAAGAGAACACAGCCATCCAATTAAATTAGCTAGGAACCCATCACCGCGGCCAGGTACCACCCAACGCTAGAGTATTTAAAAATATGGAATACTTAAGGGCAGACGTAAATCGCTTTTCCTCCCGCAGTTCTTGCATTTCCTTCCAGGGCGTTTCACGGATTCAGGGATGAGGCTCATCCCAGAGACCCAATCAAGTTGTTTTTTCCTTGGTGTTTGTCTGTGGGAAGCAACGGTGTCCGTCTGGTCACCAGCTCCTCCTCGCGTGGAGATCTGCCATCAATATTGTGACCATAAATAGCACCTGGCAGAACACGTGGCCTTCAACCTGCAACAGACCCGGTGCTTGACCCACGTGGAGGAGGGAGGCCAGGCTTGGCTTCCGTTTGACTCCGAGAACATGCAGTTCATTTTCCCTCCGTCAGCAGCTGAGTCTCACCGAAATCTGGGCTTGCAATTACTGCTGTGATGATTATTTTAATACCAATCAGCAACGTATCAAAATATTACCCTGTGGATGCTACCTAGCCTCTGCAAGACTACAGATGGAGGGTAGAGGCTGCCACCCCTGTGTGCCAGGATGGTGCAGTGGGAACCTTGGTGAGGGTCCTTCCACCACCGCCAGACCACCAGCTTCAACAGTGCCCACGTCCACAGTCATTTCCATGCCCACCCTCTCCTTAGAGACAGTGAGTCATGGTGTGCGTTTTACCTGACAGTTTGACGTTGGGTGACCCACTCACTGTGGGGCCTCAGTGGTTCCATCCGTGTAATGGGCAAACAGCGCCACCCTTCTGCAGAGCCATGCTGAAGATTTCCTCACCAGTGTCGCTTTGTTAAAACATTGTGTGCAGCACCAGCACGTGATCTGATACAAAGGCTCCTCAGCCACACAGCCTGAAGTCCAAATTCCAAGTCTACTGTCTGTGACTCGGGGCAATTCCCTACTCCCTCTATGCCCCAGGTTCGTCATCTGTGAACGGGAATAACACCACAAGGTTGTTGAAATGATGAAATGACATAATCCAGGAGATGTTGCTTAGCACTGTCCCGTCACAGAGCATTTAACAGATAAGAGCAATTATCATTATTATTATTATTATTATTTCGAGAGTTGTACACTCAAATCCTAACCGTGGTCTTGCAGGAAACACAAATAAGCAAAGCGACTGGTGGGCTCCATGGCAAACTGGAAAGAGAGGTCCCCTGTAGGGGGGCAACCACATCTCCCCTGCCCCAAATTATTACCTTTTTGGAAATAAAGGCCAGAATTCCCACATTTTTAATAGGAACTCCAAATGAGATTTTTCTTTGAAATCACTGATTTTCAAATGTTGGCCGGCAATTTTATTTTTTTAATTAAAAAATAAAGCCAAGGAGAAGAAAAAAGAAAGCTCTATGCAGCCATTATACCACCTGCAACCCAGATCCGACCCACAGAGAGCCCGGTTCCCTCGTCCGGTACTTTCTAGCGTCCACTTTTGTTGCAGGTATGTACCATCTGCTCACTCCAATAAACAGTTCGTGCGCGCCACGTGGTTTTTTTTTTTAACCCCAAAAGAAGGCCAAACAGCCGTCAGCCTCTCTGATCTAAGAGGAGTTGGTAATCAGTTCACGCCCATTTGTAAACAGACCAGTTTTTCTCTTAAGAGCCTCCCTGAGGTCATCTCCACCCTGTTCTCTGTCATCACCTCATCTTCTAAACAAGAGAGAGTCAGATGGAACAATTCAAAAACTATTCCTCAGTAGGACTACAAGAAAAGGCAGGTAATGAGGGCATTTTACACCAGGAATGGAATCTTCTGGTGACAAGCAAAAGGGGTTCTCTGTTTGTGTCTTTTATAACAGCTGCCCCTTCTGAGCTGAGGAGAAAGAGAGAAAGAGAGACAATGAATAGGCTTTTATTTCAAAGAGACCATCTGCAAAGCGTGGTCCTACATTAAAAAATAAACAGAAAACAGCCCCTAGTCTGGGAAGGAAAAAAAGATTTCCCATTACATCTCTAATTCATAAAGCACCATTTCACAAGGAAAGAAGAGAAAAAGAGAGAACAACTTTTCTCCGTCTCCAAAAAAGGATGCTGAATGAGGTAACCACTGTGTTCCTTGATCCTTCTAATCTGGTTTTAATACTATCCTTAAATAATGTATACATTAGCTCTCCATTACCAGCAACATTTGTTTATTTTATTAACGTGAGTCTGGTTGAGCGCAAAGACTTTGTGAAATTACCATGCCGTCCTTGGGCTCTGTTTTTATTGCTTCCCCTCTTGCTCATTATAAAATGATTAGTTGTCTCCACTGCCCTTTTTGAATTGCTGTTCCAGTTGTGCCGCAGTTCTGTTACCCTGGTTCTGAATAGAGACTCTTGGTTCAGGGTTAAGTTAATGGAGTCATTACGGGCCCATGTGGGGACCCATTCATCGTGGCTAATTCCTGTGCAACGCACAGGGGACTCAACTACAAAGAGACAATGTGGACCAGAAGCTCGGTGTGAATCCGAGAGGTGCACACGAAGGGTCCAGACCCACGTCCAGAAGACGGACTTGGGGGGGCCCATAATTGTAGGAGGAACGCAGACAGCAGCCCAGAACATCAGAGAAGGCCCACGACAGGGCCAAACACACCCAGAGCACAGTTCCTCCTCGGGTCTAACTTAAATCCTTCCCACATGACCTTCAGAACAAAACAACCACCCAGCTGTTTACCAGAAGCACAGAGCATCTTCAAATCGGTTAAGCCAACATGTACCAAACCTTGGCCGTTCCACCGCCTCCCTGTCAGTCAGACACCTCATCAAGGTCATGATTAGCATTAGAATTAGAGTTTTAGATACTATGATTTATGCATTTTCACTGTTAACTAGCTTCTTTTACTTAAATGCCACTTTCCTCGCAGGCTGGACTGTAAGAGCCCGGACGTGGTGCTTCTGATTGACTAGCTACATTTACCTATTTCCCTAATATACATTTAAGGACAAACACAGCTGTCACAAGTTTCAAAAAAACGTTCCACCCAAGAAGCAGGGAACGGGTGCGTCTGGGAGGTCAGAGGTGCCCTGCTCCTTGGTCTGGGTGTGGATTATTTAGGTGTGTTCAGTTCATGAAAGTTCATCAAGCTGTACATTTAGAATAACATGCACAGTTGCATATATATATTTTGGTTAAAAAAACACCAAATAACAATATAGGCAAAAGTTAAATAAATAAATTTTGTACAGGTATGAATAGAAATTCTTTACTAAAAGCTGCTATGAAAGAGACTGCCCACATAGCACCTGCAATCATCGATGTACCAGAGTCCGTGTGCGTTCCACACTTGGGATTCCGGGGGTTAGTCTGGGGTTCTTCTGGCAAAAGACGTCCCTCCAAAATAAGCCCCCAATCAAAAATAAATAAAATTAATCCACCTCTTCAAAAATAAACCCTCATCCATAGCCTCTTATCTTCTCTCAGCATGCCAACCGTAGGTCACCGCATTTGTAACAATTTGGTATTTTTAAAAATTTTTGCCTGTTTGGGGGTCATCCTGCTTCCAGACCATAAACCCCCGAGGGCAGGACACAGCTGTCTCCCCCTCCTCAATACTCTGCAGTGCCTGGTACACAGCAGGCGCTCAAACAATCCCTGTTGAATTTCACTCATTCATTCTCTCCTCGTCCCCCGGGGATTACGAGGCAACGGGAGGGGAGCACCGCCAACTGGTGTGACTGCGCCCACATTCCTCTGCGCCAAGATGGGAGCCCCATCTCATATTCACGCGGGGTTTCTCAGCCCCAAAGTGCTTTCTCATCTGTTCATCAGATGACATCCTCACCACTCAGGGAGCACGTGGGCTTATGAGAAACACCTGGCAGAAATGTGAAAAAGGCACAAAGAGATGAAAGTCAGGCTTCATTCCTGACCGAGGCAGGACCTGAGCCATGATGCTCTAGAATGTTCCACGCTTCCACCCCCCACCCCTACACCCTGCCAGCTTACAACATCCCAAACACATGTTACCGGGGGCAAGGTGGTGAGGAGCACAGAAAAGGGAAGGCAGATGATTCAAAACAGCACATCACCACACCCCCAACAGAGGGCACACCAGCTGACCGAAGTGCAGAATGCAAGATTCTATTTTTGTTGAGGACACCGCCTGCGCCGTAGCCCAACGCCTACAAGGATCTGCACATTCTGGGTTTACACCAACCAGCGGCAGGGAGGGAGGAAGGAAACCTCCATCGCGCCTGGGGAAGGCACAAGCGGTCAAGGTGGAGCCGTGCTGTGAGCGACCCACACAGGGAGCCCTGTCAAGTGACCACAGACACTTATTTCCAGCTCGTCACGGTGAACATGTAGCTCTTGCATGCAGACACTGCACACTTAACAGCCCAAACGACCCAGACACATGTCACAGATGAAGAGCTCTTGGCGGACTCTCGGGAACCTGAGGGGTCAGTGGGCAGTGGGAAAGAGAGTGGCCCCGTGCTGCCAGATCTTGGGACTTTTTACAGGCTTTTCGAACATCCATGTTGTCATCTATCCTAATTCTTCCAACGTGGTGCCTTTTGATCTTTACAAACTGTGTGGGCCAAACAAAACCTACCCACACGCCATGAACGCGAGGGCGTGTCTTGCAAACATCCCTCGTGGTGAGACTGCATCAGGAAGGAAGAGGGGAAAGCAGCGAGCTCGAGCCCGGGCGGCGCCTCATTGCCAAAGCCTTCCAGGTAGGAAGGTCCCCACGTCGCAGGGGAGGGAACAGAGGCCCGCGGAGGTGAAGGAACATGTCCAGGTCACAGAGAGATGAACGGCAGGGCACTGCTCCCCCAAACCAAGCTACGTGACGTGCCTCCCCGGCCCCACAGCCTCCGACCACCTGCTCCCCTCGCAAGCCTAGTCTCCGGGCTCCTTATTCAGCTAGAAGACGATGAGCTTGAATCCCATGGATGGAATGGTCCACGTCCCAGTCCAACAGTTTTGGGGGTGGTGAGAGGCTTGAGGGCTTCCAGGACCCTGAATCGCACTATTCTCGGCCCCCACCTGTGAGGCGGAGAGAAAGAGCACCTTTCTCTTGCATCCAAGAAGCCACTGTGGGGCGAACTGGGCTAGGACGGGAGAGCAACCTCTCTGTTGACGGGCTGGTCCTCCCTGAGGGCAGGGGCACATCCGTCCTGTTCACAAGGGCAGCCCCAGTGCTGGGCACAGCTGGAGTGGAGGGTGGAGGATGGACGGGTGAGTGGGTGGACATACGGACAGACAGATGGATGCAAGGACAGGAGGCCGGGAGAAAGGGCGGGGGGTGAGCGGCACGGGACTTGCCGATTCTGAACTGGGCAGAGACCGGGACACGGCACCTGGAGTCACCACCAGCCTTCAACTCCCAGTCGGCTGCCTCTTAGCTCTTTACCTTCCATCCAGCCTCCTGCCTCGTTTTCATTATCTGTAACCAGTAAAACAGAGATGAGACTTAAGAGCCCTTAACTTGCAGGATGTTGTAAGGATTCAGTGAGATCATGGCCTTCCAGCACTTCCACGGGGTTCAGAGCAAGGTAAGCCTCCGATAAAGAGAAGTCCTCCTCGTCTCCCGCGTCACCATCAGAACCACAGTTAACAGTGTCTGGACCCCTCGGGGAGGGGACGTTTGCATCCATTTCTCCGCCCCATTAGCTCAACTGCTACGGGCTTATTCCATGTGACTCGTGGCCAAGGATTACAGCAACGCATCCCCTGGGAGGAGAGACGCTTGTCACCAGTATCCACAGACACATTAGCCTAGATTAGATGCCTGGATAAGCCAGCAGTCACCTGGCTGGGACAAACCAGGCTGGAGACAGAACAAATCCATTCTGCTGGCCTCAGAGGGCCCTGAAAGGGGAGATCTTCCCCTTCCCCTCAAAGGCTCAAGAATGCTCTTAGGATCCCACCGCGTACCCATCCAGCCAGGTGTCTGGGCTCCCAGGCCCGGATACTAATAATGCCAGTCTCCCTGCTCACTGCAGCGCGGACAGCCCCGTCGCTGCCACCTTCTTTGTAAAGGCTCCGGCTTTGAGTGGGGGAGGGGGCACCCCTAACCACAGGAATCAGAAGGGCACAACTTGTTGAGTATCTGCAGGCAAATGGGCAGTTTCTGTTGCAGGCAGAAGGAAGGAAGTACCCACAAGACAATCAGCCGGTGTGTTCGTAGAGATACCTCCCTGCTTCACCCAGGCTCTTAGGGGCAAGTCATGGGCTCCCCCAGAGAGAACAGCAGAGCTGCAGGAGGCCTGCCGATGGCCAAGGAAGCTGGCATAGCACCTCCCCCCGCCCCCCCGCCGCCGGCTAGAGGGAGCCGAACTCCAAACGCCTTTCTCTGCCAACTCAGCAGTTCAAGTTCAATTATTCCCTAGTATGCACGATGCGTTTTTCACTAAAGGGTGATATCTTCTTTTCCTGGCCCATAAAATCCTGTCCTTGGGGCTGGACATCGTGACCAAGTCAATTACCTATGCGCCTCCTGAAATGAGTTCTGTGGTTCCCAGGTTGGGGACCCTCACAAGACGCTTACAAGAGGGAGACTGTGAAACAGAACCATTGAGAGCACAGGCTGCCTGGGTTCAAACCTCAGCTCTGCCATTTACACTGTGAATCTTGGGAAAGCTGCTTAAGCGCCCTCTGCCTCAGTTTCCCCATTGGAGCATGAGGTTTAAGTGAGCTAATAATTGTAAGACACCCTCAACAGGGCCTGGTTATATTAAACCCCATGACTGTTGGCTGTTGAAACATCAGAGTACAATCCTTGAAGGAATAAGTGAGTTAACGCACAAGAAGGACTAAACAGCGCCTGGCAAGTCAAAACTGCTACACGGGCATTAGGAGGGTTATTATGATTGCCCTTCTCTGTGTCTCATTATATACGGGTCTGAGTCAAGGAAAACTGCATACCTGCTCCTTTTCAAGGCTTGGCACATTTTTGGGAATCTGCAGCAAGACATGAGGAAAAAATGGTATGAAGATTTTCAGGAATGATCTGGCTGCGACATTAAGGGTTTTTCACAGAACGGCCCAGACAAGGCAGTCTGAAATCTGGACGTTGTCAACAGTTATGGGGCAGTCCTGGACCCCAGCTCTGCTGCTCCCCAGCACTGTGATCTTAGTGAGCAATCTGCTTCCTCGCTCTTGAGCCTCAGTGTCCTCATTTGTGAAATGGGGACAGCAACGGTTCTATCTCATCAGAGTTGAGAAAATTCATTGAGCCACTGAGGTAAAATTTGCAAAGCCCTCATTATCCCTACCACATAACTGGTATTCATAAGACCAGCAATTCCTAGCCAGGTATCCTCTGTCTCAATTTTGTACGTAACCCCTTCTTCCATCTCAAATTATTGTTTTTTGTGTGTGAGCAATTAATAACATCATATCTGCAAAATGCCTACAGGATGCCTGGCATACAGCTGGCACTCAATAAATGTTACTGCTCCTCCCTGTTACATTCCATCCTGCTCCAAGGCTGACACACGCAAGAGTTGGATGCATTCTATTGCCTTGGATTGCACTCAAACCCTACTTGGCTTGGGAAAACGAATAATTGCGAAAATTTGCTTATTTTCAAACATACTGAGAGTTTCTTTTTAAGAACAACAGCTCACATCTGAGCACTTATTATCTGCCAGGCGCCAACTGGCTCACACATATTATTACAGCTCATCCTCACGCAATGCTGCGAGGTGGCCCTGATTTCCAGAGGAACAAAATGAGAACGACTTGTCCAAGATCTCGGAGCCAGAAGAGAGCAGAGCCGGCATCTGACCCCGGCTCGGGCGGACCTGAGGATATCTAACTGTGGCCTCTCTCGCTTGTGCTGGGACCTGGCACAAGCTCCCTGTGACTTTTCTCCTGTTCCCACACCCCCTCCTTTGAACTTGGGTTTTGCTGAGGTTGGGTTTGAATTTTATTTATTTTTTAAATTTTCCCCAAAGTATTTTCTCTTGGTTCTAGTAGACAGGGACTAGGGGCCATAGAAACAGGAGACACAAAGGGAAAAAAGGGGAGAGTTACCCTAAGTGGCAAGTCTTGGGGCAGCAGTAACCAGAAGCTAGAGACCAGGTCAGCCCTTACCCCGTGCGGGCCAGTCATGTCCACAGCCTGCATTATCATCTTTCTGCATGGAGATTTATGGCCCCACGGGTCATAAATAGCTCTGGGTGAGAGGAAGACCTTTACTATAGAGATCTTCTTAAGGATATTTTATTTTCTGGAGAAATACACACACACACACAACAATGTCAGATATCTGCTCTAACTCAACATAATTTCCTTTTCTATTAAGACCATGGATCAAAGTTGAGCAATCCTCACCAAACAGGAACTTAGGCCTTGGCTTCCTATTTGCAAAACAGCACTTGTCACTCAACCTTCTGGAAGATTTAAAAAAAAAAAAAACTGATAAACTAGAAAGAATGTCTAAACTGTAAGAAGACTGGAAGGAAAGTGAATATATATGTATTTATATACATGAAATATATCTATGCATATCATCATTTCTACTTTTATTTATCTATTTTATTTAACATTTTCCAGTACACGATCAAGCAGATGGCAACTTGTGCAGTAAGATAAATATTGTTCAGTGATGCATATTTCTGTAGACAAAGTGTAATGCGTTGCTCAAGCAAAATAAAACTCCATTGAGGGTGTGAGAAAAATGAACCATCAATACAATACCCTCCTGTTCCCTCTGGTCTCGAAACATTTGGCTAGAAAGAAAAGCTATGCCTCGGAGGCTGTTAGAACCAGAGGCGATCCGGATACAGTGAACCAATTTTTCAAAGTCACTGCCAATGTCTGAAAAAGTCCTGAGTTATCTGAGTAATGTGAAGTATGAGGAATTTCTGCCGAAAAATCAACATTTCAAAGGGGTCAGACGATACAGAAACCCATTCTACTTTAAGAGTGAGTGTGTGTGTGTGTGTGTGTGTGTGTGTGTGTGTGTGTGTCAGGTCAATAAAAAAGTAGGTTTCTTAAATGAAACATACTGAGTAATAGTTTATCTAAGGGCACAAGCAATAAATGTGAAGACTTCGGAGGATCACTGGAGGCGAAGGGAAAGAAAATAAACATGCGTTGCATTAACACACGGCTCTCTTCTGTTCTCTCCAAAATCTAATCAGAACCTGTCGTGTGATCTTTCTGACACTCTGCTCAATATTTTCCCTCCCTTTAAAAGTGAGCCATCTGTTTCTTACATTCTGAGATGACAAGAAAACCCACAGCTTCCTGGAGACCCAGTGAGGGCCTGAGTGTCACGGCCACAAAACTCAGCTGCAATCCACCCAGTAATTCTGCCATGTAAAGCTCTGCGAGGGAAAGGGGGGCCTGCAAAGCTTTTCTGGGGATGCCCGTCCGGCCAACACCCGCAGGCGCCCTGACTCTGTCTGCTTGAGAAACTGGGTGTTTCTTCTTGGCTTCTTAAAATGCACCCAAAATACAATCAGGTCCTCCCACTGGGGTACAGGTCCCCAAACATCGAAGGTGCAAGCAAAGCAGCTCTGAGAGGGCGGCACAAGGAAGCAGTGAGGTCTGGTGTAAAAACTACTCCAGACACCATGCCTGCCTGACACCCTCCGGGACACACCCACCACCGCCACCAGGGCCGCAGAGTCCCTCTGCGTCCAGAAACCGCCACTGCCCACCCCACCCCCGCCCTCCACCGAGCACAGAGATGAAGCGTCACCTCCCGAGCATGTGCCTCACCAGCTTGTTACGAGAGCCGACCAGAAAATCACAGGGGTCATTTTTATGTCCCACTCCTGAATCTCCCTCCAAAGTATCACGCGCTGGCAGCCTCGGCAGGGGCCACAAACAAACCGCACGTTCCAAGGGCCTCGGGGGCCTGCCAAATGGTCTGGTCCTCTCCCAGCCTGCAACCGAAGCTCAGGCAACACCGGACTTTGGGAACAGCCTGCCCCCTTCTGGTCTCCTTGAGCGCCATGGACAGGCAGGGGCTGGGTGGGCACAGCTAGGGAAGGACAGACCCCCGGGCTTCACCCAGCACCTTAGCGCTGTGATTTCAGGATAGAACAGGGCATGGGGTAGATGTCGGGGAAGGGAAAAGAGGGGAGACAGACAGACAAAATAAAGTTCAAGTCCAGGAGCGACAACAGTGAACAAGAGCATGGTAAACAACCACGAAGAAGGGAGGTGAACCGGGAAAAAAAAACCAAAATATATATATATATTTATATACACACATGGCCATACCGGAAGGTGAAGAAATTGAGATGCTGGGAGGTGTGAGGGGGGCAGTCACTAAACTTGCAGAGTTTCAGGAAAGAGAAGCAATCTGCTCCTGGCACTGACATCTCAAAAGGAATAAAAGAGGAAAACAGCATTGCTCCCAACTACCTTCCCAACTGCAAACCTCTCTGTGGCTGAGCTGGGAGATGAGAGAGCAAGACACAGAACAGGACGCATGAAGACCAAGTGTGGACGGAATACTCAAAATGTCAGGGACCCAGGAAGAAATCAGCCAACCAGGCCTCCTTTTTCTCCACTTATTTCAACAGGTGGGATTTGCGCCGAAAAGGCACCTCCTGGCGCCCCCCACCTGAACCCCAGACGCAAAGGCTACAGTAAGCCCTCTGCCACCCTGTCTACCCTGCGTGCTTCCACACTGGGTTAGCAGTGCACGTCCTGAACCCCTTCCCACCCCACCTCCCTGAAGGGCTCCGAATCCAGAAAGAACTTCTAATTGCATTTCTGCCCGAACATATCGCTACCCACTCCTGGAGTTCAAAGGCAGTACCTGAGAGCACCCTTTGCTATAACTAAGAGGCATTCAGAACGTTCTGGTTCTCCATCAGGAATCTCACTCCACTCTCCTCCCCGCAAAGGAGGGACAGACGTCTCCCTGCTACCCACACAGACCAGCCTGCAACATGAAATGCCATCGCATCACATCTTGGGCTCGCTCAGCTCACAGGCACAAAGAGCTGCGCTCTGGCAAAGAGGGTCGCCTTGACTCCAAAGAAGTTTGGCAGATCAAAGAACATCATGCTGTGTCTGAAGGCAGTCTTCAGTGAGGGCTCCTAAAGTGACAGATGACAGAGACATGCCGAAGATCCTGAAACTAACCACTAGTGTCTAATGTCCCCAAGGACTGGGAGAAGCCCTGTAAGCAAGCAGCATGACGAAGATACAGACAGACACACAGCACGTTGTTATGCCTCGAGACAGACACTCACACCCACAGGGTTCTGAGACCCTGACCCAAAGTTGGGGACGCTGACCTGCCCTGTGTGCTCCCAGCTCAGTGGGAAAGGCAAGGTAGCCCAAAGAAGGTGTGAAAGGCACTCCCTGAGAAGTCGGGGACAGGGTAGGAAGACACCCAGAGGGCCTCAGAAGATCTGCAGAAGGAACAGTTTCAGAGCCTGGACTGTTCACACCCATGGGGTCAAAGTAAATCCACCCGAGAGCCTAAGTCCTGGTGGTGTGATCCGACACCCTGCTGGTGACAAGAATCAGCCACACACAGGAGAGAGCCAGACACAACCACCTAGAAGGGGCCATGCCCTGACAGTGGAGAGCAGGGCGAGGAAAGTCAGAGAGGGCACGAGCAGAGGGCAAGGCTGGACATGGAAAGGGTAGAGACGGGCGTCTCAGACATCCAGGGACGGAAGACAGGAGACTCAAAGTAAGACCAGGCACCCAAGACTGAGTCTTGATTCCGGCGCACAGCTGAGGACTTGGGACACTGATCCCAGACCCCATCTCAGGCCAGGCAAAGACAATGACAATGAGGCGGCAAGCAGAGAACTGCGTTGTCTGCCCTCAGCTCGGCAAAAACCAAAGAGATGCGGTGAGCATCACACCCCTGAGCAGCGGCTGAAGATCCACGCACTCAGGCAGGGAGCGAGACACCAACACCCACATGCATCGAGCAAGTCGGGGTGCCCAGCGAGAGTGAAGAAGAACAGGAACCCAGCCAGGCTCCGGTCACCCCCAAAGCGCCTCCTCCGGAGATAACTTCCCCAGACCCCAAGGGGGCAGTCCTCAGACTCGGGATGGGCCAACCCTCGGCCCCTGATCCTGGGCAGGGACCTCACCCCAGATTACAGGGGAAAGAGATGTGGAGCCAGTAGGCTTGCGGAGTCCCAGTCTGATGAGCCGGGTTCAAGGGCTGGGGGGCGTGGGGTCTGGGCCGCCTGCCTCCCTCCCTTCTTCCCTCCGGGACGCGAGCCGAAAGGGTATCTTACCAGCGCCCGCGCGGCCAGTGCCCCTCGGCTGGCCGGCTGCTGCTCACGGGGTGCTCCGGGGCCGCCTGCCCGCGCCCGCGCCGGGGGCCCCCGTCCTCCGCCGCCGCCGCCGCCGCGGCCGCCTCCTCCTCCTCCTCGGGCTGCAGCGGGCTCGGCGGGCAGGTCCCGGCGCTCGCGGCGTGGGGCCGGGGCCGGGGGCGGCTGCTCCGCGCCGCCGGCCGCTGCACCCCCGCGCCGCTCCCCGGCCCCGGAGTCGAGGCTGCTGAAATTCCACACGACCAGCGTCTGCAGCAGAAGCACCGTGAGCGCCGCGAGCAGCGCCGAGTGCGAGCGCCGGGCCAGCCTTCGGGAGCACGGCGCCGCCACCATCTTCGGAGCGCGGCGGGCGAGCGGGGCGCGGGGACCCCGGGCGCTCCGGGCCGCCCCCGCGCTCCCCGCGGCTCCCCCGGCCGCCGCTGCCGCTCGGGCTCCCGCTCGGGCTGCCGCCGCCGCGCCGCCGCCGCCTCGGCTCGCCGCTGCTCCTCCTCCACCGCCGCCGCCGCCGCTGCCGCCGCCTCCACCGCCGCGGCGCGGAGTTTTCAGACGGGCAGGGACCCGGACGTCACCAGGAGGAGGGGAAGGCGGGGAGGCGGGGAGGCGGAGGCCGCGGAGGGGGGCGGCGGCGCGCGCGCTCGGGCGAGGCGCGCGGAGAGGGCGGGGGCCTAGCCCGCGGGGCTCCCCCTCCCCACACTCCCTCCCGCGGCCCGGGGACGCGGGGGATGGGGAAGGGGCTGGGGGGACGCGGGCAGTGGGGAGGGGCGGGGCCTGGGGGCGGAGCGAGGGCGCAGAAAGGAGGGAGAGGAAGGGGGTGGGGGCCCACAGAGCCGACCGCCACCCGCCAGGACCCGAGGTGGAGCGGGGTGGGGGGAAGGGGGACAGTTCCCGCGGCAGAGAAGACGAGGTGAGGGCAGAAAAGCAGGGGTAGCTTTGGGTGAGGGTGTGCCCGCTCATTATCAAGGTGGGGTCGGGAAGCTCTGGGGGTCCTGAGATCCTGCCTTCCATGTGGGAAGCAAGCATGAGGCGGCTGAGTGGAGCGGGCTCCTCGCCCTGGAGTTTGCGGTACTGGTGCCTTGTGTGGATGGGCAGAGACTGCTTGGCAGGTGAAAGACGCGAGAAACGTGTCCTGAGTGTCAGAGCCAGGGAAGGGTCTCACGCAGCGGATCCCTGGATCCCTGGCTTGCAGGGGCGGGGAGCAGGCTACAAATGAGTCTCTGGGAGTGACTCCTGAGTCACACCCCACCCCCTAGTGCCAACGAAGTCCTAAATGCTTCATTGAGTCAGTTCTCTGATCCCTAAGGACGAACAAGCCAAGACTTCCAAACCCAGTTGGCAAGCGAGTGCTTTGTGGGGAAAGGGAGACCCAGCGCAGTTTCTCAACTCTCATAGGCTGCAAGCCCCAAAGTCTGGCCCCAGCCTTCCACCGACTCCTTCTTCTCATCCACCCTGAAGCCTGCCTTCCTGACTGCACAGGGCTCAGCTCCTGGGGGAACTGGGTCTTGCCTGGTAAGGTGGAGTTCTTTCCCATCAGGGCTGGACTGTCCCTGTGACCTTGAGCCAGGAGGACTCCTCCCTGGGCCAGAGCTGCCTCCTCTGTCAAGGGGGGTTAACGCTGAGGATCCCAACGGACTCAAGTTTCCTCGCCAGCCTTCTCTGACTCAGTCTTTCCAGTCTTTCCCTCCCGTGTTCTCTTGCCCAGCAGCCTTGAACACATTGTGAGCGGATGGAAGGAGTGGGTATCCCAGATGGGACTTGGCACTGTCGGAATACAATAGGAGATCAAATCCCCAGCTCGTGAATCAGGGATGTAGGGTGAGTCAGGGTGCATCTTGTCCACTGTGCTTTTAAAACTTTTCCTAATTTTACAGGGGAAAAAAGTGGAATAAAGAGGATCCATTAGAGAATGAGACAGGGAAGAGATTGTTTCACCCACTCAGCCACCGTCTGTGAACATCAAGCTTGTGTCAGACACTGGCTGACATGCAGGGATCCAAAGGTGAGTAAGGCTTAATCTCCCCTTCAGTAAGCTTGGGGTCCAGAGGAGGAGCCAGATGTACATGTCGGTCATAAAGCAGTGAGGTCGGGGTCACTTTGGAGATACGCACAAAGTGCTGTGGGTTCATGAGGGTGCGGTGGAAATCACCACCAAGAAAATGCTTTCTGGACTCACGTAATAAGCCAACTAACTGGCTTCCCTGAACTGGGAGTGTAAAATGCCAGCTGGGGGAATCTAAACTCCAGACAAGACTCAGGCTTTAGAGTACCCACAGCCTGGCTAGGCGTGTGGCCTCCCCCTTGGCCTCAGCCCACCTAACCCAGAGTGAGAAGAGGCAGGCTCCTGTGGCCACACCACAAGCCTTCTGTCCTCTGTTCATCATCTGGGAATATGTTGGTTACAAGTAATAAAACATTTATTCTGCCTTAAAAATTGAGTTTACTAGATCATAACTGAATGTTCCAGAGTAAGGACATCAGGTGAGGTTGGATCCAGCAACTCAGAACTATGACCTAGGACTCCTTTTCTCTCTGTCTCTCCTCTTTGCCTTTCATGAGGTCTGCTTCATCCTGCGGTTCTCTCTTCTTGTCACAGCCTGGCATCAGTTGCTCAGACTAATTGTATCCTTTGTTCATTTCTAGCCCCGAGGAGGGAGGGTCAGTATTTCCCAGCATTCTCCTCAAAGGTCTAGATAGTCTCTCTGACTTCATCGGCTTTAGGTCATAGGTCATAGTGCCTAAACCAAGCACTGTGACCAGGAAGAGAAAATGTGCCGATGAACTTGGCCAAGGTCCAGGACATCACTTCTGGCACTGGGGAGAAACCAGCTTCCCTGCAACCACCTGGATGTTCTGTAGGGATCAGGGTCTTATGGGAAGGTGAGGCTAGAGGCAGGGGAGGCTGCATCTACTCTATGCAGCCACTGTGATGAGTACATGACCTTGGGCAAGCCATTCCCTTCCCAGAACTTCAGTTTCTTTGATGTCAAATGAAGGATTGGATGAGACGGTCCCAAAGATCATGTCATGATCCCAGAACTCTTCCTCAGTGTCTAAGGAGAGCTTTCCAACTGAGCAGAGGCTGCCCTTGGGACTCTTGGCACCCTGGCCCTTTGGCCCGTTTCTGCTTCAAGGGATCTGCTGCATTTTTCCTCTAAGCAGCAGTGATGTTATCTGCTTCCTCCACATGATACGTTTAACCACAGTCCTTTGGGGCCCACACTCTAGTTCAGCTCCCTTGAGGGCCACAGGTTGAAGAAGTGAGGTTAAGGATCCAGGTCCCCAAGTCCCTGGAGAGACAGAGTTGTTTGTTTATCTCAAATCATAAAATGCCATGCAAAAAAGAGCTCCGGGTGGTTATGGATGCCATAAACAGCTTATATGAGGTTTTTAGGATGAAAATCACCTGAGGTAGAGGAGCGAGAGGACAAGACCCTAGGGAGTGTCTTCCTGCCCCAGTGCAGACCAACAGCACCCCCAGCATCTCCGTGGAGCCTGAGGTACAAGACGGAGCCCAGGTACTGCCCGAGACTGGCGGCAGCCGCCCTTAGCAATGGCAGCAAGTTCCTTTAGGATTTTTAAAGCTCATTCCGTCATTCAACACAGATGTATTGGACCCTGTTATGTGCCAAGCGTCATGCTGGGCAAGCAAGATACAGAAGCGAGGAAGATTCCCTAAGGAATT
This sequence comes from Camelus dromedarius, assembly GCF_036321535.1. Classification (NCBI taxonomy): domain Eukaryota; kingdom Metazoa; phylum Chordata; class Mammalia; order Artiodactyla; family Camelidae; genus Camelus; species Camelus dromedarius. The sequence goes on along the minus strand of NC_087459.1, from coordinate 14,144,088 downwards.
TTTCTTTTTAAATACGGTTTCTACTCTTGCATTAACTGAGAGCTGGAGCTCTAAAGAAGTTCCAGCTGATTTGTGGGATTCCCTTCCCTTCCCCACTCCCAAATCTTGTTTCAGCGCCACTTTCCAGTGACGGGAGAGTGAATCAGCCAGTCAGCACTTCTGGGCTCCTGGTTTACCCAGCGCTAAGCTGGGGCTATGGGGGACATCGGGAGGGGAGGAGGGGTCTTCATGCTCAAGGAGTCATCAAGCAGATTCCCAGTTCTGCCACTTTTTAACTGAGACATTCAGCATCACTTGTTTACCTTCTCTACACTTCTATTTTTTCATCTGTAAAAGGTGAGGATAATAATAGAGCTTTTTGCATAGGTTTCTTACAAGGATTAAATAAGAGAACCAGTGTAAAGATTTTTTTTTCCTATAGAGGTTGGCACATACTAAGTGCTTAATAAATGTAAGGTATTACGCATTTGATTAATAACAGTAGGGCAGCGTCTAAAGGTGTCAGAGGGCAAAAAGGGTAGTCAGGGAAGGCAGCCTGGAGGAAGTGGCACTAAACCTAGTCCTGGATTTTGACAGAGGGCTGCCAAGTGCCCTGAGGGCTGGGACCTGGTCTCATTCATCTTGGCTCTCTTGGGCACTTTCTATAGTGCAGGGCACTGAGTCAACTGTGGTCCAGCAATGAACACCAGTCACAGGCGTGCAGCTGGAAATGAGGCTGGTGCGTTCCTCCAGCGGCAAGACAGCTGGTGGGGTGGAGCCCAGTGCTTACAAGTTTGTAGAACCCATCACAGCAACTTTCTGGTTGTATGATTTTAAGCAAGTTGTTTAACATTACGGAACCTCAATATTTTCATCTGTAAAAGGTGCAGGAGACCCTATGTCCTAAGGCTGCTGGGGAGGGGGGTGGGGCTGGGGCAGGAGAGCGGTGTCGTGTGTTTCCCATAAGATGTTGGCCCCGACCAATGGCAGAGCTGAAGAAAGAAATGTCAGCAGGCTGGTCTGTAAGGAAATGCTCTCCCCTTCACTCAAGTCATCCTGACAAAGGCACCAGAGAACTAGGGCTCGAAATGCTTTCTTCTGAATTTAAATAAACTAAGAATAAATTCAGCCAAATACATGGTTATTATTTTTTTAAATCTTAATCATGTGTCTGTTTCTTTTTGACTTATTAGAGCTTGTTTTTAACCCAGACTCTACAAATTGACCCCGACTTCGCTCTTTAAAAAAAAATTTAAAACCTCCCCCTCAGTTTCACTTCTGCATCAAACAGAAATCATAAAGGTGGGTCACCTGTTCCTGAATGTTAGTAAGAGAGTTATGCATGGAACATCATCCCACCCCCGGGAATTCTGATTCCTCCAACAAGCACATGCAGGCACCAGGATTCCTGGGTACTTGGAGGTCAGAAGAGTCAGGATGCTGAAAGCCCCTCCCCCGGGGCCCCTGGAGTACATGAGGCCATGGACACGCATCACCTGTACCTGACCCAACCCCACTTGAGCGAAGGAAACCGCCTGTGTTCAGACCACAGGCTTAGGCAGGCGACACGCCCCGCCAGACTCCCAGCTGTGCTTCTGAAACCTGCGGCTCTTCCAGCAAATCATCCACCCACGTATCAGCAGAGGGAGCTCTAGGTAGCAAATAACTTTCCTCTGACAGCAGACTTTTCCTGTAGAAAAAATTTACTGGTGACAGCAAGGAAAAGTGGGGGTCCTAAGCACAGCTGGCATCCATCCTGTGCAGAAGAAAACCCCACCAATTTGTAAGGGGAGTGCGTGGGTTGGGGGACCTGGGGGGTGCGTAGCTGGCAGAGGAAGAGACACCAGCTGAGAAAAGGATGCATGAAAATCAGACATCACCGTACTGCTTAGGGGATTATCTGACCTTGTTCTGTGCCAGCCCTTTGACCGACCCCGGGACATCTCACAGTCTTTATAGTAGCCTCTCGATGCTGTGATGTTTGAAAAGGGGACACACTCCAGATCCAAGCCTCAGACTTCCTTGGCAGACTTCTTGTTTCTTTAAAATAAATGTTTATTGTGTGTGTTAATCTGGCCCCAGGAGCTATAGGCTAAGAACTGTGAGGGGACAGCAGTGATGATATTGGTAGCGATGATGATGGTGACAGTGAGACATAAAATATATTGAGCACCTACTATGTGCCAAGCCCTGTAGTGAGGATGTCAACGAATAATAGTCACCAAATATTTATTGGGAACCTACTAGATACCCAGGATGGTGCTCTTGCTTGGGGAGTCAATGATGAGTAAAACATGGAAGGTTCCTGCCTTCACGAAACTCGCATCCTAGCCAGGTAGATGGGGCCAAGACAGGTAAATAAATATGTAAACAAGTAGTATCAGAGAGGGATGAGTGCTCTGAAGAAAATTAAAAGGAACCATCTGCTAGAATGACCAGAATAGGGCAAGTTTAAACCAGCTGGCTGGGGGCACTTCGCTAGAGGGGTAAGGCTAGAATGTTTTACGAACTGTCTCAAGAAACCCAACTGTCTGAGGAGCCTGATTTCTCTAATGCACCATCATCTGTCAAGACTGAATTCACAACAGTTAAATCTATTTTTTTTAAACATGCATACACGGTCTTGTAATGTATAAATGAAAAACACCACTTAATTTATGGTAGTTGCTTTGTCATTTTGGATTTTTTCAAACAATAATTAGTGCAAACTCAACTCTTGCCTGTGTGTCTTGGGGGAATAGAATGAGTTAGGAAAGATCTATTTAAAAAAAAAAAAGCCAAAAGTTAAAAAGATATCTTCTTATCAAAAAAAAAAAAAAAGGATTGAGAGCAGCTGATGTATTAAATCTCAAACTTTTTGTACAAATACCCTTTTATCTTGTTAACTGTACCTTCACCCCTCTCAAAGGTTCTGTGTGTTACCAATGTTTCTGTCTAGTCCCTGTGTTTGTAAGTTGGTAGGTTCAGCCTTGTGACCCCCAGACTCATCTTCTCCCACCCTGTTCGCAGCCTCTGTTCTGCACCCTCATCATCGCAACCCATCTAGTACTTATTGTTATTCCTCAGCGTGGCTCAAGTCTCATTTGTATGCCTCAGGAATCCATTTCAAAAAGACTTAGACGGAAGGGGAGTTAATTGCAAGGCTATTGGATATGCTTGAGCCTGCTAGCTGCCTACCAAATACCTGCTGTTCCTTTCTTGCTTGACAAAGAATCCTGATTTATTTACAGAGGTGAGGTGCCCAAACAGAAAGCAAGGTTCCTAGCTTTCCTTATAGTTAGGAGTGATCAAAGAAAGAATAGTAGATATCATTGTGGAGCTTTCGAGAAGTCCTTTTGGGGAGGACCCTTGCCATGCCCATTCTTTCTGTCTATAATGTAGAAAGGATAGCTGGAACTCCAGCAGCCATCTTGTGACCATGAGGATAGAAGACAATGCTAGAAGTAATCAGCTAGAAAGATAGAAGCAGCCTGGGTTCCCTGATGCCTTTGTAATCTGCTGTAAATGCCCCACCCTTTGACTTTGTTTCAAACCTGAGAATTGAACCACAGCCCCCACCCCTCATTGGTGGAAGCCACTCAAACTGAGTCTCTGTTTCTATAGCTGGTACCCTGAGGTGTGTGATGGAATTGAACAACCTAACTGAAAGAAGGTCAGGGATAAAGCTAGCTTGGGAAAAGCTGGAATCAGAGCTCCAAACGCACAAGTCAGTCCCTCCATCCTCTGTTTCCGCTTCTTTCTTACGGCGGAATGATGGCCTCCATGTTTAAGAAACACTGCTGCCCAGTTCTTAGTGTCACATCCCACAGCCACCATAAAGGGACAGGTTCTCCCTCTACAACCCTGAGCCTCCATGGGGCCCTCGAGGCTGCTGTCTCCCTCCGCATTTTGTGGGGTGGTCCAGTCACTCCCCAACGCCCTGGCCGCTTGTCTACACTCTCCTCCAGTCTCTAACATCCCTCTCCTTTCTTCACTTGCCTGAGGACCTGCTTCCTAGGTCACCGAGAAAGGGGGAAGCGAGCAGAAAGGAGTTCCCACCAGCTCCCTCTACCTCATTTCCCTACTCCTCTGCACGTGCAGTGACTAAGTTTTGATGGACCCCCCCAGCCAGGCTCCTGCATGAGGCCCATCCTCCATTTGCCCACGAGACCGCCCCCTCTCTCCCCTGTTCATGGACATCAGTCCAATGCTTCCCTCTTTTTTTTCTTGGTCACAGCTCTTCCTCTTTACAGCATCATTCTTTCCAGGATTCAAACTCACTGCTACTTTTCTGATTAAAAACAGAAGTCCTCTCTCGGCCCCACTTCCCTCTGCAGCGTCTAAGCCATGTTTCTGTTCTCTTCACAGCGAAAGTCCTCAAAAGAGTGACCTAACTCACTGTCTCCAGTACCTCCCTTCCCGTTTTCTCCTGAATCAGACCCTTGCTCCCCGGCTCTGCACCAGACTTCACGCACACACTAAAACGGCCCTTAAGCACGCCATCTCTCTCCCTCCACCTGTGACTCCCCTCCTGTCACTCATGCTCCTCCATCACCCTGGCTTCATGTGAGCAAACGCACCAGGCTGGCCCTACTCACCACACTGCCCTGGTGGTTCATTCCATCTGGAAGGATCTTCAGCAGGATCTCGGCCCGCCTCCCTCTCTCTCCCCAATTCAGGCTTTTCTCCAACGTCGCCTTCTTTTTTAAGCCTCTCTTGACCATCCCGACGAAACCGCGGTGCCCCAGCCAACACTCCCAGTCGCCTTGCCTGCAGCACTGTCACCTTTCATATATAAATCATTTATTATGGGTTTTGTTTTCTGTCTTACCTCATAGATTGGAAGCTCCATGAGGGCAGGGCTTGTCTGTTTTATTCACTGCTATACCTTCAGCACGTGCTCAGCACATCGTAGGTGTTCAGCTGAATTTTGTTGGATCCGTGAATGAACCACTTTCTTCGGCAGAGTCCAGAAACATCTCCGCAAAGGGTGTTGGTGATCTTGGCTTGAGCCTGGTGTCCTACCTGGGACCCAGCAGCTGCAGTTACAGGAATTGGGTCCCATAAGAAGACGGAGAACTTCCGTTAGCCAGGTAACGAGGGGCCATCTGCAGGAAGGGAAGGCCAACCACGCCACAGACGTCGGATGCAAGGTGATGACTGAGAACAAGACCCTGTAGCCGAACCATCCTGGTCTGAATCCTGCCTCCACTTCTCGCTAACGCTGAGGCTTTGAAAAGTTGTTTCACATCCCTGTTACTCTCCTCCGACGATTGTCCTGACCCTAAAATAAATGAGTTAATGTTAAAAAAAAGCACTTGGACCAAGGACCAAGCACAAAGTAACACCAAGTTTGAAAACTGAAAACTATTAGAAAAATACTGAGAACTTGATCAAATAAACACATTTTTTTTGAAGAAATCAATACTCTTCTTTTCCATATCAAGCAGAAAAATAGAAATAAAAATAAGCAAGGACATGGAGAAATTGCATTGTGCAGCCTACAAACTCAATTTAATAGATATATACAGAAGCATACTTACATTAATAGAAAAAGTATTATTTTCTATTATCTATGAAATCTGTCATATACGTGGATGTAAAGAAAGCCTCAAAAAATGGAATAAAAGAGATTTTGCTCAAGCCAAATTCCCTCTGCTAATAATCCGATAATATTAGAAATACATTTTTAGAACTTAAAATTTGAGAAACACAATCCTAGATGACAAAATTCAATCTTTTTTTAAAGCAATAAATAAGAGAACACTTTATAACAGGATTTATGGAATACAACAAAAGCTGCAGTCAGAGGAAAATTAGTAGACTTCAATGCCTTCATTGTAAAGAGTGACTAATAAAACAGTAAAAGAATTTGTTATAATCCCCAGGATGTTAGAATAAGAACAAAATAAACTAAAAATTCCTGAATAGAAAATTAATAATTATAGAATCTGATGTAATAGAAAAGAAAGCACAATTTGCAAAGAGGAAAATAAGCTCAAAAGCTCATTTTTTAAAAAAATACCGTATTGCGTGAAAGGAATCAAAAGTTACAAATTCCCAGGTATAAAACAGATAAGTCCCAGGAGTGTGAGGGACAGCATGGTAACTATAGTTAATAGTACTGTATTATATATTTGGAAGCTGCTAAAAATTAGACCTTTAAAGTCCTCGTTACAAGAACAAGCAATTGTGACCGCATGTGGTGATGGATATTAACTAGACATATGGTGATTACTTTGCAATACATACAGATATCAAATCATTATGTTGTACACCTAAAACTAATGTAATGCTGTATGTCAATTATATATCAATTAAATTTTTTAATTGAAAAAATGGAAAACCAGATTAAACCCCTGATTAAGAAAGAAAGAAAATGTGGTCATCTCAACCAAGTTAGAGAAGAAAAATGGAAGAGAATATTATATGCAATTCTCTGGCAACACATTTGGTAACCTAGAGGAAATGGCTACTTTTTTGAAAAAATATATCAAATGACCCAGGAAAACACACAGCATTTAAAGAAAGCAATTACCCAAAGAGATGAAAGATTTAATGTTGAAAAAACCCCACAGAATAGAGAGGTTCATAGCTGAGTTCTATACAACAACCTTTTGTAAAAAACAAATTGCTCAATTTTTTTTTCCATTGATGTATAATTGACTTACAATATTATATTAGTTTCAGGTGTACCATATAGTGATTTGATATTTTTATACATCACAAAATGATCACCACTGTAAACCTAGTTACTATCTGTCACCACACAGTTATTATAACATTACTGACTATATTTTTTGTGCTATGTATTACATCCCTATGACTTATTAATTTTTTAACTGAAAGTTTGAACCTCATAATCTTCCTTACCTATTTCCCTCATCTCGCCAACTCCTTCCCCTCTGGCAACCAATAGTTTGTTCTCTGTATCTGTGAATCTGTTTTTGTTTTTCTATATTTGTTCATTTGTTTTGTTTTTTTTTTAATTCCACATGTAAATGGAATCATATTTCTTCCAGTATTTGTTTTGCTCTGTCTGATTTATTTCACTTAGCACATTACACTCTAGGTCTATTCATGTTGTTGCAATTAGCAAGATTTCATTCTTTGCTATGGCAGAGTAATATTCCATTGTGGACAGATAGATAGTAGACAGATAGACAGACAGACAGATAGATAGATAGATAGATAGAAAGGATAGATAGACAGACAGACCACATCTTCCTTATCCATTCGTCTATCAATGGATACTTAATTTGCTCCCACATCTTGGATTTTGTAAACAATGTAAGGTAACTAAAGATTGTTTTGGCTAGTCAAGATCTTTTGTGTTGCCATACAAATTTTAGAATTATTTGTTCTAGTTCTATGAAAAATGCCTTTGGTATTGTGATAGCAATTGCATTGAATCCGTAAATTGCCTTGGGCAGTTTTCTTTTCTAGTATTGCCCATCAGAACTTGGGAAAAGAATTGATCAACACAGTGAGAAGTTTAAAAGAGTTAGTATACCAACCAAATAGAGCTGCAGTATACAGTCATTGAAATGTTTAAAAAAAAAAAACCCACTGGAAGAAATCAACAGTAAATTAGATAACACAGAGGAACGAATCAGTGAATTAGAAGACAGAGTAGTGGAAATCACCCAAGCCGAATGGAAAAAGGAATCTTAAAAAATGTGGACAGGTTAAGAGACCTCTGTGTCAACATCAAGCTTACTGACATATGAATTACAGGGGACCCAGAAGGAGAAGAGAGAGAGAGAGAGAGAAAGGGGCAGATAATTTATTTGAAGAAGTAAAAGCGGACAGTATCCCTAAGCTGGGAAGAAAGCAGGCATCCAGGTCCAGGAGGCACAGACTGTCCCAAACAAGATGAACCAGGACGGTCTGAGCCTGGGGCTGACCCACTGGTTGACAGGGTCAGGTCCCAGAGCAGCTGGCTGGAGGGCTAGTGTCCACCGACTGGTGTTCTAATGTTATTTAAACAATTGCAAATCATATACAATGATTTTCAGACTTGACTTAATGGTAGAATTACCTGGTGTGATTTTTAAAATGAATGGTGTTTGAATCTCATCCCCAGAAATTCCTATTCAATTCCTCTGGGTTGCGCCAGGTATCAGCATCATAAAATAGCTCTCCAGGTGATTCTAACGTGCAGCCAGGGTTCACAGCCTTGTCCATAGAAAGTAATAAGTATTTCAATTATTTTGAAACCCAGTTCTGATGGGCAACACCAGAAAAGAAAACTATAAATAAATTTTACTTATGAATAAAGGCCAATCTTTTCATTAAACTACTAACACCCAAGGAATACAACATTATGACCAGGGAGAGTTTATTCTAGGAGTTCAAGGCTGTTTTGGATCAGGGGAGGTATCAACACAATCCATTAATTACATCAATATCAAAGGTGAAGCTGAGAAGCCATTTGAATAAATTTGGTAGTCATTTCTAATAAATCAACAAACAAATCATTAATAGAAGGAAATTGCTTAAATGTAGTTTAGGCTGATGAATTAAAAAACTATTCAAAATGGTGAATTAGTTAAATAGTTACAAAAGTTCTTGCAAATGCCTTAAAAAGAGAAAATAATCAGGGTAAGCACTGGAAAGAAATTTTAAACTCCTTATTTTTGCTTATGGTTTGCTTGTGTAACAAGGAAAACCAGTAGACTAGTAAAAATTAAGAAATGAAATAATAATCTCACTAGAATCAATAAGAGTATTTGTAAGGTAACTGGAAATAATGCAATTAGACAAATATTAATAGCTTTTCTCTATACTAACAATAATAACTTTGATAAACAAAACAATAAAAAGAGATAGGGGAAGAAAGAAAGAAAGGAGAAAGAATAAACTACAACAGGGGGACGTGGAGGTGAGACAGAGCTTGGCCGGAGATGGGGAAAGACAGTTTCGAACAAATTGAGCCTTAGAAACTGGGAGAGAATAAGAAAGGTGTTTAACGTGGTGGAAACATTAATGGCACACTGGACAACTACTGAACAATGTAAAGAAATGAATTCCAGATTCACTCGGCCACATGGGTGAGTCTCAAAAACATGCTCGGGAAGTAAGCCAGACGCAAAAGTCCACGTACCGCGGGATTTCATTTATATGAAATGTCCAGAATAGGCAAATCTATTGAGACAGGGAGTAGCTTAGTTGCCAGAGGCTGGGGCCAGCTGAGTATGAGAAGTGACTGATGATGGCTACGCAGTTTCTTGGAGGAACGATGGAAATGTGATAAAATTAGATTGTGGCAGTGATTGTGTAACTGTAAACACGCCAACAGGGTTGAATTTTACCGTGTGTAAATTAAAACTCAGTGAAGCTCACTGAACTCACATTTGTTTGCTATCTATGCAAAACATAGGGTAACCTATTTCACAAAGGATATAAAGTGCAGATCTCCCTTTTCTAAAACCTTTCCAAATAGATCAATTGTCAGAAATCCAAAGGGGAGTTCAGTAAATCACCATCACCTAGGCCTTCGAGCGTGCATCACCTTAGCAGAAGTACGGCCTGGTGATTAAATGTGCCACTTCTTGGGGCACACTGGGCTCGCATCCCGATGCTCCCAGTGCGGCACACTGCCTCAGTTTCCTTATCTGTGAAATGGGGAGAATTAAATGAGGCGGTGTATATAAAGAATTGACATAATCTCTGGCACACAGTAGGCCCTCAATAAATGTGATGGTGATGATGATAATGATGGTGGTGGTAATTGGGATTGGAGCAGGGAAAGAATCGGGGAAATGTATGTAAATATATTTATTTCCATTCACTCTAACTTTTACTTATATTTGTTTATTTGTATCCATAGATATTTTAACATTCACCCTGTTATCCATGTGAGTTACCATTTAACAAATTAATTTTGTAAAGCTCCACCATTGCCAGAGAGAAAAATCACTTGGCTTCTCCCAAAGTCATTTATTAAACTGGAGAGAAAAATACATAGTCTTTAAACTTCCCAATCACCGTTCCAAGGACATATGGAAGAAGACTAAATACCTTTTGTAGAGTTTGAATAGCACCCCTCTGAGTTCCCTTAAAGACAGCGGGCACACTTCTGAGCAGCTTGCTTTGGGAGGGATCTCATACTCCGCGGTTTCATGGTGGTGGGAAAGGAAGATATTACCATTAAAATCTTAACAGTGAGAGTGCTCTGGGTCAGGACAGAAACTACAAAATTTTTAGGGCAAAGAAGGAGATGTGTTTCTTTGTAGGCTTCAAAGTGCAAATTTTTGTTGAAAAATTATGCCATAGAAAGGACCCATGGGTGCCTCTTGGTGTGCTGGGAAAGTACTGCACCTTGATTTGAGTAGGGCCGCACCAGAGGTGAGGTATAAAAAGTAGTTGAGCAGGTTACTTTTTGAAGTAGGGTTCCTTCTGGATGTATGCCCAGGAGCGGGACTCCTGGGTCATACAGTAAGTCTATTCCTAGTCTTTTGAGGAATCTCCATACTGTTTTCCACAGTGGCTGCACCAAACTGTATTCCCACCAGCAGTGGAGGAGGGTCCCCTTTTCTCCACAGCCTCTCCAGCATTTGTCATTTGTGGACTTTTGAATGATGGCCATTCTGACTGGTGTGAGGTAACACCTCATTGTAGTTTTGTTTGCATTTCTCTGATAATTAGTGATATTGAGCATTTTTTTCATGTGCCTATTGATCATTTGTATGTCTTCCTTGGAGAATTGCTTGTTTAGGTCTTCTGCCCATTTTTGGATTGGGTTGTTTGTTTTTTTCTTATTATGTCGTATGAGCTGCTTATATTTTCTGGAGATCAAGCCAGCCTTTGTCAGCTTCATCATTTGCAAAAATTTTCTCCCATTCCGTTCTACCCTTCAGATGTGTATACGGTACCACTTTGTGTATTTTATATCTCCAAGAGAGAGACAGACTGACAGACAGACAGACAGATTTGGAATCGAAACATACCCTCATATATACAGAGAAAAACCTTATATACAAATAGAGTCATCAGAGCATTTTTACAGTAGCAAAACATCAGAAAAAACCTCACCTCAGACAGTAGCATCTAAAGGTTAAGTAAATGATGGCATATTCACTTATTGGAATATTTATACAACAACTAAAAGGTGTGTGGAGAGTTTGCAAAATCGTGGAGAAATGCTATGCTATAAAGTTAAATTAGAAAAAAATCAGAAGGTAAAATATGTACATTACATAAACATTAATGATTCTAAAATATGCATGTGACAAGAGGGAAATGCTCCAAACTTGAACACCAACTATCTTTGAGTAATGAATCTATAGATGATTTTGTTTTCCTCTTTCAAATTTTTTGTATTTATAATAACTGTGTTTGTTTCGTAATTGTATAAATATAATTAATACTTTAAATTTCACAATAGAAAAAAGCAAACAATGGACCAGGAATCAATCTTGCAGTGACTAATAGCACGGGATGTTTGGAATTGCAGACTTGATGTCGAGTGCTGGTCTTTTTGCTTTAAAAGGGCAGTCTTTCCTGTGGCTAAAACCAATTTCCTAAGGAGATCACCATCAGTTTCAGCGTTAAAGCTCAGTATTATCCTCCTGACATACAGTTTTGAGATGTGCGTCCTGGTCAGAAAATAGTTGGCTATGTTCTACCAATTAAGGATTTCTCCTTTATTGCCAAAATAAACACTTCAGAAGCTTGCACTTCTGGGATGTTTCTGTGCAGCCAGCAACTGGATAAAAATGCTGTAACTTAAAGGAGATCTAATCTCCCAAGATGAGATCATACCAGTATACATATTTTCAGAGGAGCTTCCTTTGTACCTATAGTTACGAGCATTCCAGTTTTCCTCCAAAATCTTCAACCACTAAGGAAAGATCCATATTATGGGAAGAAGAACTTGGAAGAATTTGAGCTTGATCTTTGAACAAGATTGCTAGTGAAGACATAGGTGATAGCAGAGTTAAATAAACTCATTGCATTTATCCTTTACTTATTCATTTATTAAGTATTTACTGAGTACTAGACATTGTGCTAAACTCCATTGTTTTTAAGCTTACACTGGAGGTTGGCAAACAACTTTCATCTGGCATGCCAAATTTGATCAGTTGGTAACAGTGGCCTAGAGTGCTCTTTTGGAAAAGATTCTGGGACTGTATCCAAACTCAAATGAAAAGAGCAGTCATCGATTAGTAATGTCTGCTATTATAGTGGAAAGGGGAGTGGTGGTGTATGTGCCATGCATTTGCCATGCCTGCTGGATTATTTCTGCCAATTTAATGATGGTTACTTAAGCTCTAGAATATACTCTACTTCCTACAGGTTGAAGAAACCAATTTCTATCCAAGTTAACATCACTGGAGAAACCTTAACAGAGGAGGACAGAAGAGTAAATGTTGGCCATCTGCTACATGCTAGACCTTGTACAGTTCTCTTTACATATAATGAGTCATATCATCTTAGGATATCCCTTTAAGGTGAACATTATTATTCCTTTTTACAGAGGACCTAGGTTGACAGAAGGGAAACAACTTTTCAAAGTTCCACACTCAGTCACAGTAGAATTACTTGTCCATCCAATGAACAACTCAGGCTTAACATGAAACCAAACAGAATATGATATTATCCCCTATTTTTCAGAAGGTCATAAAGCTAATTCTGCTAATTTTTGATAATTACTTTAGTTAAATGGGTCCCTTTGGAGAAATATCCAATTTGTTCATCCAGGCATGATAAGGCACCGTCTGTTCCATTTTCTGCCCATCCCCAGGATGGCTGGTGTCATTTGGTGACAGTGGTACTCATGTCACCCAAGCAACAAGCCCAGAGCTTTGTGATCTTGGCTACAAATACACACTCTATGGCTGAGCCCCAGAAAATCTAACCTACCCTCTTTTTCAGTCTGGTTCCAACATCTGTGATTATTTAGTGGACCAGTCATTGCCTCATAAAATCACATATAATTACACCTTATTAAACATTTACTATGTGCCAATTCCTCTGCTAAGAGCTCTGGCTGCACTATTGCGTTGCATCCTCACACTATCTCTGTGACATAGATAGTATAGTTATCCTGATTAGACAGATGAGAGATAGGAGATTTTAAGGTAGAGAAACTTAGTCAAAGTCACATGCGTACTAAGGTGAGGCTGAGATTCTAACCCAGGCAACCAGACTCCAAAGTCTACACAATTTAAACTGTTTAACTCACTTTTAGTTCTCACCAATTTCCAACATGTCTTCCTTAGTGGGTTACCTAAAAACAGAGTCTTAGATAAAGGTTTAAATGGAAGTTATTTGGTGGGGATCCCAGGAAATGCCAGTAGAGGCATGGGAAATTGAGGCAGGGGAGGGAAAGAAGCCTGTAAAATGTACCTTATGAAGCAAGTCATCACTACGGGAAACTGGAGTTCAATTCACTTGGAGAACCCTGGGAAGCACTATGCAACATGTGCCCAAAGGGCAGGGAGCTGAGGTATTTATAGACCAATTCTTAGCAGTTAGTGGTTGAGGGCTGCTCTCAAGGGACACGAATTCCCCAGCATTTAATCTGTCACACATGTGGGCAGAGTGAGCTCTGGTGGCCAGAGAAAGCCCTTAGGCAAAGAGCAATAGAACCGCAGGTGGAAACCTGTGAGTCTGTGTGGAAACACGACGGCCGAGGGGATGCAGGCAGGACATCAGTGACTCCTTCCCTGTGTCCACCTTCTTCCTCATTTTACTTGTAAACATCTTTATTGAGGTACAGATTATAAACTATAACATTTACTCATTTTACTTGTACAGTTTGATAATTTTTAGCAAATCCACTGAGCTGCGTGACCAGCTCCATAATCTATTTTTAGAACATTTCCATCACCCCCAAAAGAACCCACATGCCCATTTACAGTTAATCTCTGTTCTGACTCCCAGCTCCTGGCAACCACTAGTCTACCTTCTGTCTCTATGGATCTACCTTTTGTGGATATTTTACATAAATGGGATCATACTGTATGCACTTTCCGTGTTAATGAGAAAGTCCCTCCCCAAAGGGCTCAGGTTGCAGAAAGAAAGTAAAAGAAAGATGGGCAAGTGCCTAGCAAGTGACTTTTTGGTGTGGGAGACAGGGATATTCTAGAGGTGACCAATGGCTGCATTGCAATCGACAGTTAAAAGACACCCCGTGCTTGGCCTAGAGTTCCACCTCCCCCAGGACACATTTGCTCCTATGAACTTTCGAGCTGACGTATTTTAGAGATATTTTTTCAACACAAAGAACTGGCAGTCAGCAAGCTATTGGCTAAGAGAGTTTGAAGCCCATTAACCCATTAACCTCAGCATTAGAATAAATGAGACAGACTCAGGGAATCCTGTGTTGTTAAACAGATCAAAAGACTTCTGGTGGTCTTGGGAGCCGAAGAGCTCAGTCTTTGAAAGTGACTGATGTACAGAGAGATCTTGTTTTCTGATCTGGCCTGACAATCCCTTCACAGTTTCCTTCCTGTCTTTGTAGACGTTAACGAAACACAAAAAACAAAACTTGATGGAGGGTGACAAGAGCAGAACAACTGGCCAACTGGTCAACCACAGAAAGCACTCTGCAAACCTGCCACGTCAGGGCCAGAGACCTCCTGCCATCCCCTGTGTCTGCTGGGTAAACTGGTTACAATTCCCCATGCACAGGGGCATAATTAGCCCATGACTAACTGTCTGTGGTAACAGCCACTGATAAACGCAGATGGGTTAGGATGTGGGATGTGGTCCACACTATCTCACCCAAAGCAGACTCCGACTTGCTCATTTTCTCTGAGCTGCTCCCAGTCCTTAATTGGGATGGACCCACAGAGTAGAAGTTTGTCCGTGGACCCCGTCACATGCCATTTAGAAACATCACTTTTTCCCTTTGCATTAGGAAGTTTTTGACTCTCCTTGTAGGTGAACTGCCACTCCTCCTCCCCTCAAATTAAAGAACACAAAAAAAAAGGGAACTGAGAAGAGAGACTGGGGGAAGGGTACTCAAATCACTGTCTTTAGTTCCAAATGTGAGCAAGATGCTGTCAAGGACTGGAAAAGGAAGGTACCTTCATGTTGTGGTTCAGAAGCCTGAGAGCTTTGGTTTAAAAATAGGTGAACTGAAATAAGCACTGAGAGCTCCTCAGATGGCACTGAAATAGAGTGGTAATTGATCTAATGCAACTTTTGCCTCGGATAACATCATTATTTGTGAAATTATGTCAGTGTTGCTGCTGCCAAGTCAGCAAGCACTTACAGGACGCGACTTCTAATTTAGGAATTGGACTATTTGTGGCTCATCTTCGAAGACAGCGGAATTCAGTGGACATTGGATAGCCAGACTTCTGAAAGTGCTGGTTTGCGCTTGACGTTCGCAATGCCAACGTGGGGAGGAGGTGCCCTGTCCAAGCGCCCCTTCCAGGAGGGACTGCCTGCCCGGCCCTAGGGAGTGTGGCTGGAAGATGACCAGCTATCAGCTCCCTCAGGGTCGGCCTCAGTTGCAGAGACTCAGACCCCAGGTCAGCCCACACCCTGTGATTCAGTGAAGTGCAGTATGATCGGAGGTCTTATGATGTCACCCAGTACTTGCTCCAGAGCTAAGACCTGCCTGCACTGCGATTCCACCTCTTACTACCACTGTCGCCAACCTGCTTCCTTTCCCAGCTGCTGATTCCTAATAAACACCCCGTACCCCAGACTCCAAGCAGTCAACACCTGCTTCCAGAAAACTCAACCGGCCACAGGTGCCTTGGCAGTTTCCAGAGTGGACTCGTGTTTCCAACTGTATCTGTTGTGCTCCTGAAAGAAAGAGGGTGGCAATGGCCCTTCATGCCCTCAAGGAGCTGGCCGTGGGGTTCTTTTGTGGAATTCAAGTGGAAGAATCTTCTAAATTATTTAAGAATGTTATTTGGCTTACTTCAAATAAGGCACACATGGAAAAACTGTTAGAAAGGACAGTGATTTCTTGATTCAAATTTGTTCCCTTCACAGATGCAGGGTTCCAGGCAATTTTCTAGGTACTGTGAACACTGTGCTGAAATGAGATAGGCAAGGATTCTCAGGTTTTGTTGAGGGGAGAGAGATAATAGTAAACAAACAAGTCAAAGAGGAAGTACAGGTATTAAAACACATGAAGAGAATAAAATGGGGAATGGTGGCTGGTGACTGAGGCACAGGAAGAGTCCTTTGATGACGTGGCCAGGGAGGACCTCTGGAGGAGGTGGAGTTAATGTTGAGATGTGAAGGACAAAGAAGATCCAGGCTTTTGCAGATAAAACTCAAATCTGTTGGCACCAAAAGGATTCACAAGTTCCTGCTCAAAGCTGAGTTGACTGAACAGCATAATCTGATGGATAGAAGGGACCGTCTTGCCTCTCTGAGACGGTCAGCTGGACCACTGACCTTCCCTGATGGCCTCCATGAAGACCGCATCTGCGGTTGCGTGGGCCAGGAAAGTTTGGCTTAGAATGGAAACTGACCACTGAAGTATTTCTCAATTCTCACATTAGATTTTTATCCAGAAATGCCGAGAACGGCTCATGCACCCCTTGGTTTATGCTGTGGGTCATAGATGGCATGGCGCCCGATTAGCAGGCATTTAGACAATCCCTTATCATCTTTTCAGGGCTTTCATGCTTGATTTTTTTCACCTTTGTCCAATTCTCAGCAACTCGATTTTAAAGGTCATTATATTAACTGCAAAAGATGAATCAAGGGATGAAGTCATTTCTCATCCAGGGAAACACTTTAGTCTTGTGGGATGTCATTTCCATGCCCCACAGATGCTGATCTGGGTTTTAAAAAGACAATTCCATTTCAACATAGGATTCTGTGGGGGAAAAGACTGCCTCCCCTTCCCAGACTCAGCCTTGCCTGCTCATCAAAGGCAGCCTCTATGTTGCATTTGTCTCACTCCTATCTGGGAGACCTGCCGCATGCTCATGAGTCCTGCTCCAGCTGAAGAAAGCCGTGGACTTTACTGTAATCACCTTGTCGAAATATTTGGAATGGTACAGTAAGAGACTGGTTCTATGTTGCCATCATTTACAACAAAGGTCCAAATAAATCCCTGGACGTGGATTTTCTATAAAATCCTTCCTTGTGAAACTTTGTTGCACTGCAAAGTGAAAAGAAGACGGGAAGAGGAGGGAGAAGGTGGGGGGGGGGAAGCCTGCAAGATGTATATAAATCTCCGAGGATGCCATTTCCATCCATCACATTTACTGTAAAGACAGGGTTTTATTTGGATGGGAAAAGAATGAATCACCGTGGTTTTAGAGTCTAATGTGGAGCTTGCTTGAAGCATCTCCCTCTGATCTTTCTGCTTCCTCAAGATCAGCAGAATGTGGAAGGAGTAAGGATACTTTCTATCAAACCTAGAATGTTCTGTGTTGGGATGGGCATGAGGGGACAGAGGGAAATCTCCTAACAGTGCCTTTTGCTGAGGACATTCATTGGTCTGTGAAAGTCTAGTCACACGGCAGTTGAACAACGTAGTTGCATCAGAAGGATATTTTAGTTATCCAAATTATACTGCGTGAGGTGGGCGGTGGGAAGGGCAAGAGAAGGCGAGCGACGGGAGAGAAGGGAAGAAGAGGAGGGAGGGAAGGAGGAGGAGAACAGGGAAGAGGAGGGTGGACCTTTTTAATCACAAAGATTATTTCAACCGCCACCCCCTTACAGCCTGAGAAAGCAGAAGATGGGAAATCTGCTTCTACAGATCCTTCCACGGGTCCCTTTGCCTCTCATAGGATGAGTGTCCCCGAGCGGAGCGCCAGGCTGCTGTTTTCGGTCAGCGTGATGTGCTTAAAGACAATGGAGCCTCTTCATCACTTGCTCCGCCCAGGACACAGCAGCCTGTTCAAGATGGAGGGAAAATGGACAACGCTGGACATACTGAGAAACTATGGACTTCTTCACAGTGTGAGTAACTTAAAAGGAATTTTAAGAGACATTTTGACTCTATGTGATTGTTTCTTTGGAATCTAATTGCCTTGTAAGATCCTTCTCTACTGGGCTCCTCCCAAGTGAGCAGGTAAGGGATGAGGATTATGGAGGAGTCAGCATTGATTCACTAATTATTTAGCTCATACTTTCTGAGAACCTTCTCTGTGCTGGGCACTGCGCTGAGCTCGGAGGATGTTACATGATGATGCAGAGAGAGGTTTCTCACTGGTCTTTTCGTGCAAACTCTGGGCTTTCAAGCTGGAAAAGACCCTGGAAGGGTATCATCCATCAAAAACAACGTTGATCAACATCTGATACACAAGGACTGCTTCGGAGAAAATAAACATGTTTACCGGCTCCATTCTTGGGGTTCATTCAAAGTGAATTCCAAGTGAAATAGCTTTATTGAGTTCCTTGGTGGGAGGGGGAACAGTCTCAAAACTGAGCTTCCTCATTCAGTTGAGTGGAAAGCCATCAATTAAAAGATGTGGCCTTGCTTTTTGGCCACTAAAATGCAAATATTTGGATATTTGATATACAAAATATCAAGTATTTGAGAAGTATCTCTGCGGAGTTGACTTTCAAATTGTTGAATGTGAAATCAGGTTATCGACTGTATCCCAAAGTTCAGGCAGATCACATGTGGCCCACGGGCTGCGGTCACTTATCCAAGAGGTAGTGAATGGGATGCCGTGACTGGTTCCACTTTCCATCTTCCATCACGAATTGTGAAATAACGGGGTTCCTCTCCTGGGTTAGAGATCTGCTTTTTAGAATTTTTTTTCATCACAAAAGACCAAAAGAAAAACTTATGCCCTCTCAAAAGTGGAGAAGTAAAAATCTCACATGAATTCAAAAGCCTTGTGTTTGTTAGTATTAGGCATGGCAGAAATGAGATGCTCAAATCATGGAATCAGTATTCTACTTCTTCCTTCCCACACCTCCGCTTTCCTCTCTGGTGGCTTCACTCCCAGTTCTCTTCGCGTGCACCCATAGGCTACCAAGTAAAGCCAGGCTGAGACCCTCCCGAATCCAAGGCCAGCAGAAAAGAGTTGCCTCTCTCAGGGTCATGCCTGCCCTAGTTCTGGAATTTGGGCAGTTGGGTTCTGCCTGGCCTTGAATCAGTCTCAGTGGTCTCATTGGCCAGGATGGGTCCATTGGTCATGGTTACGGCCAGATCCATGTAAAACCTACGGACAGGGAAGGATGAAGAGTGATTCCCTAAGGAGAACTGGATTGCTATTACTAGATGATGGGGGTAATCCTGGAAATGCAAAGAAAGCCTCTCTACCATCCTTTCTATCTGGCTGTTCATCCTTCCATCCATCAACATAACTATCCATCCACCCACCCATTTAGTCACTCATAACCAGCTAGCTAGTGACTGCTCTTCCTTTTATTATAGAAAACAACTAAACTTTCAGTACATGATGTACCTTAGGAGTTCCAAAACGGCTTTTTAAAATAAATGAATAAATGAATTTTATCTTATTCTCAATTTACACATAATGAAAAGGTAGAGCATAACAGCTAATGCTGGGATCTGCACCCATCTCCCCAGATAACACTTTTCTCAGGTAGATTTTGCCTCATCCACTGGGGAGTAGGAACATCCCGACAAGGCAGACATATTTAAATTATTGCCTAAACATAACGGCATCCTGCAAGCGTATACTTATCTGCAGTTTTATTAACGAGTGTTCATTTTCATCCCAGAATCATATTCATCTTTTCAAAAGAAAAGTTCACCCTCATTAGAATGCCGCATCGCAGCAAAAAAAAAAAAAGTAAATAACAATTTTAGTGTCAAAAGCTAGGTACGTTCTGTTGTTTTGCTTAGCTCTAATCCATGAAGCTATTATCCAAACTATTGAAATATGCCTCAAAATATACGTGTCTTAATAAGGCTTTAGAAATTATCATGATATGGGTGGAGAGTGCAGGGCATCTGGTAAACTTTTCATGAGCAATGCTTTACTATATACTCAGCAAAGTTAAAGCTGTAAGAATGGGAGGAAGGTAATCAAACATGCCTTCACCATCATCTTAAAGAAAAAAATACACACACACACACATACACACAATCTTTTTTGCCAAGTTTATGTGCTTTATAAACCTAAGCCTATTTGATACTTGTTTTATTTGGATTATAGATGTGTTATCATACTGTTTCGTGCCCAAGGTTTCCAAGATGGGACTTTAGCATAGAATTTATGATTAACTGTTGATTTCTTTCTGTTGTTTAAAGGAAAAAGAAAAAAAAAATGACTGGAAGTTGGGACTCTTGGGGTCATTCATTTGCTCAACAAACATTAATTGAGCACCTACTTTGTGCCAGGCACTGTTCTAGGACACACTAGTGAGAGAACCAAACAGACACAAATCCAGTCCTTCATGGAACTTAAGAGGGTTCAGTGCCAGGTTCTGTCATTCAGGAGTGATTCACACTTTGATGCATTACTTGCCCTCTGTTGGCATCTATTGTCCTGCTGGACATATGAGTGGTGAGTGACCTCAACACCAAGGAAAAAAAAGGAACAGCTTGAAAACTAAGCTTGGGAAAAGGAAAACTCGCAGAGGACAGAGTGCCTCTTTCCAAACACTGAGAAAGATGTTCTGTTTACAAGCAGGGGTAATTGGTCTCTGTGGCTCCCAATGATGGAGTAAGGACTCCTGGAGACAGAGTTTAACTACATACAAGTTGCTCAGGAAGTGCTGAGTTCTTTGTTACTAAAAGTGTACAAGAAGAGTAAATGAACTTGTCTGGGATGTTGGAGAAGTATCAGCCTTCTAAAAAACCCTTTCAATAAGAGTGTATAAACATAACCCACACCACCCTCTTCCATCTTGGTACTGCACCATTTGGACACGTGGACTCCATGTTTACTGCAGCAGGAGATGAGAGGGAGGGAGGAGGTCTCTTAACTGCTTTGGTCAGGAAGTGACATGGATCACTTCTGCTTACAGCCCATTGGCTATAACAAGTCACGTGGTTCGAAACGATTATCAATAAAAGCAAGGAGATATGGTGGAGAGCATGAATCTATGGTGAGACCATCTCTGTCAACTAAGATTTTGTAAAGATGGAGAGAACTACAGTAATACCTCTTTCAGGGAGTTATTTTTAGAATTAAATGAGCTAAAGTGGATTAGTGCATTTAATCATGTGTCATCCAGTGACTTATTAAAAAAAAAAAAGGCTTCTTTCGTCGTCTTCTTCTTTTCCCTGACTTCAAGGAGCACCATGATTCCTGGCAGAACCGACTGAAAAGATGCTCTGTAGAGCCTCTGGGAGGAGTCACAATGGAGCTGATCTTACACGGACACATCCCCACACCTTGACCTGATGCCTAAATTTCTACCATGAGAACAATGTTGCTGCCACTTTTCACAGCTCTCGGCTTGGAGTAGCCAGTGGATGACAGATCAGGAGAGTGGATGTGCAAAGGCCAGGTGGGAAGCTGCCAGCGACAACCCTGAGCAGGAAGGAGGCAGCATGGCTCAGAGACCCAGCACCACCCATGGGTTTGCTACTCCTATATACGTAGTCAGAAAGGCTGTATCCCCTTGGTGGGGCATCCTAGGTGCAGGCTGCCCATCTGAATTGGAAATGAATTCCATTCAGCCTTGTGTAATTGCTTATTTGATTCCTGATGATGACATGCAGTTAGGAGGGAAATTGACATTTTGTCATTTCTGTTCCAATAAACCAAACTCTGACAAGTTCCCTCTTAGGTACTTTGTGGCAGCCAGGCCACCTGCTCTTCTTCTGTAGAGAAATCAGTGAGCCTGGGGAGCTTGGAAATATAGAATCCCAACCCAGTATCTTTTTAGAGAGTTCTGAGATGGATGAATTCCATAGGCAGCTAGGGGTATGTGCCTGAACCTCCCTTTCCCTGGCAAATACAATAGACCTCCTTTTGGAAAGCCCTTAGGATGGCTTTCTGCTTTAGAAATAGGAATCCTCTCACTTGTTATCTGAAGATCATTTAATGTTCAGGGTCATTTAAAAAAAAAAACTTTCAAATGATTTAAGAGTCGAGAGACATCCCCAGTCAATCATAAAAGGCCTCACATTTCCAAACAGAGGAATATGCGTCTGTTATCTCCCGGCTACCCTAATTCCCTCTCCATCCAAGTCTGTGCATCACCACTGCATCCTGAGTAATGCCCATGAAACTGAGAAAGGGGAGCCCATTCTAGAGGAGAGAGAACAATCAGGTGGATGGGATGGCGCTCGACAAAGTTCTCAGAATGCGGTGGAAGGGTCAGCGAGAGCCTTGAGTCTTATTGACAAAAGAATAAAATCCTCAGGAGCTTAAGTGGAGGGCTCACATGTCAACATCCATGGATACTGAGCCTTCTGTGGATCATGGATCGACGTGATTTAGATGATAAACCTCATGAAGTGGTGAGAAATATGTGAGTATTAAACCATACAGCAGAGCTTCTGCCCTCCCCTCAGGGGACATGTGGCAAGATGAAGGCATTTGTAGTTGTTATACCTGGAGGGGTACTACTGGCATCTAGTGAGTAGAGGCCAGGGATGCTCGAAAACATACTCCGGGGCCAGGAAGGCCCTGCAAGATAGAATCATCTGGTCCACGGTGTTGACAGTGGTGAGAAACTGCCCCACAGACCCAGGGGCCAGCCCCAGGGCCATGTCCACTTTGGGGAAGGCAGTGTCTACTGGCCTTGGGAAAACTTCACACTGAGTCGAGAAAGGTGAAATCCTCTTATTTCAGATTACAAATCTGATCACATTCCTTCTCAGTTTAAAAGCCGCCACTGGTTTCCTATGGTTTTTTTAGGAAAACGTCCAAGATACATAACACAGTGCCCAGGGGCCCGTGTAAATATTTTTCTCATCTTCTGCAGTGAGAAGGAGCCAGCTAGAACTTAGGAAGGGGACACTGACCAGGCCCCACCCCGCTTCAATGTCAAGTTAATGGAAAAGGTCAGGAAAGGATGGTTAAAAATTATCTGTTGTTGCTACACTTGCAGACGAGGCGCGGGGGAGGGCGTGGGGCCAATCAACCATCAAGGTCATTGGTAGACTGATTCTCAAAAAAGCAGTAAATGTCTGATTTTTTTTTAAAAAAGAAGATACATATAATTAAAACAAAAATGAGAGAGGAGAATCCTACAGACATCTTTTGTCCTCCCTCCTCCATTCAGAGTCAGAGCGTTTCACATAGCAGCTCTCGGGGCCCTGGGCAAAGAGAGCTGATGGAGAGTCCCAGGAAAGGTGGCTGGTGGCTCCTGCTTCAGTGTGGCTGAGGGTTCTCTGGGAAAGACGGATCTCACTCTGCCCAGCTTTTCTTGGCATTTGGATTTGTCTTTCTTTGGCACAACGTCACACTGCGACTGGACTAAAGGTGACCTGATTTTATCTGGGCTCCACACTGCTCTGCTCTTTGCCCACTGGGCTCCCATCAGGCTAGACTTCTTGTAGGGCCTTGGGTACCATGGCTTCATCTTCCTACAAGTCCTTGCCTTAGCTTGAGTTCCAGGTTCTGCCCTCTTTTTCTTATACACCCCCCCCCAGATTTTCCTTACTCCCCCTGACCTGCCTCAGTTTCCTTTTTTATCCATTCCTCTGTCTCCCATGTCACTCTTCCATGAGTGATGTATTTGGCAGGCTCGCGTGGTGTGTTTATTCCACGATGATTAAGGCCAGGGCTGTACCCCCAGGCACCACACGCAGGCATCTAGCCCAGGGCGTAGCTGGGGGCTGAGAGCAGCCCTCCCTCCGCTGGCCGGGAGGCCTTGGCCATCACACTGGCTGTGCTTCCCCAGTGCCTGGCCCAGAGCAGGCCCCCAGGGAGTGTGAGTTGGCGGACACTGCCTGGCTGGACGCCAGCCGCAGCTGCCCTGGAGACCAGAGGGCAAAGCCTCCTCATAGGCAGCGCCTCCTTGTCAGTATGCAGTTCACGCTGGCAGCCGTCAGCCAAGCTGCAGTCTCAGGAGGCAGGAGCCTGGGCACCATATCCCAAGGACCTGCCGTTGGCCACCTGGGAGCCCAGTGGAACTTAAGGGCTGTTGCAGTTTGATCTCAGAGCTCTTGAAAACAATTGGTGAAAGAAGTTGTTCCTCCTCTCCTCCTTTGTAGGTAGAGGGGAAGTCACACCTGGTTTCTCGAGCTCTGTCTCCTTGTGCCCTTTGGTAAATAAGAAGGTCACCTCTCTAAGCCTTCATCTCTTCATCCGTGAAATGGGTGTGATAGAACAGTCCCTCCCCCCCAGTGCAAACGTGGGAATGCATTTAATGCTCTAATACAGCACATAGCACATGGCTAATATTACATATATAAAGCCTCTTCTCACAGTGACGTCAGATGGAGCCAAAAGGAAGCCTGCAGCATCAGTGAGGACGGGTACCCCCCGCTAGGCTGTCTTGGTTGTTTCACATGCTGTCCTGCCCAGGCTCGCTAGCTCCTGTGAGGTTATCCATCTTCGAGACACATGGCCAGAAGAGTTGTCACTGACAACTGAAGAAGGAAAGAATAGGGAGACTTGTATGCCATCTTTAGGAGACAGTCACTTCTTGTTCTTAGCAATACAGTTGTCCCCAGTGCCGCCAGAGAGACCCAGCGCTTCCGGTTGTGGTGAGGTCACATGGACCAGGAGTCAGACACCCCCGGCCAGATCCATTCCATTTATCGGGTTTACAGGTTGGTTTTCAGCGTCAGTTCTTGTTTTGGGGGAAAAAAAGAGCTCTTCCGTTAATGAATAAAAACACACAAGTTAGGTGCATGCTTATTGCTACTTAACTAGAATTAGATGCTCTGTGTACAAAAGCACACTGGCTGTCTGTACGTGAGAATATAGCTATAGAAAGGCAGATCCAATTATACTGGATGCCAGCTTAAAGCCGGGAAGAACCGTTAGGAGAAAATCTCAACTTGAGAATCTTGCATTGTACATCCAAGCACTCGGGTTTAACAAGAGCGTGAATGTGCTTGCCTACCCACTCCCTCTTCTCACAAATGCTCCCTGGGGCCCCCCATGTGCTCAGCACTCTGCTAGGCTCCGGGGGGAATACAGAATAATAAGATCAAGTCATTTCCCAGAAATGGCTAAATCCTAGTGGGGGAGAGAAAATATTTAAGTCATTAGTGACAATATGATTTCTGCATTCGACTAATATCACTGAGCACCTCCTACATGCCAGGAATTATCCTAGGCACTAGGGAATCCAGCAGCAAACAAAACATAAAAACTCCTCTTCCAGTGGAACTTATGTTCTGTTGGGGTGGGGGAGGCAGAATTTTAAAAATAAGCAAACAAATGTGCAATTTATACTGGTTACTGGTGAGGGCTCTTAACAATAAAGCAGGGTGAAGAGACGGGGAGGGGTGAGAAGGGGTTGCTGTTTCAGATTGGATGGTCAGGAAAGACTGTTCGGGAGAGATGACATTTGGGCAAGGAGCTGAAGCTGAATCAAATGAGGCGGTGAATCATGTTCAAGGGAAGTGAATTTCAGGCAGAAGGGTAGGAATGAGCGAAAGCCCCGAGGAGGACGGTACCCGGAGTGCTGCAGAAGCAGTGGAGAGGTCAGTGCGGCTGGAGCAGAGGGAGCAGTGGGGAGAGTGGCGGGGCCAGCTCATGGAACGTGACCTGTAACTGCACAGCCTTCGGTAGGAAGTGAATACCAACCACCAAGGAAAAGTTAACCTGGAAATACAAAAAGGAGAGCAAAGCCCAGCCCCTGAGATCATGAAACTGGGCGAGCGAGACCTACAGTTAGTTCATTACACCATGTGGAAGGCTCCTGGAGCACACTTCACTCAGCAAGATGATTCCAGGGCTGCAGGTACCTGGCGATGCTGGGGATTCCCTGTTCTTCCAACTGAATGGGAGGCGTCAGGGAGCAGGGTGGGGGTCTGCTCGGCTAGCCGCCTCTAGAGGACACCTCCTCCCTCCTTCTGACTGCCCAGCTCCTTCCTGTGTTTGAGGAATTTCCCTGCTCTAAGTTTCCACCTTTTACAACAGAAGCCAGACACCCCCTTCCCCAGCCTCCCTTGCAGCTAGAGTGAAAACATGTGACTTAGGTCCCACCCATCAGATTGCTTGCTCCAGGCTTTGCCTCGGAAGCTGGTACTGCCCAGAATGGCCACAGCTTTCATCCAGCTCCAGGGGCAGCAGGGGCCCGTGGCTTGGTAGAGCGTCCAGTAGAGGGGGGCTGGCGTTGCAAGGTCCGGGGGGCCCACCACGGGGGCGGCGATGCCTCTGCTGCACCAGTTCTGTGGTGTGAGTTTAGGGGTTGCCTCTGGTGGTGTCTCAAAGCCTGCTTCTCTCCACTGGCATTAGTTTCCTATTGCTGTTGTAACAGATGACCGCAGTCTTGGTGGGTTACAGCAACTAAGTTGATTCCCTCACAGTTCTGGAGGCCAGAAGTTCAAAATCAAGGTGTCGGCAGGGCCTCACTCCATCTGGAGGCTCTAGGGGAGAACTTGGTCTTTGGGTCTCCCAGCTTCTGCTGTCTGCTGGCTTCCCTGACATACGGCCCCGTCACTCCGATCTGGCCCTTTGGTCATGCGGTCCTTCCCTTTTCTCTGTCTTCATTTCCCATTGTGCAAACTGCTGCTTTGTTCTGACAAGAACACTTGTCATTGGATTGAGGGCCTACTTGGATAATCCAGGATGATCTTCTTACCTCAAGATCCTTAACTTAATTACATCTGCAAAGACTTTTCCCAAATAAGGTCACATTCATGAGTTTTGGGGATTGGAATATGGATGTGCATTTTTGCAAGCCACCATTCAGTCCACTGTGCCACTGATCCTGGAGATCCTGTGAGCTCATGAGCAACTTTTAAAACATTTCTTTCCAGCTCATACCAGCCTGAATTGGTCTCTGTTGTTTGGAAACCAGAAACCTGGCGCTGACATCACCATACGCATTTCCGCTCTGTGTCCCCAGCTGGGAAGAGGTGTCTGGAATGCAGCCCTGCTTGGGTCCCAAGCCTGAGACTCTGGTCTCTGCAGGCACAGATGACGCCAGGCCTGGCCTTCCTGAATGCTCACTCCTGCCTCCCCATAGGGGAGGGAAGTGCTTGTGTCAGCAGCTCTGCGATTGAGACTGTGATGCAGACCCCACCACGGGAAGGACGGCTAGGTGGTCAGCCTTACCACAGCAACTGTTTATGGGCTTTGTTAAAAAATAAACACCAGATCAAATTCACCCACAGAAACTTGCAGAACAGGCACAAGCCCTTAGAATACTTCTGGGAGAGAGTAGGGTCTCCTTCCCTCTCTGTGTACTATTGCCCTGACTTCCCAGCAAGCCCGAGCATGTCAGCTCGTGGGGTGAGAGCGGAATCTCTCCAAGGGACACTTGCCATGACTATTTGGAGCCCATTTTAAGGAAGAAAACAATACTTTGACGAACATGAGAAGAACTACAGCACGATGTTTCAGGGTCCAGAGGGATCTTGTTGGAAACCTGAAACTTGGTACCACTGCTTACTGGCTGTGTGACCCTAAGAACATTACTCACCTCTCTGAGCCTCCGTTTTCTCATCCCTGGATGGTATTAATGTCTACCTTGGTTT
Source organism: Camelus dromedarius (assembly GCF_036321535.1). Lineage (NCBI taxonomy): Eukaryota > Metazoa > Chordata > Mammalia > Artiodactyla > Camelidae > Camelus > Camelus dromedarius. The sequence continues at coordinate 14,116,658 of NC_087459.1, read as the reverse complement.
TTTTTTTATTGTTGTTTGTTTGTTTGTGTTTGTTTTTGTGAGGATTAAATAGATTCTATAAAGTTCTTAGTTTAGTGTTGACACATGTGAACCTGTGAAAAACATCTTAAATTCCTCTGCCTCTGCTGTCACCCTGCTCATCTAATAGCGTCATCTTGATTCAGGGATCTGTGGATATATTGCCTTTTCTCCTGTTGTGTGTGCTGTGCCCCACAGTGCCTGGCACATGATAGTTCTATGAGTTTTTTGGTGAATAAAGGTGCATTGTTTTGATGGGTGTGCTCTGTGCTTATTGGACCATAAGGTGACAAACCTAGATCGATTATCCTGGACACACATCCTGGAGCCTTAATTCTCTCGCTCCATTCCCTCTGCGATGGCAATAACCCCAGTCTCACCGAAAGCTCACACTACCAGCAAACTCACCATCTCTGGGAGTCTTGGGGGAATGTCTGGCTTATTCTTGCAAGCCCAGTTTGCTTGGCCATCACGCGAAGACTGCTTTTTCCCTTCTGCTCTGCACCGCCCCCTATGGATGAGGGAGGGGTGAGGACACCATTAGCGCTGACCGTGAGATGGCATTGGAACCGTAAGGCCACTCCAAAAGTCCCTGTAGAAACAAATATTGCTGAGCTCACAGTGACCATTGGTGCACTCAGTGTCCCCAGAAATGCCACCAAAAACAAACCTTTTGGTTTTGACCCCCTCTTTTACTGTAGCCTGTGCTTTTTAGCATTCATGCTTGAGTCACTGCGGTTCAAGAGGGACTGGTCTGAATTGCAAGACCTGTGCTGGGTTCTACCTTGTCCTTCCTTCCGGTCTGGGGACAGAGGATCTTGGTAATTAATAGTCAAGGCTTTGTGGTGTGTATGTGTGTGTGTTGGGCTCAAATACTGGCTCCATCATTTACCAGTTCTGTGCTCTGGCTAAGTCACATTATCTCTTTAAGTCCGAATTTTATTATCTGCAAAGTGGGGGAATAGTTGCATCTTCCTCACAAGGAAAATTAAGGCTTAAAGTGAAATAATGATTGTAAAGGCATACACTAAGTACTAAATAAATGCTATCAGTTTTATTTCCTTAGGTGGATTATTTACCTAATGTCTCCACTGTTTCACATGCAAATAATGCCTTCTGGTTGATCTGCCACATCTACCAAACATTTGGGGATGGAGGGAGAGGGAGGCGGTGGCAGAGAAGAAGGGGAGCATCTCAGGGGAGTAAAATCGTAACTGTCAGAAACATGGTAATACTATGAAAATCAGCTACAGAAGCAGCTAAGTGGATTGTGAAACTTAGAGCATGGGGCAAATGTAGTGTAATTGTCGAAAGCCTGGATTCTGGAACTCAACAACTGAGTTTCAACTCCAGTTTTGTCATTTATTAACAGATGCTCTTGGGCAAATTCCTTCATCTTCTATGCCTCAGTTTTTCCACCTTAAATGGGGATCGTAGCACCTGTACCATACGATTGCTATGAAAATTACATAAGTTAATTCATGTCAAGCCCTTTAAGCAGTATCTGACACACGGTAATTAATTGATAAATATTAACTATTAGTATTAATTCCATAACTAATTAATCAAAATATTAACTGTTAGTGTTAATTCTATAACTAATTAACCAAGAAGAAAAAAATTTTTAAAGAAATCCGTAAGTGCTACCCTGTGGATAGATCTATTCATACAATGTCCAAACGATCTACGTGCCTCCAAATTATTTCCATCAACTGGATGCCCAGATACGTGGAAATTCTAGGACGAACTGCCTAAGATGCCTGCTGTTTGTACAAACCCAGGAACGAAGAGCTTCCACATTGAGCTGGGTTCTGTAGTTCTTGTCCTTGGAATGCACATGTGTTAGTTGCTGAGAATTCTCTATTTTAAAAGCTTCATGGGTGTGGAAGATTCTGCAGACCGCCCATGGAATCTTACCCTGCCCACTCCCCAGACCTACAAGTTCAACAATGTAATTGGCATTTCATGGAACGGCTGAGGAGGCGGAGGAGTTTCTCAGGGGATGCTGGGTTGCAAGCCAAAGAAATGGACTCAAACCAGCCTAAGCTTGATCGAAGTTTCCACAAGTCTCTCCTACAACACAGCTGGGCTCAAGGGTCTAGAACCAGGAGTTGAATATATCAAGTCTAAGGGTACCCTGTTCTCTCTCCTTCTCCTTCTGGAGATGCACTCTCCCGCCTCTCTGCTGCTCTAGGCTAATCTGGGTTGTTTTTTTTTCCCTCCTTCCCGCACAGGGCTGCCTTTTCTGTCCCTCTTGCCCCGACCCAAATGAGGCCACCCCACTTTCTCTTTATTTTCTCTCAGTTCTAGTCTTCACAATTAACCAGCAAGAACAGCTAAGTACAAGGCCAAATCCCCGAGAAAGAATCTGATTGGCCCGCTTTGTGCCCTCCAGTCCAGTCATTCATGCTCGAGGTCAAAGTCCAAAATCACAAACCTGGCTGTAGGAGCTGACCCCTGAGGGGTTGGGGGGACATCAGATCGCTGGGACATGGGCTGGATCTGGGTCCTAAAGCCATCTCCCCTAGACAAAACAGGGGAAAAGGACATGCAGTGATTAAACAACCGTCTGGCCTTTGGACAGACCACTTGCCGAGGACCTTCTGAGGCTTTGGGCTTGCCATTGGCTGCTTCAGTCAGTCCCCCGTCTCCTGCCTCCTGGTGTCTCAGACTCGGGAAAGGAGCAAGTGGCCCTTCAGGCTCGCTGTGCCCCACACCACCCTCTCCACACTCCTCCAAGGGGCTGACCTCTTCTCCTGCCCCAGAGTCTTCACTCACACCCTTCCCTCTGCTTCCATTATTTTGCCCTGTGGCCCCGCCCTCTACACTTTTGCAAAGTTGACTTGTCATCCCTCAGGGCTCACCTTAAATTCATCTCCATGGAGAGACCACCCTCTACATCCTTGATTTTCCATCCTCTCCACCTTTTACACTGACCTTATATATTCCCTTCATAGAATGATATCATAATCTGAATTAAATGCTTATGATAATAGTAGCAAACACTCACACAGTGTTTCCTATGTGCTGGATATTTCCATAAGAGCCCTGTATATATGAATTTGATTCATCAACAAGTCTGTGAAGTAGACAACCATATTATCCCTCGTTTCACAAATGAGGAAACTGAGGCAAAGAGTGGTTAGGCAACTTGCCTCCTATCCCCCCGCGAGCAGCTGGCTCCAAAGTCTGCACCCTTAGTCCCTGCTTCCTCTTGACCACAGCGTTCCACTGGTTACCGGTTGGATTCCTTATTCATTATCTGTCTCTCCATTCAATTATCTGCTCTGTGCGGTCAAGGGCTGTATTGATTCTGCCCACTCTGTATCTTTATCACTTATCAGAATGCCTGGCACTAAAAAATAAAACTTGCAAAATGAAGAAATGAACGGACACATGAAAACAAGAATACATTACTTCCTTCTAAAAAATGCCTGTCAGCATGATCACAGGGCATCAGGTGAGACCACTCTTCCAAGACTTTTGGGGGGGCATGTGGGATTAGAGAGGGGGCCCTTCTATAGCTAGTACCAGGAGAGGACTGAGAGATGATTCGCCTCACAGAAAGGCTGTCTTTCCTTCTGCTGCTGGCATCTTTGTCCTGCGTACTTTCTCGTCCAGCCTCAGGTTGCCAATCTGAGCTTAAAGAAACTACTTTCCTGCCATCAGACGTGGGAGCAGCTGGCATTAACAAACAGAGACCCAAGCTGGGAACAGAGAAGTGTGAAATGTCCCGAGCTTGGAGCTTAGGCATGGGACGCCTGATGGTGGCCCCCCTCCACCCTGATTGTTTGTGGCGGGAGTACAGAAGTGGGGGTGGAGAAAATGAACAGGGGCTTGGGGACGGGGGCTCTAAGCTCAAATTATATTCAGAATCCTATTCTTTTTCATCACCTTCACCACTACCAACTGGACCACAGCCATCACCATCCCTTACCTGGATTCTTGCATTGGCGTCCTAATGGTCTCCCTGCTTCGAGACACTCCCCAACCAATATCTTCTCAACCAGCAATTAGAGCCACCGTGTTAGAACCTGCCTTGGGTCACGCCCCTCCTCTGCTCAGAACCCTCCAGTGGCACCCACAGAACTCAGAGCAAATGTCAAAGTTTCTACAATGACCTATAAGGCCCTACGTGATCTGGCCCCTTCCACCCCTGTGACTCTCTCCCTTGTTCACTCAGCCCCTGTCCCCTGGTGTCCTTGACGTCCATTGAATCTGGCAGTCATGGCCCCACCTCTGGGCCTGTGCTCCAGCTGCTCCCTCTGCCTGCCTGCTCTTCCCCCAGGAATCTGCTTCTCCAAATCCCTCACCCGCTTTGAGTCTTCGTTCTCAGTGAAGCCTATTCACCCATTCAACAGGACTTAACATCACAGCCTGACACCCCCTTGCCCCATGCCTAAGCTGCCTTCCCTACCTGTTAGCCTTGGCACTTCCCACTCTCGAACGTGCACTACCATTTATTTATTTCTTTGTTATATCTATTAATTTTATTGTCTGGCTCTCATGCTCAAATCGAACTTCCTGAGGGCATCTTTGTATGCCGTGCACACTGATGGTTCCCAAGCATCCAGGACAATGCCTCGCTCATTAAGACCCTGCATAAATCTTGGCTCACTGACTGCAGGAAGAATTGCTAACATCTGTTCATTTGTTGAAGGCTGACTAAGCACCTGGAGAGGTGCTTAGCACCTTTCCAGGGATTATCTCATTTTACCTTCATGATTTAATCGAACTGAAACCTCTCTCCGTGGCCCAGGGGTTCCCGCACGATCTGGTCCTGCCTCTCTCTCCGTGGCACTCTGCCATTCCCCTCTGTGCTCACCGCGTGGCCCCCTCCACTCCCCACATGCCTGCCACACAGCCTGGCCTCACGGGCTTTGCATCTGCTACTTCCTCCCCTGGAAACACGCTTTCTTAGAACTTCACATGACCTGTTCCTCCCTCGCTTTATTTTCGTCTGCTCAAACATCACCACACCAGTAAGGTCTTTGACCACCCAATCTCCTTTCTCTGCCATATTGTTTTTTAAAAACACTTGTAATATTAAGCATAAGTTATGTATTGATTCATTGGTTTCCTTTCTTTCTTCCTCCACTAGACTTTCAGCCCCCAATAAGGGCAGAGAGAGGTTTACTCCTTGCCTTGGCACTGATACCTGGAACCATGTCTGGCACAGAGAAGGCGCTCAACAGATCCTGTTGAATGAACAGCCCAGAGGGGAGCCTCCACAGTCTTCCACAGTCTTAGATGAGGATCTGGAGGCTGAGAGAGGCTGAGTAACTTCCATAGGTCATCCAGCGAATGGAGAGATGGAAATACTCATGTTCTGGTGATATTCTTAAGCACTGCCCTATAGTCTTTCTTCTAAAGCATCCTAAGAACCCAGCTTAGTTCTTACGTATGGTGGGTGACTGGTATGTTAATAAGCACGTTCTTGAAAGGCATAAAGTCGAGCAGTTTTCATATTCGAAGTCTGGGATACATCCTGGGAGACCTGCAGGCTATAAACTCTTGGAGGGCAGGGATGTGAACGTGGGCAAGTGACTTGACTTTTCTTGGCTCCAAATTACTCATCTCCAATAACAGCTGACTTTAGGATTAAAAGAGTTAATGCATACAATGTGCTTAGCACAGTATTTTTATGCCTCATATAAAAACATCTCATTTTTGTCATTCTGAGTTGTCTTCCTACCCTTCCATGGGATACAGCACTTAGCACATAGCAGGCACTCAGAATATCTGCTGCGGTTCAAGTCTTTGAAAACCACGCATGAGGGAATGTATTACTGTTCAAAAATATCTGCTGCCCCCTCTCCATCACATCTCCCTCCCCTGGGAGGGTCATACTTCCCTGACCCTTTGGTATTAGTCTTGGCCACGTGACTTGTTTGAGTCCCTGAACTATGAGCAGAAGTGATGCGGGGCTCTTCTCTTCCAAGGACGAAACTTTAGGAGCCATTGTATGATTCACTCTGATCTCATTTTGCCTTTGACATGAGACCAGCAACATCCCAGGTAGAGGCTGCTCCTGAGACTAACCCTGGACCCCAGAACTGAAGACAATTGGAAGCAGTCAGATCTGACTTGTGATGAAGCCTGAGCAAGAAATAAACCTCTGCTGTTCTGAGGCCCTGAGGTTTAGGACTTGTTTGTCATTGCAGCCTATCCATGCCTACCCTGATGGATGTACTGTATCATGTCATTGTGGTAATCATACCACCTCTAGATTCTATATGTTTTTAGACAAAATGCATTTTCATGAGCACAGCCCTGTAGATGGAGTGGAATGGTGGAGAATGATGGGATAGAGAGCATTCCAGCCTGAGCATAAGAACCAAAGTGGCCGGTGTGGCCAGAGGCAGAGTATCAGTAGTTCTGTTGGGGGAGGGGGTGGGGATGTTAAAGAGGCTGGAGGTAAGTAAATTAAGTAACTTTTTAATTTCTCCAAATCACTAACTTTCATCGTTATTTCTCACATGGTAGGTACAATGATATCATATATAAATATACAATAATATATATTATTTTTCATTGAAAAAAGCCCAACAGTAGAAAATATATAAAGAATATAAATGTGTAAAGAAATTATTGGAAATCTCAGTCCTCTCAGGAGATAATCACTGGTATTGCTTGGTACAGATCCTTTATCTGTGCATTTACATGCATAGATTATTTTTTCTAGCATAAATAAATGGAACCATACTAAATGTATTGTTCGGCAATTTGCTTTTTTTATTTTAACTTAGTATTTCTTGGAGACCTTTCCGTGGCACTCAGTAGAGGTCTATCTCACTTTTATAATGGCTTCGTATTATTCCATGATATGGATGAAGTGTAATTTATTTAACTTTTCCACTATTAATGGACATTTATATCCATTTGAATTTTTACCTCCTTCTGTGATTCATGGGCTCCAACAGCTCCAGTAATGTCAGGCTTTACAACGCGGCAGTATAAATGACCACATTTTTCTCTCCCTGAATTTGTAAACGTCTTATCAACAACAGTGCGGGGTGGGGTGGGGGGGGATATGTCTGCAGTGGCCAAGGATGCCACGTGCCTGGGCCACGGCAGTTCCTTCTGGAGGCAGAGGCCATTTGCCTACGCTGTCTTTGGGAAGAGGAAAAAGCTCCCAGAACACCTGCCTTTCCCGTCTCTGATTCCACCCCCCTCCCCTCCCAGGCATAAGAATGGTCCACAGTTATGAAGATTCCAGATCAAAGTGCTTCCTGTTCTTTGGCTCCAAAACCACACCCACTTACAAATGAATCATGATTACTTCTACCCTTGTGCTTGGGGCATTGCCCCAGACAGTTTTGGAAGCCCACTCTTCCTGTATTTCTTTTCAGTTTCTTGCTCTCTCCACTGATCTGTCTCTGTCAGTCCTGTTCCTGTCTGTCTCCTTCTCTCCTCCACCCCAAGGTATGGAATTCCGTCCTCGGCAGATAATGAATTTAGCCTTGTTAGTTATCACAAGCAACATAGCGGAGGGTAAGGAAGTAAAATGTGGCAACTCTGGGAAAATGAGATGAGAATTTATTACTTACGGTTTTCTAGGTGCCTCACTCAAAACATTATGCTTACTAAAGCACTCGGTACCATCTTTTTGATTTTCAGATGCTGCTTTTACCACACTGATGTTTCTAAAGTCAGCATGAGTTCTTATGAGAAAAGTCTGCTTTTAATACAGTATTTTAAAAATAACCAATGGCATTTTCTAACAGAAGTAAATTCCTGTATGATTCCGTTGCCCCTGCTATTAGGAAGAGAGAAAAGGATGCAAATGAAGAATTGAAGGGCACCTGGAGGCCAGGGTTCTCCTCTCTCTAGCCCCTCCCCACATGCTCATCATCCTGAAATAGCCACTATTCAAATTCTTTCTTAGGAGTCTTGGGCTCCAGGGGTGGTCCCCTGGCTGGTCAAACCACAGCATTAGCACAGCCTGGGGAGAGTGACTGGTTCAGAGGCAGGCACGCCATCCAAGCTGAGCCCTTGGGACTTCTCCTTGGAAAGGTCACAGAACCATTAGGGAAGAGGTCCTCTTGGCTGGTAATAAGCCAATGGGATGTCTACGTCCAGAGCTGCAGGGGGCCGTGGAACCCATTGGAGACGATGAAGTGAACCCAAGAAGTCAGAGTCCAAAGATGAAGAGAGAATTCCCAATGCCATTGGAGAGCACCTGAATCCAGCTGTACCTGAAGCTGGACAAGTCAGGTTTAAGCCCATTTGAGTCAGGCTTCTGTCACATGCAGCCAACCCTGACCAGGTGATGACAGCTGAGAATCTGTGCTGACACAGAGCAGGGCTGGAGTGTGAAAGAGGAGAAGGAGGGGGAGGGGAAAGCTTGGAGCATGGGGGAAGGAGGAGAGGCATGGTGTGGCAGGGGAGGGGAAACATCCCAGGGCCCTGAGAGGGACCGTGAATGAGAGTATTCTTAGCGTGATATCTGAGGTCCTCCCGGTAGGGCCTCTTTCCTCACAGTGGACAACTCCATCCCCTTTGTTTCCTGTCCCCTCACAGCTCAAGTCTCCCTTCCTTAGGGCATTTTCACTGTCTTTTATTTCTGGACTGTTCATGCCCCCTGGTCAGCTAATGCCTCCATGAGCCCTGAGTGCAAAGATCTTCTCCTGAGGAGGCACACCTGACACCGGCACCGGGCACGTCCCACAGCTGGTTCCACTTTGAGCACCGCGTGCCTCTTCTCCAGAGCAGGCTCCCCATTTGTAAGGCCATGTGTGTGCATACCTGTGTACACGTGTGTGTGTGTGTGTGTGTGTGTGTGCGCGCGCACACGCATGTGTAACCATCTGGGCAATATCCTTCTTTCTCACTAGACTAAGCTCCCTAGGATGAAATCTCTGTCTCTATTTACAGTCCTACCTGTGGTACCTCGCACATGCCTGGCACTTTGCAGGTGCTTGGGAAATACCTGCCGAGTGAAGGAAGCGGGGTCTCACTTGGGCTGAAGTCCTCCCAGGGGGCATAACTGAAAAGAGTTCATGCTCTGGAGTCAGACTCTTAGGTTCCAAGCCTGACTATCTGATCCTGGGAAAGTCACTTACATTCAGTAGGCTCAGTTTCCTCATCTGTGAAATGGGGATAATAGTGGTACCCACTTCCCAGGGATGCTGTAAGGATTACACGAGCTATTACCTATAAAGCACTGAGAACAAGGCCTGACTCAGAGCCAACACAGAATAAAGGTGAACCAAGTATATTCTTACCAGGGCCCCTTTAGCTGCTGCTGCCACCACGCCTGGCTCCGACGCGCCCCACACTGCTGCGGAGAGTGGGTGATTGAGAAGGAAAGCAGACAACCTGAAATGGAAATAAATACTGTGCACCACAATCTCCTGACTGTCTAAAATTAGATTAACATAATTAAAAATTTAAAAGCTGGATTAAAGCGTGTCAGTCGGAAATCTAGTGCTGACTTATGCGGTGGCTCGCTTCGCTTTTTCCTTAAGGGTTTGTGCTAATGGGTATTTCAAAGATTACTGGTTACACATTGTTCTTTGTGATACTAATTATCACCGAGCACCTCCAATTGGCCTTACTTGAGAGATGACTTTCCCAGGGCATGGCTGCCATGACTCTGAAAAATGTCAGAGCCCTCAGCCTCTTCCTCACGCTGACTCCTAGGCTCCTTGAGATGAGAAAGGAGGTTTACTCACCCTACAGACTGCCCATGTACACCTAATATGTGTCAGGCCTGTCAGTGTGATTGGCCTAGTATCAGAGTCTTGTTTTATAAGTAAAGAAACGGAGGTTCAGAGAGGTAAAGTAAGCTGCTTGGGGTCACACAGCTGATTGGAAAAGCTGGGATCCTAACGCAGTTCTGTTTGACTTTAAAATATCCATGTTCTTTCCATGGGCTCTCCAAAGAAGAAGGCGTCACGGGGCGTCAGTAAAGCTGTGTGTGTCTGTGCGTGTGTCTGTGTGTGTGTGTCTGCGTGTGCACACACGCATATACACGTGTGTAGGCAGAGGAGGGAGGTGCGCAGAAAGAAAGAGAGACAGAACAAACATCCAATTGTAAAATGTCTATCTCTTTGTTTTTGCTAAATTTGCCATACTGGAGCCATTACCAGCCGACATAATTTGCTACACATTTTAATAGAATTGGCCTAAGTGATCTACTCCCTCACCAGAGTCACGAAGCACTTATTAGTCTGGGCTCTAATTCTGGTCCTGGAGCCATTAAGTCTGTGCTCATCCACCGGGAGATTAAGATTCTGAGGGTGAGCATTATCTTGGCGACATCCTTGATTGTGTATGGCTTTAAGCCTGGAACAGAGAAGGTCGGCCTTTCTCTGCCGGGGGTAGGTGGACGGAGAAGGCATAGTGGGTGGGGGTTCCGTGGAGCTGGGCGAGGTCGCGGTGGCCATTCTTTTGTGGGATGCACCCACATCCCTGCCCACCTTCTCTCCTGAGTCCTCTCAGACTTGCAGTTCTCCTGAAACATTTTCCTATAAACCCGATTTCCTTCCGTGAAGTGAGCTAGTTTCAGAGCCCTGGGAGAGAGGTTTGCCTAACCTGGAGTTAGACTGGAAGGACCCGACGGAGGCAAGGGCTCCTCGTGAAAGAGCTGTTGCTTGAACTGGAGACTACCACCTTCTGAGATTCCCTCTACTATAACTCATTTTGGAATAAAAGGAGGACCTATTATGCGCCGACCAGTCTTCTAGGTGCTGAGACCATCATCGTGAACCGGGCTTGGACTCTGGACGGTGAGACATTAAAAACGCAGGAGAATGGTTCAGCCTCTGTGGAAGATGGTTGGGTTCCTTAGCAAGATAAACATTGAATTACCATATGACCCAGCAATTCCACTCCCCAAGGAACTGAAAACAGACACTCAAACAGATGGTACACAGATGTCCGAAGCAGCCCTGTTTACAACAGCCCAAGTCCCTCAGCAGATGACTGTAGGAACTGAATGTGGTCTGTCCATACAACGGAACATCACTCAGTCATAAAAAGGAATGAAGTTCTGATACCTTCATGATGAACTTTGAAATCATGATGCTAAATGAAAGAAGTCAGGCACAAAAGGCCACATATCATATGATTTCATTTACACATACCATACGATTTCATTTACAGAATAGATAAATCCATAGAGACAGAAAGCAGGTCAGTGGCGGCTGGGTCGGGGAGGGGTTGGGAGGGATCGAAGTGACTACTTCATGGCTGTGGGGTTTTCTTTGGGGTGATGAAAACGTTTTGGAACTAGATAGAGGCGGTGGTTGCACGACACTGTGACAATACTAAGTGCCAATGGTGAGAAACTTAAAATGGCTAATTTTATGTTATGGGGATTTCACCTGAATTAAAACAATACACATTAATGCAATAATTTCAGATGATGAGAAGTGCTAATAGGACAATAAAGTAGGATAATGAGGTCAACAGGGGTGGAATGTAAGGTGATATTAAGTGAAAGGCTCAAAGAGGGTGTCCACAAAGGGATGACACCTAAGGCAATTGCCTGGAGGGAGAAAACCTTGCAGATTGGGCGAAAAGTTTACAGGCAGAGGGAAGTGCAAAGGCACTGGGGCAGGAATGAGCTGGACCCTTTGTGTCCCAGTGTGGCTGGAGGCTGTGGTTAAAGGGGGGTGAGACAAGAGCTGAGAGTGAGGTGTCTAGGACCAGACCCTGGAAACTCACTTGAGTTAAGAAGCTTGCATTTGACTCCAATCCTCAGGGGAAGCCAAGGGAGAGTTGTAAGCAGGTGACATATTGATTTGCATTTCTGTAAATATAGGTAAAATTCGCATAACATAAAATTAACTAATTAATTTTAAAGTGCACAATTCAATGACATTTAGTACATTCACAATGCTGTGCAATTACCACTCTAGTTCCAAAACATTTTCATCACCCAGGAAGGAAGCTGCACATATTAAGCCGTCACTCCTGTTGTTCCCTGCCTCCCAGCCCTGCTAACCACGAACCTGCTTTCTGTCTATTCTGGATGTTTCCTACAAATGGAATAATACAATACGTGACCCTTTGTGTCTGGCTACTCTCACTGAGCGTCATGTTTTCAAGGCTCATCTATGCTGTAGCGGGTATCAGAACTTCATTCCCTTTCATGGCTGAATGCTATTCCACTGGATGGACAGCCCACATTTGGTTTATGCAATCATTAGTTAATGGACATTTGAGTTGTTTCCACACTTTGGCTATTGTGAATAAAGCTGCTATGAGCATTTTGCAAAAGTTTTTGTTTGAACACCTGTTTTCAGTCCTTTGGGGTATCTACCTGGGATGGAACTGCGGGGTCATACGGTAATTCTAGGTTTAATGTTTTGAGGAATGGCCAAACTATTTTCCACAGTGGCTGCCCAATCTCATCTTCCTATGTGCTGATTTGTATTTTAAAACAAGAACTTGTTTGGTTGCTGCGTGAAAACGATTGTAGAGGCGACCGTGGCTGAGACTTCATTAGCAGAAGTAGATGTGAGGAAAACTGAATGGATTCTAGATTGTTTTGGAATCTCCTGACTTACAACTGAAAACGTCAGGTGGAATTCTAGCTGTTAGGAAGACACTGTACAAAGGCAGCTGTGGTCTGATTTTGAAGTGACAGGTAGTGGGGAGATTTCCATCCTGGGATGGAAAAAATTCTTCAGACATTCTCTGCTCACAGATTGGTGAGGGTGTATCGGAGAAAAATTTCCATGATCTTGCCAGCTGGCTTAAAAACTCCTCTTGGGGATAAAACTTTTTAAGGAAAATATCTTGATAGGCAGCTGGGAGGAAAAGTAAGACCCTGAAGTCACCGTCAGTAACAGCAAAGTCAACGAAAGCAAAACTGAATGGTTCTCCAGAATTTTCCCAAGTGTGGGGTCGGAGGAGAGAGCAAACAGATGAGAGAGAAAGCATTAGTAAGGCTGGGGATGCCTGAGGACCACTGGCCAGAAAAGCATCTCCAGTGAACCTGGTTGAGTCATCTGGCTTAATGCCCTATGAAAAGACAGGACCACTGAGTCCCAGAGCAGCAAAGCACTTGCAAAAACACAGGAGATAAGAAGTGGCAAAGCCAAAAATCAAGTGTCCTCTCCACTTTTCTCTTCCTGTGGAACGTTTTCAAAGTTTTCTTTGAAGGGAAACAGATAAATACTCAAGTTGCACTCCCTGTAAGTTTACACTCCCATCCATCCATCCATCTATCCATACGCCCACACATCCACCTCCCCATCCATCCATTTCATCATTCAGCAAATTTCACAGCACGTTTGCTGCATAAGCTGAGGCTGGGGTTGCCAGAAGCCAATCCTGTAGAGCCTTATTTGCCATGAGAAGGAATTTGAATTTTATTCTCAGAGTAATGGAGACCCATGTAGGTGTTTTAAGCAGGCGTGGCCTAAACCTATTTAAGTTAAAATGATGACTTTGGTTTGTGGATGATGGACTGGATGGGGCAAAATTAGGAGCAGGGAGATGCAGTCTCTAAATAACACAGCCCAACAGTCCTCCTGCCTCCAGCTCTCAGGGCTTCCAAGCCGTTCAACCAGAACTTACCAGGCTGCTACTGTGTACCAGGCAGGCACTTTGGGTACAGAGACGATCAGGGAGTGTTTCCAGCTCTCCTGGAACTGAAGCTGCAGTGGGAGAGACAGAAGAAAGCCAGCAAATACGACTTAGGTTAGGACATCAGGACACCCAGATGGCGTAATGACACAGGGTGGGAATCCGCACAAAACCTAAACAGGCAGAGGCATCCAGGAGGGCGTCTTGGAGGAGGTGGCGTTTAAGCTGAGGCTCTAAGGATGACTGGGACTTAGCTGGGGAGGACATAACTTGGCAAAGAAGACCGAATGAGTAAAGGCACTAAGGCATGGGCCAGCGTGGTTTTATATGGGAAATCACGAAATTCCATAAGGAATGAGGCAGAACATTACTCCACAGATATGTATAAGTGGTGTGTGTGTGTGTGTGTGTGTGTGTGTGTGCGTGTAGGTGGGTGAGTGTGTGTGTGATACAAGCTGATCAGTATTGGAAGGTGGCTGTGGGTGGGAATGAGAGTGGAGGTGCTGGCAGGGGCTGGGCACGATAGACCTTACATGGCTTATATTCCGATGGTGCCGGGGAGCCACTGATCATAAAAGGGAGAGGGATAAACCCTCCTTCTGCTCCTTTCTCAGGGAAGAGCCATAGCCTGAGCACGTGTGGACAAGAGAGGGAATATTTGAAGGCTGAGACGTTAGGAGGCAAATTCAATATGCTGTTTGTTGTGTACGGCATATATGTGGGGAGTGTATTTCCAGGGGCAATTTATCTCCCTTGTGAAAAAAATAAATAATGCTTTCCCCCTATTATACTAATAATCTCTTTGTTTTGAAAATTTGGAAAATATAAACTAGAAAAATGAACAAAAATTTCAACCTGCAATTCCATCACCTGGTGTTAAATCTGTCAGCATTTTATTGAGAATCTTTCCTGTCATTTAAAATTACATAAAGGGATTTTTAGATAAATGAGATCATAGTCTGTACACTGATTTAGCAGTTGCTTTTTTCACTTAGCAATATAGCATTAACAGCTTCTGCATCCATTTCCCAGGGCTGCCTAAATAAAGCACCACCACCCAGGGGGCTTCAAACAACAGAAACGTACTGTCTCACGGTCTGGAGGCAAGAAGTGGGAAATCAAGGTGTCTGCAGGGCCAGGCTCCCTCTGAGAGTTGTAGGGGATCCTTCCTTGCCTCTTCCCTGCTTCTGAGGGCTGCTGACCATTGTTGGTGCTCCTAGATTTGCAGCTGCATCACCCCAGTCTCTGCCTTTGTCGTCACATGACATTCTCCTTGTATGTCTGTGTGAAGACCTGACCATCTTCTTATAAGGACACCAGTCAGACTGGATTAGGGGACCACCTGACTCTAGGACACTTCATCTTAACTAATTACATCCACAACAACCCTATGTCCAAATAAGGTCACATTCTGAAGCACTGAGACTTATGACTTCAACATATTTTTATTTGGGGGGGGAACATAATTCATAACAGCTTCTCCTGCCATTAAATATTGTTTTACAATATGAGTTTTTAATGGCAACAAAATATTCTATTTTACAGACATACAAATGTCCTGGGGTCAGTCCTGCTTTACACTGAATAAGCAACCTGTGCCCTGTCCTCATCCAGCCCTGTGCAGGGTCAGTGGTCATCACCCTGATAACAGTGACGCTGGCATGGCCTGAAGTCATGTAGCTCCTACTGACGAAGAAGGACAGTGGACTTGGGTTCTTCCAAAACCCTTTTAAACACAAGGGCAAGACCAAAGGAGAACCTCTCATAACCAGACATCCATGGATCAGAATTTCCCCTGGCCCGCTCCAGTTCATCCGGATGTGACCGCATCTTGGAATGCACCCAGCGATAAGCAGGTGATTCACCAGCTACTCAGCCAAATCCAACAATCGTTTATTCAACCTGCCTTGGGAGTGTAGGTGAAAAATTTCCAGTCCCAGTTTCTTAGGATGTCACCAATTATCTCAAAGGAGGTTGCAACAGACGAAAAGGACAACGTGTTTGTTTGAAATCACAGTCCCTCTCTTTTCTGAGCAGGGGAGCACGTCCTGGGGGAACACTTAGAGCAACAGTACTTTAGGTATTGACTGTTAGGGTTGTAAAGGGGTTTCCATGTACTTTCTCTCTTTTGATTCTCAAAATAACTCAGCCTGATAGGGCAGGACAATTGTTGCATGAGGCTCCAAGTTGCCTTGACTTGCCCAAACCCACTCAGCTTACAACCACCACCGCGTGGGAAGCTCCCACTGCAGGCATGGTCTTATTTAGTCTTCCCCCTAAACATGGCAGGAAAGCGCCGTGCCCTTCCCCCTTCCAAAGATGAACAGGCTGAAGCTTAGGAGACACCCTGCCTCTCCCAAGCTCGCACAGCCAGCAAGCGCTGGACCTGGGTCTTGACCCCAGGCTGCCTGACTCTCAGGGACATTTGTGGCCACTAGTCCACCCTGGGCAGGGTCGAGCAGACCCAGACACCCTCACTGGCTCCTGACTCTTTTTTCCCCTGTGACCTCATTTGGTTTCAACAGTGGGAGTTTATCTGCTTTTTAAACTGGACAAGATAATATACGCCCTTGGGGGCTTTGCCCCTTATTCTATGACGGATGACAGGCAAGGACTTCTGGTGGCGAGGCCAGCTGGGTGGGGCTTATGCTAAAGACGAAAATATTATTTAAAGATTTGCCAGGTCAAGGGGGTGAGTGTCCTGTCACTTGATAGGAGGGAACCTTGACGCGGCCCCACAGGTCCCCAGAGTGTTCATGGGGAGTCGTTAGGGGGATGTATGCATGAACTATCTTACGAGCACCTGCATTTCCCTGGGAATTAGTCCATATCACTCCTCATGAGAATCTGTAAGGTCCTTGTGACCCAGAAATAAACCCAAATAAAAAACAATGTATATTGTTTCATATTTGTATGGCAGGCTTTCTGGAAACCACCGTGGTTTTCTGTTAAGAAAAGTCTCTTGCCTTTGAATATCACACCAGACAGAGCACTTAAAGGGCTTTCCAACCCATGCACTCAGCATGTGCTTGGGAAACACACGGCGGGGAGGGCGCTGCTTTGTAGAGAGCAGCTCTGTCCTCTGGACTGAGAAGGAAAGGGAGTGATGCGGCCAGAGACCTGGGATGCTCATCATCCAAACACCATCACCAGCTCCTTGGGGCTCTACCTCCGGAATATGCCTGGGGCCCCTGCCCTTCTGCCCATCTTCTGCTGTGGTCTCACACTAATCCTGCCCCTCTGTTCCTTGAAGACCTGCAGGGGTGTCCTGCTGCCCTCAGAATGCAGCTAAGCCCCTGGCGATGGCTGCAAAGCGGAAATGACCTGCCTGGTCTCTGACATTCTCTCCACCTTCAATGCAGTCCAGCAACACTGCCTTCTGCCCTTGAACCTCGAGCTTGCTTTTTTTATCAGGCCTCTGAGTTTGCTGGAATCATCTGCCTCTAAATATCTGCAGGGCCACATCGTCTCATCAGCGAGGTCTCTTTCTGGGAGATGCCTTCAGAGAAATCTTCTTTCTAAGAACCCCATTCTAAGGGAATGTGTGCCTGTTTTTCTTCCCAGCCCTTATCACCATTAAACAACGATCTTTTGCTTCCTTACTTATCATATGGCTTACCCCACAGGACACAAGCTCCATGGACTAACGTGAAATTTAGATCCTCCATAAATGTGCATCTAGAAGGAAGGGACGGGCAGGTGGGCAGACAGGCAGGTGGGCAGGGTTCTCTGTAAGGCTGATGCTTGCCAGGTCCCAGCTTCCTCCAGGGAACCCTGGAGTAGCTGAGTGTTGGAATGTTACAGGGGAATGACAGCTTCCTCCAAAGCATGGGAAGCTCATTTTCACCCCACTTAGCAGTGAATTATGTCACCTGCTGGTGAGGGCAACGCCACAAAGCCCGTAATTAGTTCCCTGATTATTCACAATTGAAGCGGTTGTGGCTAACGGATGGTGTTCGCCACAAAAACCTGTAGGAGAGCCAGGCCATTTGGCAGCTCCCGTGTTCCCAGGAAGGCAGATCAATTTCCGTTTGATTTGTTTAAAAATAACAAATAAACAATGCGGAGCCCGCTCGCAAGGCTTGGGTTCCTCCTTCTCTGAAATTTGGGGAAAGGAGGCAGCTTGAAATTGCCAGTTAGGACAAGACAGGCAGGGCACGTTCGCGGCTCAATCGGATTCCCCTATAATCATAGCTAATAACTGTCTTTTTCTACTACTAAACAATTCTGTTATCGTAAAGCTTCTAGTTAGCGAGCTGGCTAAATGAGACTTGGGGGCTGGCCACAGAGAAGACGCCTCTGGAATGCAGCACAGAAGTCCATTTTCCCCCCACTTTTTTTCTGATTTTGTCACAGGCTGAAGGGTGATCTGCTGACACTCGTGAGGAGAGATACTGGGACTGGTGAGATTTCTTAAGAAGCCCAGAAATGCACATCTTTCCCCGGAATACAAAGGGAACCAGTGTTTCCTCCAGGTCATGAATTTAAAAGGCTTCTCTACCTCAATTCACTCTTAGTCTGGGCTTTTCCTTGACCTATGTGACTCCCCAAATATCCAAATTTGTCCCTTTACCAGTTAAATTCTTCAATGACTTCCACTGCCATTAGGAAGTGCCTAAACCACCCAGGAGTCCTGGATGACTGGCCCCATCTTCCTCACACCCATCCACTCCCCACCCCCTTTTCCTTCAAGCTCCCAATATAGTGAATTATTATCTGCAGGTAGCAGGGTGCTCAAAGTTATGGAATCTGGGAGCTGGGATGCCTGGTTCTAATTCTAGCTCCATTGTGTATCAGCTGTGTGACCTTGGGCAAGTCATTTGACCTCTCTGGGCCACAGGTGCCACATCTACCACATGAGGATAACAGAAGCATTTGCCTGGTAAGGTGACTGTGAGTGTTAAATGCATTAATGACTGTACAGTGCTTACAACAGTGGTTGGTGGATGCCATGTGCCCAGAAGAGTGTTCTCAGTTGGGAGTGTTGCTTTGTTTCTCTTTGCACGCGCTGTTTCCTCTGTCTGGAGCTATCTTTCTGTCCCCAAGCCCTTATTCTCTTGTTTGACTCATCTTTCGATTTTCAGTTTAGACACTTCCTCTTCCCGGAATCCTTCCAGATCCCATATCCGTGGATTACGTGCCTACCTCTCGATCCAACAGCACCAAAAAGCACCCTCAACTTCTTCCATCACAGATGTCATCCCCAGTGTATTTATTTCAAAATAATTTTAGGTTCTCATGCTGCTGTAAGAAATACTACACAGCGATCCCACGTGCCCTTTCCCCGGGCTTCTCCAGTGCAAAACTGTGGTCCCCACAGGCCAGACTACCGACCTTGGTACAGCTCAAGACACACATTTCCATCAGCACAAGCATCCTTCGGGTCGCCTTCTTATAGGCACGATCGCTTCCTTCCAGCTTTCACTGCAACCTTAAACTTTGGCAACCATTAATCTGTCCTCCATTTCTATAAATGTGTCATTTCAGAAGTGTCATGTGAGCGGAATAACATGGTTTGAAGTTTTTCACTCAGCATGACTCTCTTGAGATTCATCTACATTGTTTCATGTATCAGCGATTCCTGTGTGTTACTGAGTGCTATTCCAAGGTGAAGAGATACCAGAGTTTTTATACATGTCATGTTGAAGTCTGTGTGGGTTCTTTGTGCCCAATGTCACAGTCATAAGCAGAGTAGGAGAAATAACCCGACGCCAGGAAACCTCCAATGAAGAGATAAATTTAACACCCTTGGAGTCATTACTTCCATCTGCAATTCCACAAAGTCTCCCTGCTGGGCACTGAGGACTAGGGGCATAGGATCCCAGGATCCCAGGTCCTTTCAGACAATGTTGATTGGAAAGCAAACTTGTAAAGATTTTTTTCAGAGGGATCCAGCTGCATACATATGATACAAAAATTACTTGGCTATTAGCATACATAAAATTCCAAACTGACTACCATTAGCACAAACAATCGTTTTATATATTTAGGTACCTCCAATGGCAAAAATGAGTACATATCCACAGAAAGTTTCTAAGGATTGTTCAATATTACAGTTTGTTTAAGCAACAGGAGAGGAAACATGGTGTGTGCCCGTCAACTGAGAAGGCTTCAAAAATTAGAGCCATGCGTTGCATAGAATATAATATGACCATTAAAGTTAAATGGGACAGATACATATTTAATTACCTGAAAATACAATAAATACCTCCAGGGAGAGATAATGCCAGGTGGCAAACTTTCACTTTTTTGGAAATACCGTTTATATACAAGGTCATGTTTCAAGTGTACCACATAGCGATTTGATATTTGCACACATTATGAAGTGATCACTACAGCGAGTCTAGTAACCATTTGTCCCCATAACAAGTCATTATTGACCATATTCTTGTTGCTTTATGTTACATCCTTGTGGGTTATTTTAGAACTGGAAGTTCGTACTCTTAAACCTCTTCACTTATTTCTCCCCCCATCTCCCTCTCCTCTGACAACCACCCATTTGTCTCTGTATCTATGAGCCTGTTTTCACTGTGTTTTGTTTTTCAGACTCCATGTAGAAGTGAAATCATATAGTATTTGTCTTCCTCATATGACTTAGTCCATCTAGTATGATATTTAGTATGATACCCTCTAGATTCATACATGTCATTATGATTGGCAAGGGTTCTTTTTTATGGCTGAGTAATAGTCCATTGTACAGCTGCATATACATCTTCTTTATCCACTCATCAATTGATGGACACTTAAGTTGCTTCCATATTGTGGGTATTGTCAATAGTGCTGCAATGAACATTGGTGTGCGTATGTCTTTTTGTATCAGTGTTTTTGTTTTCCTCAAGTGAATACCCAGAGTGACATTGCTGAATCATATGGCAGTTCTATTTTTAATTTTTTAGGAAATCTTCATCTCATTTCCTATGGAAAACAATGGATGCACCAATTTACATTCCCACCAACAGTGTAGGAGGGTTCCCTTTGCTCCACATCCTCACCATTGTTGTCTGTCATCCTTTGAGGACAGCTGTTCTTACAGGTATGAAGTGGTATCTCATTGTAGTTTTGATTTGCATTTTCCTAATGATTAGTGATGTTAAGCATCTTTTTGTGTGTCTGTTAGTCATTTTATATCTTCTTTAGAAGAATGTCTGTTTAAGCCCTCTGCTCATTCTTCAACTGGGTTGCTTTTTGAGGTTGAGTTGTATGAGTTCTTTGTATATTTTGGGTATTAACCCCTCAGCAGATATACTTTTTTGCAAATATAAATCTCATTCATTAGGCTGCCTTTTCATTTTGTTGATAGTTTCCTTCACTGTGCAAAAAAGCTTTGTAGTTTGATGTTGTTCCATTTGTTTATTTTTGCTTTTGTTTTCCTTGCCCAAGATCCAAAAAAAAATTGCTAAGGCCAACATCAAACAGCATACTGCCTATGTTTTCTTCTAAAAGTTTTCTAGTTTGGGGTCTTACACTTATGTGTTTAATCCATTTTGAGTTTACTTTTGTATCTGGTGTGGGAAAGCAGTCCAGCGCGATTCTTTTGCATGGAGCTCTCCACTTTTCCCAACACCATTTATTGAAGAGGCTGTCTTTTCCCCATTGTATATTCCTGCTCCCTTGGTCATAGATTAACTGACCAAAAATGTGCAGGTTTATTTCTGGGCCCTCCATTCTGTTCCATTGATCTGTGTGTCTATTTTTGTGTAAACACTGGACTGTTCTGATTACTGTAGCTCTGTAGTATAGTTTGTAATCAGCCAGTGTGATACCTCCAGCTTTGTTCTTCCTTCTCAAGATTATTTTGACTATTCAGGCTCTTTTGTGTTTCTACACAAATTTTAGAATGGTTTGTTCTCGTTCTGTGAAAAATGCCTTTGGTATTGTGATAGGGATTGCAGTGAATCTGTAGGTTGCCTTGGGCAGGACAGTCATCATAACAGTATCAATTCTTCCAAAACATGCGCATGGCATATCTTTCCATTTGTTCGAGTCGTCTTCAATTCCTTTCATCAAAACTTTTCAGAGTACAAGTCTTTCACCTCCTTGGTTAAATGCATTCCTAGGTATTTTATCCTTTTTGGTACAATTATACATGGGATTGATTCCTTAATTTCTGACAGTGAGCTATTAGTGTATTTCTATGCAGCAGGTTCCTGTGTATTATTTTTGTATCCTGTAACTTCACTGAACTCATTTATTAGTTCTAACAATTTTTTTTTTTGCTAGTGACTTCAGGGTTTTCTATTTACAGCATCATGTCATCTGCAGTTTAACTTATTCCTTTTCAGTTTGGATTCTTTTTATTTCTTTTTCTTGTATGATTGCTGTGGCTAGAACTTCTGATTCTATATTGAATAGAAGTGGTAAGAATGGGTATTCTTGTCTTGTTCCTGATCTTAGAGGAAAAGCTTCTAGCTTTTCACCGTTGAGTATGCTGTTAGCTGTGGGCTTGTTAGATTCGGCCTTATCATGTTTATTATTAGAGCTTATGTTCCCTCTCAACAACCCACTTTGTTGAGAGATTTTATTATAAATGGATGTTGAATTTTGTCAAAAGCTTTGTCTGCAACTGTTGAGATGATCATTTGTACATTTTTGTTTTACAGTTTGGTGGTGTATCACATTGACTGATTTGCAAATATTGAAACTCCTTGCACCCCTGGGATAAATCCCACTTGATCACGGCTATGATCCTTTTAATGTATGGTCACTTGCCTATCTCCACTTTGTTTAGCTCTTTTTTCTAAGGTTATGCCTGCTTTGTTCCTTCATTTTGAGCAGATTCCTCTGTCTCCTCATTTTGACCAATTCTCTGTGTTTATTTTGTGTGTTAGGTAGGTCAGTTACATTTCCTGACCTTGAGGAAGTGGCCTTACATAGGAGACATCCTATGGGGCCCAGGAACACATGGCCCTCTGGTCACCAGAGCTATGTTTTAGTGGTGCCCTCTATGTGGGCTGCTTGTGCCCTTCTGTTGTGACAGGGCTGATGACCATGTGCATGCTGGCCAAGCTGGCTGCAAGGATGTGCCTCGTGCAGTGACTGCGGGCCCACTGAAGGGCCAAGTAGGCTTCCTGCAAGGCCGGCTGTGTAGCCCAGGGGAGGTCTGCTGCTGGCCCACTGGGGGGCGTGGCTGGGCCCCTGAGTGGCTCTTGGTGCTGGCGCTCGTTCACTGGTGAGTCCCTGGCGCTAATTCACTAAAAGGAGTATTTTAAGTGGTGCATCCCAGTGCTGATGTTATCGCAGTAGAACAAGCTCCCCACACTGGCTGCCCCCAGTGGCTGTGTCCCCAAGAGTAGTCCCAGTGCCTCCTGCCTCTCTGGGAGGCTCTCCAAGATGGGAAAGCAGGTCTGACCTGGGCTCCTTTCAAACTACATCCTATGTACTGGGACTTGGGGCAGGTGAGATATCGTGTGTGCCCTTTAAGAGGGGAGTCTGTTTCCTACAGCCCCTCCTGGCTCTCCTGAACATAAGCCCCGCTGGTTTTCAAAGGCAGATGTTCTGGGGGAACCCCTTCCTGGGAGGAGCTCCAGGCTGGGGAGCCTGATGTGGGGCTGGGAGAAAGCCTCTCTGATTGTGCTGTTTCTCCCGTTGGTGGGTTGCTGAGCTGGGGGTGCGGGGCCTGGCTGTATCACTTCTGTGCCCTCCCACCCATCTCACTGTGGTTCCGTCTTCATGCCTTTAGATGTGGGAGATCTTTTCTGCTGGTCGTGAGGTCGTTCTCATGGGCAGTAGCTCCATAAGCAGTTGTGATGCTGGTGCATCCATGTTAGAAGTGAGTTCAGTGGCTTCCTGCCCTGCCATCTTGGTCACCGTCTTCCACCTCCCGTGAATTTTAGTTGCCTGTTTATGTGTCTGTCTTGCCTACTATTCCAGGGCTCCCCAGCACTGTTTATGTTTTGGGCCAGGTCATTCGTGCTGCAGGGGCTCTCTTGTGCATTTAGGATGTTCAGCAGCATCCCTGGCCTCTACACACTAGACGCTAGCAGCATCCTTCCCCCTCTGTCTCAGTGGTGACAACCAGAAATGTCTCTAGACACTGCCAAGTGTCCCAGGTGAGGGCAGGTGGAAAATCACCCCTGGATGAAACCCCTTCCCTGGACCATCAGCTCTGGGAGGACAGGAAGTGCTTCTGTCTCCCCAAACCTCCAGAACCTAGAATAGCACCTGGTCCTTAATAAATGCTTGCTGAATGGCTGAATAAAGATTCTGGGCTGAGTAGTAAAACACACCTCAGGTAAAAGTCAGAAGACCTGAGTTCTCATCCTGAATGCATTAGGAACTGGTGGTGTGACCCAAAGCAATCCCTTCTCTATGTTCTTAGTTCGGTTCTCTGAAAATGGCAGGGACCAGCGTGTTTGCTCCTCCGAACATGGCTGAGCAGAGTGGCGTCCGCCTCACCTGACAGTTGGTTAGAAATGCAAATTCTCTTCCTCCTCCCCAGACACGGCGAGTTGAAGTCTTGGGGTGTGGAGCTCTGAAATGTATGTTTTAACACGCTCTCCGGGGGATTCTGATTCGTGCTTCAGCAGTTCTCACCCCTGGCTGATCTTAGAATTCGCCTGAAACGCTTTTTTAAAGCTAAGATGCCTGGGACGCTAGATTCCCCCAGCCCAGTTTCATGAGCAGCTCTAGTGTTGGGGTGGACTGTTGGCATTTTCCACCTGCCTCAGGTGATCCCAACGCACAGTCAGGACTGAGGCTCTCCCAGTGCAGACTCTTCCACTCTGTGTTTCCCATCTTAAACCTCTGGAAACTGCATGAACTCTTTCAGTCCACCAGAGGGCCATTTACAGCGCTGAGAAGAGACAGGGTTATCGTATCTGGGCAGGGGCACATGGAATCACAGACCCACAAATGCACGGAGAGAAGTAAGTGTCTGAGACATTCCTCCCCAGCTCTACTTGGAAAAACAGGACCCTAAGGAGGGACGGGCAAACCTTAACCAGGATCCTCTATTTCACTACTGGTTTTAAAGTCCATGTCAAGAATCTTCCAACAAAATCTATTTCAGAAACCCTCCACATGCCTGGGTCCGGGAAAGCTTCTTGGTTTAGAAGGGAGCCGCAGGTTAGTGTACAGAGCGGTGGATGTGAAGCCAGCCACACCTGCGTGTTTCTCGGTAAGCCACTTCCCTCTTCTGGCCTTAGGATCTTAAAGTTGCATTATGCAACTTATTGTCTGAATGGTGATGAGGGTCAACCTAGGCGAATGGGTGAAGCACTGGCACCAGAACGGCTGCTCAAAAGCTCAGTAGTTCTCAAAGTGGGGCTCAGAGCAGCAACATCACCTGGAAGCTTGTTAGAAATGCAAATTCTCGGGTCCCAGCCCAGACAGACTGAATTAGAAACTCTGGGGGTGGGGCAAATGACTTCCCTTTTCTGAGCCTCAATTTTCTCCTTTGTGAAACTAGAAGAACAGCAATACCTGTATCTCAGAGACCATTTGCAAGGATGAAATGAGCTCTGCATTACACTACTGAGCACAGTGCCCAGCATACAGCAAGAGTTCAATAAATGGTCACTATGGTTGCTCTTCCAATGATCACAATCTGCAAAGACCCCTGCTCCATGCAAGCCTCGAACAGAAGCTTTTGTTAAAACTCTGCCCAAATAATTCTTGCAAGACTTTGCAAAAGACCATATTCTGGCTCAGGCTGCTCCCTGTGGAATACCACGTAGCAAACAGGAGTTACGGCGCACTAATGTCCCGTGCTAATACGTCAGCCAGCTTTATAACTCATTCTGAGAGAGGCCATCGCTCAGAGCAATAGAGCTATTTATTGTAGGGTCCCATTATGGGTTGTGATCTATTTAAGTCTAGCCAGCTGTCAGAAAGACAAGCCTTCCTGCCACCAATCAGGAACAAGAAGACGGGCTCAGGGCAAGGAAAAAAAAAATAAACAAATAGGAGACAGGGCTTGAAAAATATTCCACTCATGGCTAAGGGAAATGCAAAAGATGCCCGACGGAAGGGAAGAGAGTCAGCTCTGAGTGGCCTTGCAGCAGCAGCAGAGAAATTTCTAGAAGCATCAACCAAGGCAGAGGGTAGTCTGATGTTTGTGGGCACCCTGGCTGGGAGCTGGCAGAGGCAATTGAATTTTTAAGGCGAGGAAGGGGAAGGTGGGGTTGAAATTTACCTTCACGCATTGCAGGTTTCAATAATCAGGGTGAGAAGTGGAGAGTCACACATCCGGAGACCGTTCACCTTCAGCGAAATTGGGCTTTACTTCCTTTTTGTCTCTTGCAAAAGACTGTTTCTTGCTCAGATCTCCCAAGTCTCTTTCACTGGCCCCGACCACCTAAAGGCCCGTCTTCCCTGACGGTTTAACTGATCTTCAGCTAAAAAGAAATCACGAGACAGTTAGTCCATCTGTAGTTAGCAAGGTCTGAGAACAGAAACTCATACAACTCAATAGTAAAAACAATAATAATAATGCAATTAAAAATGGGGGAAGGACCTGAATAGATATTTTTCCAAAGATGATACTCAAATGGCCAACAGCTACCTGAAAAGATGCTCAACATCACTAATCATCAGGGAAATGCAAATCAAAACCCCAACCAGATATCATTTCACACAGTTAAGATGGTCATCATCCAAAAGAAAGAGATAAGTGCTTGTAAGGGTGTGGAGAAAAGAGAATCCTTGTATATTGTTGGTGAAAATGTAAACTGGTAAGTCACTATGGAAAACAGTACGGACATTCCTCAAAAAATTAAAAATGGGACTACCCTGTGACCCAGCAATTGCAGGTCTGGATAAATATCCAAAGGAAATGAAATCACTATCTTGATACCTGAGATATCTGCACTTCCATGTTCAATGCAGCATTATTCACAGTAGCCAAGACATGGAAATGACCTATGTCCATAGATGGATGAATGGACAAAGAACATGTGGTATATATACACAATGGAATATTATTCAGCCATGAAAAAGAAGGAAATCTTGTCGTTTGTGATGACATGGATAAAACTTGAGGGCATGATGCTAAGTGAAGTAAGTCATAGAAAGACAAATACTTCATGATTTCACTTCTATGTGGACTCTAAAGTAACTGACCTCATTGAATCAGAGAACAGACTGGTGGTGGCCAGAGGTGGGGGTTGGGTTTGGGAGGAATAAGTGAAGGTGGTCAAAAGTTATATAATCTTCCAGTTACATAATTAATAAGTTCTGGGGCTGTAATGTACAGCATGGTGACTATAGTTCACAATACTGTAGTGTATATTTGAAAGGTGTTAAGAGAGGAGATCTTAAAGTTCTCATCATACACATATTTTTCTGAACTATTTGCAAGTAAATTGTATATATCATGATACTTCAACCCTAATATCTCAGTATGTATCTCCTAACAGAAATATATTCTCCTCGAATTCTGTTTCTTTTTGCCTAGTTTTATTGAGATATAATTAACATATAGTATTTTACAGAGAGAGACAGGGACAGAAACACACACACACAGAGACAGAGGGAGAGGGAGAGAAAGAGGGAGGGAGAGCAGAATTTACAAAGTGGCAACAACTTTAAATCTAAGGTGGAGGACATGCAGGTGGTCACTGTTCAGCCCCTTCAGCCTTTCTCTGGAACCAGACTTCTTGGGTTCAAATCTCCACTCTCCAACTTATTAGCTGTGCAATGACCCTGAGCAAGTTACATAAACACTCTGTGCCTCAGTATTGCCATCTTGAGATGGGAATTGTTATAGTGCGTACCTCACAGGGGTTCTGTGAGCCTGAAATAAGTTAATGTGCTTGTAATCATTCCTTGAATGGAGTAAGCGATCAATAATGTTAACCCTATGGTTGTCAGATGGATGGATACACGCATACAGACCTATGGATGGATGGGTGGGTGGGTGGGTGGACATAGAACATGCACAGGGGATAAAATTCTTAAAATAAATATACGAATTATATAATGCCCGCACATGGACCCTGGAAGACTCGGTTTTCCCTGCAGAAGTGTGCCTTGACCCTCGCAGGCACCGTCAGGAGCACAGAACCACAGTAATTGAGACCCACAGCGATCGCCCGGCACCCAGAGTAGAGGTGCCCTCTACTTCCCTTCCATCTGCTTCTCACCCGGGGAGGCCCCCTCCCTCCAAAGTCAATTTCAGTGCAATCTCAGTCTAAGTGGTGCCCTTGTGGATATGAGAGTCCTGTTCAGCTGAGGATGGAGCCTACCTAGTGGTACTGCATGTAGAGCAGGGCCCTGCACCTGGATTGCATTTTAAACACATCCCGCGCCATTAGGCAGCCCTCATCACTCAGCAGATTGAAGGCCGCGTTGCAGGGTCCTCGCAGCCCCGAGCCAAGCTCAGCCAGTCCATCCGGCCAGGGCACCCTGCCAAGAACCTCCAGCCGAGAAGCGGTCACTCTTAGGTCACCATGCACCAGTGGGGTGACCCAATGAGGAGAAACCAGCCTGGTACCACAGCAGGCCCCTTGTGAATCCAGATTAGAGAGTGAAGTGGCAAGGGGCCTTCCAGCTGCGCTCCTGAGGAGCCTGAGTCTTCCTGTCGTAATAACAAGTGCTCTT
Organism: Camelus dromedarius; assembly: GCF_036321535.1. Taxonomy (NCBI): domain Eukaryota; kingdom Metazoa; phylum Chordata; class Mammalia; order Artiodactyla; family Camelidae; genus Camelus; species Camelus dromedarius. The sequence continues at coordinate 14,088,560 of NC_087459.1, read as the reverse complement.
ATTTTAACGTGCCTCTATCCACCTCGCTCTAACACTGCAGCCAAGCTGACCCAAGCTTCCTCCCATTTCTCCAGAACCCCTGGAACTTTCCTTACTCGTGTAAATCCTCTCTGGACATTTTTCCTTCTATTGGTTGCTTCTTACTGAATGGGTCACCTCCTCAGAGAAGCCCTCCTGGATCACACAATAGTAAAAGGTTGTTTTTGATTGTCCTTTATCTCGACACTGTTTTTTCCTTTCCTTGGGCTTCACCTTCCTCATTTGTTGATAAGGATAACAATCATACTGCAAATTCTCTACTTGTCCATCCTTTTCCACCCTCCCCTGTGCTCCACTGGGCTGATCAGTGCTTTGCCCATGTCCACTGACTGGATTCAGCCAATGAGAGGCAGCAGGAGAGGCAATCAGGAGATTTATTTCCCCGTCTCTCTGCCTGCTAGGTGGTGGCTCTGTTCCTTCACCAGGCTCCTGCTGGGCGGCTGGGTGCTGCGTTCTAGAAACTGCTCCCCACCAGGCTCCTTCCACACCAAGGAGGTCACACAGCTCCCTGACGTTGCCAGCCCCTTTAGCCCTGCTCGGACTTCTGTAAATATCCCCTTCTCTGCAATCACCTCAGTTGCCCCTTGGAGTATGCCATCTGCTTCCTGGGGATTCCGCCCCATGCAATAACATTATCAATCTCACAGGGTTGCTGTGAGAACGAACTCAGCTCCAGTGCAGGACATGTGCAAAGATAACTATTTGTCATTATTTTTGTTATGACTAGCTATTTTTTTCTTCCCTGGCACTCACCATATTTTACACTTATTTGTATACTAATTGTTCATGACCTTTCTCTGCAGGTTTAGGAGTCCATGTCTGGGTCTGTTTGTTCAATCTTTAATGACCCGGTACCTGGTGTTTAGTAGATCTCAGAAAATATCTGATGAATGAATGAACGAGAGCTGGGTTTTCACTTTCAAGACATTTGGACATGTCATGTTGAATTGTGTGACGTTACTGATACTAGAATGTTTTGTTTTACAAAGGCAGCAATTTCATAAGGTTTTTTACCTACTACCTTATCCCCTGGGTGATTAGCAAGAGCAGGAATATAATCATTTTATAAATAATGAAACAAGAACAGAGGGAAAAGTAGGGGGACTAGAACCTCATCTGTGCCCAGGCTCTGTGAGGCGTTCAACAGACACGATTTAATTCAATTTTTGTAATGATTCTCATACAATGACATCATTATCCCGTGGTTCACAGATGCAGAACCTGGGGGGGGGGGAGGCTAGGGGACTCACCTAAGACTGCGCAGCTGGTGGGTAGCAGAAATATAATCCGGTCCTAGTGGGTTTGACTCTCAATTTTGTGCTTTTCCCACACAGCGATTTTCCCCTTGTATAACCCTGGAGAAATTTACACATGTGCACAAGGAAACACAGACAAAAATATCAGGTTATAATGGTAAAAACAAATGGTTACAATCCCAAATGTCTATCAGTGGGAGAAAGGATAAATAAACAGGAACACTTAAGCACTGAAACAGTATATGGCAGTCAAACCGAATAAGCTAGAGGTACATATAAACAGTTCAACGTGGAGGAGGGAACTGTGGATGAAAAAATTAGTCAAAGAGTCTATCAATATAGGACCATTTTATATCAAAGTTCAAAACCATACCAGACGTTGCCATGCATCGTTTAAGGATACAAAGATGTAACAGAAATGCTCAAATTCAAGGGATCATAAGCCCCAAATTCACAACTGTGGTTGCAGGGATGGCGATGATACTGTGGAGAGTAGGCAGGGGTCTCATGGTTGCTGTGATGTTTTCCTTAAGCTGGGTGGGTGTTTATTACATTATTTTATCCCTTTTTTCCCCAGGGGAAATACATTGCTTATAAAAAGGTGGTACCTTGCCTAAGGTCAACCAGCTGGCCCAGGATGCAGCTGGACATGTATGTATGCCTCCTGACTCCTAGTCTAGTTCTTTCCCCCACAGCAAGCTGTCCAGGGAGCAGGTAATCACTCCCATTGTGCCACTAGGGGGAGAGGTGAAGTGCAATGTTGAACAGTCCTTATCTTTACCTCCTTCCTTCCCTGATCACTGCCTTACCATCACCCTTGATGCCTTCTCTCAAGCTGGCCAGGTTGCTCCATATCCTGGAGTATGGTTTGGTTTCTGTGTGGCTTCAGTGCAAGAAAGAGGAAGTACCTTTCATAGACTGAATCAGAAAGTCACAAGAAATCCAGGGAAAAGTAAACATCCCATCCAGAAGCTGGATTGGCAACACTTTTGTTTGCCTGACAATGGTCCTCCTGTGCCAGCAGACACTGTTTCTTATGACAAAAGCAGAAAATGGTGACCACTTACTTTCCTAGGCTGCTGATGGTGTGGCCAGTGACCCAATCTCCATAAAGAGGAAATCTGCTGGGGCGGTTCTGGAAACTATACCCCCGTTAGCAAAAAAGGAGGAGATGCAAGGAGAAGGCCTGCTTCTCCTCTCTTCCTCGTTTGTATGTTGTCAGATTGGGATGTGATGTTTGGAGCTGTGGCAGCCAAGTTGGGACTATGAAGAAAGGGCCAAAGAATCAGAAAGAAGTTATTATTGAGCAGGTGAGTGAGTGCTGGAATACACTACCTCTTGATTGCTTCAAAGTGAAAAAAAATACTAATCAATATGATTAGTGAACTTTTGTCCCAGAGTTCTATTACTAGCAAACAAAGCACATCGTCTGACTGCCCTGAAGAAAGAAAGATAAGCCAGTCTTTTGTCTGCGTACGAATCATCTGGACCCATGCACTTGGATGTGATCTATTAAAAATCATAAATAGAAGCTCACCATTCCTTGGCTTAGACCCTGCAATGGCCCTTTCTGGCTCTTTGGATGAGACTCAGAATCCTTAACAAGGCCTTCCAGGCCTCGCCTGAGCCAGCTTCTGCCTGTTTCTGGCCGGCCTTGCCGTGGTCCACTCTCTCTGTACAACTCACAGTGGTCCAGTCCCGCCAGTTTTGGTGGTGGTGTTTTGTTTCGCTTTGCTTCTCCAGTTCACCAAAGCCCTTCTCACTCAGGACATCTGCGTGAGCGGTCCCTCTGCCTGAAATGTGCTCTTCTCCAGCTTTGTTTGGCTTCGATTCTAAGACTTCAGGTCTCACTCAAAGTGGGACTTCTTCAGGGAAACGTTTGCAAGTTGTTTTATTTCACACCACCTGCTTTTCCCTTCCTGGCTCTGTATTTACTTATTTTCCTGGCATTGCTGTTTCTTCAGCCTCAGTGTCCGCCAATACAAGTTTAAGTTCTATTGGGGTAAATACGATGTTGGACTTTAATGTCCCTCCCCATCCGACCCACAGTCTGCGCCACGATAGTGTACATTGTGCCCTGTTTTCCCGAAGTGAAGATCTGAGCAGCTCACCCCCAATTCTCAAAGCTACTGAAGATAACACACGTTAACTAGAATTACTATTGTGACTTCTTTGCCTGCAGTGAAAGTTCATGTCCTTGGCCTGGCATTCAAGGTTGTCTTTAATTCATCCCTTTCTTCATTCACTCAAAAAAGATTTATTGAAGACCTGCCACATTCTAGGCACTGTTCTAGGCACCAGCCTACCATTCCACCTGTATCTTCTCCCTGCTCCTCACTGTCATCCGCCACCCAGAACATTTCAGCTCCATTCTCCCCGCCTGAGTTCTTCTCTGAACCGCAAACTGAATACTCTTCTTTCTGTAATTTTGCTCCAACTCTTTCTTTTGCTTAAGATGCTTCCCTGCTCTGTACCCATCAGATAACTCCTTACCCGATGGGGATGGAGATCCCAGGGGGTCCCATAGACTGTGTGTGGCTCTTCACGCAGCTGGATGATGTCTTCTGCGTGGTCGGTGCACGTAATCTGCTGAACTGTGGGAAGGAAAAATAAAAGCCTCAGTAGAAACATGCAGCCTCTTTTGCTTCCAAGGTTTGAAACATCTGAGTCAACAGCCCTCAAGTATTTTTGATCATGGACACCTCCTTTAAAAAAAAGTGAATGGGTGCCCCATTATTAGAATAATTTCATAGACAGATACAGAGAGAGCATACGTTGAACTTTGTCGTCTCCAAATGACAAGGCACATACAGAAAAGAGCTATTGAAAGGCATGAGATGCAGATGTAACGATGAACAGAAATGTTCTCACCCAGGAGCCCAGTGGCTCGTGTAGCCCATCCCCGTTTTAGAGGCTGTTTGGCTTAACCTTGGAAGGCGGCTGACTCTTTCTAGCTCCCATGGAACGGCTGTGAGTAGCTTCTGGGGGAAGACAAGGCATTTTGGCTGCGACGGCAGAGAAGCTTTCGGCCGTAGGTTTCTACTTCTGTTGCTTCGCCTGACCCTGGCATTTATGTTCTCTGGGTTCTCTGAGCCTTCCCTCAGTGGAATGAGGGGACCTGGCAGCTAAAGGGTTAACTTTTTTTTTTCCCCCTCCTCTTCCTTGATCATCCACTACCTGAGAGCAAGCAGCGGGCTGGAGAGTGGGGCTGACTTTGGCAGCTGGCTGTGAAGGTGCCAGATCCTTATCTTGCTGGGGTTTTGCTGCAGATGAAGCAGCGACTTGTATTCACTCCTCCAGGCAGATTTCTGTGAGTGGCTCATGCTATGGAAGAAGCAAGCCTGCTGGGAGAAGTGTACAGATACTGTTTCCTTCGGTGTGTCCTCACAACTTACAAAGCGCCAGGCCATCTCCTCCCCAGCCTGCTCATTCCTCAAGCCCATGAGAGCCAGCTGCTTCCCTCCCAGCGGCCGTCCCCAGCCGCTCGCCAGCTCTGCAGTGAGCAGCCCCTCTGGAAACTGCCTAGCAGGTCTCTCTGAGCTGACACCCTGAGCCTGGCTGTGCCCATCATCCAGACCTGGGGTCTCAGCAAATCCTCTGCCAGGTGCCCACTTGGAGCAGCCTCTTCTTTTTGGTGACATTTCCTAGTTTACTATATAACAAAGGGTACAGATGAACAGTCTGATGACGAGTTAAGGGCAGAGTGTAGGGGAAAGGGTATGCCACCCTCCCAGCACCTCCGCCTGTTCACCAGTCCAGAAGCTCTCCAAATCCCATATTTTAGGGATTTTCATGGAGCCTTCATCAGGGGCTTGGGAGTAAAGCCACCAGATGCGCCTCTCAGGTGACCTACTCTCTTCCTGGCCTGCGCTCTGCGTGCCAGTTAGGGTGCCAACCATCCCAGTTTGTCTGGGATGATCCAAATGCTCGTACGGAGGCCCCCCAGGTCTGGGAAGAGCCCTCAGTCCAGGAAGAACCAACCATGAAATCCGCAGGGCCTGATGCAAATGAAAGTGCAGGGCCCCTGCTCAGAAAGTCTAGAGAAGTTCAAGACTGTGACAACAGGCGTTAAAAGACACGTGGCGTCCTTCTGAGCGCGGGACCCTGTGTGACAGTACATGTTACAGGCTCGTGGAGCTCGCCCTGCTCCCAGGCAAACCACAACTGTTGGCTACGCTCCGCCAGCTGCCGAGCTGCAGACAAGAGCACGTACTGTTACTGCCACAAGGCTGTTGGTTTCTCATAGCAACCTGGGCTGTTGAGACAACAGAAGTTGCTCTCACCTTCCACCCGTTCTCTTACCGCCACCGGAACTTTCTGAAACACAAAACCACGCCCCTCCCCAAACGCAAGCCCTTCAACACCCTCTCAGCTGGCCGTCTACAGTACTCACATGCGAGTAATAACGACAGCACAAATATTGCAGACTCCTAGCATCGACTCAAGCTCTGTTTACTATACTGTTGCTTAAATATGTACCAAACATAAAACTTAGCACATAGTCTGTATGTTAATAGCTCTTATACAACAATAAAGCCAAGTTTATGGGTTAAAAAAAGTTAAGACTATAGAACCAATAAAATTCAAATTAACAACATTAATGGAATGGGATAGATGAGGTTTTTTGCCGAAACCAAAGTGCCGGTGGCAGAGAGATTACGATGCCCTGCTGGCGGCTGTGATGAAGGTGATGCGATGGAGATTCCTCCTGTGCTCTGGTCCTGCGATGGCCAGCTTCTCTCATCACTTTCCTCTCTTTGAACAAGTTGGGGTACCTTTGTTCAAACATGGTGCCGTGACACTCTTGGAACTTCACTTGCTACAAAATCACCTTTGATGGATCAAATCCACCTTTGTTCTTCTCCTGTGGACCCATGACAATGAAAGACATGCTAATTGGGACCAGAGGGATCATAAATATTAATGCAAACATGGGCATTGTAGTCCCATTGCTATGCCAGGTGATAAATGGGTCACTCAAATGACCTAAAAATGCCTACATTAATTTTTAAATTTCATCGCAATAATAAAAAAAGTGATAATAATAATTCGTATTTATTAAGTGTGCCAAGCACTGTTCTAATATAATAGCTTATTTAATCCTCACAGCTCTGTAAGGCGGGCACCATTATTATTGCCATAATTCAGATGAGAAAAATCAGGCTCAGAGAGGTGACATTAGCTTGTCCTGAGTCATCCCACCAGAAGGTTTCTAAGAAAAATTCTCCAAGTGGACTTTCAGACCTCTGGTCAGGCACAGGGGGTCCTGAGGGCCCTCAGGCTCTGGGCTGGGGTCACTAGTTCAATCAACAGTCGAGTGAAGTTCAGAGTCTGGAGTTTGCCAGTGAAGAACCTTCTTCCTCTTGCCCTTCGCCCTCCTCATCTTTCTCTCCTGCTGCTCCCAGCTCATCGCACGTCCTCACTGCTGGGCTAGCGAAACTTCAGGAGGGCATCACGCTCTCCCACACGTTCTGCTCCTTTTGTTTAGAGGTCTGCCCTCTGCCTGGAATGCTCTTGCCCTTTTGCTCCTGGAATCCCCCCTCTGTCTTCTTCAAGATGCTCAGTGTCACCTCTCTGGGATGCTCCTTCCAGGCAAGTCAGGCAAGGCTGACGCTCCTTTGGGTCCCACAGCCCCAAGGTCTCAACTTGTCTTCCCAAAGACACCATCAACCTCCCCACAGCCCCTGCACAGACAGCCCCACAGACCTGAGCCAGCCAGACCCTTCCCTTCTGTGGAGTTTAAGCCAAGAGGCCCGGAGCCTGTGGGAACCTGAGGTCAGAGGCTACGGTATAGTAACAGCTAGCAGGGATTTTAGTGCTTGCTTTGTGTCAGGCCCTGTTCCAAGGCCCTCTGCGTATGTCACCTTATTTCAAGCTCACAGCAAACCTACAAGGCGGGTACCACTGGCTCCCTATTTTACAGACAAAGAAACTGGTGCACAGAGAAGATGACGAAGTCCCCACCATTGCACCAAAGTGGCAGCACCAGGGTGTGAATCTGAGTCCATGCCCTGAGCCACAATGCTTCTTTTACTCCAGGGGAGCCGAGACTGGGGCTGGCACCATGGTAAACTGTGGGCAAGTTGAAAATACAGAAGTGGGGGAGGAGAAGCTGGTTCATAATGAGGAGACAGAGGTACAGTCAGGACAGAAATTGACACCCAGGAGACAGACAGAGAGGGTCCCCTGTCTTCCACTGCTGATGTCCCAGCCACTGCTCGTGGTGACCTGCTGGACATCTTGTCTTGGGGTTCAAAGATTTCCCTATACCTTTTCCATTGACTTAAAAAAAAACAACTTGACTTAGATTGTGGTTTTTTTTCCCCTTACCATCAATACTAAAACATCCAAAACACTAGAAATCCCCCAGCCCCATGAACTCTAACTTCCTTAGAGCCGATAGGCATTTTTACTGCACCTGAAAGGAAGCTCAGCTGTTGGCTCACTATGTGATATTTGGGTCATACTTAGACTAATTTTTTTTAGCATGAGTATATCTCATGCAATTATATTTAGAACATATGTACACTGAAAACTTACTTGTTGCTCATTTGAGATTCAGATTTAACTGGGTGCTTTATATTTCACCTGTCAACCCTAACTTGGAATCATGGGAGAATTACAGACTCTCAGGCCAGCCTCAACCTAGCAAATCAGAATCTGCATTTCAGCAGACGATTAGTATGTTCATTCAAATGTGAGAAGTCCAGCTAGCAGATGAATTAAAAGGCAGTGCAGAGATAGCAGTGAAGCTCCCTGGTCAGCAGTGACCCAAACTCTTTCTGTCTTTTCACTGCAGTATCCTTATCTCATGATTTCCATCCTCAAGGTCACTTCATGGTCCAAGAGAATTTCTTGAGTTTCTCATCACAAGTGTGGCCTCCAGATGGAATCAAGGAGAAAAGAACTAAGGCCATTTCCCCAAATTCCACCCAGTGGTCTCCACTCACATCTCACTAGCCGTTCCTACTTGCAAAGGAAGTTGGGAAATGTCGTTTTTCATTTGAGCCCAGGGTGCACCTGTGAATTAAGGGTGTGTGTGTGTGTGTGTGTGTGTGTGTAAGGCAGAGGGGGTTGGGGTTATTCAGAAGGTAGCAAATATCTGCCTTTCCTTCACTCTGAGATTTGCAGTTAAGCAGCTCTGTCCAGGTTGACCAGAAGGCCCCAGCCAAGGCAAAGGGGCAGACAAGGGAAATGTGCCTCCTGAAATTAGACTACTTTCAAGAAAGGGGAAGTCCTAGCTGCATTATAGACCTGGGATAATTATAGTACTCCACTCAAAATAGAATCTGTGGTTTCACAGAGAAGAGACATTTTGGGGTACAGTCTTGGCTGATGCAGGAAGCTCCCGCAGACTCAGACACCCTCATACCATGCTCTGTTCCTGAGACCAGTGGCTGATTTCTGGAGTGTTCAAGAATTGCAATCTTAGAAAACCAAGCACAAAGCACCTTTGGCTATGCTGAACCCCAAGGAAGTGGGACTGTTCTCCCTCAAAGAACCACTGCAGCTTCTGTTGGGATTTACATTACAAAGCGGAGCCTCGCTGAACTGTGTAGAACTAATCTTCAACAGCAACATCTTGTGGCCACAAGAAACAACAGCAGTGCTGGGCTGAGGAGGCTCCAGGATTCTGCTCCTTGTTGAGCCTGCCTGATTCCATTTAGACGGTAAGCTTTCTAAGGTTTAGGGTCACGGAGGACCATTCCTAAGTGGAGTACTTGATGTCTCACTGATAAAGATGTTTAAGTGTTTGACTGCAAATACAAATGAGACATGAAAGTATTTGCCCTCTGAGATTGAGGAACAGAGAGAATCAGGGTGCTCGCTATAAGGGTGGTGAAGGGGACACTTTGGGAGAGGACAACTTTGCATTGCCCATCAAGCCTCACCACACTCAAGGACTAGGTGGACCCGGACAAACCCAGAATTCCCATAACTGCTCCACAACCTTTTCAAGCCAGGTTTCTCTCAAGTAATGCCAAACTGGATTGAATCGGGATTTTTAAATGTTTGTTATACACCGTGCCAAAACACACTTCCAAAGCAAGGCACATTCTTCCTCGAATAGCAGCTGAACATAGTAGGCAAGTCACGACTGAAATGAGCCTGTTTCATACCGTGGAGTCTTCTTAACAAACTGCATCTCTGTAAGTGACACTCCTGTTTGAGACAATTTGCCGAAGAAAGAGAAAAATCCCCAAATTACAAAGTCTGCCAGGTTACAACTTCTCCTAGAGGAATCCCAAGGTCCCCTGCCTACTCTTTGTTGTGGGTCCAGCAGAGGTGGGGCTGGCCGGGGGAAAGATGGAGGGAAGTGTCTTCCTCCTGGCAAGGGACAGGACTGGCTGAAGGAGGACCGCAGTGTGGAGGTTATGCCGTGTCATCAATGGGAAGAGGAAGGTAGGGCCCTGGTCTTTGTAGGTAAAGGGTTCGGTTGGCCACAAAACAACAAGAACAGTTGCCGTCTCTGCACATAAGAAGAAGGAGGGGAAAGAAAGGAAAGGAAGGGAAGGAGGAGGAGATATTAGAGTCGAAAGGATTAAAATAGCAGATTGGGCAAAATCCATCTGATGGGTTCAGTGTCTGTGAGCCATCGGTGACATGTGGCTTCAATTTCCTTTGAAATCCAGATGTGTTTCAAGAGAAGACAGAACAAGGGCAGAAGGAAGGGGAGACTGGGCTTCATAGTTTCCCTCAAAATAGAGTTTTGGGTCTTTCTGGTTGCCTCCTCTGGGTTCCCAGTGCCTGGGGGAGTCAATCGACTATACACGGCAAGACCATTCTCTGGAGAGAAAGGGTTTGTGGGCACTGGAACACGGACCTTAGGGTCTCTAATGTGAACAGAGATTGTAACCGACCAACTTCCGCATTTTAATGTGCTCTAAACCCAGGCCATCTGGCAACTAAATAAGGAAGCCAGCTCACTGTACAGCGTGTCAATGTTATTACAAACTGCATAAGGCTCTGAGCATCTTTCTGAAACACAGCAGCAACTGTGGCTTCCTTTGCCGATGGAGGTCCTGCTGCCGGCTGGAAGAACGCTCGCTTTGTTTCTGACGTCCCGGAGCTCACACTTTCCAGGAGTCGGATGTAGTCAGTGCCTTTAATAGGATCTGCCTCACCTCTCTGACCTCACCTCCCCTGCGTTCACTCCACTTCAGACACCCGGGTCCCTTCACAGCCTCCTGACCACGGCAGACAAGCTCCCACCTCAGGGCCTCCGAACTTGCTGTTTCCTCTGCGTAAAGTTCTCCTTCTCCAGACACATGCTTGCTTCTCCTCAAGTCTCACCTTGAACATCTTCCCTGACAGCCCTACCAACAGTTCTAAACTGCCCGTCTCTCCCTAACTCCATCATCTACCTTATCAGAGTTTCCTCATAAGCACTCATTCTTACCTAATATAGTATGTAATTCACTGGTATGATGTATGTCTGTGTATCTGTAACTCCCAGCTGAATGAATGCCCCATGAGGACAGGCATTTGGTTGCTTCTGTTCACTGCTCAACCCCCAGTGCTGAGGACCGAGCCTGCAACATGGGAGGCCCATAATGAACACTGGTTAGAAGAACTAATAAAGCAATAAGCGGGAATGAGCATTTAGGCCACTGTAGAAGCTGACAGCCCAGCAGAGTCTGGAGTTGGGTGGTCAGTGGAGCACTGAGGCTCTCCTTAATTCAACTCCATTTCCATGCGAACCACCCCAGTATACTTGTTAGATTATGCCCACAATGGTCCATGAGGACGACTCAGGCACTATGGCCAATGCCAGGACCTCCCTGGGAATGAGATACCTGCCCCTACTCTTTGTGCCAGACTTTGGCCAGAGCCACTGATGGCTCCCCCAAGGCCATTCGCCTCAACCTGGCATTCAGGTCCCTCCCCAGTCTGGTACCAATCAGCCTTTACATCCACGTCTCCAATACTTTTCCATTTTATATTTATTCACTCATTCAACAAAATGTCTCAAGTTTTATCTTCGAAATTCATCCCAAGATTGCATTCACTTCCATTATATAGTCTTTCTTGGCAGAATATTAAAAGAACATTTTTGTTGCCAGAATTCTAACTTATAACTCAATTTCTCCATCATTGTTCACCTAAAAGGAGTGTCAGGAGATTCCACAGAGTCAGGGATTCTGCTTTTCTTCTTAGAGGGTTTCTCAACATCTAGGGCCCTTGAATTCACTAAGAATGGCTGAGTTTTCTTTGGCGGCATTTGTTAAGCAACACAGGAAGCATAAGCCCGGAGCCCAGGCAAAGGCAATCCCTACTATGTCACTTAACCGACAACACGCATCGGCATATCCACCATATAAACACACCGACACACACACGGACATAAACACACGGACCCGTGGAATCAAACACAGACATGACACAAACATGTAGACATATATGAGGTGACATATATAAACATGTTTAACTCCTTGGTTTACGTTCAAGTAGGCTTTCAATCCCCTGTTTAGACTGTCCCAGAGGACAAAACTGAGATCAACAGCTTGCTGCTTGATGGGAAAAGGCAAAGATCTTCACCCTAACGGGTAGTTCTTTTCCTTTTTCTCTTCCCAAAATTGACTGTCTTGACCAAATCAAACTTTTGCCTCGGTTTTGTGTTGAAATAATCATAGCCCAACCTATACCAGGCTATTCTGATATGCCCTGCCTTAGCTAAACTGTTAAGCAGCTTACTTTACCGGGATTATATTAAGGGTAAGTATTTGCATTCGGGATGTGCTGCAGACCCAGTAGAAAATGGCTACATTTAGGGCTCTGTTTCAAGAAGCCATAGGTAATCATAGGCAGGGAAAAATCAAAAGAGGAAAATTCTGTGTTCTCCAAAAAAGGCAGTTTTAATCCATCCCTCAAATGGAGCACTTTATTTTTCAATAAAGTTGGGAGACAAATGAACACTACTGAAAAGATGCAAATGAAGGTTTTTCTGGGTCTGATTTAGCAAGTAGATGTTACTCACTTAAAGGCAGTACCTTGCATTCAAAAAAAAATCTTGATAAAAAAGAGGAACATTCTATAACCCTTTTTATTTTTTTTTTCATCCTTGAAACCAGGATAAATGTTCCAAGGATGGTTTCCCTGATAGTAAAGTCACCAGAATGATCTGATAAAGGAAGATAAATAAGGAAAACACATTTGTTTCAGGGGAGCCTGGAGTCAGGAACATCTCTGCCCTCTTACCACCTCTAGCTTATTGTATTCTTCACCTCATCTAGTTGTTTCTTGCTCAAAACAATCTCAAAGGGCTTTCTCTGTTAGAATTATTTACCTTAGTTTCATAAGTTGGAGATAAAATGCACACATTTGCATGCACATACATGCACGTGTATATGCTAGCATCCATGATACTGGAAATTTTCAGGAAAGGCTTTTCTCTTTTCTTTTTTAAATGAAAAGCACAGAGGCATCACTTCCAAACTTGTTGGTAAGAGGAACGTCGATCTAGTTGTGAATGAGAACTTTGTAAGGAAGGAAAGAATTATTCTCATTAAGCCCTAAAACAGTATTCTTTCCCATTGATCATCCAAACCAATTTGCTCTATGTAAAGTCGCTGTGTTAAAAAAAAAAAAAAAAGAATTAGCTGCTGATACCATTCAATACCAATTAGATGGATTTTTCCCTCAACAGAAGGTGCACTTGTAGTTTTTCTCAATCTCATAATTAAAAGAAGGTGATAAGCTATGTGCTCTGAATCAATTCACTGAGATTGCAAGGAGCAGAATGGAACGTCAGTTGTTCCAGAAATAAGCAACAAAATCTTGACTACTCAGTCAGCATGTCTACAGTGGATGCATAATGGGTACCTATCCTGGCAAGGTTCCTCACCTGGGGCCCACTGACCCAAATTATCTGAGGATGGAATTCAGGAGTCTGTGCCCTGGACAGGAAAAATCTGCACGTCAGTGTTAACTAACTTCCACTTAACAATTAAGCATTTCAGTCAATTAGGACTACAAAGAAAAATGACAATGGTATTAGTAATATCTGTGGCTTTTCACTTATAGAATCATAGATAGTTTACATCAAATGAGGCTTCTTTAGTAATCCAGTGTAGTCTGTCTTATGCAGTTAAAAGCATCATTGTCAGAAAGCGCTCATGGGTGTTTTCAGATTGCAAAGGGGTTCATGGCGCATTAAGGGCGGGGACCCCTGTTCCAGGAGACCTGGGTCCTGAGTGAGGGTCAGAATCTGGCACAGCTGGTGGAGGTGCCCAGAATCCCATTAGGAAACGCTTTCCTTTGAACCTTGAAGGCATCTCAACCACCAGCAAAATACTCTTTCTAACATCCCAACGTGGAACGTGTTGTTAGGTATTTAAAGTTCCCTGGAGCGGCACCAGAGGTGCAGGGGGGAGAGAAAGGAGATCTCCCACCACCCCCATCCCTCTGCAGATTTTGAAAATGGGATCACGCTCTCCATCAGTATTTTGTAAAACTTTCCCCCCATAATATTCTGATTGTAAACCTTGATTTGGGCGCTGACTCTGTTCCAAGCACTTGAGCTGTGTAAGCTCATTTACTTCTCACAACCGCTCTTTGGGGAGTTACTGTCATGAACTCTCATAAATGTTGGCTAAATGAGTAAACAGCTCTTAGGTGGTGAATCCTCACGGCCGGCTGAGCGCCGTTCTCAGAGCATAACACATGGTCTCGTCTACGCCTCCCCCAAGTCTAGAGCGAGCTTTTATTATTATACCACTTTACAGACAAAAGAACTAAGGCGCAGAGAGATTAAGCACCCTGCCCAACATCACACAGCTAACAGGTCACTGGTGGAACATTCTGGACCTCAGTGGAGGCACTCTGTCTCTTGAGACCTCATTCTTAGTCAGCACACATCCTGCCCTCCTGTGAACTTTTGTCACAGTGATTCTTTGAGCACACTTCAGCTTTTACAGTTGCACCATCATTTCTAGAATCACATGTAACTTTTTCTTTCATATGGGGTGTTGCGGAAAGGTGAGTACCCTCATCAAAGTACCATTTCTTGCGGAAAAGCAGAGAAACAAAGCAGTAGCATTAGCAATTCCTCTTCTATTGGGCTGAAATCAAGGCCATGACTTCAGGCTGTGGCTCAAATACCTGATTTTTTTGCTTGTTTGTTATTCCAACAGCCTCTGATTCAGGGCACCCACTCAGCCACGCTTCCTTCCAGGGAAGTCACCCACCACCTAGTGATGGAATGAGGAATTGCATTCTCCCCTTGGCCCAAGATAGAGATCACAGAGGGAAGATCAGGCCAGATGAGGCTGAGCACCACTCCCCTCCCAGCGCTGATAAAGCAGGAGAGCAGGGAACATCACGGAGGTTGGGGTACCGCCCCCAGCACTGGGGTGAGATGTCCATACCTTCAGTCTTCCCTGTGGACACATGTGGATGCCTGATGGAGTTGTTTTCACGGTACGTCTGGCTGGGTACTACAGCCGCCACCTCAAGCTCATGTTAACCTGAACAGCTTTTTCAGGCAAAACTAACTTCCTGGGGTGGGGTGGCGGGGGGAGGTACAAACAAAACACACCTGTAATTTGTTAAATCTAAATAATCCTGATAAGCAAATTATTCTTTTTATTGAGACTTTCTGCTTTGTGCTAGGCACTGTGCTGTTTCGCATACAGTGTCTCATTGGCTCTTTTTTTTTTTTTTTTTTTTTAACAGCTCTGAGAGCTAGAGATGAAACCATTACTGTGATGAAGCTCAGGGAAGCTGGGACACTATCCAGGTTCCCATAAATGATGTGTGACACAACTGGGAGCTGAGTGTAGATCTTTCTGACCCCAAATCCTGGAGTAGACTACTGTGCTATCTGTGCTATACTGCCTCGATCTCTCTCACACACACGACTACACACACACACACGCACGCACGCACGCACACACACACATGCACGTGCATGCATGCACACTCATGCACAAGCGCGCTCACACGCATGCACACACATATATGCAGAAACACATACACATTCAAGGATGTAAAAGATCAATTATTTAAAGTACCATCTATATCGCAAACATATCATCAAAGTTAAAATCTAGTCCTATTATAGAGGGACAAGTTAGTTACATGTAGGTTGGAGAGAGATGGCTCCTGTATTACAATATGGCTACAATGAAATTTTTGAGGATTTGACTTTTATTAAAAACATTGCTTTAAATCAACAAATGCTAGCAAATAGAATCCAACGGCATATTAAAAGGATTTACTACGCCATGGCCATGAGGGATTTATCCCAGGAAAGGAAGGGTGTATCAATATAAGAAAATCAGTCAATCTAACACATAAGATAGATAGAATGAAGAGAAAACATGCAATCGCCTCAGATGATAAAGAAAAAGCATTTGACAAAACCCAACACCCGTTAGTGATTAGAAAAAAAATCTCATAAAACAAGGGGTAAAGGAAGCTTCCTCAACAAATAGAAGACCTTTATAAAAAACCCACAGCTAACGTCATACTCAGTGGTGAAAGACTGGAGGCTTTTCCCCTAAGACTAGGGGAGCAAGACAAGGATGCCTACATTTACCACTGATATTCAACATCATACTGGAAGTTCCAGCCAGAGTAATTAGACAAGAAAAAGAAATGCAAGGTATCCAAATTGGAAAAGAAGACAGAAAATTACCTCTGTTCATAGATGACATGATCTTATACATGGAAAATCCCCCAAATTTGCAAGAAAGCTACTGAGCTAATATAAAATTCACCAAAGTTGCAGGGGACAAAATGAACACAAGTTCAATCGATATACCTGCAATGAACAATCCAAAAAGGAAATTAAGAACACAATCCCGTATTCAATAGCATCTAAAAGAATAAAATACTTGAGAATAAATTTAACCAAGGAAGTAAAAGACTTGTACACTGAAAACTATAAAATGTTGCTGAAAGTAATTATAGAAGATCTAGATAAGTGAAAAACATCCTGCAATCATGGATTAGACTAAGACTTAATATTGTTAAGATGTCAATATACAGAAAGTGATGTACAGATTCAATGGCCTATCAAAATTACAACGGCCTCTTCTGCAAGAAATAAAAAAATGTTCCTCAAATTCATATGTATTTGCAAGGGGCCCTGAGTAACAAAAATAATCTTGAAAAATAATAATGTTGGTGAACTCACACTTTCCCATTTCAAAACTTACTACAAATCTATAGTAATTAAAATAGTGTGTTACTGGCATAAGGACAGACATATAGACCAATAGAATAGAACTGACAGTCCAGAAATAAACCTATACACCTACGGCCAATTGATTTTTGACAAGGGTGCCAAATCTATTCAGTGGGGAAAGAATAGTCTCTCCAACAGTTAGTGCTTGGGACAACTGGATTTCCATAAGCAAAAGAATGAAGCTGGACCCGTACCTCACACCTTAGGCAAAAAATTAACTCAAAATGGATCAATGACCCAAATATAAGAGCTAAAACCATAAAACTCTTGGGAGAAACCACAGGGGTAAATCTTCACAATCTTAGATTTAGCACCAGATTTTAGATACGATACCAAAAGCACCAGCAAGAAATGAAATGAATTGCGTGTTTGTGTGTGTGTGCGTGCACGTGTGCAAATTTCCAGGATTAGGGGAGGACAAACAACAAAAATTGATAACTTTTTAGAGCACCTTCACCCAGGAGATGAATCACAGGTCAGATGTGAGACAATGCCAAGATGTGCAGATCATTTTCAGTATATTGACATCTTAACACTATTCAGTCTTCCCAAAATGCACACAAGATGTTTCTGAACTTACTAAGATACTGAAACACAGAGAAGACAAGTGATTTATTCAACATCACACAATTAACATACAGGAAAATATGAGTTGGAGCCCAGTTGACTTCTCTTTCCCAAGAAGTTGAGTCCCCTGTCCCAAGGAGTGGTAGGGCAATTATTCATTTGTAATTTGTTATCATTCAGGCAAGGGCTGGTCTCTGGTTTCCTCTGTTCTTGGGAAGTGTGAACAGCGTGAGGGAAAGGTTGCGAAGAGAATGCTTAGACTGCTGATAATCAAATTGCTTTGAAGCATACTTCAGCACTTTAGAAGAATCTATTTATATATTAAGAATGAGTATGCTAATTGCAAGCCATTCTTGTATATCCTTGAGGGATCTCTATCGGGCAAGCCTCATTTGAATTCCTCTCTTCCTTCAACAAACATCCATGCTTGAGACTCACTGATTTTTGGCACCGAATCTGAATTACCAAGAATTTTTGGTTAAGATAAAATGATTAAGGTAGAATGAGAAGGGAACTAACTAGCATTTGCTGAACCTCAAATGTGCCAGGTCAGGGAGCCCTGGCTCTCAGGTCATGCCTAAAACAAGTAGGGGCCAGCTCTTCAGCAGATTAGCCGCTCCTGAAAACAAACGGATCCAACTCTCCAATCCAGCAATAAGAAAGGGATATTTCCCTGGAGTCCCCTGGGGAGTGAAGGGAGAGGTTTTACATCAGACATCTCGCACAGCATGAAAATCTCCTTCCAACACCTGTTGTTTTCCACCAAAATCTTCTCTCCTCGCCAGTTGCTTCATCTTTCTCTCTCCCCGTCCCCTAAGGCATTACAAAGAAATGTCTTCTATTGTCCTGAGCAATTCAGCTGTGCCTCTAGGTTGTAAACATCACTCAGGAGGACAAAAGCCAGGTTTGTGAGCAGAACAGTGACAATCACAACTATTTCTGCCGGGCGTGTGCCTGCATCCCTGTGTCGGTGATGCCCACATTACCTGGAACCACTGCTGTTATCTCCTTTGCCCTTCTTTTGCAGGAGGGGCAATAATTAGGTTTATTTACTTATTTATTTATTAATGGAGGTACTGGGGATTGAACCCAGGACCTCATACATGCTAAGCACGCACTCTACCACTGAGCTACACCCTCCCCCTCCTCTGCTCTTTAAGACAACCCTAAGGGATTCGGTCCCATTTTACAGGAGAGAAGACAACAATTGGGTAACTTGTCTAAAGCTGCATGACTTGTCAGTGGGGAAAGCCACCATGGACGACAGGCTTGATTCAACATTCATGATGTGAAAGGCTGATCCCAGAAATGGGAGGCTGTGAAGAGGGCTTTCTTCATTTCCACAGCAGTGGGTGAATTCTTGTCTCTCCATATCGGACCTTCTTCAATGGGCTCTTAGCGAGCGGTGGCCAGACGTGCATTAAGGTTCCTCAAGAAGCTGAGAGTTTAAGCAGGGTCCAGAAGACTGCAGTCAGTGGGCTGGCTCCATCTTGCCGCAGGTTAATAAAGTTTACCTGGCACGTAAGAGGCCTGTTCCTTTACATATTGTTTATGATAGTTTCGGCACTACAACGGCACAGGAGAGTAGTTGAGACACAGAATAAATGGTCTGCAAATGTTTACTTCTCCGGCCCTTTGTGGAAGAAGTGTACTGTTCCCTAGTCTAGACAGTTGACTGACAGATAAATTGGAAACTGAAGACCAGAGCATGAAGGGAGCAGGGAGCGGGGCACAGTGAGCTAGGGGACTTCCCATGACCGGAGCTTTGTTGTAAAACCACTCACAAGGGCTCAGCAGCCCTCCCTGTCCGCGCTCTCCACAACATTCCTAAGACCTTGAAACTAACCAGTTAAGTAATCAAGTCAATCGAGTCCGTAAATACTTGCTATGTCCCAAGTCATCATGCTGTGGATTGAGATGTGAGCAAAACAGACCCCAGAACAAGAGTGGGATGTGGGAGGGACAAAGGCCCAAGTGATGGGTGCCCAGGGAGAGCCTGGAACAAGGTCCTAGAGGTTGGGGTGTTGGGGAGTCAGAGCCAGGTCTTGGAGGCTCTTAGCGGATTTTAGTCCAAGTATAACAGGAAGCCACTGAGGACTTTGAAGCAGAATGGATGGTGTGGCATTTTCCGACTTGAAGTGATCGCTCTGGCCACTCTGTAGAGAATGGATTACTGAAGGGCACGGGTGGGAGCAGGGACCCAAGGAGGATGCTTTTTGCTAGTTATTGATGAACGGAGTGGAGGTAGCCTGAGTAGGCTGGGAACAAGGGCGAAGGAGAGATGTCTGCACTGGGGATCTGTCTGGAGTTAGAGTTAAGAGAGGACTCACAGATGGGGAAGATAAAGCGTAGATCCCAGTAAAGAAGCTCAAAGCTGGCCAAGGCTAGCTGAAGAACAGAAGCTAGTGTGGCCAGCTGTCGTGGGATTATGATTCCTACCTCCTCTCCTGCCCACTCGCACGGGCAGGGTGGAAGCAGCAGGCAGCGCCCAGGTTCCCCTGGAGAAGAGGCAGCCATCTCGTTCCCGACAGGCTCCGGTGCCTGTCACCGCCGCCGCAGACACAGGCAGATGCAGCATCAAAATAAATGAATCGCCATGTGCCAGGCAGCTGGCCTCCTCGCCAAAGGATGGATTGGACCGGTTAGAGAGAGCTTGACACTTGTGTTGCGGATCCATTAATGTCAGGCACAGGTTAATTCTGAGCAATTTCCAGGTGATCCAATAATTCATTAAACTGACGAAAACAAATCTTCGGAAAATCGAGCCGGTGACAGATAGAAGGCCAATGATTTATTGTCTGGAGAGGAATAAGTGTCTCCTGTTCCATCCTTCAGTCTGTTGAGTGAATCGAAGTGTGCAGGAAGAACAAGGGAGTGTGAATTCCCCTTAATGGGCATTGTTCAGGCCCAGCGTGGCGTGCCTTCCAGACTGCTTGTTTCATATGGCATTTAGCGGGAAGGAAGCATGACGTGGAAGGAAGACATGGACCCTGAGATCAGGAAAAACTGAGTTGGAATTCCTGCTCCACCAGTCATTAGCCTCTGTGACTCTGGTCAAGTGACTTCACAATTCTGAGCCTCCACTGGTTCACCTCTTCAACTGGGGTCATAACACATTTTCTCCTGTACTCAGGAGTGGCTGCAGTAAGTGAAAATTATGGAGCACAGTGTCTAGAACTTTATAGGGACTCAATAAATAGCTAACATGATAGTTATTGGTGATAACAAAGAAGATGGGTGAACTTTTCTTCCTTTAATGGGTATACACACTCAACGTGAGCATTCCTACTGTGGCTGCAAATGTTCAGAATGCTGACTTCGACATCCAAGGACAGCAACATTTTCCAAGGTAAAGTCATTGGGAAGAAGTGGGAAATCAGAAGACTAGGGATGTGAGTGACGTGATTTGGGGGGTGCTGGTGAATAGGAAGAAAAGGGTCCTAGGTCTGAATAGAAGGGTTCATGAAGGACAACTTGGAAGCTTCTTTCCAAGTGGCAGTGGAGTGGATGAGTGGTATGAAGAGAAAAATCATACTTAGAAAGTGATGTTGCAGTTGGTTTGAAGTCTGGATGGAGAAAGTGATTTCTAAACTTGGACCTGTAACATCTTAGATGTGGAAGACATCTCAGAAATCAATGGAAGAACTGATGTTCTTCAATCTTTATGGTTTTGGCTCCCAACATCCTTTTCACCATCTGTTGACAGCATTTCCATATTCCGTAAGGGCCCGCTCCTCTCAAGGGGCATATATATCCCATTTTCTATGTATGTCCTTCCATTTCAATCACTGGGAGGTCTATCACAGCCATAGCAAGCCTAGAAGGGAATTGTGATATTGCTGTCCTGAAAATACCTAAAACCCACATAGATACTTGAAGAAGACATTTTCATGGATTATTGTCCTCAAAAATAGATATTTGCTCAAACTAAATACATCTAGAGATTTATGGGTCTCTGTTGGAAATCTGTAGAAAAACCCTAGCTGGAGCCTGTAGACCCTAAGAACCTTCACGGGGAACTATGAGCTTTGGTATTCTCATAGTGTGTCAGAGAAGACTTGAATTTGGTCTATCTTCTAAAAACTGGGAAGGGATAAATTGGGAGTTTGAGATTTGCAGATACTAACTACTATATATAAAATAGATAAGCAACAAGTTTCTAGCGTATAGCACAGGGAACTCTATTCAATATCTTGTAGTAACCTATAATGAAAAAATAATGAAAAAGAATATGAAAATGAATATATGTATGTATATGTATGACTGAAACATTATGCTGTACACCAGAAACTGACACATTGTAAACTGACTATATGTCAATTTAAAAATTTTGAAAATTAGTTTGAAATCAGAGAAAGCCTGGAAACGCTTAGAGTATAATCCACACCCCCTCACACACACACGCACACATTTTGGAGATGAGTCCCTAAATATCACCTGCTCTTCATACAGAGGATTATACTTTTCTGGCCCATTGATGTTCCATTTGTCCAAGTGACTTGCTCTGGCCAGTGACATACAAGTAGATTATAATGCAAACTATGTTCAAGCAAAAGGTTTAAGATTGTGTGTTTCTGTCGGGTCTCCTCTTTCCCTTTGCCCCATAATTGTCATGGGGCTTGGATAGGGGCTGTTCCTTTAACCTGGATCCTGAAATGAGAAGGTGTGTGGAACAAAACTGCAGCAGACCCATGACAACCAGCATATAAGGAGGTGGGGAAATAAACTTAAGTTATTGCAAGCCACTGAGATTTTTAGGGTGGCTTGTTACACAGCACAACCTAGTAAAAGCTAACTGATACAGGAAGTGAGACGGGTCATAGCCAAAGAGCTGACCATTAAACATTATAACAGAGGACAGAAATTAGTTTCTAATGCTAAACTTCTCAAATTTATTCCTATGGGACATTGTTTCTGCTTTTTCCACTGCTTCCAGAGTTTGGTAGCCCAGTGGATCTGATTTTTTTGGTGGACTACGTGTGTAAGTCAAGTGCGTGTGTGTGTGATTAAGCTTCCCAGACTGAACTGATGTCAGAAGGACACTTGATCCTGCTTAAAGCCAGCAGGGACTCAGCCTTTAGGAGCTGCATTTCCCAAAGCAATTACACATCGTCAGATGTTCGTTATTCAGGGGCTGATTTCTCCACCTCTTTCCTTCTCTTAGTATAGATTTAGCCCACCTCATATACACGAGCTCTGCTCTTCAATAGTGACAGCAAGAAGCTAAGGGAGAAACCCAAAGCCACTTCTCTGCCTGCTGACTAATCACGTCAGCAGAAGTGAGCCCCTAGCACCTGTTAGGCAATGTCTACGTGCTGAATAGATATGACCTAACAATCTATACGGCCGTCCCTAGGACACATGTTACTGTCCCCATATTACAGGTGATAAAACTGAGGCTGAGACATTAAACCACTTGCCCAGAATCACACAACTGGTGGTGAAGCTGGAATACAGAATCAGGTATTTGTCTGTTTTTCATGAATTCAGCCAGTACCACCCCCCGCAAAAAAACCAAACCCAACTGATTTAAATGGAGGATAAAGTCAAAAAATATGAAAAAAATCATCTCTGTATCAAGTAGAAGTATTGGGCTGGAGAGTTTCTGTAATAATATGATAGAAAAACTTGAAGCTAAGAGGCAAACTCATGACCCTGAGACCACAGGAAGAGGGAACAAGACAAGTCAACACTGAGGACCAGTTTTTTGTTGTTGTTTTTTTTGTCCACCGTATGTAAATTGGCTTCTCAGGAAGATCTTGCAGAAAGTGGCAGGAATGGAGGGCGAGCAGACTCTGTTTCTATTTTGAGAAGTTCCTCCTTTCTTTCAAAATGAAAAAGCAACAGCTTTTGTTTAAACCCCTAAACAAACTGTTTACTCTCCTACCTCATGCGATGTGAAACTGAGAAACGGGTGACGGTGCACTTTGAATGGTAATATTGTCCTCAGCCGGTGCTGTTAGTGATGCGACGGAGGTATTTAATTAATTACCGCTGACATATGTTTGCGCTAATTTATAAGACTGGTTAGCTTGCACATTGCATCTGAACTCCTGCCTGCTGAGAGAGCTTCCTGAATATAAAGCAATCCCTAATTTGAAGCTAAAGAAAGAATGAAAGAAATCCCAGAATAGTTTGTTTGGCAAGGCTGGGTGGGTTAATTCTCCATGCTTCTCAACCAGGGGAGATGTTGGCCTCCACAAGGGACCTATGGCAACGTCTGGAGATATCTATGGTTATCACGCTGGAGGTGGGTATGCAGGGAGGGTTACCGTGGGCATGTAGAGGGTAGAGGTCAGGGGTGCTGCTCCTACAGTAAATCCTACAGTGTACAGACAGGACATCCCCCCACCACAAAGAGTGATCTGCTCCCCAGTGTCAGTAGTGTTAGGGTTGAGAAATATTCACCTGGCTCAATGCTTCTGCTTTAACCAACATCCAGAGAGGGAAAGGAGCTTACTCAAGGTAACACAGCAGCTCAGTGGCAGAGCTGGGCAGGTGTTTAGAGGCACAAGCTCTGGAGTCCAAATGTGTGGCTCCCAATTGTGAGTTTGACTTTCACTAACTTGGGAAATTTGAGCAAGTCCCTTAGCTGTGCCTCAGTTACCTTGTCCAGCAAATAGGGATAAGAAAGTCCTCCACTAGTAGGCTTTTATGGATAATCCAATGAGATAAAACATATATAGACTTGGCACAGGGCATATGTTCTATTTATTGTTAGAATTCTGTACCTTTTGATCAGCAGGACTCACTGTAAGCTAAGACACACTATTGTAATGATTACTAATCCAGGAAACTGCACTGTAAACGTTGTTAGTGCCTGCTCTGTCCAGTGACGGAGAAGTCTCTGAACCACCAAGGACCATTTCAGCGGTGGCTTTGGTCTCATGATCCAAGGAAGTATCACTGGTTATAAAGAAAGGGTGTATGCAACAGCATGTAAACATTTTTTTTTCCTTTAGGTTGATAACCTCAACACTCCCATTCTCCTTCATAAAGTGATGGAGAGTGTGCTGGGCTGATTCGTGCCCCTCTGTACCCCCGCCAAAGATATTAAAGTGCTCATCCCTGGAGCCAGTGAACACTCCCCTATATGGCAAGAGGGACTTTGCAGCTCTGGTAAGGATCTTGAGGTGGGGTGATGATCCTGGATTATCTGGGTGGCCCCAAATGTAATCACTAAGGTTCTCATAAAAGGGAGGCAAGGTCAAAGGAGGAACAAGGCGAGATGATGATGATGGAAGCAGAGGGAGAAAAGGCCATGTGATGCGGGGCCATGAGCCCAGAGAGGAGGACAGCCTCCAGAAGATGAAAAAGGCAAGGACACAGATTCTTCCTTAGCGCCAACAGAAGGAACCAACTCTGCTGACAACCTTGGCTTTGGCCTTTGAGACTCGTTTCTGACTTCTGACCTCCAGAACAGTAACAGAATACATTTGGAGCCAACTAAATGTGTGGTCACCTGTGACAGAAGCAACAGGAAACTAATATAGAGGATTGTTACGGGAAGGAGGGCACAGTTGCATAGGGGGGCTGAGACGCCGTCTGGGGAGACAGGGATTGAGATGCTGACCCCTTCATACATGTGGCTCAAGGTTATAGGATATCTCTGCTGACTCATGTGGTCTTGACTGAGGTCAGCTGGTTCCACAAACCATGAAGGACACAGAGGGCCAGAGGACTCATCACAGAGGCAGGGAGAAGCTGGATGGGGGATGGAGGTGGAGACCAGACTGAGGTTGTCATGAGAGGAAGGCTGGTTCTGGGAAAGTATGAGGCCGTGGCTGAACCTTTCCAGAACCAGATGCTCTAATGCTTCAGATGTTGAGTTAGGAACCAAGGCCTCTTCCATGAAAAACTTGGAACAGGTGTTGTCCGAACAGGGGATGACTATCAATGGCAAACCTGAGAAAGCCCGGCTTGGGATGTTTGGGGTCGACGCACAGTGGAAGTGCAGGGTGGGGTTGCCATGGCTGGATTTGAACAGCATGGCCATAAGGGCAGGAGTTGCAAGTAAGAGAGGGAGAAAAAGGAACCACAGATGATTCCCAGCAAATTATCAGACGAAGCCGAGGCAGACAGCATCCTCTCTGGCTGTAAACAGATCGTTAGTCTGAATAACACATCTTAAAAACGTAAGAACACCCACCCAAATTTCCAGAGAGGAAATTCACCAGGGGCCAGAAACAAAGATAGAGATGAATAAGGGCAATGCATGAGGCTTTGAGATCTGCTTATGGGCAAGGAGGACTGGGACCTGGGGTTCAAACCAGAACAGGAGAGGTGAATTCAGGCTGATGGAAGGCTGGGGGGATGCTGCCCAAAGATGAGAGCGGTGGTTCTCCTGGGAGCAGCACCGCCTCTTAAAGGGACACCTCAGGGATCTAGAGGGCGTTTGTTGTCATCGTGATGATGATGGAAGAGCACCAGTAGCATCTGGACACAGGACCCAGGGAAGTCCTGCCATCCTGCACAACATTCAACGCAAGATGCCCTTCAGAATCTGTATGGGTGAACAACCCACTTATTATTAACAAAGCCCACTGCTATCTAAGTAAATTCTTTTACATTCACACTGATACTTTATTTTGCAGTTTTAATATAGTCCAAATTTTCCGGAGATTTAAACACTCTGAAAGTACTATGAAAACCAAGGCAGGTGTGTCCTCTATACGTTCAGAACTCGAGTTAAGAGTCATTCACCATCAGAAAATCACATTGCCCTCAGCAACACAGCTCGTGGACTTGAATCGCCAGATACAACCCCCTCTGCACCTGACTTTGTAGTCGTCACAGACACGGTGATCCCATATGCAGGTTCACCCACTGTATTATCTCATTATGCTTTCTAGTTGTAATTATGCCTGAGGATTTACACATTAAAATACAGAGGATAATACATTTTTACGTAACATGGCGTTTTTAAATAGTGATGAGCAGAGGTAGGTTCTATTGGCTGTGGATTTCATTTGGGGATAGTTAAGAAGTGCAATAAAATTGTTATTATTTAAAAAAAAAAGTCTTTGGATTAGACAAGATTGACAGTCATTGGTCTAGAGTCTCAAAGTGCTGTCCTAGGCATTGCAAAGGAAATGGACAGATTCTGTCCACCCCATCAGGGAAGGAAGCAAGGATGTTGTCTGTCTATTGTCTGTCTGAATCCTTTAGATGAACAGGGAAAGCATGAAAATTCAACCCCCCGGCTCACAGATGCTCCCGCAGCTGGAGGCATTGCAGGCTGGGGAATGAACAGACTCTGTTGAATAAAGTTGAAAAATCTTGGTCGGCAAGCTGGGGCCAGAGAGAGGGAGGGAGACGGGAGGACCACAGGGCACCCTCCGTGGGGCCATCTGGCATTCTGGAAGGATCTGTGAAATGGGACGCTGTCTCTCAGAAACCTGTTGCTAGCCTTGAAGTCTGCAACAGCGAACGGTGTCAAAGGCTCAGTGGACAGGCAAAGAAATCAGTGACTCATGACTTCTCAACCCTGGGCGTGCAGAAGACTTTCTGGTCATCATTCACTGCCTGGCAAGTGGGCAGGTTGCTTAATTATCTACATGTCATTTATTCATCTGAAAAGCCGGCATGAGAATGACCACTGTGTAAAGATGATGTAAAACAGTGATTCTCAATCTGGGGAGACTTTGCCTCCCAGGGGACGTGTGGCAGTGTCTGGAGACATCTGTGACTGTCACAGTGGTGGGGTGGGGGAAGAGTTGCTACTGGTATCTGGTGGGTAGAGGCAGGGATGCTGCTGAAAATCCCACAGTGCACAGGACAGGCCCCCAGTGAGGAACTGTTTGGCCCCCAGTGTCAATAGGGCTGCAGCTGAGAAAGCCTGGGGCCAAGAGCAAATGTTATGAGATAATGCTTGAAAAGAGCTGGCCTGACCCGTGGCTCATGGAAGGGGCTCCGGAATTAGAGCTTTTTTTCCTGGAGTTTAACCAGCCGCTGGGGTGCTGTTTCTGGACCTGGGGACACGAGCTGGAACACGGGCAGGGAGAGAACAACACTACCACCATCAAATGTCACTGTTGTCACTACCACTGTTGTTACGATTACTGTGAGTGACTGGTATTGGTTGAGATCCTCTGGCGTCCTGTTTCCAGGGCTCTCCATGTAATGACTGACAACAGCACCGCAAAGTACCTGCAGTCAGTCTTATTATTACCTCTGTTTCACAGAGGAAGAAACTGAGTGCCCGTCTTAGTCTGTTCGGCCTGCAGTAACAGGGAGGAAGCTCCTTGGGGTCCCTATTATAAGGGCACTAATTCTATTTGTGAGGGCACCACCTTCATGACCTAAGCCTCTCCCAAAGGCTCCCACCTCCTAATGCTATCATCTGGGGGTTAGATTTCAACTTATGAATGCTAAGGACACACAAACATTCAGTCCATAACAGTACCTGTATGTGAGGGGCTGGCCACGGAGAGCATTCATATATCCGCGGTTTATGTAGTTGCTCGTGGGGTCTTGTCAAAGTGCTTTCTCAAAGGATTTCAGTGCTCAGGAGACAAGATCCCCTTCTGATGCATCTGGGCTTCTCCACAAGATCATGGGGCATTCCTCTGGAGTGGAGATCAGAATTCGTATCAAAGTTATAGCTGCCAGCGTTCAGAGAAGTTAAGCCATGTGCCTAAGGTCACACAGCAGGTAAATGAGAGAGCTCTGCTTGTGACCGCAGAAGCAAATTCCACTCCAGATGTCTCAGGAACTGAGATGTTGTTTGTGCTGGAGCTTCAAATCATCCGCCACATTCTTTGGGTAGCGAGGAGTGAGGCTAGGCTTATGCAAAGTCCTGCTTGTGTTCCAGCTGTGGTCCTCCCTGCTTGAATCAGGCAGGTGGCTGCTGATCCCCATGACCTGTGGCACCCCTCAGGCTGTAATGGGCTGTTTATTCCTCTCAACTTAATCAATCTTCAGCTGCTCTTTGGGTCTTTTATTTTTCCCCTGTTGACAAACTGAGATTCTACGTCGCTTGTCTCAAACTTCCTTGGTTTGCCTACAATGTCTGGCACATTATTGGGAAAAGAGAAAAACAGGGACACTAAGCATGTGCTTGGTTCCAGGCATACATATATTCCCATAGATGCTCATTAGCTCCCAATTTGATATTTGCAAATTTGCCTACTGACTACAGTTTATTTGTAATCTGCAAATCAGAACTCACGGTACATTGGTGGTCGTTTGTAGCCATGCACAGAGTTGCAAAAAAAAATTCCAGCCCCTCCCCGTGCACACTCTCAGCTGATGTGAAACAGGGCTTTGCTGCTTCAGTTCCTATACTGCAAACAAGTGCCCTTTACGCAGGCTGTTTAGCACTGCTGTTATTTGCATTTTTGTACTTTTTGTGGGTGATTTCGCTGTTTAAATTGGTCCCCAAGTGTAGAGCTGAAGTGCTCGCTGGTGCTCCTAAGGGTGAGAAGGCTGGGATTGGCCTCACGGAGTAAACAGGTGGGTAAGAAAATCTAGATAACGAGCAGGGTCATCGTGCTGCCGGCCCTGAGATCAACATTAATGAATCAACATTAATATTAAATACACCATTTTTAAGCCGAAACACATGTAAAACAAAGCTATATATTCACTGTGTGATGAAAATGCCGTGAACAGAGGCTCGCAGGAACCGAAACCTGTATCTCCCCTAAGAGCGATGGTTCAGTGCTCGCTAAGTTGGTGTTCTTGTAACTTTCTAGTGCTGAACTCTCAGGATGATGAGGATCAACTGTAGACATGCACACGCACCATTTTTGGTCTCATTTCATGTTGCCAGCAACCTGTAAGGTAGGTAGCTTTCCACCCACTTGAAAATTGAGGATACTGAGGCTCTCGAGAGCTTAGCAGCTCACCTACAGTCACACAAAACCGGAAGTCCCACCCAGTTCTGCCAGAAATGAATCATCCACACTCTTTCTACAAAATTTTGCCAGTTCTAGAATTATCTCATTGAATGGAATCATGTTGAACATTCAGAAGCACCTCATTTTAAATTTAAGTACAGCATACCTTGGAAGTATTGGGGGTTCAGTTCCAGACCAATGCAATTAAAGTGATTATTGTAATAAATTGAGTCATGTGTTTTTTGTTTGTTTGTTTCCCAGTGTATATAAAAGTTATGTTTACACTATGCTGTAGCTTATTAAGTGTGCAATAGCATTGGGTCTAAAAAAGGTACATGCCTAAATTAAAAATATTTTATTGCTAAAAAAATGCAAACCATCATCTGAGTCTTCAGTGAGTCGTGATAACATCAAAGATCACGGTCACCATAACAAATATAGGAACATTTATATATAATGTAATAATGATGAAAAAGTTTGAAATATGGTGAGAATTACCAAAATGTGCCACAGAGACATGGTGTGAGCAAATGCTACTGGAAAAATGGTGCCAACAGACTTGCTTGACACACGGTTGCTCCAAACCTTCTATTTGTAAAAAAACACCCCAATATCTTGGAGAGGTGATACAGTGAAGCACAATGAAATGAGGGATGCCTGCAGCTTTTCCTTGTTTCCATCTTTTTTCACTCAGAAAGAGGTAAATTATAGGGTGATGAGCTCAGGCAAATCAAGACAAGACCAAGTTCCTAGCGCCTCAGGAGAAGCAAGTAAAAGTTTAAATATACCTTTTTATTCTAGAAGAGAAAGTGAATCTTAAATCAATACAACCACTAGATTATTGCCTTTGAACTGATTTCTTCATTTCAGTTAGCAAGCCTTTTTTTTTTTAAGGTTAATCAGGATGTTTTTATAAGTTTATAGGTTGAGGTTTTTATGTTTTCATTTGTTGTGTTTTGAACACCTAATGACTTCTTTTACTGTCTTTTATGTCTAATCTGCCCCAGTCATAAGACTAGCACTTAGAGGGGTGGGTATAGCTCAGTAGTAGAGCACATGCTTAATTAGCATGCATGAGGTCTTGGGTTCAATCCCCAGCACCTCCAGTAAAAAAAATTTTTTAATAATAATTTTTTTTAAAAAATGGTTCTTAAACCTAGTTCCTCCAGTAATGCATGCATTGTTGTGTGAAACATTAGAAAGGAGAGGGTCATGTGACACACAAGTCATCTGATGACACCCTGCCCTGTTTTCTTACAATTGACACCAGCCCCTTATATCCTACACTCAGCTGGAAACTTAATCTCTGCTTCAAGATTTCTGCAGATTACTGCAGGTAACCTGCAGATTCTGCAGGTCTTACATTCTTAAGGTTACCTCTAGTTCTAATTTTCTGTTCTCTCTTACCACAATCTCACTCCAAGGATGACTATGCAGATACAGACATCAGAAACTTTTCTGTAATTTTCAACAGACTCACAGACATTGAATACAAACTTGTGGTTGCCAAGGGCGGGGAGGTGGGAAGGGACAGACTGGGAGTTCAAAATTTGTAGATACTGACAGGCAAATGTAGAATAGATAAACAAGATTATACTGTATAGCACAGGGAAATATATACAAGATCTTGTGGTAGCTCACAGCAAAAAAAAATGTGACAATGAATATATGTATGTTCGTGTATACCTGAAAAATTGTGCTCTACACTGGAATTTGACACAACATTGTAAAATGACTATAATTCAATAAAAAATGTTTTAAAAAATAAAATTAAAAAAAGAAGGAAAAAAAAGAAACTTTTCTGTAATTTTCTGCACCCTAAATTCATGGAAGACATTTTCTTCGTGTGTAACAGTCTTAAAAGAAAGTTTAAGGTGATGGATGACTTCTACCCCGCACACAACTTGAAAACTGATTTTCAGGCACACGTGATCTAAAAAAAAAAATCCTTCAGCTATTCCTATTCTGGATTTTTTTTTTAATTGGCCATTCCTGGCCTCTCTGCTGGATTTCTTCTGTGACTTTTCCCTTTCCCTCTCTCTCTCACACTTCCCACCCCAGAATGTGTGGGATACAAGGCTGGTCATCTGGCTAGCGCTCGCTCGCTCTCTTTTTTAACTGTCCTTCTGCATGTAAAGCTTATTATCAAGATGTTTTTCTAAAAAAAAAAAGACAGGATCCCCTAAAGAGTATTTTCATGTCAGCTGTAGAAATAATATTTTCACTCCCTTTTGACAGAGTGGAAGCTTCACAGGAGGGAGGATCTGGATGAGTTTACCAGGGGTTTAAAGAATCAAGACTATGAAGCTGAGTCTGAAAGTACTGCCATCGGAGAACAACTGGGTTTTGCATCTTGGTCTCTGCTTAACATTGTGCCCCTGCAGCTCTCATGCTGGCTGCTCACTTTTCTGAGAAGAATTTCCACTCCCCGTGTTCTTATCTGCCAAGCTGTTGGATCTCTCTCTGATTTCACGAATGGTAAAGCCAGGGGACTGCTGAGTCCAGTGGCCCAACACACAATGATTGGAAGGTCATGGGTTGACCAAGGTCATACATTAAATCCTGCCAGATCCTTCAAGCGCCAGCCCAGATGCCACGTCCACAGAGCAGCCTTCCTGGCCCCCACATGGGATAGTTTCTGCCGTCCCGTTTCTCACTTGACTATGTACTGTTTGGTGACCTGCAGCACGACTGCTAGGTAATGATTTGTGCAGTTCAAGTTTATCTCCTCAGCTGAATACAATCTCCAGGAGAGCAAGGACCATCCCTTGGTCACCATTCTCTTTCCAGTTCCTAGCAGAGTGCTTGACATGCAGTGCGGCTTCCACAAACATTTGCTTAAAGCATGCATGCATGAGTAAGATTGTCCGTGGATGTACATAGCGCCGACTCCTTCTATCCAGGGCTTCTCAAATTGCACACTATTATCTCCGGCCAGATAGTTCTTTGTTGTAGGGGGCCGCTGTTTGCATGGTAGGATGTTTAGCAATGTCCCTGGCCTCTTCCCATCACCCCCAGCTATGACAACCCAAACTGTCCCCAAACATTATGACTGACTGAACGAGAGAGTACAAAGATGAACTAAATGGCATCTCTTATTCTAGGAAAGCAGATAAAATAGGATCTTTTAATGGTTGGACTTTACTAATAACACCAGCCAATCATGAAATGATGCTTTTGAAGGTTAAGTTCTTTGGGAACAAATATACCAAGCGGGGTGGGGGGGGGTTGTCATTTAATGACAGTAGCTATCATTGCGAAGTATATATTATAAGCAGGTGCCATGCTAAATGTTTCATACCATCGTCTCCTCTGGTTCTTGTAACAACCCCGTGGGTGACAGAGGTCCAGGAAACTTACTAACTTGACCAAGGAGACAGGACGGTGAGTGAATGACCTGGGATTTGAACCCCGGCAGGTCTAGCCGATGGCAAAGCCCTTGCTCTCAGTCACCAAGCTGTAAGAACCCTTTAATGCTCTTGACATCTTATTTTTACAAAATGCTCCAACACCCATTTCTATTCATGGAAAGGCACCTAGACAAAAACATGGATCCCTGTGCCTAGTACAGTGCCTGGCACTTAAAAAATGTTTGTCGTGTAGATGAATGGTTAGCAAGGCCTTTCTCACTCCCTTTTATGTTATTAAAATAAAGTTCCCATAAATTAAATATAAAATAAATTTAATATTTATTAAAATTATTATTTTAATAATTCCCATTATTTTTTACCTATTTCTTGCCCATCTCTAGACAAGAAGATATTTTTGTTTTTTGTTTTTTAATTGAAATACAGGTGATTAACAACGTTGTGCTAGCTGCAGGTGTACAGCAAAATGATTCAGTCTATACACACACACATACACACACATATACACACATATGTATATACTTTTTCAGGTTCTTTACTATTATAGGTTATTGCAAGATATTAAATATAGTTCCCTGTGCTATATAGTAGATCCTGGTTGTTTATTTTATATATAGTGGTGTGGATCTGTTAATCTCAAACTCCTAATTTATCCCTCCTCCCCTTCCCTCTTTGGTAACCATAAGTTTGTTTTCTGTGTCTGTGAGTCTATTTCTGTTTTGTAAACAAGTTCATCTGTATCATTTTTAGATTCCACATATAAGTGATATCGTATGATATTTGTCTTTCTCTGACACTCTTAATACGATCATCTCTAGGTCCACCCATGTTGCTGTAAATGGCATCATTTCATTGTTTTTTTAATGGTTGAGTAGTATCCATTATATAAATATACCACTACTTCTTTATCCAGTCATCTATCAATGGACATCTAGGTTGTTTCCATGTCTTGACTATTGCAAATCGTGCTGCTGTGAACAATGGGGTGCAGGTGTCTTTTTGAATTAAGGTTCCCTCTGAATATATGCTCAGGAGTGGGATTGCTGGATCCTATGGTAAGTCTATTTGTAGTTTTTTAAAGAACCTCCAAACTGTTCTCCATAGTGGCTGTACTGTGTAAGAGGGTTCCCTTTTCGCCACACCCTCTCCAGCATTTATTATTTCTATACTTTTTAATGATGGCCAACCTGACCGGTGTGAGGTGGTACCTCACTGTAGTTTTGATTTGCATTTCTCTAATAATCAGTGATGCTGAGCATCTTTTCATGTGCCTGTTGACCATCTGTATTAGAGCAGGCAGTTCGACCAAGTCTTCCATCACTTGAACTCCTACAATCTCATGCCGTCCACACTTGCCCTTTAAATCTAAACCACTTATTAAGATATTTTCCTCAAGATGAGACAGTCTCCTGTCAACTAAGACGAATTCATAATAAAAATACATACATTCTTCCATTGAGTAGGAGTCATCTCCCCCATTAACAACGGGGGAAAATGAAAATGAAGTGGGCCCAGAATGTCTCTTAATTAAAGCTTTTTAATAGATACATTTTTTTTTTTTTTGCAGCAAACTCTTTTCTGTGTTTCTTTTGCAAACCTTGGAAGTGGGACATGAAGACTTCCCTTAGTAATACAGGCAAGATGATGCTTTCTGACGCTCCTGCTTTCCTCTTAGGCTGCAGACGATGCTCTGAAATGTCTACCCCACTGACTGCTGCTTCGAGACAGTGGGTGTGAGCCAAGAAAATCTATTCAGCCATTTGTTACATCCAAAAACGGCATCAGTGAGATAGAAGACCTCAAGCTACGGGGCCCAGAATGTGAATGTGAATTTGAACATTCCGGTGCTTCTATTTTCAGAGGTGCAGCGGGATAAATGGCACCCGGAGGTTTTGGATAGAAAATCTGCAAACGAATGATGAAAATAGCTCTTGCTGTTGGCGCCCCTCCTCCACCCCTGACTCCAGCCTGGGCCTGGGAGGGACTTAAGGGAGCGAGGAGAAAACAGAGGGTGTCACCAGCGGGAAGGAGCCTCTCGCCCTGAGTGGCCTTGTGAGGCACGATAGGTTCTTTGAGGGACTTATTCCTCCTGTGATGGAATCAACGCAGATAGAATGCTCTCTCTAAAGAGATCTTCTGTCTGAGCTGAATACTTCTAGAAGAAAGAAAGCCACAAAAGAATACAAGGACAGTGTCAATCCTCAGCTTTTCGGCAGTAAAAGCCTGCATTTGAAAGCTGTAAAGTGTAGTCTGGGAACTTGTGTAGAGTGGCTGGGCACCCTTTGTAGGTTGCAAGAACTTCTGACTAGAATGATGTCTGTTTGGGTACTCACGCCCCTTCTGGAAAACAAGGTCATGAGGGAAAGAGGCTCTGGCTTGCTCATTTTAGAACCCAGGTTGCACTGAGGACAGGCCAGACAAATAGGATGGATGTGGCCATCAGGGACTGAGGGTGGGGGCAGGGAGAGGGACCTGGTTTGTAGAATCAGCCTGGGAGCCTGGCTCCTCTCCACTTCCTTTGTGGATTGTTCAACCTTTAAACCAGAGGACGGAGCTTTTTTTTTTTTTTTTTTTGATGGTGTGGACTCCTTCGGCAGGCAGATGAAACTTACAAATACCTTCTCAGAATAATGATTTTTATAAAAATCCGTAAGATACATTGCCTTGCAAAGAAACTAATTTCACTGAAAAATAGTTATCAAAATATTTAATAAAACAAATGCGTAAAATGGTAATATATGGGCTTCTTTACTAACACATTGCAAAAAAAAAAGATCCAGTGGCAGGTCTAAAGACTTTGTAATTTTTAAATAGTGATAAGTGTAAATGGTATTTTGAAATCTTGGCAACACTTGCAACATGATAATTAGCTGTGATTCCTTTTGGCGACGCAGTCACAGCTCCGCTCACACTTAATACTGCTGCAGTGTATTCCCTCATTCGTAATTGAGGGATATATCAAGTTTCAGTTTGGAGGCAGTGAAAATGAAGATGCATTTTATTTTTCCCTTCTGAGTTCCTGGCCTTCCTGGCTAGAAACCTCTGCTTTCAACAGCGTAGCGAGGCAGGGAGCAATTCCTCAGAGCTTCTCTCTTGTCTGCATTCATCCCCTCCACTGTATCTTCTAGTCTTGTGGGTTTAAAAGTCTTTGTTTATAAGTTGATGATTCTCAAATTTCTGCCACCAAACCTAGCTCTCTCTGAAAAAACTCCTTCAGCAGCTCTGCAGGGCGTCTTGTTGTCATCTCATACCTAATGGTCCAAATGGGCTCCAATATACCCACTCCCACTCGTCCAACTGTACTCTCTCCTGTCTCAGGAAATGAGGCTCCATCCTTCTGGTGGTCCAGGCCAAAGAGCTTGGGGTCTCGCTGTCTCTTCTCTATCTTTTTTTTTTTCACCCACATCCAACCAATCGGCAAGTCCAGTCAGTTCTACTTTCAAAGCACCCATATTCCACCTTGCTTCCTGCCACCTGCAGGGCTAACACCTGGGCTCAGGCCACCCTTTTCTCTTGCCCAGATTACTGCAATAGCTTCTTAACCAGTCCTCTTCCTCTCCCTTTCCCTCCCCACAGTCTGCCCTCAGCATGCAGCCAGAGCACTCTTGCAAAACCATGAGTGATACAACTTGTATCATTCCTTTGTTCAAAACTCTCCAAAATCCTTTCCATTTTACCAAGAATAAAATTCACATTTCATACAAGACTCATCCCTCTCACCATCTCTCTTGACAGCATCACTCAGTCAGTCTGAGTCGCTTCTGGCTCCTGTTGTGAATTCACCCAGCAGATTCCTACCCCAGGGCCTTTGCCCTTGCTGCTATTCTGCCCGAGTGCGCTTCCAAATGTCCATGTGACTCCTCACTTCAAGTTCTGGTCAAATATCATCATATGAAAGTGAAGCCTTCCCTAACCTGTTATGAA
This sequence comes from Camelus dromedarius, assembly GCF_036321535.1. Taxonomy (NCBI): domain Eukaryota; kingdom Metazoa; phylum Chordata; class Mammalia; order Artiodactyla; family Camelidae; genus Camelus; species Camelus dromedarius. The sequence goes on along the minus strand of NC_087459.1, from coordinate 14,052,376 downwards.
TCACACTGTGTCCACTTCCTCCCCCCAAATTCATATGTTGATGTTCCAACCCCTCAGGACCTCAACCTGTAACTGTATTTGGAGACAGGGTCTTTATAGAGATGATGACGTTGAAATGAAGCTGTTAGGGTGGGGCTAATCCGGTCTAACTGGTGTCCTTATAAGAAGAGATTTGGACACAAAAAAGAGGCATGAGGGGTACGTATAGAGAGGAACAACCACTGAAGGGGCAGCTAGGGGCAACCATCAGCGAGACAATAGAGACCTCGGGGAAACCAACCCTGACCTTGATCTTGGACTTCTGGCCTCCAGACTGTGGGAAATGAATTTCTGTTCTTTGGGCCCCTAGTCCGAGGTGTTTTGTTATGGCAGCCCTGGCAGATGAGTACAACCCCTGGCAGACAGAATAATTCGACTCTCCTTCCCAAGACTCATCTTCCCCTCCTTCTCCTGCTTTATTTCCTCTGTTAGTCCTCAGCACCATCAGGTCCACTAAATATTTACAAAACACAAGCAAATTATTTTATTTGCTTATGGTCCATCTTCCTTATTGGAATATATGCGATATGATGGCACAGACCCGGCCAGATTGTAGCCTGATCGGCACTTGGACTAGAGTCCTACCCCCTACAAATATTTGTTGAATGAATGAATGAATGAATGAATGAATGAATAAAATGATCAGCTTCTAATCAAACCGCTTTCCCGCTTCATTAATGTCACAGAAGCCACTGTTATAATTAACATCAGGCCACCACTCTGGAATTAGATGACTCAGCCCACGTTCACCCTCGAACCAACACGGGCCATCTCAAGCCCCTCCACTGAACCAGCCAAGGAGGGGACAGGGGCAATAAAGGGACACTAAGCTGACCCTCTTTCCTTCACACCTGCGGCCTGTTCTTTCTCAGCTGGGCAGGTGGGTAAGGAGCTATTTCTCACTGCTAATGGTACAATTTCCCATCTTTTGAGCTTTCATGTTTACATAGTTCTTTCCTACACTTTTGAGTTAATCCTCTTCCCTACTGCCTCTGAAAAAATTGCTTATTAACTCAATATTTGCATACAATTTAATTCATACTGTGAGCACAGCACTTTAAGTTAGTTATGTGTCTATTTACCTCTTCTGCGGGTCTGTGAGTTTCTGGAAGGAAAAAGTGTGTGTATTCTCAGGGCTGAGCAGTAGTACTTGGCAGACAGCAGGTGCTGACTGAATGTTTGTTGATGGTATTATGACCTAATACGTGTGGAATTGTTCCAATTTCCTTATATTACAACGGGGATATTATCCGCACCTCTCAAGGTTGCTGTGTTAACATAAGTAAACCACTGAGGACATCCCTGGCACGTGGAAAGCACTCAACAAGGGCTCGCCATTGTAGTCCCTGTGGTTGACAATGTCATTTAAGCACCTATTTCATGTACTAAAGTGCTTTCTTTGCAACAATTAGGCGAGACGATAAACCAGCCATAATCATGATAGCAGTTAACAGTTATTGAGTACCTAACAAATGCCAGCTTTAGGGCTATTTAAAAACACGCTATCTCATCTAATTTTCACAGCAATCCTATGAGCTAGATATGCTTATGAGTCTCAATTTAGAGAAGTGGGGACAGACTCAGAGAGGTTAAGTGACCTGCCCAAGGTCACACAGCAAAGAAGTGGCAGAGCTGAGATCTGAACTCACACTCAATTCAGGGTCTTAAGCACTATGTTGGCGTGGGTGGTACAATTTTCATTGCAGGAAAACAGAAACAGGGAAGTGGAGAGGTCAGCTAACTGGACAAAGCATCAGAGCTGAGACTTGAGACTGGAGGATTTCCTCCGAGTTGGTGGGCCGGAGTGCTGGCTGGGGTTTGAGGTGCCCTTCTCAAGGACACGGGATGATCCAGTGGATGGTCAGATGTCTGGGTGAGCCCTTGGGGGTGAGTTAATTCAATGCCATTGAACAGGTCTGAAATCTGAAATCAGGCTGAACGAAACCAGGCGTGTCCTCCCCATGATGGGACATGACACAGCCACCTACACCATGAATTATTTACATGCAGACTGACAAGTGCTAGGAGGGTAGGGCTCTGAGAGCTCACAACAGGAAGTCCTGGCGGAGTCTGGGTCAGAGGAAACCAGGGCAGCCAGGGGCACGGTGGGCGGCTGGGGGCTGAGGGCCGTCTGTACAAACCTCGCTCCTGTGGGGCCGGAGCAGGAGCACCTTCCAGGGGAGGCAGACTTTGGAGACTTACATGATCCCATGCATTTCCTCTCAAGCATATGATTTAATTACCAGGAAATGCCACACACACCCTTCTGCAGGGGATAGATGTGTGGAAAGAAAGGCAGGCAGGTTTAATATTTTTTCTTCTGGTTTATGAGTTTCATTGATTTTTCTAGGAGGAAAGGCTTCTCTTGGACCTTGTTGCCACTAAGCGGGTTTGCTCGGGACGAGGAGTCTGGCAGTCACTCGGAGACAAATGACCCCGGCCCCGTGCCCCAGGGGAAGCCGTGGGCAGCCTGGCAGGAGGGCAAAGGTAGAGGCAGCCTTGTGTGTCTGCAGCTGTGTCTCCCGTTTCCCCAGCCCCATATCCAACCTGTCACCAAGTTCTGTCAATTTAACTCCCAACCTCCCTTCAATCTGCCCACTTCTCTCAGTTCCTCTGTCACCTCTCCAACCCAAGCCGCCATCTTTTCCTGAAACAGCCTCCTAACTTGACCCTCAGCCTCCACTCGTTTCCTTCCAGTCACTTCTCATCAGCGCCAACCGAGTGACCGTCTTAAATGTAAGTCAGATCCCTGTCACCTCATCTCCATAAAACCCTTCTGTCACCTCCCATGGCACTTGGCAGAAACATCAGAAACCCTCTGCATGTGGAGACATCCTAAATGTCCAGCCACAGATGAACAGATAAAGAAAACTTGGTGCAGACACACAGGGCAATACTGTTCAGCCTTAAGAAAGAAGGAAGCTGGGTGGTCGTGCCATAACATGAATGAAACTTGAGGACACGATGACATGAAGACATGAGGACATAGCATGAAATAAGCCAGTCACAGAGAGATCCATAGTTCTACTTCTGTGAGGTACTGAAAATTGGCAAATTCATAGACTCAAGGACGGGAATGATGGTTTCCAGGACCATCTCTCCAGAGATGGCAAGTTGCCAATCCGTGGGCTCAACGTTTCGGTGAAGTCAGGTCCACCAGCTCTGGAGACCGGCTGTGTGACTTTGCACCTCTAGTCAACCAGGCTCTGCTGTGCACTTAAAATTGTGGTAAGGGGGCGGATCTCACGTTAAGCATTCTTATCACCATAAAATGATTGTTTTTAAAGAATTAAACCAAGCGTCACCACTCTGCATTATTTTAAAACTGAAATCTGATGAATGGCCAACATTTTGTGTGCTTCAGTTCATCTGCGAAGTAGGCGCTTCCTAGTCTATTCCAATAACAAGATAAGCTACATGCACATTATTAATAAATGCTGGAAAGGTATCATTGATTTGATAATTTGATGATCAATGCTTTCTGTATATCAGGATCATTTGGCTAAATTCATTTAAAACACACACAATGTGTGACACAATTGGACATTTTTAACATGAAAAAGTACATACACAAAATAAACCTTCACAGGGTCTTCCAAGCCCCCTGTGGTTTGGCCCCTGCTTACCTCCCTGCCTCCTCTCCCACCCCTCCTTCCCTTCCTCATGGAGCTATAGCCGCAATGACTCTTTTCTAGCTCTTTGGAAAAACTCAATTTCTTCCCATTTCGTGGCTTGAAGGTTTTAATATACATGAGTGACTTCCTCAGAGAACCCTAGTCTGACTGCCCCCTGCCCACAGTCTAAATTAGATTCCCACGTTACACTCCTCACAGCTTCTTCTAATTCCCCTTTGTAGCATCCCCCACGTTTTCCAAGCTGAAACGCCTGCAATTATTTGTTTCCTGAGTCTCTCCAGCTGGAGTTGGTAGACCAGAAGGGTAGAAGGGACCAACCTGTCTTGTTCACCCCTTTATCACCTGTGCCTCAAAGGTTGAATTTATGCCATGAATGTTTATGGAGTTCTTAGGAGGTGCCAAATGCTATGGTAGGAGCTGGGGATACAAGAGGAATGAGATGTGGTCTCTGACCACAAGACAGCCAGGCAAACAGATCTCTACTGAAATTCACGTAACCATAAGTGGAAGAGGTAAGACCGGATGTGCTTTCTGGTACATAGAATGTTGAAGGAAGGAAGGAATACTTCTGAAATACATATGGAAGTAGTACTACCTGTGGGAAAGGAGAAGGGAACAGTGAGTTTGCCTGGGAAAAGTGAGATGGATTCTCAAAGGAGGTGGTGATTGATTTTGACTCTAAAACATCCTAAAGGATGAACAGGTATTTGTCAGATGCACAAATTGGGGAGGTACATTATACAACACAGGCTGCTGTGCGGGAGATGGTCTGGGTGAGACCGGAGGCAGGGAGCTTGGTTAAAAGACTGAAGCAAGAGTTCAGATGAAACACAAGCAAGCCTGCACTGGCAAGCAGCAGAGAGGTTGGTGAGGAGGAGATGGCTTCCGCGGATATTACAGAGGGATTGAATTTGAAATAGTTAGGGTTCTGTTTGGCTATAAGTGATAGAATTCTAATCAACAGTAGCTTAAACAACATAGACATCTCTTACCTCACTAACAATAAGGCTGGAGGCAGACACTCCTAGTTTGGTTCAGCAATTCAAATATGTCATTAAAGATCCAGATCTCTTCCAGTATGGACTCCAAGCTGTAGCTTATTGGCTTTTTATGCCCATGTTTGTTGCCTCATGGTTGCAGAGTGGCTGCCACAGCTCCAGGCATCATGGCTACATTCAAAGACAGGAAGGAGAGGTTAAGATGGGGGAGCCAGGGTATTGGAAGAGGATCATTTTGCTTCTTTCTCCTTTTATTAGGGAGGAGATGTTTTCTTGTTTCCCAGAAGATATCTGCAGATGGTCTCGTTGGCCAGGACGCTGTCATATGGTCAGTCCTAGCTGTAAAGTGAGCTGAGAAATCAGGTATCCAGCAAAGGCAAACAGGGGTGCCTGAATGGCTTAGACCAGTCACGATCCATGCCCCTGCCCCCTTAGACAAAGCCAAGATGCTGTCAGGAGGAGGCCTAGCTTTGAACACTGTTGGCCATAGGGTGGGGCGCGGGCTTTCGTTTTATTCCAACTGTCTCCACCTGCATGTGAACAACAGCAGCTACCCCTTGGCTTCAGTGCTGTGGAAAGACCACTTGCCCCAGCTGAGCCTGCTGGCCTTTGCGCATACATTCCCGAGAAGATGATTATGCAGAACAGCAAGAGCTTTCTCGTTTCCCCGAATATTCGTGAGAAATAAGACCGCATTAATAATTTGTTTTCTTGGTATGGGCCATTCGGTTTCAAAACGATCTTCCAGTCATAGCATGATACTTCGCTTCCTCATTTACATTCACTGTTGGTTTAATTATGCTTTTCAGTCAGAATACTTATTAATTTTATAGACCTACCTGAAAATTAAATTGGATGAATTCCTTTTGGTTGGTACCTTGAAAAATGTGTTTTTCCAAGCTGCTGCTGGAGCCCACTTCGGCCCCGTGCAATTTTGTTCCTCTTTACGTTCATTTGCAAATAACACTGTGTTGGTTTAAAGGGTATTCATCATTTCTGAGCAGGAGAAACACTGCAAAATGCAGCGCAATTCAAAACAAAGTAGGAGGACAACGGAGAAAATTGTCAAATATTTTATTTTCTCCTCGGGGGGGAGGCCATTGAGGGAGGCATAAAATTTCCCTTCAGATTCAATGAATCTGCCTGGCCTGTGGCGAGAACGCTACATGGTTCTGAAAAGAGCCAGTAAGCCACAAAATGCAAAAAGGACATGGAGTGGGTCCTTCTTCACTGACTGGAGGCTCTCGGGGCAAAACGTGAGAACAGCAGGCGGAGCATTGTTAAGCATTTACCAACCTGCACTGTGTCTCCGGCACCGTGGTGCTAGAAACACAATGAAGACGTGGTACCTGCTCTCAAGCAGCTATATAATGGAGCATGGTAAGTGTTAGGATAGATCAAAGTCCGGAACACTGGAGAGGCTGGAAGCAGGGCACCAAACCCCTCCACTGAAGGCAGAGATTGTATCTGTGCTCTGCGTGCTGGGACCCCACCGTCCTGCCCAGTGCCTGGCGTATAGGTGCTCATTAACTAGTTGTCGAGGTGAACTGGACTCAAATGAATCAGACCCAGTGCCACGTACTAATTAAGGTAATCTTAGCTGTTATAACAAATAAACTCCCAAATCACAATGGCTGTACCACAGTAGAAGTGTGTGTGTGTGTGCGTGCGTGTGTGTGTGTGTGCGTGTGTGTGTTCGTCCCATCTCCAGCTTGCTGACTGCAGATCTTGGGACTTCTCAGCTTCCACAATTGCATTAGCTAGTTCCTTACAATAAATTCCTTTGTTTATATACCAACATCCTGCTGGTTCTGTGTCTCTGGAGAACTCTGACTTACAGGAACTGAACACGTGAATCGACTTTGGTTAGTGACTAACCATAAAATGACAAGGTTATCCTCATCATAAAAAGTACTCTCTTTGGGAGAGGAAGACAGAAGCAAATAATGGAAACCTTCACATAAAAACCAAAGGAAGGTAACTGGTCCCCTAGCTTGACTTTTGCCCAAACCCGGAAATCCCTGAGGAGGTATTCAAATCTCTGAAGTTTGAGTTGTGCAGGATGAATACATTCTGGAGATCTGATGTACAGTCTGGTGACTCCAGTTAACAATACTGCATGGTATATTTGATATCAATTATCCCTACCAAAAAAAGGTAACTATGTGACGTGATGGATATATTAATAAGCTGGACGTGGTTAATTAGTAACCATGTCACATTGTATGTGTACATCAAATCATCATGGCATACACCTTAAATATATACAATTTTTATTTGTCATTTATACCTCAATAAAGTTGGAAAAAAAGGAATATTTGTTTTTAAAAAAAGACACCAGTAGCCCAAGGTTCTAACCCTGACTGTGCCTCTAAGTCACTCAGTGACTCTGTGCAAGCTCCCAATGCTACCAGACCTCCAGCTCCTCAGTGTAAAATCAGGGAACTGAGTCACATGGTCCTGGGTGCCTCTCCAGCTCTGAGAATCTTTGACTCTTAAGGAGTTTACGAATCTTCTCAGAGTCTCCTGAAGCCAGGTGGGCGGGTCCCAGCTACAGGAGAAAGGAAATCCAGAGACTTCTTTGTGGTGAGACTTCAGGGACAGGGTGAGTTCTGCCTGGGTCCCCAGCCTGGCCCCACAACTGTGGCAGCAACTTTGAGCCATTTATACAACCTCCTCATGCCTCGGGTCCCTTGCCCAGAAAAGAATTAGCAGCACCGGTAAGATAATAATAGTAGCTGCCTCGACGAGGCAGTGGTAGGAATTCAACGAGATGACATTCGCTAAGTCGCTATGGTGACGCCCGGCACACGGTCAGGGCCCAGTAAGTGTAAGCTGTCGTTACTCGCTAGTGTTACTAGTCTCATTATTATTTCCTCGTTTAGAAACGTTAATGGTTGTCATTTTGCTTCTTTAGTCTGTTTTTGTTTTGTTTTGTTTTGTTTCCCCCAACTATTTAATACATTCCCTAAATGGGGGAAGGAAGTCACGCGTGGCAGGTGATGGAAAATAAGATAAAACATAAAAGTAGGTTTCGAGATACTTTGGAAATGGTAGATATACCTGGGAAAGCAGGCATAACCAAAAGCGAGAATAAAGAAACACCAGGGCACTATTTAGGTGACATTCTCAAAATGTCAAAACTATTACGTTGGAAAACAAATCAATGGTTGCAGGTGGTTAGGGTTGGAGGGTGTGGTTCTAAACGGGCAGCGGGAGGGAGTTTCTCTGCAGTAATGGAACAGCTCTGCATCCTGATTGTGGTGGTGACCTGAATGTATTCGTCTGATGAAATTTCATAGATCTATACACACACACACACACACAAATGAACACATGGAAAGACGGACAAAAATCCAAATAACGCCTGTGGTTTAGTGAACAGTATTCTACCTGAGTCTCTTTCCTGACTTTGATGGTGTAAAAGTTACATGAGGAAGGGAGCTTGGAGAACAGAACACAGCAACTCTTTTTACTACTTTTGCAACTTCTTATGAATCAAAACTTGTTTTCAAATTTAAAAAAATAAATTATAATAGCAGTAGAAAAGTAAAAACTATCCATTTAATAGTAACGTGATTATAAGATAGAATAGAAAATAAATTCCCAATTTTTTCCAGTAGATTTTATCACAGAATCAGAATAGGGTGGGTCACGATGGAAGGAAAATCACTTACCTTAGGTTATTATCAAAGAGCGGCCCACTTGGCGGGCCCCAAAGTGGCTGCAGACACCAAACACCACCTCCGTGTTACCAGGCTGGGGCAAGAGTCCATGAAGGGAGGGATGACTGTGAGTGGTGCCGTGGGACCCTTCTTGGCCGGAGCACATGGTCCTGCTGGAGATGTGAGAGGTAAATTTGGGCAGAATCAGAAAAGGAAGCAGAGAGGAGAGGTTTCAGATTTTGCACAAGCGTCTAAGCCAAAGGGAAGGGGGGTGTTGGAGACACCTGGGGGACTGCAGGAGTCCCTCCCACGAGCCCCAAACCACCACTACTTGCTAACTCTCTATGCTGTGTACCAGCATTACCAGCATCTTTGAAGGACTGACTGCTTTTGCTCTGGAATAAAAAAGGGGTGAACCCCTCAGTCCTTCTTGCTGTGTTTGGTTACTGAAATGATGAGGAAGAAGAGGCTGATGACATGACCAAACACAGAAAGGGCACATGTGTGCTGGGCACTGTTCTAAGCATCGTACATATTGTTACACATTGAATCCTCACAGTCCATCCTGGGAAGTAGGGACTGTTATCCCCATTTTAAAAGTAAGGCAACTAAGACTCAGAGAAGCAAACTAAATTGCCCAAGGTCACACAGTCTATAGTAGGCGCCGCTCTCATATGATCAAAATTTTTTCCTTCCTTGTTGCTGGTGGGTACTTAGAAGGCAGGGCAAGGGGACCACAAGGCTTAGACACCTCATTTAGAAACCTCAATGGTTGTCTCTGCATTCTAGCCCTTTTGGGTCTTGCTTCTCCCATCGCTTTTGTATATTTTTTAAAAGGGAGGAGGGTGTCATGGCATGTGATGGAGAGTAAGATAAAGGAAAATATAATATAACAAAATATATTAATATGAATTTAGCATAATTATGATGTATGATACATTAATATAACATAACATATTGTAATGTAAAAGTCGGTTTAAGGATCCTCTGAAAATAAGTAGACACAGTTGGGAAACAGGCATAATCAAAAACTAGCATCGAAAGGACAAGGGGACCATTTATGTGACATTCTCAAAATGTCAAAATTACACTGATCGAGAACAAATCGGCGGTTGCCAGGGGTTAGGGATGGGCGGAGGGTGTGTTAGTTAACAGTATTACACCAGTGGCAGTTTCCTGGGTAAAGAAGGGAAGTTCACCACTCTCTCTCTGTCACTAAGGGCACTTAATCTAGTAGGGTGCCTAGCCCGTATCCTGTAAGAACTGGTTAAAATTAAAAAACAACAGAAAACTGAAGCAACTTTAAATCCATCAACAAAAACGTTAGTCAAACTCAGTACTGACTTTCCAAAAAAAAAAAATAGCAACCCAACCTCTTCGCAGAAGTTCATAAAAATTCCAATGTGCATCAAGACTGAGAGGATTTTCAATTATAAATGAGACGTTAACAGATAGACAGAGGCCCTGAAGCTCGCACACACCACGAAGCAACGTGTCGGATGGAGGGAAAACTGTCTCCCCGCATTGACGGTGTATTTATAATTGAAGAGTTGGAGAATGCAAATGAAAATGAATCAACGCCAACAGGATGCCTAAGAGACCCAAGTGAGAATTATGGCAATTAAGAATGTTGTCTCAGAGGAAATTAGACCGGCCCATTAATTACAATGCCTTAAAGGGAAAGAAGGCCCAATGAAATGCAGTAAATTAAAATATCAAAAAGCAAATGAGTGGGAAGAGAAGATGGAAGTGCCAGCAAGAAGCTAATCTCAGAGGTGGTGGTGAGGATGTGCGCCTTGGATGTGCTCATTCCTGAGGGGTAGTGACAAAGTAGGAGCCACCACCATGCCTCCCACAGAAAATCAGACTCTGCCTTAGGACGTCCTCCCCAGCCTGCTGTCCGGTCCCCACCTTTGCCCTTTAAATCAGCTGCAGTGGTCAGCGGGCTGTCCCAGGTGACGGGGTTCCTGATGTCTCTCATTTCAAGTTCTCAAAAAGTATGTGTATTTCCTTGTCTCCTCAACTTGGCAGTGAAAAGCTTGAGCCTCTGGTTTTGATATCAATGCTAACTGATATTGATATATTCAGATTTTTGATATTGACCCAGACCTTCTGGACGTGGTGTCCTCTCTACTCTGGGTGTTCTCACTCTCACTCCACCACGCTTGACTAACTTCTCTGCTCTCCAGAATCCCTCTTTGCCTCAGGCAGGAATTATGAGTCCTAGGAACCTCCAAACTCCCCAGTCCCTGTGTAGGACCCCATAAAACATTCTCCAGTCTCCCTGTGATGGGGACAGGTGCTTTCTGTAATGAAAACTGTCCCAACATTAATCATCCACGCTTTTTGCTACACACTCTTATCACCTGCATGATTTACTTCACGTGACTCTAAGAAATTGCTTTTTTTTTTTTTTTACAGTATTTAAATATTGGGGCCTCACCTGAACCAGTATTTAAAGTGTTTAAAGACTTTAGGCTCAGCTCATACAACATAATAAGAAAGAAACAAACAACCCAATCCAAAATGGGCAGAAGACCTAAACAAGCAATTCTCCAAGGAAGAAATACAAATGATCGATAGGCACATGAAAAAATGCTCAGTATCACTAATTATTAGAGAAATGCAAATCAAAACTATGATGAGGTATCAACTCACACCAGCCAGAACGGCCATCACTCAAAAGTCTACAAATGACAAATGCTGGAGAGGCTGTGGAGAAAAGGGAACCTTCCTTCACTGCTGGTGGGAATGCAGTTTGGTGCCGCCACTGTGGAAAACAGTATGGAGATTCCTCAAAAGACTAGCAATAGACTTACCATTTGACCCAGGAATCTCGCTCCTGGGCATATATCCAGAAGGAACCCTACTTCAGAAAGACACCTGCACCCCAATGTGCATAGCAGCACTATTTACAATAGCCAAGACGTGGAAATAGCCTAAATGTCCATCAACAGATGACTGGATAAAGAAGACGGTAGTATATTTATACAATGGAATACTATTCAGCCACAAAAAAGACAACATAACGTCATTTGCAGCAACATGAATGCTCCTGGATAATGTCATTCTAAGTGAAGTAAGCCAGAAAGAGAAAGAAAAATACCATATGAGATCGCTCATATGTGGAATCTAAAAAAAAATTAAAAAAGAACATAAATACAAAACAGAAGCAGATTCATATATATAGAATACAAACTTGTGGTTGCCAGGAGGGCAGAGGGTGGGAAGGGACAGGATCGGATTTCAAAATTTGTAGATACTGACAGGCATATGTAGAATAGATAAATAAGATTATACTGTACAGCACAGGGAAATATACACAAGATCTTGTGTTAGTTCACAGCAAAAAAAAAAATGTGACAATGAACATACGTATGTTCGTGTGTAAGTGAAAAATTGTGCTCTACACTGGAATTTGACACAACATTGTAAAGTAACTATAACTCAATAAAAAATGTTAAAAAAATTTAAAAAAAATAAAGACTTTAGGCTCATCTGAAGTAAAAACATCTGAAATTAGGGCTTTGTTATACTAATTATGTCTATTTTTTCTTATAAATATCAACATAAATGCATGATGACACAACTGTCCATCTGGGTGCCACTCATCTCTCTCCACCTACAGCACTTCCTGCTACAGGAAGCAATATTGGGGTGAGAAAGCTGGACTTTGGACTAATTACACTCTGATCTGGCATCACCACTTGCTGCGGGGCCTTGGGCAAAGTTCGTTATTACCCCAGGAGCCTCGGTTTTTCAATCTGCACATAGTGTGTAATTAAAGTGTTTATTTCCTTGATTGGAGCTTCCACCTCCTTACCTCTGTGTTCAATTCTTTGAAAAGCTTAGACAAACTTGGACACCATTTCTATTGTTAATATTGATCACAGGTCTATCTCCACAAAACATGTTTCCTTAAGTGATGATATGAACAAGGTGAGGGCATCTGACTCTCCTTCACAGCAGAACATAAGCTCCTTGGTACATGGGCAATTTTTCATGATTCTTCGCATCACTGCGATGCTTGCCTGGTGCCAAGCATACGGGAGTGTTCCATCAATACCTGCTGACCACACTGATTGATTTCTCATCCTGGCCAGAACTCTGAGCATCGCCAAGTTGGGGCTCTGCTGGAGGTGAGGTGGTGAGGTCGGCCAGCTCACGTGCTTCCTGGAGCAGTCCTGGCTTTAAGACAGGGCCATGAGCAGATCCCCAGTTCTCTCTCAGGCTTGTTGCCAACTTGGGTATCTTTTCCCATCTGTGTTTCTATTTTTCCTGCGAGAGTAGCTTTATTGATCTCATTAATTCTCTTTTCCATCTTTGGCATCGGGAGGTGATACTATCCACGTGTTAATGCCTCCCGTGTTCTTCAAATTACAGGATTATGACGGATGGAATGATGAGAAACACTGTTTTCACCAAATCACAGTGAAAGCCATGAACTGTCCTTCATTTAAAAGGCAGGGGATAATCTGTCCTTGGGGCGGTCTGTCCACCCAGGTCTGTGGGCTGCAAACACAGACGTAAAACTTCCTCTCAGCTGAGATATTTCCAGGCAAAGCAAAGCAACGATTTCTTCATTGGAATGTTTTTTATTTTTGAATTCCTGTAGGCGGTTATAGATTTCCTAATAAGGAGATTTTTTTTTCTTTTACAGCAATTACATTTGGCTATTTTTTATTCTTTTGATTGAAAATTAGTTTCACGAGGTCTTAAAAGAAATTATCTGAGGGCTGCTGGGGCTCAAGATTTAGAGTTCAATAAGGACTCTATAAAAAAGAACTCTGCTCTGCTGTAAAGACAAGAAAAAGTCTCTCTTACGCACGGTCTTTTAGTTCAATAACTAATTAAAATCACAACTATCACCAACAGAAAAGTTTCTCCTGATCTTATCTGATGCTTAGAACTCTTTACAAGAGAAGGAGAAAGACAAAGGAAAATAGGTAGCTTCTGCATAGACACTGAGTCCCCCAGAGCTCGGTCTCCCCAGAGCTTAGGAGAGTATCTAGAACAGAGTAGGCACCTCATAGATGTTGATGACGGAACCAAATGAACAAACCTTCTTTTCTTTTAAAAAACTGCATTGAAGTATGGTAAGGTAGGTACTCAAAATGGCGGGCATCCAAAGCGTACAATTAGATGAATTTCTACAAACTTGAATTCACCCTCATAACCAGAACCCAGATCAAGAAACAGAACACTGCGGTAACCCCAGAAGTTGCCCTCAAGCCCCTGTCCAGTGGTGATCCTCCAAACATAACCCCCATCTGGACCTCTAACAGCACAGAACTCTCTGGCTTATTTTGCACTTTACATAAATGGGATGGTACAGTGTGTCTTCTTTTGTGACTATATCCTTTCCTTCCACATTATGGTTCTGAAATTCATCCCTGTGGGTGCTTGTGGTTGCAACTGGCTCATTCTAATTGCAATAGAGTATTCTCTCCTGGGTGCTATGGACTGAATGTGTGCTGTTCGCCCCCAATTTATATGTTGAAGCCCTAATCCCCAGTGCAATGGTATTTGGAGGTGTGGCTTTGGAAAGTAACTAGGGTTGGATTAGGTAATGAGGATGGGATCTTCATGATAAGATTGATGCCTTATAAAAAGCCTCAAGCCCACACAAGGAAAGGCCATAAGAAGACATAAGAAGAAGACAGCCATCTGAAAACCAGAAAGAAGCCCTTTGACAGACACCCAGTCTACTTGTACCTCGATCTTGGACTTCTCAGCCTCCAGAATTGTAAGAAATAAATGCTTCTTGTTTAAGCTACCCAGTTTATGGTATTTTGTTATAGCAGCCCCAGCTGACTGAGACAATGGGAATATTCCACAGGTGATTTATCCATTCTACTGTCAATGGCCATTTGTCAATTTCCAGTTTGGCGCTATTATGAAATGTACCACTTCACATCACTTAACATGTATGTTTTTCTGTGGGATGATATCCCTGGGAATGGAAATGCTGGGTCATAAGGTGTGCATATTTTCAGCCTTTGTAGAAACTGCCAAGTATTTTTTTCAGAGTGTTTGTATCAGTCAACACTCCCAGAAACAGTGTACGTGAGTCCAAGTTACTCCACATTCTTGCCAACACTTGATGTTGGTCTGTTTAATTTTAGTCATTCTGGTGGGTGTGTCGTGGGATCTCATTGTGTATGTATGTGTGTGTGCAAATGTATGTGGTTTTTTTTTTTTTTTTTTGAGATAATTGAAGATCCACATGCAGTCACAAGAAAGGATACAAAGAGTATACTCTACTCACTTTCCCTCAGTGGTAACATCTTGTGTGACTACAGTACAAGATCACACCCAGGAAACTTACATTGATACAATTCACTGACCTTTGTCAGATTTCATCAGTTCTACATGTACTTATGTGTGGGTGTGTTATCAGTTTTATGTAATTTTACCATAATTTCACTATACGTGGACTCAATGACCACCTCCACCAGTCAGGACACAGAACAGTCTAACACAAGGCTCTCTCCTGCTATCTTTTCTATACACTGCTACCCTACCCCACACCCTGTCCCCTGCAACCACTAATTTGGTCTCCATCTCTCTAATTTGCCACTTCAAGAATGTGATATACGACTCATACAGTATGTAACATTTTGAGATTTTTCTTTTTTTTATACTTAGCGTAATTCTCTTGAGGGCCATCCAAGTTGTTGCATGGATCAGAATCATTCCTTTTAATTGCCGAGTAGCACTCTGTGAATGAGCTTTTGAAAAGAGAACAAGCATTCGTTCCCAAACAATCATTTATAATGGCTTAATTGATTTCTTTTATACTCGAGGGATGATAAACCAGGTTTGCACATGTTCTTTCATTTGTTCATTAAGTCAACCATTATTTTTTAAGTGCCAGCTGCATGCCAAGCATTGCGCTAGACCCTGGTCACACAAGAGACACAACAGGGCTCTGCTTTGTAGGGATTTTTCTAGGGTCTTTGTGGGGAGAGAGACATGTATATAATGAGAGAATACAGTATTACAGATGCAAGACAGTTATGTGTGCATTTCATTTAAGAATAAAGAAGGAAATCACTGACTTTATGAGAATGGAGATGGAAGATGAGTCCAGGAGATACTTTGTGAGGCATGACATATAAGGCAAGTCTTGGAAGATGAATAGTTTGCCTGATGGCTGTGGATGAGAGAGGAAGCAGGAGAAAAAGGGCTTTTAGAGCAGAAAGAACTGTTTGGGTATAAAATGGCTGTGATAAGTAGTCTCTACTCAATGCAGAACCCAGCACACCGTGGCTAACTAAGCTGGAAAAGTGGGTGGGGCTGTTGAGCGGATAAGAGAGTTGCAGAATATCACCATCTTTCATGAGCACACCTCTTTATGGCAGACAGTCCCAAGCTGCTGCCCAGATGCCATCAGCAGAATTCTAAGAAACCTCAAGTCTTGTGGACTCAGCCACACTGACTTTGCAATGCCTCCAAGACCCCTGCGTTAGACGTGGCCAAAGACAATTGCTCAAGTTACACACCTTTCACACCTCTGTCTCAGGAATGTTTACCTCCCAGTTGTGCATAAACATCCATCCACCTACTTTAATGTTAAACGATCAGCTTACTCAGCCATAAAAAGGAATGAAATAATGCCATTTGCAGCAACGCGGATGGACCTAGAGATGATCATGCTAAGTGAAGTCAGTCAGTCAGAGAAAGACAACTATCATATGACATCACTTATATGTGGAGTCTTAAAAAATGTCACAAATGAATGTATTTACAGAATAGAAAGAGACTCATAGACACAGAAACAAACATATGGTTGCCAGGGGGAAAGTGGGGAGGAAGGGATAACCTGGGAGTTTGGGATTGGCTGATACAAACTACTATGTACAGAATAGATAAACAAGGTCCTAGTGTATAGCTCCCGGGGAACTCTAATTCAATGGCTTGTAGTAAACTGTAACAGAAAAGAGTAAGTATGTGTATGTATAATTGAATCACTGTGCTGTGCACCAGAAACGAATACAACATTGTAAATCAACTCTACTTCAATAAAAATTTTTTTAATTAAAAAAAAAAATAAACAATAAGCTTCTTTCTTGCTCCTTGGCCTGAAACGGGAGTGAGGAGAATTCCTCAAGTGACATCATATCAGTATTTTTTGCTGCTGCTGCAGGACAGGCACTGCTGTGTGCCATCCAATAGCCCCTCCTCACAACAGCCCGCTACCCTAAAGAAGTATTACTATTATCACGCCCAATTTTTAGACAAGGAAACTGGGGCACACTGAGGTTAAGTGACTTGGTCAAGGTTACAGAACATACGAAAAGCAGGGGCAGGTTATAATTGCATTCACAGTCTTGGGAGTCCATGCTCTAGTGGTTGGCAGACTCATGGAGAGAAGGGTGTCGGAGCTCTTCCGAGACCTGAGAGGGCTCTGGGACACTGGGTTCAGCCAAGGTGGGGACAGCTCATCCGGCAGGAGGAGCTGACATGCCCGGAGATCTAGAGGTCATGTTCCTACTGCCTCAAAGCAAACTCAGTTTTCCTTTTAAGAGGTTAGTAGGCTGAAATTAAAGTTCCCGCTAGTCTACTATGCATCTAAACCAACACACTTAAACCAAGCCTTGAGCGATCATGACAGTTTTCAGCCCACAAGCAATTCCTTATTTAATCATCTGAAGAGAGTTCCACTACTTGGTATATAAAAGTGAGCCCAAACCCATACCCAAAAGGGCATTTTCTCTGGCTACAGTCCTCTCTTCCATCTCTGGATATTGGCACATGCTGGTCCCACCTGGATTGTTCTGCCTTGTCCGTCTTCCCCCTTGTCTTCATCCAGTTTCCTCCTCACCTCCTTAGGATTCCAGCCCAAGTGCCACGACCCAGGGCCATCCACCGTGAATCCCCAAGCTAGTTCAGAGCTCCTTGTTGCATGTCTGCATAGTACCTTCCATTTTTCCCTCTGAGTTCTGATCACAATTTATAATTATATATTGACAGGATCATCTACTTAATAAACATCTTTTCTACTAAAATATAAGAGTAGGAGAACTGAGACAATGTTTATTTTTGCTTAGCATTTTATACCTATGGTGTAGTATCTGGCATATACCAGGTACTCAATAAATGCTTCCTGAGTGGATGAATGAGAAACTGAGGGGATGAATGAATGAATGAACCACCAAAGCTTCATCCAAAAGGATCTGGTGTCCTGTAACGACACCAATTCCTTGCAATGTAGTGTTGGTGCCCTAGACTGCCTGGACACCCAAGGCATAATCTTTCAGATGAACGCAGGAGGTTCCCAGGCTTCTGGGAGCCCAGCCAAGCCCAGCCCAGCCTGCCTGGCAAGTCTGTATTTCAGTTCCTCAGTCTGATTTCCATCATCATCCACTGCAAGTGGGAGTTGCTGATTTTCTTTAATTAAGGCTGGAAGGATGGCTTCCTGAGTGGGTAATGTATTTCCGGAGTTCAGTATTTCATCCTTACAGCCCACATTTCACTCAGAAATGGGCCAGATTCATTAAAAGAATGGCCAGACAGCTTCCTCTTTGGTTGCTTGTTTGCCAGCGTTTAATGAATGAATAAATAACATGCCTATTCATTACCAATTGCTGGGTTCCCTCATCTGCCTGGAATAATGTTCTTCTGCCTCGGTCACTGCAGTATTTCCCAATCAGGGGCCACAGGCGTCCTCCAGGGGCTGGTCATCACCTCCAGCTCACCTCTGAGAGAAGCAATCACTCTTCTGACCCTCCAGGGTCCCATTCAGTGCACTGGGAATGTTCCTTTATGGAAGGAGGCCCTGGGACCCCAAGAAGTCAATGAGACTTGTAGGCCCATTAGTTCTCTGAGCACACTCTGGGGGCACCTGGAACATTATAATGTAATTACTACTAAGAAAGTCTAAATTCCTATGTACTGTGCCAAAAACGCACAGACAGACGGGAATGTGCTCAGCGGTGCTCTGTGGACATGTGCCTCCCTCCGGCCACAGGCAGCCTGCAGGGCAGTCATAGTGACCCCTGGTTGAAAAAAGGGGCAAGAGACCCTTGAGACATCACCCCTCATCTCTGAATCAGCAGCAATCATTTGCCAAGTGCCTACGCTGGGCATGAACCCAAGATGACTGGATGCCTCATCTCCATCCCGGTCTGTGCAGTTGCTGCTCAAATGGCCTCCCAGCCTCTTTCACTCCCTCTGCCAGCTTTACTCTCTCCACGGTTGCACAATGGTCTTCCAAAAACACATACATCATCATAACACTCTTGGGCCGAGAATCCAAAGGCCCCCCATTGATTACAAGATTCAGCACAAAGTCCTTTGCGTGACCCACAGGGCCTTCCCGGGGCAATTTGGCCGTTGCCTATGTCTCCAGCTTCGTTTCTCACTCCCTCTGTCCCACTAAACCACCTGCCTGCCACATGAAATGACGTGCAGTCCCTTGAATATGGTCCCTGTTTCCCACCTTCAAGCCTCTGTCCACACATTATTCTCCACCTCTGCCTTGTGACCATCATGCATTCTTTGAGATGCTAGATCAGGGACTACAAATTCCAGTCCCTAGATAGGACAGGCAAGTGCCATAACTTTACAATGGGAGCCACGAGTAATCCATAGGGTGTGGTGGGGAGTGCGGCAAACTGGAGAATGCCTGCCCTCTCTAAAAGGAGCAGTTACCACTGAGCAACACCTAAGTGTGGCATGAGGGGATGCGGGGCCCAGTGTTTTCAGATCCATTGTCTTTCAAGAGAAGTGGGAAATCTGAATTTTTATTTGAAATCTTCCAATTTTTAAAAATGGGAAACCTTAATTTAATTTTTAGGATTTGGGGGCCAACCAGAGCGGCTCTGGGCTCTAAGCAGAGTTCATAGATGTTAACCCTTGACTTCTACCCAACACTCCTCCTTGTCTTGGAAGGGTTAGTAACACAGCGCCTCCTCAGTGAAGTCATCTCTTCTTTGTGTCTGCGTTATAGCCCACGGCTCAGCTGAGAGCTTCACGGGCCAACCTCTGTGTCTCTGGAAGTTAGTGTAGCACATGGCACATAGTGAATGCTCAGTAAACGGAGGATGGATAGACAAGCAAACAACTGAATGAACAAATAAATAAAGATTGATTTTTTTTAAGCTTATAAATCATATCCACTTCAGAGGGACTGACGTCTATTGTCATATCTTTTTTAATGGTCAGGAAAAGAACAATCTTAGAGAGCCAGCCTTCAACCCTGGTCATAAGAGGGGTTGGCATCCACTTGTGAAAAGCAATTTGAGAGAGAACACTCAGTCCCATTGCCTAAAAATATCCACCACCTATTGGATCTGAAATTCCACCATTAACACCTCAGTGGATTACGTCACAGAATATTACCTTTGGAGGCATCCTTGGGGAACTAGCCCTTCCCTGGAAGGAAATGTAAGAAGTACTGTCTGCTCCTGAAAGTTAGTATCAGAAAGTCCTAAGTTCTTTTCCCATTCATGCGATCAGCTTGTAGTGTGACCTTAGACAACTCACTTCCCTTCTCAGGAAACTGTTTCCCCATCTGCAAGGAAAGAATTCTGGGAAAGTGGTGTCTGAGGTCTCCATCATTCTTGACATTTGATGTGAAATGAAATGAGATAACTGCTGTCTTAGAAACTCAAATGTCAGTAGGAATCCGGTAAGCGAATGACACGGGCTGGGTGTGGAATCTGGCAAACCGGGAACCCCTGGCCCATCTGAAGAGGACAGCCTCTGGGTAACTCCAGGCAACTACTGCCAGGTGCAGATATCACCCCAGGGTTACCTGACCGTCTGCTTTTTTAAAGAGAAGCCATCAATCCTTTATTTTATATACAATATACCAATTGTTTAAATGTTGGCAACTAAATCAGTTCAACCAACCGACTGACCAAAATAGTGTTGGCCAAACAAAACATTTATGTTGATGACATCTGACCCATCTCTGAACCAGTCCCTGTGAGGAGGGGGATGACAGCTGATGGACTAAACCTGCATTGCAGGTAGACAAAAGCTACAAATACTTACTATAAGGCACAGACTGAAAAGACTAATATCACTAGGCTCCCCTTGGCTTTTTCCTTCCTAGTGCCATGTGTTGTTTGGCTTGAAATTGTTTGATTGGAAAAAACCCATCTACCTATGGTAAGTGGATCTTCCCTTGTCCATGCAGGATTTCTGCAGCCTCTTCTCAAGAAGGAGGTGGTCCTTCATGACCCATGTGTTCCCACCTCTAAAATTGCCCACCACAGAGCAATTCTGTTCAGGGAGACCCTGGCTCACGTCTCAGTAATTCTGACTTCTCAGGGGCTGGCTTGTGTTTATGTTCTTCTCTCCTAAGCATACATATTTCATTCCTGCAGCTTTTTCACGTCGGCAGAATCTGTGGTACAGGCACCAGATCCCTCTTGTGCGCTGGCTCCCTCCTGATTAACTCTATTTATATAATTTATTTTGGTTGCCTGTTTTCCATTTGGGAGATCGATATACATTTAAATGAGAAGTGAGAGTATTTGCAGCCACTTCAATTGTTGATCAAAATTCAAAGGGCAGGCTGCTGAGTTTTGTCTTGCAGATGAGCTCTCGATGGGATCAACTGGTTCTCACCTGCCCAGAAAAGGGGAGAGATGCAGAGGGAGGGAGTGGGGGAGGAAGGCAGGAAAGACAGAAGGAAGTGGAGAGGGAGGAGGAAAGGAAAAGAAAAAGAGGGTGGGGACAGAAAAGAACAGAAAGAAAAGAAAATGCGGCCAAACCAGCTTTCTAGTTTGGTTGGCAAATGCCAAGCACTTCTAGCCTTTGGCTAAACTTTTATCCAGATACCTGCATGCTGAGACCAGACTGGAAGTAAGTCACTCAGGATTTTGCTTATATTGGTTCCCAGGTAAAGCAGGAAGACACTGCCAGCTCGTTTGCGCACAAGTATTTAGCTGTCAGTGCATATTTCAGGCAGCGGGCAGGAACTGACTGCACATTTCAAGCTCTTCCAGGAGCTCTCTGGTGCCCTTCCCACTGGGTTGGTGTGTGATTATCCAGGACACGACTGGTTTCACCAATGCTGAATGATCAGGCCACTCAAGATGGTTGTCCTCTTGCTCTTTGTACATCCTCTGCTCAGCCACTCCCTGCTTCACTCACATGACTACACAATCCTATTAATTTTAGGGCTTAATCAGTAACTGTCTATGTGCTTGCCCCCGCCCTAGCTGCTGGTTTTCCTAGCAACGTTGAACCAACCTGATGTTAATTCCCTCTATGAATGGTAGCCTCCTTCTCCTTCCCCACCAAGGAGCAAAGACTGTTGCCATGTCCTGCCTGCCCTCTGCTGTACATGGTGGGTGTCACTTCAGGACCTTTGTTTAGGATGTGTAAGATCCTCGTCCAGTAAACTGTTGACGTCTCTGACGCTGTCTCCGGCTCTTTCTCTGGTCTCGATTCTGGACAACTACAAGGCTTACAAGCCTGCAGGCTGCAGCCCAACAGATGCTCTCAAAGGTGATGGGGCTTGCCAGCCCAGTGTTCCTGACCTGGACTAAATCCTGTGTACTTGGGGGTGGAGGGAGGTAGAGAGTCCCTTTGTCTAAAGTCGGTGGCCTCCTTTGCCTTAGTTCTCACTCCAGACACTGCCTGCTTTTTAGAGAGGAGCAGATGGTTATAGAAGGCATTTTTCCAAGGAGACTATGGCCAGGTCTTGGCACACATGGCCAATCAGAGGCGCGGTTTGACTCTGCCTTTCTGAGGTTCCACCCAGCCGGTGATTCTGTCCTCAGTGCTGACTGTGGCATCTCAATCGATGGGGAAGGCTATGGCTAATTTAATCAACGGAACTGTATATTTGCCTCCCTATCTGGAGGAAAACACGGATTCACACATCAAATCGGATATAGAAAGCAATTCTGAGTAGATTGAATATGTAAATGTATAAAAGAAATAGGAAAGGAAATAAGAGACTGTATGTATAAACCTGGGATGGGAGAGACCTTGTTAAGCTAGACAGAAAGTCCAGAAGCTGTGAAATAGATGATTGACAAATCAATTACAAGAAAATATTTTTAAATCTGTTCAACCAAAGACCATATTAAAATAAAAAGCAATGATAGACGGGGATTGAATGCTTGCAATACATGTGATTGATAAAAGGTTAATATTCCTAATAGCTAACTAAAGGGCTTCTCTAAAATGATAAGAAAGAAGATAAACAACCCAGTTTAAAACGGGGCAAAATACGTAAACAGCAACAAGCAGTTTGTGAGCAGGAGGCCGTTAAACCTATGAACATTGCTCAACCCCACTGATAATCAGGAAAAGGTAAATTAAGGCAAACACGTGGCACCATGCTTCTCCCATTTGTGGCAAAACATCACAAAGACTGACAACCTCCAGTGCTGGTAAGGGTGTGGAGAAACGGCGGTCACATGATCACGTGTACAACTGGTTGAAACTGCACAAGCCTTTTTGCAACATAATTCTAGCATTATTAAAATTCAAAATGTTCTTTCCATTAGGGCCAGCAATTCTTTTTTTGAAGCACATATTCCAGAAATAAAAGCGGTACAAGGCTTATTGGTACAAGGACACATAAGCACATTATAGCATTGTTTGTACTGTTCCCCTTCAAGGAAAAGAAAAGAAAAAAATGCAAAACAGAGACAGAGGCAGATGAGAGAGTGAGTCAGGGAGAGACAGAGACAGAGAGGCTGAGAACCATTCCGAATGTCTATCAAAAGGGAAAAAAGAGTTAATAAAATATGGTAAACCTTACAAGGTACTATGATAGCAGTCCTTTAAAGGAATGAGTGAGATCTGTAACAGAAAGTGCAGAGTAATGGACTGATTTAGCTTAGTTCATGAGACTGGGGGTGATGCTTGGAGCCAGGCTACCTGGATTTGATTTTCTCCTCCAGCACTTGTGAGCTTGGAAGCTAATTAACCTCACCGTGTCTCAGTTTCCTCTGGTAGTTGAGAAAAACTGCTGTGGAGATTAGAAGAGTCAATCCCGTACATTGCTTAGAACTGTGCCTGGGAGCAATCGTGAGGTATTAGTATTTGTAACATAATGATTCCACTTTTTATGATGCAGTTAAAAAGAGAAAAAACGAAACACCCTAGATGTAGCTGGTTCTAGCGTTCGAAGGAGGGGGCGATGTAGCAGACTAAGGAGAAGTGGGATTTAGAGGGGAGATTAATCACCTCATCATTGTACTCTTCCTACTTCAATGCTACAACAAAGACAGCTGATATTCAGCAGTTAGGCGACCTCTGGACTACAGGAGTTGCGAAAATACTGAAACATTTCCTGCCAGTCAGAACAGAACATTCCCACTATCCTAACCGTCCTGGGCCCTTTCCTAGGGGCTCCCCCCTCCTCCAGCCTTTCCCATGATCCAGCAGGGGAAGGGTTAATGCGTTGGCCCACCAGATCCCTGCTCCAGCCAAAGGTTTAGATCCATTCTCCATCACAGTTGTGTATTCTGAATATCATGCCTGAAGACAGCAACGCATCACCTGTGTAATTTAAAAAAAAAATCAATAAACTGTAATGCGGGATATAATGCAAGCCTACATTTCCGCATCTTGCCAGTATTCACCAAAGCCAAGGCTGACTTCTGTGATTTGCATACTGCTGCCTTCTCCTCCACCAGTTCCTCCCGACAGTGATGTTCAAATTACTCTCTACCTGAAGCTAGCATGGTAAATAATTGAACCTCTGAAAGAACATTAAAGAACTTAAAAAAAAAAACTTAAATATTACCTACACACGCTTTTACTGCAACCTACAGGGTGTCTTCCTGAGATTCACAGCTCAAAATCTCTTGAGCCCCAGAAGTCTTTTAGAATAATACCAGGAAATGAATACCTACCTGGTAATGCATTATAATTTTGAGGTCTGCCTGTGGATGGAAGCCTAGCCCAGGTTTGTACAAGTTGGAAAAGGATAAAAATGTCCCTGGCTCCAAATAAACAGCAGTGCCAACAACAGATTTTAATGTGCTATATATCCCCAGCAGTCTGGGAGGAGGGAAGTGAGCAGAGAGAGTACGCCATAGGACTGAAGGGCAAAGCCAGCCCCCTCTTACCTGGCTCTTATATTGCGAGGTGAGGGGGGAGCAGCTGGACAGAGTTGGGGAGCTTCTGCTTAAAAGCAGGAGCCATGTAACTGGCACACACTTTTCCGGCCCTGGCAAGTACGTTTTAGGACTTCAGAGAATTCTCTGACAGGACCCATTTCACAGATGTGGAAGCTGGAAGTTAACGCTCTTGTCCTCAGCTCTCACAGCCAATAAACTTTGGTGGGCAGGATGCGAAAGCAGGTGCCTCTGTCACTGAAGTCCACTCTAGTCCTCTAAACAAGGCATTTCTGTCTCCAGGAGACAGACAGGCACAGAAATGATGGTGAGAGGAGGTAGGTCTCAGATGTTTAAGGATCAGGTTCATTTCTGGAGCCCCTGCATTAAAAATGAGCCCACTTCTGGGTAAAGCAATTTCTAGCTCGTGACATGTCTTAGTTAATTCAGGGCTGACTGATTCATTTGTTGACTTGGCAGAGCTCAGTCCTTCCCCCACAGGCACACACGCATCCCCGCCTTGTTCTGGGCACGTTTACTTGCTCTTTGCCGCTGCCTGTGTGGGGAGTGAGTTTAGAGTGAAGACACTGTAAGGACACTGGGAGATCCCACCATGCCTTCAGGTGTGAGACTGAAATGAGAGAGAAGGAGGGGTGGTCACAGTGGGTGTGCGGTGCTCCTCAGAAGAGATGCACCATGATTTCCTGAAATGGAATGTAATGTTAGGTAAACTTTATTTATATGCCCTGATTTTCTGGGAGAGATTTTTTTCCTGAGAATATATTTCCTCAAATTCTCAAAGTGATCTGTAGTGGTTAAAAATCCACTGTCATGGAGTCTCTGAATCAAATGTTAGGACCTGCATCTCCACTCAGCCTTCTTTCATTTAACTCATGTTTACTGAGATCCTACAATGTGCAAGTCATGGTCAGGTGCAAGGACCTTCACAGAACAAAGACAGAGAGCAATGAGGATCTATTTCCTGGTTTAGGCTGTTAGGGATGAATTCCAGGAGGCAGTGATATTAAAGCTGAGCTCTGAAGCATTGGTGGTTGGGAGATGAGGGGAGAGTTGAGGAAAGAGTGCTCTAAATTCTGGCTATTCCAAATGTGGTCCTCAGATCAGCGGCACCACTGGAGAACTTATTAGAAATACAAAATCTCAAGCCTCTTCTTGGATGTAGTAAATAAGAGCCAAACTTTTTAACAAGATCCCCAGGTGATTTATATTTGCATTGAAGGTTGAGGAGGGCTGCTCTGAAGAGAAAGAACAAGATCTGAGGGACTGTCAAGCGGGTCGGAGGTTCCTAGAAATCAGTGAAAAAGAATTGGTGGTGATGGTGGAGATGAGGCTGGAGGCGGGGGCAGGGGAAGATCACTTTAGATTCTCATAGCCATGTTAAGCGAAAAAGAAATATTTGAGGGCAAGTAAATGATTATGCTTTTTGCAAGAACTTTTGAAACCCCAATTTGGCAGTGTTGGGTATGGAGTAGTGTATATATAATGAATGTGGAAAACAGCAAATGCTTGTGGTTATCCATCCTCCCCATGACATATACCATGCATCACCTCTGTTTCCTCATCTGTAAAATGGGGATAACAAAGCCTCCATTTCAGGGTTGCTGGGATAGTTTAACAGATCGTTTGCCTATAATGCTCATAGGACATATGTCACAAGTGAGTTTACTTCTCACTGATTCAACAAATATGTGTCCTGGTCCTTTATTCTAAGTCCCAAAATAGAAGCTGCAGATGCCACAATGAACAAGACATGATCTATAGTCTCAGGGAGTTCAATGTCACCTCGGAGAAAGTGGGGCGCAAACAGGCTATTATAACTGGCTGATAAGGGTAAAGACAGGAGAAATAGAGGGCTTGTACAAATGCACACGAGATGGATAATGGGGAACCCAGGGGGCTTGTGTAACGCCTCATGGAGGAAGGGACGTCTAGGCTGATCCTGGAGAATACCAAGGAGGTGGAGGCAGGTAGCCCAAGAAGAGGGAGGTGAGCAAGACAGACCTGAGAGACATCCAGAACCAAAAAGGAAACCCAGTGGAAAGATGGAAAAAAACCCCATGAGTAGATGATCCAGTTATGGAGAAGCCGGAATAGCTCTGTAATACAGGAAGAGGGGCTCCAACTTTTCCATAACTAGAAAAAAGCCAAGTAAAACAAGGAGCCGCTACCTGTCCATCAGAATGGCAAAGCATGGATACAGGTGGCCAACGCCAAGAAGCATGGAGCTGGGAACCCTCCTCCCCTTCTGGTGGGAGTGTAAACTGCCAAAACCACTTGGAAAAGCTACCTGGTGGGACTTGGTGAACTCAGGTGTGTGTGCGCCTGCTCAGCTATTAATTTCTCTCCCACGCATATATCCCTGGGGAGCTCTCAGATAAGTTCAAAAAGGGATGCGTTGTGGCATCAAGTTTATTTGTAATCTCAAGAAGTTGGAGGGAACCCAGGGGTCCATCATTAGGGGATTAGGTAAATTAAAATGTGATAAATGCACGTTCCAGAAAATCACAGAGCATGAGGAATTCACAAGCTAAATACATAGAAAGCACTAGAGACGGATCTTAAAACAGTGTTGAGTGAAGAAAGCCTCAGGATGTGGTTTGTAACACAAAGCTACTTATGCTAATTAAAAACACATTCACAATCAAAATAACTGCAATTGTATAATATTTACAACCATACATCAAGCACACGAGAGAAGCAGATGATATTGGGGACGAGGTGTGTAAGGGAAGAAGTAAATGAATAATGAAATAAGACAAGGGCCATCCATTGACCAAGTATGATGGTGTGCAATGAGCTTGGGAACATGATTAATTCAGCTCTGTGCTCCTGAGAGCCAATAAACAAACAATCAATCAATAAAAGGGGGGAAACAAGGATGTGAATAGAGTGTTTCAGGCAGAGGGAAGAACAAGTACAATTTCCAGAGGCAGAAGAGGATGTGATGTGTTCTGGGCACAGAGAGAAGGTAGGGCTTGAACAAACACTGTAAGGAAGTAGGGGAGTGGGGAGTTCCAAGGACCCAGATCCTGAGGGTCCCCAAAGCCATGCTACATAATCAAGACTTATCCCAAGGTCATAGGGAGTCATTGAAGGATTACAAGGGATATGATTTTGTTTTTCAGTTTTGTCCAAACTCTAGTAGCGAGAGAACAAGGCAGTCAGTGTGAGTCTGAGGGTCAGGGCATTTGTTTGTTTTCATGTGGTATCAGTATTCAGTGTTAATGAAATAGGCTTTGGGATCCAAATCAGGAACTTGATTTTTTTCCCCCCACTTTTAAACCAATTATGAGACAACATTGACACTTTCACGAATGGTGGCAACACATAAGAGGCAACGTACAGGGTCACACTATGTGATCTTGAACACGAGTTGCTTTGTTTCCTTATCAGCAAAACAACACAAGTACTTCCTACCTCCAGTCACCACTGGAATTAAACAGACGTTACTTCTGTATCTTCACAGCAACCTCGTGAGTTAGGTATTATTTACATTTCATATGAAGAAGAAACCAAAATGGAGACAGAGATGTTACGTGACTTGCCCGAGGTCATTAACAGTTAGTTGGGGTGAAACAGGCAATTCTGTTCACAGGCTGTCTAACACCTCATTGCACTGCCCTTACCTTGCTTCCTTCAGAGTTCGTAGCCTTGCACGAGCTACTGCACATAGTATGTCTAGAACGTTGAGCCCAGAATTCTAGAACAAATGGCCTTGGGGATATACTGGAACTGTACACATGTTTTGTTGAACCTGAATAGTTTTTTTAAAAAAATGTTTTTGTATTAATAGTCTATATTTTGAAATCTGAAGATTTTTACATAAAAATTCAGGACTTAATTTTCTTGTGAAAAGTTGAAAAATTTGGCAAGACTGGTCTCCCATACCCTTCTAGAAAAATCCAGAAGAGATGAGCAGAGGCTACTCATTTAGTAGGGCATATACTTTCCAATTTTCCACAGTCCTCACTACTCCCTAATGTGCCAGCTTCATTTCTCTCATTCTCTCTAACTGCCTAGTAGTAGCAGGCTTTGATTTTATGACCCCAGCTGTAGGCAATAAATGGCCTATTCAATGAGGGGATGGGGCAGTCCAAGGTCTTAAAAATCCAAGGACTGGCCTATCTCAGAATGTGAATCAAAAGTAAAATCTTCCTGGAGATTTACCTCCCTTGTCTCAACCCTCATTGGTCGTTTCTCCTTTGACCTTAATTTCCTCTTTCGTAAACTAGCCAACTGATACGACAGTAAATATCATCAAAACATGAGCATTGGAGTTGTTCCTTTAGAAGCTGAACATTAAGCTTAGCTTTTCCAATAACTCCCTATTCATTCAAATCTAATTACAAAATGATTTTTAATCATTGTAAAATAAGTTCACTCTTCACGTCTGGAAATGTTAAAGCCCTAATTTAACAGCAACAACCAAAAAAAAAAAAACCTTCTAATGGATTTGCACTAAGAAACAGAACATGGCCTGTGTTGTCAGATGTTCAATAATTTAACTGCAAATGAAGTGTGCAAAATACAATATTTGTGTCATAAACCACCCAGCTTGTCACATAATAGATTTTTGAAGAGTCACGTTTCACAACACTGAGCAATGTTATGTTGGAATGGTGGAGTAGCCAAATTGAGGTTTATAGGTTCCATTTGCTTATGTAGAAAAGGATTGAGTCTCACTTCACCCAGTGGCAAAGAGGACAGAAATGCACTATTTCTCGGAATCCTGCCATTTGAAAGCAGAGTCTGGAATTCATCCATCCAAATGGATAATGTAACTCACATTCAACCTTACATTTGTGATGAGATGTGGTTTGAATTACCCATACAAGTCTAGAGGGATTTTGTGGTTCCTTTGGTCTCACTGACCATGACTGGCAGAGTAACCGTCCTCCCAAGGATGTCTGTGTTTTAATCCCCAGGACCTGTAATTATGTTAGGAGACATGGCGAAAGGAAATTAGGGTTGCAGAGAAATTAAGTTGATAATGAGCTGACCTTATGAGCTATGACTAAGAGATCAGTCTGGATTCTCCGGATGGGCCCAATATAATCACAAGGGTCCTTAAAAGTAGAAGGGAGGCCAAGGAGGACAGCCAGATGTGATCATGGAAGGAGGACAAAGTGATGTGATGTGAGAAGAACTTGATCTTCCCTTGCTGGCTTTGAAGGTGGAGGAAAGGGACCATGGGCCATGGAATGCTGGCAGCCGCCAGAAGCTGGAAAAGGCCAGGAAACAGATTCTCCCTGAAAGCTTCCAGATGGGATGCAGCCTTGTAGACAGCTGGATTTTAGCCTAGTGAGGTTTTTCTGGGACTTCTAATCTACAGAAGTGTAAGATAATACATTTGTGTTAAGTCACGTAGCTGGAGGTAATTTGTTACAGCAGCAAACAGAAAACTAATACGCTGACACTAATGCCATGCCCATAGAAAGAGTAATAGAGGAACTAACACACAGCCTTGTTCTACTCAAAATTAGTAGACGAGGATATAAGGATTACTGTATTTCCTCAATTTTGTGATGCATGTTTGTTTTGTTTTTCAAAATGTAACATTTCTCAAGTGAGGAGTTTTCTCATAATCGAAGAGTATAGTTAACAGAGTGCTTTTCCCCAAAAACCTTTCTAACAAAGTTGAAAGCCATTATTAAATAGATTGTACATTTTAAAATCTCTACCACCTTAAAATCATACAAAGAGTAGTCGTTTGAAGAAGCGAGCGGGTGGAATTCAATTCAAGAAGCATTGATTATCTTTTCAGTGCAAAGCATGTTGCTAGGCATCGGGCTGGGCTGGACTTGGGAAGAGAAACACTCTTGACTCCAATATTTTCACTGACAAATGGAACAGTGACCTATGCATGATAAATTCTACCCAAATTCAGACTCATGTTATGATTAAGGCACCAAACACAAAATGCTAGGATCAGGGACCACGCTTGCTGCATTTCTCTCTGAGCTCCCTGGATCTAGACAGGGACCAGCACAGAGAAGGTACTCACTTGACAGACTTGTATAAGTGCTATATAGGCTTTATCTCATTCTTCTACCAGATGGATCATATTGTGTCCCCATTTTACAGCTGAGGAAACTGAGGCTTAGCATGAGTAATTAATTTGCCCAGAATCACACAGCTACTAACAGCTTAGACCAGTGTTTCTCAGCCTCAGCACACTGATCCTTTGGGCTAGATAATTCTTTGTTGGGGGTGGGGGAGATGCTGCCCCGTGCATTGTAGTATGTTTAACATCCATGGCCTCCAGTCAATGGATGCCAGTAACACACTCCCCTCCACTGGTGACAACCAAAAATGTCTCCAGACATTGATAAATGTCCCCTGGCAAATGTCTCGCAATTGAGAACTACTGGCTTAGAGAAAGGAACAGCAACATTACAGTATGTGTGGTCTTAAAATACATCCATGAAATCTTTCCCACTCTTCCTTTAAAGAGTTGGAGCCTAATTTCTATTTTCCTGAGTATGGGGAGAATTTAGTGACTTGCTTCTAATAAATGGAATATGGTGGATCTAACTGGGACATATGAGATTGGGTCATAGAAAATGAGATTGGCCTCCTCTTCATTCTCTCTCTGAAATTGCTTGCTCTAGGGGGGGTGACCTGCTATGTCTTGAGAACACATAAGTAGCCCTATGGAGAAGTCTCTGGTAAGGACCGGAGCCTCCTGCCTACAGCCAGTGAGGAGCTGAGGCATCTAGTCAATTGCTGCGGAGTGCACTACTTTAGAATTAGATTCTCCAGTCCCAGTCAGGCCTTCAGATAACTGAAGCATCAGCTGACATCTCACCTACAATCTCATGAAAGACCCTGAGCCAGACCTACCCAACTAAGTCAGTCCTGGATTCCTGACCCTTGGAAACTCACTGAGATAATAAATGGTTGTATTTTAAGCTTTGCTAAGCACTGGACTACTTGTTACACAGCAATAGATAACTAATACAAAATAAATGACATGTTGAGGGAAGGAGTAAATGGTATAGAATGGTTGGTGTTTGGGGTGCATAGCAGGCGCGGTGATAAGGAGGGGGAGGAAAAGAAGGCAAATAAGAGAAACTGGAAAGGCAGAGAAAGGTCAAGTTGCAAACGACCTTGAAATGCATGCTCAGAAAGTTGGCCTTCATTCTGATGGCAACTGGGGCCATGATGGGGCTGCTGCACTTTTCATCACTAATAACGCAAATCTGGGTACTCTTCTGTTGAAGTCTCCTAATGGCTTCTCATTGCTTTAAGCAGAAGGGACCAACACTAAGTAAAGCCGAGAGGGCCTTTCATTTTCTTTCTCCTGCCTAACTGGTCAGCCTAGTCTTCTGCCACTCTGTTCCGGTATTGTCCCCATCTCAATACACACACGCACGCACACACACACAAACACACGCTTCAGGCATTGCTATTCCTTTTCCGCTTTTACTTCTCTTATGTAAGGGGTCCTCCTATGCTTTTATATGCTTGCCCTTGTCCTGGATGCCTCTCCCTATCTCTGCCTCTTGGACTTCCTGGACTAACTGTCCCTTTTTAGAAAGTCTTTCCTATTCTTCCCAGTTGGGGGAGGTGCCCTCCCACATACTCCCACACCCTCCCAGTTTAGTCTGGGCAGATCTCTCTCCCAGCACTCATGCAACTATTCTGGACTAAATCGGTTATAATTTGTCCATTTCTGTAACTCTCTCCCCCACGTAGATTTGGGTTCCCTAAGTTCATCGGCAGCTTTTTAAAAAATTTCTTAAGATGGTGTGTGTTTAATCAATGTTGTGGAACAAATGAATGAATACATGACCGCTGAGTTTTGCTGACTCCTACGTCTGGAGAAATCCAAACTTCTCTGTACTTTGGTAGCCAGGTGATTTGTCTTTGATGGCTTCTGAAGAAAAATAAGTCCAGTATTAAGGAGTCTTATCTCGCCCAATGGATGTATGTACCTTGTGTTTGCACTGGACATAAACATGGATATAGCAATAGCGGGTCTTGCTCTTCCCCACAAATCACTGGGCCAGTTCTGCTCAGAGCAGACCAAGAGGTATCACCCTCACTTCGAAACATGACCTAATTTCACTGACTCACAGGCAGAAATCCTGAGATGCTGGTCCCTCTCCACCAATGTCCCCAATCTTTCCTCCTATGACAGGAAAAAACAAAAAACAAAAAAAGCTATTTGTAACCCTGATCATTTTCAAACGAGTTTGTTCCTGTTAACGGTTGGGAGGCCATTCACTGTTTTTTTGTGGGGTCTGTTTATTTCAGTGAACTGGGGTTTGGCTTCAGGGCACAGGCTGGGGCAGAGCTGAGCATCCGAAGTGCCTCGGATCTATCAAGGCAAAATGGTGAGCCCGAAATTTGAGAATTAGGTAGGACAGAGGTCAGCAAACCATAGTCCACAGGCCAAATCCAGTGCTACATTTTATGACCTATGAGTTATGAATGGTTTTGACATTTTTTAGTGGTTACATTTTAAATGGTTATATAAGCACTTATGTAGTATCTTTGATTTTTGCCTCCTGGCTTAACAAAGCTTCAAACATTTACCATCTATGGCCACTGGAGAAAAAGTTTACTGATCCCCAACCTAGGAGAGAGAAAAAAATCCCTCAGAGAGGGAATTTGGAGAATAGACATGTCTACCATGGATGTTTAAGTTGTTTAAAATTTACAGTTGTACAATCTACAGTTACAAGGCGTACCGTGTAATCCCCTTCCTCCCTCCCCTAGGGAATCTGCGTTATGTCGGCAGGGGCCATTGAGATTTGTGACTTATGGGTTCTTTGTTGGAGGGGCTGAAAGGGCAAGGGACACTCAGTGCATGTACCTGAAACCAGAGACAGAGTGTGCAGAAGCAGGGTACCAGACAGCAGCCATCATCTGGTCACTTACAGCCTCCCTGTTTATTGTCTGCAGTGCTCAGGTCAGGCTGGGGAGGAATGACACAAACCCATCACCTGTCCTCTCTTCCCACTGCCTAAGTGGGCTCCGTCCTTTGAGAGGGCGTGTCCCGCCGTCACTTAATCTCGGAGTCCTCTCCTCTCCCAGCAGCCCAGCAGCCGAGCGCACAGCTGCCTCGCACAGAGAGCCCTCTTACCCATCAGGGGACGATACTGCCTGGCAATCATTTTGGCTTTTCCAGATTTAATGTTCTCTCTCCTCGGGTCCTTCCTGCCCCAGTGGAAAGCATAAGCATGCTATTTTAAGACATCCTTTGATACCAAAATACCACTTTGAGACACTTGTGTCCTTCCTTCCAATAATCTCTTTTGTTTAAAGCATAAAGAACTTATCAGGCGGGGCAAGTCATGGCTTCCTATGGGAAGCAAGCCAAAGGGCAGTGTGGAGACTCTTACAGGATTTCTGCTGCCCCAGGGCATCCACGCTTCCAACTCCAATGCCGAGGGCTTTGTCCTCTTCAATTTCTCATTCTCATCTTCAAGACTGGGGACTAAAGGGAGGGATCACTGGGGACCCAAGCTTCACGTGGATGGAGCATCAAGGTGAGAAAGGACAGGCTGATAGTGGGCACTCAGCCTGGCCACAGGGAAAGAACTGGAAAACATGAAAAGTAAGAGAGAACAGGCAGTGGGGAGAGCTTTTCCCTACAATGGCAAAGATTAGTTGAGATTCTCGGAAGGTAGCATGAGGGTGGTTGTCCAGCGACATCATACAGACTAACAGATATTTGGAAGAATGAATAATAAACACAGGACCCTCTTAGTTTTAGGTCTTACTGCCATAACTGTATTCTGCCCTCCTAATAATCGTTAATATTTATTGAATGCTAACTATGTATAGGTGCAATGCTAATCCACTTACAAGATTCAGCTCATTTACTGCAGGCGATAATCCTATAGTGTAGAAACTATTGCTACCCTATATTTACAGGAGAGGAAACCAAAGCTCAGAGAGGTTAAGCCACTTGTTCCCTGTCACACAGCTCCTGAGTGGCAGAACTCAGGCTCACATCGAGGCCCAACCCCAGAACCTCAGCTCAGAACCTCTCCATCAGATCAGCTCTCCCAAGGAGCTTTCCTCCAGGATCTTGTCTCCCGTGCCAGCCGGGCACCAGCATATGCTTTGGAGAAACCAACTCCCACAGACAGCTGTCTAGATGGTGTTGATATTATAAATGGCATTATAAAAAATAAGGGTATGGCTTATAAATCAGGCAAAGGGAAGTTATGATTCTTCCAGACACTCTAATCTATCTCCCGATAATTGCTTGTATATGAAATGCTGGCATGAGGTTATCAAAGTATTCCCCGAATCGTCTGCGAAGGTAAGATTGCAATTTTAGCAACCCTTGTTACACAAACCAAAGCAATCTGTTCTGCTTTGACACTCTGACACCCCTGGCTTGCAAAAGGGTTGGAGGCAGGGGTGGAGGGGAATTTGTTCACATTCCTGCGCCCTGCGAAAGTGTGAAGGGTTAACTATGAAGCACTCTCTCTGCGGATGATGGCTCTGGTCTCTAACCATACTAAGGAAGCAATCTTGGGGATACTTACGTTGAAAACCACAACTCCATTTCTTTAAACCATCTTTAACCTTTAGTTCTAGAAACCCTAATTAAAAATCAATTCTGTTTTTTGTAGTAGATCTAACAGTAATTCTATCTCTAATGGCAGTGGCAAGATAAATAGTATGTCAGGTAAACTCAGTGGCAAAACGACATGTTCATTAGCAATTTACTGAGTGTGAAATTTCTACCCTGATAAAGCATTCCTGAACAATACAGGGTAACCATCCCCCCAGGGCGACCCATTCTAATGAATGGGGGACACTGGTGGGATTAAATGTCTGCTACCCAGATTATTTTAGTGTTTACACCAGAGTTATTTTGTATGCACCTTGCACTCAGGAAGTAAGTCAGGACCCAAAACAATAAACAAACTGACATAACAAGATGATTACAGCCTACTGTAGCCCAGAAAAATCTAATCTGGTCTCCTAACAGCATCATAATCTTTATTGTGACTGTATGGGGCCCCATTCATCAGCCCATTTTGGCAAGCCATCCCCGCCAGTAATCACTCACTTTCAGGGTAGCCTCTGAACAGGTATTGACTTTAGAGGCTGGCAATTCATCCCTGGTTCTGCACTCCTCCATCACGAGTCTTTGACAGTCTCTGAAGCAAGTTGGGGGAGAAAAAGTTGGCCCATACATGCTGGATCTCCAGAGAGACTCTGGGGGTGGGGGAAAGCAAGGACAGGCCAAGTTCTCCAGCTCAGTGCAAAGGGAGAATAAAACACAGGCCTCGTATCTTGTCCCTGCTAAAACCCCAACAACGCTTCCAATGATCTACAGACCAAGGTAGAGAATTGTGAAATATTAGAGGACAAAAATGGATGCAGAGGAAAGGTGCTTACATTTAGTAAGGGCCTACTGTATCATTTCCTCATCTAAACCTTCCATCAAACCCATGATATAGGTACGATTATGAGCCCATTTATCGGGTGAGGAAACTGAGGCTGAGGGAGGTAAAGTGACTCACACAGGCTAACAAGTGATTTCTAAACAAGATTACTTACCCCAGCAGTTTTCGAGCTTTCGTTATTGAGGAAAAACTGGCATGATGTAGAATTCACCATTAACTATTTAAAGGGTGCATTCAGCGGCGTTTAGGACATTCACAGCGTTGTGCAACCATCGCTTCTATTTGGGTTAAGACATTTTCATCACTCCCAAATGAAAGCCCATGACCATCCCCCACCATCCCACCCCTGGGTCCATTAGTCTGCTTTGTGTCTCTGCAGGGTTTTTTTTAAGGCAGTGGAACCCCAATCTACACAATAAAAGAAAGGAGAGCTACTAATTGAAATTGGAGCCAGCGTCTTGGAACTTTATGCCTTCAACCTTCCCAGACTTCAGTGGGGTCCCCAAAGCCCCACTCTGAGCTCCAGAGGACTATTATGGGGGACTCGGGGAAAACGTGCTGCAAAGGGTTCTGTCACAGCCCCATAATTACTTTTTCCTTTTCAAGGGAATAGATGAGACCGTTAGACTGTGGGAGATGTTCTTAAGCAGAGCTATGACAAGATTGTCTGCACCCCTGCTGAGCAGCAGCCTGCACATCTCCACTGGGGACAGATGAGTGACACAGATGTAGACCCTGGTCAAAGCACTGCTTTTGGAATCCTGCTTGGTTGCTTTGTTTGGTACGCACATCTCTATGGACAGACAGGGAAAGAACTGGGGAGCTTGGATAAGGTAAAGGAAAGATCATTGGATTTTACCATGGACGCAATCATTCTGGCCACAGAAAATAGCAAAAATGTTAGAATACAGCCCTCTCTCTTGCTGGAATGGTCAAATGATATTCCAACCAGCAGGTTTTGGAGTTGAAACTGTGTATGATTTCCTTTCCATCTGTACTTATTAATGGTGAACTGGAGTCATTCAGGTAGTCGGGGTGGGAGGTAACCTCCCCCCATCTCTCAGTGGGCTTCCACAGAGCCTGCTGAGTGAATAATGAGCGGCTTGACTGTAGGTTGGGCCAAGGATAGACGTGAAATCTAAATCGAAATTGGGATTATGACGGCATCACTTGGGGATTGAGAATCAGTCTAAAAAATAAAACACACGAATGTATATAACAAACAGAAACACTCACAGGTACAGAAAACAAACATGGTTACCAGTGGGGATGGGGGAGGGGCAAGATAGGGGTAGGAGATTAAGAGACACAAACTACTATGTATAAAAAGATAAGCAACCAAGAGATATTGTACAACACAGGGCAACATTGCCGTTACTTTGCAATAACTTTAAATGGAGTATGATCTGTAAAAATATTGAATCACTACGCTGTATACTTGAAACGATTATAATAGTGTAAATCAACTATATTTCAATTTAAAAAAAGAATGTGGCTTAGTCGCTCTATGCAGTTGCTGTCAGGCACTTGAATGAAGAGCCACACAATTCTGGAGCTTGCCCGGCTTAGAGAGACACAGCTGATATGCAGGGAGAGAAGGAGACGTATGTTGCAGACAGGCCTGCGCTGGCAGGACACAGAGGGGAGGCACTGTGACCCCTCCCACTGAGATGGAGAGATGCACCTGGCCTCTTGGACTCCCAGCTGCAGGCGCCTGGGAGACGTGGCTGAAATTCCTGTCCTGAGCAGAGTCCCATGGTTTTAGTCGAGTTTCCCTTGGTTGCAAGTACCAGAAACACAACTCAAACTCACTCAAGCACCAAGGAGTGTTACTGACTTACAGAGCTGCAAAGTCCAGGCACAGCTGATACAGGAAAATAAACGTGGGGCGAGAGGATGGCCGTGTCCCAGGTCTCGGCTGAGTCCCTGGGATGCACCTGGCCAAGTGTGGGTCCTTGGCTTCGCACCGGAAAGAATTCAAGAGCGAGCCACAGTTGAGTAAAGGTAGATCTATTCAGAGGGACACATACTCCATAGACAAAGTACACGCTACTTCAGAAGGCAAGAGAAAGGCCATGAGGTGTGGGGGTTGGGTGCTCAGTTTAAAGTAAAAGCAGACACTCCATAGACAGTGTGTGGTCCACCTCACTCAGAAGGGAGAGTGGCCACAAGGTGTGGGGGGTGTCAGTTTTATGGGCTCGGTAGCTTCATATTCTAACAAGTGGGAGGATTATTCCAACTACTTTTGGGGAAGGGGCTGGGATTCTCAGGAACTGGGCCACCTTCCACTTTTTGACCTTTTATGGTCAGCCTTGGGATTGTCACGGTGCCCGTGGGAGTGACATTTACCATGTTAATACATTACAACGAGTGTATAATGAAGCTCAAGGTTTATTAGACATAAAATCTCCTGGCTTCTTGAGCCTCAAGGCCTGTTGGGAGTTGAATTTTCTGCCACCTTGGTGTTAACTGCTCTGTTATTTCTTGAATGGCTGTGCCCTGCCCCCTTCTTTCCTGTCTCACAGTGGCTGCAGGTACTCAGACAGGTCATCAGGGTTCTTCTTCTCCAGCTTTCCTCTGGACTGATTTCACTCTCAGGTGGGCTCACTAAAAGCTCCCAGAAGTTCTGGCTTCTCAACCACAATGGAGAAAATACCGTACGTTCCCAGTAGGTTTAGAAAAACTGGAGGGCTGACGCTCACTGGATGGTTTTGGTCACATAACCACCAAGGAACCAAGACACTGACACATGTTACATGCTGACTCATCGTCCAGCCCTGGAATGCACTGTGAAATTGAATCGGCCCCACCCAAGCCATGACTAAGGGAAAGAAAGCAAAAGGATCCATCTGAAGGAACATCAGGGTGCTGCTCCCAGAGCATGGATGCTGGGCAGGTCGTAAGCGGGAACATCTGCTGTACCCCAGCCTCCCTTCAAAGAAACCCCTGTTTTAAATTAGCCCAACAGGCATCTGTTTCTTGTCACCAAACACTCCTTGACTAAATATCTAGAAAGCTACGTGGGAAATAAAAATGAGTAGGATAGATTTCAGCTGTCAAGGACCTTACCTTTTTATAAGGAAGATAAACTCAGTGTATGCAAGTTGTACATCACAAGTAAACACTTGTTCCAAAGGTACAGTGAACCCCAGAGTTTCAAAGGCAGTGATACCGGCTGAGGTAAGCAGGAAGTTCCTTATGGTATTTACTTGGCTTGGGGCTTAGGTAGAGAATGGTAAGGTTTCAAATAGTCTATTTCTATTTAAAGAAAACGGCGTCAATCAAACACCGAGAGGCTGAAAAGTACAAGGTGTAGACAGAGACGATCAAGTTTATTCCCTAAATATCTCTTACACCTATTTCTCCCCAGCTCTTCCACCACCACCCCAGTCTAATATCTCACCCACATTCCTGGGACATCCACTTTTGCTCCATTCCAAGCCATTCTCCGCTTGTCCGCTAGAATGACCTTTCTCAAATACAAAGCTGGTGACGACAAGACCCTCCTTGCTTCTCAGTAAGTTTCCCATTGCTCTGATTGTCAAGTTTAAAGTTCTTCTCCAGCCTCCTCTCTTTGCACTCCAGCCCGCCCATGTCCTCTGGGCGATAGGAATCCTCCAAAGCTTCAGACATGCTGCAGAGGCCACCTGAAATGCTTCTCCCATCCCAACCCTTCACATGGTGATTGATTCTCACCTTTCGTTCAGATCGCTGCTAAGGAAGAGCACTCTAGCGAGGCTAGTTCAGATCTCCCTGTGATGCACACCCAGTGTCACCCAATATTTATCTTTACTGCCCTTATTTCAGTTAGTAAATACACCTATATTTGAGTGATTATCTCATCCGGGACTCTCCACAGCAAGGTTTCTCACTCTTGGCTCTATTGACATTTTGGACCAGATAATCCTTTGTTGTTTGGGGGAAGGGGCTGCCTTGTATGTTGTAGGAATTTTAGCAGCATCCCTGGCCTCTACCCTCTAGACAAGAGGAGAGCACCCCGTCCCCGAGGTGTGAAAACCAAAAATGTCTCCTGACATCACCCAAAGGTCTCCTGAGTGGGTGGGTAGGGAATAAAATTGCCCCACTGCAAATCACTGCTCTGCAGTCTAATACCGTAGACTCCATGAGGAAAAAAGCCACTCCAGTGCCTGGTAAACATAGCTATTTGGATCTCACTATCAACTGCACTTTAGAATCACTTAGGGAGCTTTTGAAAATTATGATGCATGATCTGACCCCAGACTAAGTAAACAGGAACCTATGAGGGGGTGGGGTAGGGGGATTGAAGTCCAGGCATCCATTAAAAAAAAAAATAGAAAACTTTGTAAGTGAATCTCTTGTGCAGCTGGGGTCAATAATCGCAGAAGTGCATGACCGTTGTTGAAATCTTTGTTGGTTGAGTGTAAAGGAGGGATGGAGATAGTGAGAGAGAGAGAGATATAGAAGGAAGAGGAGAAGAGGGAGGGAGAGATAAGGAAATACAAGGAGAAGAAGCAAAGGAAGGGGAGAGAAGAAGGAAAGAAAAAAAAAACTTGCTAGCCTCAGACTCACAAGAGAAATCTGGCTACTGAGGAGGGAAATCTAATTTGGGACCATATGTGAAGAGCTGTGAATATGATTTTGCTGTGTGGGGTAGACAATAGGAAACCAATGACCATTTCAGAGTAAGGATGCTTCAGGTTCAAAGCAGTGTTTTAAGAAGTTGAATGGGTCATCCAGCACAGAAGGAACTGGAGTGGGGAGACCCAGGAACCAACTGCAGTCTAGGAACACATTTGGGATGATGATAAATGGAACGGAGGCAGCGAATACCAAGGATCTTTCCAGGAGGAAGGGCTAGGAGATTTTCGGTGATAAGAGCAGGGGCTGTCTTTGGGAACATGACAGCCGAGTGCCCACCGTTCTGCAGTTTAGTAAGGAAGACAGACGTGGGAGAACAGGTCCTAACGTAGTGTTCCAGAGGGAAGCACGGGGTGTCACTGGAACGTAGAGCAGGTGCTTCTCAGAGAGAAAGACCTTTATGCGGGGACCTCCAGGGTGAAGGGGGTTGCGGTGGGAGCGTGAGAGTAAGAAGGAAGGGAACTAGGAAAATATAAGTGGACTAGGGTTGGGCAGGAGCAAAGCTGGACAGTGACAGGAGAGGCCAGAGAAACCTTGGAAGACCCCGGAGGGCCCTGTAAACCCCTGCTCAGGATTTTAGACTTTATTCTATGAGTCAGGATAAATCAGAGAGAGAAGGGTTTTAAGCAAAGCAGCAACCCCAGGCAGATTTGCATTTTTTTCAGAGCTCTTTTTTTTTTTTTTTTTTTTTTTGCTCTGGGGTGCAAAATAGAAATTGGATGAAGCAAGAAGTCAGCAAAATGTTTCCAAGGCTTTGGACCCACCTGAGTGGGAAGGAGAGTGACCATGTTAGCAACAGTGGGGAGAAGAAGGCAGCGACCAGAATTACGGGACGAAAGGTATTTGAACATTTTCTTCCAGTATTTATAAAAACTTGAGGTTCCTGACATGGGGCACCCAAGTTAGGAAGAGTAAAGAGGAGCTCAGTGATGTTATGTGTCTGCAGATGGTGTCTGGAGCCCTCCTTGCCTGCAGGTGCTCACATTTCAGTCAGGAGAGCCTGGTTTCAATGAGCCAGGTTCCTTCCACTCCGGCCGGCAAGAATTTCTCCCAGGCTGTCTCTCTGTGCCCCTGAAGGATCTCAAGGAGGAAAGAACAGGGGCTCTGGAGACAGAGAAACCAGATAAACCCGACTTCCAACCCCTGCCCCACAACTGACCAGCTGGACAATTTCCTGAACTAATCTGAGCCTCAGTTTCCTCATCTGTACAACAGAAGACCAAAATTTCTCTGTCGGGCTGTGAGCATCAGCCAATAGATCCCACTTGGATAGTGCCTAAGAAAGTGGTCGGCAGTAGATAAAGGCTGATTTCCCTTCCTCTCTGAATGGAGGCATCCAGACTATGTGAATTCATCATCAGCTTAAATTATTTGCTGCCACAAACTGTTACACCACAAATAGCCATTTCTACAATGGAGCATTAATTCAAAACCATACACGTAGAGGAGGCTTAGTTGAAAGACTCTCCCATTTGCTTGGGAGCTACAGATGAATGTTCACTGGAGGGAGAAAAAAATTCAGAAGTCCAGGCAATAGAAATATTTGAATAACAGCAGAGCTAAAACATTTGTAGCAGGTCAATAGACCACTCTTCTCTCTCCAGTAAATTCTCCATCTTGAGCTTCTGTGATATTGGCATCTTTGTTATGAAACAGCTTCTGATCTATTACTCTTATGGAGGCATATCGAATGCATTTGAAGGAGAATGCTGCTTTATTACAGACAAAGGGCTTTGTGTTTATGATTTACTGTATGGCGGCCTGTGCCTGCCTGATCCCGTCCACAGAGGTGACAAATCAGGCGAAGGGAACGAACTTATCCTGATGGCTG
Source organism: Camelus dromedarius (assembly GCF_036321535.1). Taxonomy (NCBI): domain Eukaryota; kingdom Metazoa; phylum Chordata; class Mammalia; order Artiodactyla; family Camelidae; genus Camelus; species Camelus dromedarius. Next base: position 14,010,152 of record NC_087459.1, on the reverse strand, counting down.
GCCTCTGTGTTCAGCCAGGTCTCTTCAGAGAGCAAGTGACAGACACGCAGCTCAAAACAGCTTAAGGAGAAATGGAATTATAATGACCCTGAGGAATCTTGCGAAGAAGGGAACAATCAGGCCGAGGAAAAGGCAGGAATGCAGGTGGGCCTCAGAAACTAGAAAACCAAGGGTTCAGACACACAGTGATTTTCCCTCCATATCCTGCTGCATTGGTCTGCTTCCTTCCTCTTCTCTCCCACTGCAAATGGGTTTTGGCTACAGAGCAAAACCACGGCTCTGATAACTTCTGAGTTTGCTATGTATAACGTCAGCCCTCCTAGAGATACTAGTAAAACGTGTAAAATGTCCTAATGAATGGACTCATTGGCTTAGCTTGGGTCAGGTACCCATTCTTGGGCCAATCGGCTGTGTCCAGCGCAGAGAAGCAGACTGTGATGGGCCCCTTCTGGGTCAGATGCCTACTCCTGGACCAGTTCCCAGTGGCTGGAGATGCAGGGTCATTTGAGAACACGGACCCTCTAAAGGAAGCCAAACACGTGTTGTAGGTGGAGGGGCAGTTTCCAGAAAAAGAGCCAGGCTGGACAGACAAAACCACAGGTGAACTGTACCCTTCTCTCCGGTGAGTAAACGTGGGCAGGACACTCTTGTTTCAAGTTTCACTCACTTACTTATTCATCTCTGCTTATGCATTAATTCATTCAAACACCAAACACTTATTAAAGCACTGTTTGTCAGGTTGTGGTCATTTTCTGGGTGTAGTGTGAAGACTCCCCTCTCCTGCTGTTGGTACATTTCACTCACACTCAGCACTTGATGCCTCTGCTGGAGAGGCTCCTAGCCCCGTGGCACAGTGTGCGGGAGCGTCTAGACCACTTCATGCTGATGACTGCACCTGGTGAGAAATCTGTTCCCTTTGAAACATCCAGCAATGGACAGACAACTATCACACAGATCTTCCCAGTCTCTCAACACACACGCACACACACACACGCCAGGATGCACTGCTAGACATTGAGAAATCACTTGATTTTCCGCTAGGGAATAGAACATTCTGCTGGCCAAGTTCACTCTATGGTACGGACTTACCTCCTACAAGGAGGCGTATAGTGTAAAGAAACCAAACTCAACTCTGGTACAAACTCACTGGGTTTCCTTGTGCAAGAGTTATCTCCTCTCTGTCCTTGAGTTTTCTCATCTGAAAAGTGAAGAGCTTAAACACGAAATAAATTCTTACAACCAGTTTTGGGATAGGAAAAACAAGTTCTAAATTTTCAAAACTCAGGTCTCATGAAGGAATCCTCTCCTAATATTTCAGGCTGTGGCAAAATTCTTTCCTTCCTTCCTTCCTCCCTCCCCTTACTGCACTGTATTAATCTTTTACTTCTCTGGGTTTCCTGCCACAATGTAACTTCCAGAAGACAGAGACCAGTACTTACTCATTATATCCCAAATGCCTAGCACAAAACTTGGCATATAATAGACACTCAGTAAGTGTTTATTAAACAAATGGATGGATGGATGGATAAAAGACACACTGTGTTGGCCAACTTCACTTGTCCACAGAGGTATCTTACCCTGCTCTGAGCAAGATGTGTGACTGCACTGACTTTACATTATGAGCCTGCGGATTAGAGAACTTAGGCTGTCAGGTTACACAAAAGCGACCAGAATTCACATCTCCTCGGACGCTCTCCTGAGCTGGATTCACAGACAATCCTGGTCTAACGGGTATAGCAGAGACCCAAGGACGGGACACTCAACTTAGTACTGATAAGAGTAGTCTAGGCTGCTCAGATACCTTTAAAAAGCAAATCTTAGTAACAGTTACTGAGCCCTTACTGTGTGTCTGGACCATCGAAGAGCTCTGACAACACTATCTAAACCAGTGGTTCTCAGTCGGGGTGATTTTCCCACTTGGGCACATTGGGCAGAGTCCGGACACAACATGGATTGTCGCTGGAAGTGGTTTACTGCTGGAATTTAGTGGGTAGAGAACAGGAACTCTGATAACCATCCCACAACACACAGGACAAGCCCCCACAACAAACAGTAGTCCAGCCCCAGTGTCAATAGTGCCAAGGTTGAGAAATTCTGACCTAAATGAATCCCCTCTACAAACCTTTTTATTATTTTCCTGGTTTTACTGGAGAGAAAATCCAAAGAACATGTAATTTGCAATCCTACTCCTGGGCATATATCCAGAGGGAATTCTAAATTGAAAAGACACATGCACCCCAATGTTCATAGCAGCACTAGATACAATAGCTAAGACATGGAAGCAACCTAAATGTGCATCCACAGATGACTGGATAAAACAGTTGTGGTATATTTATATAGTGGAATACTACTCAGCCATAAAAAAGGATAAAATAATGCTACTGGCAGCAACATGGCTGCACCTACCAGATTGTCATTCTAAGTGAAGTAAGCCAAAAAGAGAAAGAAAAATACCATATGATATCACTTATATGTGGAAGCTAAGGGGGGAAAAAGATACAAATGAACTTATTTACAAAACAGAAACAGACTCACAGACACAGAAAACAAGCTTATGGTTACCAGGGGAGAAAGGGAGTGGGAAGGGATAACACTATGTTTACCATGTAACCTATAACTCTTGGCAGGTCTTACCTACAAAGATGAACCAAACAGGGAACTTCACAGTGACAATCCCAAACCTACTTAATATGCAGGGACTTGAAAATTTCCCATTGCTCCAACAGCAGATGTTTACCTAGATTCACGTGAGAAACTGAAGATGTTACTTTGGCTGGACCTGGGAGTATCTTTAAATTGAATCCAGTTCCTCCTATTGAAACATAATAACTTGTAAAAGTAATCTAGTCTCTTCATTACCAGGACAACAGCCGGTTGTCGAAATCTCTTTTGAGTTGGTAGTTAAAAGGCCCAGCCACACATCCGTCACGATATTGTTGCCGGCTGAAATGCTTAGCAACAACACAAACATCACTCAGAATCAAATTATCAGATGTGCCGACAAGATGCTCCTCGATTTAATAGTGTGGTAAATGATGGCTGGGAGATGTTCTTTGAAGCTGTGGAGGCAAATGTGAAAGCTAATTCAATTCTCAAATGAATAAAAGTGAGGAACTGTTCTTATAAACCTGATATTACCAGAGATAGGGCCAGAGCAGGCTGCTGCCTTGCGTGGGGGGGAGGGAAGAGTGGAATTTATTTTATTTCTGATAATAAAAGAGCCGGGCTCTGAGACCACACAGGTTTGACCTTGGTCCCTGGCGGCGAACTTCAGCAGGAGTGAGGGTTGGCCTCCAGCTCAGTCGAGAGGCAGGCGTCCTCTGTCATCAGCTCCCCTAGGAGCTGCCTGAGCGTGGGAGGGGCGTCCAGGGCCTCGGGGAGGTCACGTCTCTGTTCATTAGACTTGGAGAGGAGGATATTCTGAGAGGAAAGGGGGTCTTGGATCACCCAGGCCAGTGGGTCTCCAATTATTTCAGCAGGGCCCCAGGTGTTCACAAAGCTATATACAGGTGAGGAGAAGAAAGATTTGGAAGAGATTTGGGGCCTGAAATTCACTTTAATTTATTATATAGACAGCTGACCCTTGAGCAGCATAGGTTGAACCTGTGCAGGTGCACTTGAACACGAGTTTTTTGGGGTAGATACATACCAAAGTGCGTGATCAGCGGCTGGTTGAATCCATGGATATGGAGGGCTGCTAGAAGTTGCACGTGGATTTTCAACTTCGTGGGAGTCGGTGCCCCTAACCCCTGCTTTGATCAAGGATCAATTGTACATATATTGGGTTTGGGAGAGAGATATTCAAGTATTTTATTGCTAAAAGTTATGAAGCCCATTAGTCCACTCACTTAGATGAGGAAAGCTAGGCCCCAAAGCCACACAGCCAGTCAAAGGCTACATGCCAACAGCAAGTATCTGACACGAACTGGGTGTCCAATAAATCAATTCAATTCTGACGCTAACTGCCTGGAATTAGCATCAAACTGCACACAGTAAGGGGCTCAGTCCCACCAGGCTGCTCCCTTCAGGGGCCAGACCCAGGTCCCAAGGGCCACCCACTGTTCTCCCTCACCAACTTGGCGGTTCCCACAATCCTCTTGCAGATTTGACAGTTAGCTGGGAGGACTCACAGAACTCAGGCAATGCTGTATTTGTGATCATCATTTCATCACTAATGGCCAGATGAGGAGATTCGTAAGTTGACAAGATCTGGAAGGGCCCCAAGTGCAGGAGCATCTGTGTCTGCAGGGTCTGGGGTGCTCCACCCTACCTGCACCTCCCTAGGCTCACCAGCCAGTTGGATCTCTGAGTCTCCTTGTCCAGGGTTTTGGTCGAGGTTCCATTAGCTAGGTACGATTGATTAAATCACCGGCCATATGACTGAACTCAGCCTCCAGCTGCTCTCCCCTCCCACGAGGGCAGGCCAAAAGTGAGGCTGGAAGTCCCAATGCTCTAATCACACGCTTGCTGTTTCTGGGGTGGCCAGACCTTCCTTTGAAATGATCTAAGGGTCCACTGTGGGTCACCTCTTTACAAAAACCGAGGCATGCTCAGAAGGGGTTCCTGATGAGTAATGAGATTCTCCTGCCACTCAGGAAACCCCCAAAGTTTTTGAAGCTCTCTGCCAGGAACGAGGGACAAAGACCAGATTTTTCTTTTTTCTAAGAACCTGAAGGGCAGAGGTTGACACCAGCACTCCTGCTTTCTCTATCACCCCAGGGCACCTCTTGAGAACTTGTTGGGTGTTTTCAGAGTGTGAACCTAGTCAGAGCAGGGGAGACGCAGCCATCGGCTATCTTACAGAGGAGTGAGACGAGACTCAGAGACGCTGAGGATCTCGGCCACTTGGTGGCTAAGCTGGTCTAAAAGCTCGGGCTCTAACCCAAGAATTCCCTGAGATTCTCCGGAGGGTTCCGCACTTGTTTCTTATGGTGGCTGTAACCAATTATCACAAACGTAGTGGCTTTAATCAGCACACATTGATTATCATACAGATCTGGAGGTTGGAAGTCTAAAATGGATCTGCAGGGCTGTGTTCCTTCTAGAAGCTCTGGGGAGAATCTGTTTCCTTGCTCCTTCTGCCTTCCAAGGCCCCGTACATCATTTTGTTCATGACTCCCTTCCTCTGTCTTCAAAGCGTGCAGTGCAGCATCTTCAAATTCTCTCTCTCCCTCTGCTTCCATCATCACAGTCTTCTAACTCCGACCCTCATGCATCCCTCTTCTAAAGACCTTGTGATTATGTCAGGCCCACCAGGATCATCGAGATCATCTCCCCACCTCAAAATCTTTAACTTGGCCACATCTGCAAAGTCCCATTTGTCATAGGTTCTGGGGATGAGGACACAGACATCTTTGGCAGGCCAATATTCAGCCAACCACAATTCCATCCTTTCACCATCACAGGCACGGGTTTTTTAGCCTCAGCCCATTTCTGCTGCATCACAGATGCATGGGGACTGCTGCTGCGGAGGAAGGAACCTTGTCTCCTTTCTCCAAGCCTGCTGCTCTGGCTGGTTGCTTCCTGGTTTTGCTAAGGGATGAGGACCCCTCAGGGGCATATTTACTCAAGGAGAGAGAACTTCCTTAAAGGCTAATGTGTTCTTCCTCTCACTCCTACCTGCTCTGTGCCTGCCGGTCTGTGTTCCATGCCTGGACACCCCACACTGCAGGTGGGACAGGATGTTGGGAAATATTGTCCAGTCACTCTGCATCCTCCAGTTCAGCCCTTCCTAGAGAGTCCTGCAAAACCGTCTTTGTAGTTTTCCGGCTAAATTGGTGATGTGTTTCTTACTTGGACAAAGTTTGGCCATGCAGAAGAGATGGCTAACTGCCCAAGCAGCGTCTGCAAACCCACTTTCCTCTCTCATCACCCCCTGATTTACTCTTTACTGAATGTGAACTTCAGGAATTTGCTCCCTTCTCCCATTTTTCTAAGAGAGAGTTACAGTGGCTCTGATGAGAAACATCTTCACTCCCACGGTTCTGCAGAGGTCAGCAGTTTTTCGGCCCCCAGGGGCTTTTGTGCCCCCTCCCTACCCAGGGGACAATGTTTGGAGGCATTATGGTTGAATAACTTGGGAAAGGGGCTGCCCCTGGCCAATCCGACAGGGTGCAGAACAGCCCCTGCAACAAGAATTAGCTGGTCCAAGATGCCAGTAATGCTGCACTTCAGAAACCACAAGGAGGAAAAATATATATCTGATAATTTCAGTTTCTTTCTCTACGGGAGGGGGAATGAGTAAAAATAATTGTCAGAATATGGGCACATTAATAAGCAGGCAGAGTCTCTGGGCTCCAAAGCTTCAAAAACAAGACCAGGTTGCCTACTTCCTCGGGTTTCATCTGCCCCCCCGCCTGACCCCGTAAAGTCTTCTTTCTCCTGTCCTGTGGCTGACCCTGCAGCAGAAACAAGCAGAGAGGACAGAGGATGAGGAAGGAGACTGCCTCTCCCTGATGTCTGTGAGTGTGGACTCCAGCCTGTTCTGAATGCTGCGCCGTGGTTTCAGACACCAAAGGTGGGTCCTTTCCAGGGTTTAGATTCGGGGCAGGGGGCTGTGCACTCCTGATCTCAGCCATTTTCCATAAGACAATTTTCCTGGCTGCTGGAGTTCCGGTGGTGATGGGGGTGGGTGAGGACAAACCACAGACAAAGCTCATGGAAGCTATACTACATAGATAGCTCAGAGCCCCAGCTCTGTAGAAATCTCCACTAACCAGGAGGGGGAAGGGAATGCATTTTAGATTTTGAATCCTTTGCATTTGAGTGCCTTAGTGACTTGGGGGTGAGGCATAAACAAAGATAAGGACTCAGGGCTATTTTTTCTTTTTTTTTTTTCAATTCCCTAGGCTGTGTGGAGGGCAGGACTCTGAGCAGAGCCAGGTAAAGCCTTCCTCCAAACAGGCTTTTTCTCAGGTAAGGCTGTAAGCCACATGGGCTTGTGGAAACCAGAAGATTTCAGCGAGGTAGAATTCTTTGCACTTTATCTTGGCTTGAAATGCTACTGGGGGAGTCAGATCCTCTCAGTCAGCAGGAATATAGATGGCCAGGAGGAAATTTTACATTGGTTTGGAGCAGAAAAATCTTCCTTCTCCTGGTGACAAGAAGAAAATAAAAAAAAATAGGCGACTGCTTCTTGTTTAAGAGATAAGTTATGTTGTTATATAAGCTATGTGGTTATAGAGGAGTTTAATTCTTCCTTTAAATGCAAAGAAAAAAACAATAATTTTGAAATGGCTTCATTGATCAAAAAATAACTACTGGCTGCAAACATTTATTCATACCACACTAGGAATAAGCCTCCTTTATCTTAACAAGAATATTATCTTGTTACAGGTAATAGTTATTGAACAGCCTGTTATGTCCCCAGGCACTGCTTAAGGGCTCTGGGAACGTGTTATTTAATTTCACCCCAATCCTCTTCGTTTTCTATTTTAAGATGGAGAGTGAGGTCACTGGTTTGGGACCTTCATAACTTTTCTTTTTTTAAGATTGATTGATTGATTGATTTGATGGACTTAGCAAGGACTGAACCCAGGACCTCCTGCACGCTAGGCATGTGCTCTACCACTGAGCTCTTCCCCGCCCCCTCATAACTTTCATTTAAATGAAGGCATTTAAATACTACAAATTTCTTCCTAACCACTTCCTGTCTTAACAACATTCCACACCTTCCTTACCATCTACTATGTTTTCATTTTCATTCAGTTCCAAATACTTTCCAATTCCCCTCTATGATTTCTTCTTCGACCCAAGGGTTATTTAGAAGTATGCTAGTAAATTTCCAAATGTTTGGAGTTTTCCAGAGATTTTTCTATTATTACTCTCTAATTTAATTCCATTATAGTCAGAAAACATGCTTTGAATGACTTGAATCCTTTTGACTACATTGGGACTTGTATTTTGGTGCAGGATATTGCCATTATTGCTAAATGTTCTATGTGGACATTCAAAATACAATGAAAAGAACGTGTACTCCACTGCTGTTGAGTGGAGTGTTCTATAAATGTTAATTTGGTGATGCTGGTTTGGTGCTGTTCAAGTCTTCTGTTTCCTTGCTGATTTTCCATTTACTTGCTCTATCAGTTACTGAGAGAAGAGTTTGATTTTTCTAACTACAATTGTAGAATTCTTGATTTCTCTTTGTGGTTCCCTGTTTTTGCTTTCTGTCTTTTCAAGGTCTGTTATTGGGTGCATAAACAGGTATGTCCTCTGGAATAATTGTCCCCTTTATTATTACGAAGTAACTTTCTTTGTTCTTTGCTCTGAAATCTACTTTCTCTGATGGAAATATAACTGCTCCAGCTTTTTATAAAAACAGTGTTAGCATGGTATATGTTTTCCTAACTATTTTTGCTTAATCTATCTGTGCATTTATATTTAAAGAGCATTTCTAGGAGTTTTATAGTTTCAATTCTTACATTGTTTGATGACGCATTTTGAGTTAATTTTTGGTGTGAGGTAGGGATTTAGTTTCATTCTTTTACTTGTGAATATCCAGTTGTTAAATATCATTTGTTGAAAAGACTATTCTTTCCCTCATTGAATTGTCTTGGTACTTTCATCAAAAATCAATGGGCCATAAATGTGAAGATAGACTTCTGGACTGTCAGTTCTATTTCCTTGATCTATATGTCTAGCCTTATACCAGTACCACATTGTCTGGATTCTGTAGCTTTGAGATAAGTTTTGAAATCAAGAACTATAAGTACAATTTTGTTCTTCTTTTTAAGATTGTTTTGGCTACTCTAAGTCATAGGAATTTTCAGATCAGTTTGCCAATTTCTGGAAAAATGTCCAGCTTTGATAGGGATAAAGAATAATTAAATCTGTAGATCATTTTAGAGAAGGTGGTAGGTATAGAAATGACTTCTAAGAAGATATCCATGTTCTAATCTCCTTAACCTGTGTATATGTTACCTTACATGGCAAAAGGGATAGTGTGGGTGTGATTAAATTAAGGATCTTAAGATAAGAAAGTGATTCTGGATTATCCTGGTAGACCCAATGTCCTTTATAAGAGGCAGGAAGGAGGGTCACAGTCAGAGAAGGAAATGTGACAAAAGAGAGGTTGTTGTTGGAGTAATGTGACCACAAGCCAAGGTGTGTGGGCAGCCACTGGAAGCTGCCTGAAAAATCTTAAATCAGGCTGGAAATGGAGGATAAGGAGGTGAGCAAAAATACACAGACAAACAACAACAAAGCAATGCCAACTCTAGTGGAGCTTAGTGACCTTAATCAAATAAACTCATGTATTTAATAAGTGCTTACAGAGGGAGGTAAGAGTTTATAATAACTGACTTGGATTTAATCTATCAGGGGTTGACCACAGAATAAGTTGTCCGGAAGAAATATGGAAGAAAGAGGAAGGGCTAATTTGATGAAGCTGGTGAGGTGAACACTTTAGGTAGAGGAAACTAACATGGAAAGGTCAGAAAGCAAAAAGCAGACTTCCACTCTGCCTCCAGGCTGTCATCTCAGAGCGTGTTGGGAGACCAGAGCGAGAGCTATTCTTTGACCTCATTTCTCACCATCACCTTGGAGGCCCCGGCAGGATGCTGGAGTCGAGCTAGGGGCCGGCTTGCTTGCTTTTGGAAGACAAATGTCTCTCTCCCTATCCTCTTGTGACCCCTGCCCCCACCCTAGATCACTTTCTGCCACTCAGCAGGTCCCACAAGCACCTGGCTTCCAACATGCAATTCCCTGGACCCCAGAGTGTGAACTGACTGGCTTCTTGAGTGTGCTTTTTCTTCTCTAATTAGCTAGCACACCTGGACTGCCAGTAGCTTCTCCTGAGCCTATGAGGCCACCAGGGGTCGCATTAACAGGCTTGGTATAATAAGTCATTGCCATGAAAACTCAAGGTGATTAATTCTAACACTGGGAACTGCTCAGGACTAATTTCACTGAACTGTATTGTGAAACCAGGGCGAAAGAAAAAAAATCATACTGCAGCTTAGCAACTTCCTACACCTGATGCTTTTTGTTACATGACTTCATTTAGTCCTCATCAATTAGGTACAATAGAACTCACTGCTCTTCTTATTTTATGGATTCTTAGAAGCTAAGGCCCAGAGAGGTCTGCAAAGTCACACAGCTTCAGTGCTGGAGCTGGGATTCCACTCCATGTCTAAGTTATCACCAAGATCATGTTCTTTCTAGTACCCTCCATGACCTATGCTTTTGGTACTTTGAACTGTATTTTACATGCAAAATTTAACTAACCCTTTTATTACCAGAGAATTGATACAGCATGCTTCTACAGTTGTATATATAAATTTTAAATTTCATGATCTCTGTCTAAATAAAATCCCTTGGCCCTACTGCATGTCCTGGCACTGCTGATTGTCTGGTCCAGGGAGAGACCCTGGGAGTCTCCGTCCAATGCCTTCTGCCTTCCAGAAGATCTAACTAGGAAAAAAGGTAACAGAAAGTAACTTGCTGATCCTAATTGCTTTGCCCGCTGTACACGTCTCAGATCAAATACTATTTTGCCCCTTTTTTCCCCTTTAGGGGGGAATTAATTAAGCTCTAATTACATCGACAGAAAAAATAGAAGCTACAATAAAATTATTTTTTTTTAAAAGCTATTAACAAGGTCTGAGCACAGAGCTTGTAATAACCCAGGGAATGAGCCTCATTTGAATTTTATGGCCTTTCCATTTACATTTTTTTATTAAACCTTTTCTTACAGTCCTCAATATGTCTTCCTTCTATGATATAATCATCCTTGGGAATTTTCAGGTGTTAAATTAGTTACCTGGGGGCTCCCCGACTCCTCCCGCATTCAGTCAGAGCATGGTGCATCCCACGAGGCAGATTAATAACAAATTCTGAAACCTGATTTAAAAGTTCACACCAAGTTTTTTTCCATCTGGAAGGAAGTCTAACTTGTGGAGCCCCTCTGGTCCAGGCAAATTAGACGGGAGTAAATGTTTTTCTTGTGAGAGAGAAACTTTTGAAGTGTATTTTAATCAGGACATTCCACTGCAAAGAGGGAACTCAGCTCTCTCCTCATCAAATGGAAGCTGGTCATGCAGTCAGGACTGGGCTGATGTGAAGGTGGCAAGGACCTTCCCATGAGGAGGGGTGGGAGAAACCTCCTCGCCCTGCAGTGCTGTCCCGTCCTATCCTGAATGTCAGAGCTTGAAAGATAAACTGTCCCAGAAGTAGATGTGACCCACCAAGTCACACAGCGAAGGGCGGCTGTGCCTCAAACCTAGCTCTGGACCCATCCCATGGTTTCTCTGTGGCTGGGTGCCTGGGGTAGGGTCTTCAGAATCCAATCCTCAATCCCAAGCCTCCATCTACTGCATCAGAACATCTAAGAGTGGAACCTCGTACTCCATATTTGTTTCAAATACCTCCAGGCAGATTCTGACGAATTGTCAGGCATGGGAGTCATCTGATTAAAACGTCAAGACCAGATGAAAAACACAAGTTTTCGAGGAAGAGAAACACACCATGTGTCCCAAATAGCAGAGAAGACTGAAACACACTCCCAAGAGCTTCTAGCCTAGATGGTTCCCACAGGAGAGTTTCTTTGAAATCTTCTCATTTATCTTGAAAATGATATAATTTTGGATTTCACTTTAATAATAACCATTATATGCATATGTGTGTGTTCGTGTGTATTTACACCCCAGATGTTATCTGGCTCCAGAATACCTGTTCCATTTCCTAGAACAGCCCATGCTCTGGCCAATGAGCATACACAGCCTTTCCCAAGGTTTCTGAAAATCCTTGGTGGGGTCGGGTGGGTGCTTATAGCCTCAGGTTCACCTCTGGGCTCTAAATTCCTGCTTCCACTTCAATTTGTTTTTGGACCCTCTCACCATTCCATGGACATCGTCTCTAATTTTTGATGCAGGTCAAGGGACCCATACCTGATTTCCACTCACATCCATTCTCACAAGATACTGGTCTGTACGGTACACTCAAAGAACGATTAATTGGAGAGGAACGAGGGAGAGATGCGTGGAGGAGGGACAGTGACGTGCTGCACCTGGTTCACAAGAGCCAGCTATTAAATGTTCGGGATTTGGGCAATCTGGTTATTAAGCACGGCCATTATTAAAAATTAAATCATATAAACATAGTATTAAATAAACTAGATTATGAATAAAGCTAATAAATATTCAAAACTCATTACTTACTAATTATTTCACCACACTTCATTATTATCTAGACCGTTGACGTTATTTGTCTACTATATTTGGGTGGCAGAAATATTATACAATGAGTTGCTACCATTGCATCTCTTCCCAATTCCATGTTTAGTGATTTCACATTGGTAGAATGAAATCGGCCACCGTGAGAGTTTATATACCACAGAAATTGGCAAATGCTATAAATCAAAGCTTGATTTATTGTTTTGTTGACTGTCTAGACTTAAAAATTAATGGGGAATATATTAATAATGCCAATAAGCTTAAGTGTGTCATATCTGTGACTAGCATAAAAAAGTTGAGGAAATTTTTTTGTCAATATTTGAAAACTATTACCCATTTCAGCAAAGTAATCACTCATGTCATTGACAAATGAGTGAAGTTCTGACAGGTCTGTCTCCCTTGTTTCACCTCCATCTTATTCATCAACATAAATGAAAGTATCAACCAACATCATGTCAGAACTACAGTTGTAATCAAGTATTTATTTTTAGCCTGATTTTGTCAAATCATGGTCGAATCGCAACCATTGATCAGCAATAGATGCAAGAATTCTGCAAAATTCAAGAAAGCATTCTGTGAGAACCAAGTGGCTGTATGGTAAAGAACAGCCTATATTTTGTTCTCATTTGTAAATTGTGTGCTACACATCATTTATGTCAGTAAATTTAAAAAAAATAAACTTACATATATCTCCCCAGAGAGCTAGTTGTTAACCGTTTACCAGCCCACTACTCAGAAGGGTTTCTATCATACTAATATAAACACATGAACAGTAAACATTTATATATCTATATAACTCTATCTATCTACTTTCTCACCTCAAAAATGGGTAATTTTTCTTCTCCTTCCCTCTCTATCAGGTGCAAAAACTAATTGCTTTCTTCGTCTTCTGTAAAACTATTCAATCATCTCTTTCACTGGGATATTGGACATTTTGTGGGTTACCATCCAAACATCCACGTCCCTTTTCCCCATCAACAGCATATTATACTTTCATTGTGGAATGCACACCTCCTCCAGTCTCAGTTTTACTGTCTTGAGTAGAATGAACCCTTCCCCAGCTACGGAGATTGACTGACAAGCTTAAGCCAATCAGCATGTCCCAGCTTGCAGGCTACAGAGATTGGTTCAGAATTGAACACATGACCCAGTGTGGGCCAATGAGAGAGAAGGAAACCCAGGACTTGAGGAGGAGATATCAGAAGAGATATGTTCCCTTTCTTTGGACAATGTATTCTAAGATAGGAACTACTTCAGGCATTTTATAATCCCAAGGAGAGAAGCCAGAGCTGGGGAAAGAAACTATCAAAACTTGAGCAGGAAGCCAAACACCATGGAGCGCAAAGAGGAGAGACAAAATCTGGGTCTCTGGTAAAATCATTTGCGCTACTAGATGAAGCTTTAACTGAATGCAGGTCTTCCCGATATTTAGGTACAAGAAGCATTAAATCTCCTTTGTTTTTAAGACCAATTTGAGTTGAGTTTGCTGTCACTTGAAACCAAAAATAACCTTAACTTTTATATTTGTTTTGACTCCTTTCCTCAGGGGCCTCACTTTCTACCCCAAGGCTAACAAAGCCTTTGAGTGTGGTTACACGAATTTCCTGCCCCTAGAGAAATTCTATTCAAGCTAATAAGATTTAAAAAATAAAAAACTTCACTACATAAAAGTAGTGTCTCTGATAACTTACTGCCAAGCAAAATGAACATTCTAGAAAGTTGTGCCATATATATTCCATGGCCTCTGAGTACTTGCTAGCAGAACTGTATATTATAGGGATGTGAATACTTTAATTTGAGGAGACTGGCACTAAAGCATTAAGACACCACTTGCATCTCAGATAGTCAACTCTTGGTTGACTATTTGTGTGTTTTATGCCAGTCACAGAATAGGATGTTCAGAGAGTTGGATGTAAAATGCAGTAATTTGAGGGAGACGAAGGATAAGGGATGATGATGACGGTGGTGGTGGTGGTGGTGGTCACGGTAATAGCAAAAACTTACATGGTGCTTGCTATGTGCCGGGCTCTGTGCTTTCCATGAATTAATCCCAACTGCCATCCTACGAGGCAGGCATTGTCCTCCCCAGTTTACAGGTAAAGACATGAAAATGGTGGCCCAGGTTCACATGCGTTTGCTCCTGAGTCTGTACTCTAACCACCAGGCTGTATTGCTTCTCTACCGCGTGCTTGGGAGAAAACGGAAGTGTGTCTGGATCTGACTTGCAAGAATAGGTGGGGAATCTCCCTTAGAGGCTCTGGGAGTGGTTGCAGAGTCTCAGCAGCCATGAAAGATGCTTAAACAATGTGAGCACAGTGACCAAATGCAATTCATGCTTGAGGTGCAGGAGACAAATCAGAGAGGCAGCCAAGGGCACAGTTTCCATGGAGCAGACAAGGCCATCAACAGTGAGGGAACAGAGGTCAGAAAGATGCAGAACATGTCAGTAAGAAGGGTGAGCAGATTGAAGACACTGGTTCAGAAGGAGACTATAAGCAATGAGAGGGCACCAAAGGATTATTTTTCTGTATCAAAGTAGGAAGGTCCAAAGGTTAAAGGCCATGCACTTAGAGGGTCCTGTAGTAGATACGTAATGCCACAATAATGCTATGTCACGAGCCAAGCCAAAAGCCAGTTGCATACAATTGTTTATTTCTGGTTCACAGATTTTTGGGCCGACTGGGGTTCAGTTGATTTAGGCTACACTCACCTGGGTTCAGGTCAACTCTACGTCTCTCATTCTCTTTGGACCAGTAGGTGAGCCAAGGCAGGTTTATGTCATAGCAATGACAAAAGTTCAAGACAGCAAGTCCAGTCATACAAGCACATTTCAAGTCCCTGCTGGCATTTTGTCTGGTATCATTCCATTGGCCAAGACAACTCATATGACCAAGGCCAAAGGCAGAGGACAGGGTAGCATTGCTCACCATGAATCCATGGCAAGGGAGTGAGTGTCCAACACTATTCCAAGGGAGGGCATAATCAAGACCAATAACTAACTGTACTATAAGCCCCAAAGATAAACTTTACCTTATAGTGATATAAGGATCTGCCCCCAAGAGAGAAGCAAGATGTTGGACTGGAAGAATCAATACTGTTAAAATGGCTATACTACTCAAGTACAGATTCAATGCAATCTCTATCAAATTACCAATGGCACTTTTCATAGAACTAGAACAATTTTTTTTTTAATTTGTATGTAAACACAAGAGAGCTTGAACAGACAAAACAATCCTGAGGAAGAAGAACACAGCTGGATTTATCATGCTCCCTGACTTCAGATCATACTACAAAGCTACAGTAATCAAAACAGTATGGTACCAGCACAAAAACACATATATAGGTCAATGGAACAGAATAGAAAGTCCAGAAATAAACCCACATACTCTGGTCAATTATGCTACAACAAAGGAGGCAAGAGTATATGATGGAGAAAAGACAGTCTCTTTAATAAGTAGTGCTGAGAAAACTGGACAGCTACCTGAAAAGAATGAAATTAGAAGATTCTCTAATACCATCTACAAAAATAAACTCAAAATGGATTGAAGACCTAAACTTAAGACCAGATACCCTAAAACTCCTAGCAGAACCATGGGCAGAACGCTCTTTGACATAAATTGCACTAATATTTTTTTCAAACCAGCTCCTAGAGTAATGAAAATAAAACAAAAATAAACAAATGAGACCTAATTAAACTTAAAAGCTTTTGCACAGCATAGGAAACCATAAACAAAATGAAAAGACAACCTATGGAATGGGAGAAAATATTTGCAAATGATGTGACTGACAAGGGATTAATTTCCAAAATATAGAAGCAGCTCACACAGCTCAATATCAAAAAAAAAAAAAAAAAAAAAAACCCCAAACAACCCAATCAAAAATATGGGCAGAAGATCTAAATAGACATTTTTCCAAAGGAGACACACAAATGGCCAACAGGCACATGAAAAGATGCTAATTACTCAAGAAATGCAAACCAAAACTACAATGAGGTATCATCTCACACTGGTCAAAATGGCTATCATCAAAAAGTCTACAAATAATAAATGCTGGAGAGGGTTTGGAGAAAAAGGAACCTTCCTACAGTGTTGGTGAGAATGAAAATTACTGCAGCCACTATGGAGAGCAGTATGGAGGTTCCTTAAAAAACTACAAATGGAGTTACTCTATGATCCAGCAATCCCACTCCTGGGCATATATCCAGAGAAAACTCTAATTCGAAAAGATACATGCACCCTAATGTTCATATCAGCACTTTTTACAATAACCAAGACATGGAAGCCACCTAAATGTCCATCAACAGATGAATGGATAAGGAAGATGTGGTATATATACACAATGGAATACTACTCAGCCATAAAAAGGAATAGAATAATGTCACCAGCAGTAACATGGATGGACCTAGAGATTATTATACTAAGTGAAGTAAGTCAAAGAAAGACAAATATCATATGATATCACTTATATGTAGAATCTAAAAAAAAAAATGACACAAACAAACTTACTTACAAAACAGAAAGAGACTTAACAGACATAGAAAACAAACTTATGGCTACCAGGGGAGGAAGCAGGGAGAGAGAGATAAATTGGGAGTTTGGAATTGGCAGATACAAACCACTATGTACAAAAGAGATAAACAACAAGGTCCAACTGTATAGTACAGGGAACTATATTCAGTGGCTTGTAGTAACCCATAATGAAAAAGAATATGAAAAATAATATGTACATATGTGTATGTATAACTGAATCACTATTCTGTACACCAGAAACGAATACAACATTTTAAATCAACTATACTTCAATGTAAAAAATGGGGAATAAAAGAGAGAAGCAATATGTGAGACAGTGTCCTTGGCACTGGAGAAGGAAAATGGGGAAGGGCCCACAGAGTAAGCAGGTATGTGAGAGACTAGAGGAGGCAAATGGCTGGGAAGCGGTTGCTTTTCCCAGACCTTAATGAACATAGGCAGATGAGCCACGGCTGTTCCACTCAAGACTTATCTCTCAAAACTGTGCTCAGGCCAGTTATAAACTAGCAAAAGTGCAAAGTTAGTGGCGATGGATGGATGGTTAGATGTCTTTCGTTTCTGAGGCTTCTCAGGGCATCTTACTAGGGACCAAGAATAGCCAGCACAACAGATGGTTAAGTTTGTGCCCAGAAGGCTTCTCTCTGTGGCACGGGCTATGTTAGGTCTGCTTCTTCGGGAAATCATGCAGTGATTCAGAGTGATTGTGCTTCCTTGCCAATTTCACCTCTTCCTTCTTGAACGAGCCTCTTCCATCTTCTCTTTCCACCAGAGAACGCGGCCGTGGCCAAATGTGGACAGGCTTCCTGTTAGAAACCACCGCCCACTGAGTCTGCATCCGTGACCTCCTGAGCTAAATGAGCTTTACTGCTTTTATTTGGCTCTTTGAATCTGAGAACCACACCCAATATTCTTTGGGGGACAGGGCACCTTAGCTAGATTTATTGCATATCAGAGTCAGAAAGGGTGAAGGGTCTGTGGCTCCATTAACATCAACATCTGGTCTTTATTTTGCACTGGCAGCCTCAAACAGCCACAAAAGAAACAACTTTCAGTCGCTAGTTCTCAATCCTAACTGCACGTTAAAATCACCGTTGGAGCTGTGGTAACACAGCTGCCTGGGTCCCTTCCCAAACCAATTAAGCCAGGATCTCAGGGTAGGGAGAGTGCCTGGACACTGGGGGTTTTGTTTCTTTGTTTGTTTTTAAGCTCTCCAAATGTTTCCAATGTGTAGCCAGATGTGAGAGTCACTACTTTTAGAGTCTCCAGTTCAATCAGCACACTGCTGCACTGGCCTGGCAATTCCTGTTATAAAATTCACTGTGAAAATATAAAATATGTTCCTATGCATTGTGTGTTCAGTTTTGAAAAATATAACTTTTCCTGAAGATCAGAATGTCATTTTTCTTTGTTCCGAAAGTTCTGCCCCAGTCTTCAGGCAAAAGCAAGGTGGAGCATGTCTTTTTAACCATAACATTATTATTCAGGAATTACAGTGTTGGAGACAGTGTTCTATAAGGTGTCAGGACATCTTGGTCAACCATGCTCAGACACAGAATGTTGTAAGTTTTTCTTTCTTTTCTCCTCAGGAATTTATGTGTATCTATTGATATACATGGAGGCTTTCGTTTTATAACCAGGGAAGAACTAGGGGCCGATATTTTGTTGGGTCAGAAAGAGAGAAGGAGGGGGAAAAAAGGGAGAAAGAGGACAATCATGGAAGGGCCTGCATGAGATTTACCTTCTCCTGGCCTCTGGGACCGCCCTTTTCTTGTATGTTTGATGCTTACAAACTGCCTTGTCTTTAGGCTGTGTGGGCTCTGAGCATTTTCAGAGTTATTTTAGGGGCAGATGACAAAGTATAAGAGTAGGCTGGGGAAAGACCATTCTCCTTTCCTGTGAACTGAGCCCGCTACAGCATCCTTAGTCAGAAATGGTCACACCCATTTTACAGCTGAGACAACTGAGGAATAGTATGGTCGTCTGCAGTCTGCTCTGATTTTTTTCTTATGCTCTGAGCTGGCTTGGTTACAGTCTGACTTTTTATTTTCCCTCTACGTATCCCAAATGCAGCCTTGGCACACGCTCCTCTATTATAAACCTCATTTTGCTATAATCAGGGGTTAATTAGTTACACATCCTTAGATTCCCCTGCTACACCCTGGTCAGTGAACCTGACCAGGTACTGAGGAAGTTGGTGGGCAGGCCAGTGGTGCAGAAATACGGCTCTCTGCTACAAACACATTTAGTATATCATCCCAAATTTCTTGTGACTTTTCCAAAGCATGAGAGCAGCATGGAAGATGATAACATACATTCCAGAAAGGAAAGGTGGGGGTAGGGGGAGAACCAGCCTTTCCGTGATGAAGCAAATTGTTCCACATTGCTGATTTACCCGGGAGATTATTCTGCATTATCTGTTATTGGAATGGAGTGTCAAAAATATTTCTTTTTCTCAAACATGTTAGAGGTTGCAAAAACTCATTTCCATTGAAAATACCTGGCCGTGATTTCTCAACTAAGGAAATAACCATCTCTCAAGTTATCTGTGGAAGTCAGGGAGCCAATAATATTTGGCTACTGTGACGTTTATTTGGCTTAATGGGTTCCTTCCTGAGAATTTAATGTCTTTTCCACACGCCGCGGCTACAATGGAATTGAAACTGACATACTTCTACCCGCGGGTCCTTTCTTCTCTCTAGATTATGTGAAAAATGAGCCCAATTGCAATTCTCTTGTTATGTTCACTCACCTAACATGGAACAAATGTCTCTTTGAGGACCTGTTGTCTGTTGAGCCCCCCATTTTCTTTTTCAGCAACAGCACTGCTTTCTCATCTTCCCAAGTCCCTCGAAGTTTGTCCTGGGATGCTCAGGTCCACCCTGCTGGACAGCCTCCAGGAATCGCTGTCTGACTTGGGAACTACACTGTCTCGCCTTCTGTGCAGGCTCCCTCTTACAACACGTATGACAACAAAAATCATACTCAATTTTTTAGGATTTTTTAAAACTCAATTTAATAAATATTTGACTACTTCTAGGGCCCCATTTGCAATGCACAGATGTGTCAGTCATCCTTCCTGACTTCCGGAGTGGATGATCTCAAGGGGGAGAGGTACTCATATGCAGGGTGGTCATCAAACTCCTCAATAACAGGGACGTGTGAGCACCCACAAATCAGAACGGACGATGGCTTCAGCACTGGAGCTGATCCCTGAAGACCCCAAGTGAGCTGCTTAGCTGGGTTCTTTTTTTTTTTCTTTTACACATTTTGTTTTAATAAATAAAGCATATCCATGACTTAGGTTTTAAATCACATCTACAGATGAACAGATGACAGAGAAGCCACTACTGCTGGGAGAGATGTGGCCCCACATGCACTTGAAGCCCAAAGAGCAGAGATGTGGCGCTGAGACCACCACACACCGCTACCCTCTAGGCTGGACACTAGATCAGAGACAGCAGAGGACTCAGGGCCGTCCAGGTACTACATCTGACCTCCTCACCTTCCCTTCATGCTGCAGAACCAGCAGGAAGTTGTGTTACTTTCAGATGCGCTAGAGGAAGGGCTCCTGATCACAGGAAGTGAAACTCTCTCCCAGTGTTAACATTAGCTGGGGCATCAGCTACAGAAGGGTATCCACTGACAAACACAGGACAGTAGAATGGCAAAGAGGAAGCTACACAGGTCATCCTGCTTCTTCAATCAGCAGACATGCCCACTGGGGTCTGGTGGGTCTGGGTTAAATTCTCTGAGTCTCAGTTTACTCATCTGTAAAATGGTGCTAATGACGGCCATGAGGATTAAGTGAGAAAATGTTTCTATTTAAATGCTTAGCCCAGCAGACCTCACCCAGAGAAAGCGCTGAATCTGTTCCTCCTCGTGGCCTTGCCCACTTTCCAACCAAAGCCAAATGGCAGGAGAGCTCTCAACTGAACTTTCCAAGGTGTTTTGTGGGGATGAAGCCTCCTGGAACTGCCCTCGCTTGAAGAAGGCAATATATCTTAGTATGAGGATCTACATTTTTAACAAGTACCCCCATATCATTCCTATGTTCTCTAAATTAAAAACCAACATTGCTCTAGTTGGAGAAAGAATAAACAGCAGTTTCAGATCACAAAGAGCAGCTTGCTACCTGCTCTGCCTGCACAGGAAGGCGGTCGGAACACGGCCAGCGCGAATGACTTAGACCCTGGAGGACTGCGGCTCCGGCATCCGGGCTGCCTGTCACTGCACCCCCTGCATCCACGTCCCTCTGGGATGTTTGATCTCCCTCCAGTATGAATACGAGCTTCCCCTGCAGCACACCGTGAAGACGAACAGCTAATGGATACACAGGATATGTGCCTAAAAAAGCATTTCAGTTAATGACACAAATCAATAGTCCCTTTGGTTGAGGGGGAGGCATCAATTTATTTTCTCCTTTAAATTTAATTAGCATTTTATTTTTGTTATCACTCTTTTCCCAATTATAAAAATACCAGGACAACTGCGGAAAAACTGGAGAATAGAGGAGAGCATAAAGTAGTTTAAAAATCGACTTATCTGGGTACACTGATTACATCGCCTAAAGGCGTTACCTGCTAAATCACTGTGTGTCCTCACACAGTGCCTCGGGGAAGAATTAAAGGACAGAAAGTCTATCGTAGGGGTCAAGGACACGAGTGGTGGCATGAGTTCCAAAGCGTGCAGTGTTGACTCTGGCCAACTCGCTGACTTTTCCTGGCCTCTGTGAGGTGGGGATAATGCCATTCCCCACTACAAGAGGTGCTCACAGGGATAAAACAAAATGAAACACGGAACACTCTCAGCCTACCCGAACAACACCACGCTATTATTTGGATAATACATTCTGATCAAGTGAGGAAAATCAGGTCAGATAATGGCTCTGCTCATTGTCTACAGGTGTTGACCATGCTTATTGGCCCATTTGTAAATATTTTGGGGTAGCCACCTCAGAATAATGACAGGTGTAGCTCCCACTACTGAGCACTTACCATGGCCGGGCACTATTCTAAATGCGTGACCACCTTTAACCTGCAAAACAGCCCTCTGAGATTAGAGTGTAAAGAAGTCGGTGTCTTATTTCATTTTGTTATTTTTATTTCATGTTTTTTTCCCCTTTCTTACCTGAAAATTTCACCTGTCAGAGCAACTGATCCAGGCTCAAGTCACACCACCTGCATCCAGATGAGCACACCTAGAGGTATCTTTCAGTCCCTGCTGCTGCTTTGAAGGAGTGATGTCTGGAATGCCAGCTTCTGACTGTTTGCTGCATGGCTAATTTTAAATATTTGTTTAATATGCAAATGATACCTCGCAGTGACAGCGTGGGGAGAACTGCAGATGTCTTTCCCTCAAAACGACACAGCCCCACTGTTGTTCCCACTCAGTTACTGACATTGTGTTACTTCAGTCTGGGGCTCTGATTTACCCAACTTGATTGCAAACGCCCTGACTTCAAGCAAGGCCACTGTGAGAATGAGAGAACGGCACCCCCTCTGGACAGATGAATTAAAAAACTGCACCACCAACATCATTCCCTCCAACCCCCACCCCCTAAACCCAAGAGGAAATTAGAAAAAGCTATTTCCACCTCAGTGGTTGACCTAGGAAAAAATACCTCTCTGAGAGCATCCAACATCAGGGGGCACACAGCTTGGAGAGTGGAGAACTGGCTACATTTTGGCCCCTACTTACTTTCTTGGCCAGACATGTTTGTGCAGTGCACAACTTGCGAAACCTTATATGGTGGCCTTGACCCAGAGTCTGGAAGACATTTGTACTTTTGAGTTTCCCCATGTTGTGGAATAAAAAGATATTATTTTAACAGCTGGCACTATTTTAACAGAGACCCTCCTAGGGTGAGAACCATGTCTGATTAGGAAGGTTCTTGATGGGCTGCTCTTGTGTGGAAAGATCTTCCATGTAGAAGGAGACAGAAAAGAAGAGGGAGGTGAGAAAGGCGAAGGGGACTGAGTAAAAGGATGGGAAGACAAAAGTGCCTGTTGAGAAATGTGATCAGTGCTAAGTTCCCAATGGCGAGGTGGTCAGAGGGCATGTTTTAGGAGAGAGGATGTCAAATATTCCAGCTTAGATTTGGAGGAATTGCCACATGAAACTCCTCTGTTGCCTTAAAGCTTCACTGACAATCTGATGAACATAACCTTGTCCTGGGGAACTGGAGGAAATGAAAACACTGAAGTTTTATCCTCTGTGGACAGTGCTTCCAAGTCAGCGAGGTGGCCCCCAAACTAATATAACACCAGGAAAGGAGAAACACAAAGACGGTGACCAGAGAAGCATAGAGCTGATCTGCATCAGGCCTCAGAGAATCCTAGAGAGTCAGGAAGGGGCATCACGTGGGGGGTGAAGGCAAAGCCAGTTTCATTTGAATCTCAAAGGACAAAGTAACCCCAGTGGACATCGAGGCCTCACGTGTCAGTGATGGTCACAGAGTTCTGGTGCTCTGTCTCCCATCTCTTTCTCTCTGAGTTATGATGAATAATTAGAATTCATAGCTACTGAGTGTCTAATACTTACCAGGAGCTGAATATACATGATCTCAAACTTCAAAACAAACTTAGCCAAGTAAGTATTTAGGTCCACATTTTAGAGTTAAGGCTTATACGAATCAGACCCAGGGGAAGACAGAGAAGGGAAACGCTTTCCTCCGATGAGAAGGGAGGCTTTGCTGAGTCACAAGTTCTTCCCAGCACCGGCATTCCTTTAACTCTAGGAGCACATGATCTGGTGTTTTGAAAAGAGGAATCACTTTCATTTATGAGACAAAGATGTGGTGTGTGCCTAACTGCCCTGTAGCATGGCGACA
Source organism: Camelus dromedarius (assembly GCF_036321535.1). Classification (NCBI taxonomy): domain Eukaryota; kingdom Metazoa; phylum Chordata; class Mammalia; order Artiodactyla; family Camelidae; genus Camelus; species Camelus dromedarius. The sequence continues at coordinate 13,986,624 of NC_087459.1, read as the reverse complement.
ATAATGCTTATCATTAGATAGGTGTCAGGTCACCTTGGTTAGAAGTTCTACTTAATGTCAACATGACGTTCCATCCATGTGTGCTGAGAGTTCATGGCTTTTCAATCATGTTGCAGTGTGGTTATGACTAAGATAAAAGCTAGAGGGAAACGTGCTATGCAGTAAGGCCAAGTAAAGGGAGAAGGGAAATACTATTTTCTGTGTGCCCACCCCCTGTGGTAGAGGAGCTGTGTTTTCATTTGGACAACCAACAGTATGGCATCATTTTCAAATAGCCTCCTCTCCAGAAGATGGCACTGATACAGGAAACAGGGGCACAAGAGGATAGTCCTGTCCCAGGTCTCCGGCAAGTCCCTGGGATGCACCCCGCCAAGTGAGGGTCCTTGGCTTCTCAAAGGAAAGATTTCAAGAGTGTGCCATAGCAGAGTGAAGGTAGATTTTTTTCAGAGAGATACATACTCCATAGACAGAGCATGGGCTGTCTCCAAAGGCAAGAGAGAGCGAGGGAGGCCTAGGAGACACACATTCCATAGGCAGAATGCAGGCCATCTCCAGAGGTGGCAGGCAGCAGCCTCAGAGCATGGGGTCATCTTGCAAAATGAGACTGGCCACGAGGTGTGGGGTGTTAGATTTTATGGGTTGGGTAACTTCACATGCTAACAAGTGGGAGATTATTCCAACTACTTTGGGAAGGGGCAGGAATTCCCAAGAACTGGGCCACACTCACTTTTCGACCTTTTATGACCAGCCTCAGAACTGTCACGGTGCCTATGGGAGGGCCATTTAGCATGTCAATATATTACAATGAGTGTGTAATGAAGCTCAAGATCCACCAGAAGTCAAATCCTGCACCATCTTGGGCCTCAAGGTCTACCGAGAGTTGAATCTTCCACCATCTTTGCTGTGTCATTCTTTTAATTCTTGTGCCCTGCCTCCTTTCCTCCTGTCTCAGTATCACTCCTCCCTGAAGACAACTGGTCCAAATACAAGCATGACCGAGGCCTGGGGGTCTTCAGAGAGAGAGCCAAAGAGAATCTGGGGACATCCTAGCAACATTCCAGAGAGTGGGCCAAGGAGATATGGGGAACATGGGTCACAATGGCATTCCAGAGAGAGGAAGTTGAGGGAGGTTCTGATAACATGACATGCCTAAGAGAGAGAGGACTGTGCTGAATTCTGGGAGCATGGCAACCGGAATGGGACTTCTTTCTCCTCCACCCACAGGCCTACGCTATCGACAGCATCTAGGGGAGGCAGAGGCGAATGCAGCCTTGGGCTCTGCTTAAATCCTTCTGGAGAGAACTGGGAGGAGATTTCTTCTCCAATGTCCAGGTGAGCCCTGTAACTGCAGGACTTAAACAGCGGATCCCGGGAGTCGTAGACATCCGTGACTTTCTGGGAAGGCCAATGTTGGTCTGTAGTGACATGCAAAGCCCTCTGGAGACCAGAAAGGAGATAAGAGGATGACCTCTCCTGACCCCATGGAAGGGAAGTGGAGGATATTAGAGATGCTTTTCCTAGGTACCTCCACAGGGGCTTCCCCCGCAAGTACTTCCTCATCTTCATCCCACATGGGTAGAGATTATTTCCCCTCCTATCATCCACGGGATTGGAACCCAACAGAGCTGAAAAATTAACATACTATCACTACTAATAATAGTAGACGCTTAAAAAGCTCTGACTTTGTGCCAATCATGTTCTGCATGCTTAACATATATATCGGCATTTTTACAAAATTAAAACTTTTTATTTTTAGATTATTGTAGATTCACATGCAGTTGTACGAAATAACAGAGAAATCCCATGTGCCCTGTACCCAGTTCCCCCCAGTGGCAACGCATTGGTAACTATCATACCATATCACAACCCAGAAATTGACATTAATACAATCAAGACACAGAACATTTCCATCACCAAAAGGATCCTTCCTATTGACACTTTATAGTCATGCCCACTTCCCTCCTGCCTCCACCCCCACTTAAGCCCCTGGACATCAATAATCTGTTTCCCATTTCTATAATTTTGCCATTTCAAGAATGTTATATAAAGAGAATCATACAGAATGTAAACTTTTAAGATCACTCAGCATACTTCTCTGGAGATTCATTCTGGTTGTTGCATGAATCAATCGTTTGTTCCTTTCATCGCTAAGTAGTATTCCATGGAATGGATGTACTGCTGGTTAGCCATTTGTCCCTGAAGGACATCTGAGTTGTTTCCAGTTGGGGGCTATTATGAACAAAAGTGCTATAAACATTTATGTACTTATGTGTAAACATAAGTTTTCGTTTCTCTGGGATCAGTGCCCAGAAGTGCACTTGCTGGGTCATAATGTAGTGGCATGTTTAGTTTTGTAGGAAAATGCCAAACTGTTTTGCAGAATGGCTGTAGAATTTTAGAGTCCCACCAGCAGGGTATGGGTGTTCCTCTTTCTTGACATTCTCCCCGGCACTAGATTGGAGTTGGCATACAGGACAGAATCAATATGCCGTGCTTGGGCTGAAGTAACCAGCTTTCCAGAAAACACACATTAGAATGTTTTGAGGATAAAGAAGAAACTAGTCCATCGGCACATCACATTTTAGAATGGATATGTTTGCCAGGTTAGCCAGGCAGGGAAAGTTCAGAAAGGACCCATCACAGGAGAGATGAGTTTTGATAGGGATGTAGGGGAAGGAGTTCAGAAAAGCTCGTGTGGTTGTCCATGACTGTCACAGCAGAATTATCGAAAGAGCTCTGTGTCTCTTGAAGGGAAGAACTAAGGTGTGAGATAAAAAAGACCAGTCAGCAGCCAAAAGCAAACTTCAGCAACTCTGAAAACCCAGATACAAACTCAGGGATCAGTTCCCCGTAGTCCACTCAAGGCTACTGTTTCGCAGAATTCTTGCAATCGATAGTGCAGTAAATATGAGACTTAATCACCCAAACACTCCACTGCTAATCAGTTAGTGACTCAGTCTCTCGAATGCACAGGGTTTGTCCACATCCGTCTTGCTCCCCCACCCCTCATGTCAGCCACACCTTGCTCCCCTGTCTTGAGTACCATCATTCTCGTGGATGTAGCAGGACCCGGGGTCTGTAGTGGGGCTTCTTTTCCTCCATCAGACGCTGTCTTTGTTCACTCAGAAAATTCTTTGTCCTTGTGTTTCCAAATTGTTTTCCCACCTCAGCCCCTAAAACTTCAGTTTAGCATTTCCATTGTGACGAAGAATGAAAGAGAACTCCCTCGGGATGAAATTATGGGGAGATGGATGGAGTATGGCTCAACAAGAAGAAGAAAAAAAAAAAAAAAAAAGAAGGGAAAAAAATGCCACCAAACTTTTCACTACGGGGATATGAAGATTATTGAGGGCTCATGCATGTGCCAGGCACTGTGTTGAACACTTTATCACATGTAATTCTCAGAACATCCCAGTAAGGCATGTTCTTTTTTTTGTCCCCTTTGAAAGCGAGGGAAAATAGATTTGAGAGATTAAGTGACATGCTCCAGGTCGTAGTGCTGACAGTAGGGGAGCCAGGATTCAAACCCAGGCAGTCTTATTCCAGAACCCATCTCCTGTCCGTGATAGATCAATTAACAAAAACGTGTTTAGGCCAGCTCAGAAATTGAGGTGAGCCTTCTGAAGCCAGGGCCTGCACTGTAGGAGAAACAGGCAAGGCAGGGCTGTTCCAACATGACTTGCCGTGTGTGTGGATCTGATCTAAGTTCAAGGGTCAGATCTGGCCTCTTTGAACCTTGTGAGATGCTCTTGGGCACCAGCACGTGGCCTGGACAGCCCAGTCTCACCGGGCACGGTTCGTGATATCTAGCCGAAAGAAAGAAGACTAATTCTTAAGACATAGAGTGACAATATCTCTACAAAAATCTACATAGTAAACAATCGTTTTGAGCCATCACTTCTGATCAAATGGAAGGCCAATCTTCCCACTGAAAACAATTAAAAATGCCGATGGTCAAGAATTATAAAGTCAAAATCGAAGGGAGAGCAGAACTCTAGAATGGTAAGCACAGTATGGAGCCATTTTTGTGCTGAAATTATTTCCCAAATCAGAAGAAATTAGGCTTCGGTTTTCACAACCTCATGGGACGCAAGGGACTAAATACCAAGCCTAGGACCTCCCCAAAGGGAGAAGTTAAATGCGAGACTCCTCAAAATATGGGCCCCAAAGAGCTACGATACCAGTATAAGATGGCCCAGAGGTAAAATCACTGCACCCATATGGCCCCAGCTGCTGAAGTCTGCAGGAAGAATTCTTCAGGACTGAGTAGAGCAGGGAAAAAAAAAATACCTTCTCAAAAAAGCCATCATCACAGTCACAGGCCAGACTGAACCACCCACAGGTCCCCAAACCTTCAAGCCATGAAGTAGTTTAACACTTTCACATACTGCGCCCCCAGGTGTCCAGCAGAGGCAACTGAAGATGCTCTCTGCAGGAATGCCACCTTTCCCTAGTCCTCAGGGATGGCCACAGGTAAATTTCTGAGAAAAATGAGCAGCATGTAGTAATAAATGTCTAAGTACATGGGAAGTAAGACACAATGAGGAGAAAGTAAGAGAAAGAAAGACAACTGTGTAAGATTCTCAGAAGATAGCAGCAGTGCCAGCTTAGTTTTTCAGTCTCTTTCAATCCCCCCACAAAAACAAAGCAACTAGATAGAAAAGCTGGAAACACATGGACAACATTTCAAAACAAATCTAGGGAACAAGATACCCCCACAAACCCCAAAAGACCGGAGGATGGGGACAGACCACTAACAGATACCAGACTTGCATGGTGCTGTCTGTGGGGGAGGATGAGGAAGGAAGCAATGGAGGCAGAATCTGATAATCTGATGGGTTTGAGGAAAAGAGAACCCCTGGTAGGCAACTAGAAAGAACAAAGTATGATGCCTTAAAGAAACAGAAGGAGGAGAGGGGGAGAAATTCAAAAGTCAATAAGAAGAACACAAACCAATATTTGTTCACCCATGTTATAGCAGCTTTATTCACAATAGCCAAAAGGTGTCAACCATCTCAAAGTCCATCTACAAAGGAATGGATTAACAAAATGTGGTCTATCCATACAATGGAATATTATTCAGCCTTAAAAGGGGAGCATTCTGACACATGCTATAATGCGAAAAACCTGAAGGCATTATGCTCAGTGAAATAAGCCAGTGAAAAATGGACAAATGCATGATTCCACTCATAGGAGGTACTGAGAGTTGTTAAATTCATAGGGACGGAAAGTGGAATGGTGGTTGCCGGGGGCTGGGGGAAGTAGGAAATAGGAGTTATTCCTGAATAAATACAGAGTTTTACTTTTGCAAGATGGAAAACGTTCTAGAGATGGAGGGTTGTGATGATGGGATAACAATGACTTAATGACACTGTACTATACACTTAAAATGGTAAATATGGTAAAATTTATGTTCTCTATATTTTACCACAGTCAAAAATAAATTAATAAAAATAGATTTCAAAAGAAGAAATGAAGAGAGTGACAAGTACCGAAAATAGGCAAAGAACACATGGACCATATAGGAATTTTTGCAGATGAAAACCAAAGCAAGGGAACCAAAGAAAGCCTAAAAACCGAAGAAACACTAAGAAAACATTCTTGAAATTAAAAAAATAATCACTTGAAGTTACATTTTGAAAGAGCACAATGCACACATGAGATCATTGACCCAAAATGCCCACAGTCACGACATAGTCTATTCTGGTCTGGGATTTAAAAAAAAAATCCTCTTGGCATCTCACAAAAAAAGCATGTGACTTTTAAGGGAAAGAAAAATTAGATTATTATTAGGCATTGAAAGCCATGCTTTATGTCAGAAGAAAATTGAGTAATATATTTAAGATACTCAAAAAAGAGAGCGCCAGGGATTTTATGTGCAGCAAAATTGATTTTTTAAGTACAAAGGGCTTAGACAAACTTATTAAAACACAAGAACTCGAGAAATATTGTTCCCACAAGCCCCTTCTGAGTAATCTACCACGGACTGAGTTTCAGACAACCAAAAATAACAGAAGACCGGTGACATCATGATGGCTAATGAGCATTAAACAAACAGCAACTGAGACAGAGAGAACTAAGACGGATGAGAACATAGGAGGAAGAGAATTATGAAGTAGCCGTGTGCTCTAGCAATGCATAGACAGCACGATTATTAAGAATGGGGGTGCTCTTTGTAAGTCTGTCAAAATGTATAGACCTGTGCACCTACAACAACTTTTGCTATATGTAGGTTTTATCTCAATAAACTGGGAATAAAGGAGGGGGATGAGAAAAACATATAGCAAAATTTTTAACATTTTCAACTATCATAATGGTGGTATTAGTATTATTTTTCCAGTACTATTTTGTGTTTAAAATTGGATAAAAGCAGATGAAAAATGATGGTGTACTCTAGTTCTGTCACCCCCCTGTGCCCTTGAAAACCAGTATTCTTGGAATGGAAGGGCATACACATTGATGTAACGAGAACAGTTTAAATAAAAGACTTGATTTAAAACTGGACTCATTAATATGAATTCATGAGGTATCTTATAATTTATTTTCTGAAAACTCCTAAGAACAGCCAACTCAGTAGCAATGAACATCCCTAGTGCCAAACTGATACTACTGTCTGTCTTCAAACAGAAACCCAGTAATCAGTGTGGAGCAGGCTCTACGGATCACAAAAATTGATCAAGCACTCCTAAGTCTTGATAGTAGAACGCAACTGAATAGGTAGCATTTTATTCAATAAGGAAAACACACAAACATATGCACACGTATAACTTTCCTTACTTCCCTTATCTTAGAGAGTGGAACAGAGAGGAGTGACAATCATCCTGCAAGTTCGCATCTGATACAGGGATATGTTTCCTTGGGTTGGGACTAGGTTCACTTGGATAGCCTCTTGGTCTATTGGCACCAGAAGTTAGAAATACAGAGAACATCACTGGGCATCCACGAGCTGCTTGGTTCAGAGTACACAGCTGCTTACTGGCTGAAGGAGGGGTGAAGGACAGGATGTTGGGAGATGGCCCTATCCACATCTCTAAAACCGCCTCCTCAATGGGAAAGGTATCAATAAATGCTCTGGTCCTTAGCACCAGCTGCTTCCTAACACAAGCTAACACTAGAAATGCTAGATCAGAATCTCTTCTAAGATATACTAATCTTGGATCCCCAGAACCACCTTTTGCTGTTCTTTCCTGGATCAGTGCCAGAAAGAGATCATTGGTCTTGTATGTCTCTCTGCTTATGATTACTTTAATTAAAGGCCTCATTGCACTTCTCTTTCACTGAATCTTGTCCAGGCCCACTCCAGTCCTCTCCAGTAAAGCTTTGTAAGTAAAATAATCAGTGGCAAGTGTTGTGAGAATGCTAGCCTCTTCCCTCCCAGAAAGCCCTTGGTTTCCATATGCAAAGTAGCCTCCTTCTCTTTGCAAAGAGGAGTGTATTGGTAGCTTCTCTAAGTTAAACCAAAGGCCTCATCATAATAGTGCTCAAATCTGAGTCCGTCTGGAATATATCTGCATATTAAAGAGAGAGCATACACATCTGCTCTAAATTGACCTTCTGTCCCCACCAGAACGAAGAGCAGCTGGCAGCTTCTTTAGCTAAAGAAGGAAAAAATCTGGCTTGGCTATTCCACTCCACAAGGACATAGCATAAACCTATTGTCAGAATCGGACTTCCACTAATAAGGCTTATGGATAAAAACTGAAAATGTATATGCAAATGTCTCACTAGAAGTTTTGTAGGACATTCTTCCTTTCTATAAGAAGTCCCTCCTCCTGTCCCTTCCTGCACACATCTTTTCTAAACCCCAGTCTCCATAATCACCAACAGCTATGGGGCCAGATATTTAGAACCTCAAATCTAAAGAAAAAAGGTAACTTTTCCTAACAATTTTCCATATGAAAATTTTAAGTTAGGTTTCTGATTGGTCCAACTTGGGTCCAATCAGTGTAATCAGGAGGAACAGAAATATCAATTGTCCAATCTTGTGTCATCGTGTGTCCTACAGGTAAGATGCTATGCTTTTCAAATACATATAAAATACAGGGCTGTAGTGAAGGAAGAAGACATTCTCTAAGGAATGTGATTAGGGACGGTGCTTTTTTCCACAAGGAGATCATTGGGTTTGAGCAGTCACAAACTACGGAAGTCCTCCAATACAATCCTAAGTCCAGGGATGGCTGGGATACCTGGCACCACCCTTCCTGTGTATCTTCATAAAATGCACCACCAAGACTGAATGTATTCTAAAAGCAGCACCTGTGGGACTGGTGGGTGTCTCAATTTGCTACTCAGGCTAGCCAATTTTGAAAGTATATAGAATTGAAAATATTATTATCTCAGGTTCCATATTCTCCCATTGATTTTTTTTTCACAATCAATGATTGGAACAGGGTCAATGCTTGGCAACCAGGAAGGCTTCAATTTATCAAAGGACTTGTCACTCCAGACAGCTGCTGCTTTTGCTGATTTGGAATCTGCAATGTACGAAGACAGAATAATGAACAATGACTTTGCTATTGTCATTCTTCACGAACGTCCTTGGAATAGCACTACAAAAACAAAAGTCTAAGTTCTCCTGTCTGGTTGTTCTTGCCCCCGAAGTAGGATGACTGGGTTTAGTAACAATTGTTTCCTTTAGTGGAGGAGTGAACAGGTGTCAGTGACAGTCCAGGAGGAAGGAGACTTGACTTGGCCACTCGGTACACATTCATCCTTTTTCTATTTAGAGTTACCAGATTTTCCTCCAGGGAACAGTCCTCTCTGACTCTTAGCTGTTGTGCTTTGGGTGGAGTTGAATCTACTTCCTGTTCTAGGAATGGACATGTGGCTCAGACCAGACTCATCAGAGCACACGTTATTCTGATTATTGTGATTGGTTCAGTGGGGGTCCCATGATTCAAGTGGAGCCAGTGAGACATAAAGATACTTTTGATGGTAAAGATTATAGAGGTCCAGGCTCTTCATAGCTAGACTTGAATTTGGAGTTAAACTTGGTATGCTGGTAGCCATTTAGCCACCACGTGGAGTCTGACAATGAAGCCAGTATGGAAGGCAGCATTCTGACAGAGACCTCATTATGATGACATGATCTGAACACCTGGGTCAGGTCTCACCTGATCCTAGTTCTGATCCTCAGCTTGTCATTTATGGGAATCAAAGCCAGTTTGGGTTGGGTTTTCTATTCCCCTAAACAAACAAAAGGAAGAGTTCTACATTTACGTTCTAGTCCCAGCTCTGCCACGAACTAGTAGTGTAGCCTTGGGCAAGTCTCTCTATCCCTCTGAATCTAGGTTTTCTCAGCTATGAAATGAGGTCATTAGCTGAAGCAGAGATTTTTGCTTTCTGTTCTAGGGTATTTTACTGAATGATTGTTTTCAATGTGGATTTTTGTAGGAGACAGGCAGAACCCTCCAAATTCGGACCCTTAGAACAAGGAGATGGATTAGAGCAGATGTTTCAAGAATGCTTTGAAGAAAGGGAACTGAGTGTCTGAAGTGTTCAGAAGGAACTGGTTCTCCACACTATTTCAATAATTAAAGAGTTAATTGGTAGCTGTGTGTGTATGGGGCAGGGTATATGTGTTAGGAGTTACTGTATTTTACATACCTTTCAACCATTTGAATTTCTTCCAACTACCAAGTCTGACTTTTGTAATATAAAAATTAATAATATGAGAAGTAGGGTTAAGAGTAATTGTGGCCCTGGAACATAATCTGAAACCAGTATTATTATGTTTTATTATTATTTTTAAATTCCTGACATGACCTTGATTCCTTATCATTCTGACTCAAATTAGGCCAGACTTTGAGATTTTTTTTTTTTACAAGAGTGAATTTTTCAAAATAATTTGGCAGCTAACCTAAGGTTGATATAACATAAGAATATTTTAATAGAACAAGAATAACAAATAGTGGGACATATATAATCTTTAAACAAAGAAAATCTTTCCTTAGAAAAGATAGTTGAACCTAATTCAATATTTAGAGCTTTCTCCAATCCATTATTGCTAACATTTTTTATGATTTATTTAAGTTTTCCTAAGTAACATATAGTTAGATTTCCCTTTTAAAAAATACTAGTAGTGTTTGTCTTTTAATAGGATAAACTGTTATTTATATTTATTGCATCCACTGTATGTTTGGTTTCATTTCTATCATCTTAATTTATGTTGTCTACTTTTCCTCTTTTCAGATTCTAGCTAATTGAGCAAATAGTCTTTTCTGCTTTTATTTGGTGAAAGAGAGGTCTGTCTTTTTTTTTAATACTTGTACTTTAATTTATATTTTTTTTATAAAAACAAATATATTTCAAATTCTATTTTCTTCAGCAACGTCAAAAAGTAATCAGTAACCTAAAGCCTCCTCTCTGAAAAGACAATCCCTGCAGCCCACCTTTGTTTCTTCCACCCTCCACTCTCCACCCCCCACTCTCCACCCCCCCAGGTCTTTTTATGTAGAATTTTGGTCTAAGATTAATATTTTATTGTAGATACGCATGGGTTTTATATATTTAGCCATATGGCATGCCTCTTTCATTTGACTAACTCCTATTTCACAGTTGCATTGAAATTTTACACCTGCATTATCAACAGTTATTTGGATTTTTTTTCCTCATTATTTCTCCAGCTCATTCCTTAGTTCCACTGTATCTTTATCTCTCTTTCTAGAATCATTCTTTGATGACTATTAGGGCTCTTCATGTGTGAACTTTTCCAGTGTAATTTTATGTCATTACTCTAGGGATTGGGAGATTACTTTGGTTAGATATTCCAGATCACTAAGTTAATCCTTTTATTTAATTTTTAATTCTGCCATTCAGCCCTTCTATTTAGCTTTTAATGTTAACAATCATATTTTAATTTCCAAGACTGAGTTTTTATTATTAAAGTGTTCTTATGATTAACCCCAGGCTATTGGATGGATGATGTATCCTCTCAAATCTGAAGGTACTAATTCGCATTTTTGAAGTTGCTTCTGTTTCCTATACTAACTTTGGTCAGGATTTAGGACCTCAGTATGCTCAGTTTTATGTCTCTCTTTTATGTTATTTAGCCCACACTCAAATATTGGGCGATGTGGCTGTTTAGAGTTATAAAGGAGAAATGTGCCTTCCAATATGGCAATGATTTAAATAGCCATATGTGGTAGCCACTAACAACATGTGGCTATTTAAATTTCAATTTAAATGAATTACAATTAAATGAAATTAAAATGCAGCTCCTCAGTGGCACTAGTCACATTTCAGGGCAGCACAGATTTATAAAACATGTCTATTACGTCAGACTGTTCCACTGTACGGAACTGGTCTAGCCTGATTCTTTTTGGCAGCTCAGATGGCTCTCCTCCAAACATGTGGAGAAGAGGTACATCAAAGGGCTTCTCTTCATGATGTGAGGGGCAGGGGGAACTTGGTTTCTAGCTATAGACCCTCCATCTCAGTTGCATTCAGCAGAGATTACGTGGGGCAGGGACCCATTTCTTTTCCCAGCCACCTAAACTCCAGTCCCAACTTTCCATAGAAAACTGACTTCGCAGTAAACCTGGGAGTAAGGGCAGCAGCCAGCCCCTCTTTCAAATGAGGAATCTGTGTAACTGTTCTGTTGTTCTCCAATTTATTACCTGTGGACCACTGTTTCTCCCAGACTGCTAGCTCTGATCTTGATTTTTCTCCAGAGTTCTGTTGGGAGAACTCAGTTTTTTAATTGTCTCCTCTTTTATCTACTTGGGGTTATAGTTTCCTGAAGGCTGTTAAGGAATCGCCATTAATCTGATGCCATCTATTTTATCTCTTCCACACATTTCTCAACATTTTTGGCTTGCCGATGCCAACATTCCCCATTTCCCAGCACTGCCATTGACTTATCCTTGCTCTTATATTTCTTCTGTCAAGGTGTGCTCAATCAGCCATCTTAAACTGAAAGTAGTAGCCTGATTTCTTATGCCTTTTGTGTCCACAGCATAAGTTTTATAAGTAATCGTAGGATGTCAGGACTAGAGAGGAAATCTGAGATCCAGTCCAACCCATTCATTTTATAGATGAACAGAGTGAGACTAACGTAAGAGAATGCACTCGCCCGAGTCTCTACAGCATGGTGGCAGCAGACCTGGGATGAAGAAGGAAGTCACTCATTCCCTACACTGGCCTCTGGCCATTGTCTTCCTCCAAGAACCCCGAGAAATTATAAGAAAAATTCAACATCTCTACCTACCTGTACCCCAGGCTCAGCACGGCATTTACCTTGTTAATCAGCTCTTTCCTAAGCTCCTCCTAATATGAAATAACAGAGAACTCGTATTTCTAAAAGACATTTTCAGCATAACTGAATGAATTTAAGAGGAGCTTCTCTTCACCACAAGTTCATTTAATCAGAACTGTCTTTTCCCCAAGCACAGTGAAAAATCAAGGTTATATTTCAAAACTGTACAAAGAAAGGGACTTGGAAAATGCAAACAGATCTTGTTTAGAAATGATCATGGCATTGCCAGGATGGGAGGGGGGGCACATGTGAGAAATAAACTTCTCCCCCTCCGAAAAAAAGTTCTGGGGTGGGAGCTTATTGTCCATCTTAGTGAAATGTTTCACCTCAAGCATCTGCCTAATTGCAGTGAGCTACAATCTGTTTCCAGTGAAGCAAAGTAATTAATTGTTTTAAAATGCTTTTCGAGACTTTGGAAAACTGACCTAAGGTTAATGGTTCATAAACCTCATTTGTACTTCCATTAGAGAATTTAAAAAGTAAGCTGATCTGCTTCTGGACTAGAGAGGAGGAGGGGGCACCAGAGAACTCCCGTGAGACCCTTAGCAGTGGCCACAGCTGTGGAGTTATTCCTCTTCTGACACAGTGAAGGGATAGCCACGCAGATTCCCTGACACCGTCCTTCAGAGGGTTTGATTGATTGGTGATGTCATGTTAGACTTGGAGAGAAACAGTACACTTTCTCTGTCTTAGACGCTTTAACTCCTCCCCTCATACATCTTACAACAGGGTTTTGAGCCAGAGTTCCCAGTCCTAGCTGGGCTCCTGTTCCTGTGTACTTCTAGACAAAACACCTTAAATCCCTGTACTTGGCCTCATAGACTGTGATTTTTCTACAGACACCAACAAAACCTACCAATATCTCTTCTGCTCTGAGCAATTCATTCCTGTGGCTCACAGGGGCTTAGTTTGGGGATCATCAACTCGAGTGCATCTAGACACCAGACAGGAAACATACATTAGTCAGGAATAAAGTTAGAGTCGGGGGGACCTGGAGGAGGCATATCCCTTTTAAAGGGGGCAGTTCCAGCTGGGAGTTGCCATGCAGAAATGTGTGCACAGTCGTTCCAGAGGACTCAGAAATCCAGGCAGTAAATGTAGTCTGACTTTTGCTTGGTGCTGGTAACCAGTTAAAGAACAGGGCCACTTCTGGGTGCAAACCACACACACCTGTGGGCAGTCTGCCCCACAGACCCCTGGTTGGAGCTGTCTGATTTGGTCTGGGAATCACTACCAAAATGTCAATATGAAAAGACTAAAGAAATAACCACCTCTGCCTACCAAATGGTCAGTGGGCCTGCAAAATCTAAACGCATGCTGCCAGTCTGAAATTCCAGCCCTCCTGTGCCCCCCATCATGGCTACTGGGGTTTCCTTTGTAACATGCAGACTCCGTTTACCTGAATTCTGAATGGTAGTTATTTCAAAAAAGCAGGAGTCTACAAGAAGGCGAGTATGCCTAGGGTATTCCCTAGGGTACAGATTCTAAGCGAGTCAAAAAGATTGAATTTCAGAAGTAAACACACTCCAGTCATTTATAATGTAACCACAGCACAGAGTGCCTACTACGTGTCAGGATAAGTGATTTAAAGACACCATCTTCTTTACCCAGCAAACCCAACAGGTACTATAAAAATTCCCTTTCTATGGATGAGAAAGCAGACTCAGAGAGGTTAAGGAATTTTCCCTGGATCTCACTGGTGGTAACATCCAAATTTGGTTAGAAAATCCGTTCCCAAGGTCTATGTGTTACTCTTTGCCTCCCTTAAGGATACTGATTAGGAAGTTCAACACAATGCTGAAGAGATTTCCCCTCTCAATTCCCAGAGATTCCCAGAGTAGGCCTAAAAGTATGAGAACAGATGGTTGTTGGGTGGGGGTATATCAATTTCCTTACAGCCTTCGAACGTATATCTGAAATACACAAAAACAAATTCCGGTGATCAGAGAAATTAGCATGCTCCAAAAATGGAAAGGAACAACTCTATATCTCCTAGGACATGTATCACTATGGGTGCTCTGAGACCACAGGGATAATATCAGTTTGTTAAGATGGGTAGGATAAGGCAGGCAGGGCCACAGGCGCTGCGAAAGCAATGGGTGGGCACCAAGAGCAAGGCCACAGGCAATGGACTGCCTGTGTTGGTTGTCGAGATGTTTAATAACAGCTTTATTGAGGTATATTTCACATCCCAAACAATTCACAGATTTAAGGTATACAATTCAGGGGTTTTTAGTATTTTCCACAGACATGTGCAACCAGCATCATGGTCACTTTTAGAACATGTTCATCACCTCAAAAAGCAGCCCTATGCTCTCCGGCTTTCAGCCTCCTAGTCCCCCATCCTCTCCCAGCCCCGGGCAACCACGAATCTGCTTTCTGCCTATATAAAGTTCCCTATTCTGAACTTTCCTATGAGTGGAATTCTATAATATGTGGTCTCTTGTGCGTGGCTTCTTTCATTTTAGCATCATGTTTTCAAGGTTCGTGGGTTGTTGAGATTTGAATGGCTTTTAAAACTCCCTCCTCTCCCTCAGTGGGTTACTCTGGCAGATTTCTTCTTCAAATCAAGTCTTGGAGCCTTCTTTCGGCATTGTGAACCACACCAGCAGCACTCCCGCCTGGAGTCCTTACCACACACAGTTGAAGGTTATATGCTTGCCTTTCCCTGGGATCTCCACAGAAAGCTCTGGGCTGGGCTACTCCTGGGATTTCCAGGAGCATGAGCCGAAAGTCCTCCGCTGATTCATTTTTACAGAACCAACAGCACCAGTCAAATACTCGAGTCTTTGCCCTCTTCTCTCACTCCCACCTCTGCAAGAACTTGGTGTTTCCAGCGCCTGGCTAGATTTGGGAGAAGGGTTAGATTTATAAACAATTACCTCAGACATTACACAAGAGGTCTCTGTGGTTAGAGTGAAGTCTACATGTAGAAACTAGTGCCCTGGATCTTGTTCCAAACAGCATCGAAGACACTACTGCTTGATATATCTTGACAGCATTTTGTCCTACTTTCTGTTGAGTAGGACATTCTGTCCTACTATCTTGAAGAGAATAAATCAATTTAAAAATCTAGGAAATGAGTGATTTTTGTTCAAAGCAATAGTGAGAACCAGTTATTCTCAAAAAGTGTCTATAAGGACCTACAAGCGAATTGGAAGTGCCAGGCATTCTAAGATGTGCAGGGATTTCAGTCTAGTTTCGGGGAGGTAGAATATGTGTGGTGAGTGGAAGGGACATTACAAGTGAGCAGACCATGTTCTTTAGAATTGAGCCAATCTGATTTAAATCTTAATCTCACTCCTTACCAACTGTGTGACATTGGACAAGCAACTAAGCTTCTCTGAGTCTCAGTCTCCTTATCAATGAAAGAGAAATGAAGTGATTGACTTCCCGGGATGTTTCGAGATGAAAGCATGTTGGGATAAACAGCAACCACAACACCTACTGCTACCATGGCCACCATCACCACCACTTACTGAGCGCTTGTGTGTCAAGACATTGTTGAGCACTCAAAGGGCTATCTCTCTGATCCCTCCAACAACCTGGCAAGGTATGGAAGATACTATAATTTCCACTTCGTAGATGAAAATAACTAGTTTAGACAGGCTTATTGATTTGCCCCCAGATCACTCACTGCTTGTGAATGGTGGACGTGAGTGTCAAAATCAGCTTTGTTGGTCACAAAGATGGCATCACACCCATCACTGGGGCTATTGTGACTAACAGAATGGTGAAAAGCAAGAATCAAGGACACGAAAAGAGACATTTTTCACCCAGAAGCTAGAAACTCATCTTTTAAAAGTCACGCAAACACTATAAAATTTAAAATAGGCAATTTCACATTTTGATGACTGTGTTTAAAACTAGGCAATTTCAAGTACATAGTTTAAATGCCATGGTTTAAATGACGAGAAGCTATGTCTAGACATCTGGTATACCGGCTCCAGTAGATCCGCCTGTGGTTCACCCCTTTACCCCACAGGATGAGCTGAATTTTTAGGAGGAGTTGCTGTTCAATTCCACTTGAAAGGGGCTCCCAGAACATAACCTCCCATTCTTGGAACAATCTTGTGACATCCGAGGCAGAGAAACTCTGTTTTCTGCTCAGCAACAAACACTGGGATTTGCCCAGTTTCTTGTCCTTGGGTTCTTACAAAGTCACTATAATTTGAATTTTTATATATCAAATCCCATTTCACATGCAGCTGAGGAACTTGCATTTTAAAAGAATTCTGTCTTGAATCCTCAAGAACATGCAAGGCTGCCTCTAGAACTGAGTAGCTAGTTCTAAAATTATCCATTTTGTAAATTCAGAATTTGGTTCACAGCTTTCTGAAAACAACCTTTAAACTTTGAAACCAATTTGAAATTCAAGTTTGTAGCCGGGTCTTGTGGGCACTCCTTATCACCTTTTCTGATAAGCATTTAAATATATTCATTAACAAAAATAATTGTTGTCACAGTTAACTACATTAGCACCATTTAATTGAATTAGAAATTAGATGGGGGTCATGAATATTTCACTAGGGTTCACTGCTAGCCTTCCCAATTTCCATCTTGAAAAGAAAAAAAAAAACAAAAAACCTTCACATAGCCATAAATAGGTGGATTTGCAATGTTCATGTTCCCAGTCTTTCTCATAGTTTTGCCACAAAAGTCATCCCATTGTCAGAAATAAATCAAAAAAGAATTTGTAACTTTCCTGCTGCTCTTTTATGCTTCCAGGCACGATGCAAGAAGTTTTCAGTCCTTAGGAAACTTTAAATGAACACTTAACTGAACACAAACCAGAAACCGTCAATCCCACTGCCTGATGAAGAGGTAACAAGGCACTCAGAGCACAGTAGGGGCTTTTGAGGTACCGTCCAACGTTCCCAACCATGGGGCAACTGACATCTGGGGTCAGAAAATTCGGTGTTGTGGGCAGCTGTCCTGTCATTGCAGGATGTTTAGAAGCATCCTTGGTCTGAAGCATCCTTGGTCTAAAACACCCACACACACACGAACACTCTCCCATTTGCAACAATCAAAACTGTCTCCAGATAATACTTGGATATTCAGATAATATTCCCCACCTCCGGGGGGGCAGGGAATTTCCCCCCATTTGGGAACCACTGATGAACAATATGAGTTCAATTACCAGCCCTCCCTCTTATGTTTGCCCTTTCTCTGGGCCTCAGTTTTGTGTATGTGCAAGGGAAGCGACTGTACCTATTTCCCTGGGTTGCTAGGAGACTACACAGCATCAAGGGGATAGAAGGCATAGCTGCATGAGTGTTCATTAATTACCGGCTGAAGCAGGGGTAGTAATCAGAGTAGTGGCCACAGCAGCAGTGGCAGCACCTACATCAAGACCTGAGGGACGGGGTGGGGGGCACGGCTGGTACGGCTCCCTTGCTACTTACTCTCCACCCATGGAAATGCCACGTTCCTGGGCTGGGCCCACGTGCCCCTCCTTGCCTGAAGGAATACCCTGCGTGGTATCTTCGAAGGCAGCAGTAGTCCCTCACCCTGGCATCTGTCAGCTAGTCTGACCCCCTCCATACCACACAGCCAGCGGGTTGTCAAGCCCGGGGTCTTTCCACAATAGACATCTCAAGACAGCATGGTGAGGTTTGAAAAAAGTGGAGTCTGGCGTCAGGCAGACCTGAATTCTAAACTTGACTTCTCATCCCAGGAGGTTGCAGGAAAGTTTCTCAATCCCTGTGAGCCTCGGATTCCTTAGCTTTAAAATAGAGTTATGAGAATTATCTCATAGACTGGTTTTGAGAATTAAAGGCAATAATGCAGGCAGAAGGCCCCTAGTGCCGTGTTTGGCACACAGCAGGCACTCAAAAGTCAGCAGTGATTATAATTTTTGTGACGAATGCGATGATACTCTACTGCAGGGTTCCTCAACCTCGGCACTGCTGACATTTGGGGCTGGATAAGTCTTTGCTGTGGAGGGCTGCCCTGTGCTTTGTAGGATGTCAGCTGCATCTCTGTCTAATTAGATGCTGGTAGCACCCATCACCAGTTGTTACAACCAAAAATGTCTCCAGGCATTGCCAAGTGTCCCCTGGGGATGGAGTTGCCCCCAGTTGAGAACTACTATTCTGCAGGAAACGGATTCTCCCCTCGTCTGCTTGATCACTCCACCCTGAGTTAATGTCACCTCCTCTGGGAAGATCCCCAGGCTTCCTCTTGTCAGAGTAGCCACTTCCTTCATTGTCTCATAATTGTTTGCTCACTGTCTGGTCTGCTAGGCTGCAAGCCCCTTAAGGGCTGGCTTCATTTGTATCTGTATCGGTAGTTGGCACAGAGTGGAGGGTACCAGCCAGGGCAGGATAAGGAAGAAAGTAAACTACTATTTATTGAGCACCTACTGTATACCAAGCACAAATCTAAACTGCCTGCATGTGTGATTTCCTTCCATGCTCTCGATAGGTTTGTAAAGTATGTATCATTGTGTCCATTTTGCTGATGAAGAAACTGAGGCTTAGAGACAAGGAATTCATTTAAAGATACACAGCAAGTATGTGAATGGACTTGGGGTTGGAACCCAGGTCTGAATGGCCCCCAGACTTCTCCCTTTCTTCACCAAGCATTCCCCCAAGAACAGGAAACAAGGCGCCTTCTTCCCATGCTGTGCTGTACCCTAGCAACCTCCCCCATCATCTGAACTGGAAGGAAGGTCATTCTTTCTATTCTCAAATGAATTTCTTGCCCACAGATGAGATCAGAAGATTGGGGTGGTGTGCCAAAGGTCAGGAGGTGAGTAGAAATGGCTGACCTCCTTGAAGAAACAATCCATTCTGGACCCAAAGATGAGGCACCGAGCATTTTTCACTCGTACTGAAAAGGCCAGATTGGAGGCAGCAGGACCCAGAGTGAGACCTTCTGGCAATTTCAGAAAGTTCAGCCTGCAGCTTGGGGGCAAAGCCGAGGCTAATGCCCACATCACCCTAGCCCCTCTCTCCGCCTCCAGCTCAAAACACTGGCTGGCACCAGATTTACTTCATCAACACCAGCCTGCACGGGGCACAGGTCCTGGGCTCAGGAAGGAAGCACCATCCTCTTGCCCCAGACTTCACCACTCCCGGTGCAGCTGCTTGTCTGGATCAGAGAGCCTTATTATTTCAGAGACTCTGAGAAACATAACAAATATGCTAAGGAGGACATACAAAGTGGGCAGCAGGCTCTGAAAGGTTAACATCTTCCTTTTCAGATGGTTACCACAGTTGCTATGGTATCTCCTACAGAGGCTTTGCAAGTTCCACATGAAGGGCCTGAAATTAATAAACTCCTCTGAACTCAGAGGAAACAAACAAGGTCGGGCTGCAAATATTGCAGGCTGTTTACTCCTAGCGTGGACCAGGGGCCTGAAGGGCAAGTGTAAGAGTGCAGGGCGTTTGGAGCTGTAACCACACACACGCAATTGTGTGTTGGCTTTCGTTTTTGTCTGTGCGCAGGCACAAGGGAGAGTCAGGAAAGGACCAGACTGTCTACATATCCCTAAGGGCAAAGATTTATCTAGAAACCAGACAGCAAGATGCTTGAGGTCAAAAGCTGTTTCCATTCACCTCCGCAATCCCACTAGCACTTAGTCTGGGTCCTGGCCGAAGCTCAGTGACTGCTTACTGAGCAGTTTCATTTGTTCATTTAACAAGTACTTGTGAGTGCCTGCTGTGGGCCAGGCGCTGTGTCATGGGCGGAGGCTATTCCTACAGTAAACAGGGTGGAGAATTCCTTTCTTCAGGGAGCTAGAATCGGGGAGATGAATGGGCTGATGGGTGAAGAAGCTCCCAACTGGAAGGTCATATAACTACCCTTTCCTTTGGTTGAGGTGTATGTGTGTCTGTGCACACTTACAAACAGTCAAAAGAATGGACAGGAAAATCAACATCAGGGAGGGGAAGAGTCCCAGGATAGAAGACAAAGAACATGGGCTCTGGGGTCAGAATCTGGGCACTCAGGTCCTGTTGCTTACTAGCCTCATGTCCCTAGTTGACCAGAGCATCAGTTTCTCCAGACTATTCATTCACTGAAGACGTATTTTTTGCACACCCACCATGAGCACTTCCTAGGGTCAGGGGACAGGGCAGGGAGCAGAGCAGAGAGAAAGCCCTGCCCTTGTGGAATAACTGTAATAAAGCCCAGAGAATGTCACTTTAAAAGGGGAGGACACGTGTACAACAGGAGTGATGGCAAGAAGTCCCAAGGTGGCCCAGGGAGCTAGGGAAGCTATCTGAAGCCAGTGACCCTGAGACCAGGACAAGAAGGTGACAAGTGGAAGGGAGAGGGTCCAGGCAGAAGAAATAGTGTGTCCAGAGCTCTCAAGGAAAGAGCGGGTATGTTCAAAGAGGTGGAGGGAACTGAATATGGCGTTAGCACTGGGTGTGAAGGGGAGAGAAGGCCACGTGTATGAGTGTGCATGTGTCTTTGTACGCATCTGTATATGTCCAGGCATATGAGTGTGGGTGGGTGTGTCTGAATGACTGTGTGTATGTGTGTGTGCATGCATGTCCGTGTCTGTGTATGAGTCTGTCTATATGTGACCGGGCGTATAAGCGTGAATGAGTGTGCGTGCATGTGTGTCCAGGCACGTGAGTGCGGGTGAGGATGCAATCCTTACAAAGAAGCTTGCAGAGACCATGGCCAGAAAGCCACAGATAGGGGAATGAGACTTCCTGTGGGAACTCTGTAACCACAGAGCAAAATCAATATCCCAAGCGAATTGCGTTTATAGATAATGTATCATGTAAGAAAGGTTTTAATTAAAGCATGGCCTCTAAAAAGGTGTCTCTAACACTTGCAGACCTTGTGCTCTGCTCAGGCAGAGCTCAGGGCAGGTGGGGGACAAACCAGAACCACTGGACAGAGCAGTCCTCCCGTTCCCTGTCCTCCCCTGTTTGAGATCCATCTCACCTGCCTTTTTGGAAATTCATGAAAAAAGAAGATATGTAGGAAATACTAGGAATCAGTAAATGAATGTTCCATAAAACCCTTCAAACATATTGGTAGTCAAAGAAACACAGATGAGAACAAAATACTTTCCTGTGTAAAAGACTAAAATGTATATTTTAAAATCATATTTAGTTACGGCAAGGGTATAGTATGCATGGCATGTTGGTGATGGAAGTCAAATAGGTCTGTCTTTCTGAAGGGCAATTGAACTATCCATAGCTGATACTTTTTGTTTTGTTTTGTTTTAATTTTATTGAGTTATAGTCATACATACCTTTAGATTCAGCATTTCCATTTCCAGGAACTTAGCCAAAGAAAATAATCACTCAAATGGGCAGGTTAAACATACAAAAACTGCTCATTGAAGCATCGTTTACAATATGAAATGCTTGCTGTGATGGTGTGATCTTTCCTGAGTTCCTATAATTGGCCTTGAAAGGCTGAGGACATAACAGTAGTAAGCATCTCATATTTTAAGTACAGTGACCACCAACTGCTGGGTGGGTTAGAGGCAATGGATTGCTGGTAAATGTTTAACAACCAGCTCTGGGCCAGGGGATTGGGGGGGCAGTTTGTTAGATAATGCCAATTTCTGTGGTGCAAATATCCCCAACAGGGCTGATTTCTAGCTGCCAGTGAGTCCTCCCTGACATGGAGTTGGGAGGAGATACTAAGTGTGGGTGCTCACAGGCCGAGATGAGGGGGCTTCAGCACACCCTGGGCTGGAGCGACTGCTTCAGCAGACCAGCACCCATGCCCCACAGAAAATAGCAAAGGACAGGGAGGGAGAGCCAGGTCACCTTTTGGAAAGGTGCAGTGTTGGTGAGAAGAGAGTCTTCCCACCTAGTTCCGCTTCCAGGTTCTCCTCCCTGGAAGTGAGTGAAGCAGGCACAGGGCGAAACACTCATGAAGTTTGGAGCTATGTAAAGAAGGTCCCTCCCTTGTGGACAGAAGCTAGCGCATCCCGAGCTGAACGCGGAGGCACTGGGATGCAACAAAGGTGCAGACTGACCAGCGGGTGGGGGAGAAAAGAACCACCTCAAGTCCCAGCATCCCAAGGTGGAAGGGGTGAGGGAGGGGGCTTGCAAGAGCGTATGAGATGGAAACTGTGAAATGACCAAGACTGAGTCTTTAAAAACCAGGCGAGACTTTTCATACCAGAATGTGTCTGTCTGATCTAGTCAGAGATCTCCTGGAGGAGGTCCGCTAGGTCAAAGGAAAGGGGAAGCTGAAGGGCAGAGTCAGTAGCAGTTACTGGAAAAATAAAATTCTTCCGTGTTTTCCCATCAATGGCTTAGGGCTTGTGAATGAAATGGGACACACTTATAAATTAACCTAAGTATCTAACAAATAAAAATTAGACACAATTTGGTACATCCATTTAATGGAATGGCATGAAGCTATTCAAAAGTCTTTCCACCCACTGAGTGTGTGTGTGTGTGTGTGTGTGTGTGTGTGTGTGTGAGAGAGAGAGAGAGAGAGAGAGAGAGAGAGAGAGAGAGAGAGAGAGAGAGAGATCACAGGCTCTCAATAACATAATTCAAATAACATGCAATAATTACCTGTATGTGTTCATTAGGGGTTTTTTAAACTTAAATTCTACGTTCTCATTTTAACGAGACAGTTGATAACTCTGAGTTTAAGGAAACCTCCTTCCCACTGGTCTCCTCTGACATGGGCAGCACCGGAGAAACCCCAGAATATTCTTCCTATCATAGTTACCAGCATGGAAACGTGACCACAATAAATTGCTAAGTGGGAATGAAAAGTGATTCACAAATCATTATGTACAATATCATCACATGCTTGTAAAATGATTTTTAAAAAGTCTATAACCATGTAAATAGAAAAACATCTGGAAGTGCACATATTAAAATATTGAGTGATTGTTCTGGGTGGCGTATAAAGACCTTCATTTAATAGCCGCTCAGCCTTGCTACTATTTCACGAATGTTTATTAAACTCTCAGCTTAATAATCAGCTAGGCACTCACACTTTCCAGTTTTATCTAGTGATCTGCTTGATATGTTATCTTTCCCTACAATTAGCGTTACTGTTGTAATCAGGGCAGGGAAATAGGGAGCTTTTTCTTTGCTAAAAATGAAGTACTTAGCACACAGTAGGAAATGGTGGCCATTATTTTATCATCATGGAATCTTGGATCGTCATTTACCACAGCTTCTTGAGCAATTGTCACGACAGCAACAATAATGACAGCACATATTTATATAGTATTGATTACTATATGCAGTAATATATATATGTGCATTATATATACCATATACTATAACAGTGCGAGCACAGTTTTGATTCTCATCTTACTTGGTCCTCATGAACACTGTGACATAACTATTATTCCCATTTTACACATCAGAAAACTGAGGCAGAAATCCAGTCCCTGCACCACCAAGCCTCCTCCCTCTACATCCTGAACCCAGCCTGGGACTCAAGGCAATGTGCTTCACCCTATCTGTCCCAGGACCTGCTCTGACGGGAACAGTGGAAGCAAGTGCACGAGCCTGCACACACCCAGAGATGGACCGGGATGGGCTGGCTGGGGTTACTGTGGGTGACTCAGACGGTCAGAGGAAAAGGCAGCGTAATGCAGACAAATGGGAGATAATAAGTTTGGAGGCAATGAACCGAAAGAGAAGGAGAGCACATATTAAATAAAAAGTCATGAGTCCCTCTTGGAAAGGGATTTAGAGGTTACTGTAAAAAAAAAAAAAAAAATCTCGAAGTTGCCAGCATCTGTGCTGCTGGAGTAAACTTGGGAACCAGGGGTCCCCAAGTCCATCCCTGTGCTCTCCTCCTCCACGGATGGAAGTTAGGAATGGGTGGGTCTGGTCCCTCCATCCTGTTGGGGCCAGGTCAGGAGCAGGAGGGCCCTTTCTGAGCTGGGGGCAAGTGCTGATACTGTGTCCAAAGCAAGATCTTGCGTTTGAATGACAGGAGTGTGTTCCTGGGCACAATCCAGCAAGACAGAAGGTGGGGTTGGGGAGAAGACAAGTTTTGGAATCTTAAAGCAAGGAGTCTCATGGCGGCTGGAGAGTCTGGGACGGAAGGTGAAGCAGGTATGAATTGCAGACTGTCAGGGTGAATTGGACGCATCTTAAAAAGTTAATATCAGATGGACTCAGCTAAATAAGGCAAATGACAGGCAGAGGGAAACCTACTGAGGCAGCAGGGCATGTGTCCATGCTTCATCCCAAGACTCGCAATGCTTGAAATCTCTCATAGAGATAACCTGAGGCCGGAGGGGAAGAAGTCTCTGGTGCCAAACACACAGCTCTGGGTTGCATCCTTTCCATCAAATACCTGTGTTACCTTAGGTCAGCTGCCTTGCCACTCTGAGCTGCAGTCCCTTCATTTCTAAAGAGTGGAGCGGATTTGTGGCCAGGAGGAGATGGTGTGTCCACTTGAGCGGAGCTGTCACCTTCAGTGGACTCCAGACGTGTAGGCATGACTGGTGAACTGGCGGGGAGGGTTGGATGGAAGATTGATTACTCAAGGGCAGGAATGGTGTAAAAATGCCTGCCAGAAGACAAGGCAAAAGGGGACAGCTACAGCCAACAGTCCAGGGACAGAGCCCTTGGTGGTTGGGGGACAGAGATCTGAGCAGTGTGATGGGTGTGGCTGAAACCACACAGGAGGCATTTCTGAGTCCAAAGAGCAGACTTGAGGTCATATCAAAATGACAACAACAGCTAATTCAGTCTTCACATGTGGGAGGTTGGTATTATGAGCCCCATTTTACAGATGAGGAAACTGAGACACAGGGAGATTAAATAACTTATGTCAGGTACCCCAACCAGTAAGTGGCAGAGCTGGGATTCAAACCAAGGTCACCCAGCTCCTTTGCAGACGCTTTTAACCACTACACATACAGTTCCACTGTTAGACAGAAACGAAATCCGTCTATAAGAAGGGCTCTAAGGAAACACTAACACCTGAGGCCACACAACATTGCCTTGGGCCACTTCTGAGCGTCAAAACAAGGCTGAAAATCAAACCTATAATCAGGTATCATCTCATACCTGTCAGAATGGCCATCATTAAAAAGTCCACAAAGAATAAATGCTAGAGAGGGTGTGGAGAAAAGGAAACCCTCCTACACTGCTGGTGGGAATGCAGTTTGGTGCAGCCATTGTGGAAAACAGTATGGAGATTCCTTAAGAAACAAAAAATAGAGCTACCGTATGATCCTGCAATCCCACTCCTGGCATATATCCAGAGAAAACTCTAATTCAAAAAGATACATGCACCCCAGTGTTCATAGCAGCACTATTTACAATAGCCAAGACATGGAAACAACCTAAATGCCCATCGACAGATAAAGACGTTTTGGTATGTGTGTGTGTGTATGTATATATATATATATATACATACACACACACACACACACACACACACACACACACACACACACACACACAGGAATACTACTCAGCCATAAAAAAGAATGAAATAATGCCATTTGCAGCAACATGGATGGACCTGGAGATTGTCATACTAAGTGAAATAACTCAGAAAGAAGAAGAAAAATACCATATGATATCACTTCTATGTGGAATCTAAAAATAAAAGGACACAAATAAATTATTTACAAAAAGAGACAGGCTCATAGACACAGAAAACGAACATGGTTACCGAAGGGGAAAGGGGGTGGGAAGGGATAATTTGGGAGTTCAGGATTTGCAGATAGTAACTACTGGATATAAAACAGATAAACAACAAGGTCTTGCTGTATAGGTCAGGGAACTATATTCAATATCTTGTAATAACCTAAATGGAAAAAGTATATGTGTGTATATATATATATATATATATATATATATATATGAGATATATATATATATATATGTATGTATAACAGAATGACTATGCTGTACACCAGAATCTAACACAACATTGTAAATCAACTATACTTCAATTTAAAAAAAAAGGCCAAGAGGAGAGAATAATTCTCTCATAGCTCACAAGCCTTGGTTTAATCCTAGACCACAAACTAGTTTTAGCATCTAAAGGCTGAGGATAGCAACCATCGGAGGGGCCCTGTGGAGCTCAAATGGGAGGCAGAGCCATCAGGGGAGGAGAACCGTACGGCAGGAGTGACGAGTGCCCGCAGAGAAGCACAGGGGTGCGTGGAAGCTGCAGGAAGGCATGCATTCTGGAGCAATTGTGAGAGACCACTGTGGGGTCAGAGCCGCCTGGGGGGAAATCTGCAAGAGGCCAGGACTCCCAAAGTAAGCAGGTGGGGCCAGAGGATGCTGGGGTCTTCAGATTGCCAGACTGGTGAGCTTGCAAGAAACTGTAAATATTGCCTTCTCTTTAGTGACTTGTTACAGAGAGGCGAGATATACAGGGAACAGGGCTGGGCAAGTCCATTTTACTCGGATTTCAAGGATGTTTCTATTAGGGAGAGGAAGAGTCAGGATTCTTCGAGCAGGGAAGGGATTTCAAGGTGACTTTGAGGAAGGAGCCGGCATTATGAAATGTTTTTGATCAGGTGGAACAAGACAGGCTGTTCATGTCAGGGTTCAAAGCCCTGGACACCAGCTGAAATAAGAGAATTCAATTTCTGGCATAAGATTGTGCTTTTTCTGTCTTCCAGAAGAATATATACCTCCACCTCTCCTCCTCCCCTTAATGAGAGCCGAGTGTTCCTCAGTGGTGATCCGACATCTACAGGGTTGTAAAGGCAGGTCAGTGCGGCAGAGGTGATGCTGCCTGCAGGTATTTGGAGACAGGATTGCTGTTTCAGCCCAAGTCCTTCCATGCCATCTCTCACGTGGCCAGACCAGGACCAAGCAGTGACCTGGGGTTATTTCAATAACCTGTTTTCTTTTGTTCTCCCAGAAAAGTGATACCGAAAACTTGTCCATGTTTATCTGAAACAGCACTTGCCAGCAGAACTTTCTGTGAAGATGGAAATGTTCTCTATCTGTGCTGCCCAGTATGGTGCCCACTAGCCACACACAGCCACTGAGCACTTGAGACATGGCGAGTGTGACAGAGAAGCTCAGTTTTAACTTTTACTTCATTTAAATGGATTTAAATAGCCACACGTGGTTAGTGGTCACCTCGCTGGACAGCACAGCACTGAAAGATTCAGTGGAAAGAGCATGACCCTCGGGACCACCCAGAATGGACTTGAATTCTGCCTCTACCATTGATTAGCTGTGTGACTTTGGACAGCTGTCTGAACCTCTCTGACCCCCGTCTCCTCCCCTGAAAAATGGGGATGGTGACGACATCTATGCTGCAGGATTGCGGTGGAAATGAGTCACATATACACACTTCATTGCAGACCACTTGTATTTAAGAAATCAGGGCTGCGGTTATCAAGCAACAAGCACAACTCACAACTGGCTTGAAATTTCTGTCGTGAACACAGGCTCTCACTGACACTGATGGGACAAACTGCAGTTGAGTAGTGAGGGGTCTTATCTGTATTTTTCTGTGGAAAAGGCATTAGAGAGCAGACGTGATCAGGATCCCGCAGGACAAGTTCAGATTCAGGGACCCCCCTCTCCATAGGGCAGCAAGTGGGCCCAGGGTGCTGGTGGGCACGTTGGAGTGGGGAGGGGTGCCTTTCTCTACCCCAGCTCTGTCCACCACTGGCAGCATCCGGGGGAGAAGAGGGCCCCCTCCTGGAGACAATCCACCCCTGGACAGGGCATGGCTGAGGAGACACTTGCTGAGACACAGAGAGACGCAGAAGGGAGAAGAGGGAGGATACGAGAGGAACACAAACAAGAGGAGAGACCCCGAGGGGGACAGAGACGGGGTGCCAGACGGAAATAGATGCAGGGACATCAAAGAGGCAGGGAGACAGAAAGGAAAACATACACACAGACAGATGCTAGAGAGCCAGAGAGGCACAGAGAGAGACAGACGGACAGAGACTCAGAGACAGAGGCAAAAAGAATAGGCTGAGAGAGAGAGAGGCAGAGAGAGAGTGAGAGACAGAGAAAAACACAGGTAACACACGATCCCTAGGGGAGAGGTGGAAAGACAGGCTGATGGAGATGAAGCAAAACAGAGAGAGAAATGAAGAGCGAGGGGAGAGAAAGTGGGAGAGGGAGGGCCAGGAGAGGCACCGGCAGGCAGGCGTAGAAGCCTCCCAGGGACCCCAGCCCCGAGCAGAGTGGACAGAAGGAGGCATACACAGTTCAAAAGGGAAAACCAAGAAAAGGGGAGCCTGGATTATGCTGGAGTGCCAGGGAGGCGGGTGAGACGGGGTGGCCCCCCAGGCAGGGGCACGGGGCCAGGAAAGAAGCCCAGATGGGCCTCCCAGCCGAAGGGCAGGTTGCAAACCAACTCCCCGCGCCGGTGATGTTTTCTGTCCAGCAGCTCCTTTGTCCTGGCCTCCTCACTGTCAACAGGAGGCTGTGGGGCAGCAAAGGTTTCCAGAACCCCTGCTCGCCGGCTCTCCCTCCCTCCGTCTTTCTCCCGAGTCGTTAATCTTGGAGGACAGGTTGGTCTTTTATTAGCTATCTCCAAGGGTCAGCTTAGAAGCATCTGAGGAGATACTGGTTCAGAATGTCATTTGTCATCGGGAGCCTGACGGGCAGCCGCATTGATTCAGCCCCCTCCTGGCCTCCTGTTCACTTAGGAGGCAAAGCTGCTCTTAACCTTTTCCCTAAATGGAGCTTTAATTCCTCTCTTTCTCTTTGTATATACACTAGGGCAGGGCTGCAGGGAGAATGGGAGGCAACGGGCGAGGATCGGGGAGCGGGGACAAGTGTCATCCTAGGAAGGCCATAGGTGTGTTCCTGCTCCCTGCCATGCCTTTCCCCTCCGTAGACCAGTGGTTCTCCACCTTGGCTGCACGCTGGACTCTCCTGGGAGGTTTTAAAAAATGCAGAGGCCCAGGCTCACCCACAGAGGTGCTGCTTGACTTGCCCTGGGGTAGGGCTCAGCCTTTCCATTCCCTAAAACTGTCCTTCTGTGGGGATTCTAATGAGTGGCCAGGACTGAGAACTCCTCAGCTAGGTGGTATCTTGCCTATCTTGTCAGCATTTAGGGACACCACCTCTGAGAAGTATTCCCTGATAACCTCCCCCTCAACAACTCTCTATCACAATACCCCATTTGCTTTCTACGAAGCACTGTCACCATCTAACATAGTACTTAAGAGCTTAGACTCTAAAGCTGGGGCATGTGGTTTCAGATCTCTGAGCCTCCCCTCAATAGCTAGGAGACCTCTGTGCCTCCATTTCCTCTTCTGTAAAATGGGAATGATAACACTTACTCCCAAGAATTCTGGCAAGGGCTAAATGAGTTCATAAACGTAGTGTGCCTGGGAAAGGTTGGCGCAGAGTGAGTGCTGGATTCTCTCTATTCACTACTGTTACTTCCTTGGTTTTGTTTATCTCCCCTTTGAGTTTAAGCTCCATTACAGACCTGGCTATGATCCCCATTTTACAGAGGGTGAGAATGAGGCACAGAGAGAGTAAGAGACTTATCCAAGGGATTAGGCTTATCTGGGACTGTTTAACTTGGTGCTCTGGAGCTAGTGAGGTTAGGTTGTGGGTGCAGAAGGCTGGCAGGAGCTAGGCAGCAGGTCTGTTTAATGCTGTGCGGTAGCTCGAGTAGATGTCAGCCAAGAAGAGGGCATCCCGGGCAGAGGGAGCAGGGACAGGAAGGAGGTGGGGCTTCTGGGGAGTGTAGGAGGTTCAGGGTGGGCGTCACGAGGGGGACTGCGGAGAGGTGAGGAGGAAGGGTAAGTAGGGCCAGGACCCAGGGCTCTGGAGGGAATGTGAAAGGCTGAGGCTTTGTTTAGAATTTTATTCCCTGTCCACGTGGAGGTGGGGAGTGACTAGAACGCAGGTCCCCTAACATCCAGTCCTTGGGTCCTGATGCCTATGCTGCAGATCTTTAAACAGGTCCTTCAACGAGTAAACCTCTTTAAAATGTGCCCAAAGTAGCCTTACCTCTCACCCATCTTTCTCCAGAGTGACCGAGTACCCAGCGCTGTATTGATGCTCTGGTAAGCATATTATAAGAAGGTTGGGAGTTACTCAAGTGGGCAAGGGGGGAATTCTCTAACCATAAAAATGTTAAAATCATGTGATGCTGCTAAAAACATTCTGAAAAATAATTCTTTGGAAATTCCTATTATTCAAATATACAGTCCCACTTTTTGAAACCACAGGCCTTTGTGACCTTGTGTCTGGAGTTGGTTGGGTGAGAGGAATCTGGGCTCAAACCCCTCTGATCTGGGTTAGAAGCCCACCTCCCCACTCTCCAGCTGTGGGACCTTGGGCAAGTTCCCAGTCTGAGTCTGCCTTGGTTTTCTCAGGTGTAAATGGAGGTAACGGAACCTCCTCAGAGGGCCAGTGAGGACTGGCTGAAATAAGCTTGAAAAGTATCAGGCACCCTCCCTGCCTCCATGAAATTACAGACTTGCTCTTGTTGTTGACGCTGCCAGTCACCTCCTGGGTGGTGGTGGTGCAGAGAAGAACTAGAGCAGGTAGAAACTAATCCTCCTGGGATGAAGAAGGAGGGAAGGAGGGAGGGAGGAAGGAAGGAGAAAATGACCAAATATCCTGCTTTCCCCAAAGGGGTTTCCTAATATATGTGACTTTCAGTGGTAAAACCAGGAAAGTCTCAGGCAACTTGGGATGAGTTATTCACTCTAAAGGAGGGTCTAAAGGAGTATGATTTAATTCTTAAACAAAAAACAAAATTCAAGTCAAAAAGAAACAGATTCAAGCTACTGCACAACTGACTGTGGTTAGATCTCACGCAGGACTTCCCATTTGCTGAACTAAAGGCAAGGTTGGGCATGCCCTTTAGCAACCCAGGAGGAAGCTCAGTGCCCAGAGGGAGCCAGGAGAAAGGTAAGAGCCTGTCTCTCTGGATGAAATGTCTGTGTCGGCTGCTAGTCACTCCCTGTGATGGATTCAGCTCCGTCTCTACTCGCCTGTGACCATCATCCTAGACAGAGCCAGCAGCACATTTCCAAATTCCAGACATCAGAGGCTTATGGGGGATGTTCAGCCTGATTCTGACTGAGCAGCTGAGGGGAAGGCATATGCTTGGTGGCACGCGGCCTAATCTCCAGGAACGTGTTCTGATGGGAAGATTCACGATAGCCATCCGGGCTGCAGACACAAGGCCCTAACTTCCAATTCCGAGAGTCCTGCGGCACCTGCCTCTTACCTGCCGAATGGCATTGCACTGGGCCTTAGATGGGGCAGATTTACAGCGCATTATCTGCAAATGAATGTCACAGCAGATCTTCATGTTTCAGAGGGAAAGAGGGCAATTCAGAAAAGGAGGCTGCAGGATCTGGGTGGTTCTGAGCCCCTTTCTAACCTGCCCTGCAGGCTGGAGATACAGGGCGGGGCCGGGGCAAGGATGACCCTGCAGCCTTGTCTGCAGAGGATGCTAACACCTGCAGTGGTGGGGACTTGTGAAGTGAGCGAGGGCGTTCCAACAACGCAAGGAAGCATTCTGGGCTCCCTGTGTAAGCAGAGAGAGCTGGGTGTTGTCACTGCTCCAGGAAGGGGTGATGCCACAACCCCCAGGCTGCACGCATGTCCTCCTCTGTGGGACCACTGCGGTCCACGACCTGCAGCCTGAGGGCCCTGTGGTGGTGCATGAGGCAACGTTAGGGGACAGACTCAGAGCACTTCAGCCTTTCCGTCCGACTTCAGGCAGCAGGGCAGGGTTGTGACGAGCACAAAGTCTATTTTATTTTCCTCAACTTGATGCTATGAAAATTTTCAAATATTCAGAAAAGCTGTAAAAGGAATATAATAAAGACTGCCTAGATTCAATACTTTATATTTTGTTGTGATTGTTCTATCGACCTGCCCAGCTATCTGTGATCGATCTGTATGCATCTGTATTTCTTTGGAACTATTTAAAGTTGCAGACATCATGACTCTTTGCCAATGAAACAGTTCAGTCTCTAAGACTGAACTTACACAACCACAACATCATTATTACACCTAAGAAAACAAACAAAGATTCCCTAACATATAATATCTAAATTCAAATTCCCTGATTTGTTTCAAGAGTGCATTTTAAAGCTGTCTTAAACCACTGTCCAATCAAGATCCACGCCCTGTACTCATCTATTGTCTTTTAACCGAGACACGGCATCCTCCCTGAAACATACACACACATATTTGTACGATGTTGGCTTTCCGCAGAGTCTGGGCGAGTTGTCTTGTAGAGTGTCCCACATCCTGGATTTGCCTGACTGTTTTCCCATAGTGTCATTTGACTTGCGTCTCTGTCCCCTGTATTTTCTGTCAACTGGAATTTGGGTCTAAATTAGATTCAGGTTATATTAGATTCCAGTTAATTCAAATTAGATTCAAGTTTTACCTTTTCAGCAAGGATCGTTTACAGATGATGCTTCGTCCTTCACAGTTTACCAAGTCAGGAGGTATATAGTAACATTAGAGTGCCCTATGGTCAATAAAGAGAAGCTTGTCACTTGGGTAAGGTGGTGACATCAGATTGCATGTTGTGAAGGCATCCATATGAGGTGTTGGCACAGCAAAATTTCTGTTCCCCAACAACCTTCCTCCTGGAGGTGATAATATCCATTGCTAATCCCTGCCTGAAATGATTATTAAATGGCAAGTTTAAAAATGAAGCTTTGTCGAAGTCATTCCATTACTCCTTCTCGATCAGCTGGTATTCTCCTTAAAGAAGCTAATATTCTCTCTTTCTTTTTGTTCCTTTCTCTCTCTTTTCCCCTCTCTCTCCTTTTCTCCTTCTCTGTCTCTTCTTCAAGAGTCCTTATGAACTCACAAAATTTTAGCCTTTCAATGTATGACTATCAACCTGTCATTTGTCATGCTAAAATTGTTTCAAATTTGGCCACGACAAGTCCCATAAAGCTGGATTCAGGGCTCTTTTGACATGTCTCCATGGTTTTGGACACCTCCTTGCTCCCAGGAGCAAGTAGATGACCCAGGCTCACCTCGTACTTCATGGCCCCAGACCTGGAATTGGCTACCTCTCCCAGGAACATGGCTCCTCTCAGTTGGGAGTCGAATTTTTAAACCATGATCTGGGCTTCAGGTGTGAGGGGCAAAGATTCTGCCACCAGACAGCCTGGGCTTAAATCCTAGCTCTGCCACCTACTAGCTGTGTGGCCTCTGGCAAGTCACTGAGTGGTTCTGTGTCCCAGTTTTCTCATCCGTAGAATGGAGATAATAGCTGTATATCTTACCTTGTAAGATTACTAAAAGAATTAACACTGTTCACATTTGTAAATCTGTTTAAATTGTACTTGACACACATCGAGTGCTCTACAGATGTTTGCTAAATATATGATCTTACAATTCATGCAGATGGAGGCAGAGGGTGGAAAAGACCCTCAGGCCTAAAGAGGCAGGGAAAGAAAAGTTTTCTTGAAAGAATTATCCTATCCAATTAGGACAAGCATAAGTAAAAATAACATTACATTTATTTTTACTCTTTACTTCTATTAATGACAAGTGATACTGATTTGATATTTGGAGTCTTGAAATAAAGTTTCCTTTTTAAAAAAGTACATTTTTATTGAAGTAAAAACAAGGAAGCAATATAAAACTTCCTTTTAAAATAGATGTGCTTAAAACAATCAAGTAAGCCAATTTTTTTAAATGATGAATTTCTAATCACCGTGGAATGCAGATAAAAATGACTGGTGCTCACATGAGGGTGACTGAGATTTGGGCAACACTGTAATCAAGTTGCCCGGAGAGAAGTCATTCATATAGCCCCACTGTTCGGAGTGATTTTAAATCTAAAATTGAAATAATTTTAGTATATCTGGATGTTTGTGCTATGAAGTCTTCTAACGTCTGGGTCCTTTGGGGCTGATGAACCAACCAGAGAGCGTAAGTGATCGCTACGTAACAATGGAAATGGAGCTTAGAAGTTAAAAATTGCTGACTCTATTCAACCACCTCAATCATGTTGTCCCCACTCACTTTCCTGTGATGACATGTGGGTGAGGGGAGGGCTTCAATTTTGAGGAGGGCTGCTCCCAGGAGAGGAGCCATGCTATGCCAGGCCTTCTTCTGATCTTTAAATGTTCATCTTAAACAGAGCAGTGGAGGTCAGAGGCTCCAGATGGTGGGTTCTCTTGTGCATGGAATGATATTTCCCCTTTCCAGCCACAATGGTTGTTCTTTTTATTGCTCCCAGGACTCCGAAGAGCCATGACTACCAAAATGCAGTTCGTTGACCAAGAAGTTCACAGAGACCTAAAAAGGAACTCACAAGATCCTAGGATAGGAAGGAGCAGGAATCAAGAGTGACAACACTCAGAGAAACGTACAGGAAAGATGGAGCATGGTCTGTATGTGGGGTTTGCCTCTTCAACTCAAAGATTCAGTTTAATGCTTTGACATCGGCTCATCCATTCTTCAGTGAGCATCTACTGTGTGCCAGGCACTGAGATCTAAAGACACATCATGCAGTATTACCTTGTGATTCCAGCTGCTGTGAACACCATTAACTGCAGGTCTTTTGACTGATGGCCCTGGCTAGAAACATAAGGTTGTTTTTTTTAAATTTTTTAAATTGAAGTATAGTTGATTTGCAATGATTCAGGTGTACAGCAAAGTGATTCAGTTATATATATATACATATATATATACACACATATTTAAATATATATATACACACACACACACACACACATATATGCACATATATATTCTTTTTCAGATTCTCTTCCATTATAGGTTATTACAAGATATTGAGTATAGTTCCTTGTGCTATACAGTAGGTCCTTATTACTTATCTATTTTATATTCAGTAGTGTGTGTGTATCTCTGTTAATCCCAAACTCCTAATTTATCCCTCCCCTAACTTCTCCTTTGGTAACCATAAGATTGCTTTCTGTCTGTGAGTCTGTTTTTGTTTTGTAAATAAGTTCACTTACCTACAAGTAAGTATCATATTTTAGATTCCACATATAAGTGATATCATATGGTATTTGGCTTTCTCTCTCTGGCTTACTTCACTTAGTATGATCCATAAGGTTTTTAACAGGTGGCAATTTCAAGATCTTTAGGAAATCATCCTACAGAGCAGGAACTTGAAATTTGGAGATCATTAAATTGGAGGGGTGCTCTAGCCTAATCCTTCTCCTCCTTCCCTTATTCTTTCTTTCGTTCAGTTATTTAACCTATTCTCCCATCATTTCAGGAGACAGAAGGTCTCTCACTGTGAAAGTGACTTAATCCAGCTGGCCTGAGACCCTCCCCAGAGTACATTTCAATGCATAGTTCACATAAAGTGACAGTATTTCCTAAACCAAAAACTGGGACACACAGTCTGTGAAAAATAAGGGCCTGTGGGGACGGTAAGACAGTCTATTTTAAGTTGAACTCCCCCAGAAAATCTGGGGTGTAACCTTATGACAGTTGCCTTAGGGGTTCACTCTCACGTACTTTGCACAAGTGATTTTAGCGTCTGTCTCTCTGCATTTCTCACATGTCCACAGCATCTGCCAGCAGTTGTGTTCGCATGTGCTTTGTGATAGACAGGGCAGGTGGATGTGAACCCGGGAACCCCTTCGTGTGCACGGAATACAGAACTTCTGGGTGTAAACAATGAAGGCAGAGTTCTGGAGAGAAGTTGGGGGAATGAGTGGGATGTCCTGATTTTCCCGCCTCTGACTCCCTCCACTGAAATAATTAGAAGCCAGCCTCTCAAGTCAGATGTCTTTATAGAGTGGTACCAACCTGGAGATATTTTTTAATTTAAAATTTTTAATTTTACTAAAATGGCAAGATAATGAATAATAGAGCGTGACTATGTAATGAGAGCCGTCAAACTGGGTGAGGCATAGTCCTGTCAATCTAATGAACAACCAGAGATAGAGACATAAGGACAGTCAGGCCAAATGGGAGTGGAAACTGTGAAGTTGAGATCTGGGGGCCCTGTGCCTCCCAGCGGGCATTCAGTAAGAATTAGTTGAATGAACGAATGAACTCTATATAAATTGCAGATGAAGTGACCTATATACTTTCTCTATGTATTTTACTTTAGAGTCTTGAAAAAACAAATCTGATTGGCTCAACCCAGACTGGACTGAATCCAATGGACTCCCGCTGGTCCAATCAGCTGGGCCACAAGAGTAGCTCATGCAGCACAATAGTGCTACTAGGCAGGTGGACACTTCCAGAGGTCGCAAGGATTAAGCAAGCACCCCAACTTGATTTCAGCCTCCAGTTCTTCTTTGCTAAGGAAGTGACAAGGAGTCTTCCTCAGTGTGACTAAGAGAATGATCTGGTCTGCTTTAAATGATCTTTAGGGATCCCATATCATTTTATTCTATGTTGGAAGAGTCACGTCTTGCTTTCAGTCTCAAGCCCTGCTTTTATTCTAAAGCCCCAAACTTTGCTTCTGAACTGACTCACAGTAGTTTATTTTATTGGCAAATGCTGTTTTTCCCTCCCCATACAGTCGACTGCAGTCTTTCAGCTCATTTATTCATTTATTCACTCATTCACACTCTCTCTCTCTCTCTCTCCCCACCTCCGTTTTACCCAAGTGCCCTGTTACTATACTTCTTTCTGGTCCTTGTTAGCACTAGAGTCTTTCCTGCAGAATTAACATTATTCTTGTGGAACTCAGTGACGGCCAGTTATTGCGTTTGGGTGAGAAGAGTTAGTTATTCCTCTTTCAAATCTGAGCTGTAAATAGGTTCCCCATTGCATAAGAAATGTGGCCTTTCTGTATAATGATACTTTCTGTAAAACGCCCTTACACAGTCCGCTAGCCCTAGATAGAGCAGTTAATGGGCAATGTGTTTTAATCACTCACCTTGCTATGTTATGTCGCCTTGCTTATAAATGGGGGACTTCGTATACAGTTAGTTATCTGCATACCCTTTAGTCGTAACAATGAGAAACAGGTCTGAGGTCTCACGGGTTCAAGAGTGTAACAGGTTCATCAGACAGTGCTTTCCACCAAACACTACCAGCCCCTCCCTTGAGCAACAGAGAACTGCCCTTCCTCACCCTCTTGAGGATAGATATGAGCAGAAATAGAACATGTCACTTCTAAGTGGAAACTTTAAGAGCCAGAGTATGATTGTCCACACACTTTTCCCCTCTATTGTGGTGCTGGTAACCCCCTAGAGTGGCTGCTCCCTCTATCTGGGTCCTGGAGTCAGGAGGAGAGCCCCAGCTGAGCCATGATAGATCTCTGTTCAAGCTGTGCAGATGTGGGGTTGTTTGTTACTACGGTGTAACTTAGCTCATCCTGACCGATATATAGTATACGTGTGTGACATAAAACAATTTCTTTAATGAGTTTGTTCATCTATCCACCCATCTATACAAACACATATTGTATACTTATTATGCAAAAAAGTACTTCAGTTAGAGAGAAATAGAATTGACTGAAAGAAGTGATATCAAACAGGACATGATTTTATACACACACACACACACACACACACACATATTCTTGGGCTTGTGAAATAATAAAGTTGAGATCTGACTATGGGTAAGGCATAGTGCTAAGAAGTTCTTTGCACAAATTGCCTATGAAGTTGTTTTTTTTTTTAATTAGAACAATTTTATAGTTTTGGGGGAATATTTGAGGCTCACAGAGGTTCAGGCCCTTACCTAACATTGCATAGCTAATAAGTAGCAGATTTGGATTTCAAACCGAGGTGCACCTGCCTCCAAACTACTTAACCACCATGCTATATCGTCTCTTCCCAAACACAAAGATAGTTCTGTGTTTCTTCAAAGAACCACAAGAAAGCAAAAAAAAATAAAAATAAAAACTCTGCCCTTTCAAATCCTTGCAGGAAGCCAGGCTCTCGGGTTTGCTTTGACAGGTTGTCTTCCCTTCAAAATGAAAAGAGAAGCCGCGCGGACAGAAAGAAAGGCCAGCTGCTCGGTGGAGTGAGATACCTGCGCCGCCGCCAGCCGAGCCCGGCCCATTAATTCGGGAGCCCCTGGAGTCCGCGGCCCTGCTCGGGGCTGGGCTCCACCCGCCCGGGGGCAGCGCCTCGGGCTGTGTCTCGCCCGCTAAGGCAGAATCTCCACCAACTGCATGTTTTCATCCAAGATTTGGGGAACGTGAGGGATTGCGGTAAGGACATACTGATACCATCATTAATCAACAACCAGCGAGCAAAAAACGCAGGGACGAAAAGGCAGGTTCTTGTATGAGGAAAAGATTTCTGGGAAGAGATTAGAAATATTGAGAAGCCAGAGTTTTTTTGGTTTTTTTTTTTTTTTTTTGCAAATAGTTTTCCATTCTTAAAGTTTTAAAGTTTTGTAGGAGTTTCCTGGCCATGGAGAGAGCCAATAAAGGTAGCCCCCAAAGTGTCCATTCATTTGTTCATCTGAAAGTTACCTTCTGAAACGCTCATTGTGTAGGCAACTGGGATGTGAAGACAGAAACAAATTGTTCCGTAACAAACACTTAGGTAGAACCTACTATGTGCCAGGCACAGTTCTACACATTTTGCTTGTATTATCTCATTTAATGTTCACAAAACCTCTCCATTTTGCAGAAGGGGAAGCTGAGGGACAGAGAGGTTTAATTTTCTTGCCAAAAGTCATGGAGCCTTTGAGATTCGAACCCTGACAGGTTTGGCTCCAACACTGTGCTCTTTACTCATAGGCTTTTTTTTTTTTTTAATGGAGGTACTGGGGATTGAACCCACGACCTCGTGCGTGTTTAGCATGTGCTCACCACTGAGCTCTACCCTCCCCTGTGCTCTTTACTCACTGCCTTCATGGGGTCTCGCCCCTGAAGCTCTCAGGTCAGAGAAAAGGAACTTAGAAATCAAACAGTTGTTGTTGTTGTTGTTGTTTGTTTGTTTTTACAGTGTGAAACCTCTTTTGGTGGAGAGATTCAGGGAGAAAGAATTGAATTCTACTTGAGGACACCGGGGAGAGAGCATCACTGGGAAAGAGACCTTGAAATACCTTTATACATTTGTAAGCCATGCAGGCAAACAGAGGGAAGAGGCACTGGCTTGAGCAAATGCACAGAGGTGGGAGGCAGCCGGGCTGATCAGGGCTGTGCCCAGGCAGGGAGCGTGCCGGGGAGGGCAGGTGCAGACAAGCAAGGAGTGCAGACCAGCAAGATGGAGGAGGTACTGTGTTCTGACTAAGGCATGTCTGCGGTGGGGTGTCTGCCTTCTGCGATGCTCATACACACTGAAAAAAGCATCAGGCTGCTTGGCAGATCCTTCCCTAGCTGCATTTTAAGAAGGTGCCTGGCGTCTGTG
Organism: Camelus dromedarius; assembly: GCF_036321535.1. NCBI lineage: Eukaryota > Metazoa > Chordata > Mammalia > Artiodactyla > Camelidae > Camelus > Camelus dromedarius. The sequence goes on along the minus strand of NC_087459.1, from coordinate 13,947,190 downwards.
TCGGGGGCTGGCTGGGAGGGAGGGTAGCAGACCTGTTAAGAGAGAGCCCTTTAGAGTGAGACAGCTCTGAGCTTGACACTCAGCTCTCAGCTTCTACCTGTGTGACCTTAGGCAACCAGCTGGACCTCTCAGAGCTTCAGCTTCCAAGTGGGTTGCGGCAGGACCCCATAGAAAGTGGCCATTAGCATGTTGCTGGTATGCTTTTTATTGGATCTGGATGTAGACAGATGTACCTCTTAGGAGGATATAGCCATACACTGGGTGAAGGGGGAGATATGACACCACTGACCTGTCATGAACAGGGCTGTTTCCCCCACCCCATGGTGGGAAGGACTTGTTTGCACTGATTCATCCTATACCGGGATCCCGTCACGACCAAATGCAAGGTTAAGTTGGTTTGCTGTCCACAGAGCTGACATGGGAGCCCAACTCACACTCCTGGCTTCATAACCAAGGGCTCTAAACCAGCACCGCTCAAACTTTAATGTGCGCACATATCACCTGAGAGCTTGTTAAAAGGCATCGCCAGAAAAAAGAAACTTTGGTATGCATGGTGATGGATGTTAACTAGATTTCTTGTAGTGATCCTTTTGCAATATATATAAATAGAGAATCATTATGTTGTACACCTGAAACTAATGTAACGTTGTATGTCAATTATATCTGAATTTTTTACAATGTTAACAAATAAAAATAACATAAAAAATAAAAATGAATACTTGTAGATACTGACAAGCATATGCAGAACAGATAAACAAGGTTATACTGTATAGCACAGCAAAATATATACAAGATCTTGTGGTAGCTCACAGCGAAAAAAAATGTGACAATGAATATATGTATGTTCATGTATAACTGAAAAATTGTGCTCTACATTGGAATTTGACACAACATTGTAAAATGACTATAACTCATTAGAAAAAGTTAAAAAAAAAAACAAAAACAAAAAAATAAATTGTAACATAATATGAAAACACAAAAAATGATAAAATAAAATAAATGTTTGTAGAAGGCAGAATTTCAGTAGGATTCAGTAGGACTATGGTGGACCTGATATTCTATACCTCCAACCATCCCCCCATGGGTGACGTCCATGCTTCTGTGCCAGGGACCACCCTCAGAATAGTGAGATCACTATCATCCTGAGATCTAGAGAGCTAAATTACCCAAACCAAGAGAAACAATGCAACCCAGTACCTCTCATGAACTGGCTTATTCACTCATCCTTCCATTAAATATTCTGTAACCACCTACTATATTCCAGGTCTTGGGAAAACAATCAAATATGTACATTGTGATATACACCATAAGCCCTGTACTCAGTCAGCTTGCCCCCTACACAAATAAAGAAGGACAGGAGAAGGGGACTGGCTGTTTTTAAGTAGCCACTTCATAGCCTTCATCTCATTTAATTCTCCCAAAGTTTCTGTGAAATTTCCATCATTCACCCCATGTTAGGGAGGAGGAAATGACAGTTTAAGGAATAAAGGTAATTTCCACCCAAGTTGATCAGCTAGTCACTTGGTGGTGTTAGGACCTGGAATCAAATCTTTTGGATTCCACTGCTTCGTTTGTACTTTACAACCATAAGTTGATTGCAGTCTGATTTTATTTACTTTGAGCTTGGCTGTGTCTCTTTAGGTTGAGAGAGTGAACTCTTTTTTTCCCTCATAACTTTAATTGCTGACATAAAGGGAAAAAAAATCCTGATGTAATTGAACAAGAAGATGTTTACAACCCTCTTCAAGCCATAGATCTGCTGGCACACAAAATTTATAAGAGCTAGGAGAGGGGAAACGAAAGGAAGAGGAAGACCAAGACAGATGTAGCTATGGAAATGTCATGGTAATATATGGGTTGACATCCCGACACACTGGCACACTTAGCAGAGTAACTTTTTGGAGACTATTGAACTACCTAATGAAGATTTACTTAACAAACCCTCAAACTTACCAGAGCTAAACTCCTGAAAACAACCCTGTAAATCACAAAGAAGGTGGCTTGTGAAAGAGTCATTGCAGTTATTTAAGGATGGAATGGAATTGCCAGAGTTATAAAAGGTCATTGTCCAGGAGCCCTGCAGCAGTCCCTGGACGGCTGGGAACATCTCAGATGAGCAGCACCCATGTTTGCACCCAATCCAGATAAATGCACACAGATGTTCCTTGAACTTGATCAACTTGCTTCGCAGCATGAATACAAAATTGATTGGGCCAAATCAGAGCTCATGCCAGTGAAGGCTGGCTGCATGCAGAAATAAAATCAGCCACCTCCCATTTACTTAGAAGTCTCTGGCTTAAAATACACTGGAGGAAATTGTGCGCTTCACTTTAGAGCAAGAGCCAAATTGCACAACAACAAAATTATTCCCATCATCCTGACAGCCTCAGCCAATCGTTCCCTTTTCTAATGTGTTGAAAGGAGGCAAGTTGGCATCATTATAAGTATTTTTTTCCAAAAATACATCATGAAATATGGAGACAGTAGACACAGAAGAAGGGGGGCCCACGCTTTAATCTAATTCTGAGACTGGACTCTTGAGTAACAGCTGTCTGGATATGCTCCGAAGGTCCAAAGGAAAGAGGCAATATCGGTTGCCTCCCACTTCTCTGGATGGTCCTAGGTCAGCGTGAACATGGATATCTTCCCTCTAATTCAGCTCTTATTTTTCAAATAGGGCCCCTGTCACTGAATAATTATCCCCAGTAACCTTTCATCTTTACTCTTGCTTGATGAATTACAATTGCATCCTGTCTTTGGCTGTGGACTTTCTTAAGTACTAAGTCAAGGAGATCACGGAGATCTTTCATTTCCTCTTCCCAAATTAGCCCAATGTTCCCTTCTTCCTTCCCCCATCCTTTATTACCTAATGAAGTTCCAAAGCCAATCTAAGATGTTCTGACATGAAAATCACCTAAAATGGGAAGGTTAACCTGGCTAGTGCTCAGCCAGCCTCAGCAGGGCACCCTACTTCTTGAACTATGAAATGATGCCTCTTTTCCCCCATCTTTGTCCTTTACCTTCTCCCTCTGGAGAAGGATTTTTACTCAGCCCCAGCAAGTCAGCATGCTCCTTGCTCAGTTTCAGCAATTCTGATGTCCAGATGTCTTATGCCCTTTTAATATCTGCTTCAGATTATCACTCTCACCACTGAGAAGTGACAGCGTGCATTTTTTTTTTCTGTGCTGAATTGCATTTTGTTCTTTTTTTTTTTTTGAACTCTATCCTTGGAAATTAGATTTTGCTGTCTTTGGTTGTTTCTAGTACATGACTAAGATTTTCTCTCCAGCACATTTACTTAATATCCCTTTCCAGAATATTACTTAAGGAGAAAGAGAGTAAATTCTTTCACATATACCTGTAAGAATATGTCCCCATTTTCATTTTAGAGGAAATTGGTCACCACTGATTTTTAAGGATGAAAGTTGCACAAATGCACAAATGAAGGGGAAATTATTCTTCAAATAAAAGCCCAGTAATTCAAGGATAATCAAAGATTTCACCTTATATGTCAAGTCAAAACAGTTGCTAGTGTTGCCTGGCATGCTGTGGTGAGGAAGATTCCCAGGCTAAGTTCAGACTGGGTGAGATGATATGGTGGGATGACATCTCCCATGGGCTTGACAGAGAGAGATGGCATAACATCCATTCACTTTTAAAAATGCTAACTCTGGTACAAGACAATCCACATTTTTTCCCTGATATACATACCAGGTAAATTTACAAAGAGATTGCAAGAAAAAGTAAAAAATTCCGGGGCAAAATATCAAGTGATCCTCCCCTAAAGCTGTCACTTCTGTCAAAAACTTTTATTACATGTGCCAACTCTGATTAACTAATGATTGCCCAGGCTGCTGGGTTAAGCTCCATCACTGAGTAGTAATGTCTGCCACAGATGAAGGTGTGGACACGGTGCCACATGTCCCCTATATTTTGCTTTCCTGGCTGGGTTCAATATGCCATTTACTCTGTCTTGGGAAGGTAATAAAGGAGTAAAGTCTTTGAAAGCATCCCACAGAGTCAGGGCCTAAGCTAATCTCATATTTGTTAGCAGAGAAGCAGAAATTAGCTGAGTATAGCAAAATGTTAACAATCCTACACCCCAGAATTAGAGAATATACTCTCTTCCAGCCCATATGGAATATTTACCAAAACTGACTACACATTGGTCATAAAGCAAGTATTGACAGCATTTAGAACACATTCCAAAACCACATAGGAAAACAAAAGTAAAAAAATTTGACAGCTGCCTGAAAAACTCACCATATATTTGCAAACTTAAAAACATGCTTCTAAATAATTCAAATGCTACCTGACATGATTTGTTTCTGTGTATATTTTCTCTTTCCTTATATGAATGCAAGTTCCATGGGGCCAAAGAACTATGTTCAGTACACTACTCCCAGCACATACATAGAACACTGTTTGAGTCATAGTAAGGGCATGTTAAATGAACAGATGAATGAATAAGTGAACATTAACACTTACTGGATTCTACCTATGAAGCACTTTAAGGGAAATGATTAGCCTTAAATGCGTTTATTACAAAAGAAGAAAGAATATGAGCTAAACAATTAGGTTGAATGTTAGAAAAGAAGCAGTAAATTCAAAGACAATAGAAAGGGAAAAAATAGTGTTTTAAATAAGCAGAGTGTAATCAAATAGAGGGAAAGGAATGAGAAGAGACTAAAACAATTATCCGACCCATATGGTTTATGTTAGGTCAAATCTACGTGTTCCCAAGGAACATATAATCTTTTTCATATAGAACATTTTTTAAAGAATAGAAGAGGATGGTATAGTTAATTTATAAGGCTAATACAACCCTTCATATCAAAGCCAGGCAAGGAAAATTAACATCCACCTCATTTATAGATTTAGGTATAAAAATCTTAAACAAAAACATTAGTAAACAAAACCTAGCAGCATAAAAAGAAATGCAGATAGCCATAAACAAGTAGAGTTTGTTCCAGGAGAGTAAGAATGGTTTAACACAAGAAAATCTATTGATATGTTACTACATACCAGATCAGAGGAGAAAAATGATGACCATCTTCATGGAGGCAAAAGAAACATTCAATAAAATTCCACATCCATTCATGTATTTTAAAAAAATATTAGCAAACTAGAAATGTAGGGAAAATTCTTAATATTTGAAGAAATATTTGCATTTGCTATGATTATCTACATAAGAAAATCAAGAGATTACCTAGGCAAACTGAATTTTTTAAAAATCTTGGATACAAAGTCAAACAAAATTATATATTTGAATGCCATCAACAAGTTAGAAAGTGTCCTTTTAAATGTCTAAGTCATAGTAGCAAACAAAAAATAACATTCCATGGAATAAATATAACAAAATATCTACAAATCCTATATGAGGACAAATATAATACTTTATTGAAGAATATATAAGACCATTTGGAGAGCTTGCTGGGGTCATGGATGTGAAAAGTGTACTATAATAAGATGGAAATGTTCAACATTAATCTATACCATCAATGTAATTTCAAAGATTTTTGTTTGTAAACTTGACAAGCAGACCCTAAAATTTGCAAAGAAATGTTGGAGCCAAAAATAGGCAAGACAATTATGAGTAAGAAGAACAAGATGAAATACCTGTAAGACATGAAGACTGGTTATAAAACTTAAATAAATGAAAGAGTAGATTTGATGCAGAGAGAGATATTTAGAAAACATAAAAATACAAAAACAATCAGAATATGAGACGATATTAGCAATAAATAAAGCTAGAATATATAAAGAGCTCCTAAAGTCAATAAGAAAACGATAAAACTGAGTAGAAAAAAAATCACAATAGCTATTTACACTAGAGGGAACACAAATTAACTATAAACATTTTGAAAAGGTGTTTAGGGAACTGCAGTTTTTTTTTTTTTAAAGCCGTATCATCATTTTCATTAGGATGTGGAACATCTGAATTTTTACATTCTTAGTGGGAGGGAAAGCTTTTACTATCACTTTGAAAAAGAACTGGAGGTGTCTGCTGCATTGCACTGATTCTAAGATGACTCTCTTTGACCTCCACCCCTGCCCCCAACCCTTGCATTTTAACATCTCTGAAATCCAGATCCATCTTACAATTGTTGGGGTCTTAAGATTCTGAATGATAGCATTTTGGGTACAACTTACATTAGATGGGCTCTTGGTTTAAAAAATAATAGTAAAGTTAAAGGTGATCCCACTCTTTGATCCAGCAATTTGATTCTTAAACAGATATATCTCTGGAGAAAACCATACCTATGTGCATAGATATATATAATGTTGCTCACTGCAACATGTTTACTTTAAAGAGTTTTATTCTAAGAAGCTAGTGAAGTTGGTTTCTTTAATTCTTGTATCAACAAGAATACTGTTGCCAGTAAAGTGGCTTAAATAAAGAAAGATGTATTACCTCCCCTAAGAAGTCTAGGAGGGCTGCTTAAATTTGTGACTCAACAGTGACCTCAAGAACCCAGATTCTGTCCATGTCCCTACTGTGCCATGGTTGGCTTTCTCACCTCTTCCTCTATACTTGTTCATTTCTCGATCACATCTCTGCCTTGATAATAATGTCCAGGGGCTTCAAATTTACTCTTTACTCCTGCTGTTACTTTGTGTTTCAACTTTTTATTTTGAAATAATTACAGTGGCACATGAGGTTGCACAGAGAGTACAAAAAGGTGCTGTGTACCCATCACCCAGTTTCTCCCAAAGGTTGTATCTTAAGCAACGTTAATATGATATCAAAATCAGGAAATTGACATCGGTACAACGTATGTGTGCATAATTCTATGTCATTTTATCATATGCAAAACCACCATGACAATCGAGGTAGAAAAACTCTTCCATCACCACAAAGATTCCTCTCATGACACTCATTAAAGTCACATTCACCTTGCTCCCCCGACCTGTCCCTAACCCCTGGGAACCACTATTTTGTTCTCCATTCTTAACATTATTTTGAATACTAAAATATAGCAACTTTCTTTGCAAAGCATTGAAAAATTAGATGAACGAATAGATGGATGGATGGATGAATAGACTGATGGATGAATGGATGGAATGATAAAGCAAATAAAAATAATAATTACAGAACCTGAGTGGTGGTTTATGGTTCTTCATTGCACAACTCTTTAAATTTGTCTGTATGTTTGACATTTTTCATCAATACAATGTTGGAACAAAATCAACCTAAATGTTCACCAAGAGGGGAATAGATAAGTAAATCATAGTGTAGTTCTACAGTGGATTACTTTACAGCATTTAAAATGAAGGAACTAAATCTATATGTAACAAGATGGATAAACTGCAAAAACAGTATATTGAGTAACAAAATGGTAAGTTGCAGAATAAAGCATATGATGCAGCTTAGGCGGGTGCACACACAATGTCTCAAGGATAACCAGTGTTTTGAAGTTGTTTTTTTTCTACATGTTTTCATAATTGGTTATGTAGTGGCATCTGCATGTCATTGGGTAGAGGGGTGAAGCTTATATTCTTTTTATTTTTCATATTTGAAATACATTATTATTGAAGAAAACTTGAATTAAAAAAAAATGGCACCCAGGCCTGCATACAATGGAAGGCACTGGCTCCAAATTATACCTCGGAGACGTGTGAGTCACTTTACACACATGTCCTCTTACAGTTTGTCAAATTATAGGACACACTTGCCAATTACTACTTTGAAGAACAAGGTACTTCTGGGAGAAAACACATTATCCTGAAATGACCTCAATCAGTGCCAGCTTTGGATGTTTATAGAGACAGCATCAGTAAACCAGGAAGCAGGGAAAATGTAACACACATTTAGCAATTATTCCTGGGAGTATGGCCTTACCACTGCAAGTGTTGGTGATCATCATAAATAAAACTTGTAAAGCTAGTTTAAAATGAAACAGGCCAAGAGCTTGGATTGTGCAGTTAATAGACATACACAGAACTAACACTTAAAAAAAAAAATACAGCCCGTGCTTTTCTTATCACAAAGTTTAAGACAGTGGTAGATCCAGGGAGGAGAAATGAGTTTTGATCTTTTGAGTACCTGAAAATATTCTGCTTCCACAGCTGGGTGGGTAGCTATGACAAAGGTGTTCACTTTATCATTATTCACTGAGCCATCCACATGTTTTATGCATATCCCTGTATTTCGTTACGTTTCACAATAAAAGAAGAGGTGTCCTAAATTTGTGTAAATTAGGCCTGACGGCTGGGGATACATTTTTTAGCCGCAGCATCATATGTGAACTCAAAAATTGCTGTCTCTCAAATACTCTGAACGGCGGTGAAACTGGCACGCTCAGGGAAGCTGTGAGATGACTCAAAAGGGACTCCAGTCACGCCAGAGACAATCATGTAGGAAATACATGAGAAAAGTTTGAATGAAACTGTTTCCTGAAACGGAAGAAAAAGGAAGTCTTGTTTCTAAATTATAATTCTATCTGTAATTTAAAATAAATGTGTAACTCAACAATATACTCATTATTCTAATTAAATATGAGACAATTTTATCTTTATCCCACAACTGTACGTTGTAGATGTAATTTGGCTAAAGATTTTGGAGAGTTGAGAATTTTCTCGTAGAGAAAATGGGGTCGCCATGCATTGGCCACCTGGTTTACAGGCATATACAGTTTTTCCATAATTAAAAACAGGTTTCTCTCTTAGATAATGTACCCAGCCACATGCGACTTGTAAGAAGTTATATCTGGAAAGATCTTTACAAATCATCCAGTTTTTTTTTCCCATTCTCTCATGTACAGGATGGGAAGGAAGGAGAGTTCCATCTCTCTGAAGGAAAGATTACCCCCCAAAGACTTGGAGATAAAGAAAAATTATAGAGTTGTCAACAAGATTTCACTGTCCCTGTGGTCTTGATAGATATTTGTCAACTCTTGTCAGAACGGCTTGTCATTCTAATGCTTTGCTCTTCTCTGAAAAACAAGAAGCTGCTGGTGCTACAGCACAGAAGCGATGATCAGATAGAATCAGTACATTCCTGAATCATTAGGCAAGAGGGAGACGTGGCAGAATAAACCAGGCTTGAACAGGAAAGACGTACTGTTTGATGAGAAAATACTTATTGTGAGTCACTGTGGTATCCGTTTCAGGATCCTGAGGTGGGGGTGGAGATAGGTGATGGGCAAATTCACCTTACCGCAAATGAAATTTTAAAAATACGTATAATTCATGTTGGGAATACTCTACACTCAAAGAATTTAAGTCTTGGAACAGTTACAAATTACCTTATCTCACACAATGCCTTGAAAGACCAACAAGAACAACAGAAACAAAATGCACCATGGAGTTTACTAAGTAATTTTAAAGAGGTGTTGTTTATTTGATAGTACAAAACAACTATAAATTGAGCATTTGGATGAAATATCTGTGTGTGTGTATATATGTATGTATACATATAATAGGTGGTCAAAAATATTTGTTGAATGAATGAGGTGAATATGATGGAGGTTTGAGAGTAGGCCACCCAAGTTCTGAAATACATGAATCCAAATTTGCAAGACTCAACTGGCTTCCGGGAAATGAGAAAATTCAAGGGTTCTGTCTTCTCTCGCCAGAGAAGGAGAGGCAGAAGCCTAGTTCAGTCAAGAACAGCGATGCCAGTGGGAAGAGGGGGAGTTTTCAAATCTGAGAATTTCACCCTTGGGTTCCAAACACTCGGTGGTTTCCCACTTTTGTTAGGAGAAGTTTCCAATCCTTACTCCTCCCTTACTCCCTTTTTAGCCCTTCCTCCTCCTTTTTGTTCTATGCAGGCATCCAACAGATTGGATGAGATCCACCCACATTCAAGAGGACAATCTGTTTTCCACGGTCTACAGTTTCAAATGTTAATCTCACCCAGAAACACCCTCACAGACACACCCAGAATAATGTTTAGCCAAATCTGAGCATCCCCTAGCTCTGTCCAGTGGACACATACGATTAACCATTACACTCCCCTGGTGAATACAATGCATAGACAAAGCTGACCCAAGAATAAAGAAGGCGAAGCTGGCCCGGAGACATAAGACGCTGAGCTCTAAAAGTGGAGCCACAAAAGGCTACAATTACCTCACTCCAAAAAGGAGTTAGTTTGTTTTCTGGGGTTTTTGGTGGGGGGGAGTGGTTCCCCCCCAGTGACTGTTGTCTTTTAAAGTACAGACTGGCTTTCTATTTGACTGAACTCCAGAAGTCAAAAGAAAAGATTGAGGCCTTTACTCTACAACGTGCTTTCTCAAAGGAGACGGTCTCATCTCCAAGGGAGTGGGGTGCACAAAACAATCTTATGCTTTTTTATGTATAAAGCACAGATATACAAACAGTACATAAAGAGACATACAGTATATCATGGTATTAAAATTTCATGGGGAATAATTAAGAAAAAAGTGTCTAAAAAATTTGGGGGGAATGGAAGGAAGAAGAGAAGAAAAAGAAGGAGGAGGGGAAAAAGGAGAGAAAACACCGTTCTAAAACCACAGACACCTAGAGCTGGAAGGAAGCAACTCCTCCATCTAATATCCTGTGACGGCACCCGAAGGGCCCAGATGTTCCGAACTGCCGAAAGGCCACACGGGGGGTTAGAGAAAGAGCCTCACGCAGACTGTGATTTTTTGGATCCTAGACCAATGTATGTTTCACTATTTTCATGCAAAAATAAACATATCTGTGAGCAGAGCCCAAGTCTCCTTAACCCACATTCCCCACTGAGGTGACTCTTTAGAAACAAGATGAATGGCCAATGTGGCCAAATCACGCAAATGTGGGATCCTTAGGAGGAACCACGCCGTGTGCGTGGTATGAGGAGGAACAGGAGGAGGAGACAGAGAACACCCGGAGAGGCTGTGATGTCAGGACAAAAGTGTGTGTGTCAGGGGATGGGAGGTGTGCAGAGCTCAGGGGAGCAGGGAGAGGCATCCTTTCTGACTCCTGTCCATCCTTCATGTCTGAAACTGGACTTTCTTTTTCTTTTTTTTTTTCCACTATCATAGGCATTTAATAAACCACTTGTTAAATGGTAGAACAAGCAGGCAATAAATCAGGAAGTATATAGAATAGTTAAATAACATGATTAATATACTCGACCTAGTTGACAGACATAAAGTTGGACTCTTTCCATCACAACTTAAAATCAGCCCAGAAAGGGGAAAAGACAGGATTGACAAAATGAAAAAAAAAAAAAGCAAAACAAAACCCAAAAACCTAGTGAATGATACTGTTTCATTTATCACCTGACAGTTCAGTGGCTTTACATTCACCTAGGTGGCTCTCAGCTTCACAGTTTTCCCCAGCGTGTGTTCCGTTCATTCATTCATTCACTCATTCAGTCAGTGGTTTATGTGGCAGGCATATCCCTGGTCACTGGAGTTGCCAGTGGGGCAGCACTGACATAGAGCAATAAAAACCAGATTTTTGCCCTAAATCCAGGAAAATTTTAAATTTCACACAGAACTAAGTACCTAAGACAGGGACACGAACCTACATTTTAATAAAATCACCCTCCACTCCATGGCTCACGTGATGAGCATATTTCCTAACTATGCAGGAGGGAGAAGGGCTGTGTCATACCCACGAGTTCTACTCTCTGGCAGGCTTCTTAAGCCATGTTTAAGGGCAGTCGGGACAAAATGAAATTATAGGAACAAAAAAGGGAAAATGCAAAAAATAAATAAATAAAAGTTTTAATTGGCTGACTCTGATCTCCCTGCTGCGATCATATCACCGAGTTGGCAGCTTGTCACTTGCAGTTGCCAGGCAACCCTGTGCAGTGGGGCGAGCACGTCGGCCATGTTTTCCATCCTGTGGTCCAAGTCTCCTGGCGGCTGAGGCTGAAGTCTGGTTCTTCCTCACTCACAACAGGGCTTGGGATGCTGGTGCAGCCCCCAAAATAAGCCTCTGACTCACTGCTCAAACCTGCCTCCAGGCCAGGTGCTTGATAAAAAATTTAGCTCTTATTCAATGGCTTAGCACTCCTACTGTGACTTTGCTGAAAAGACCCCGGCGACCCTGGCTGGGTCTTCTGAGCCCTTTAGGTGCATCAATCAGCAAAGCCGGTGGGAGAGCAGAGACAGGAGAGGCAGAGAACGCTGGGCTTCTCCCTTCCGGGTGTGTTACCTGCTGTGGGAGCCTCGCTCTGAGGCTGCTTTTGATATTCCTGCTCATGGGGCCCACAGGGTATGGGCTTTGCAGACAGACAGAGTTGTGTCTGATTGTTACAGCCAAGCTGTGCAACTTTAGGCATGTTGCTCAGCTCCTCTGTGCCTCTGTTTCCTCATCTCTAAAGTGGAGATAACACTGCTTCTACCCTAGGGTCGTGTTGAGTATTTCCTCGGGCAATATCTGTAAAATGTGTGCAGTTAGTGCTTCGCAAGTTTTAGCAGTTTTAGCAGTTGTTCTGCAGTTGTGAAGAATGCTGAGGCATTCACAGAATCCTGGAGCTGGAATGGAAGTTAGCCATCACTGGATCTCCTCACTGCTCGAGTAAGGAGTCTGAGACTCAAAGAGTCAGAGTGATCTGTGCAAAGCCATTTAGCTGGGACTGAAACTAGGGGCTCAGTTGCCACCACAACACTTTACTCAGAGGGGATACAAAAAGGGTCCTTCTGTGCTGAAGACATCTTGCAGGCGGCACACACCCCAGTTGTGACAACCAGCATGTCCGTGGACATTACCAAATATCCCCTGGCAGGCAAGCATGACCCTAGTTGAGAACCACTGGTCTAAGTGTTTATTGTGAATTAATTAATTCAATCCTCACAACAATGCCATTAGGAGGTACTATTATTAAGTCTACATTACAGATGAGCAAAGTAAGGCTCAGAGAGATTAGGCGGCAACTCACTGAAAGTCTCACAGCTAGAAATAGCAGAATCAGGACACGAGCTGGGCAGTCTGGCTCCCATGCCTAGACAATTAACCATCTACCAGTTAAGGCTGGAGGGGACGGGGTTGGGGAATGTGGATGGGGAGATGGGGCTAATATGTATTGTTTATTACATCCAGGCACTATTCTGAGCCCTTATGTGGATTAACTCATTGAATCTTATCTAGCCTTTGACACATTGTTATTTTTAATATTGTACAGAGGAAGAAACTGAGGTGTAGAAAATACTCAGCTAACCGGAGGCAAAGCAGCCAGAATTCAAACCCAGGTAGTCTGACTCTAAAGCTCATGGAGGCGAGGAGTGGTAGGTGGATTCCAAGTCTGCTCCAAGACTGTGCAAAGTCACACCGCCCTTCACCCAGCTTTCCCTGCCAGGCAAGCCTTGGCGCAGTCCTCACGTTCCTTCTAAAATAGTTCCACTGCTCCTCCCACTCCATGTGCCCCATTCTTTCCAGGGCACCAAGCCCTGAGGGTCTCAGAGTGTTTTCATGTTCCAAAGTGATCCTACGTGCAAGACCAACCACATGGGGGAGAGTGCCAGAGGCTTCCCCAGGGCTGGGACCGAAACGGGGGCAGCCTTTGTCTCCAGCCAAACCAGGCTTAACAGAAGAGCACGCGGAAGGCCTGGTGGGGAGATCTCAGGGGTGTTTCAGAATATTATGAGAGTCTTCTCTTACAAAAGAAATAAAGAAGCACTACAAGGTACCCTCTCCAATTCTCTTCCTTTCAGTAGTTACCAATGCAAAGATAGTGTGTTTCAGAGGTGTCTCCTGCTATGATTGCCCCCGTGTTTAAAATAATGATCAGATCATTTTCCCACAGCCATTTCATCCAATGAGCCCAAATAGGATTATTGGGAAATTGCAAGGTCTTGCAGGAAATATCTCTTCTGACCTTGGGCAATGTTAGTCAAGCTGACACAGAGAGAATAAGATCCTGTTTCATTGTTAGAGATGACAGTTCTGCAGCCTCTTCTCCAAGTAGGGCAACCCCAAGGTGGTGGGGAAGAACCACTCTGAAAGGACGATAATTGATCACTTATGCCCCCAGACACAGCTGCCCGCTATGCCCATGGGAAGGGGAGGTGATGTCTGTGTGTGTGCAGGTGCATGCGTGAGTCTTTCTGTGATTCTCCACAGTAAAGCAATGTTAGCTTCTCTTAAGCAATACTCTTAGTTTCACCAAGGTGCAGGGGAAAATTCTGTAGTAGGCAAAGCACAAACAATTGTCCTTTTAAAGATTTTTTTTTCTTAAAAGTCCAGTTTGATAAGTAGATGAGAATAGTGAAGACAGACCACCACAGGAGAAAAGAAGAATGAGGGAAGATGTGCACTGTCAGATATTGCAATGCATGCTAAAGCTAGGATAATTATCATGATAAATATGTATGTGCATGGATTGCCACAAGAAAAAAATGAATCAAAATAAATAGCTCTGAAACAAATAGCACACATTGCCTCCTGTTCCCTCCTTCCTTCTTTCTACACACACACACACAATAAACCTGGCATTGCAAATCAGTAGGCAGAGGAAGATTTATCCATCAGTGTACACACAAGGGAACAGAAAGCACTGTAGGTGTTTCAAACAGAGAGGGACTTAATACAGGGAGTTGATTACAAATGTATAGAGAACCCAGAAGAACAAAAGAGAGTACGTCATGTTGCCCAGAGATGAACACTACGTCTTCTAGGGATGGAGAATTAAAGCAGGGAAAGTGGTGTTGTCAAGAGCCTAGGACTCGCATTCCTGCTGATATTGTTGCCACAAGCAGATAAAATGGCTCTTACATCCGTTCCCACCTGTCAACTCCACATGAATGCCTCCTATTGGCAGAAACCAAACTAACTGGCAAGGAACACTGGGAAATGTAGTTTTCAGGCTCCCAGCTGTGGTAGTATAGAGTAGAGACAGGGGTGGGGCTGGGAGTCCTCAGACCATACCAGCACAGACGAGTTATCTGATAATGCTTTAAAAAGTAAATGGTTAGCAGCTTAGCAAAAACAAACATTTCCATTTCGTGCTGTAGAGCAAAATAAATTCCAAACGGTGTAAAGGGTTAAACACACACATAAACACCCAAAGATGAAAAAGGAAACGAACAACAGAAGAAAATAATGAGAAAAAAATCCATTTAAGAGTGACAGAGAACTTTCTAGATACTGAAGCAATGAAAGGGTCACCAAAGGAAAAAATCATATATTGGAATAAAAATACTTTCTAATAATCAGAGAGAAGCTACCTAAAATTAGGAACCAAATAATCTGGAAGGTATATTTGAAACATAAAATGAACTTAAAACCTATCTTATTACCAAGTAAAGGTGAAGTTGTGCATAACCAATGACTCCAATTCCACTAGTTAAACATGTGCATATACTATTCAGCAGGGGAAAGGAATGAATTTTGGTGTAAACATTAACATGTTGAATGTCAATTTGGGGTGAAATAAGCCACAGAATAATATTTACATCATTTATTCCATTTTTATAAAGTTCAAAAACAGATAAACTTTGTTTTAGAGATGCATGAATGGGCGGTAAAACCATAAGGAAAAATCAAGGAAATAATTTCCACAAATGTCAGAATTATGAACATTTAGAAGGAAGGAAGGAGGAAAATACACTTAGGAGGAATACCCAGGACACTTATAAGATAAGGAAATGCTCTATTCCCAAGCTGAGGAGTAAATAAATTAGTGTTTATTGTATTTTTATGATGATGATTTAAATTATACATACACACACTTGTGATATATGTCACAATAAAAATGAAAAATAGGACATGTAGACATAAATAAAAGTTTTAAAAATGAAATGATATGAATAAATTCTCAACCACATTTTAAGTCAAAGAACTGTAAATTTAAATAATGAGATAAGATGTTTTAACAATCGAATTAACAAGGATTCTAAACCTGCAATTCTCATTGTTAGCATGGGTATAGTAAAAAAAAAAAAATCTCATTCTTTTGGTGGGAGTTTATCTTGGTTAAACATTTCTGAAAACCAATTTGGCAATGTATACCATGAGCCTTTAAAAATGTCTATACCTTAGGGAAATGAGTAGAAATCTGGATAAATTCTGAGTGTGAAATTGTGGTCATCTTAGCATTTGTATAATTGTGGAAAATTTAGAAACAGTACGCAAGTCAGTAAATCATGCTGGATGGAATGATGGGTTTAATGATGATTACAAAGAGATTGCCGTTATCATAGGAAAATGCTTATGTTATATTATTTCATTAGAAAGGCCAACTACAAAACTTTATACTCAATATGATTTCATCTACTCAAAAAAAAAAAAAAGGAAGAAGATTGGAAGGAAATACAACAAAATATCAACAGCAGTTGTGTCTGGATGCCAAGATTATGGATAATTGTTTTTCTTCATGTTTTCCTATATTTTACAATTTCCTAAAATAAACAGTTATTACTTTTATGATAGGGTGAGAAGGGTGGAGGGGGCATTATTTTAAAAAAAAGTCCAGTTTGACTCCTGTTTTCTTCCTGCCCTGTGGTACTACACTGCACTTTGGCTTCTAGCTTGGCGTCATTCCAAGAACATTCTCTTGTGGCAGGGAGATGAGAGGTAAGGTCCTTTCCAATTACTATTCTTCATTTCTACCTTGATAGAGAAAGGGGAACTAACGCTTACTGAGTGTTGTCTTGGGCACTGTGTGATTCCGGCATATTATTCCTGTGAGATAGAAAACATTATCCCCATTTTTGATGTTGAAGAAACTGAGACCCAGCGAGTTTAAGACACTTGCTAGAGAGCACGCAGCTAGTAAATGGCAGGGAGGCTTTGTCTGATTCCTGAGTTGTTTCACTAAACTCCCTTCTTTCCCTTTGATGGAGCTACCCATTCACGTGTCCTATCACAGCCTTAATAACTTCGCTCAGGAGTCAGTCTGCCCAGGCTGAGATACTGCCTCCACTTACTAGCTATGGGACTTCAGGTGAGTTTTATTTTAACTTTTCTGTGCCTCAGTTTTCTCATCAGTAAAATGGGAATATTAATGGTATCTTCCTCGTAAGTTTGGTTGCGAGAAATAAACAACATAATGCATGTAAAATGCTTAACACAGTTTCTGGCGCTCAGTAAAAGTTGGCTAGCATGGTTATCTCTAAATGGGGTTGGAGCAAATAATGTGGACTGGTGTGAGGTCATTTACACTCTCACTCACCCAGTGCCTCCAGTGGAATGCCATCAGAGATTACCTGGTCCAAGACATGGTTTCAAAGATGGGGACACTAGGGATCAGAGAGGTGAAGTGAGTATCGCAGACCTAATGGTAAGTGATCGAGGATGCTCTTAGTCCCAAATCCTTTCCATCAGTGTACACAGCTTCCCGGACTCCCACCCCCTGGGGCCAACAGCAGGGGTGGCTACAGCACAACCTGGGAAAAACCATCATCTCTTCCTGCACACACTATCCCGCAGATACATACTATAATTTGGTCTCTCAACAACCCTGGGAGGTGGGCGAGGCAAGTAGCACAAGTGAGGGAATGACCTCAGACAGTTTAGGTCGGTTCTCCTGGGTCCCACGGTGGAGCTGAGGCAAGGCTCCTGGATACACTGCGGTGCCTCAAAGAGTTTTGTGTCTTTCCTGCACTACATGACCAACCACAGATCTGCGTCTCTTCTAGGCAGGAAAGAAACTGGGCAGGCACATGTCCTCACTTCAGTTTCCCTCTTAAACCTCACAGTGCCAGCTGTGACGCACCAGCATCTCGTGGTTGGGGAAGCAGCTTTATCTGGCTCGTGACCAGTGGGCCTGACCCACGAGTCTCTTCCAGAGCCAAGCGTGGGGGCTGTGATGAGGCTAGGCCAGTGGACAAATGTGATGTCACCCTCCTCCCCAACGCAAGGCCTGCAGGCTTAGGGTTAAAATACCTTCCTTACTTATGCATGAAGTTAACCTTTGATGCCTTAAGAAACCTGACAGCAACCAAAATTCTCAAGAGCTCCTGGCTGGGGTGTAAACTGGCACAGCCTCTCTGGAAAAAAAGCCAAGCAACATCCCTCAAAGCTAAACATTTACCTGCCCTATAACCCAGCGATTCCATTCCTAGATGTATGCCCAAGAGAAAGGAGTGTTTGTGTCCATCAAAAGACATTGGTGAAAATGTTTATGATAGTTTTATTAACAACAAGCAAAATTGCAAACAACCTAAATATTCATCAATAGAAAAATGGGTAAATATATTACGGCAATACTCACTCAGTGGAATTTTATATGGCAATAAAAAAATGAAATACTACTATGTGAAACGTATGAAAAATCTCACAAATGTAATGATGAGATAAATGAGACAAAAATCAAAGAAAACACACTGTAACGATTTCATTTAGATGAAGTTCAAGGACAAGCAACACTAATCTACGGTGACAGAAGTTGTACAGTGTTTATCATTGCAGGGGCTTCTACTTATTAAACAGCATAAGGGGAACTTCCAGGGTGATAGAAATGTTCTGTATCTTGATCTTGAGTGGTGTTTGCATGGATGAGAACATATGTAAAAATTCATCAAGCTTTACGCCTAAGAAATGTACCCTTTGCCCTATGTATATCACAGTAAGATATTTAAAAAAAACAAAATCTGTTTGTGGGATCACTAAGGATTCATTCACTAGAAACTCAGAATAATTTCTCAGCAAAAGCCCATAAAATAAAGTTATCTTTTAAGTTAACCTGTGGACCCTGCATACTTACTAGATTCTTCTTACTCAAAGACCCAATCCCCAGGCTAGGAGAAATATCTCTTCCCAGAGCTCCCACTGGCATTGTACTCACCACGCTGCTGCTGTGTGTCTGTTTATCTGTCTCTCCGACAGACTTCCTGGCACTGTACATCATTGATTTCCTTACCCTAGTGCCCAGCAGAGTGCCTGGCTTAGAGTAGACACTCAGTAACTATGGATGGACAGCTTAAGGACTGAGCAAATGGAAGAATGGATGCACAGAGCACACGCAAATGTGATCTATGATCACAAGCTAGAAAACTGCTGCTGAGCTGTGAGCTGTAGAAGCGTCCTTCAGGCACCATAATGAAGACCAGTGGTTCTCAGCCGGGGAAGATTTTTTCCCCCAGGGGACATTTAGCAATGTCTGGAGATGCGTTTGGTTATTACAACTGGGGGCAGGGGTGCTACTGCACCTGAGATGATGATAAATATCCTACAGGGCACAGAAGAGCCCCCTCTCCCCAATAAACACACACACACACACACACACACACACTCACAATCACTCAACACAAAACCCTGATGCAGTGGAACAGGCGCTCAACACAAGAAGAAAATCTTAAGCTCAAATATCAACTGGCTGCTACTCATTAACTGTATGACTGCGGGTAAGTTACAAAATTTCTCAGCGCCTTCTCCCTACAGACAGGGCTGATGCTACCTTAAAGGTAGTGAAGAGGATTGCGCGAGCTAAGCTACGTGAGGTGCCTGGTTCAAAACCAGAGTCTCGGTGGGACTTGTTTCTCTTCCCTTTCTCACTCCCCATTTCTGATCTCCTTCCCCAGAGGCACAGACGGGCAATTTTTAATAAGAGAAACAGCTGTCAAGCATTGCTTCTCCTCCCTTTGCTTAAGAAACTCCTGAAGAGTGAGGCTGCCTGTGAAGAATGCATTTTATTTGCCGGGAACATCAATAGTCCCTGTTCCTAATGAAATGTATTATTTAAAGATAAAGTCAGCGCATTCGGAACTCAGGTCCACGTTGCATCCCAATGTAATCTGCCATTCTCCCCGCATTGCAGGTGTTCTGTAAGCCTGCCTCTGAGACGCGGATTCTGATTTCCCCCACTCTCCGTTGCTTTTCTCTAAACCTGTGCAAACTCGCTAGGTTCCCAGGAGGTAAGGGAGCAGTGCCTCATACAATGCCAGAATTGTCTGCAAGTGGCATAGACACCACAAAGAAAGAGCCCAGTCTTGCATTTTCCAAATGGAAGTGGAATTTCCCACAGGACTCAGTCTGAGGCTTGCTGCATTTGTCCCCCCTCCCTTTTATGTATTTATGAGAGGCACTGGGCCCCAGGCAATCCTATACTGGAATCTTGTGTGTGCTGATCAGTATGAAGTTTGCTGTCCTCACTGCTGAAAACGCCTCAAATTGCTGAGGGTTTCTGGGTTACTTTTGCATCTCCATTACTCACACTGACCAGGAAATATGATAAGACAGGACGCTAATATACATTTTAATATTATGTTGGCAAATTGCTAATATGGAATACTTGGAAACACATAGAATAAATATGATAATAAAAATGACTAATAATTACCTAGAGTATGCTACTTTCCAGGTGTTGTTACTTATTTTATCTCGTGAGGTATGTATCATATATTCACCATTTTTCAGATGAGGAAAATTGAGGCAATAACAATTCCATTAGCCTGACCTTCCAGTGACAACCACATTGACAGTGGAAGAAGAGTTGGGCTCCTTCAAAGGCCAACCCCTCCACTTGGCTCTGGATCCCATCTCTTCTCATCTTCTCAAGGACTTGTCTCATCTTGGGTCCTGGAATTATTATTCCCTCTCCTGCCCCATCAGTTTCTCTCTTCCTACTTCACCATTCCTACTGGCATACAAACATGCCCCAGTATTTCAAAAAAAGAAACAAAAGCTCTTGACCTCTTAACATTTCTTTATTCCTTTCCTCCTTTCCAAAGAGAAACTCCTTGAAAGAGTAACTTTTAGTCACTATTTCCACTTCTTCACCTCCCATTTTACACTCTTTCTCTAGACCTCTCATTCAAACCATGGCCCTACTCTAAATCCACAATGGCCATCACACTGACAAATCATATGGTCACTTCTCTGAGCTCTTGTTTTATCTCACTGCGACAGCTGACATAGATAACAACTCCCTTCTCAAAATATGTAATTTTCCCCTCTTGACTACCACACCCCTCAAAATCCCATTTTTCCTCTTAACTCCGCAGCCCAGATTCTCTGTCTCTTTTCCTGAATCTCCCTCTTCTGCTCAACTTAACATATTAAGCATCACAGGGCTCAGTCCTGGGAAGCCTTTACTTCTCCAGGACACTCCTCAGACAATGAGCAATCTCATCTAATCCCATGGCTTTAAAAAACCATCTATATGCTGATAACTCTTAAATTTATATCTCTAGGTCCAATGTCTACCTTGATCTCTAGACTCCTACATTCAATTGTCTACCTGATATCTACTTGAATGTCTTTATCATCTCAAACTCCAGAGGATTTAAAAGGTCTCCTACCAAACTACCTCCTGCTCCAGTCCTTCCTAATTCACGAATTATCACAATCACCCAGTTTCTCAAGCCAAAATCCTAGGGATCTTCTTGATTTCCCCTCACAACCAACCACCCCTCAATCAAATTCTGTAGACTTAGGCTATAAAATATATCCCAATTCTATCAATTTCTCTCCACCTATGATGCCGTTACTCTAGCATCTCTATTATCTCTTCCGTGAATTGCTGAAAAGCCACATCTTCTATTTTAATTTTGTTTGAATAGGTAATAAACATGTTCAAAAATCACATCATATCAAAATACTTGCTTCCATGCAGAGACTCCACTCTTAAAGGGCACACAAAAATTTTCACATGCTCTGAGGCCCAGGACAGGAGCCTTGGTCCATCAAAAGATGACTGGATGGGGAAGATGTGGTATATATATATGCAACAGAATACTACTCAGCCATACAAAAGAATAAAATAATGCCATTTGCAGGAACATGGATGGACCTGGAGATCATCATTCTAAGTGAAGTGGGCCGAAAGAGAAAGAAAAATACCATATGATATCATTTATACATGGAATCTAAAAAAAAAGGACACAAATGAACTACTTGTTATTTATTACTTAGATGACTGATTTCTTGAATATGTGTAAGCACATTTGAGTACCCTTTATGATTGGATTACTGCATTCTGTTGATTCTTATTTTGTGGGTTGGCTTTATTCCTTTGATAACTATGTAAATTTAAAAAGCTAAAGCTCTAAACTATTTTTAGAAACAATGAACAGTTCCTGTATGTACATTTTAAAATGGTTTTATCTCTCAATGAGTTGCTTTTCCTAGAATAAACTTTGGAAAACAAAACAAAAACAAAATATACTACAATAATCAAAACAGTATCATACTGACACAAAAACAGATACATAGATTAATGTAGGCGAATAGAGAGCTCAGAAATGAGCCCACACTTATATGGTCAATTAATCTACAAGAAAAGAAGCAAGAATATACAACGGGGGAAAGACAGCCTATTCAATAAATAGCACTGGGAAAACTGGACAGAAACATGCAAAAGAATCAAACTAGATGGACTACTTTCTCGCACCAGATACAAAAATAAACTCAAAAGGAATTAAACACATAAATGCAAGACCCAAAACCATAACACTCCTAGAAGAAAACACAGGCAGTATGCTCTTTGACATAGGTCTTAGGAATATTAATATTAAATAATATTAATTTGGATCTGTCTCCTCAGGCAAGAGAAGCAAAAACAAAAATAAACAAATGGGACAACATCAAACTAAAAAGCTTTTGCACAGTGATGGAAACTGTCAACAAAATGAAAAGGCAGCCTACTGAATGGGAGAAGATACTTGCAAATGATATATCTGATGAGGGGTTAATATCCAAAGTATACAAAGAAGTCATACAACTCAATATCAAAAAAAAAAAAAAACAACCTACAAAGAACCTGATTTACAAATGGTCATAGAAACTGAATAGTTGCACATTTTTCCAAAGAAGACAAATAGCTAACAGGCAGATGAAAAGATGCTCAATATCACTAATCATCAGAGAAATGCAACTCAAAACCACAATGAGATACCACCTAACACCTGTCAGAATAGCTATCATCAAAAAGACAACAAAAGACAGTGTGTTGAAAACGGGGAGAAAAGGGAACCTTCATACAATGTTGGCAGGACTGTCAATTGGTGCAGCCACTATGGAAAACAGTATGGAGATTTCTCAAAAATCAAACATAGTACTACTATATGATCCAGCAATTCTACTCTTGGGTATATAGCTTAAGATTTCAAAAACACTATTTAGAAAAGATATTTGCATCACTATGATCATTGCAGCATCAATTACAATAGCAAAGATAAGGAAGCAACCTAAGTTGCCCATTAATAGATGAATGGATAAAGAAGATATTGTGTGTGTGTGTGCGCGCGCGCATGCGCAATGGAATATTACTCAGTGATGAAAAAGAATGAAATCTTGCCATTTACAACAACACAGATGGACCTAGATGTATTATGGTAAGAGAAGTAAGTCAGACAGAGAAATATAATACCCTATGATGTCACTTACAAGTGGAATCTAGAAAACAAAAGAACAAACAAAACAGAAACAGTCATAAATACAGGGAAAAAACAGGTGGTTGCCAGAGGAGAGGGGGTGGGGGGATGAGAGAAATAGGTGAGGGAAATTAAGAGGTATGAATTTTCAGTTGCAAAAATAAATGAGTCAGGGATATGAAATGTACAGTGTGGAGAATACAGTCAATAATTACATAATATCTTTGTATGGTGACAGATTTTAACTAGACTTATCGTGGTGATCATTTTGAAATGCATAGAAATATCAAATCACTATGTTGCGTAACAGAAACTAACATAATGTTGCAGGTCAACTATACTTCAAAAACAAATAAATAAATTCATAGAAAAAGAGATCAGGTTTATGGTTACCAGAGTCAGGGGATGGAGGGAGGGAGAATTAGATGAAGACAATCAAAAGGCACAAACTTCCAGCTACAAGACAAATAGGTACTAGTGACAACTACAATTAACACTGCTGTATGTTATATATGGAAGCTATTATGAGAGTAAATCTTGAGAGTTCTCATCACAGATAAATTTTTTTCTATTTCCATTTTCTATTTCTTTTATTTTGTATCTATATGAGATGATGGATGGTCACTAAACTTGTGGTAATCATTTCATAACGCAGGTAAGTCAAATCATTATGCTGTACACAAACTTATATAGCACTGTAAAACAAGTACAAAACTGGAAGAAAGATACATAAATACTTCTTGCTGGCCCCCAAGATCTGCTTGCTTTGGACTGTGTCCACTCAGCCCTCACTCATAAGCTCCAGCAGTTCTTTATATTTCTAGAACACACCCAGCTGTCCCTGCATTTGCACATGTTCATCCCTCTAGTTGGCCCACACTTCAACCAGATCATCAGATTTCTCACTCCCTATCTGCAGATCAGCCTAAATATCACACCTCAGAGAGGCTTCACCAGATCTGAAGCCCTCCACTGTGCCCCTCCATGCCAACATCATCCAGTGTATTATCATATTTTACTTTTTTTCTTAACTCTTATTACTACCAGATTGTGCCTTAATTTTTCTTTTCTTTTTTTTTTTTTGCCTGTCTCCTACTAAAATGTAAGCTTCATGAGGGCAGGGACTTACCTGGTTCATCACTGTAATCTCAGTGCCTGACAACAAATGCTCATTGAATGACTGTTAACATCCCCCTATATTAGCTTCCAGCATCTTTCCCAAAATGTATTTTTATATAGGTGAGGTGATGTGATGCATAGAACTGTATATCTTCATTGTGTCATCTAACATTACATTTAAACATTTTTCCAGGAAATTCAAATTTCTTTGCAAACCTTTTTTTTATGAATTTGGGGTAACGTATCATATTTCAGTCATTCATTTTGTTAGATGTTTAGGTTGTTTCCACACTTTTTTGTTATTTGAATTAACACAATGACAAACATATTTAAACATAAACATTTGCCCATAAATTTGAATGTTCCCTAAAACTGAATTTATTGTGTTAAAAGGGTAAGATCATTTTAAGTCATCAGATACATTTATGAAATAGCTTGTCAGAAAGATCAAAATAATTTATTCACCTCCTAGCAGTATATCACCCATCCTCAATATCTTTAATATTTTTCAGTATCTACTAATTTGATAGATTAAACTGTTATCTTTTATAACTAAGGAAGTTGAATATTTTTATAGGAGCTCTTTTACTGATTAATAACTGCATTACATCAGTGCCCATTTCTACAGGTTTAGGAAGAGTTTGGCTATATTAAAGCTCAGACCATAATGTAATCTGTCTGTGGATTTTCTGCAATGAAAGAAAAAAAATTAAACAACCTTGTGGGATTACCACATAAGTACTGCTTGCTTTTCACCTACTGTGAGGGAAGATGCACCTCCTTTACAGTGCAATTTCCAGGAAATGTATTACACTCCCCTTGTTTCCCACATAGGTTGTAATTTCTAGCGTCGTTGCTACATCTTCCAAGAGTGAGGCAGTTTTGAATCATTGATGGATATTTTGAAGAGCCCAGCATGAAGGTTCCAAGTAGGGTCCTTTGTTTTGCATTTTCTCAGACCATGCTTTTGTTCATAATCTACTATCAATTTTGATCATGTCTTTTTAGCCCTTCCCCGGGAATGGAATCCATGCATGTGTATCGGCAAAGTAACATAACACAGCATCTCTCTTCTTTAGCTTAAGCTAACCTTTAAGCTGATCTTAACATGTTCAATAACTGTCTTCCAAAACCAGGCATTTTACCCAATGGTATCAAATTAGCATGTTACAAGGGGTGCTGCACAGATAGCTCCCATTGATTCACAGATGACTTTAACAATTCAGTGAGCCGAGAATCCCACATTATTGATTCATGCTAACAAAACGATGAAGCACAGCTAATCTTTACAACACATGCTGGGCAGAATGACATTTACAAATGCAGACAGACAGACAGAAACCAATTGGACATGATTCTTTAAGGATTAAACTGATGGCTGCAATTAGACGTGAAAAGGTGAACAGTCTCACAGCTGGGACTTGAGACTTAGCCTCCAGGGATCGGGTCTCATTCAGCCTCATCCTTGGTTAACCATGTTATCTCACTGACCAGCTAGTTGAATGGAGTTTCCCATGACTACTCAGGTTAATTCGGTTTATAAAGTACAGCGTGTTACCGCTTCGACTTGCCTCTTGGACTTTTAATCACAGCTGCTCTGAGGGAGGCAGTGCTTAGGGTCGGCATGGTTGGATGCTATCACTGTGGAATACCAGATGAACCCACCAAGGGCTTGCTGGGACAGGGACAGGCTATGGATACATCCCCTCTCATCGCATTTTTTTTTTTTTTACTGGAATTAAACACTATGAGCCTGAAAGCTGGGAACTCTCAGAATCTGATTTTTTTTTTCTTTCCTTTTAAAGAAATACTCAAGCCTGACTCATAGCTTAAGTCCCAGAGAACAACTCTGTCTGCCATTTCTGAGTAGTTTCAAGGTTAGCCTGATAAACATCACCCAAAAGAACAGAAAATCTACTTGATAACCTTCAAGATAACTCTGATCGCCTTAAAATTCATAACAACTCCGCTTATCAGCAAAGCAGAACAGTGATGGAGTGAAAAGTGCTTTGCAGCCATGGAGTGTAACAGAAAGCACTTGTGTTTGGAAATCAAATCCCATTGCCGGCACTTACTTACACAGTAAGGGTTCCATACGCACTGTTATTAGGTCCTAGTTTCTCCGTCCCGTCTGTTATCCGGCAGGGTTATTCTGAGACTATTGGGATGGCTTAGGGAAGCTCCTCTAAATAGTATAAAACACAGTCCCCAAAACTGCGGTCCACATTGGATTGTTTCTTGGCTCTCTCTTCCTCCTCTTTCCAAAGCATTCTATATCCCCCCTACTCTCACTATGCACTTATGTTCAGGGAGCTAGCAAGAACAGACCCAAAGAAAAACTCCAAGAGAGGACAATGTTAGAAACACGCATTTCTATAATAGCTAGGACCCCTTCTGTTGAAAATGAGCAAAAAACAAGCAGCAAATAAAAACCTTGAGTTATCCTGAGAAACAGAGGTAAGTGTGGGACACACAGAACACAGGCATTGCCCAAAGAGCATAAAATTTCCTTGACAGACTGAAACACAGACCTGCCACTTCTTAAATTCATAATTATTCAGTTCGACAGAGGTAGAGGAGACAGACGGCGAATTTACTAGCTATGGCAGTGTGGAGAGCAGACTTTCCCTAACTTTTGAAATCTGACTTTCGTGGAGTCAAATTCAGTCTCTTGCAGTGATGCGCTGTGGAATTTGGGACAACTAGTCTGACCTCACCTCGCCTTAGTTTCCTCATCTATGAAACAGAGATAACAGTGACTGTAAATCATGACTGAATTATTGACCAAATGATGTCATCAGAATTCAGTTTCTCTCCATCTTTCAACTCTAACCTTTTTCTGTGCAAGCTTCATTCGTAGGATCTGAGGTGGCTCCCAGCTTCTCCAGCCTTCTACCAGGTTCAAATCTGGGTGAAAGGAGGAAGTCTTCCAAAAAGTCCTGG
This sequence comes from Camelus dromedarius, assembly GCF_036321535.1. Taxonomy (NCBI): domain Eukaryota; kingdom Metazoa; phylum Chordata; class Mammalia; order Artiodactyla; family Camelidae; genus Camelus; species Camelus dromedarius. Next base: position 13,919,918 of record NC_087459.1, on the reverse strand, counting down.
TGCTTTCTGACTACCGTGGAGGACCTGGGTGATGACTGAAATCTGAGCGTCCTGTTCCATCCAGAATCATGGAGTCAATGCCTCCAAAACTGCACGGGTGAGAACGTGGAGGTGACACATTCCCATACAAAATAGGAGGCTTTGTCCAGAAGATGGAGAAATGGATGTGCCAGAGGCAAAGTACAAATATCTGCCATGTTTACCCAACTGTAAATCAATGGGAACATCCTCTATGCCAGTGATTCTTAACCTTGGTTATAGATTGGAATCACCTAGGAAGATTACTTTAAAAGGGAGTGTCTAGGCTTCAACCCCAGAAAGGTTAAATCAAACATTCTGAGTGGGGACCAGACATGGTATTCTTAAAGCGCTAGTCAATGCTAATATCTAGCCAGGGCCAAGAACCCTGTCTGTGTAGACATGCAGAGATATCGCTCTTCATGCAAACCAAGTAGCCAGATGGGATGCTTGGGCATGAGACTTACTTTTGAAAGCTAGTCTGTACAATCAAAGTCAGAATTCCTATTGAAGAAGTTTGAAAGACCACAAATTTAGAAGATCTCATCAATGTCGCTATTTCTCAAATAATTACAAACCTCTGAGTTTTGAACGACTGGGGATATTAACGAGTTGCAGCCTCTGCTCAAAATGTGAATCAGCTGAAGCCCATTCTGATGTTGTCTGTTTTTTCCCTGCACAGTTCTAATGATTCTGAACTTATGACTTTATGGAGGAACAGAATCCAATTTTGGAATTTTTTTTTCATAATCCTGACTTCCTGCGACCTATGTATTGTTTAGAATTCTGATCCAGAAACTCTACAAAATCACACCAACCACCCCACTGCCCCATCACCTCTCTCTCTGTACACGACAAGGATTTTCTCTTCAATTTTTCCCCCAGTCTAGTTTCTTCATCTGATCCTCATGTAAGAATATGCTGAAATGTCTACTGGGGCCACACTTCTCTGGATGCACTCTAGGTAATGTATATGACTCTAAGTGTTCTGCTGGACACAATGCCCACAGCTACTTAGAGACCTGAAGGTTGATCAGATTTATTTTTTATCTATTTCATTATTACGCCACCTATATTAAAAAATGAACCGAGAAGCAGTTAATGAAACTGGGGAAACTGGAAAACAAAGTGATAGAATTAAACCAAACAAATATTATGGCAATCAACATACATCTTTTGCAGTCCCCCAATTAAAAGTCAGAGACTTGAATGGCTGAAATTTCAAGTGCAATCTTATGCTGTTTACACTAGCCAGTCTTAAAACAAAATTACATATCTGGGTTAAGTGCAAAACAATGAGCAGAGAGGTGCCAGTCCACTGGAAACAAATGCTAATCCAGGAGCTGCGAGATCAGTGTCAGACACTGTCAAATTCAAGTAAAATATCTTAAAATAGAACAACAGAATGAATTTATGCTGATAAATATGCAATTCACAAGGCAGATCAACAGTCATAAATGTTTACTTGCTGAAATAATTAAATCCTAGAGCTAAAATTACCATCAATACAAGGGACAAATGACAAAAACACATTTGTGCTGTGAGATTTTAACAGAGTTTTTGACAGGATAAGTAAACAAAAATAAATAGGGATATAAGGGAACTGCATAATATAATTAATATTGATTGAACGGAGTTTCAAACATTGTATCAAGAAGATAACAGAACATCTCTCAAGAGATTAACCAATACAATTTCTGAAATTTATACAACATTAGGTCACACAACACTCAAAATTAGAAGTGTTAGTTCAGGTCACATTCTCTGGACACACATAGAAAATACTATTTTCTAGGAATATATAATAGAAAATACTCCTTAAAATCTAAATAAGCCAATAAAAAAGCAAACTAAAAACAAACTAGAGAAACCCAAGCCTTTAGAAATTGAAAATCTCTCTCTTAAATAACATGTCGGTCATAGAAAAAATTAAAACTTTGGTTATAGAGTATTTAGAACTTAATGATCTGAGAAAACACAGAATATAAAAATGTGCTGGTCTAAGATTTCGGCCTGAAATTTTATTATTAAACAAGAAAGAATGAAAAGATATTAACTAGGGAAAGTACATTAATGAGATTTTTTTTCAAAGGCAGCAAATGAAAACTAATAAAAGTGTAAGAAAGAAATGAAGGATATATTTTAAAGACCCCAATAAGTTAAGAAAGAAAATGAATAACCTGTATAGTTAATAGGTAAATCTGAATGCTATCTTTCTTTATAAACACAAATGTTTTAAGAAAATAGAAAATTAACCAGTAGTACTAGTATATGCCTGGCAGCAGTTAAGTTATTAACAATGCTACAAGAAGGGTACTATTATTATTCCCACTTTCCAAATAAAGAAATTGAGGAAGACAGAGGAGAACTAATGAGCTCAAGGTCACCCAAGTGGCAAGGAGCAGAGGTGGAGTTAAAATACTGCCATCCTGCTCCACGGCTAAATTCTAACCAGTGCTTTATTTAGCCTCTCAATACTAAGGGGAAAGAATAGAATAAAAAAAAACAAACCCCACAAATTAATAATGTATAAGATAATGCAACATAAAATAAGTATGTAATCATACATTAAACAAATTTGAAAATCTTAATGGTGTTGATGGCTTTCTAGGAAAAAATAAATTATAAGAATGGACTCAATGGGAATCTGAATATAACACTAACTTTGGTAGAAACTAAGTCAAATAAAAATAATCTCTGAAGAGGATACTAGGCCTAAATTATTTTAAATGTTAGTTATTTCAAAAAATTGAAAAACAAATAATTTCTGTGTTATGTTTCTCCTATTCAGGAGAAATTTTTTTTTAATGTGTTCTGATTTCTTTGGGCAGGTCTGCTGCAGCTGCTAAGATCTAATAACAATGGCCAAAGAAGGAGAAATATCCAATCCAATCTTACTTATTGATATAGATATAAACATGCTAAATAAAATACCAGCAAACTTAATTCAGCTCTGCTTTGGAAGAGTAACTCACGATGACCAAGCAGATTTTATTCTAGGAAACCAAGGATGACTTAATACTAGGAACCATTTAGTGTTTAGAAATCTATTAACATAATTCATCGTATCAGTGGGTCAAAAGAGAAAGACTATAATCAAATACCAAAAGGTTTTTGACAAAATTCAATATTCATCTCTAACGTATTAAAAAGGGCAGGAATCTTGTAATAGAAAGATACTTTGCTAACCTTGTAAAGAGTAGCTCTCACTTTATCCAACTACAAAAATACCAGAAACACTCCCATCAAAATCCTGGGAAAAACAAGGGTCCCAGCTTTTCAATAGTTTAGATATTAAAGAAGACAAGTAGAAAAATAAAATATTAGTTTAAAAATCAAAACCACTTTGCACCTTTTAGATGGCGATTATCAAAAAAAGGCAAAAGATAACAAGTGTCAGAGAAGATGTGAAGAAATTGCAACCCTTGCACGCTGTTGGTGAGAATGTAAAATGATGCAGCCACTATGGAAAGCAGTACGGAGGTCCCTCCAAAAATTAAAAATAGAACTACCATATGATCCAGGAATCCTACTTTTAGTTTAGTAACCAAGAGAATTGAAATCAGAATCTCAAAGAGATGTCTGCACTCTCATGTTCATTGCAGCACTATTCACAATAGCCAAGATATGGAAACAACCCAAATGTCCATCAACTGATGAATGGATAGAGAAAATGTGGTGTTATATATGCGATGGAATATTATTTGACCTTTAAAAAGAAGGAAATCCTGCCACATGCAAAAACGTGGATGAAGTTGAGGGCATTATGCTAAGTGAAATAAGTCAGTCAGAGAAGGGCAAACAGCTGTATGATTCCACTTACATGAGGCATCTAAAACAGTCAAACATGTAGAGACAGAGAGTAGAATATTGATTTCCAGGGGCTGCAGGGAGGGGGAGAGAATTGCTTCAATGGATACATATTTCAGTTTTGTAAGATGAATAAGGTCTAGATATGCTGTACAACATGGTGTCTCTAGATAACAATAAAGTATTGCGCACTTAAAACTCTGTGAAGAGGGGAAATCTCATGTTAAATGTTCTTTCCATAATAAAAATACAATTCCCTATTTAATCAAAGAAAAAAATAATTCTTTGATGCTTTGACTTTCAGTTCAAGGATTTAGAATCAAATACAAATTTTTTAAATGTTAAAAAAAATTAGTTTAATGCCACGTGGGATGCATACACATTGGCATTAGACCTGGGTTTGGATCCCGGCTGCATCACTCACTAGCAATCCAGCACCTTTTGGGCAAATTACTGAGCTGGTACAAGTGTCAGTCTCCTGTGAACTAGGAACACTGAGCCCACCCCATAAAGGACAGAGAGGATGACCCAAGCAGACACAGGCAGAGCCCTTGGCATGGTGCCTGACACATGGCAAAGGCTGCAGTCATGACAGCTCTCATGATTAGCTGCAAACAACATGATAGATATAGAAAACACAGGGAAGTCAACTGAAAAACAATCAGAAGTATAGAAGAATTCAATAAGATGTCCAGAGGCTGAACTGGAGACATACAAAGAGCAGGGGAAATCAGCTAGAAAGAGAAGTGCCCAAAAAGGCTTGCTGCTACCTGTTGCGGGTACCTCGCATGTACTGTCATCTTCGCTGGAACGCATGCTCATCCGATCCCTGCCTGGCGACAACATGCGATTATTACTTAGATTTCAAATCAGTCATCACCTTCTTGTAGAAGCTTCTCCTGACCTCTAGGTCAAATCCCCTACCATGTACTCTTTTAACTGGAGCATTTCCTTTGTAGCATTTGTCAGGGCAGAAATTCCATGTTTATTAGTGGCATTATTGGATTAATGGCTTTTCTCCCCTCAAGGCTTAAGTTCTCAGACTACAGAGCTATGTATTAAAATTATGTTCATATTAAAAGATGTAATCTCTACATGCTATTTGTTTTATTTTAATTTTCTTAATTTTATTTTTCATTGAAGTGTAGTTGGTTTACAATGTTAGTTTCAGGTGTACAGCAAAGCAATTCAGTTATACACATACAGACATACATATATTTTTTTCAGATTTTTTTTCCATTACAGCTTATTACAAGAAATTGAATATAGTTCCCTGTGCTATATGTCCTATGTCCTTATTATTTGTTTTATATACAGGAATGTGTCTCTGTTCCTGAAAATCAGTATATAATCATGATATATGTATACATAAAGGAATAAAAAGATGTGCAACAGCATGTTAACAGGTTAACAGCGATACAAGATTTTTTTTTAACTTTTCTTTCTTTTAAATATTCAATGATACTTTTAAATGTTTAGTGTAAGGTAACTTTTTGGCCTTTGAATGACACATAGGGGTTGATCAAATTTCTAAATTTCCAAAAACTTGAAAGAGATACTTTTCTGTTTTTCAATCATCAGATGACAGATGTTTAGGTGGCCAGTCATGCTGACCATGTATAAACACATATATTATCTAAAAGCATCTTCTTTCAGAAGATTACCTTCCTAGCCTATAAGCTATCATGTATATGGAAGAGAACAAAGGATTGGGTACATAAAGAAAAAGCCAATGACAGTAATAGCTGGAGAAATATTTTAGTTTCTCAAATATAAGAATAACCCCATATTTCAGCCCCCACAGAATCCCACATCTACCACCCCTTCAGTTACAACACACACACACACACACACACACACACACACACACACACACACACGCCAATAGGACATCAAGGGCACAATGAGCATCCACCAGGCAGCTTAGCCCTGGGCTAGCTGCTCCCAGGACTTCCTCCCTGCTCTGGATGAAGTCGTTGGCAACTGAACCCAACACATGGGGAAAAGACAACCAACAGTACAAAATGGGATGAGGAAACTGACAAACAAGTGGTAGACAGTAGCTTTGCACATTTTACAGAGCTAGACCTTCCCACCCACCACGGGCTGCCAGCAGGACTCCCAGTCGTGCTGTGAATCAGCTCCCTGGCTTTTTCCACTGCAGTAGCATAAATAGAGGATGGCGAGAGGAACTCACCATGCTAAGAACCTGCATTCAGATACCTTAATTGAGTCCTACTGCCTTGCCACCCTCCCACCTGGCATATGGCCCTCTCCTCTCTGACCACAGAGCTTGTGCACACGCTGAGCACACCCTGAAACACCCTTTTCTCCTTCCATCGTTGGCATTTGACTCTGCTTTCTCCCCCTGCAGGACATCTTTCCTGGCCTCGCTGCCTGAGTCGAGAGCCCATCCTCTGTTCTCCCACAGTCTCCAATGCCCTTTGCTTATTGTCCTTGTCACCCTATATGTACTTCCTCCTCAAATTTTCTGATTAGCCTACTTGATCAAACTCTTTGAGGTCATGTTTAATGTATCTTAATATGCCCAGTTCCCAGCTCTGTGGCCCTAAAGATACTCTGTTCTCAGTAAATATGTGTCACTTTCAATGAAGGAAGGAAGGAAATATGTGTTGTTTTCAATGAAGGAAGGAAGGAAAGAATACATAAATGAAATTCAGCTCTGGTCGCTTTTACTACCTTGAACTGCCTTTGCTCAAGCTGCTCCACGCACCAGAGATGCCCTCCCCTCCACTCATTCCCACATGTTCTCACCGCCCTCCTGAAAGGTCTGGGACAAATGCCATCTACACCACCAAGTCTCCCCTGGCCTCTCAGCGAGCAATGGATTCTTTTTCTAATTTCTGTAGCCCTTTATCAGGATGTCCCACACTGTCCTGCCCACACTGAGTGATATTTGTGGACACATTTTACGTACCTTCCCTAATTAATTGATGCATTCTGTGACGACAGAGCCTGTGTCTCTCCTCTACCTTGGGAACCCTCCCAGCAACAAACACTCTGTAGATAATAAACAAACAGGGGGTGCATACATGGATAGATGCAGGATTAGTAGCTTGGAGATGTTAGCCCGGTGTTCATTTCCCTGTAGTTGGATTTGGCAAAGCTGAGCAGAAGGGCAAGTGGTAAAGGTAAGTGCTTGGATCTTACTGAGAGCTCAGCTGTTCCCATCCCTGCCGTCTTTCCTGGGACATGTTCTAACTTGGCCTAGCGGGAAATGTGGACGGTTTCCTATAAGTATCTGAATGAACTTAAGGTGTCAGAAGAAATGTGAGACTGTCATCTGGGGAATGTCATTGATGAAATTCTTTCTGGGAAACCATCCTTGCAGGTGAAGGATGCAATGCCAGCTGTATGTTGTCTCATTGAAACACATCTCTGAAGAGAGAAGAATGGGTGGGCCCAGGTGAGCAGATGGTTGGCCTCACTCTCCTCTAACTTGGGGGCCTCCCCAGACACACCCTGTCTCTCTTCCTGCCTGGGTTGGATCTCGGCAGCTCCTGCAGCAATAAGAGGAGTTATTTTAGGGAGACAGTTGATACTTGGCGAGTCCTCCTACAGATCAGCGATAGCTGTTTGAAATGTTAAATGTCTCCCAGATGGAGATACTTAGCATTTGTAGGAGGAATAATTTGGAGGAGAAAAGTGCATTTGTCTTTTTGGCATCCTGTGGATTCCATTTGAGAAGACAGAGAACACTGTGAGTCCTGCCATCCACATGTCAGTGTTTTCTTAGAATTTTGCAAGTCCCAGTGACGGTCCTGCTGCTTCTTGCAGGGGTATCAAGCTTTGCATGTGCCAAAGCTCAAGGGAAAAGCATATGGAACTGAGTCTCCGGGGTCAAGAATTGCTAGAGTTTCCAGAAACCATCACAGTTCAGCCTCCCGTCTGCCAGTGGCAAATTCTTCAATCATGTAGACAAGATGGTTTTTTACTTTGGGTGTGGTCTTTTATGTACAGGGAAGGTTGAAAAATGTAGTTCAGATTGGCAGAGGACGCCAGTGACCTTGCCTCTGTCACATTCTTTGTGGCCACGGGCAAAAAAATCACCTTGCCTCACAAAGCCTTGCTTTCCCCATGTGAGATGAAGGGATTGGAGTAGATCTGTAACTGAGGAACAATGATCCAGCTCTGTCATGACTGGGAAGAACAAAGGTGACGTCACTGGAGGGGAACTGAATTGTCCATCATGCCCACTACTCATGGCAGCGATAGAGTGGCTCATTCACAAAAAGACTGAATCAATGACCATTTTTTACTTACTCATTTTCTGGATACACATGGGCTCTCTCCATGGCTTCCAATAAGTAATGCCTTTGGGTAAGCACCTGCCTTTGGCACCAGACTGAACTAAGGCAGACTGAAAGCTCAGTACTAGCACGTAAACACTTGTAACTGGATTGCTAATGTGCTCACACTACACCGAGGTGTGCAAAGAAACGTGTGCCTTATTCAGCTTCTGTGATCTCTACGATGCCTCATATTCTTTAGGAATTCCCTCATTTGCTTTGGTGGGTGGGTGGGTACATGGGAATAGGGGACTAAACTTAGTCCAAATACAGTACGCTTATTCCTGTTTAATAATGTAAACAATTTCTATAGGAAACTTCTGCCTTTTTTTAAAAAAAAAAATGGTCTTTACAATTTCCCTCCTCTCCTCTTGATCCTTCCCAAGAGAGATTCTGGGCGTTGGGAAGAGGGGAAGAGGAGAACGCTGGGTGCTGACGTACTTTTGGTTCCCCTGTTCTCTGTGGCAGTGCACTGTGCCCAGCTGGTCACTGGTCCCTGGTCAGCGTATCAGGATCTGAGGGAGAAGCCTGAGGCTGCTAAATTCATGAACCGTGTTCTCACTTTGTCAGGACCCAGATTCTGACTCAGCCCTATGTTGCCTGTCTCCAGGGCTGGATATACTTGATTTTAATGTGGCCTGTATCTCCTGTATTAGGAGTCCTGTATCCCAGCCCCTAGTTAGCAGTGAAGTAACTTGACTCATTCTGGTAAACCCCAGATAACAGACTATTAGCTACCCTCTTCCTCTTCCACCACGACGCATGGGAAAACTTCTTGGTCCATTCTACCACATAGGGCTCCAGCGTCACCTGAGACTGCTACTGTAGTCTCCCCTCTTCTTTCTAATCTTGTCGCACCATGATCACTTTGATATGGAAGTCTCCATCCTGGTATGGGGCAGCTTGGGGGGTGTCTAGTCCCCAAATCCCAACCTGCTTCCAGTCTCGATCCTGGAAGGAGATGGTCAGAAACCATTTGTTTCCCGACATCTTTTTTTCCTTAAGCTCAATCCATTGTAAGTCAGAAAAAAGAAAAAATGGATTTCCACTTCTTCCTATCATGCAAGGATTTCACCTATATTTTATCCTGCTCTTTTCTGAGATAATTTTTTTTCTCTTGTTTTCCCTGGGGCTCTAATGATATAATGGCTGTCTTGATTCCTGTGGTAGAAGATGTAAATAATAGTTCTTAAATATTATTCTTATTACCAAATTACTTCTCCAACTGCTGGAAGAGATTTCCTTGACTTGGGGAGTGATTCACTTCCCCTCTCTGAGCCTTCCAACTATCCCATGAGATGGTTAGATCTGATCCATTAAAACCCCTTCTGGTTCTTCTATCCTAGTCTCACTGAGCCGTGAGGCTGAATCGCACAGTGATGTGGAAAGCCAGCCATTCCGTTCATAAAAGCTTTCAGGGGACTATTCAATTTATTTGGCATTTCGGCTTTGAAAGAGTTAGCTTATCAGCCTCTTGCCTACCTAAGCCTTACTATGAGTCTTATGCTTTAACTATTTACTGTTTTTTTTTTAGAAAAAATAAAGAAGAGGAGGAAACAAGATGGCAGCCACAAAGAGGAATTAAGTTCCCCTCTCACTGGCTGAAGCCTGAGGTTGGTAGCTTCCCAAAAGGAGAAAAGGAAAAGGATTGTAGACCTCAACAAAGAGGTCCTGGTACACCCTGTTGTAACAAGGGATCAAGTCAGGCAGAGCAGGGCAATTTGCTAATGATTTTGATAACTGGAAAGCTGAAAGACTGCATACAGTGACACACACACACAAGATCCACTCAGAAAAAGGGTTCAGCGGCCGTGGTTGAGGGACTGATGATTGTTCTCCGGGTTGAGACTCTCTCAGTTATTCTAGCATATGCATGTAGTCCCCCCACTTTATGGACGGTCCGTATACATTGTGTAGGATTATTTGTTAACAACAACAACAACAACAACAACAAAAACCTTTGTGGTAAGAATGAATGTCACATACCAGCTATGCTAAGAAGGATGAGAAGGTAGACACTACCACTCAGAAAAATAAAGAAACATCTTCTTGGGAGAGTGCACCACTGAGTTATGGCATTCCATTCTTTGGGCCTATCAGGAAATATTTATTAAAGCTGCTCTGGCACAGAGCTGCTCTGCCAGGTCATGAGCTATTGTGCCGCACAAGACAAGTGCAGTCCCTCACCTTGCAAAACTTACAATCAGGTAGGGGAGGTGAAAAAATAAGCCAAACAATTCCACTCAGGCACGGCTGGTGCTAACACAGGGAACGTAGACGGGCCTCCACAGGAGCCAAAAGCTGGGCACCTAGCCTATCCGGCCCACGGCAGTCACCATGGGAAGTCAGAGGAGGCTTCTGAGAGGCACTGGCCTTTGATAAACAGAACTAGGATTTCAGATTCTCCTCGTTAAGGGTGCCTGCCACCAGAAAGAGACAACCAGAGCCTCCCTCCTTTGGATTCCCCAATCTCAGCTCCAACTGCATTTGAGTTGTCAGACCCAACGAAATAGGACACAGTATGTCCTCCTCAATCTCTTTCTCCTTCCTAACTTATCAGTCTCTATTGATAAACATCTAGATTAAACCTCTAGCAGCCCTGCACTGCTGCCTTTAATGGCAGCACACAACACAAGAGGCTGGCATTCTTTGGGGCTGCCCAGTACTCGAAACAACTCTTACAAAGACTTGGATTTCTGGCATTGGGCCCATTTTATTTATTTTTTTTAAAGGGAAGGAGATTTTTAAACTCTCCAAAAGAATGTCTCAAAACTCTGAAGTTCCCAATGTAGTCAGACATCAATAATGTATTTTAAGGTTGTGTGTTTTTCATTCCTCGCTGTCTCCTGGTAGTCCTGGGGGCTGCCATGTTGAGTTTCATCAGTAACGGTCTTAGCCACCATGGAGACCATGCCAAGAATCTTGCAGCAAATAGCCAGATGCACCCGGGGCCCCCAGTTCCATTCCTTCGTGAGGAACTTGGAAGAGTTTACTGCACAGCCAACTCACTCTAACTGACCTCATAGAAGATTGACTCATAAGGGGAATGTTAGCTGCTGGTTTTCTTTAACCAGTTTTACATAGTGAGCAAGGAATCATTCATAAGGAATAGGAATGCTCTGAGGTTTTAAGACAGACACTTGTGGATTCAAATCTGGCTCTATGACTTACTTGCTGTGTGATACTGGGCAAGTCACCTAACCTTTCTGAGCCTCAGTGCACTCATCTGTTCAATGGGAAGCATTCCTTCCTTGTAAGAATATTCCTTTAAAATTAAATTGGGGGGGAGGGTAAATAGCTCAGCAGTAGAGCTGCATGATTAGCATGCATGAGGTCCTGGGTTCAATCCCCAGTACTGCCATTGGAAAAAAACACAAAAACAAGTGTTCTCTTTTTTAAAAAAATAAATTAAATTTTATATTTGTCAAAGTAATAGACAGATTTTTTTTTTTCTAATCAAGAGGTGCTATAAGTCTTACAATGAAATCGGCAGTTTCAACCCTCCTCACTCCTGAGTCCTGATCCCTGGGGCAGCCACTCTCTACTCCTTAAGCTGATTCTTCTAATATTTACCTCCACGTATTTAAATTCTGTAGATTTATCCTTTTCTCTCCTGGTTTTCTTGCTTATTTGAGCCTTTCTCTTTCAGACTGGAAATTCCCTGCCCCATGCGGTGGTCAGATGGAGGAGAAGAACTCCAGGAAGCCCTCCATGACTTCCATGCACACAGGGATGGGGTGTTGACTGATGGAATTCCTTACACTGTAATGAGGCAGTGAGTCAGCCTATTCATTTGGGAACCATAAATATTTCAGTATCTTGATGTCTTTTCTCATGGATCTGCCAGTTTCTCTAGATAAAAATCTTCCAAGCACGTGGGTGAGAAGGGAGCTGAAAAGCCCCAGTGTTTACCCCTTCTCTTCTCAACTGTCTGCTGTCCCTGTTGACACTTTGAGTCCTGAGGCTTTCTTGTTTATTATCACCCAAAATCCCACTTGTGTGTGGCAGCAGTGAAGGGATGGAAGAGAGGGAGTCTGACTATGTCAGGCAGGGGGAACTGTAGAGGTAACAGTTCCACGTACAGTTGTTAAGTCCAACTCACCCCTACCTTCCACAGCATCCTGTGTCTTAGAACACCTGGATGACAACTCTCTCCACTTTGTGATGTCACTCATCACCTCTTCATCTGCTTCCCGCCTTCCAGAATCCATCTCAGTCTCTCCTGGTCTGTTCTCTCTTCACCTGTGCTCTGTCTTCCTAAGATAATGCCTCCCTTTCTCCCTCCTTCACTCCCTTTGTTCCCACCTCCACTCCTTCTTCCTTCCTTTCTGCTACCTCTCCAGTGGAGTTTCAGGAGGGAAAAGAGATAAACTCATGTGGTCCATCTGCTTTTCCCCCGTACTTTATAAACAGAAGTTCTGCTGGCAAACCTACCTGAGATCAAGAATGTGGAGTCCCTTGCTCAACACCTGGCATATATTTAAATGTTCAGTAGCTGCACCATGCCTTCCAGCTCCATCTTGGACAGCCCCTGACATCCCCCCCAAAAGGGTCTGTGGCCTGAGGGCTGCAAAATTTTTAGGAGATCCTTGGAATTCACAGTGAATCCCAGGGGAGGGTGGCGATCCTGAAATGCTCTGTTTCTCCAGATCAAATAACTCCATTAACTTAATTAATTCTCAAGACAACTTCATTAGGCAGCTATTATTTTTATTCCCATTTTATGCCCATGGTCTTGACATCTGGGCACTATAACAATGGCCTGGAACAGTCTCTTGTTCGGGAGGAAGGAAAGAAAAGAGAGAAACATCCCTTGACCCTCTGTCAGTGACCAGACATTGAGAAATACATCCACCCTGCCCTGTGAAAACGTTACCACCATCAAAGACAAACACAGCCAGACATTAGCTAAAGCAGAGAAAACAGATTTTATTCAATAACTACTGACAGCTGGGGAAGAAGCTGAACTTTATTCCAATTTCTGCAGTGGTGATTTGGGCATTTTAAAGGGAGAAGGAGGGAGGAGAAGAGTGGGGGGTTCAGTTGAGTCGGAGCAGAGAAAACTCACAAAGGGTGGATCAGGGTAAACGCGAAGATACCAGCTGTGGCTGCTGGCGGGCAGTGATGGAAGTCAGGATCTCACCCTCCCACAGAGGCTGGGAGACGGAGGCCCTCTCCTTTCTGATGAGTGCATTTAAAATAAAAGGCTTTCAGGTCCTTGAAAAAAACACTCGAGATGTAAGAGACACATATTCACAACTGTAAGACCTTTTTAAGTAAATGGTCTAAGAAAGGGAGGTAAGGACCTAGCGTCAGGTATCGGCTAGAACAAACAGTCACTTCCCAGCAGCACTGAGCTTTCTTAGGCAGGCACCTTAATTGAGGGGCCAGGGTCATCGTAGGGACGTGGCTTTCTGCTGCTAGAGGCCACATTTGGATGGAGCTGTTCGGTTGTTTTGTGCCCAGAGTTCTGCAGTTCTCACTACCAGGTCCCACTTAAAGACCTAGAATTGTCCTAGCACGAACACGAACACACACACACACACACACACACACACACACACTCCATGGAGAGTGGTAACTAATAGGCAAAACTGTGTTCCCCGGGTGTCCTGGTGCCTGAGCTCCCCTGCAGAGCCCACAATCGATGCAAGGTTGGCTGTCTGCAGCTCGGCTGAGTTACTAAGATTACAAATGAAAACCAGCCCCCAGAGGGTGCGCCGTTCCTGTAGCACAGAAGGAAAGCATAATTCTTGCTTACACTTCACTTTGTGATCAGTTTCTCCCCTGGTAGGCACTCTTGTAACTTCTTTTTAGGGCTGTCAATCTTACAAAAGGCACAGACGCACATACATGCAGAGCCCAAAAGTCTGCAAATCAAGCCTTTCTCATCTCACTGTGGTGTTCTTTCACTAACTGCAGAATATTCTTCCTCTGTGGCTGTTGAATAGCATTTTTTATAGTTTATAGTAGTAGTAACAACAATAATAACCATGATTATTTTTGTGTTAATTGTTACAATTTCCAGTTCCTGTGACCCAACTCTGTGTCAGATACTGTGCTAGGCACTATGTAGACATTATCTCTAACCTCCCCTAAACCACACCATGTGGATATCATTTTCTGCTGAAAAAGGAAACAGGGCTCAGAGAGGGTAAACAACTTACTGAAGGTCACACAGCCAGCTAAGAGGGACTGAAACACAGTTCTATCTAACCAAAGAGCTTAGGTTCTTCCATGACCATAAGATGGGGTGGATTGAAGGGATTGGAAGAGCTGGCTTCCTAATTGGGCTCTGTCAGCATCAACAAGGTTCAAAATTCCATCAGAAAAGGATGCTATCATCTGGAATTTCCGGGTTTATCTTGTAAATAAGATAGATAGATAGATAGATAGATAGATAGATAGATAGATAGATAGATAGATAGATAGATAGAAGTAATGACATAAGTTTCTCCAAAGGGCAGAGTGTGAGGAACCTCTTAGAACAGCAGCACAACTTCAGAGTACCTGATAGTGAAGGAGCATCCTGATGACTGAGTACAATGCCCTTCCTCTGCCACCCCTCATAGAAGGCCCCTCCCAATGTGCAATCACCTCCACAGCACCCCTGGGAGATGACCATCTTTGTGGTCTTTCAATGTCTAAAGTCTGGAATGTTGACAGTCTCAAAAGAATTGTTCTGTCACCTTTTATGAGCTCTAGTAATTAAAAAAAAAAAAACATTTTCTGATCTGAGAAGCAAAAATCTGCCTTTCTCTTCTTGTTAATAATAATAAAAATAATACGAGCTAAGCTTTATTTCCAACTTACCATGTGCCCTAAGTACTTAATGAATTATCTGACGTAATCTTCAAAACAATTCTTGAATATAAGTAGAATCATCCTTTGTTTTTTTTTAGGACTTGAGGAAACAGAGTCGGTGCAAGGGAATTAGCTCCCTGCGCGGAGTCCCATGGGGGGCAAGTGGCACAGCTGGGGTGAGGCCGTCGCTCTACGAAGCCCGCGCTTTTCACCACCGACCACCGTGCCCGATAAATGGAGGACGAAGCAAACGCAGTCCCTTCCTCCACCTACTGCCCTTCAGATTTCTTAAGAAAGAGCTCATGTATTCTTTTTCCCCTCCTCCCTTCCCTCTGGGCTCTTTGAAGTCTTCATTTTCTAAAAGGGTTGTCAACGGGAATAATGTGAGGTCCTCATGCTAAGAAGAGGCATGAGAGTGGAAAAGCCAGGCTTATTTTTGTAGCATCTTGGTGTTTTACTTGAAATGGCAAATGGAGAATATCTGGACAGCCCATCTGGTCCCATCTGGAGGAAGAACATTTAGCTTTGAGAGCCCTGGGTTCTTTGGATGCTGGGGAGTAGCCAATGCCATGGCTGTATCCAAGCTTCTCACCCTATGAATCTCAAGGACAGGTGGGAGGTGAGGCTCCATCCTCTAGTGTGGCTTGGCAGAGCTAGGTGATGGGGGCTTCGATGAGGGTGAGGAGAGGAGACAAAATTGAGACTTACATTAAATAAGTGGATACAAACAGGTTTTCAAAATCAGATTGATGAGTGAATTAGGTTTAGAGCTTCAGCTCCCCTACTCATCACATTTACTTTCTCTCAGTGCCTAGTACTCAGCGTACTTCCTCCAATCAAAGGACTTTGTACATGCTGTTCCCTCAGCCAGGAATGCTTTCCTTCCCTTAGCCCTGGTGACTTTCATTTGTCCTTCAGACTTCAGCTCAAATGTTCCCTGACTTTTCAGAGCAGCTGAAAACCTTACATTTTAAGTTTTCCTACTACCATACTCTTCTCCTTTCCATGCTAATCATGTTTGCAAATTTACATATATTTCTGAGTTTATCTAATTAATATTTCTCTTCCCCATTAGGCATTTGCTTTATAAGAATAGGCGAGGTCAGCTTGTTTGTCACCATTGTTTTCTCAGTCCCTAGGAAAGTGTCTGGAACAGAGTAAGAGCTCAAAAATATTTCTTGAATCAGAAGATGAATGAATGAATAGAAATGGGGGGAAAGCAAGGTCAATAGAAGTAGGTGTCAGAGAAGCTGGGACAAGAGTCTGAGACAGTTAAAATCACCAGGCACTTCTCATGGGGCTGTCACATGGGGTCATTTTATGCAATTGGCACCCCCTGGCTTTGAACAGTGTACAACCCAGACAACTGTAATTGGTGGCCCTGACAGGGTTTTCAAATGAGCCAAAGCTCTTTGCACAGATGTGCCAGATCTATTTAAGAGCCAGTGGTGGAACAGGTACCTTTCATCATTTGCTACCCTTTTAAGGCAATTCCTCTCCAACTACCATATTGGTTCTCACTGGCTTAGCAAGCTCTACAACCCTCACTCCCAACACTGAGAAAGGATTGTGATGTGAGCGAGGGGTAACGTCCACAAAAACCAAGCTGTCTTCATGGATTATGTTGATGAATCCACCTGAGAGATGATCATCTTTATTTACGCCTTCCTTCCACCATGCTGCTTGGTTTCTGAATCCATCATCCTCAAAGCTCAAATAAAAAGCCGACTGCTTTCCCTCCGGGGAAATTCACATCTCTTAACAGGTTGATAAATATCTCTCTGTTTTCCATCCATATGAGACATTGTCAAGAGTTCTCCTTCATGGGCCCATTCTATGCCCCACCGACCTTGTAGCTCCTGATGGATAAGGCAGGGAGGAAGGGAGCCTCGCTCATGCCTTAAACTTAGATTCACTAAAAGACTCAAAAGTAAAACTTTCAGGCCAGCTCAGGAGATGAGGACCAGGCTACCCACACCCCAACTATAGGACACACACTAGTGATTTACTTTGAAAACCAGGCAGCATGCTCTTATAAGTGGTAAGCCTTATAAGACACATCTCAGCAAATCCTATAATTCATTTGGGGAATGCTCTCAGCTGCAAGTAACAGAATGGCCAATTAACAGATAGGTCCCTCCTTCACATAACAAGAAGGCTGCTGACATCGGTTCAATGGTCAAGTGGTCTCAGACCAGCACGTCTGCAGTTCTCTTAGCTTCTTCCCTCAGGGTCAGCTCTACTTCAGGCATCACAGCCAAATATAGGGAACATCAAGCAGGAAACGTGCATGTGTGTGTGTGTGTGTGTGTGTGTGTGTAGAGCAGTAATCATAAGAGTGATAGGTTAACTTTTTGTTACAAAATAAATGAGTTACAGGTATGAAATGTACAGTGTGGGGAATATAAGAAATTACCTAATATCTTTGTATGTATGGTGACAGATAACAACTAGACTTATCATGGTGATCATTTTGAAATGTACAGAAATATTGAATCACTATGTGGGTATCAGGAACTAAAAGTGCTGTAGGTCAATTACACTTCAAAAGCAAACAAACAAACTCACAGAAAAAGAGACCAGATTTGTAGTTATCAGATGTGGGGGATAGAAGGTGAGGGACTTGGATCAGAAAGTCAAAAGGTACAAACTTCCAGTTATAAGATAAGTAAGTACTAGGGATGCAATGCACAACATGATAAACATAATTGACACTGCTGTACAACGTGTGTGAAAGTTGTTGAGAGTCGGATTTACGCCTGATACCAACAGAGTGGGATTTTTTCTATTTCTTTAATGTCATATCTCTATGAGATGATGTTCACTCAACTTACCATGATAATCATTTCATGATGTAGGTAAGTCAAATCATTATGTACACCTTAAACTTATACAGTGCTGTGTGTCAATTATATCTCAATAAAACTGGAAGGAAAAGAAAAGAGTGATGGGTTAAGGGACATCTGTTCCCTTTTATCAAGAAAGTGGAAACTTTCCTGAAGGCTCCACTCAGCAAAGTACTGTCAAAGGGCTACTCCTAGGTTCCAAGGAATCAGGGAAGTCAAGAGTTTTGATTTGCAACATTTCTACCCTGAGCAGAATGGAGTCCTTTTAATAAAGGAAGAAGAGTAAATCAATGTCATGTAGTTATCTTTCTCAATTCTCAAAGCAAAGCAGTTTGGGTACCTTGAATTACGGTGCTCTCCAAGCATCTCAGCACTCTGCAAGGACTGCCTCCTACCAAAGAAAAACCCCACATTCTGCTTGGGAATTTTCAGGTAGCAACAGTGGTGGAGGATTGTGAGATATGCATCAGTTGTTAATCAAAGATTTTCCTCTCTGACTTTTCTATAGAAATAGATTTACAATGTACTTTTCTTGGTAACTGAAATCTGATTTGTGCACCTGATGGTTTAAATAAGTAATTTTGCCTTAGGACACATCCATTACCCAGCATGTAAATGGAGTTCAGCCATGTCCTGGTGGGATTCGAGTGGGAGAAACCACCACATTTCAGGGAGACTCTCATATATATGTTGATTCTAATTCAGCATCCACCTTTCTGCATTTGCCTACTTGATCCCTTGTAACAAGTCTGCTTGAAATCCTTCATCTCAGAGATTCCACCCAGGTTGAGCCTAGAACTCTGACTAAAGCAAACAAGTATGTGAAAAGGAATTTTAAAATCAGCTTGGCGAACAATTGTGCTGTACGCCAGAAATTGACACAACATTGTAAACAGACTATAACTCAATAAAAAAATAAAAATAAATTAAAAAAATAAAATCACCTTGGCATTTAACATGCTGTCAGTGGAATCCTGGCTTTCTTTGCTTCCTTGTTCTGTGACATTAGGCAACTTTTTGGGGCCTCAGTTTCCTCAAATGGCCACCAGGAACATCGATATTTACTTCAGAAAGTGATTTTTGCAAGTTAAATAAGGCAACATTTGTAAAATATCCAGCACAGTCCCTGGTAGTGACAGATGCTCAGGAAATGTTACACTTGTTAACATCCCTTTAAGAAAGCAGAGTTGAAGGAGATTAAGACATTAAACTCTAATTTTCATCAAAATCTGGCAGAATCAAGTCTCAAGTTTCAGAGAAAAAAAATGTGGTCTTTGGAGTCCTCTAGAAATCAAGTTCAAATACCTTCTCTTTCACTTGGTAACTGTGTAAACTATAATCTACTTCACCTCTTTGAGTTTCAGTTTTCTTATCTGTAAAATGGGAGAAAATAATGCCCATCTTACTTAGTTGATTATTCATTCAACAAGCACACGTACGTGCCTAGTATGCGATAGACACTGGGGATATAAATATTGACAAGACAGAGTTCCTTTCTTTTGGAATTTAAACTTTAGTGGGTGAACGTGCAGAGTGCTTTCATTTACTGAAAATGTACTGGATGCAGGATGCTTTGATTACATAATCTGAATTCTCACAACTTCCCTACAAGATAGAATACCACCCCCATTTTACAGGTGGGGAAATTGAGTTCAGGGAATTTTAGAAAACCACCCAAGAGCACACAGTAAATGTCCACAGCAAGACTTGCATGCAGGTCCCTGGGACTGTGGCCCTGGGCACAATCCTGAGCACATGGCAAATGCAATCTAGTTAACTGCACTCCAGGGAGCCAGACCTGCATTATCACTGAGGTCCTGTAAGCAACTCCAGCCTCATACACAGGTGAAGAGTGGCACACGATCCTGACGACTGCACGCACCTCCACATGCCCTACAGACATAGATGAATGTGCTTTAATCAGTCTTGCAGATGAGCTGCAAGAATGATCACAGAGCACAGGCAGGCCTTCTACGATACCAGAACAAATACAAATAGCCTGTGAGACCAGGGGTCTGCATAGGTTACTACGGGCCCCTGGATCTACAGCATATGACTGCACAGATACACACACAGAACCTAGCGAGGATGCACGATGACTGTCCTTAAAGCTCCCTACATTAGGTGCACCAGAAAAATGGGTCTACACCCTGCCAAGAAAGTGGATAACAGAAATAACAATCACATTTATTGAGCAATTGATAGATGGCAGGTGCCTTGCTAAGCAATTTGTCCACATTGTCTCACTTGGATACTGTAATTATCCAAACTTCACAGCTGGGGGAACTGAGGCTTAGAGAGCTTGAGTCACTTGCCTAAGTTATCCACTTGGTGACTGGCAGAGCTGGGGTTCAAAATAAGGTCCACGTAAACCCCACACTCTTAATGTCACACCATTGTAATCTTGACCCCACACATATCCTTATGTGTGAGAGACAGGTGACCCTGAACATTCCCCTCACCTATCGCCATCTGTGTCCCCATCTGTGTCCCATCACCATTCACCCCTTGTGCGCCTTCTCCCCACTTCATTTCTCTATCCCCATCACCAATAGCCACACCCCCAAAGAGAAGGACTTTCCTGCAGTGTCACCATCAGTTTTGTGCTTCTAAAACGTGTTCAAAATGTGCCCAGGCTTTTCCACATCGCTACATCTTTGCAATCCTTCCTCTCCAGAGGAATCAGATCAGAAACTGGTTGGTTCAAATCTAGGCTTCATTCCTCCCTGCTGTGTAAACTTTGGGCAAGTCACTTAACCTCTCTGTGCCTCCAGGGGACTTCATCAGCAAAATGAAGGCTAAAATATCTATTTCTTGGGAGTTCTCATTAGGAATAAATTACACGAAAAATGTTATGCATGAAAATTTGAAAGACATGGAAGTGCCTAACAATAAGAAGCAAAACAATTGTTACTCGCCTTCTCTTTCTTTCACACGAAGAACACATACTCATCCTTGAAAATTCGAATCAAAGTCTCCTCATTTTGTCACAGATGGATCTTATCACTCCATTTCTGTGTCCTGGGAACTCTTTGTATCTCTGTCTAATTAGCACTTTGCACATTAAAAAAATCTGTTTACCAGCCCATCTTTTCTATCAGAAAGTGAATTCCTCCAGGGAAATGGCTTTCTCTTATATCTGTGTGTAGCCACAGGGTCTAATGCTCTCTCACCACAGTGCAGGACAATCCATTATTTGCCAGTTGATTGCATTAAGCTGCATTAACACTCAGTTGTCCACATGACCACCTGCAGGGGGCATGTCTTGGAGACCAGACTGGCTGTTTTTCCTTTTGTTTTATGTATTGTCTCACACCCAGGATAAGAGCATCTAGACAGATCCAAGAGAAACCAGGAATAATTGAGCAATACAGCTTCTTTCCTCTCAGCCCCTACCCTATGCGATGCATAGTTATTTTACATACACCATCTCTAATTCTCAGGGCTTTTCACAAGGTCATTTGGACCAGAATAAGAAAAAGAGATGTTAAATTATGCTTGTAATTTAAGTCTCCTCCCCACTCCCTGCCTGTTAAGGGAGAAAAAATTTTTTGCTCCAGCTCTTGGGATTTTGTCTGTTGAGGGGTGTGAGGGTTAATTTCATGTGTCAACTAGATTGGGCCATGGGGTGCCCAGATGTTTGGTCAGATATTCTGGGTGTGTCTATGAGAAAGTTTTTAAATGATGTTAACATTTGAATCTGACTGAGTAAAGCAGGGTGCTCTCCCCCATGTGGGTGGCCCTCATCCAATCAGCTGAAGAACAAAATACCAAGTAGAACAAAAATACTGATCCCCTCTCACATAAGAGGGAGCTCCTCCTGCCTGACTGTTCTGAGCTGGGACATAGGTCTTTTCTGGCCTTTGAAACACTGGCACTTCCTGGGTCTTGAGCCTTGAGTCTAACCCTAACCCTAACCCTAACTGAATGGTGGACTAGAACTTACACCATTGGCTTTCCTGAGTCTCAGGCCTTTGGACTACCATCAGCTCTCCTGGGTCTCCAGCTTGGTATCAGTAGAACCTTGGGACCTCTCAGCCTCCAGCTAGCATTATTTGGCTTCTGCCAAATAAAAAGAACCATTGTTCTATATCTCTGGAGAAAAGTGACCAATACAGGTAGAATCCAAATAATGCTAAAATAAGAAAGAAAACTAAACAAATAAGAGAGGCTTATTTGACATACATAAACATTACTTTAAAAATATTAAAGCAGGAAGAGAAGTAGGAAAAACAAAAGAGAACCCTAAATTATATATCAAGAAGTATTTGAGGCAGTAAAGAGAAATGCAAAAGACCGTTTTCTAAGTATGAGAGAGGCTGAGTCAGAGAAAATGGTAGGAAATTGGAATTTATTCCTTTCTTTGTCATTTTCTCAAGAGTTTGAATGAAGCTTTGATCTGTTTTCAATTATATTTTCTGATGAAAATGACCTGCCACATAGACCTGCAGTTATATGTAGGTTACAATGTGTATTCATATTCCCATGCATAAATTCAGCATCTATGGTGGGTTATGGTTTATGAGAATCTCTCTCTCTCTCTGGAAAAAAAATACATATATATTTGCCTTTTTCCTTCTTTCCCTCTTTTTCTCCCTCCCCCCTCCTTGATGTAACTAACTTGTTTAGCTAAGTATGCAGAAACCTACTGGAATCATGGTGGCCACTCAGAACAGGGGCTATTGTAACTTGTCTCATTTTAGCTTCCCTTGGCCCCCAGAGTCTCTGAAAGTACACATTTACATGCACCACATTTGGAAAGTCCCATTCTTACTTAAAAATTCTTGATTTTAATATACTCAAGGTGCACATCAGAAATGCAAAGTAATTTTCACTGACAAACTTTAGACTTTCATTTAAGGACATTCCTGTGGGGGGAAAAAAAAGGTTTCCCTCGGTTCTCAAAGCCAAATCAATATCAGCAAGGCTGTGTTGTCATTAAGGGTAACGGGTAAAAAAGCAGAGTCTTGAGTTTCCCCGAAAAAAATAATCTGCCCCCTAGCATTCTTAGAATTCCAGAACACTCATTTCCCCTGCCACCAAAGCTTGCAGAGATATATCAGCATCATCAAGATAACCCAACTTATAAATAGCAGAGACAGGATTTGAATCTGGGTCTACCTGACCCTAAAGCTCACACTCTATTTTTTTTTTTTTTTTACCTTTTTTTCTGAATGAAAGATTCTTTCAATTCTATAACGCTTTACAGTTTTCCTCTGAGGACTGGAAATAGAGCGGCTGATGCACCTGCATGACCAGTCCCTCCCTACAGGTCAGGTCCCAACCCAAACCAGCAGTGGGGTCAGATAACCCTTCAAATACCTGCTAACATTTATTATGGAAAAAAACCATCATGTAATTCAGTCTCTTTCAGGCTTCAGGTCAGAGATTTTTCAGACTAAATTTTACTTTATTTTGCTCTCAGTGGAAATAGGCAATTAAAGATGTCCTGTGAAATTTGCTTTTGAGGTAGAAAGGTGCAAAGACTGTATAGGTATGTTCTAAAGCACTCCAAATGTCACATAGTCATGGTCATAAAAAGGAAAGTTGAATGTTAAAGATAAATTGCTGCAACTGAACTGCCATAAAATATGATAGCTTCTTTCAGAATTTTAACATTCATAGAGGATCAGAACTGCACAGAGCCCTTGAGACGTTGGCCAACATCCTTACCTCCAAATCCCGAAAATTAGCAAAACTGAGGCACGACCCAGAACTTGAACCCCAATTTCTTGACTCTCAGGCTAGTGAACTCACTCACTAATTTGGAATGTAAGAGCTAAGTATTTATGATGGACAACTTAATTTCTACCCTTATGTCAAGTTTCATTGACACCATTAAATATTCCAGAAACATGCTCATCAGAAAACTCCCTAGGACCCTCCATGGGGAAAGAACTTAGGATGGGGGCAGCCACAGCTTGTGTCTCAGGATATTGCCTAAGTCAGTGTTTCATCTATAATATGTTCCCCGGCTGGATGCGTCTGGGTAACATTACATACTATGTTCCTTTCTTGGAGATTCTAAATTCTCTCTAGCTTATTCAAAGTTCTGAGAAATTCAGCAGTACTGAGCACACTTATTGTGCCTAGTGATCTGGTAGTACTTTGCAAACCAATTCTGTCAGAGTGATTCCTGAAAACCTCTGAATTCTTAAGCCTATGTCTCTGTATTCCTCTTCTCTGAGAAAAGTGGAATTCTTTAGAAACTGAGATATGACATTATTCCCTCCATCCCAGATAATAGGATATTTCTGGGGCCAAGGGGATAAGCACACTAAAGAAATCTTGCAGAAGAACCGATCCTGTGAATGTATGTCAGGTTAGGGAGAGGGCTGCATTCTAAAGAGTTTCAACTCTTTCATTGGGCCACGAGTGCAGAACTAATGGCGGGAAATGAAGAGAAAGCAAATATTGGAAGTGGAGAAATAAAGGAGTTTTGAACATTTGCTTAACATTCTGAGTGATAAGATCAGTGGTTCTCAAACATCAGTATGCTCTAGACTTGTTGAAACACGGTGCCGAGTCCCACTGCCAGAGTTTCTGATTCAGAAGGTCTGGGGGGAGTCTGAGAAGCTGCATTTCTAGCAAGTTCCCAGTTGGCACTGAGGCTGCTGATCCAGGGGCTACACTTTAAGAACCACTGGCCCAGATCACTGGCTTGCCTGGAATATGTGGAAAATGTGGCATGAATACGCACACCAAGGGTCTGTGAGCTTCTTTTCTGCAGAAAATCCTTTTGGGCATGACTTCTCTGTTCTTGTTGACCTGGTGACTGTTTGTCCCCACCCAGCATCTGTGTCATGTCCTAAGGCCACATCACTCAACCTTCCCTTTAACCAAGCACTCCTCCCTCACTGTCTTGGTAGGAATGTCAATCAAGGTATTTCTGCCCACCTTGGGCATAGAGTGGAGGCCTGATCCAAGTCATGGAGAGGCTTTGCCATAATCTCAGTCCCAAAGGGGGTGGCAGGTAAACCTGGAGGGGTAGGACAAGGAGGGGCAGCAGAGATTAAATTGTTTGAGCAAAAATACGATACTGTAATTTGGTCATTTTTATTTTTTTAAAGAATTTTTTTTTAAATTGAAGTATAGTCACTTTACAATGTTGTGTTAATTTCTGGTGTGCAGTACAGTGATTCAGTTATATATACATATACACACATGAATACATAAACATATACATATACATATATATTCCTTTTCATATTCTTTTTCATTATAGGCTATTACAAGCCATTGAATACAGTTCCCTGTGCTCTACAGTGGGACCTTGCTATTTATCGATTTTATATATAGCAGTTAGTATCTGCAAATTCCAAACTCCCAATTTATCCTTCTACACGCCCTTTCCCCCCTAGTAGCCACAAGTTTGTTTTCTATGTCTATGGCTCTGGGGGCTCAGACCTACTGGAGAAGTTTAATCATGTTACAAAGATAAACATTTTATGCAGAAAAATTCCCATCTTGGTACATGAATCTATAATGGGACATTAAGGCTGAAAATAGTTATTAAACAATCCATCTCCTGCTTACTCCTAGATGGGAAAACCATTCCTGACCCAAGCTGGAGACAAAAACAAAAGACAATCCTTGAGTAATACTGAGAGGAGGGGTGGAAGTATGGGTGCCCAGGAGTCTGGCACACTGGAAAGGAGTCATTGACATACCAACACTGTTAACACAACGCCAATGCTTCTTCCAACAGTATCCTGGCCCCTGTCCACTTAATTCTCAAATAATCTGCGCACATGTCCTGAGATGCCCCCACATTTTCTTATAAACAGCCATTTTGCTTAGACTTGGTTTTTGTTACTTGCAGCCAAAGAACTTTAACAGACACAGTTTCAAGCCCCGCCCCCCCAAACTGATCTTCATTATCTCATCCTCTTTCCTGTTGCTGTAAAATGCCTGCAACACGTGCTGCTCCATTGGAAGACATAAAATTCCTCCAATTATGTTTTTGCTCCCAGACATCTGCATGGCATTTCACAGTTCACAAGCCTTTTTATAGCTACACTAATTGGGGGTCCTTATACACTTGCAAGATTAAAAATAAGGAGGATTGTTGATGTCGTTATCACAGTTTTATAGATAAGAAACAGAAGGTCTGAGATTAATTATATCTTCCCAAGATCTCAGTGCTCACATGTGGTGCAACCAGGTGTGTCTGAGTTTACTCCTGGAGTCCTAACCATATGACACGTCTTTGGAACCTCTTATTTTGGTGCCCCTCAAACCCTGATTTCCCCCACAACACTATGTATCTAGGAATCCAAAGAACTGGATTCTGGCCCAGGGACCTGTTGTGTGATCTTGAGCAACTTGCTACTTAACTGTTCTAAGTTTCTGCTATGTATTTATGAAAAAGTCCCACACCTGAATGAAATTATATGCCAGAATGTGTATTGCACAACAAATTAATCAACACATAGAAGACCCTGAGGTCATTCATCCATCACCATCTTGAGACCGGGCCAAGGGGATTGCGTTTTCATAAAGGGACACCGTCACTCCTGAAATGTTCACATTTTGTACTTTCGCTCAGAAGGTCAAAGTGAAAGGTGCTAATTTTCGTGATGTGTCTGAGATAAACCTGAATCTAATTCTTCAGCCCAGGTCTGCCCTGACCATGCTCTCAGGAGCATCCTTCTCCCCAGGTAGGGCCAAAACGTCAACATCTGGACTCAACAATTTTGAGGCATGGGCAGCTGTCACTACAAAAATGTTACCTGGGGAAGGAAATCAATTCATTGACTCACTGTCAATCTATCTTCATGAAAATGCCACACTAACCAACTCAAAAAAGACCCCCAAGACAACGATACACAGGTAGGTAAGACAAGGTAACAGAACACTGTCTTCGCGTAGTAGAATTGCTCACAGCAGAGAAAGATGAGCAACCATGAGGCTCCAGGAAGGCTTGCAGGGCACGAAAGGGAGAAGTGGGGAATAAAGAAGGAAACAGGTTCCTGGTCGACGATGGTGTACTGGGAAGAACAGGGGACCACTGATTAGACATACTTGACTTGTAAATCCTGACAGTCATTAATTACCAGTATGGTTATGGGTGAATGCCTTTGTTTCTTTTATTCAAAAAAAAAAAAAAAAAAAAGAGAGAGAGAGAGATAAAGATCCTGCCCCACCTGCATCCCAAGGCTTTTACAGGGAACTAATGAGCTAATGGAAGAGGGACGACTTTGAAAGGAATTGTGATTGTTGGGATATAGGGTTCAGGGAGCAGGAGGTCACTGGATGACTTTCAGGTCTCTGGCTTAAGAAACCAGGTAGATGAGACAGGATACAATGAAAGAAGAAAAAAAACACACATGTGAGGCTAAAACATTCAGTGTGGATTGCATTGAGTCTCCTGTGCTAGTGAGATAGCCAAATGGAGATGCGCAGTAAGCCAACGGATGCACAGAACTGTTGAGCCAGATGTTCTCAGGATCTGGACCAAAACTCAGACATTTCATCCCTCTCTCGGCTGGAGTTGCTCTGACTCTGACAGCTGATCCTCCAGGTAGTGTATTTATTATTACTAATCCTCCAGGGCCTCAAGACCCCTCCACGAGATCCTCTCTCATTCCCTTCCACATAAATCAGCAGAAGAACCATGCTAAGTCCAAGGTGATAAATGAATCCCTTCTCCAAAGAGTTTGGCCCAAGCCCAAAGCAGCAGCTTGCCTGTCGATTTATTATCTATTTAAATCATTCTTTCCTCTTATGACAAAATGTTAATGACAAAATATAGGTGATCCTCCAAGAGAAGGAAAAGCTATATTTTTGCAACTGGAAATTAGAAATGTATTATTAACAATGAGCATTAATTATATATTTTAATGCTCACATGGGAGAGGTGATGGGGGCATAATTTGCAGAGAGACTCGGCAGTCAGGGAGGTGGGGGGCCTGGAACGTAGCACGATCATTTTATTAAGCACGGATCCTATTTCCTGCACCCATGAATATTTCATTTGGAATATTTACTCCATCCTATTATTCAGCCATTGCTTCTCAGCTAAGCTGCAGTCTTAGACAAGTCTTTTCTCTTTACTAATCTTGTTCTTGAGAGAATGACACTTATCTAGAAATTATATATGCTTCTGAAAAAGGGAACCCTGAAAACAAAGTTAAAATTTACTCAGTGCCCAGGAAAACCTGTATCAGCAATGGAGGCCCCATGACCACGTAAGGCTGGGAACAGCTCTATGGGAAAAGATTGTGGTATTTTCCGCATTGCTATCACCTAACAGTCTTTCCCATCATCTACTTCCTGGATCCTATGTTCTCCTATGGTGTCCTGTCCTGACCCCATCAGGGCCCTTACTAGGATGTCCTAATTGCTTGTGAATAAGACACATGTCCCCCTCCAAATGTGTCCATATTCTGAATGGAAGGCCAAGCACAGATTCTGAGAAGCTGCACAGCTTGTCAGAACTGTACATTTAGCAAATATGCAGGAATGTAAACACATACAACTAACACCCCTGTAAATATGGTAAACTTCATGAAGGCAGGTGTGCTGGCCTCTTTCATAGCTGCATCCCTAGCATGAACGTTAAGTCCACACCTGCTACTTCAATGTTTTCTAAAGGAAATCTCTCTTCCTTTGACCTACAGAATATAATATCATTCCATCCTCACCGCCTCACAGCAAGAAACTCTTCATTATGTGCCCTCTTGATAGAAGTAAACTGACCTCCAGAGAGGCTAAGAAATAAGCTCTCAAGGGCACATGCTGGTACATGCTAAGACTGGGTTTTGAACTGAAGACTGATCCCAAAGGTATTTAACCACTATATACAGTGCTACTCAAATATCTCCATCATGGGGTGAACGTGGGAAGGATAATGATCATCCCAGTTCTAAACATTTATTGATGGCATAGGAAGAGTCTCGCATACTGATTTCATTTGTTCTCCCAGCAATCATACAAGTGAGGTACAGCTATCTCCCTTATTTTATCAAGGCTCAGCAACATCAAGCAATTTCCCCAGGCACACGCAGCTTGTAAGGGTGGGACCAGAAATCAATCCCACATCTTTCTGACTCAAAGCAAGGGAATTTTCACCTTGGCATGAAAGCAGCAGTCTCTTTGGATAAATACCCAGAAGTGGAATTGCTGGATTGTATGGTAGTTCTAGCTTTAATTTTTGAGGACTCTCCATGCTCTTTTCCATTAGTGGCAGCACCAATTTACATTCCCACCAACAGTGTATGAGGGTTCCCTTTTCTCCACATCCTCCCCGACACTAGTTACTGCCTTTTTAATAAGTCATTCTAATGGACATGAGGTGAACACTAATTTGAAAAGATATGGTTATGTTCACTGCAGCATCACTTGCAATAGCCAAGATATGGAAACAACCTAAGTGCTCATCAACAGATGAATGCATAAGGATATATGTATATATGATATGTGTCTACAATGGAATACTACTCAGCCATAAAAACAGATGTAATCCTGCCATTTGTGACAATAAGGATGGATCTGGAGGGTACATGCTAAGTGAAATAAGTCAGATGGAGAAAGACAAATATACCTTATGATTTCACTCACATGTGGAATATTAAAAACAAACAAAAAATGAACAAAACAAACTAAGCAAAAACTAACACAAAGATAGAACAGAGTAATATTTATCAGAGAGAAAGGGGTGGGGAGGGTACAACAGGTAAAGGGAGTCAACTGTATGGTGATGAGAGAAATGAAATTTTTGGTGGTGAGCATGCTATATGTACCCAGAGAGAGAAATATAATGTTGCTCCCATGAAACTTACATAATGTTATAAACCAATGTTACCTCAATCAATCAATCAATGCCATCTCAAAGACTTACGTTTATTGACTTTTGTACCAATTGCCCAGAGAGCAGCTAACTATCCCCCGCTGCATGTCTTAAACTATCTCATTCCTGCTTGTGCCAGACTGCAGACCCAGAAGGCCAGTCCTGGGCTCCAGCTCTCTGTCTCAGGATCCCCCTCAGCCTGTGGCTCCTGAGAAGCCACGCTTTCTCCAATCCAAAAGCTTCCCCGATTTGGAAATCTAGTTTTGTCTGGGGAAAGAACTCTGTTGGAGAAAGGTCTATAAGAGATTTTACTCTGGCTACCTATCCTTTGGGACAATTAAGGGACAAGCTTATAAATGCACGTTAAAGGTCACCAGTGTGGTTTCTGAGTTAAGTGCTAAGAGTTTTTCATAGCATATGACTGAAACCCTAAACAAATGATATGATGTTTACTTGTGTGTGCAAATAAATTTATTTGAAACTCCCTAATTAGAGGATAACATTCAAAAGACCATTTAGATTTCATGAAGAATTTTTAATGACATGGGAAATTTCTCATGCAAGCACGTGAAAAAAAAAGAGTACATTATGAAAACGAACACATGTATGTATATGCATGACTGGGATATTATGCTGCCCAACAGAAATTGACACATTGTAGCTGACTATAATTAATTTTTTTAATGTTTAAAAAAAGAAAAAAAGAATAGGTAGGAAATTGCACATAGTATATGACCATAATTGCATAAATTATCTAAAAGGTGTGTGGAGGTGGAGAAACTGAAAATAAATACACCAAAATGCTAACAACGTTGGAGATTTTTAATTTTCTTTTTTTTTTTTTTTATACTTTGTTGAATTCTCCAAATCCTCCTCAATGAAAATATCTGCCTTTGTCACAGGGGGAAATAAACATTTAAGTAACCACAATCCGTTAGGTTATAATATTAAATTTTACATGGAGGTCTCACATAGATTTGATAGTGAACTCGAAAGGAGAATAAAGCTTTCAGATTTTGCTCCTGTGTCAATTCACCATTAGAGAACATCCTGTTTGCGTATTTTCTCTTTGTTCCTTTCCTTCAGAGATAATGGGGTTCAAATACTTGTGTTAAATATACATATCTGAAAGCCTGGGAGCCGATTACAGCCCTCCTCCCAACCCCAGGAGAGAGAAGAGAAAGAATTTTTTTTCCCCTCTGTCTGATACATGGACTTAGACTGGACACAGTGACAGCTCTCTGGACAAAGGATAAATATTGCAATCACTCCTGACTCTGTTCCTGTACCATCACACTGTTTGTCACAGGTGTAGTTACTGTAGTTGGCTGGAAGGAGAAGGAAGTGTGGGAATTTTTGTAATCTGAACACAGACTACCTTTATGAAAGCCTTTCTTTAAAATCAAAACCTTCTCCCATTCCTCCCAACTAGGCATTCTGGATACAGGATATGCTATGTGGCCAGTAAAACTTCCTAAATGTCTGTGGGGCAGAGTGTCTATCTCATTTCACATTTCCCTACAACTTTAGAAGCCATAACTTCAATGAAACATAAATACATCCCGGTGATTGTAAAAAGGTCCATATAATTCTCCACTAATTTTTTTTTCTGAAAACAGTGATGGGGAAAGTGTACTTCTTTCAAGTCTATGATGAACTTTATACCTGTTTTCCAAGCAACTCAGTTTTTGAGAACTACTCTTAATTTTATACTAATGAAAACTTTATTTGAAAAAAAAAATCCAGAAGTTACGTCATGAGGGCTGTCAGTCTGTTTTCTAATGATCCAGGTTCACTTCTTCAAGGCCAAAGCCATAACTTTAATATGAAAATATATGTTCACAGTGGTCCTTACTGATGCCTATTAAGCCAAGGATAAAGCAAGAAGCAGAAAAGATCGACAGTATATTTTCATTCCATCTCTCTTAAAATAATGATGCATGCGACTTCATGCCATTACCTTTTAATGATCTTAGCCTAGTTAATAGCACAGTAATATTCCAAAAAGAGCTGGGAATTATTTCCACATTTAATTTTCATTGCAAAAGTGAAAGGCTCCCTCTCTCTCTCTTTTTCTGCCAGAGAAGCTGTCTGCTGCCTATGACTGCATTAGCTCCGCTACATTACAGCTGAGCTAATGGATCAAAACTGAGTGATTAGTTTCCTCCTCTTTTGATCACTTCCAAGCGCTGACTGACTCATCCTAGAAATGTGGATATGGGTTTCAAATGTCTGCGTGAAGTTTGCTTGATTTGATTTCCCATCAAGCCAGGGCCTTTTGACTTTCCAAAGAGTTGACTTGGGATTCATTGTATGTGTTCCTTTGGGTGTCTGCATTGCACAAAATAATTAGAAAAGAGGGCTTCTGGGCAGTATAATAGACACCAACCATCTAGTCTCAATTTTTTCAGGCTTAGTCAAAAGCCCAGAAGATCCAAAGTGGCCCAATGCAAGGACCTACCATTCAGTTACTCATTCCTCCCTTGGATACTGTGTGCCGGCACTCTCCCAGGCCCTTGGCATACTGTACTGAACGCCACAAAGACGGTTCCCTGTGTTGGAGCTCATAGCAGCAATCTCTTGAGAATGGGATTTCTTCAGTAAAAGATACTCTTGATTTTAACAAGCACAATGGATGTATGGGATCTATTGTTTCACCGAGAGGGAGAAGAATAAAAAGCAACAAACACAACTTAAATACTTAATACTTAAATATAAGATGTATCCCAAATAATATTAAATGGAAAAAAAGTATACCTTTGAACCACAATGGGATGCCACTCTACACCCAACAGAATGGTCAAAGTCAAAAAAGACTGCCAACACGATACATCGGTAAGGATGTAGAGCAATTGTAACCCTCATACATCGTTGGTGGGAAGGTAAAATGGGTTCACCACTTTGGTTTCTTATAAAACTAAACACAATAACTACACTCTGACCCAGCAGTTCCACTCCTACGTGGTTACCTAAGAGAAATGTCAGTAGCAACTCTATTCATAATAGTCCAAAGCTGGCACAGATGTTTGTCAACAGAAGAATCAGTGAACAAGCTGTAGCATCTTCCTTCAGTGGAGTACTGCTCAATAATACTGACCCGTGCAGTGGTGCAGGTGAGCATCACAGACATTACGCTAAGTGAGGTAAGTCAAACACAAAAGAGTAAGGTGTCATATGATTCCTTTTATATGAAACGGGAACAGGCAAAACTATGCTATGGTGGGAAAAAAATCAGAACAGTTATGGCCTCTGGAGGAGATGGGAGCAAGACTGATAGTGAAGAGATTCTGGGAAACTTACTGGGGTGACAGTAATGTCCTGCATCTTGATAGGTATTCGGGTGACACAGGTGTATTCATCTGTCAAAACTCACTTAATGCTACACTTAAGAATTGTGCGTTCCATTGTATGTAAATATTACAAGAAAAAAAGAACGGTAAGCAAATATTGATCTCTAGTTAATGATATGCATGCTGATGTCTGCTTCCTACTTTGAAAGGCATCAAAAGTGTAAGCTGGATGGATGGATGGGTGGAAGCAAAGAAGGGTGGATGTATAGAGAGGTGATAAATGGGTGGATATGTGATAAAGCAAGCAGAGTAAAATATAACCCTAGAAAGTAGGTAGTCGGTATATGGGTTTTCAATGTAAAATTCAGCCTTTCAGTATGTTGAAATTATCATAAGAAAGCATTAGGAAACTATACCTTTGAATCAAGTAACTCGAGCAGATGAAATGTGCCCCCAGCATACTTCCATCTTCCCATTTAGGCCCTTTTTAAATTTTGTTTCCCACTATGCCTCCCACTTAAAGAACCCATAATCCCCATGTTATGCCTTCTGAAAGCAAAGCCCTTCCCTCCATCCTATCCCATTAAATAAACTAAAAAATCAACACATGTGAACTTCTCAAGGCTTTAAAATAGGTAGATGTATGTGACCTCCACACTGGGGTATTTATATTTTAATCCAATGATTCATTTAATATTCATTCATTCATTGTCTTCTAAATTCTCCCATTATCTCATTCATTTCCTTATATTTTAAAAAAAAGTAACTGCCATGTTTTGTGCCACTTCTGTGTGCCAGCTACTATGCTAAGGGCTTCCATACATTATCATTATGATTGTAAACAACGTTGTGATTTAGAAGGCACTATCATTGCTGTAAAGATGAGGAGACTAAGGTTCAAGCGGTTGCAGGAATTTTACAGTTACACAGCTTTTGTACGGCAAAGCCAGCGTTTGAAACCAGCTATGTCTGATTTTGAAGCTCACGCATTTTAACATTTGATAAAATATGATCTTTAATGTTCTTCAAATATTTAAATCTGTTCTAGAATCTCTGTCTCGGGGGCGGGGGTGAAAAAACATGATACTAGACACTGTTGAGCACAGTTGTTAGTTTTAAGGGTCTTGCTGAAATTCTGAATATATAAAAAACTGAAGTATCCCAACCTATTTAAATCACTACGTCCAGCAATTCCTGCAGGCTGCTTTGTTCCCTGTTCCCTGAACACACCTTGTGTTTTTAAGCATAACATGCAGAAACAGCCAATCAGGGATAAATCTGGAAGAGAGAATAAAAGCTGTCACCAGGAACCTGAGATCAACTGATTGCTATGAATTTGTTGTTTCCAGGAAGCCACAGTGAAGGGGGACACATCTCATACTGCATAGTACTTGCTTTCAGATAAAAGAGGGCACACACGTATATCTACAAGGGTGAACATTTTTTTCCTGGACACTTGGTAGGAATCTCCTATATCCTTATTCAAGGAATGTTAACAGCTAACGGTAACTCTGGCCTTCTTTTTAACAGAAAGATAAGAAAGCATTGTTTAAATGGACAAACCTTTGGGAATAGTCCTTAAAAAGCAGCGTATAACCTTAGTAGGAACTCTCTGAAGACTTTGCCATGAGACTGAGAATTAGGTTCACATACTTACTTTCATGAGAATCTTATAAAATATTGATTTAGAACTTGGAGACTCAAGATAAATGACAAAGTTAACAGGTCTTTTGGTTGCTATTGGGCCACAATTGATTCATGATTCATTTCTCTAACAGAAATTCATGGGGCAGAAATTTGGAGTTTGGGGTTATAATGTACATGTTTCTCCTTTGCCATGAAATGTCACAAATGTTTCTTACATAGATAATGAATTAATTGAAACAATATGGCTTAACACTGTACAGCTCTACGTGGTTTTCAAAAGCCTTCAGCCTCTCTCTCAACACATCCCCCGGCCCCTGCTCTCTCTCCAGACCCTCCTCTTCTTTGTATGACAGAGATAGCAGGCATTATTATTTTACTTTACAGATGAGAAAACAAAAGGAAAGAGATTTGACAAAGATTGTAAACTTGATACTTGAAGCAGCCAGAATTTGACCTTGCCCTATGGCTCTGAATAGGATATTAATAATAGCTGTAATAGTAATTTCAACTGTAACGATTGTAATAATAGAAACAGTACCAATAGTTAACAATAATAGTTAACAGCAACATCTCAGCTTGTAGCAAGATGCTTTGCAGCCATGGGTCAGTTATCCCCCAGCCCACCAGGAAGATGGAAGACTTCCCAAGCTCAGCAGCTCCCTCTCCTGGAGGATTCAGGAAACCAGAGCCAGTCCCATGGCTGCTGCCATTTTGACAGTTCCTCACTACTGCCCACTGCCATCCTGGCAGCCACAGTCAAACAGAGGGGCTTCTACCTGGATCAGTTAAATGCTCACATTTCCTAAAAGCTACCAGGGGCTGGCTGCAATGTGAGACTCACAGAGGAGGCCCTGACCCTATCATTTTTGGCCAAGTCCTGAGATCGGATTTATCCAGACTCACCTGTTGTCTGTCTTCTTTTCCATTGCTCGTAATTCAAGGCACACAGGTGGGGTTTTTCACATGGTCTGCAGGACATCGACCCTTTATTTCCCCGTTGCCTTATAGCTGATAGAGGAGGGCTGTCAGACTAAGGTGTAAAGTGTACGTTCTGTGTTAGGTCCGGGAGCCACAGACGTGCTCCTACTCCGAACCGAGTGAGAACTGGCTCCTTGAACTCTCACTTCCAGCACCAGCTGCCACATCCAGGCTCCAACCCAGCTTCAGGGTCTCCCTATAGGCTATAAACTCATCAAGATTACAATGATCTTTTATGCAATTTAAAAAATGCAACCACACGTCTTTTGTGGAATGGCACACAATTCCACAGACTTCTC
This sequence comes from Camelus dromedarius, assembly GCF_036321535.1. Classification (NCBI taxonomy): domain Eukaryota; kingdom Metazoa; phylum Chordata; class Mammalia; order Artiodactyla; family Camelidae; genus Camelus; species Camelus dromedarius. The sequence goes on along the minus strand of NC_087459.1, from coordinate 13,884,125 downwards.
TGTCTTCACATCTGACTGAAGGCTAATTACCTACAAGTCAGCAAATGAGTTGTTAATGATTACAGGCACTGGTATTTGAGAACTAAGATCACTGCGTTCCTCAAGTTCTCTGAAGACTCTAATTCCATTTTTTAGAAAGAGTAGCTGGGCCAGGCAGATACCCTAACACCCCTCCTCACATGCAGTAGAGAGGACATCAGCATTAAGTGGCACAGGGAAAATTATGCGCTGCCATAGATGAGGGAGGTTACTGAAGAGGTTACTGAAATGGACCAGTAGCATTTCTACCGTGGCCACTCTCACATGGCCTGTTTCTTTCTTCCCAGGCTCTTCATTTTTCCACTATCACCAACTCACTTCCTTAATTACACAAAGAAAAATAACGCACTTCTAGGGAGGCTGCAGTCTGGTTCTCTGACCACCTGAGTGCTGACGAGTCGAAGTTACTAGTGAGGACATGGGGTAGAGGAAGGAGGGGTCTCACAGCCTGGAAGAAGAGGGCGGAGGGAGAGTCTATGGCACATCGATTACCAACCTCAAGGGCTGTTCGTTAAGTGAGATGATTTATAGAAAGCACGTAGCACATAATAAATGCTCAATAAACATCAGACCCTTTCAGTCCCCCCTCCCGAAGAGCACAATCCATTTTCTACAGGCTGATTAATTAGCGAGAGTGCTGCATATTTGAGTGATGCACCGTGCAGAGCACGGACAGTTGATTCATCATGAATAATGTAACGTCACACTCTGGACTATTTATATTCAGATGAATTGTACATAATATGCCACACATGCTAAAGAGGAACATTAATATTTAGCATTCTGAGCTAAGCTGGGATGATTAATTTGGTTTTAACTTTGTATCTTCTTTGCAGAATTTTCAATCTTCTCCCCTTTTAAAGGGACATTATAAGAAATATTTTCTAAAACATGGGTGGGATTTGCTTATACATTGCCAAAAGCCTGTAACAGTCACCAGCCACCATTTACTGAGCACCTCTTGTGTGTCTGTCCTGTGCTGGCCACCTACCTGTGTTACCTCTAATCTTTGTAGCAACCTTGTAAAATGTCATGATCTGCATATTTCAGATGTGTAAACTGAGGCTCTTGGAGAAAGCAAAGGAATCTGCCCAAGTCCTAAGGCTGATAAGAGTGAATAAAAGCCAGTTGTGTGACTCCAGGATTTTTCCTCTTCCTACTAGTACTCACCTGGCCATTTGGATTATTCTAGTGAATTCCATAAGCAGAAGCTCTCTGAACACAAGGTAATAAACTTCGAACATTTCAGCTTCCCATCGCAGATGTTTGTGAGGGATGACTCCTCCTCCTGGCTTAGTGCATGCGACAAGGGTCTATGTACATAAAGTTGGGTGTTTAATGACCCAAGATACCTTTCTCTCACCAGCTCTGCTCTCCAAATCCATTCAGATTCTTCCCCTGAAGCCCCAGGACTTGGCCTTCTTGAGTCCCTTGGCCCCCCAGCAAGGCCAGAGCGGATAGCTGTGCACTTGGCTGTCTTGGCCACCCACACCCACCACCAGGAAGGCAGACACTGGTGATGACTGCAGAATCAAACAGTGATGAGCTCTGATGGGCCTTGGGTTTGTTGGATGTGTAGGTTTAAAACATGCTCACCTTTAAGGAGCCTCCTTCATTCTTTCTGCAAATACTTGTCGAGTGGCACTATGTAGTGCTAAGTGCTCGAGTTTAAGGGGGATCCAGGCATGTGCGATCCATGTCTGAGTGGACCTTACATCCTCCTGGGGGAGGCAGACATGGCTGGTTATAATCACACACAGAAGTGTATAGACTGCCATGTGCCATGATGGAGAAGTGCATGGAGGTTATAATAGGGATGTCCCCTCCTGGAGGCCACTGAGGAAGTACCATTTGTCTGAAATATGAAGGATGAGTAGAGATTAACTTAGCCAAGAGGGCTGGGTAGAAGGAAACATGTGACTAGACGAAACAGGGCATCTTTCAGAAATAAAAATGGTCAGAATTTTCCAGAGCCAGAGGATCCAGTGAGAGAGGAGAGCAGAGGAGGCAGAAGCTGGACTCAGGACCCTAAGGACCATGCTAAGACAATGTCTGCATTTACCCCAAGAGCCATGGGACATCATTAAAGTACTACAAGCAGGCTCAAACTGTGCTTTAAAAGAAAAAAAAATTCCTCTGACTGGTGTGGGAAATGAACTGGGGAGGGCCAAGAGTGGATGCAAGCTCCTCCTTTATTCCTAGGCACAAAGTAGCACCTCCCAATTCCTCACACACACCTTAGATATTGCCCCCATGAAGTCTACTCTCTGCAGGTCTGTCGTAGGTGCCCTTCATATGTCCTGTAACACCCTGCACTTGCCCCATCTCAGCACATGTCACAATATACTGGAATTTCCCATCTATGTCTCTGTAACATCGTGGGTAAGGTCTATGAAGGCAAGGGTCACATTTCTCCTCCACACTTATATTCCCAATGTTCCAACAATGTTGACCCACCTCAGGCATTCAATAAACATTGACAAAATAGATAACCTTTCATTGAGTACCTACTACATGCCAGGATCCTTTTAATCCTCTTGTATATATTTACCCATCCAATTTTCCCAATATTCCTATGCACCACGGTCTATTATTATTCCCATTAAACAGATGGGTAAACCGAGGCACTGAGAGGCTAGATAGCATGTTCAGGGTTATGTGAAACCATTGAGTGCCATAGTCCATGCTCTCAACCACAGCACTACAATGAATAAAAAAAAAAAGAAAGAAAGAAAGAAATTCTGATCGGTTAAAGCCAGCATTTAATTATCTGTGTTAATGGTTTAAAGCAGTGGTCTGCATCATCCAAAACAGTGAGTAGCTGTGAAATAATCCCCGGTGGATTCGGTGATACATACGGGTTTTCTTCAGTAGATTGACCTTTGTAAATTATCACTTGAAATAGCCAGTGACAAAGCCAATTCTTGTTCCCTAAGTAGCAATCAAACTAATGGACAGAAAGTAACTAAGAACTAAACTGGCTAAGCCAAAAAAAGCACTCAATCAACAAATTTAATTAGCACTTCCTTCATCTGCAAGCTCCCACCATCTTCCTCTGCTCCCCATCACTGCCAAATTTCATGAAATCATATCCCACGCCCATCATCTCTGCTTCCTTACTTCCTACTGACTCATCCAGAAATCAGGTCTTTGTTCCCACAGCTCCACTGAAGTCCACCCTCCAAAAAGTCAGCAGTGACCACTGTTGCCACATCCAGTGCCTTTCTGCCATCTCTAGAATTGTCCATGGCATTTGATGCTGTGCAACATCTTCTCCTTGAAACTCCTGTCCTAGCACCTTGGACACTGCTGCCTGCTCTGAAGAGCAGACTAAAGGACACAAATCTGGAGGACAACGTTTTATTTCTCTTATGGTTGGGAAAATCACATGCTCTCCCTCTGCCCCGAGTTTTAACCCATTGTGTGTTGCTGTGAGAATAATGAGTCCAAGCTGTGTCTTTCTCTCTCTTTTTTCCTCTCCCAATCTTATAAGCCATCACAGAGACTTTTGATAAGGCAGTAAGTACTTCAAGTCAACTAGAAAACATATGAATAAACTGAATCTCCATAGACAGGATACTATGTTGAATTCTGAGAGTTGCAGTCAGCATCAGTGAGGTTTAACCTAACCAAGGGAATTAGTTCCGTTTTGTTTTTCATTCTAGTGAGAGATTTCACAGAAGGACAAGAGAGGTACAGAGTTTTGGAGACAAGGGGACCCAGTGATGATATAGCCTAGGAGATGCTTGTAACAACCCCTTAAATGCCATAGTGAGGTGCAAGGGCATGGGCGTTAACATCAGATACTTGGCCTAAAATTCCAGTTCAGCAAATTACCAGGAGTGTTAACTTCTACACTCACATGTAACTCTCTGAGACTCGAAGTCCTCCTGTGAAAAATGAGGATGACAGCAGAAGGGGCAGTAAAGAATGAATGGAATAACAAATGTAGAGAAGTCTTGACATTTAGGAAGTGCTTGACACATGCTGTTTCCTCTCCTTACCTGTAGCCTCAAAGGGTTCATATGCCGCCCCAGTCCCTGTATCAGAAACACTACTTACAGCTCACTTCACAGCCATGAACTTCTCCACATTTCCAGCCCCTTGAAGTTGGGCAGGACCACTGACTAGTGCCGTCCAGTGAAATGTGAATGTGGGTCACCTGTGTCACTTCCTGGCTGGAGCATTTGAGGGCCAGGACAAGATACTCTGCAGAGCAGTCTGTCCCCTTTTGGCAGCAACCTGGGAGCCCTGTGATCAAAGCAGCTTGTACTTCTGAGTCACCACCAGGAAGGCAGCCCTGGATAACTGCCTATCCAACTGGGATTTGCATGCGTGACACATAAATCACTGTTGTGCTAAATCACCACCCTTCTGGGTTGGTCTGTTGTTAGCATAGCATAGCCTGACCCAACCTGATTAATTAAATACATCACTCCCTAGGGGTTCGGTCCTTGTGTTCTCAGTGGTGAAAACCAGGATGAATCAACCTCATCCCTTTTACCCACGGTCCTCATGATTAGCATCTCCCATTTCCTTCCTCCTCTCTCCTGTGCACACCAGAATCCGTCTTCTTCATTTGACTTCTGAAGAACTTGAAGTCCAGAGAGGTACAATGACTTGTCCAAAGCCACACAGCACAGAAGAGGCATAGTCAGGCCAAGAAGCCAGGTCCCCTGACTTCCCTACAGCTCTCCTACTGTCCACACTACACCACCCTCTAAAGCTTGCAACTCCAGATGTCTATAATGTTCTGAGCTTCCATACCTCTCAGCCGCTGTGAGCGATACCACCCACGCTACGTTAGTGCACTAATTACCAACAACGGAGCACATCACCTCGCCCTAATCACTAACAAGCAGTATTGTCAATTCACCGCCCTGTTCGCCAGAACACGCAAAATGTTTCTAGGCTTGTTCTCAAGGTTTGGCCTGAGGAGAGAGGACATAATACAATGAGCAATTGATTCATTTAATATCGACAACTAGTCAGGTGGCCCTTTCATTATTATTCTTGGTCAACTCAGCAAAATCAGATAGGGGCCCAGAAGGAAGGCGGCCATTGGGAAAGGTCATGGGGATGAGCTCTGGAAATAAAACTCCTGCCTGGTTGAGATCTTCATTTTCCCTCATTATTATCACCATGAGTTTTTCAAAGCCTCAATTTTTCAGTTATAAAATGGAAATAAAAGTAGTGCCAGCTTTAAGGGGTTTTCCTGGGAATTCAACAGCAACATGAAAATTAAGTCCTGAGAAAAGTGCCAAGAACAGAGTGAGGTGCTCGGTTAATGTTGGCTGTGACTATAATTGCTATTTAGGGATAGTTCTCCCTGGGTCTCAATTAATTTTTCCCAGAAGCTTAAAGGAAAACAGGTAAAGGAAGTGGGGATAAGGGACCTTAATTTATCATTTATTAAACACTTGTCCATACAATGACATGATTCTTGGTAGATATTTTACTGACATTCTATCTTCTGATTCTTATCACAACCCTGTGAATTAGGTATGAGTATCCTCACTGCACAGACAAGGCAACTGAGGTTCAGAGATGTTAAGTAACTTGTCCAAAGCCACACAGCTGGTAAGAAGTAAGAAGCAAAACCAGGATTTCAATCCAGGGTGACCAGCATTTTTTTTTAACACTTCACAACAGTGTGCTAATTCCATTTCACTCCTCACGGATTTCCTGTCTCCAAATATCTTTGTGGATATGTACTCTGAGAAATGTAAAGGCAATCCTACTTGAAAGCAAAGGAGTAGGCAACTTCCCTGGGGCTGTCACCTGGAAAATATTTAGTCATATGCACTCACTCAGCATTGATTGTGTGTTCAGCACAGTGTGTGGTACTAGGATCCTAGAGATGGAGAAGATGTGGTCCTTGCCTTCAAGGCCATTGGGGTCCAATGGGGAAGGCTGATGCAAATGGGAGTCAATTACAGTAGCCCCAACAACACAGCAAACTATGCAAGCACAGCAAAAATAGAAAAATACAGAGGAGAGAGGGTTACTCGAGAGACTTCTTAGAGGAAGAAAACCTAAGGCAAGGCTGGTCTTTTGAAAGATCAATAAATACCTACATGCAGATTTGGGGAGAAAGGGCGTTCCAGATGCAAGATCAGCATGTGTGAAGTCAGAGGTGTGAGCAGGCATGCTGTTCTCAGGAAAGGCCATCAGCCAGTTCGGCTGGACAGTACTATGCACGTGTGAGGGGGCGAGAAGGGATAAAACGCCAAAGCGGCCAGGGTCCGGTCTCTCAGCAGGACCCCACACTAGACTCTGCCGGCACCACCGGGAAGCAGTCTGGGACTCCAAGCAGGGATGACACATGCAGGCAGGTGTTATCACAGATGCCTCTGTTTGCTGTCTGAGCCAGGCCGGACTAAAGCGGTGGTCCTGAACTCCGGAGACACAGGAGCACTTCTAACACTTGAATGCCACGGCCTCCCACCACATCAATTAAATCAGACCCCCGGGAGGTGTAGCCTGGGTCCACAGCCTGGAGGTGTATCTGAAAAGCTCACTGGGCAATTCTAACAAATGGTCAGGATTCAGGCTACTGGTTTCGAGGCAGGAATAGCGTTCGGGGGTTCATGCTAGGGAATGAGAGCCTGGATGAAGAGAAAGGGACCAGCTTCTAAACAACAATATTTTTATGGAGCTAAAACCGACAATTTTGATTGATGAGGTGTGGGAGCTGAGAGGGTGCATGGAACGAGACACTCCGTTTTATATATATATCCCTCATTTTATTTCTCTTTCCTCATGTTATTTCACTTTGCTTTATTGCACTTCCCAGATACAGGGTTTTTTTTACAAATTGAAGGTTTGTGGCAACCCTGCGTCGAGCAAGTCCGTCGGGGCCATTTTCCCCAACAGCATTTGCTCACTTCAAGTCTCTGTGTCACATTGTGATACTTCTCACAATATTTCAAACTTTTTCACTATTTTATATTTCTTATGGTGACCTTATAGTTACTGCTAGGACTCACTGAAGGTGCAGGTGATGGTTAGTGGTTTTTAGCAATAAACTAATTTTTAATTAAGGTGTACATATTATTTTTTAGACATAATGCTACTGAACACAGTAGACTACACTATAGTGCAAACATAATTTTTATATGCACTGAGAAACTAAAAATCTGTGTGACTCACTTGATTGCTATGTTTGCTTTATTGCATTGGTCTGAAACTGAACCTACAGTATCTCCAAGGTCTGCCTACACACACACACACACACACAGAAAATGTTGCCAGAGATTCTAACAAGCTCATCAGCAATTACAGACGTTTCCAATCTCCATGATGGTTATCTATGAGAGCCCCCAAAAGATTATCAGAATTCAAGAAAGCAGACCCCATGCTACAAACACTGTCTTCAACACTCAGGGGTCCACATTCATTCCAGTCACCCTGTATGATCAGGAGGGATCTTGCACTGAACCCATCCTGGCCTCTTGAAGAAGAAATGCCTGGGGAGTTCCACGGGAGGAGTGAAATTGCTGTCTCGTTAGTGCATTATTTACTTTGACGCAGAATTCCAGCAGCTGCAGCTCAAGCCCTATTGTTCACATGGTTGGGTAGAGAGTGTAATGGGAATATCATTAATTTGATGGTTTTAAAGGAGGTGATTTCCAATTTGAATTATTCTCAAGTTGTGAAATGAGTCTGAGCCAGTTTGTAAAACGGCAAGGAGTCAATGCACCGTATAACCTTGATTTTTTTCAGAGTCTCGATGCCATGCAGAAAAAATTCTCCTCTGAACCCATTAGAAGGGGGAAAATAAAACGCCACCATCCTCCCACCCTCTAGGCAAATTAACAAGACAAATGTTAGCAAAAAGCTCTGCAGACGGACCATTATTTACAAAAAGGAGAGGAAAGAAGATGCCATGAAATAAATCATGCTGACAGTTCAATCAAAAAAAAATCAGAATATATTATTCATGCTGCTTCTCAAGAGCTGGAAAGAAACTGGACAGGGAGAGCCAAATATGTACTTGAGTGCTTTATTTACCCATAATAACAATTTGAATTCCTAAGGTACCTCTGTTTAATGAAATCTGCATGCCACACTGACATGACAGGCTCATTCAACGTGTATTTTTTTTTGAATTCCAACCCTGAGCCAGTGCTGTTCTAGGTACTGAGGATGCAATGGTGAGCAACAGGTGAGAACTCAGCTCCTGTGAAGGTTAAATCCAGGTGTGAGTGGGCAGACGGGCAGGCAATAAACAAGCAAACATGTGGACCAGGGTCAATGGTACGTGCCCTAAAGAGAATTAAACAGGTGGTGCGGTGGAGACCTGCCAAGGGGCTACTTTAGAGTGGAGATAGCATGAGACTGTCCGTGGAGGTGACAATTAAGTGGAGTGACAGGCAGGAGCCAATCAGCGAGAATCTAGAGAAAGAGTGCTCCAAGGAGGGGTCCTCCCTAGTGCAAAGACCTGGAAGTAAGACGAGGGTGGGCGAGTCCCGTGAACAGGAAGAAGTTCATGGGTTGTGATGTAGCGGGCAAGGTGGGGCAGGTAGGAGGTGAGGTCTGGGGAGGAAGTAGGAAGTCCTTGCCCAGACAGGACTTTGCAGGCTTTGGAAAGGAGTTTGTGTTTTATTCTCAGTGCAACAGGAAGGCTGCTAGAAGGCTTTAAGTGGAGGGATGACATGATCTGATTTAAGCATTTTAAAGACCCCTGTGGTCAGGCCAATAATTCAGCGCTATGCTGGACACCATGAAGGATGAGAGGGAGAGATGCAGTAACTGTGGGAGGGGAGATGGATATGTGAGGATCTGGGGGCAAAGGAAGCAAATCCTGGAGAGACATGAGCTACTGAAAGACATGGATGGTGAAAAGAAGCAGTGGCTCATGGGTACGGATTCCTCCATGTCACTGAATCATCAACACGAACACATCTGAGAAAAGACGATATTGTGTGGGGTGAGGGGTTGCCCTGCCAAGGAGAGTGGGGTGTGGAAGAGCAAATACAGACACGTGTACCTCAGGAGGGGTGGGTGCTAAATCCTAGGACCACCAGAAACCCGTCACTAGAGATGAGATAGGGCGAGGATGGTAATTCAGCTTCATGGTCTGAACCAGTGGTTCTAAACTGGGGGACATAAGGCAGCATCTAGAGATATCCCTGGTTGTCACCACTGGGGGGAAGGATGCTCCTGGCATCTAGTGAGTGGAGGCCAGGGATGCTGCTAAACATCTTATGTTGCATGGAACAGCCCCCATGACACAGACTTTTCCTGCCCCAAATGTCTGCAGTGCTGAGGGTGGGAAACCCTGGGTGTCCTGCAGCAGCAGGGTCGGACAGGCCTGGATTTCAGTCTGTACTGTGTGATCCTGGGCAAGCCTTTAATCTCACTGTGCCTCAGTGTCTCCACCTATAAAATGGTGATGGCACTAGACCCCTGCCTCCCCTGGGGATGTAAATATAGACCTGAGGTCACCGGGGTCACAACCACACTTAAGGGGCACTGACCAAGAGGACAGAGGCTGTGACATATGCTTTGCAATGAGGTCCCAAAATACCTGGGTGAGCATGGCAGGTTGGTTGCGGGGGTAGGGGGTTCTATGCCTTGTAGGATATCAAGCAGCATCTCTGGTCTCTAACCACTAGATTCAGGTAACCTCCAACTGAGAACCACTGAACTATGGTGGGATAGTAAAATAAAATCTGCGTGCCCGTGTAAAAGTTGGGCTCAGGCAGGAGGGGACAGCTCAGTGGTAAAGTGTGTGCCTGGCATGCACGAGGTTCTGGGTTCAATCTCCGGTATCTTCACTAAAAAAAAAAAAAAAAAAACCAGTTGGGCTCAAATCACACTTCTCACCCTTACTAGCCCTGTGGCTTTAAGCAAGCCACTTCCCTTCTTTGGGACTCTGTTTCCTCATCTGCAATATGGGTCTAGTTCTCTATAGTGAAGATGAAATAATACGTAAAGGTTTTAGCACTCTGTCTGGCATGTAACGACTTCTCAAAAAGTCCTTTTTCTTGTTTCTTTCATATGGTGAAAAGTTAGACAGAGTTGAGGCCTCACTCAGTGGCACGATCTCCAGAATAAAGTATTAAATAAGCGGAGCCATAAACAAACAAACAAACAAACAAACAGCAAGTACGGCCCTGAGCCTCTTTAAACCTGTGTCATGAACTTTTTTGCTCCTTCATCTTTCGCGGTTATTATTGTTTATTCAGATCACAATCATCATCACTAGCAAAAGAAGAAACTCTTGGATTCTTCCCATATCTGGAAGCTGCCTTGACCCATCCACACTCCAAGGACCCCTGAACTTTGAAGTCCTCCTCTTTTAGAGGGAGGAAGGCCACGAAAATGAAACCTTTACAAGGTCATCCAATGCACATCAAGAAACACTAGCCTTGCAGCGGCGGGGTGGGGTGTGGGTGGTCTCCCTGACAGCTTGTTTTTAAATACTTCCAAAGGAAAATGAGCTCGCCTCCAAGGAACTGTCTGTGTGCCGCCGGCAGATCCAAAAACAGAAGCGAAGCCCTCATGGCCTGCTGCAAGCAGACATTCTGGTGAGGAAGTGCTGCTAATTTAAGCCCCTATTTGCAAAGGTGCCCAGAGCCTCAATAGGAAATCACCACCATTCTCTGGAGAGGACGGGTAATCACCTTACGCGGTCATAGGAATGGAGAAAACAAAAAAAGAGCTGAACAGCCTCTCACAAAGAGAGGTTCCTAAGTGGCATGTTCGCCAGGACACTGTCTCTAAGCATTTTCTCCCCATCCTGCGTTTAGCTGAACAGATTATTAAGATTTAGGGTACATTTTGATGCTACTTGATGGTAGGGGGGCAATTATATCCCCTGACCTGTCCCACCTTTTATCCTTCCTCTTGGTGGAATTCCTGCGGGAGATACAAGCAAGGAACTTTACCCAAATGGAAGCAAAGATCGCTTTGCTGTAAGCGGGGCCAATGCCCAATACTACAATGCTGGACTTTTCTGAAGAGGCCAGTCTAGGTAGCGTGGATTTAATACTCACCTTCTTCTTAACCCAGATCAGAATCTTGACTGCACACAGTGAAGAGGATCTCTGGACATCAGGCAGATGGCTAACGCAACTCATCAGCTAGACCACCCCGTAGGTATGGGGGCCGGGGACAGGTGCTGACTGAGAGGATGGGATTGGTCTGGGCTCTTAGCGCACCTCATCCACCCAGATGCAAGGAAAGAACAAAAGAGAGGGACTTAGCTTGGTACATGCCTTTAAAACATACTGGCTCTGGCTCCCCAGTAAACGTGGCCCAGTGAAGGGCATCCACTTTGGTTAATCACCTTACCTCCCTCCTCTTGCCTTCGAGGTGGGAGCTAGGATCGGGGTGTGCTGGGAACACTTCCAAGCGTGGGGAGACCAAGGCTGCTTGCTGAGAGACCCCTCCCCACTAATAAGGAGCTCTATTTGTAAGTGATTCTTTCTAGGGATGTAAAATAAAATTGGTCCTCCCTCCTCCAGGGCCAAATACCAGGAATAGGTTCAGAGGAAGCAAATTTCTGAAGGTGCAATGCAGACCTTGGAAAAGGTCCTTCATTCGTTTCTTCTTTTATTTAGCATAGCACAAAATAGCTTCCTCAGCCACATGCGTAAGTCAGCTCTTGTCCTGGGACCAGGTACGTGTAGGATTTAAGGTCATACCCAGGTGGGTGGAAAACCATCCAGCCTCTGCCCCTCTCTCTCTGGCATCCCTCCAGCCTTTTCTGTGCGTGTTCCCTCACGTTTTGATCCACCTCCTGTCATCTTCTCCGAGGAACTCAGGAAAGCATTCGTTTATTCAACAAATGTTTATTACACGTCTACGTCTTAGGTGGGGCCCCTCAAAGCAGATGCTGAGATAGGGGAATGAGGCACGTGGTTTACTAAGGGAGAACTCTTCAAGAAAAGTCTCTAAGAGAAGAAGTAAAACAGAATACGGAAGGAGAAAGAGCGGCGCACGACCGTGGCCCCAGGGAGAGTCTAGTCCGGGCCTGATCCTTGGGGGGAGGACTCGGCAGCAGGGGTTGGCAGACTTTGTCTGCAATGGGCTAGACTGTAAATCTTTGAGGCTTTGCAGGCTACACAATCTGTCCTAACCACTCAACTCTGCTGTTGTAGCAGGAAAGCGGCTGGAAGATATGTAAGTGAATGGGCGTGGCCATGAGGTCAAGGCACTTGTCTGTCTTGCCCATCAGTGTACCAGGTGCCTGGAACATCACAGGCAGGAGTAAATGCTGTCCCTGTCCCACCTGCATCCCCTTTACTGCGCTGCTGTGCCCATGCCCCAGCTGCTGTGAATGTTGGCTACCAATGGCTTGCTTCTGTCCCCCTTATACAGAACATTGATCGAAGCAGATAGAAACTACCCTGCATTAGCGATTACACCTCCCCTCATCTGCCCAGAAGCAGCCCAGCTGATCTGATGGATACAGAGGTATAGAGACCAACCCTCTTGACTGACAGAGGGATACTTCAGTGGTGCCAAATGTGCTCTACAAGTGGGATCAGCAAATTATAGCTCATGGTCCAAATATGACCTTCATCCATTCAACTCAATTCCCTGAGCCTAGCACAGAGCCTGGAAGACAGCAGACTGGGCGTACATGTTTATTGGAACAGAATGAAATAAAATTAAACCTTGACAGATCAGTAGATTTGGTCACTGTTGGGAGGGGAAGGCATTCTTTCAGGTCCTCAAAAGTACCAAGGGCTTTTTTTTTAATTAAAGTATAGCTGATTTACAGTATTAGTTTCGGTATACAGCAGTGATTCAGTTATACCTATACATATTCTTTTTCATATTGTTTTCATTTCAGGTTATTACAAGACATTGAATATAGATCCCTATGATATACAGTAGGACCCGGTTGTTTATCTATTTTGTATATAATAGTTTGTATCTGCTAATCCCAAACTCCTAATTTCTCTCTCCCACCCTTTCCCCGTTGGTAACCATAAGCTTTTATGTACATTGTTCCATCTGCCACTAGCATTAGCCTGCCTCCCCAACCCCACTTTGCTTAGCTAGCCCACCTGGCTTCTCATCCTCCAAGTCTCAAATCTTGGTAGATCTGCCCCAGCCTGAGTTCACTGCCCCGCATCTGCGCTCTTAAAGCAACCTTGCCTGCAACTTGGGGAATGATTCTCCCATAGTGTACCTGGTCCTTAAGTTTACCCTCTTTCTCTCCCACTAGTGTGTTGGTTCCGTGGGGAGAGGAACCCCCACCGTCTCAGTCACCTCTGCGATCTTAGCATGTAACACAGAGCCTAACACATGGTAAGCCCTTGGTACAATATTTGAGGACTTGAACATCGACTTCTATTGCCATTTTGACTATATTTCTCTTCATCTGACTTTTGTTATAAAATTTTCCTAAACGTGCAGAAAAGTTGAAAGGTTAGTATAATGAATGCCACTTGGATTCAATAACTGTTATTATTTTACAGCCCATATTTTTTGGATAATAGTAAACATCATTTGTGGGTTTACTATATGCTAAGCCCCTGCTAGGTGCTTGGCAAATATTTCTTCAATCCTGACAAATAGCAGAGAAGAGAAACACTATTGTTCTTCCCATTTCTCTGATGAGGAAACTGAGACTCAAAGAAGTTACATCACTTTCCACATTCAAACAGCTACTATTAGATCAAACCTAGAGCTGGAGTAGGGATCTAAATTCCTGATTACTAGGTTATGCTATCTTGTGCCCCTACAACTGTGTGATGGGCTGACGAATGCCAGAGATTGTGGGATTTTATTATTTCTGGGGAGTCTGAGGCAGTTCGTGGAGTGATGTCTCCAGAGAGCAGCTCAAAGACAGACTGAGCTGAGGCAAGGGATACACAGCTGAAGTTTGGTGGCCAATCATCAAAGAGATTAACTTCAACAGCATCTACCCCAATCCCTTCCTTCCCTGCCATACATCTCTGACACGACCATTATTAGTGACTGGGCTCAGAAGCTTGCCACCTTGTATGATCTGAATTGATCCAGTAAAGAATTCTCTGAAAAGCACCATTAAGATGATTTATCGTCTAATTTTGGTTGCTATAGATTCCAAGTCAGACTTATGACTGGAGAGAGGAAAAAAAACCTCCACTCGCTTGGAATTCAGGCAAAGGTTTCGGTATTGATAGAGAAGCGTGGCTGGCTGGGAAAAAGTCATATTTTTTAAGTTTACAGCTACCACTCCTGGTTTGGGGTTGCTATAGCAACCGAAGGCCTGCGGGGGTCCTCTGCAGATCTCAGGCTACCGAAAGCTGATTGATAGGTCTCCGGAACACTGTTTAGACACTTCTGTGCCAGGAGCCAGATAACATTAGTTTATTTATTAAAATACGTGTTAAAACACCAGTCGTCTCTCTTGCCCTGGCATTTCATTCTAATCACTGTTGTTAAGGAATTGTTAACAGGAATGGAAGGCAAGTCCCATTAGGGAGCTAAACGCCATTTTGCTGGGGGTGGTTTTGCACAGGGCTCGTGGCAGGACTGTGCAGGGTGCATAATTACGCTAATTTAGGGTGATTGATTGCTTCACTCTCCCCCTTCTCAACCCATCACTTCCTGGGAGTCTGAGGCACAGCTAATCCCAGTAAAGACTTCTGTTCCTGGCTGTGAGGGGCTCTGGCTGGGCTTGTGTCCAGCTAAGGTCTCTGAATTCCTGTCTTCTCTGTCACTAGGCTGACAGCCTGGCCTGGCTGAGTGGCAGTTTGCACCCTGAGCAGAACGAGTGTCATTAGGTACCTGGGGCCAACGTGTACGGCCCGTCAGAGAAGAAATGGCTCAGGAGATGGCCGACAGCTGTGGTCAAGACGGGCTGGGCATGAATCCCAGTCTTGTACTTGCCAGAGTTGTGACTGAGGGAGACTCTTAAGCCTCTGTTTACCTACTGGAAATGGGGATGCTGACGTCACTTCCATACATGCAGCGTTGATCACATGGAGACACTCCCACTAGCCCTCTGCAGGGACAAACTCATTCACGCCTCACGAAACCTGACAAGACAGGTGCTTCTCCATTTTGCAGATGAGGAAACTGAGGCTTGGAGAAGCTCAGAAACCAGAGGAGCTGCATAGCTTGTAGGGTTTGGAGAGGATTAAATGAGATGCATGTGAATTGCTGAGCACAATACAATACGTGGTACAGAGCTGGTACTCCATAAGTATTACTAGGTATGTACTATTAATTTTTTAAAATTTTTACAGCTTTATGGAGGCATGATTGACAAAACTGTATATAGTTAAAGTGTATGATATGATGATTTGATACACATATACTTTGAGAAATGATTACCACAATCAGGTTAATTAACACATCCATCACCTCACATAGTTACCCATTTTTTTCATGGTGAGAATGCTTAAGATCTGTTCTCCTAGCAAATTTCAAGTATGTGATATAGTATTATTAACTAGAGTGACCATGCTGTATATTAGACCCCCAACATCTATTGATCTTATAACTTAGGACTTATGCCCTTTGACCAGCATCTCCTTGTGAATCTTATCATCATTATTGTCAGTGGTGATCTTGGTGATGGCAAGCAGTATTAATCATCTGAAGTTCATTGTGGTGACGTTTGTCTAAGAACATGATTAATCTCCAAGCAGGCAGCTGGCTCTTCCCACTCCTCAAGTACCAAGTTAATCCTAACATCAATCCCGTGAGATTAGCATCACCTCAATTCTACAGGGGAAGACTCTGAAGTTCCCAGGTGTGAAATGATTGACCTGGGGTCACCCAGCTGGTAAGAGGCATCATGGGAATTGAACCCTTGTCTTCATGATTCCAAAGCCTGGCTGTGATGCTTATGTTCTACTTTGAGGGGAGGGTACCCACATAAAACCATACACTCAGCATTCAGGTGGGTCTCCTACAGTCTTCTATTCAATTTGCATGTGATGGATGAATTTCTCTACAATATCCCTCAGCAAGACATTCTCCAAGCTTGGCTTGAACACCTTAAGGAAACTCACTGTTCTACAGAGGGCAGCTTCACTGTGAGAAAGTTCTTCCTTACAGTAAACTCAAATCGCATCCATCACTGCCCTACGACATGGGCTTGAATCTCCAGAGCAACATAGATTACAATATCTTTCCTATCGCCTGTCGCACGTTTGAAGAGAATCATCATCGTGTCCACTTTAAATGGATTCCCCATGTGTTCATTTTTCCCTTTTCTCACTCACCTGTCCACTCACTTATCTAATCAATTCCATAAACATTGATTGAGATCCTACAGTGTGCCAGACATGGTGCTGGACACTGGGCTACTGTGCTGAATGGTCAGGCTATCCTTCACATGTCTCAAGAGGCTCGGAGAAGCTCAGAAACCAGAGGAGCTGCAGAGCTCAAGGATCAAAGCTTTGCCCAGGACCCAGAGTCGGACTGGACTGCCTGGGCTCAGCTACCAGCTCTGCTACTTTCTAAATGTGGCCTTTGGTCAGGTTACTTCACCTCTCATATCCTCATCTGGAGAGGGAAATAATCATTGTGGTACCCACAAGGGTTCAATGATACAGTGGACAGAGAGTCCTCAGAACTGTGCTTGGCATTTAGCAAGTGCCATTGTTGTCACTGTAGCCGTTACAGAGCAAGTCCAAATCCCTCTATCCGGCTTTTCATCTTTGAATAAAGCAAGATATGCAAAAGTTACTTGTATTTTGTCCCACAGTTTTTGACAGCAGCGTGCTCTTGCTGCTTACTGTGAGAGTTCTACTGCCCTTTTATTTGTCCTCTTTCCCTTGTTCTGTAAACTGTCAGTGAGATGGGTGTGGCTGACTCTCTTGTTCGTCTAACTCCAAAGCCATCCCCAACCTGTGTATCCTCATCTCCTACTATAGAGGGAATGAAAACAAACCAGATAGTTACTTTACCAATCTCCCTGCAGCTCAGAGTGGACACGTGACTTAGTTCTGGTCAGTGAAACAAGGGAAATTCCCAAAAAATAGTGTCTGGGAATGCTTTACTTTACCCAATAAAGGGGACAAGTCTTCTTGGCACTTTCCTTCCTATTTCTTCCAGCCTTGAATGTGGATGTGATGACTGGTGCTGTGGCAGCCATATTTCACCCATGAGGGTGAGATGCTTACAGCTGAGAATAATAAACACACAGAAAGCACCTGGGTCCTTGATAACACCACTGAGTTGCTAAACAGACCTGGAGATGCCTATGTGTCCTTATGTTTTATCTAATTTCTCATTGGATAGAGCTCTGTGATTGCCATTTTCATCAATGTTTCTGTTACTTTCATATGAAAGCTTTCTTAACTAATACCAAGGGTACTATTATAAGTCTTTTACATAGAGGGGTGGAGAGGCTCAAAAGACAAATCCCAAAAGTTCTCACAGCTTTTAAGTAGCAGAGTCAGAATGCAGTCCCAGGTTCTGTCCAGTTTCAAAGCTCAAGCTCTTAACCAGTATGCTCTGCTATACTCAATGAACACATTTCCCTCCTCTACCTTCTCTCCTCCATATATTTAGGTCCCATTTTTATTCCAAGTCTGAGTCCAAGATCCCTCATAAGTCTTTCCATGGTTAATCCAGTCCACAGAGAATTCTTGCTGCATTGTTTCCTATTTCTCCATTTCTACAGCCCGGCATGTAATGATTATCTAATGCTTCAAATGCACTGTACTTTTGATCCCACTCCCCCTATTATATCACATGCTTTTTAAGGTCAGAGAAGTCACCTACTATAGAATGAAAATCTGAGGATTTGGAGATTGGTTCAAATACTGGTTCTCCTCTGGACTATTGAGTGGCTTTGAGGGAAAGTCAGTTCATCTCCCTGGGTTTCAGTCTGACTTATGAAATGGAGGTCATAAGGTTGCCTTAAGGTATTAGTGAGAAAACTATTTGTAAAGCAATTAGCAGAGTGCCTGACTCATAATAGACTCAAAATGACAGCTAGCACTGTTATTACTGTGTATTTATTTCTTGTGTACTGTCTTAGTGTGTGGCAAAGGGACAACAAATAGCGTGAGTTCAATAAGCAACCATTAATAGAATGGTCCATTGACTATTTCATTAAGAACTTACTGAGATGTCATTTTATTCCAGACAATGTGTTAAATATTTGACTTTAAAGATTTTTTTTAAGTCAAATAAAATATCCCTGTCATGGATGCATGAACAGATAATTCTACTACAGTGTGACAAATTCAATAACAAAGAAACTCACAGGGTTTTATGGGACACAGAGGAAGGCATTTATCAAATCTAGGAAGGCTTCCAGGAGGAGGTCCCAGATTGACTCCTAAAGAATAGAAGAAAGTAGACTCTGATCTCTGTGCTTGCCTGCCAGCCCCCAGAACTTGGTTACCCTTGCTGGGAGTAAGTTATACAAACAGCAGATGAAGGAGTGGCATTTGCACATCTGTGAATGGGGCCTCAGATTCATGTTTATGGTAATTCCTTTTGCATCTTAGGACTCTCGTCTAGAGGCTGGGTTAGTTGGAAGCAAGCCTCCTTTCCAACTTCGCTTTCATTTCAGCCTTTCCTCCTTTGCGGTAAACACACAAGCCATTCTGTAAGTTCTCTCCCATTTCCTTTTAGGCAAGATGCATATTCTCAGAAGCAGCCCACTGAGAAACAAAGGTTAGTTCTGCAGGGATTGAATTGCTAAAGCTGTGTTCTTATTTGAAGTTTTGATTTAGGGACACAATGAGGGTTTTTCTTTACTTTGCAAAATTCTCTCACATCTCCATCTGAGGCAGATCTGTTGGCATGCCTCGCATTGGCCAAAGTCACTGGCGAGATTTTGATTCTGCTATTTAAAAGGCTAGAGACTGGCTTTGCCAGTGCTTACAGATCCTCTGGAAAGGGGTAATCAGTGAGAAGGAACCAGTCCCCCTAACCTGGTTGCCTACAGGATGCTAGAAAGTCAGTGGACAAGCACACGGCTGAAAGTAGTACTTAGGTAAAAGTCCCTGAGGTTGGTGCACCTATGGAGTGTCAGAAGGTCACAGAGGTCATCCTCAGCTGGTGCCTGTGCTACTGAAGTGCTGTTGTGTTCCTGCCATGAGCCTCTCATTGGCTCTGCCTGGTCTGCTCAGTGAGGGAATCAGCTGGGTCTCAAGGCTTCCCAAGGGCTTCTTTGTGCTCTCCTAAAGATTATCACTGTATAACATGGAGTATTTCGGTAGATTTTAGGGTACTTCTTTCATTTGCTAAATATTAATGAACACCTACTGTGTGCCAAGGGCCATCCAAGTGACAGTGGTCAAGCAGGGCTCTGCCCTGTGCTGTGAAGTTCTTGCTGTGCACGCAGAAGGAAAGTGAGGGGTTGGAATCTACTCATGGAGGTGCGAATGTGTGTGACTGTGTGAACGAAAACACTGCAACCGTATCAGTAAACAAAGAATGCTGAAACCAAGTCATCAGCGGCTGCCGCCACCCCCCAGCGAGGACAGGCCTGCAGCCCAGCCTCTGCAGCCACTCACAATGGTGCCCTCTGAGCGGACTCAGAATAAGAAAGGACAGAATACTGGCCCTAGATAGCTAGGTGCTTGTCAAAGGAACGAATTCAGTGAGCCCAAATGTTTGCTTCCTCCCATACATAGAAAAGCACTAAATTCTTTAACTTAAGATGCCTGGCTTTCTTTAGATAACAAGCAATCTTTTATTGTCCCAACTACCTGGTCTTTGTTGTAAAGCTTCTATATATCCTAGCTCCTCCCCAACCTCTTCAGAGCAGTCCCTCAGAGCCATCTGAGAGGCTTGTCATCCCGGCTCGAGTCCTCCTGCCAAATAAAACATAACTCTTAACTTTTAGGCTGCGTATTTATTTCAGTCAACAACTGTGTCGGCTAAGAAGGTGTGACGATTCCTCACGTGTCTGTTCAGAGAGGGCAATTTTCTCTACCTCACACAAAGACACAAAGGTACGATCTGTGCTGGCCTCTGTCTAGTGTACAAGACAATCATAGTGCTTGCTTTTATCCTAGAAGGGGATGAGGAGGGGGCCAGAGGACAGGCATTATAAGCAACTTGAGAGCTGGGTCCATGCAATTCTTTTCATACTTGGGTAGTCTGGATATGAGCTACCTTATCATATCCTCTTAAAGGATCCTGAAAAGAATTTATGCTTATAAATGCATCATTGAATAACGGGAAGTGTACTGAAGACTCCATGTGGTAAACAGGCAACCTAATAATATTCGAGATGACTTCAAATTATGCCGAGTACTAAGAAGGACATGAATCGTGTGATGTTAATGCAGTGATGGGAGGAAGGGTTTTACCTTACTTAAATCAGTGGTCAATACAGACTTCCTCAATGATCAGCATTTGAGCTCAGACTGAGGTACAAAAGACCTAGCATTGAAAAGCTAGGGGTCCAAGGTACTCAACAAGTCCAACAGTCTAACTAGAGGCTGTTGTACATGGATTTTCCAGGGCCTTTATTTGAGGAAAGGAGAGCTTCTCAATGAGAGCAACTGCACTTCCATCTGGGTCCTGACATTGTTCTTACGCTCAGAATCAATCGATGCCTTGCTATTCTTAGTGGGCAGAAAGTCTTTGCAAAACTTGACCCTTCCCAAGTGTTATCAATAGAACTAATAGTGATGCTGTCAGAAATGTCCACTAATCATCAAACATCAGGGGGCTTTCTGAGTTCAGTGCTCTTGGTTCAGAATTTCTGCTGCCCTTGGAATGCACCAATGTTTGTTGAAGAGTCTTTACAGAAGTTCAATTATGGTATCATATTGATTCATTTTGTGTCATATTTTTGCAAGCTTACGAGGGGGAAGTGAGGGGTTGTGTCTGTTTTCACTAATAGACTGTGAGTCCCTGGGGTCAAGGGCTCTGTATTTTTCCTCTTTGTGCTCCCGACACAGGAACACTGTATAGCTCAACACAAGTAGTCAACGCTTTTGTGTTCTGATGGTCCTAGGATGGTCCCATGCCCAAGTGGTGTGTTGTTCTGACGCTTTGGCTAACTTATAAGATTGACAGACAGATAACCAGAAAAATCCAAAGTCATTCTCCTAGGTTGATGACATTCACTTGTGCACTGTAAACAACTTGAGAACTGGGTCCATGCATTCTTCCATACTCAGATGGTCTAGATATGAGTTTATTATGTATTCTTAAAAGGACCCTGAAAAGAATGTAATAAATGCATTACTGAATGATGTAAAAATGTACTAAAGATTCCATGGGGTAGATAAGATTTTACATTGCACACCAAATTCAACTACCTAAAATCTCTCTTTGAATTTTCTTTGAACCAACATCCACTCGCCCATACTGTCTAGAGACTGTTTCCCTCTCCCTAATTTCCTTAGGAGCCCACAGCTTCATTGAAATCCCTTTTTTTTCCTACTTCTTGGAGCATCCACTGTTGATCAAATCATTTGTCAAAGCTTTTCTTCTAAATAATCACTGTGTTCTTTTCAAGTGGAGCTTTCATAACAGCTTCTAGTCTCCATGCTGTTTGCCCTATAGTCCTTGCAGTGTTTTGAACATAATAGATGCTCAATTCACAACTAACTGAATTCACAATAGCACAGTGGATTCTATGCTACACTACATTATGAACAAAACAAGAGCTTTTAAACTTTCTCAGACTACCTGAGATCTATCCCATTTTTCTGTTGCTGGAAGAGCCACTGCGATCACTGAATGGCATAAAAGAGTTTGCTCAACCCCAGGCTCGCCAGAATGGGGTCATTCTGGACTGTTAAACAGTTCATTTCTAAGTTTGTGCACATACATGTGGATGGATATAAACCACCTCTTCCCTAGTTCCTTTTTGGTTTAGGAGTTAGTTTAATGCCAAAAGCCCAGTGGCCCAGTGACCCCAGGTAGTGACTGCTCCACCAACTCCTCCTTCCTTACAGTGGCTTAAACAAACAAAAAAAGCCCAAAGCCCATCCCATCATACCGACATGATGACCCTGCCTCGGCTAATCGGACCAGAGCAGGCACATGAACCTAGTAGAACCAACCACCTCTCTCTCTGCTGGGGACGTGGAATTGAGGCTTGGAGATGCAAGTAGGGGTTGAACCAGAAGATTCTGTAAACCTATATATAAGTAGATGAATGAGAAGAGAAGTTGGGCTGAAGAGAGATGATGTGGTCAGAGAGACAGAATGAGAGTTCCCGATGATTTTACAGCGTCCATGGTGCCTCTTGCATTGCTTCAGTGAGATTCTCTCTGTATCTTTGTAACAGCTTCATTTTCCATTTTGTCCTCCTTTGAGTGTGTCTCTGGCCCATGAACCAAACTATCTCTGTCCAACCATCCCTTTTCACCCAACAGAAACAACCATCCCTTCTCCATGAGCTAACCACGCTCCCTGCACACAGGCTCCTCGAAACACTGAATTGCAATTCATCGTTTAAAGATCTCTTCCTTACCAGGCTGTGAGCAGACTGAAGTCAAGGTCTATGAGTTCATCCCTTATTCCTACTACCTAACTCCCCACCGGGGACATAGCAAATGCCCAATAAATGTCTGTTGAATCAAATTAAGACAGTGTCATCCACAGAATAAAATCATGTACATATCGATTTGTTCTAAGCCCTTACTGTTTCCACAGGAGACCAGGATTCCACAATCAGCTGACAGCCATGCCTTTACAATGTGCACCAATCACAAGCCACTTTTGGGGACCCTTTTCTAAAATAAGCCCATTCCCTTAATTGCATCACTGCCTCTGCAGAACCAGAGTAACCTCTGTGGGGGCTTCTGAACACAAACTTGTGTGCTGGCTTGCATGCCCGATACTAAATGTTGCTCCTGGAGCCGTTTTTCGTTACTGAATAAGCCCTTGACCCACCTCTTTGGACTAACGGAATCATATCGTAGATGTGCTGGCCACTTCCTTCCTCTTTTCTCTTCTGATTACAAGGGTAACACAGTTGGAGATGATGCGACCACAGTGCGTAGGTAGTTCTGATACCTACCTCCCCAGAACAGAATCAGTTTGCCCACAGCACTTTTGCTTTGCCCCAGTCTTCAGTGTCCCTTTATGCAAATCTGGGGAAAAGTTCTACGGTAAACATAGTGAAGCCTGCCAAAGTTGCCTCTCCTGCCATTACAAAATGTTATTTTGTGGCAAAAACAGGAATTATTTTTTTCCTACAGGCTGTGCAGTTCACTAAAATGTTGCCGAGCAGGATTTAATGACAAGAAAAAGAAAAGGAAATTTCAACTCAGGAAGCAAAATTAATAAGGTTAGTAAATTTTAAAAATTCATATTTGAAAGCAATAATGTGAAATGTTTATCTAAAGGAATGAGTTGAAGAGCCTTGAACATGACTGTAACTGAGTTAGCTCTGTAAATCATTCAAAGTTATACCAAAAGGTGGTCATCTATGTTTATCTATCCTCAGTTTTGCCTGGGTATCTCAAAATGAGCTAATAAAAAAGCAGTAAAACATGTTCTGTGGTTCTTCTTTGGGAGAATCCACAAAATCATAACCTTTATACATTGAAAAAGCAAATATTTAAACACCACATGTATCTTATTTTTACATAAATGTATAAGAGTTTGATTCTTAAATCAGGCAATTCAGAGTTAGATACCTTAGTTCCTTTGCCACTTGATCTGCATATACCTTTTCCTAGAATGGTAATTCAAACCCATATGCACATTCAAATACCCAGTGGAGCTTTTAAAATGTGTTCTCACCCAGATCAATTAAATCAGAATCTCTGAGTGTGAGATCCAGGACTTGGCATTTTTAAAAGCTTCTTGGATGATCCTAAGACACAGCCCAGACAGAGAGCCACTGTCCTTGAAAATATTTGGAAATACAAATTATCTGTTCCATTAAACAGCAAACCTCTCATTTCCCAAAATATGTCTCAAAGCATCTGACCCCAACAAGCAGAACTTAGGCAAGATACTGAGAACCAGGTTTGGGGAAAGGGTTGTAAAATATAGACGGGTAAGTATCTCCTTGTAAGCTATTCGGGTCACGTAGGTACAAGTCAGATACCTCAGTGAGTACATCCTCCATTGCAAATTCAGAAAGCTCACTTTCGATTAGCCAACGTTAATTTGATTGGGGTCAGAATAAAGACTGCAGGCTGAGGTGCTATCAACTTTGGATATCCTGGGGGAAATGGTTCATTGGTCACCACTAGGAATTGGTCACCATTCATCCTGGTTGTCTTAGAGAATCTTTGCCCTCCTTATTACAAAATACAAGACGGAGCAGCATGAAATAATGCCAACAACCCTTCAAACAGAATAAGTAAGACTTTGGAGATATGGATAGGGCTTTATACCCTCCCAATATAAAACATTTAAATTAAATATTTAATCATTATTCAGTTGGTCACTAGCTATAATATGGCTACTGTAGAGAGAAAGAGGAATGTGTACAATCCAACTGGAGTAAAGGATACATACCCTTGGAAAGAATTTTCAGATTGGAAGGTACTTTAGAAGTCAAATAATTCAACTGCAATATATATGTTTAGAGATTCTGAGGCCTAAAGAGGACTAAAACTAAGGTTCATAATTCTAAAGACCACCACTCTTTCTATCTTATCCTGAAAGTCATTTTCCTTGAAATATCAAGGGCTGACATTTTTAAGCATGATTTCCCCATTCCTCTATGATGAATTAATAGTGTTTCAGAAAGAACATGGTGGCAGGAGAAGAAAGGGATTCCATAATTGAATTAGGCAGAGCTAAGATTTGAAAACTAGTCTTTCCCTCCAAGTCTAGAATGAACACACAGGTATTAGCCTCAGACAAGCCAAACGCTCTAGCCTGAACTGCCACCTCATAAGAGTATTAGTTGAATCATCTTGGAAAAGAGAGTTCACCTCTTCAAGCTTCAGTTTCTTTATAAGTAATGAATATAATTAAAAATCTGTCTTGCAGGCTAAGTTGGGAAGATAAAATGAGATCATCAGGGGTCAGGAGACAATTTCTGTAAAGGGCCTGATAGTAAATATTTTAGTCTTTGCAGGCCACATGAGGTCTCTGTTGTATATTCTCTCTCTCCCTCTCTTTTATCCTCTAAAATGTAAAATAATAAACTAAAATATCCTTAGTTTATGGGCTATACAGAAGTAGGCCACCAACTGTAATTTGCTGTAGCTGATCAAGACCCTATGGCCCAAGAATTCAGGAACTGAGCAAGTCTTAGAGCTGCACATTCAGGACCTAGTACAGTACTAGATGTTTTGGGTATTTGCTCAATAAATATCTGTTAATGAATAATTAATGTAAAGAACCTGGACCTAATCGAACTTAAAACCTTTTGCACAGCAGAGGAAACCATCAGCAAAACAAAAAGACAACCTATGGAATGGGAGAAAATATTTGCAAACAATATGACAAACAAGGGGTTAATATCCAAAATATATAAACAGATCATACAACTCAATATAAAAAATAACTCAATCAAAAAAATGAACAGAATAGCTGAACAGACATTTTTCCAAAGAAGACATACAGATGGCTAATAGGCTCCTAAAAAAGATGCTCAACATTGCTAATTATTAGAGAAATGCACATCAAAACAACAGTGAGATATCACCTCACACCTGTCAGAATGGCTATCATGAAAAAGTCTATAAATAACAAATGTTGGAAAGGATATGGAGAAAAGGGTACCTTTGTACACTGTTGGTGGGGGTGTAAATTGGTGCAGCTACTATGGAAAACAGTATAGAGGTTCCTCAAAAAAATAAAAATAGAACTACCATATGATCCAGCAATTCCACTCCTGAGTACATATCTGGAAAAAAAGAAACCACTAATTCAAAAAGATATCTCCACCCCAATGTTACAGTAGTGCTATTTACAATAGTCAAGATATGGAAGCAACTCAAGTGTCCATCAACAGATGAATGGATAAAGAAGATATAGTATATATGTGTGTGTGTATACATATATACACACACACATACAGTGGAATATTACTCATTATAAATAATGAAATTCTGCCATTTGCAGTAACATGGATGGATCTAGAGAGTATTATGCTTAGTAAACAAATGTATATAGCAAAACAGAAACAGACTCAGATATAGAAAACAAACTAGCGGTTACCAGTGAGGAGAGGGAAGTGGGCAGGGGTGAGATAGGGGTATGGGACTGAGAGATGCGAACTACTCTGTATAAAATAGATAAGCAGTAAGGATATATTGTATAGCACAGTGCTGCATATTCAGCACCTAGGACAGTACTAGATGCTTGGGTATCTGCTCAATAAGTAACTGTTAATGAATAACACGTGGAAAGGGCCTGGTCCAAAGTCTAACATGAGAAAATGACTGTCCATTTATTTAATGCTATTTCTGTCACTCTTGTTGCTTGCTTAACTCCAGCACTATGAGACAATATGAGAGATTCAAAGATATCATGTGTACAGGCAGGTTGAAATGGATGAATTAGCCAATTGAAGAATTCAGAGAAGAAGTAGGCAACTGTGATCTGAAGGAGCCAGGAAGTGTCACAGAGAAGGTGGCATTGGTCTGAGTTTGGAAGAAGGGGGAAATTTTGAGACATGGAGAAATGAAAAAGGTAATTATAAATGCATTACAAGGGAAATAAGAAGGAAGCCATGACCCTGCCACTGCCACATTTTATATATGTTATCAGGAGAAGGTTATGGTTTGACAAAGACCACCTCATTCTATGACTTTTAGGATACAGAATTCAACGGTTACTGGACAGGAATATAGGCAAATTCCTAAAGGGAGAACTGACTCCTTATCATTTTGAGTTTCAATGATAGTAGACTATCCATGGTAGCAAAGATGGTCTTGAACAAGCAGTGAATATGAAAAGATAATGAAAGGCCCCATGTGACTCACCATGAAATAAAGGGGGAACTTGACCTCTTATCTTGGTTCAATGCCAAGTTCTCGACAGTCACAGGAGCTGATTCTGTCCACAGATTGTGGCTTAGCCTGGAAACTTCAGGTGCCCCAGCCTTCTGAACACTATAGTTGTATTTTGGATTTGGGGGCTGCAAGTGCACATAAATTGAAGGCCTATAAATGAGAATCCAGCCCTAAGATAGCATGGAGCAACTGTGGTTGAACATCACATTAGGAAGAGACACTTTTATCTTCTTCCCCCTCCAACTACGTACACCCTCCATTACATGCTCAGAAGAGCTATTGCCAAGCCAGCATTGGGGTTGAGGTTATGTTAATCTGATCACTAGAGGAAATATGACTCAATTTATACCTCCAAACTTGTGAATACTAACATACCACCCAATGTAAACACTATCACATTTAATTATCCCATCCTTTTCAACAGGTGAGGAAATAGTTTCAAAGGTGAAATAACCTGCTTAAGTTTACCCACCTAAACAGTAGAGTTAGGTATTTTCAGTACATGGCTCAGCTAAAGAATGAATTATAAATGACGAGCATCAACTCATTTCCCAGGAATGTATTTTGAATGACAGAAGGCTTTGAGTGTCTGAACAAGGATTTGACACTCAGACAAGGGAAGCAGATAGAGTGAGGATAAACTTCAAAGTTGTTTTCCTTGGGTAGAGAAACCTCAGACTTCATCAATCAAGAAACGTGTTCTCAGGGTCTTGGTTGAGAACTGGAGCTGAGGTGACGATGACACCCAGAGGGTTGTTAGACCATCGTTGCAGTAAAAATGTACACAAAGATCAGGCCCAGAGCTGCAACTCAGGCTTCATAAAGCTGCTGTCATGAGGAGTCAAAAAGAAACAGGCATGGACCAAAGAGACAAAGCACACTCCACTCCCTCATTCAGAATAACTGGCCATGTCTGTTAAATGTAACCTCTAGATTCATCATGCTGCATGGGCTGTTTCACGTACAGACACTAGTATTTGGTCTATTTCATTCAGCTCTTCAAGATCAATCAATAAAAAGATGTATACGGTGCCTGTGTGTCTGGCAAAAAAAAAAAAAAAGAAAGAAAGAAATGACCTCAGTGAATATAAACAGTGTTTAGATTTCTTCGAGCACCTAGGAGACCCTGAGTAAACCAGGCAGGTTCAAGTATGTGATGGATTTCTGCTGTCCAATTTAATATTTAATATTTAAACCTAAAGTTATGTGCTCTGTTTTAAGTTACAGATTATTAAAAAGTAAAGCTATTAAGTGTTTTAGTTCAGGAAGAGAACACAGCCTTCCCTAAGTGACAGGTGACTCTGGGTGTCTGGCTTTGTTTTTGAAAACATGGATTTATTTCTTAACTATTTATTATTCATGCAACAATAATGCTATCCGGTATTTATTTAGTACGTTGTCTTCTGAGGAGTACTCCAGCTGAATAACATCGTCTGTCCTTATGAACTTCACTGTCAGGGAGAAGACTGGACTAACTTTTGCCTTCTTACAAATGAGTAAACAGAGGCCCAGAGAGATTAAATGAGTTTTCCCAAGTCAGAGAGTAAATCTATTGGATTTACTCACAGGGAAGCTGCCCAAACCAGTGCTGGTTGGCTGTAATAGTAAAACCTCTGCTACAGATTTCCAGACCAACGTCCTTCCCAAAATTTGTTTACTGCTTACTTGTAAGTCTTTACCTATAGAGGGAGGTATGTGGGATAGAGGCACATACACTGCACTACAAATGACTCATTCATTCATTAAAGAAATATTTATTCAGTTCCTACTGTGTATCAGGTGCTATCTAAGCCCTAGAGCCATGTATTAGTGTCCTATGCCTGCTGTAACAAATTACTATGAATTTGGTAGCTTAAAGCAACACAGGTGCATTACCTTGCAGTTTGGGAGGTCAGAAGTTCTAAAATCAAAGCCGCAGAGGGTCTGCGTTTCTTCTGCTGGCTATAGGGAGAATCCATTGCCTTGCTTTTTTCAGCTTCTAGAGGCCACCTGCATTCTTTGGATCATGGAATCTTCTAACCTCTGTTTCCATCATCATGTTTCCTTTTTCTCACTCTGACCCTCCTACCTTCCTCTTAGAAGGACCCTGTGATTTTATTGCGGCCACCTGGATAATCCGGCAATCTCCACATTTCAAGATAAACAGAATCTTTTTTGCTGTGTGATGTAACATACTCACAAGTTTCAGTGTTTGGCACACGGACTTCTTTGCGGAGGTGGGGCAATACTCTGCCCACCACAGACAATGTTTAAGACTTTTCTAGCCCTTGCAGCAGTCTTTGTTTGGTGGGAAAGAGGAGCACAAATGAATGATGACAAAATATGATCAGAAATGACAAGAGATGGTGAGTGAGAGGATGGGCTTCTAACTCAGGCCAATGGGTGAGAAGAAGACCGCCCGAGAAGATGATGTCCAAAGCTAGCCTTAAAGGATTAATGGGAAATAATCAGGCAAAAGAGTAAGGTAGCAAGTTGGAAGTCAGACAGTCCAGGGACCAAGCATACTCCAGGCAAAAGTCACAGCACAAGCAGAGTGGAGCCCAGTTTTTACTTCATTGACTTTGATGTTTGCTTCCAAATGGTCTGCTTTGTTTCAGAGGTACCTTGAGTGATAGAATAAGGAATCGACTGTAGAGCATAATAATGAAAAGCAGGAGGCCTGGTGTCGAGCAATCTGGGCTCTATTTAAGCCCCAACCTTTCCTAGAAGTTTAGCTTCTCTGATCTTCAGTCTTTTCATCTGTCAAATGGAAGTACTAATGATACTTAGAGTTGCTCCAAACATAAAATGAGACAATGAAGTTCTTAGCACAGTTCCTGGCACACAGTAGGTGTTCAAAAAATGTTAGATTTTTTTTTTCAGTTGCCTCACTTTGCACCTCTTCTGCTCCAGGGTGCTGTAATGGGGTGCGTGTTTTGACCCATGCCATGTAGGAAACCCCTACAGGAAGAGTGCGTGACTCTTTCCCTAGAGACTCTCATCCCCAGGAAGCTATCACCTGCCACATGTCACTTCATGAAGTTTATGAGGACTTCTCCAGGATGTTATGTCGGGTACGAAATACAGTTCAGAGAAAGCAAGGCTGTAGCTAGCATGCCCAGACTGCTGGGTCCTGGAAATTTCCCATTGTTTCGCTTTCCTCTCTTTTTGAAATAGCCAGGTATGGTTATTCTTGGGGATAAAAACACAGCTGGGATTTCTGTTCATTGGAGGAGTCCTCATCTCCTGACTTTTTCCCACAACGTTCACGTAGACAAAGGAAGTTGCAGAAACTCGGCTAGGTCAGTTGCTAACGACCACAAAACTGATAGAACCTCAATCTGCCCACTGACAAAATGAAATGCTTTGAACTAGATGATTTGTAAGACTCCTTCTGGATTTAAGATTCTGTTATTCTGTGGTGAGTGTGGAGCATAAATAGACACCAAATACAGAAAAGCAGCCTGGGCTGATGGGAAAAGCATGATTTGGCGGTCAGACAAATGTGTGCTTGAATCCTTGCTCTGAGATGTACTCACAGGGTTACTTAGCTTCCCAGAGTCTCAGCTCCTGCAAAGTGAGGAGAAAAGTGCCTGCCGGGAAGGGCTGATAGGAAGATTACAAGACGCCATAAGTGACTTAGAGTCTGGCACAAAATTAGTGTCCAATGAGTGATGAATGCCAAGGTTGAAGTGGGATGTGTTTCACCCACATTTCACCCTCAAACAGTGGTGACCAGATCCTGTTCTGAGAGGTCTTCTTTTTTAAATTTAATTGTTTACTGTTGTCAAAGTGTCACGTGTTAAAAGTTCAAAAAGTCAAGAGTACTAAAGTCATGAAAGCCAAGAGTCTTAAACAAACAAACAAAAAAACCCAGCAATCTCCTTCCTCGTTCCTCCACGCAGCTGAATCCTGCTCCTCAGAGGAAATAACTTATAATCTTTAGCCATTCTTGGTAGTTTCCCTCCATATTTCTAAAAAACATGCTTATGCTGTTGTTTTTCAACCAATCAATTTTAACTTCCTGTTAATCGTACTGGAAGATATTCTCTCTCTCCCTGCCCTTCTCACACACACACACACACACACACACACACTCACATCTGCCAGTTCAGTGACACCACATTCTTGAGTTAACTCCATCATCAGCATATGCATCACTGTGGCAGTTCAGCCGAGTACAATTACTCAATTTCTTCCTCTTACAGGTGTAGTTTTCCCCAAAGTCATTGCCTTTTTTCCCTCTTTGACTGATTTGCTATGCACCTAATAGGAATTCTTTTTAGAAATCTTCATCAGAACTCCAAAAAACTTTAATGTGATAAACTCATTATTAAGCTATCAGTCCTTTATCGCAGAGATGCCCCTCCAGGACACCTGTGCCACTTTCTCCAATACGGAACGGTTGCTCTCCAGATCTGCTACAGAACTGTCATCCTACATCACCTCCATCCTTCCTCTCCTCCACCACCTCTTGAAACTTTATCTTCTCTGCTCTATTAAATCCATTTTCATGCTTCCATATTTTCCTTTTTCTTGATTTTCTTTCTTTTTTTTTTCCCAGAAAGTCACATTTTTCTCAGGTAAATTTTTGAGTCCTTGTATGTCTGAAAATAGTTTTTATTATATCCTCACTCTTGAGTAACCATTTTGAGTAGGTAATAAATTCTAGGTTGTAATTTTGAGAGTGCGGATCTATTGTCTTCTAGCTTCTAGCATTTCTGTTGAGAAGTCCAATGTCAATTCCTTATTCTTAATCCTTTTCATGTGACCTGTTATTATTCCCTTGGAGTTTTCAGGATTATCTCTGCATCCTCAGCATTCTGTGATTTAAAAATGATGTGCTTTATAATGAGTTTTTAAATTTATTTTACTGGGTACTCAGTAAATCTCCATAGCCCTGAGCTTCATATCTTTCACTTCTGGGCGACTTTATAGCATTCATTCTCTGATAATCCCCTTCCTGCCATTTTCTCTTTCCTCTCCCTGCAGTTTCTGGTAGTTACACAGTTCCTGAATTGCTCCTTTAGTTTTCTAAAATCTTCTCTAACTTGCATCTCTTTGATTTTTGTTTCTTGGATGTTTCCTGGTCTTTCTCTTTCAATTATGCTTTTGAAAGTTTGTCTTAGCTTCCGTATTTTTAAGCTTCCATATTTTTAATCTCTAAGAGTTGCTTCTTGTTCTCTTATGGTCCATTTTTTATAGCATCCTTCTCTTGATGCATCGATGAAATATTTTGTCTAATTTCCATGAGGATCTTAATTATCATTAATTTGAAGTTTTCTTCTGCTTCCTGAATTGCTTCTTTTTCTCACGTTCCATTTTACTGTGTGTGTTTTCATGTTTTTCCCATGTTGAGTGACTGACTACCCTTTACTAGGCATTAATATTTAAATGAAGTACACACACACACACACACACACTCACACACTCACACTCTGACTGAAAGACTTGTGCATAGGGTTCATCAATTGAAATTCATGGAAGAATTTCACTCTCATGAACCAAGTCATTCTATTGGGATAATCCTAAAGTTAGTATCTGTCATTATTTTTCTCCTGGTCTTTCCTGTTTATTTCTGGAAGATTCTTCTAATCTTCTAACTGGAGGTATAATCCTGGCTGCCAGCATTCCAGGAGCCCAGAGAAAGAGTCTCTCCATTCTGTACACTGACTTTCACTTAATCCTTCCCTTCTCTTTTCATGCCTCACATGCCCACTGGTCTCTGCGTTTGACATTTCTGCATAAAGAGCCATCCTGATTCAATTTTTCTGAATCCTCACGTCCCCTTCCCTACTTGGCTTCATAGGATGAGGTTGAGTATCTGGAAGTCTATCAACTGGCCCTACACCCTTTGCTCATGCTTTCCGAGGTAGCTGGCACCTCCAATTTCTGACATTTTCTTAGGGTCTGTGACGCTAACATCCTTGATTTTTATTTATACCCCCTCTTGGCAAGTTCTTAGATTTTAGTTTTCTTAACTCTGTT
The DNA here is from genome assembly GCF_036321535.1 of Camelus dromedarius. Classification (NCBI taxonomy): domain Eukaryota; kingdom Metazoa; phylum Chordata; class Mammalia; order Artiodactyla; family Camelidae; genus Camelus; species Camelus dromedarius. The sequence continues at coordinate 13,851,303 of NC_087459.1, read as the reverse complement.
ACTTTAGTTACCATTCATCGATCCACATTCCATTGCTCAAAACTTGGTTGAGGTATCATATCCATTATTGTTTCCTCTCTCACGAGAGTTTCTCACTCTATTTATACTATTTTATTCCTTCAGTGTCATCTGAGTGGGAGTCTCCAGGGAGGAATGGAGATAAATGGATGTGTTCAATCTGCGAAGCGTAACTGGAAGTCTACTGGGGGTTTCTTTCAGTGGTGAAACAAAAAATAAAGAGAACGCACTTCCCTAATAGTCTCTCTCTGATTTTCCAAATTACAGTGGCCTCAATTTCTACAGTAATAGAAATTATCTAGAGTCACTCTGCCCTACATGCAGATCTGGATGAAATTATCTTAACTCCAACCTCATATCCCAGCGCTCCTAAAGTGTATACTTTTGTTCAGCCCCCTTTTCTCTGCTCAGAAGGACTGGGTGTGCTTTGTTTTGTTTTTTAATCTGTCCTAGCATCACCTCAAATCTAGGACACAGGACTTTATTTGTAATTTCAGTCCACCATCTTCCTTCCTCCTGTATACAAAGGAAATATCCTTCTGGAAAGCATCTACATATAGCTTTTACTGAAGATTGAAAAGCAACAGCCCTTTCTCTAGAATGACAACTGATACCAGATGGTAAGATTTTAATTTCCCTCACCCTGCTATGCCATGATCTATGTGTATGTTTATTTCTAAAATCAACACAAAAATCCAAATTTACATGGATCTTCTACATATTTTGATAGAAAAGATGAAGAAATCATAGTTTTCAATTTAGGAGGGAGAAGGTCTACTATTATCAGCCAAGAATCCTCATAAATAATATTTAACAATGCATCCTGTATCTGCTTTCGGTTCCATATCCCAAGAAAGGAATAAGCTATTTGGAACAAGGCCAAGAGGTGACAAAGGACATCGAGTATATTATTTCATTTAATCTTCTTAGCAACCTTGTGAGATATCATTTCTTCTCATTTTACAGATGAGGCAACAGAGACTAAATGACTTTCCTAAGCCACATAGCTAGATATTAGCAAAGCCAGGAATTGTAATAATAATTTCCACTGACACCACTGTGCTTTCTATCCATAGGATTTAGATAGAGAGATTCATAGGTAAATGGAAAGAGAGAGATACAGACATATATGTATACATATATAGAGATTTATGTATGTATACATACAATTTTTCACTCTCTTGATTACAGATATTGTTATCTCTCTTTCTCAGATTTAGAACCCAATACTCAGGAAGCAGGGAGAGACAAATTAGGGGTATGGTATTAACAGATACAAGCTACTATGTATAAAACAGATAAGCAGTGAGAATATGCTGCATAGCACAGAGAATTACTTTGTCATAACCTATAACGGAGCATAATCTGTATAATCACTAGGCTGAAACTAATACAATGTTGTAAATCAACTATACTTCAATTTTAAAAAAGCAAAGAAAGAAACTAAGACTCAGAAGTTGAGTAATGTGTCCAAAGTAACAGTGGTGTCGGGAATCGAGATTGAAATCCAGAGCCTTTGATTCTGAAGTTTGTATTCATTCCATTTCTTCCTGCTGCCCTTATTAATCAGTCTCCAAAAACAGCCTCCAACAACCCCTCTCCACCCTAAACGCAGATGCCATTCCTCACATGAAGAGGTGATGCCTGCTCCCCAATCCTTGAATCCTGGCTGAGTTTTGTGACTTTGACCAAGAGGCTGTGGTACAAGTGACATTCTGGGCTTCCAAACTCAAGCCTTAAAATAACTGGCTGCTTCCATCTCCTGCTTCATGAAACTCAGACACCACAATGTGGAAATGCAAGTTACATGGAGAACTGAGACACTCACTCCCAGCTGAGCTCCCAGCTGAAGGTCAGCAGCAACTGCCAGCTGTGCCATTTTGGTTGTTCCAGCCCAATCAAGCCCTTGGACCACTTCCATCTCAGTCAGCACTGTGTGGAGCGGAGGAGCCACCCAACTGAGCTCAGTCAACCCGCAGAACCACAAGATGCACTACAGTGGTTATCGTTTTAAGCCACTAAGTTTGGGAGTGTTTTGTTATGAAGCAAGAGATAACCAAAACATGGCCTCTCTTGGAAGAGATGAGCCCAGTGCCTGTGACTTCAAAGCCAGTTCTCTTTTTATTAGAGTGATTACAATGGTACAGTTTTTTCCACCAAGGATAGAGATGACATGAATTCTTTGGTACTTAAAAACAAAAAACAAGATACTCAAGGAGAAATTAGAAAAGGCAAATTTAAAATATACACAGTTTTGGTAAGCGTCTACAGAGATAGGAAATGTTTGTGGGAGTATAAAATGCTAAAAGGTTCCTGGAAGGTAATCTGGTGATATGTATTAGACATCTTATAATGCTGATGCTCCTTGACCCAGAGATATCACTTCCAGATATTTATCCTTGGGAACCATAATAGACTTGCGTGAAGAATTTTTGTTGTTGTTGTTATAAGAATGTTAGGCATAGCACACCTACAAAAGCAAAATAGAGAAGAAGAGAGAGGTTGAGAGAGATCCTAAATATCCACCAACAGGGGGTTTGAGTAAATAAATTATGGTATATTCACATAATGGAAAATTATTGCATTGCTACTAAAAGTAATGCAATGGAAATCTTTTTCATGGCATGGAAATGCATTTGATGTTAAGAGGAATAAAGCCATATATGAAACAATATAAACAGTTTCCATTAGTTTTTATAAGCAACACCAATAATGACAACACCAATATAGGGCTTCCTCTATGCCTAGAACTTTTTAAGAACACATCATCAAAATAAATAGACTATATCTGAGCAGTATGATTATTTCTTCTTTATACATTTTAATATTTACTAGGTAATTTTTAATAAACATATAAGAATATAAATACCAACCCATCATTATAAGCACAGATACAACTTTTTTAATAGGTTGGTAATTTGGGACTTCTGAGATGATGAATGAAACAGTTCTGTCATTCTGAGACTGTCATGGACACAACCAACACATCCCCACGACACACTTTTTGGGATGCTAGCTTGAGCCAAAATCCTGGGCTTAAAGGGCCCCTAGTCTCATGGATGTTTTTAGTGCAAAATCTTAGGTCAATTCTGGGACACCTTCTGGCCAGTTTCCAATTTTCTTTCTGCTATATGCATTAGGCAAGGGATTCCAGAGTGTTCTCTACAGGGGGTGGGCCAAGTGAATGTTCACTTTTATTGCATCCGGCAGTTATAAGCTCTCTGGGGATTCAGAACACGTTGCTTCATTATGCACTATCAGCTTGGGAAGCAGAGGTCTCTCTGCATCCTAAACTGACCCCCCTGCAATTAGAAATGAGATTCTAGCAGGAGTGCTAACTTGATGTGAAAAGCAGACAATAGCCTTTGGCTCTCTCTAACAAGATCAGCGAGCCGAGCTCTTCAAATTGGCTAAATTTATATTGCACACTAGACCCTGTCAATAAATAACAAGGAAATTATTCCGTTGGCTGGAAAATAATCTATACAAATTCCATCTTAATAATAGTCTCTCAACAGGCCACACAAGTGCTGGCAGGCAGGAGCCAGATCAGAGATGGGAACAGGATCTCAGAGTTTGGAGTGTCTGTAATGAAATGCTACACCTGCTGCCTCTCAAAGTGGAATTGATTGGATAAAAATTTAGTACACAAGAGTCATCTTGTGCTTGTTCCCAGTTTTTCAGCATCTGGAGATTAAGGACCTATTTCCCTGGAGCCTGGAAGATGCTTTGAACTTCCAGTGAGATAAGCATTGGCCTGGAACATGGGAGGCGCCCTGTGTTTAGAAAATAAACGAACTGGGTAGAACAATAACTGCTGGCCACTCTCAGCTAATATTCATCTTGTGTGAGAAATGCCCAAAGGGAATTTATCCACTCACACAATCGAACATTTCAGGAGCTGTACCAGCTGCAGGCATAGTTTGATCAGGGCTTACCATGCTGTCACAAGACTTAATTCCTGTCTTTAAATTACAGCTTAACTCACCGTGAGGTGGCTCACGGTGGCTTCATTTTTCTTTCTTTCTCTCTTTCTTTCTTTCTTCCTTTCTTCCTTTCTTTCCTTTCTTTCCCTTCTTCCCTTCTTTCCCTTTCTTCCTTTCTTCCTTTCTTTCTTTCTTTCTTTCACAAGTTCTTCTATCATGGTCAAAGAAAACCGTAATGTTTTCAGAACTTACATCCTATCAGTTTAAAATTCATTTTGGAAAGACTGAGAATATCTTTCCCTTGAGGACCAGCCAAAAGCTCATTATGCTTCACTGGCTCTGTTTATGTCATGTACCCATCCCTGAACCAGCCACAGTGTAGTTCAAATGAGTAGACATAATTATGAACCAACTTGACCTGGTTTATGTCTTTTCCCCTGCGGTTAGGGAAGATGGAAGGGGGATATCATCACCATCCAAAAACATCAATTGAAATGAGGGAGGACCAGCTGATCCAGAACTAGTTCAGAGTATACTTAGAAAGGGGAGTGTGCCTGGATCTGGTGGCAAAGATCGCAAATCTAACACAGATATTAAAGAAAGTGTTCATTGTACTCTTGTTCCTTCCCCTACAGAGTATCATAAGGTATATTCTATTTCCTGAAGCACAATCCATGGTGTGGAAGTCACCTTCCACCTCATCTCGCAACTCCTGCTCTTCATAGCCGATCCATCCAAGCCTCCTACCATCATTCCTTGCCCTACCTTTATTCTAAGGCATGCCCTAATGAAGGTAAGGAGTTTCCTCTATATCACAGTAACAGCTATCACTTCTTATTCACTTAGTGTATACCACAAATGGTGCAAAATCCACTAAGCAAAAATCTCATTTAACCTTCACAGAAACTTTAGGCGGTCACATCTATTATTTATAAGATGAGGAAAATGAGGTTCAGGAAGATGGTAAAACTTGGTGAGAGCAAACTAAGTGAGAGAAAAGGAATATAATTGTTATATGACTTCTGAGCCAGTGCGCTTGACTATACAATGATTCAGCTATCTTCCTTCTCCACCATACTGAACATTTCCACATGACAAGGCTTCTGCTTGCTCCCTTCTTCTTAATCTGATTGTTTTCCTGTCTAGCCCCCATTGCCACACTTCCTGTCTCATGACTCTAAATATGCTTTAAGCTCTAGACATTGGCTGAGAGCCAGTGCCTTCTTTCATGCCAAGCTTGCCTTAAAAGGCATGACTATATTTTCTACTTGAAGATTGCCACCTGTTTGTCCCCCAAGGATCCTTCCCACTGCTTGTGTTCTTTATTCCTGTCTCTTTATCAGGAACACCCACTCTGACAGCATTTTATTTTACTTCTTACCTTCCCTGCCAATGAGAAGTCTCTTCCCACAAGATAAGTAAACCAAAAATTACAGAAAAAGAAATACAAATGCACCATAGAAATATGCAAAGATGTTCTACGGCACTGAGAATAAGAGACATGCAAATTAAGATCACATTGAAATAACCATTTATAGATTGGCAAATATCCAGAAGATGGATAATATAGTCTGTTGATGAGGTCATGGGAAAATAGACTCTTTCATTTATTCTGGTGATAATGCAGAATGGTATAGCCCTTAAGGGGGAGTAAACTGTCTATGCTTTAAAAAACTATGTATGCATTTATCATTTGACTAGCAATCCCACTTCAAAGACTCCATTCCAAGAAGTTGTCAAAACTTTAAATGCACAAATGCATAATATACATTGTGACATTATTTTGTAATTGAAAAGACTGTAAAGTATCCAAATGTCCATCAATAGGGGACCAGTTGAAAAAACTATGGTACATCCACACAATGGAGTACTATGCAACCAAAAAAAGAAGTGAGCAATTTAATCATTCCTCATTATTTGCGATTCTGTAGTTGCAAATTAAATGACTAGCTATAATTTATTTTGTAAACCCAAAGTCAATACGGGTGGCACTTTCTCACGCTCACTGCCAGGTATGCACAGAACAGCAAAAATAGTTGTCTGATGCGCACATCATCAGCCAAGGTCAAACAAGGCAACTCTGCCTTCTTTCAGTTCTTGCAGTGTAAACTCAAGTGTGTAAACACAGTATTTAGTGCCATGTTTTTTGCCTTTTTTTACCTTTTGATGGTGACGTCACTGTCTAAAATGGCCCCAAGCATAATACTGAAGTGCTATCAAAAGGTCCTAAGCAGAAGAAAGTAGCATTGTGCCTGACAGAGAAAACACGTGTGTACATCTTTACATACATTCTTATGTAAAAGAGTAAGGTTCAGAAGAATGTTACAGAATGCTACTTTTTAACCTAAGAAAAGGAGCAGATATGAATAGATATTTATTTGCTGACATGTAAAAAAGCAATGGGAGAATAAACAAAAACTTTTTTTTTTTAAGTTACCTAACTGACATGGTAAGAAACATGATGTGGAGGGCAGAGGGACAGAAACTAGACTTCTCTGAGTGCAATCTGCTCTAAATAGTTTACTCTTTAAGTATGTAAATATTTTACAAAGTCATAAAGTTAAATTAAAAAAAATTTTTTAATCTCTTAAAATCTAAAGCAAAATTAAATAAGCGAACTAAACCGTATCAAGTGGGCGACTTAGGAATTACGTTAAACCACCGTAAAATACAGTCACTCGCCTGCATGTCCCTACTGGGATACAGTCTAAGATGGAAAACGACTGCAAGGAAATTGCGAGTTGTTTTCAAAGACCGCATTCCTAGTTGTAATATTGATTTTGCTATTCTGGAACTATTGCAAGAATATTGTAGGGTAAGCAAGTGAGGAGTTACGTTGCTGTAACTGGGGCTGAGAATTTTGTCATGGGGAAGAAATACCTAAATACAGAGTCAGAAAACGTGGGTATAAACCATCTGACCTTAAATGTGAGTTGGAGAGATCAATAAGAACACATGATGTATTTTCTCTTTTATAAACACTCACTTCCTAGCTCTATCTACATAAAAACCCTAGAAACAATGACACAGCCCAGACTGTGGTTTCTAAATACCATTTCCCACTAAAAGGAACTCAAGTTCTTTGGGTAAGCGGTCAATTCCTCATGTGGGTTAAGAAATATAAAAAAATGAGAACATCTCATTGTACCAGAAGGCAGGCAGGATATCAAAGACTACTGGGGTCAGGTCAAAAAGATTCAAGAGGGGTCCCAAGGTGATATTCCTACTGGCCAAAGGTGCTTCAATTTTAACTTCAAAAAGAAAAATATATATAACGAACTAAAATAAAATATGTTAAAACATCAAGGAGTTCAAAATGATCTTAAAAAAAAAGAAACCTCAATATTCACCTCTGGAGATAATAAGATACTGACATATTTTTCTGAAAACTAATTTAATAAAAGGAACACATTAAAAAGTTTTACCTGATATTTGTATAAACCCTACTTAGCGGTGAACAAAAAGTTGAAGATGGCAAGTTCTTCTTTTAGAAAAATCTCAGCTAACAATGAAGGCATGATAGAGTATCAACGCTATGTACTCCTAAAAGAAATAATGGATCTAGGCAATGATATCAATGGTGGCTAAAATAATTGGGTGAAAAGCTAAAGAAGAATTTTTTAATGGGTGGATCAGGCTGATACCACCTGTACCTACTGCTAAATCTTAAAGAGGGTCCATCAGAATTAATGTGCATCTTGATATAATTCTTGGGAAGTACACAAGACCATAGATGAAGTATCATTCCCCTCTTCATCCAAAAATTAAACCTGGATCTAACTACCAATTTATAAGAAACACAGAAGACAAGGGAGCATGCTACATGACACCGCAGGTATGAATCAGCAAAACCCGGAATGTTGGAAACTCTACGAGACATATCAGAAATTTTAAATAGAAAAATGGAGAAACAAGTGGAAAGAGGAACTTTAAATTGAGAGACTCAAGAGATATATCAACCAAATGTAGTATGTGAACCTTACATATACCCTCTTTCAATAAAATTAGTGCACACACACACACAGGAGAGCTGAGGAAATTTGGTCAGTAACTGGGTATTTCATGATCTCAAAGAATTTTTTTAGATGTGATGCTGGTACTGTAATTAAGTTTTGAAAGGTCCTTATATTTTAGAGATGCATTCTGCAATATTTCTGGGTAAAATAACACACCACCTTGGAAGGAAGCCATAGGGTGGTCAGCCATGTTGGTTGGCTGGGACAAAAGGAATTCCAGGACACTGGGCATCAATAGTAAAATTAGGGAAGTCCTGGACAAACTGGGATAGTTGGTCACTCCAAGAGTGAGTGAGAGTGAAGGGGAAACAAGACTGACCCATGATGATGATGATGGGTACATGGGCTTCATTTTAGGATTCCTCTTACCTTCGATTCATTAGAAGTTTTTCATGGAGAATAACATAATGTGCTGTCTCCCCTGTGTAGCTGAGGTTATGGGGCAGACAGCTGCATCTGTCCCCCCAGGTTCTACCCTATTTTGGTAACTGGACTTTCCACTTAGTCTCACCCCTGTCCCCTGGCCCACCAACCTCGCATCCACAAAAGCAGCACGATGCAGAGGTTGTGAGCAAGGCAGTTAGAAGCACGGCTCTGGAGTTACAAAGACAAGAGTTCAGGTGCTGATTTTTCCTGTGTCTGACTTTAGAACAATGGCTTATTAACCTCGGAAACTCAGTTTCTTCACAAATAAGTCTGGAGTTAAAATAATGGCTGCTTCATAGGGTTGCTGCAAGGATTTAATAGGAAGATGTGAGCAAAGAACTTAGAGCAGTGCCTGGCATTCTCCATACCATCTTGGGTGTACGATACATGCTTCTTTTCATTTTCCATATTTAACATTTTGAAATCAGAACTCTTTTTTAAAATCAAAGTTGTACAGTCAGGTTTCTCAGAGGTCATCAGTAACCACATTTTCCAGTTTCTGTATTTGATGCTTTGACATCTTGGGGCCCTGCTGACCCTGGAGAGATTGACCAGGGTTAGCCAGTTCCCAGAGATAATAAATGACTCACCTGAGACTATGCCTTTGATACGCAAATCAACCAATCTGGAGCCTACATCCTTAAGTGCCTCTTAAGGGGCTCTCCACTCTGGCTCTCTGTCCACCTGCTCTAATCATCTCATGGCCAGGTACCAGACAACTAGGGACAGACCCTACACCCTACAGCCTGCCTCAGTTATTAAAACTAGCTAGTCCTGCTTACTCTGCTTCACCCGTTCCTTCCCAGGGAAATCACAATAAAGGCTCTTGCCTACAATCTCCCCCTATTCTCTCTGCCTCCTGCCCAACTCTAGTGTTTCCCCAGGGGTGGCCCTGCATGGTACCCTGTGCCTCCTGTTTCTAGGAAAACTATGAGCAAAATCTTCTTCCCTCATGACAGTCATTTCCACATCCTCGTGTCTTACCATATGGAATTGAAACAAATCCCGGGTACCCTTCAAACAAACAGAAACCTGCTCTAACCTCCTTAAGTAGAAAAAGACAATGGAAAGTGCACAGGTGTTAAGAGGAGCGCTAGCAACCAGACTCAGAAAATAAGCAAAACCCAGACAGGTTTAGCAGGCCAAAGCCCTGAGGTCACTCTACAGGAACATTCTTTTGAGGATGCTACCACTGATGCAGCCACCACGGGACCCTCAGGGGAGTGCCCGCTGGGCTCTCAGTGCCACCACTGCCACCAGATGCTTGACGCTTTCTGTACAAGACCCCCAAGATTCAAGGTCATAGACCTGACTTCTGATTGACCATGGCTGCATGATTTATCTATATTCCAAGTACCAGGAGGTGGGGAAGAGGGGATATCTGGTCTCTTTGGTTTCTATCACTCAAGAGAGGATTTCCCACTTGATGCACAAAGGAATATTCCCCACAAAGTAAGAAGAATGTTTCTACCCAAGTAACAAAAGGTCAAAAGAAAATGAGAGAAGCCAAATAAGACTTGCTGAGGAGAAGAGTGAGCTTCACCTTGTGATTGCTGAGCATGTGCTAACTTAGCCAAATATCTTGGCATAATAAATCATGGAATTCTCAAAGCCAGGAGAGGTCGGTGTTAATTGATTCATGGCCCATGAAGGACTAGTCAGGGGCTGTACGCCTATTTATCACAGAGTTTCCAAAGACTTTTCAGAGAAGCCCTTTAACTTCTTCAGTATATGATTCAATTAAAGGATTACAAGTTTGACTGAACAGACACTGTAGATGGGAACCCAATATTCTTCAGTTTGACTCAAAATTATATTATCAATCCTGAGAACATCGAAGAGGTCACGTAGCATGAGTCATGATAAAAAGCAGCCCATCAGGAGGACTCTGCAGGAAGGCCTGCAGTCCAGTCATTCTGCAGAGTCTTAGGCTTCAGAGTGTGAAGAGGATGGACTCAAACTTGATTGTAATTTTGAAAGAAAAAAAGAGATCAGATTTTAAAAATGAATTAGAGCTATTTTTGATGAGTAAAATTAAACTGTTTACAATTTAATAGTATTTCTCCTTCCACCTCATACCCTTTCTCCTAAAAGTCATCATTAAATCAGTGGTAGATTTTAGAATCAATAAGATATTTTAGAAACTGACAATGTACACTTTACATTTTAGTGTAAAGATATAGCCTTGGGGTTGAATCACCCAGACCCAGCTAGCCTTTCTTCTCTTTGTCTTTCTTGACCATGTTCTTTGCCTGACTTTCTCATCTCTGCAGAATCCACTGTTCCAGGCCTGAGCTGAGTGGAGCATACAGACCAGCGGACATCAAGTTTTTGATTTCTCCCCCATGGGCAATGCAAGGAGGCAGTCTTTGCTGGAGTGAGAGACCACTGGGATGAAGGGCAGGAAGGCAGACCAGTGGCTGTGGATTCACTACTTGGCCTCAGCCCTTGAGCCAGTGGCCAGAGGCCTCACAATGCTTAGGAAATTTATCCTTCCTTCCTGTTGATTCTAATATGGCTTTGACTGCAGACAAGCACAGAGAAATGGGAGCTGGGGACCAGCAGGAGAATGCAGCTGCTCCCTTGGCCCTGTTGCCTGTAACATAGTCAAGGCCAGGAGCCATGTATCACCAAAAACACTCAGCTCTTCCCCAAATCTCATTTCTTTAAATGGTGAGTCTTCCTTTATCTGTCTACATTCAAAATCCCACTTTTCTTTATTATTGGAATCCAATTTTTCAGTCACTTGTTATCTTCCAGGAACTACATACACACTACCTCGTTTAATCCTCATGATTGCTCTATCAGTATTGTTAGTATTTCAGTATTTCTCCTGCTCCCCATGTCACAGATGATGTAATTGAGCTTCAGAAGTGGAGACCAGATCTGACTCCAAGCTCTGTCTGCAAAACTCATTTGAACTAATCAGCATTGGACTGAACTAATCAGATTCTCCTCTACTCTTTTCTTTTTTTTTAAATATAGAGGTACTGAGGATTGAACCCAGGACCTCATGCATGCTAAGCACATGCTCTGCCACTAAGCTATACTCCCACCCTCCCCCAAACACTCTTTTTTTTTTTTAAATAACAGCTTTATTGAGGTATAATTCACATATCATATGATTCACCTTTTTAAAGTGTACAATTCAATAGTCTTTAGTGTATTCACAGAGTTGTGCAACCATCCTCAATATCTAATTTCAGAATATCTTCATCACCCCCTAAAAGAAATTCCATTTCTATTAGCAGTCACTTCCTATTCCCCCGTCCCAACCACTAGATACCACTAATTTTTCTTTTGTCTTGACCAGTTTTTTTATTCTGGATATTTCATATAAATGGAATCACACAACATGTGGCCTTTTGTGTCTCACTTATTTCACTTAGCATAATGTTTTCAAGATTCACAAATCAGTACTTCATTCCTTTTTATGACTGAATAATATTCCATTTATTGCTATGTCACATTTTCTTTATTCATTCACCATCAGTGGATGGGCATTGGGTTGTTTCCACTTCTTTGATGTCATAAATAATGTACCATTTACATTCATGTATAACTTTTTGTGTGAACATATGTTTCAGTTTTTGTGGGTATATACCTAGGAGTCAAATTTCAGGACCATGTAGTAAATCTATGTTTAACTTTTGAGGAACTGTCAAACTGCTTTCTACAATGACTATACCATTTTACATTTCCATCAGAAATGTATGAAGGCTCCAGTTTCCCCACATCCTAGCCAACACTCATTACTGTTATCTTTTTTGTTACGGTCTCCAGTAAGTATGAAATGATGTCTCATTGTAGTTTTGATTTAGATCGCTCTAACAACTTATGATGTTGAGCACCTTTTCATGTGCTTATTGGCTATTAGTATATTTTCTTCGGAGAAGTATCTATTCAAATTCTTTGCCCACTTTTAAATTGGTGTATTTTTCCTTTTATTGTTGAGTTTTAAGAGTTCTTAATAAATTCTGGGTACAAGTCCCTTATCATATATATTATTTGCAAATATCCCGTTCTATGAGTTTGCTTTTCATTTTCTTGATAGTGCCCTCTGAAGCACTAAAGTTTTTTTGTCATTAATAGTATTTTTTTATTGAAGTATAGTTAGTTACAACATGTCAATTTCTGGTTTACAGCATAATGTTTCACTCATATATATATATATATATATGTATTTGTTTTCATATTCTTTTTCATTACAGGTTACTACAAGATGTTGAATACAGTTTCCTATGCTATACAGTGGAAACTTGTTGTTTATCTATTTTATATATAGTAGTTAGTATTCGCAATTTTGATAAAGTCCAATCTATTTTTTCCTCTGTTGCTTATGCTTTGGTGTCGTATCTAAGAAACTGTTGCCAAATATAGAGTCAGAAAAATTTATTATATTTTTTCTAAGAGTTTTATAGTTTTAGCTCTTACATGTATATCTATGATCTGTTTTCAGTCAATTTTTGTATATGATATGAGGTAGAGTCTAACTTCCCTCTTTGGTATGGGGCTATCCAGTTGTCCCAGCACCATTTGCTGAAAAGACTATTCTTCTCCCATTGAATTGTCTTGGTAATGTTACAGAAAAATTAAGGATTTATTTCTGGACTATCAATTATCTTCCATTTATCTATGTCTATCCTTAAGCCAATACTACATTGTCTTGATTACCATGGCTTTGTAATACATTAAAAATAGAGAAGCATGAGTCTTCCAGCTTTCTTCTTTTTTTTTTCCCAAGACCATTCTGGGCTATTCTGGGTCCCTTGCATTTTCATATGAATTTTCAGAGCAGCTTGTTAAATTATGCAAAAAAGACACTGGGATTCTGATAGGGATTGATGGCACTGAATCTATAGATCAATTTAACGAATATTGACATATTGCAATATTAATCTTACAAGCTACAGTCTTAATATCAATATTAATCTTTCAATTCATGATCATGAGATCTATTTCCACTTATTTAGATCTTCAATTTCTTTCAATGACGCTTTTCCACTTTCACTGTGTAAGTCTTATACATCCTTTGTTAAATGTATTCCTAAGTATTTTATTCTTTTTGATGCTTTTGTAAATGGAATTGTTTTCTTAATTTCTTTTTGGATTGTTCACTGATAGTGTATGTAAATCAATACAATTGATTTTTGTATATTGTTTTTATATCCTGCAACCTTGCTGAACTCTCTTATTAGTTCTAATACATTTTTGCACATGAATTCTTTAGGATTTCTTATCTACATCCTCCAGCCCTGCTGAATGAAGTCCTCAATCTTTGGATGGTCTCTTCAAATCCAAACTTCACATTATTTATAATCATAACTTTCTCTTGCCCTGTTGTTTGTAATGGACCTTTTTGTTTTTGTTGTTTTGTTCTTTTTACCACCTAATATCCACTCCTCACTCTTCTGAAATAATTTCCAGGGATACAGCCCCATTCCCAGTCTCAGACTGTAACAATTCCAGGTGTGTGATACAAGCCTCGTCACCACATCCATCTGGCCATCATAATCAGTTCGGCCTGGGCACATGGCACTGTTAGAATCAATGAGTTGCAATCTCAGGACTTTGAGTAGTCCCCCATAATATCACACACTTTTCTTTTCTGCTGGACTTTGGATCAACACAAAGAAGAGAGCTAGAGACTGGTTCTGATTACATCACTTCAACCCAGGACCACATTAAACTGGAGGCCCAGCCAGGCCCTTGACTATTCAGATTTGGTGATCCAGTAAATTCTCTTCATGGATTAGTCAGTTTAGGATGAGTGTCTATCACTTGCACTGATGCTACCCTAGATCATGTGTGAGGTATCGCTATGCATAAAAAAGACCATAGTATTTGTGCATTGCAATTCCTAAGAGTTTTATTTTTAAAAAACTGTTTAAGGCTAAAAGGTATAACAGACACTTAAAAAAAAAAATACCCTCATGTTTTGCCTTTCCGTTCTGTGAAGGAGGATCAAATCTAGAAATTTTGTTTTCATTAGGGGAAAACGTATTTAATTATTTAGCTTTGTGTTTGGTGATACACTTGAACTCCATGTGCAGCCCCTCTAGTGATTAATTTAGCAGGTTACAGCCCACGCTTCCTTCTCTCCCAGCTGTTTGGCTAGTGGTGAGCTTGCTCTCAGAGGGTCTCAGGATATTTGGACTCATCACTCTAGTATTTTTTAAACTAATCCCACTGGATGGAAACAACCAGTTTATTTTATTAGGAAGATCTTCGACTTTTGCATAATATTCAACAGTGTCAGGCAAGAAAAAAAGAAACTCCTCTAAATAACCGATTCTGTGAGGGAAGCTGTTTACTTTTACTCCTTTGTACAGCTCCGGAACTCCAACCTTGAATTCCAGAGAAAGAAGGCTGCCTCAGCTTATGATTCAATATCCACCATGAAAGCAGAGATTTTCAGCTCTGGGTAATAAAAACTATCCCTGTGGTTCAGTTCTTTTAGCTGATAGGGAACAGGAAATCATGCCAGGGAAAGAGGTCCTTTTATCTCCCAGCTGTAGGTTTATTTAGAAAGAGGGGTTTAGGGAGGTCAGAGAGTGGTCCTCCCCTGACTAAATGGAGTTGATTTCTTATTTGCCAACTTTATAAAGGCATACAATAGTGCTTAACAGCTTGGATCTGGAATTTGTCAAATTTCAATCAAAAATTTGCCTCTACCGCTCACTAGAATGTGCCTATCGGAACATTCCTGAACCACTCTTGAGCTTTACGCTCCTCTTCTGTAAAACACGGTTAATCATAAAACTTACTTAATAGAGTTTTTTGAGAACTGGGATGACATAAATGCACTTAGTTCCTGGTGCCTAATAAATGCTCAATAAATATTACTATTATTGTTACTTTTTAATCTCAGCAGGAATGATGACTATCACACATTCCTGCCACATTCCACACTTCTAAGAAGGCACGGTCCCAATCCATTCTCAAAACCCAGATGGCCATGATGAGCAACTTTGCCAGATTTGACCCATCCTGAAAAAGCTGGCATTATGTCAGAACATCATGGTGTCACAACCCTCTAAATACTAGGGATTTCAGATCTGAAAGCAAGTATTGGTTTCTGCATCTACTTGTTTTTTTTCTGGTTGTTGTTTTTTTTTTTTTCCTACTGCCTCCCTTTCCTTATTCCTAGTTTTACATATGTCAGGGTATACTGCCATTAAATTTTTCATATCTGTCTTTGTTTTTTTCCCATCGTCTACTTGAAGCCTCTCTTCTGAAATTTGGCCAGAAATAACAAGGAGTTGTGAGTTAATTCCACTGAGAATCCACTCAGAATGATGACTCCTAGGCTAAAGGCATTTTTCAACCATCACAGTGGAGTGAATGATGTGGACATTGGGGCCCCTACTTAAAGTCATTGATGACTCTGCTCTTAACCCCTGGAGCCCCCAAGTGTGACTGCAGCAACGGGGAGGGGGAGGGTCTTATGTAGGAGACAAATGAGCTCATTGTGCCTACATATTTTGGAAGCCAAGACTATTGCCAGATGATTCAAGAAACTGAATGCAAGAAAAATGGACTTTTATCACTGAAAATGAAAGGATTTAACAAAGGCAAATTCTGGAAAGAAAAGAACAGCCAGTGTTGCCCTATTTCTAGCTCTTCCAATTCTGGCATTGGTCTATTCCATGACACCGGTTAAGGAAAAATGCCTCCTTTACAGGTTTGTTCTGCTAGAGACAGTGATTATTAAAGCAATTTGTTAGAGGCAGCTTGAGTACATATTAAAGCAAGATAATCTTATTGGAGAAGTTGGCCTGAAGCAGGGATTCAGCTGGAAAGGCCACTGCACGTAACTAGGTTTTCTAGACCTGGGTAATGATGGCCATACTTAGTGACCAAGCTGCACAGCATACTTTAATTGGATTTTCCCCAAAATATATCTGGTAATGAGATTAAGCTTGCTTAAAAAGTAGACACTTCTGGAATCCCGCTTTGATTTAAGAGAGGAAAGCTTATCAATCAGACCACAGACTCTTTTAGGGGAGAAAAAAAATCAGCCTGCCCCTAGAAATTATTTATTCACTCAACAAATATTTATCCAAGACTTACTCTGCAAAGGAATGGGAATATACGCAGCAAAGAATAAGAAAGACATAATGGCTGTCTCTGTAGGGTTTCCATGCTGGTGAGAAAGATCAAACAGGGCATAATACAATTAGATATTCAATCACAATCATGACAAATGCACCAAAGGAGAACTATGGGGCACTTTGCAGATGAATACTGGAGAACTCTACCTAAACTGAGTGATCAGAGAAAATTTTCTTGAGGAGGTAGCATTTGAGCTGAACATTAATGGGTGAGAATTAGTTAAGAAGTGTGATGGGAAGTGGAAATACATTCCAGGCAAAGAAAACAGCATCTGTCAAGGCTCTGAGGCAGGAGTGATAATGAAAGATGGTGTGATTGGAGCTAGGAGAGTACCAGAGGAGAGGCACATGAAGGTTCTGGAAAAGTTGCTAGAGCCCTTTGCATATGCCACACTCCTTGCTGTGACCCAGTGCCTTGCCTCAGCATGTATGCAGGGCCATAGTTAGGATCCAGCTCTACTCTAAGAGCACTGGGGAGCCACTGGAGGATCCTAGGCAGGGGGCATGACAGTAATTTAGCATATTCAAATGATCACTCCAGCTTCAATGTGAAGAATGACTTGCACAGCACACGAAAGAATACAAACTTGAGAGGTATTTAGGGGGAAAAAAACAATAATACTTGGAAATTGGCTGGACATAGAACTGGCAGATGAAATATTACTAGTAGGAATATCTCATTTTAGAAAGAATCTTTGACATTACGGAAATTTCCAATAATTATTCCACAACCACCCTCTCTGAGCTTAATTTAACAAGACAAATAAAATCAGTGTAATAAGCACTGAATGTGATAGTATAATTAGATGCAGTTGAAAAATTAATGTGGACATACACAGGGTGCTTAAAGTGTGCTCAACTTTTTTCAAGGTTTCAACCACCAGAGCGGGTGGATGGATTATGATTTCTCCCCATAGTGGACCCAGAAGCCTGGGCAGCTACTGTGCTGAGAATACCTAAAATTGTGTTTTAATGGTGAGCATCAAAAGAGGCAAAATTATGAACTTATGAAGCCAGGTATGTGTAAGTTCAAAGTCTCACTTTATCCTTTATTTTGAGTGGTTCTGAGTTTGAAGTAATTACTTGACCCCTCCTTATCCGAAAAATTGAACTAAAAGAGACTTTATGTGAAAGTGTTTAGCTCAATGAATAGTTTCCATCACCTTTCTGTAAAAATAATTATAAAGATCTAGCCAAAATCATGTTTGTAATAAAACAGAAATAGCTAACAGTCATTAAGTGCCTACAATGTCCCAGCAGCTATGCAAGACACTTATATTTATTAATTCATCTAGTCCTATAACAACCCTCTGAAATAGGTACTGTCATCATACCCATTTAACAGATAAGAAAACTGAGACCATAAACTCAGGGTCACCCAAGTAAGTGGCAGAATCAGGATTCAAAGACAACTCGTTTGAGTGGGTATTAAAAAAAAAATGCTTCCATACAACTTATGAGGTAACAGTAGGCAGAAGTCAAGATTGAAATTTATGTTAATCATCTTCTGTGATTCTATACTCTCAATAAATTCAGATAGAAAAACCCAAGTTGACTGCACAGAAGCACAGCACACTGAAAAATTTAACACTGTGCCATGCTTATGAAGAATGAAATCCACTGGATGTCTATTTTGCAGCTTCCCAAATGTTCTTCCACCCTTTGCCTTACGACAAAGGAACAACAGCTTCAATTTATATGACAACTAATCACGCCCTGGCATGCCAAGTACTTCGCTGGGGACGAAGTGCAGTGGTTTAATGGTATATATAGTATGTCGTGCTGGGTTAATGACAGGAAGGAGACACAGAAGCAGTGAGGCCCCCAGCTTGGATTTACAAGAAAGGACTCTGGTTGGGGATCTGGGCATGTCAGCCAAGCTCAGACTAGGAAAAGCTAAATGTCTGAACCAACCTACCAATCTCCTCTTCTGCTCTTCTCTGGGGAGGGGCAAAGAAATCCTGCAAACCTGAAAGCTTTAAAGTCCTGTGAAAACTAACACAGGATGCTTTAATCACCCCCACTGCAAAGATAACAACGGGATTGTATAAGGTGGCACTTTGAGAACTAAACTTCTCGTTCCATCTTTTGATGCAGAGATCATTGAATACTGATGTGCAATGATGCTGTGTGCTGTTATTTAATGCCTGCCTGCTTCTCCAGTGAGCTCCAAGAGGGCAACATTTGAGTCAGTCTGATTCTCTGCTACATCATAGCACTTAGCACGATGCCTGGAAAAAAGAATAATAATGAGGAGGAGGAGGAAGGAAGGAAGGAAGATAGCTGTTTATATGCACGGCATACTTACCATAGGCCCATCATAGTCTAAGTACTTTCCCTGAATTATGTTTAATCCTGACAACCATCCTATGAGATAGGTTTTATTACTATCATGTTTTACAGATGAGGGAACAGGCATAGTAAACTGCAGTAATAGACTGACTTGGTGAGTAATTGGTAGAGAAAGGATTCAAATCCAGGTCCTGACTTTAGGGTCTGTGTTCCTAACCACTACACCAGGATGCCTCTTACAGAGAATGGAGATGAGTCAGTACTTGAGGATGAAATATGTGTTCCAGAAACCCTCACAGCAGTGGGATGTGATGAGGAAGGAGTCCCTTCTTAAGAGAGCATTTGGAATCCCCAGGAAATTTTTTCAAACTACCCATCTCTTTCTCAGTCACTTCCCATCCCCACTTCTGGATGAAAAGCCATGCTTTGGTCAGTCACTTTCAGCAGTATAAAATGTGTTTTCTCCCTCCAGCATGTTGGGAGGAAAAAAGAGACCTTAGAAATTATTGCTCTGGAACAGCGGTCCTCAAATCTAGCTGTACATTCGACTAAACCAGCTTTTAGAAATACTGATGCCGTGCCCACCTTAGATGGATTAAATGATCATCGCTGGGGGCAGAGCCTGGGCATTGGTATTTCTTAAAAGCCACCCAGGTGATTCCAATATGTGGTCAAGCTTGAGAAGCACTGGACCACTCTCCTCATCAAAAAGCAACCAAGGGACTGTCCAGGCCCACCTCATTCCCCTTCCTTTGGTATGAACTTAGAGGTGCTGTTCCCTGAACAGCTTTCAACACTGTTGGGTTTTTAAACGTTTAGCTTAATTCAACAAATATTTCATGAGCACCTCCTATGTGGAAAAGGCAAAGAAGCACAAAGTACAACTTTAACCATTTATGATCTTAAAGCTTAATAACGGGATAATATAAGCATAGAGATGAGTATATAACATATAAGAAAATACCACACAGATGGGAAGGAGTAGGCAGACTGGTAGGAAGAGAGGGCCTAATGGAAAGTAGAAGTGCCTTTTGTAAGAAATAATACAGAGAAATCCCATATACTCTTGTCTATTTTCCCAATGGTAACATCTTGCATAACTACAGTACACCACACCCCTTTTATTTTTGACAGAAGGCGCTGAGAATAAGCACTCGATTTTTAAAAATAAAGTTTAAAAAAGCCTGTCAGATAATTTAATTATGATCATAGATAAACATTTTATTACAAACTTGTGGCCAAAAGAAGACCTTGCTTGACCTTGGAAGACACATTTGATAGAAGAAGAAGGTTAGGTAATCACTGCTAGACTGGATACATGGGAAAAGAATGTCTGGTTAAGATCATCAGAACCTTGACTGACAGTCAGCGAAGTAGGTGGGTAGGTAGTTTCCCAGAAGGAGTATTAGTCTCGTTAACGTCTAATGTAAAACTGCCTGAGCATTTTACCACAAATCTTAATTTCCTTCCTAGTAGGAGGTTGTGAATTACATCATGAAAGGACCTCAGTCTCAAACCAGGTTTGGGACAATTTTTCATACGTGCAGGAATTAAGTGCAGTGTTGAGGACCCACCTCGAGATTTGGAAAGAGCAACATGATGCCTGGATCTGAGCGCTCGGAAGATGACCCAAGAAGAGACCCACAGGCAACAGACCAGCAACAAGGAAACTTTAGCTTCTGTGTGACATAAATGACTTGATATTTGTTATATATTATTTCCATGGCAGATGGTGATTCCTCTATCACGTAAGCAACAGGAGGACAGGGATTTTTGTCTGCTATTTACACTGATTTTTTTCCCTTGAACATTATTAGGCACCTAATAAACATGCAATAAATATTGATTGAATAAATTAATTCATAAACACTGAGATAACCAGTAATCTTTCTGGCCCTATATTTGAAATCACGTTGTGGGGTGGAGATTGTTAAATCAGGACTACAATTTATGAACTAATGTTTGGGGAGCACATGTATGAGTGTACTGATATACGCCAATGCCACAACTGTGAGAAAAATGTCAGCCTCATCTTGTACAGGGACCTCTCCTTGGAGACACTGTTAGGAATCCAGCAATCACTCAAGAAAACCTTTGCTGTAATTACAGTAATGAAGAACAAATTGCTGGGAATTGGGGTTGGCAGTGAGATTACAAAGGGATAGCATGAGAGGGTTTTGGATGCCATTCTATAATCTGATTATGATGTATACATCTATTAAAATTCATAGAACACTGCACAATAAGCCAATTATTTTAAAAATAAAATATCTGCCATGAAATGCACACTGAATGGATATCCTTGTAGGGTCAGGTGATGAACCAATACTCCTGTCTCTTGGACCACCCTCTGCCTCCATGCATGGTTAGATTTCCAGGAATGCTACTTATACTGTGATATTCCATCCCCATCCCATCCTTCATGATGACTGATAATGAGTAGACACCAAGCTGGACCAATCAAGTCTCTCTCAGATATTTGAAATTGGAGTTGTCGCCACAAGTCAATCTCTAAAAGTGGATAGAATGGTAACAAGAAAATTGATGGCTGTGAGCCAGCCATATTCTAGTAAAAAGATGCAGAAGTTGAGAAAGCTGGTTTGCAGAGCAAGACAGAGAAGGATGCAAACCCATCAAAAGAAGTAGAGATGAAGGAAATGAGAGAGAGAATCAGACACGTTGACTGGTTGATTGAATGGTTCCTCTTCCAGTTCCTCTTCTTAAAGTCCTTACTGTTGATTTCAATGAAATAGTCTATGATTTTATAATACATTCTTACTTATGTTTATATTTAATCAAACTCAAGTAATCTTATTTCTAAGATCCATAGACTCTAAATTAATCTATGTGCCATTAAATACTAGCTGTACCACATTCAACCCATGAGAATTTGGGAAATTCAACCTCTCAGTGCCTCAGTTTTCTTATCTTTAAAAGAAGCATAGTAGTACCTTCCAAAGAGTTGTGGGGAGTGAATGAGTCCACGCAAAGTCGTTAGAGCAAAGCCTGACCTAACAAGAACCCAAATACTGTAGTTGTTGTTCTCCTTCCTCTTCTTCTTCCCCTTCTCCTCCTTTACCCCTCCTTACCTCCCCCTCCCTGCTCCTTCTCCTCCACCTCCTTCTCCTTTTTAATACTAGCACAGCTTTATCAGAATCTGTCTAAATCTCCAACCTCACATCAAAGCAAGAGATAGCTCTAATTGTCAATGTTTTGCAAGGTCAGAGAACAAAGGATGGGAAAATATCTCATCCATTATAAGATCCTCAAAACCTCCCCCCAAACATGAAAGAGTCTCTTGAAATAATAATTCTAATATAATGCAAAATTATGAAAACCAGGAGTTTGGTTATATTTCTTTAAATTCTGGTAAAGATTTCCTGTGAAATTATAACACACAGTGCCAGAAAGATATTCAAGACCATTCACCAAGTTTGTTCCTATCCTGTCTGTGGCATGAATATAGTGGGGAGCTGGAGATGACGTGTTACAACTGCATTGTGATTTACAGTTCACAAAGCACTCCTCTGGATTCTATTTTATTTTGACCTTCACGACAGCCCTTTGAAGCAGGTATTACTGTTGAAATTTTGCAGATGAGGAAATTAAGACTCATAGAGAATCCAATGTCACCAGCCACTTGATGTAATAGGTAGGATGGAGTTCTTCTGGCCCCAAGAATTAAGCTTTTTCACAATAATCGTGTTTTTGCCAACCAAACAAACAGCTCTGCAGAGGAAGTCAAGCCTGGTATGGATATTTTCCCCACTTCTTAGATTCTACCACCAGCTCATAAGTTCCAGACCCTACATTTAGTGCTCACAAAAATACCTTAAGGTAAGCCAACTTTCCTCATTATATAGATTATGAAATCAGGTCTTCAGTAATTCAAGTTCAAGGTCACCCTTTGGGTATATGAATTTGTAGGAGTGGAAACCTGGAGAATCAACCCAAGTATCTCATTACTTCAAACCCAGTGCTCTCTCTCATTACATGGTACTGCTTTTTATGTTACTTTATTCTTTGCTATAGAATTTCAAATTCTCAACCAAGGCTTAGCAATGGAGACACATGTTCCTAATAGTCAAAAAAATTGCTAGAGCTAAGACAGAAACACACTTGCTTTTCCTAATGGGACAGAATGAAAGCTAAGGTCAGCTAACCTTGGGTAAATGTTATAGAAGAATGACATAGATCTATATGTCCCAACACAGTACAAGGTAGAGTGTTAAATTTGGGGGCAGGGGAGTGGAGGAAGAAAACTGTAAGACAATAGCTATTTGCTTAAAATATAAGGAGAAAAGGAGCAAAAATACACAAGGATATAATAAGTTGGGAGTGTTTCTCTAGAAGGATGTCATTTGTCCCAGGATGGATAAAAGGGGTGGGCCTTGGGCCTGAAAAAGCACAGAGTTTCTCTATTCTTAAGGCCAGGACACTGAGGCTGGTAAGGAGAACTGATTATAGACGCCCTGTATGGCTGAAGATGGAAAGTCTCCTAGACCCTAGCTATCCTGAAAATGTGGTTTATCTTGGAAGATAATTGCAAGAGAGAGAGATAGTGAGAGAGATGTGCATGTGTGTGTGTGTGTGCACGCGCATGTGTGTATTACAAGACACATACAAGACCTGTGTATTGCAGAGCTTTGAGAGCCTAGGAACATGCTGGCACAGAGTAGCCGTAACTGAACATGCTGCTGAAAAGATACAATTCCTCCTCATCACCTGCACCCAGAGAAGTCCAATAGGTGACTCAAGTGGCTTTATCCAGTGGGAAGATAAACCCAGTCATTGGGTTTTGGCAGCCGTGTAATCCCAGGTCACTGCTGGTTTTATGCGTGAGTTTAAGGATTATACCAGCATAGCCAGAAAAAAGAGTGTTTCAAGAGTGACCATGTGAAAATGACAAATACCAAGGCCAAAAACAGCATGATTCTTCAGCCAAGTGAGGAGGATTTTTGCTTTTTCTTTTCTGTCCACAGTACAGGTAAGCAAATCTGCCTCTTTGAAGAGTGTTAGCATTCCTGCATTGCTATGTTTACCAAAGGACTCAGGACCCAGGTAAGGGAGAAAGATATTCTCATAATATGCAGGTTCAGAGACCTGTAATTTAAATAATAAAAGGAATATGACTCAACTTCTACTTTTGGCTGTGACAGTGGCTCATTTCATACTAATTCTTCTGCCAATAATTACAAAATCTAGGTAAAAAAAAAAAATTTAAAGGTGGTTTGAAGCACTGAAAGTCCATCAAGGCAGCCAGGAGATGGAACAAGGTTATGGACAGATGAAAACAACATTGGGTGAGCCCGACACTGGCCACCGATTTTTCCCTTTGAGGCATTTCATAGTATAGGGCTTAGAGGCCAAATAGAAAGCAGTGACCTAGAGCTTGCAGCTACCTTACAAAGCTGGAAAGACCAAAACTGAAGTGCAGGGCTACCAAGGCATGTGCTGTTTAATAAGTATATTGCTTAATTTCCAAATATTTGAGGATTTTTTAGGATCCATGACTCTAGAGAAAGAGTGAACTTGTGAGAAGTGAGCCAAAAATTCTACATACGATTTTCCCTCAAGGTTACATGCAGGCTTCAAGGATGCACACACATGAAGCAAGATGCTAAGAACCCAAGGAGAAAGCATATGCTAAAAAGCTAGGGTTGCAGAGACAAAATTTGAAGTCTTGAGGATGCCAGAGAGTAGGTGATAATTAGAAGTGGGAAAAATAAAAGACAATCTGAACTGAAACTTCTAATGGGCCATGCCCTTGGGTTAAGCATTATACTTCAAGAGAATAGACAAGCTGAGAAGAGAGATGGTACTTACAAAACCCTAAACCCAGTCTCCACCCAAGCAAGGTGACCTGCTCATACTCTTCCTGGCTGCCGGAAGAAAGTTAAATATCCTATAGAAGAAGACAGTATCGTGTAGAGATCTACTGCTTTCACACAAAATACCCAGCATTCTCCAAAAAAATATCAGACAACAGAAACCATTCCAGCGATGATACAGATATTGAGCTATTATACAAATTATTATGTCCCAAAACAGAAAACTATGGAGAATTTATAGGAGAATTAGAATCTATAAGAAAAGAATAAATGGAAATTCTAAAATTTAAAAGCAGAGTAACATATTTATAATTCAGGAGTGATATTAACAGACAATAAAACAGAGCAAGGAAGTTTAATGAAATGAAAGGTAAATAATTAGTACATATCCAAGTTGAGGCACAGACTGGGAAAATATGGGAAACAGATAAAAATGACCCATGAGAGATGGTGAAACAGGTTAATAAATGTGTATTTGGAGTCTCAGGAGAGAATACAAAAGAAAAAAAATAAATACTGGAAGAGGTAATTGTTAGGAATTTTCCAGAATGATGGAAGATCATTTTACAGATTCAAGAAGCTCTACAAATACTGAGAGGAGATAACTACAAAACAAAATATGTAGACATATTGTTGCAAACCAAAGAAAAGCCTGCAAAAATCAGCTATAGGAGATAAAAGCCTGATTACTTTCCCAGGAATATCAATAAGACTAACAGCAGATTTCTCAACTGAAGTGATAGAAACAAAGGTAACGAAGCGGTATCTTTAAAATGGTGACAGAAAACAACTGCCAATCTAGAGTTCTATACTCAACCAAAAAAATTCCCTCTAAGGTGAATGTGGAATAAATACATTTTTAGGCAAATAAAAACCAAGAGATTAAATTATAGCAGACTGGTACTATAGGAAGTACTAAACAGAGTTCTTCAGGTAGAAAAAATGATTGTAAAGGAAATCATGGCAACAGGAGGGAATAAAGATTGCTGGAAACAAATGATAAATGCCAGGGAGGGTGAGGAGAAAAGGGAATCCTCCTACACTATTGCTGAGAGTGTAATCTGGTGCAGCCATTATGGAAAACAGTACAGAGATTCCTTAAAAAAAACTAAGAAAAGACAATCCCCGTCCTGGGCATATATCGGGAGGAAACTCTAATTCGAAAAGATACATGCACCTCAATGTTCATAGCAGCGCTATTTATAATAGCCGGGGCATGGAAGCAAGCTAAATGTCCATTGACAGATGACTGGATGAAGGAGTTGTAGCATGAAATAATGCCATTTGCAGCAACATGGATGGACCTGGAGGTTGTCATACTAAGTGAAGTAAGGCAGAAAGAAAAAGAAGAATACCATATGACATCACTTACATGTGGAATCTTAAAAAATGACACAAATGAATTTATTTTCAAAACAGAAACAGACTCACAGACATAGAAAACAAACTTGTGGTTACAAGGTGTGAAAGGGACTGGGAAGGGATAAATTGGGGATTAGTGCTTCAACATATAAATTCGGGGGGAGCACAATTCAGTCCAGAATATTCTGCCCCGACCCCACAAAATTCATGTTGTTCTTGCATTAAAATATATTCATTCCCTCCCACAGTCCCAAAGGTCTTAACACATTCCAGCATCAACCCTACTGCCTAAGGTCGAAAATCTCATCTAAATATCATCTAAATCAAATATGGGTGAGACCTGTAGTACAATTCATCTTGAGGCAAAGTTCTTCCAGCAGTGACCCTGTGAAACCAGATAAGTATGTGCATCCAAAATGCAACAATGGGATAGGCATGTGATAGATAATCCCATTCTAAAAGGAAGAGACTGGAGTAAAGAATGGGGTGATGGATACCTAGGAAGTCCAAGAAATAGCAAGAAATCCATTAGGTCTTTAAACTTGAGAATAATCTTCTTTGACTCAGTGATCTGCCTCCTGGTGGCAGCATCACCCCCACAGCAGCCCCACCTCCTGGGCTCTGGATTAAAGCCCTGTCCCCAAGGCTCTCTGCAACAGACCCACCCCTGAGGCACTGGGCAGGGGCAGCCTGGTCTACTGGGCCTGGGGTGGAATGGTAGCCCTGATGATCTCCGAATCACCTTCAGGGTCATTCTTCTTGCCACCCCTTAATTCCTGGACCCTTGAATCCTAGCTATGGGGAAAACAGCACCATACATTGGATGCTGATTCAGAGCATAAACAGCCTTCTAAAGAACCTTGCTCCAGCCCTGCAGGTACTGCCACTGTATCTGAGTCTTCAAAAGGCCTTCCCACTGTTCTATCCAGCCACCTGCTTAAGGATGGTAAGACCCGTGAATTCCATGAGCATGCATCCATTGCTGCACTTTCTTTACTATGAAGTGCCTTCCTTGATCAGAGCAATGCTGTATGCAATACCATGACGGTGAATTAGACATTCTGTAAGTTCATGAATGAAAGCTTTGGCATGTGTGTGGGTAAGGCCATATTCAGAGTAAATGTCTATTCAAGTAAGAACAAAATGCTTATCCACCTACTACCAAGTAGCTAGCCGATCATCCTAGAGAATGGTGTCATGTTGAGGGCTCAATGCTGGTCTTTGCTGCTGGCAGACTGGGCACTCAGCAGTGGCCATAACCAGCTCAGCCTTGGTGAGTAGAAGTCCATGTTGCAGAATCTATGGTCCATCTTGCCACTTAGTTCATAGGCCCATTGGGCAGGGGAGAGAAGCCAACCAGAATCCACAGAACAAGTCATCCTATCCACTTGATAATCAAAATGCAACTTTTGCCAATATCACCCTTTGCTCAGCATTCAGATAGGATACAAGTATCTTCATCTTTTCCCCCAATCAGAGAGGTCTATCCACATAGACCAAATTTCCTTGCCACCAAATTTCCAATCACGTTCCATCAAAGTCTCTGACCATCCAGCCAAACCATTGGCCATATATCACATATTAGTAAATAATCACGTCTGGCCATTTCTCCTTCAAAGCAAAATTAACAACCAAGTGCACTGCTCTAAGGCCTTCTCACTGGGAGGACTTCCCTTCACCACTGCCCTTCAGAGATATCTCAGAAAGGGACCTGACAGAGCTAAAGCACTTCTTAGAGAAACATTTGTAGTTTTAAGTACATATGTAAAAAGAAGAAGGGATGAAAATCAAGTATCTAAGCATTGATCTCAAGAAGCTACCAAAAAAAAAAAAAAAGAAATGAAACCCCCTCCAATAATGATAATAACAACAATAGAAGAAATTTATGAAATAGAAAACAATCATGCAAAAAAAATCAGCAAAGTCAAAAACTGATTCTTAAGAAGGGCAAATGAAGTTAATAAATGCTAAGCATGCTTAATCAAAGAATATAGGGGAAAAAATCAATTACCAATGTTGGGGATAATAAAGGGAAACTTACTCATGAGTCTATAAACATTAAAAAAGATTCTAGGAGGACATATTTCACAACTTTAAGCCAGTAAATTTGAAACTGTTATGAAATGAAGGAATTTCATG
Source organism: Camelus dromedarius (assembly GCF_036321535.1). Lineage (NCBI taxonomy): Eukaryota > Metazoa > Chordata > Mammalia > Artiodactyla > Camelidae > Camelus > Camelus dromedarius. The sequence goes on along the minus strand of NC_087459.1, from coordinate 13,823,179 downwards.
AAAAACACAATTTACCAAGCTAACATAAAAATTAACAAACTTGAATAATCTTATATCTGTTAACAACTTAAATGCATAATTTAAAAGCATACACATACATATGCATATGCACATATACTCCTACCCAGGTAGTCACATTGGTTAATTCTTCCATATATTTAAGGAAGAGGTAACAACAATCTTATACAAATCTTTCAGAGAACAGAGCAAAAGGATGCACTTACCAACTCATGCCATGATGACAGAATAATTTTGATAGAAAAACCTGAAAAACGACATTACAAGGAAAAAAATTTCAGGCCAATCTCTCTCATGAACACTGGTGCAAAAATCCTAAATTAGATATGAGCTATTCAAATTCAGCAAAATAAAATTTATTCTAGGAAATCAATGTTTGTTTATACTTCAAAATTATATCAATGTAATTAAGCAAATCAATATATTAAAGAAAAAATCAGTATCTCAATAAATACAGAAAATGCATTTGATACAACTGAAGAACGATTCATAATTTTTTTTAAAAGCCTTTTAGCTAATTAAGAATTGAAAGGAACTTTTTTACACTGATGAAGTATATCTACAAACATCTGAAGGAAACATATTTATTGGCAAAACATCAAAGGCTTTCTGTCTCAGGCTGGAAGTGAGCAAGGAAGTTGCCTATCACTACTACTATATAACACTGTATGCGATGTCTTCTCCAGCACAATAAGGCTAAAACAAAGTATAAGATTTATAAAGGAAGAAACAAAGCTATCATTATTCTCAGACAGCATAATTGTATACATATTTCAAAAGAATTTTTGAATAAATATTAGAATTAATAAGTAATTTTAGTAACAACACCAAGCTAATATATAAAACAATAGTATTTCTGTACACTAGTAACAATTAGAATATGAAAATTCTTTAATGATACCATTAACTTCAAATGATACTGGAAAACATCAGATAACCAGGAATCAATCTAAGGAAAAATATGCAAGACCTCTACATGGAAAATTACTACATATTACTGAAAGAAATTCAAGGAGATCTAAATACATAGAGGGATATACCATATTCATGAACTGGAAAACCCAATATTTTAAATATGTCAATGTCCCAAAAATTATCTATTGATTCAACAGAATTCCAATTAAATTGCTAGAAGAATTTTTGGGTAGATCAGTAAGTTGGTTCTAAAATATGAAAATGGAAAGAATGTAGAGTAGCAAGAAGAACAAATGTGGAGGACTTAACACTATTAAATATCAAGATTTACTTTAAAGCTACAGTTGTTAACAAGATGTAGCTCTATATGATCATAAATAAATGGCTTATTGGAATAAAATAGAGTGATCAGACATACCCACATAGATGGTAATATAATTTATGGGAACAGTGAACATTATAAAAAACAATTAATGCTAAATCAATTTGACATCTTTTGGGGGGAAAACAAGTTTTTACTACTACTTCACATGATACACAAAACTAATTCCAAAAGATTATAGACCTGAGTGTGAAAGGAAAACAAAAACTGTATGGGAAATAATACAGGAGCTAATAGAGGCAAAGTTTTCTTAAACAGTCAAACCACACTACCACTAACCATAAAGGAAGAAGGAAGTGATGGATAAATTTTATTTCATTAAAATTAAGAAATTCAGCTCAAAGAATATCATTTTACAAGGTAAGCTACATAGTAGAAGAAGATACAAATATGTGACAAAGGACTTACAATCATATATATAAAGAACTATAAATCAATATAAAAAAGAGACAGACAACTCATTTTTTTCAAGTGGGCAAACAAATTGAACAGGATACCCAATGGCCAATAAGTTTATGAAAAGATGATTCACATTAGCACTTATCAAGGAAAGCAATTTAAAGCAACGAGTTATCCACTAGAATAAATAATATTAAAGTGACAATAACAAGGATCAGCAAAAACGCACTCTTGTACACTGCTTATTGCAGCATAAATTGGTACACCACTTTGGAGAACTGTCTGCTACTAGCGAGTAAACCTAAAACATGCTTACTCTCTGACCCCCGGATTCCACTCCAAGGTATATTTCTAACAGAAATAAGCATGAGCTTTGAATGCTACTTCCAGATATATTCCTAAGATATATGTCCATCAAAAGATCTGTAAAAGAATAATTTATAGCAGTATTTTCCACAATAGTCCCAAACCGGAACCCACCCAATTATTCGGCGCTATAGTAAGTAAACATATCGTGATAGGGCCACACAGTGGTATATTACAAAGCAGTTACAATGAGCACATTTCTACTAGTCACAAAATTATAGAAGAATTTTATAGATAAAATGTTGAAGTCAGAACCCAAAGGGCATAAGTGGGTATGTCTCCATTTATCAAAAAAAAGAAAATAGGAAAAACAAATGCATGGTAGTAGACATCAGAATAATGGCTGTAGTAGATGTCAGAATAATGGCAGTCTTTGAAGGATGTAATGATTGGGAAGGAAGACGGGAATCTTCTTGGCTTCTAGGTACTGTTCTGCATATTCATCAGAGCAGTGGGTCCACCTCTGAACATTCATTAAGCAGGCCACTTGTGATTTCTGCACTTTCACAAATGTAGGTTTTATTTCAATAAAATGATTTTAAAATAAAAGAACTGTGATCCCATTTTGGACACTAGAGAGAAAGGATATATGATTCCCTTACAATTTCAATCATTAATAATAATGGCACGCACATAACTAGTCTTGCCAGTACGCCACATACTCTTATACATGCTGTAAATATATCAACCTAGGACAAAGAAGAATCCTGCTAAGTAACTATTCTTATCCCTATTTTACAGATGCAGGAACTAAAGAAGAGGAAGATTAAATAACTTGCCCTAAAAGACAGTCAGTAGGTGACATGCTCTCTCCTTTTCTTCCTCTTCCTTTCCTGAACATTGTAAACACTTGGGGATATTTTTAAAATCCCAGTGTCCAGCTGCAGCCCAAATCAATTAAGTCAGAATTTCTAGATGGAATGCAAACAATAACATTTTTTAAAGGAAAACAGCCCCCTGATAAATGTATGTTTGATTAGTCTCTTTTTAACAGATGTGGAAGTTAAAGCTTTGAGAGGTTTAGGTAATAACTAATAAGTTGGGTGGAGGGGAGGTAATGAGTATGGAAATCAGAATTTGAACCCCAGAGTGCTGAACCCTAGAATTTCAGTGCTATTCCACATTACAGTGACTGGGAATTTAAGATAATCTTCCAGGATCCCAAGTCTCCATGTTAAAGGTACAGCCCCAACAATTCGGGGGCGGGGGCAAGGCAGAGGTGTGGCATGCATCAGGGTTCCCTTGCTCCCTCAAGCAGAAAACCCCTGGGGGTAGGTAGTCACCAAGTTCAAGAAACAAATACAGAGGGTGGGGCTATGGGAGTAAGACATTTTTCACCCCAGGGATCCTGCTCTGATCCGACACCTATGTGGCAGACCTTTATAACCAGGTTCTTCAATGACTAAACATCTTTAAAAGGTGCTGAAGTAGGCCTACCTCTCACCCATTTCTCTCCAGAATGACCGAGTACCTAGTGCTATATTGATGCTCCAATATGCATATTATGAGAGGCTGATACTTAAGTGGACAAGGGGGAGATTTCCTAACCATAAAAATATTAAAATTATGTGATGCTGCTAAAAGCATTCTGAAAAATAATTCTTTGCAAATTCCTACTATTCAAATCTCAGTATGGGAGGGAGAACAGAGAACAATGGTAAAAGAGAGAGAGAAAAGAGATTAATGTTTGCACAGGCTTTATCAATTAAGAGTGCTACAATCACTATCTCAAACCAGAGAAGAAACAGACATATGTTGGGGTTTTCACTTAAACATGTACTTAAAGCCACAAATACACTCTGAGTGAAAGTTAAAGCAGAAAAAACAGCAAGGTGTCTCCCTAAGCCTTATCCAATTATATTAATGAGAAGTAGGGCGTGAAGGTAAAAAGTTCCTTGGGAGCAGTCGTCTCTGGAAGATTCGCTTATTCTTGTTCCCATCAACTTGGCAGTCTCCTAAAAGATCTGTTTTCTTAATATCTAACATGATATCCACACTATCCTGTTATCAGCTTCACTGAGTCACACACTTTGAAATTCAAATGAGATTAGCTCAAGCCATATACCATGTGCTGTGGAAAAAAGCTCAACATTGATCCCCATCTCTGTGGAGATTTCTGAGATTACGGGACAGGGTTGTCACAATCATTTAGTCATTTCTAGCTTAGAACCTCACAATTCAGGTGAGACCATTCAGTCCATGGATAAATGCCCTGTCTGCCCATTTCTGCACTGTTGCCAGACACTGATTTCCATCCCTTAACCCAGGCTGTAGCTGTGGCAGACTTTTACTGAAAGTTGGGGACAAAATCTTACCAATAAATCACCTCACTTTCTTAAAATTCCTTCAGTCTCCCTGCCTGCCAACAGGATTCTCATGGCCCACCTAGCTCCACCCTATTTTCTCTCTCCTTCCTCCTCGTAGCCTTTCCTTTGCTCCACGCAAGCCCTGGTAAATCCCAAGTTCCTGCTAACCTCTTATGCAAGCCAGTTTTCACAATCTCTTTATTTCACTGTCTCTTTCCTAACTATGCCGTACCATCTTCTAAACCCAAGTGATCTATATGAAGTTATTTTCCTAAACAGCAGTAGGTCTCTCCCTAAAAGAAACTTGGCTGCCATATTTTTTGTTTTTTGTAGTATAGTTGATTTACAATGTTGTGTTAGTTTCTGGCGTACAGCACAGTGAGTCCATTATACATACACATATATGTATATATATTATTTTTCATATTCTTTTTGGGAGGGAGGAATTAGGTTTGTTTGTTTGTTTATTCTTAATGGAGGTACTGGAGATTGAACCCAGGACTTGGTGCATACTAACCATGTTCTCTACCACTAAGCTTTACCCTCCCCTCCTCATATTCTTTTTCATTATAGGTAATTACAAGATACTGAATGTAGTTCCTTATGCTGTACAGTAGGACCTTGTTGTTTACCTGTTTTATATAGAGTAGTTTGCATCTGCTAATCCCAAGCTCCTAGTTTATCCCTCCTGCTGTCTTTCCCCTCTGATAACCATACATTTGTTTTCTATGTCTGTGAGTCTCTTTCTGTTTTGTAAATAAGTTAATTTGTATCATTTTTTTTAGATTCCACATATAAGTGATATCATGTGATACTTGTCTTTCTCTGCCTGGCTTACTTTACCTGGTATGATAATCTCTAGGTCCATCCATGTATCTGCAAATGGATTTGTTTCATTCTTTTTATGGCTGAGTAGTATTCCATTCTATATATAACCATCTTGTCGATGGACATTTAGGTTGCTTCCATGTCTTGGCTACTGCAAATAGTGCTGCTATAAACATTGGAGTGCACATATCTTTTAGAATTAAGAGTTTTCTCTGAATAGATGCCCAGGAGGGGCATTGCTGGATCATAGGCTAAGTCTATTTTTAGGTTTTTTTTTAAGGAATCTCCATACTGTTTTCCGTAGTGACTGCACCAAATTACAAACCCACCAACAGTGTAGGAGGATTCTCTTTGCTCCACACACTCTCCCTCAGCTGCCAGATTTTAAATTATTAATATTTACTATTTCAATCAAATGACATACATCCCCTTCTACTTATAAATTCAACCAATAGATAGTACTCTATTTGTGCCAGGCACTAACATACTTGGGATATAGTGGGTGAATGTGAATGTAACAAAATTAGTAATTTTATCAAGCTGTGAAGAGGAGGCTCAATAAATCCTTATTTATTTGGAAAAATACAGTAAAGTCTTCAATATTGAATGAATGAGGGGCATCATTTTCACATCTGTGATTTGGAACTCAGACTTCTATACATAATAATGGTTCCTTCTCCTCTTCTTAGGGTATCTACTTAGGCCCTCTCTTTCCGTAAATAGGGGAGCTATAAGCTACAGAAACAATGTTCTTAACAACCTCCTCTAAACCCACTTTATCAAAATAAGCAACACTCTCCATTTTCTCTGCAAAACATACCGACTGCTCCCCACAAAAAGCTGAAAGCTCATGGCTAATAGGCAACTCTAATTCTTCTGCTAGATTAACCAGCCAACTACCAGTTCTAATTATATCAGAGAAGGCTTCTACTGTATTTTTCCAAATAAAAACAGTTTCTCCCCAAGTGGAAGTCTCATGCAGACTGCTGAAAAAAGCAATTCTGTTTTCTTCCCATCCCATGCAGATAACTGGATGCTTCAGCAAGACTTCCAGGACAACACAAAATCCACCTCCTCCTTATTGCACAGTATAATTCCAATCTTCATTTACAGGAAGGAAACTTAAGTGGTTGTGTCAGTTGTACCAGAGTAACAAAATTCATCAGTACTCAGTGGTTTAAAACAGTAACAGTAGCTCACAGAGAAAAAAAGTGTGACAATGAATATATGTATGTTCATGTATAACTGAAAAATTGTGCTCTACACTGGAATTTGGCACAACATTGTAAAATGATTATAACTCAATAAAAATGTTTAAAAAATAAATTAAAAAATAAGCATTTATTATTGCTGAGGAGTCTGTTGGTAAGCAGGGAACGTCTACTGAACTGGGCAATGTTATACTACAAATTAAAAAAGAAAAAAAAAATCTGACATAAGAAGAAAAATTGAAATAGTCCCTCATATATTAAAGAAATTGAGTTCACATTTAAAAAGAAAGAAAACTTCAGGCCTAGATGGTACCACCAGGGAATTCTACAAAACTTTTAAAGAAGAAATTATATCAATTCTATGCAATCCTTTTAGAAAATAGAAGATGAAACACTTTCTAACTTATTTTAGAAGGCCCACATAACCCTGATATTAACACCTGACAAAGATTATTACAGAAAAGAAAATTGCGGACCAAAATACCTCATGAAGAGATGCAAAAATCCTTACGAAAGTTTCAGCAAAAAGAACTCAGTAATACATTTTTTAAGATTAATACAGCATAACCAGGTTAAGATTTATCCTAGGAATATGAGTGATTTAACATTCAAAAAAATCAATTAATATGATATATAACATTACTGAAAGAAAAGAGAAAAATCATATGATCATCCCCATAGGTGCAGAAATTCAATATCTTTTTATGATTTAAAAAAACTCCAGCAAACTAGAAATAAGAAAGAAAACAAATTTTCTCAAGCTGAAAAGCAAATCTGTGAAAAATGTACAGCTATCACCATATCTCACCCCATACTTAATGTTAATCCTTTCCCCCAGATAAAAACAAGGCAATACTGTTTGTTCTCATCATCTGTATTCCGCATTATCCTGGAAATCATATGCAGTGCAATAAAAATAAAAGAAAAATAAAATGTATAAAGATTAGAAAAGAGATAAAATTCTAATTATTTGCAGACTACATGATTGTGGATGTAGAATGTCTAAAGAAATCTACCAAACTACTAAAACTAGCAAATTTAACAGCCATAGAACACAAGGTTGACATAAAAGTTAATTGTATAACCCCACATAAGCAATAAATAATTAAAAACTGACATTGAAAAACATACTAGCTCTTTCCTTTTCCTTTTCCTTTCCCCTTTCTTTCCTGGATAATTCAGTCCAAAGTCATTAGGTGGGGCTGAACATGGCTAGGCATCCATGGGGTGAAGCTGTTGTGGGACGTACATGGTGTTGAAGATCAAGCATGATGAAGGGGACATTCACATGAGAGTCTGGCCCATTGCAAGGTGTCAGAACCTAAGCAGAGTGAAAGGGTTATCTGCACATGGGAGGATGCCCAGGTGTGGCCCACCAAAGCACATGCAGGTTGAATAGGGCATCCACGTGGGAAGGAAACCTAGCACAAGGTGTTGGGAGTCTAATTAGGATGTGCAGGGGTGGGAGCAATGATGGATACTGGTACCGGTAGGTGAATTGAGCAAATAAGTAAACACATTGAGGGTATTGGAAGTTAAGTTTCTCACTGTCAGTAGAAATTTACCAATATGGAAAGGGAGAAAATTAGAATAAATTCTGCAGTGTTGGATGGAATTGAATGTACTGGTGTAAGCCAGTGGTTTTCAATAAATACAGATAGATATCCATATAAACAACACATATAGTAATGAGCATATCTAAGGCCCAAGTGTTAGTTTCTGAACACCATTCTGAAATTTAAAAAAAAAAAAGTAAGAGCTTCTTGGATAAATGGCTGATTCCAGGTTTAAAGCAAGAAAAGCAAAAGATGAGGCAGGAACTTTTTTTTGTTAGAGAGTAAGGAAGTAGTCAAAGAACAACGTGGGTATTTCAAAGAGACACGGGAGCCAGCTTGAAGGTGCTCCTATCAGTCAAATGCGGGACAATCTGAGCACCAAAATGAAGAATGATATTAATGGACTGAAGCTTATTAAGTAAAATAAGAATGCATGCACCTGTACTGATAGAAATGAATAAACTGAAAGTCTGATGAAGATTAAGACAGTCTCCAATATCAACTACACAAAATACTTACGACAAAGGGATAGACAGTAAGTTTACAGTGGAGAAGTCTGATAGACGCCGTCTTCATCAATTGATCAAAGTGAACATCATCAGTAATGCAACAAGTCACAACTATGTAACACTTGATAGGATGCAATAAGAAGAATGCATCCTTACTTCTGTGATATTTCTGCCAAAGATGAATAATAACCTGAATCTAATCAAAAGAAGAGATCAGACCACCCCAAACTCTGATATCCAGGGTTTTAATTTTCTCAATGTGTTAAGCCATAGAGGCTGGAAACAAAAAATCCAAACCATAAGAAAACCATATACCTGGAATCCATATATAGGTGATGGAAATCAGGCAGTGGAAGAAGAGGAAGAAACGGACTAAAGTGGAGCCAAAGAGTTTCTGGGTTGGTGGAGACCTATTTGAGTGGTGGTTACACCGGTGTATACAATTGTCAAAACTCATTGAACCGAACACTCTAGATCAGTGCATTTTCTTGTGTATTAATTATATCCCAATGAACACAGAAAGGTCTTTTTACTTCAAATGTCTAGTTGAGGACCTATTTCAGGTTAATGAAATGTTTGTTCAATGTTTAGATTTTTTTCCTTCTAGAAGAGCACAATCACTGAAAAATAAAAATTTAGGATATAATACATAAATATGCACATTTGCAACTCAACACTTCAAAATAGTTGCTATTCCACAAAACGAAGCATTGAGATGGAGCCATCACAATTTCTGTGTAATCTGCCAGACCGTCGTGATGTCATGGGTCATATCCAACCACAAGCACCACCCTGCTCATGATTTGGTGACCAAGCAATCACAATTACACCCCTGAGATTGACGGCACCAGCTTGGAAGTCAGGCGGACCTACGTCCAAATCCTGCCCTACTATATAGCCTCACGCTCTTCTTTTCATAGTTCTGTGAGCCATAAGTGTAGTGCTAAATGGTTAGACAGTTCTAATTTCAGTCCATTAAATGGCCCTACTCGAGGCCTTCTCATTTTAGGTCTATCCTAAGGGTCACAAGATTTAGCATCACTTACAGTGGCACAGGCCATGCCAAAATTGTAAATGGATGCTTTACTCAGCCACCCTCAGCTATCTCCTTCCCCTCTTTGGGAAACAGAAAACAAATAACAACATGCCACACCAAGTGGTGTGGATATTGGAAAGTGCAGTGAGAATGTAAAATGCTTTTCTTGAACAAGATTGTAAAGAGACAAATAGATATTTATTTATTTTGGGGTTACACATGATTGAGGATGCTGTTTGGCAACCCCAGATTCTCAATTAATGCCTCTCAGGCATGCAATTGTTCAACAGGCTTTAAACACATGAATCCACTTCCAGAGATGGAGACAGACATCAAGGTCCTCCTGCCCTAGTGTGTGGAAGAAAGAGCAAACAGAAAAAGAAACCAGCCACAGAGGATGAATGCATTGGCAGCCACTGCTGTATTGGTTTCAGAATGGAAGCAAGGAAAATGCTCCTTTGACATTTAAAAACTTTCTATATCTTCCCCTGTAACTGCCAAGGTGCCCTAGACTTCCTCACCAAAGCCCAGATGCCCATATCTTCCCTTCTTTCTGGATATAAATGTAACCCTCTTCTTTTATTATAAGGCAAGGAAAGACCTCCAGATTTAGTCGCTGGTGCTCCTGAGACCCCTGGATGGTCTTCTGGACCAGAGAGACTGCAGAGCAGTGGCAGTGGGGAAAGAAATTCCTTCAGATGGAGCCATGTGCTCATAATTCATTCACACACTTTCCCCTGAGTGAGGCAAGATTTAAAATCATCCAGTGTGGGTCTTCTTGAGGTTATGAAAATAGGAGTGCATCCAGAATTGAGGACTGGTTGCCCCCTGTTCCCCAGTGTCACCCCAGCTGGAAGACAGCCAGGAATTGGGTTCCACAGTCTCTTTGACAGAAATGGAGATTAGCAGGTGTTAAAGACAGATTAGCGACTAAATGAGTTTCTCTCTAGCATAATCAGTATTCAAAAAAGAAGGTTTTAGAGAGAAGTTGGGCAGCTGCTGGGAGTCTTCTCTGACAAAAAGAAATTTGCCTGCATTTACCAGGCCTGTGAAAACTGAAGAAACTGAAGTGGAAAGGTAGCCCATAATTGAAATCTGTAGCAAGCAGGCACTCAGATAGAACGTGCAACTGGAGATAAGATGGGGTCACAGCAGGTTTTGTTTTACTTTGGGAACACTTCCTGGGGATGGGAAGGAGGAAGTTCCAAGTTTGTACTTCCCTTTTCTTCTTGACTCAGGTTCTGAGTCTAATTCCAATATTCCTGTGGTTGGTGTGGTACCTTTTTTCTGTACCCTAAGGTTTGACCATTGGGCTGTAGGGCAAAGGGAACAGTTTGAACAGTCTCAAGTGAAATATCACTGTCTTAGTCAATTCCGGCTGCTGTAACAAAAATCCCATAGACTGAGTGGCTTAAACATCAAGCATTTACTTACATACAGTTTTGAAGGCTGGGAAATCAAAGATCAAAATGCCAGCAGATCTGGTGTCTGGTGGAGGCCCTTTTCCTGGTTTGCAGACAGCCACCTTTCCTTGTATGCTCACATGGCTGAGAAAGAGAGAGATCATCTCTCTGGTGTCTCATCTTAAAAGGGCACTAACCTCATCCATGAGACCTCCACCTTTATGACCCAATTACCTCCTGAAGGCCCCCACCTCCTAATACCATCACATTGGGGGTTAGGCTACAGCATATGACATTTGGGGAGTGGGTACACAAACATTCAACCCCAGCAAACACCAAGTACGTAGTCAACTTGGATTTTAGAGAGAAAGGAAAGAGAAACTATTTATTAAGCACCTACTATGCACCATGTATTTTACTAGGGCCTTTCATCATTTTATAATAACCCAAAGGACACATTAGCCCAGAAGACCCAGTCCACATTAGAAGATTTGGCATAAGGGAAACTAAAGACAGATTGAGTTCCCCTATTTCTTTCCTTCCCATGGTTTTGTGTTTCCTTCCTAATGTTATTTTGAATTTGTTTGGGCTCAAATTATATTATACCCTTGTCATCTCCATTAGCTAAAATGTATTTATGGCTGATTATGCATGCAGAAAATAAATTAAATATCTGAATAACATTACCAGTAATTGGTGAAATTGCCTTATGTTTTCACATCCGTACAACAAAATAGGCATCAACAAATGACCAGGAAAACAAAAGGACAATCCATTATAATTGTCCATATTACCATAGAGATAGGACAGACACAATTATGGGCAATTTCAGTGTCTAAAAATCAAGTGTGATGAAAATTATATTGAAGTTAACCAAAAAAGAAAAAAAAATTCTTTTAACTGTGGTTCCAAAACAACTGCTAGTCAGGATCAAAGGAAATAGCCTCTGCTCTGAAAAATCAGCCACTGACTTGGAAGTTGACACTGAATCTCTTGAGTTTCTATATACACACACACACACACACACACACACACACACACACACACATACACACACAGGATCAGACTGGCATAATCTTTCCTTAGGTTGCACATTTGTGTTTTCTGAAGATGATATAAATTTAAAACATTTAATAACCATAGTAACTATTATGGTGTAGGAATTGACCAATTGAGAAGGATGCCAATTGTTGCATTAGAACAGGGTCCTGGAACACTTTCTGTGTAGGCGGGGGGTCTGAGTCACTGGGGGACGCAGAGAAGTTGCTATATACCAACCAACATGGAAGTCTTCTAACATTTTAACTATGGGGCAACTGTACCAGTGTGCCCTGCTAAATGTCATCACTGCACAGATATACAGATAAAAGACCAAGATCTGGCCTCTCATCTTGCTTCTATTTATCCAGGTGGCTTCTCTCAGCATCTTGCCAAATGGACACCCCAGGAAACTGCATCCCTGTAGGGCTCTGGCAGGTAATACGGCAGTCCAAGCCAAAGGCCGTATCTATGATATCTATGAGGACATGTCTTCCTTTTCAGCATTGACACCCTGAAAACTGCATTCTTGCCCACAGAGCATAACCACTGGGGCCCAAACACAGTTGGCATCATTTTGATTTTTAAAGCCAAAGGTGTATGAGATTTAAACAGAGAGGAAGGTTCCAAATACACCCAAGAGAATCTAAAGAAGATAAATCAACAGTGATGTGGCAGGGCCTGTATCTCAAGAGAACCTTTTCATTTACACTATCAGATTGAACTTTATAAAGTGCAGATCCAATCACATCATGCCGTTTCTCAAAATTCCTTTGTCACCAACCCTTTGGTATGGCACACAGGGACTTGCCTCACCTTATTGCTTGCTACCCACACCTTACATCCAAGTGATATTGAACAACAGCGGCATCAGAACACAGCATGTTGTCTCATACCCCCAATCCTACTGCACTGAGTGGGTACTCCATTCCAACCCATTACTCAAGTCTTGGAATTTCTTGCTAGAAAATGACCTAGTTGGCTTCGTCTGAGTATCTCCAGTAACGTAAGGCGTGGTACACATTAGGTCACAATAATTTTTGTAGAATGGATAATTCAATACAGTCAGTTTAAAACCACAGAAAATGGTGGCCAGCCTGTCACAGCTCTTTAGGGAAGTAAAGATGTGCCCAATGTATTCTAAGATCACAGGATCAAAAGTGAGCAGAGCTTAAAAATAAGAAGACGAACCACAGCCAGGTGGGGTGGTGACAATGAGGAAGAACTGGAACTCTCATATATTGCCGAGGAGAATGTGATATGGTATAACCACCTGTAAAACAATTTGGCAGCTTCTTAAAAAGTTAAACATATACCCACTGTATGACCCAGCCATTCCAGTCCTAAGTATTTATCCAAAAGGAATGAAAGTGTGTTCATACAGACTTTTTACACAAATGTTCATGGAAACTTGCCTGGTAATGGCCAACAGCTGGAAACAACCAGGTGTCCTCAAACAGGTGAATGGATAAACAAATTGTGGCACCTCGACACAGTAGACTACTACTCAGCGATAAAAAGCAATGAACTACGGATCAACACAGAAACATGCGTGGGTCCCAAAGAAACGATGCGAAGTGAAAGTAACCAGGAAAGAAAAGAGTGCATGCTGCATAATCCCATCTATATAAAATCACAGAAAGTGCAAAGTGATCAATAGTAACAAAAAGCAGATCAGGGCTTCCTAGAGGATGCAAAGGGGAGGGGTAGGGAGGAGACTACAAAGCGGCATGAGGAAAATTGGGGGAGGGGGCTGATGTATTCTTCGTTTTTATTGTGATGATGGTATCACAGGTGTGTAAATAGATCAAGATTCAACCAATTCTACACTTTAAATATGTGCTGTTTATTGTATGTTAATTATACCTCAATAAAGCGATAAAAAAGTTAAAACTGAGCAAAGGCTTTATGAGAAAACAGTCACTGTGGTTTGTGAAAATTACAATTAGATATCAAGAAATGAAATGAGAACACGCTGATTTTAGAAGTGTAAGTTGGAGATTAAGAAGAGTCACCCTTTGGAAGAAGGCAAAATATAAGAAAAAAGTCTAATTGTCAAGATTGTCTAATGAGAAAATAAAATGGCCTCAGACGTAGTAAGTTCCCAGTCCCTAGAAGAATTAATTTGATGACCATTAAACAGTCCTAAAAATGGATTCTTGCCTTGGTTGGGCAATTATCTTATATAACTCCTGAGATTCTTTTAAACTCTAAACTCACTCATTTGCTGAGACAACACTGGCAGGATGTATTTGCTAGTAGCAAACTCCCTGTTACTGATACTCATGAAAACAACCATTAGGAATTTTCCACAAGAATAAAAGAAGTGAAAATAATTCAAAGGACTAGGACTTCAAAGAAGTAAAGTTGAAAGGAAATCAGTTCTTCAGATACAGAAATTACAAGTGAGTACAAAGAGAACAGTGAGTGATGGAACTTTGGGAAGGGGGTGGGTGGGTGGTAGATAGTCTGAGAATATTTAGGGGGTCAGGAAACCTAAGGTTTAAGAAACTGAGAACTGGGGGTCTCAGCAGGGATTGGGAGACTGGGGCCTAGGGATGTTTCATCACAGATGCTGTTGGACTTAACCTGGAATAATCTTCTAAAGTACAAAATACACCCCCATGTTCAAAAAAGTCCAATAGCGTCCTGTTGTACTTAGAATACCATTAACATTCCATAAAATATTACTAAAATAACCCGGGTTACACGGGTACTGCTAAGTAAAAACAGCAAGATGCAGGGAAATGTACAACAAAATTGGAACGGAATGAAAACCAAAAACATTAAAAACTTCTTTCGTGTGTACATGTATTCCATGTGAGCATTTTCTACAAGAGCGTCACTCTCGATGGTGACACTAAATTAAAACTTCTCCTAAAGTCTGTCCTGGGTCCCCTACAAGCCCCACTCTGGCATATGGTACTGCTCTGAGGGGAGACAGGGATAATTGCTGGAAGCAGGGGGGGTCCAATGAGGAGCAGTTGTGATCCCCACCAGCCACCTGGATGAAGCAATTAAATGATGGAAAGAGTGAACAGTAACAAGATGCCAAAGGGATGAAAATTGACTTGGGTAAAAGGAAAATGAGGTCAACTTCCTCACTCCTGAAAACCAAGGTGAATGTTAAGGGCAGACCCTTTTCCTTACCCCACATTTCCTCCTTGGCTCGTAGAGAAGAGGACAACACTCTGATCCTGGGGGAGGGAAGTTGCCAACTCTCTCTCTCTCTGCTCCTCAGTCCTTCCCAAGAAAAGAGGAAAGGACTAACACAATTGGTTAGGATGCAGGGGATCAAGATCTACTGAAAGGCGGGGATAGGGTGCCTCACTGTTCATCACTCTCTCTTCAAACGCATCCCAGACATCCCTCTCCTTCTAGCCTCTGTATCCCATAGGCCTGTGGGCCTCATCCCTGCAGCTGGATGGGTGACTCAACTATCTTCGGTTCCAAGGAGGAAAGAGTAAGAGGCTCCACTCAGCCTCAGGCCACGTTCTTATTCAAGGCTTAACTGGAGACTCTGCTTTGGATGTGTTTAGGGGAAGTGGGCAGCTATCAATAAATGAAACCATGTGCTGTGGAGGGGAGCCCATCAGTCAGTATCCAGGAAGGGAAGAGAAGGGATCAGTAGGATCTGGCCACCGTGAAAGTTTTAATGGTGAGAAAAACTAGGGGGTTACACAAAGCAGGTAGCAAATTAGTCCCTGTACATACACTACATACGCGAGACTTAGGCATAGCTCTGTCTCCTGCCAACACCACCACCACCACTGCTGTGAGGTACTTACTTTTATCCCCATTTCATATATGATTAGTGGAGACACAGAGTGCTATGGCCTGAATGTCTGTGTCTCCCCCAAATCCTTATGTTGAAACCTAATCCCCAGTGAGATGGTTTTAGGACTTGGGACCTTTGGGAGGTGATTAGTTCGTAAGGGTGGAGCCTTCATAAGGTGGGTTAATGCTCTTATAAAAGAAATCCACAGAGCTCCCTAGCCCCTTCCACCACGTGAAGACACAGTGAGAAGATGGCAGTTTATGAATCAGGAAGTGGGCTCTCACCAGACACCAGATCTGCCAGCACTGTGACCTTGGGCTTCACGGACTCCACAACTGTGAGCAATAAATTGCTGCTGTTAATAAGCCACCTAGTTTAGGGTATTTGGTTATAGCAGCTCAAGCAGACAGAGACAGAGAGAGTTAAAATAACTGTTAGTGGCACCAGGCTAGCTCCAGAGGGCTCTTAATCACTGCGCTATTCTACCTCTTCAAAAGTATGAAGAAATACTATAATTATTATCTGACTTATATAATCTGAAAGAGAAAAATCACTAAACCCAGAATGCCCAGCAGCTCTTTTAAGCCAAAGGGGGCAGGAAATCACAGAGAAGGCAGTGTGGTATGGTGGGAAGGGTTCAGAGCTTGGTACCAGAAGACCTGGGTGCAAGGCTCAGTTCTACTATGAACCTGCAGCCCCTTCACCTGGGGAAAACTCCCTGATCTGGTAAGGCTCAGACAAGATCATGCACATGAAAGCATTTTGCACATGCAGTACTGTGTTGGAACAAGCATGTACTTTGTATGGTGGTAGTTTCAGTTGTCACAAATCACCAACTTCGAGTTGACCCAGGGGTTCTCCACCCAGGGTGATTTTGCCTCCCAGGGGACATTGGGCAATGTCTGGAGATATATTTGGTTGTCACAACTTGGGGGAGGGGACACTACTGACATCTAGTGGGTAGAGGCCAGAGATGCTAAATATCCTATAATGTGCAAGACAGCCCCCTAAACAAAGCCCAAAATGTCATTAGTGCCAAGACTGAGAAACACTGGTTTAGAAGGAATTCATATATCATAACAATTCAGGAACAGAGTTGATGCTCAAAATACATTTGTTGAAAATATGTATAAAGAAACAAAGAAACAATCAGTCCTACAATGCAGCTAATCTGAGTGAGTGCCGTCAAAATAAGTAAACAGGATGCAAATAAGCCAGGAAGGCAGGGATATGCTACATCCTTGAAACTCAAAGTGTGGTTTATGGACCAACCTCAACCTCACCTGGGCACCTGTTAGAAAGACAGAATTCCAGACTCTACCTAAATCTACTGAATCAGAATGGGCATTTTAACAAGATCCCCAGGTGATTCGCAGGCATGTTAGAGTTTGAAAAATGCTCTCCTAGAGTCTGCACTTAATGGCAGGTTAATTTCCAGTAGCAGTCCTAGGTTCCAATGGACTCGTGCAGAAACTAAGATGTCTTTAAGATGAGCCCAGCTGAAGCATCCCCCTGGGCTATAACTCAGCTCTATCCACAGGTGGCCTTTCCACCTGGATACTCTCCATTTGGATAACAGTGCGCATGTCCCCCAGGCGCATTAGCAGAGTGGTCTCTCTCTTTGTTCACAAAGAGCAGCGCTGAATGTAATGAAATATGGCACATCATCAATACCCCCTATGCAGAAGCTGCACGGAATGCCACAGCTGAAAGATTCTTTGAAAAGAAAACAAAAATTCTATTGCAACTTTTATTTGGAGTTTGATTGCTTCATTGCTTCTTGCCCTCCAGGTGAAGGGGCAGCCAAGAAAAATGCATTCTGTGTGACACTATGTGCTTGCATAGTATTCTAAATGCTGCTTAGTCTGTGACCTGTTGCACTGAGAAGGGAAAAGAGCGCTGGTCATCAGCTCCAGAGCCAAGCATTTCCCCCAATCAGGATTATCATGTTCCTTCTTCAAATAAAACTCAGTATTTATCTAGCATTGACTAAGTATGGCACTATTCTAAGTATTTTACCTATATCAACTCATTTAAAACTTACATACCCTATGAGGTAGTAACTATCAATAACCCCATTTCATAGATAAGGAAACTTAAGCACTGAGTAGTTAAGCAACTTCCCTAAGGTCAGATTTCTAGGAAGTGGCGAAGCCAAGATTTGAACCTACAAGGTCTGGCTTCAGAGTTAGTCCTCTTAAACCCCCCACCATACTGTTTACATTTAACTGTGTATTAAGGACTCTAAGAGGATTTTATGAGAAACAATAAGATGAAATTTCTGCCCTGATGGAATATCTAGCCTGGTGAAGGGAGACAAATAAACAGAATGTACAATATTAGGCACTTAGAGCAAAAATGTACTGTTTTCTCTGTTTAGCACCATCACATACCCCCCTTATTCTCTGTCATTCTAATTTGACTCAATGTTTTGGAATCATGAAACATGTTACCACATTTCAGGTACTTGATAGTCATTAAATAATGGTTGAATGAATGAACGAAGTAGTTCACAAATGAATGTGGTCCTACAGTGAGATTTTGAGAAAGTAAGGCACTATGGATGGTACTAGGCTCTCAGAGTCAATATCTACGGAGTTTATTTTCCGTATCCAGCACTATCCCCCAAACCCCATCCTTACTGATGGAATCTCCCCTTCCCCTACTCCGTCTATCTATACGGTTCCCACTGGAGCTGCCATGACCTTTCATTGCAGGAACACTGGCCTTATTTGACAAGCCAGAGATGAGCTCCTATAATGAGCTGGGCCAACGAGTTCACTTTCTTAGGAATTTTGGAATCAGGAGAAAGAAAATCAGAACAACTTCTCTAGATAGTTAAAACTATATGAGGGGGAAAAAATGGGATCTGTTGGCATCTACATTTTCAGTGCCAGGGAGAAGGCTTGTTTGCAATAAAAGAACTGCATAAAATGCATAAAATAAATGCATAAAATGCATAAAATAAAAGAACTGCATAAAATGCATAAAATGGACAGAAATTACTTCTGACATCATTCAAGTCTCTTGTTTCCAGACACTTAACCTCTCTGAGCCTTCATTTTCTCTTTGGTAAAATAAGGAGAGAAAATTTACATCCTAAAAGGCCACAGTCCCATCATTGTTCAAGGAAGAAGGGGCTTCAGCTAGACAGTGTCTGAGCAAATGTTGAGCCTTTCCTCCTATAGTCACTCACAGCCCCGACTACCAGAAAGCAATGCCAGCTGAGAGAATCCAGATCCTTCTGTTCTCGAGTTCTACTGAACACCTTCTGATTGGTGACCACAGGCAATATGCAGAAAGGACTGCCCTGATGGGCAGGATGAACAGGTGAAGTCTCTGTCAGGTGAGTCTCACGCTTCTCATGAATAAAATGGTGTTTTACATGCACACAACTGGTCTCCTGCATCTTTGGACGTCATGAGCCATTTCTCAGGGTCTGCTCACCTGGATGGGCTCAGCATTCCAATGCTGCTCCTGGAGGGCTGAAAGACCATGCCTACTTGGCCTTCACCAAACACCTGGCCTAAACAAGGTGGTTCTGCATGCCTGTGACTAGGCTGCACTGCTCCTCAATGAAACAGCACAGGAGCATCACTGAGTTCCAATCACAGAACGGTCGATGAAAACAACCCCTAAAATTCCCTAGACCCATGGTTTTCACATTTTCCTCTGAGGATCCTCCGAGATCACCTGGGGAGAAGAGGGGAGGTTAAATGGGATGGCCCTTATATCACTGCGGCTCTAGTCTGACGTGCTTTAAATATGTTGGTTTTGCATGTATTAGTTTCTCCAGGGGAACAGAATCAATAGGAGATGATTAGAGATAGATAGATAGACAGATAGACAGACAGATAGACAGACAGAGAGACAGACAGACAGATGAGGAGATTTATCATAGGAATTGGCCCACGCAGTTATAGAGACCAAGAAGTCCTACAATTTGCCATCTGGAAGCTGGGAAACCAGGAAATCCTATGGTGTATTTCAGCCCAAGTCCAAAGGCTTGAGAATCAAGAGAGCTGATGGTGTAAATCCCTGTCTGAGCCTGAACCTCTGAGAACCAGAAGGGCGGATGTCTGAGGGCAGGAGAAGATGGATGCCCTAAATGAAACAGAGAGAGTGAATTTGCCCCTCCTCCAGCTTTTTGTTCTGTTCACGCCCCCGCTGGGTTGGCTAATGCCCACCACATTGGTGAGGGAGCTCCTCCTTACTCGGCCTACTGATTCAGATGCTAGAGACATTCTCACAGATACATTCAGAAATAAAGTTTTACCAGCTATCTGGGCATCCCTTAGCCCAGTCAAATTGACACATAAAACTAACCATCAACATAACATGTGATACATTCTGACATTTTCTATTTTATTTAAAATTTAAAAAGCAACCATGCCTCACTAAATTAATGTCATGATCTTCGAACGGGTCCCACGAACTGAAGTTTGAAAAACATTTCTCTGACATGCCCAGAAAGCACTTTCCAGCTTGGATTTGCTTGAGTTCACACATCAAAGTTCACAAACTGGCTCCTACCGGCTGCCAAGGTACATGTTTAATTTGAGATCTACGTGGTTGGCTAGCATATTTTAAAAACAAAACAAAACAAAAACTAATTTCCAAAAGTTTTAAATGGAGACATGCACATGCTAGGATTCTAGGCTTTCATGGGTTTGGGGGTTGATGAACAGAAGGTTATACAAGATGGGGTCGGTATTCCCACACAGCTACAATTGGCGGGAGCTGAGCACCAGCCATTGAGTTAGATGCAGCATTGTCCTTCCTGCTAACCAAGGTTCTTTTGACAATTCCACTAATGTGGAAAAAGATGTCTGAGTTTGCTCCCTCCACAACAGACCTTTCCCAAAATATGTCTGAAAAGGAAGCAATTCCAAGACAACGGGGTCTCACCCAAAAGTCACCGAGCCCTTCCACGTGTCAAACCTCCGGCTGTAAATACTTTCTCACTATGGACTCTGAGAGTACAGCCAGCTCTCCTTTTGATAAATACTCTTTGCTAAGATGCAGGTCAGTGTAATTTTCCAAAAGGTTAGGAGGAGTGACTGCTCAGAGAGGGCTCGCTATTATTTCAAATGCCACCCGTCCCATTCTTCTAACATTTACTGAGTTATTTACAATTTGATTCCTGCCACACCTGCCAGAATGTCTGACCTACCCTCATCTCCCCCTCCCATCGTCATCTCTCCAGCCCTGAAAAGGAAGCTGGTGCCTACAGGGCAGTGCCTCCTGGAGCCAGGGTGGCCTCGAACCTGAGATAGGGAAGCCACGTTAATGAGTCATTTTTTTCACCAAGTTGTGCTTAAAAGTCATCAGTAAAATTCTCTTGTTCTGAGGCATGCAGGGCTGTTGATTGTACCCATGTGGCTGCAAATGTTTACTCCACTTTCAATTTGCTCAATCAGATTAAAAACTCAACACTAATGTTTTAAACTAACAAGCCTCAAAAAAAAAAAACCCACTTAATTTCTGCTTTAAATAAAGTGGGGCATTTGTTTGCATCAGTAATTTCAGTTAAAGAAACTTTAGGGGGACAAATATTCATCCCATAAGCCTGCTGAAGTTACAATAAAAATGAAAATTAGGATGACATTAGGACCTATCATCTCTTCAGTGTCCACTATGTGCCAAGTAGATCCAAGGTGTTTAGCTCTTTGGCCATGTAGATAGATAAATAGATAGACCGACAGATAGACAGACAGACAGATTAGATAGATAGATAGATAGATAGATAGATAGATAGATAGATAGATAGATAGATAGATAGACAGACAGACAGACAGACAGACAGACAGACAGACGGATAGTTATAGTTAACTCACAACATCTCTGCAAGTTAGAGAGCTATTTCCGTTTTACCAATAAGGAGGCCAAGGCTCAGAGAGCCTCAGTGATTTTCCCGGGGCCACTCAGTCTTTATTGGAGCCAGGACTGGACTTCAGGACTGTCTGAACCTTCTACCCCACTTAGTGTTTCTCAGTCATAATTATACCAAGATTACAAAATATTATACCAAAATACTACAAAGCAGCTCTTTGTAGCCAGCATCTATGCCCAATATACATCAAAGCAAGAGATTACTCAGTAAGAGAACAGTGAAAATTCCCTATTGTCATCGACTTTCCTCTGGTCTGGAATGAGAAATTCTGGAGCCAGAATAGACCCAGTCTCCTTCCTCCCACAGGACTCAGGGGACCTTGGTCTCACAGCTTGCAGTGGTAGAACATCTTGACACTGGGGTCAGACTAACCAAGACTGGAATCCTGCCTCCCTCATTTATTAGCTATTGGACCTTGGGCAAGTCATCTAATCTCTCTCAGCCTCATCTTAAAAGAAAAGAGACCCTAACAATGCCCCCCTCATAGGGCCATGGTGGGGTAAAAATGTGGTGTGTGTATGAGCCTGTGGCTGGAGCTGTGATAAATAAACTTTAGATACTGTCACAATTAGCCATCTAAAGGTGCTGCCTGAGCAGCTGTTAGAGCCAGGAACCAGATCCTATCAGAACAGAAAGTGACAGCTTTACTATTGGGACAAAATGACTACCTTTCATCCCATCCCGTATATACTGTCTTACCCCATCCACCACCCACAATGCCACTGTCACCTCTTCCTCCTCTGCAAAGAGAAGCAAGGTTTCGAAAAGCAGGCAACTGAAAGGCATACCAAGGAGGCCCCAGGCTGTGTGTGTCCCAGGCTCATTCTCAGATGTGCCACCTTCTCCACTGGGCATCAGCTCTGGGGACACCCCCCACCAAGTGCACAGGGCTAAGAACCTCCAACCTGCACTAGACTTACTCTTGGATCCTAAGGATAGTTCACTGATTTTCCTGTCTCTTCTTCCTTCCCCCTTTCCCCCTTCCTGTTTCTGCCTCTGCCTCTACCCCTTCCCCGTGTGCCACTTCCTCACTTTTTTTCTCCAGGATAGTTAGGTTCATTTGGACCTATGAGCTCTCAGAGCTGTCCAATGTTATCTGCTTCTCCATCCTGGTTCAGTGCTCACTGTGAGGCTGGAAGGAAGGACTTGAACTCCCCCATTCCATTAACTATCTTCCTGTCATCAAACTCCTTGTACATCAGGTCTGTGTTCATTTCCCAGGGCTGCCATAACAAGTGACCACAAGCTGGGAGGCTTAAAACAACAGAATTGTATTCTCTCACAGTTCTGGAGGCCAGAAGTCCAGAATCCAGATGTCTGCAGTGCCACATTCCTTCCAAAGGTTCTAAGGAAGAACCTTTCCTTGCCTCTTCCAGCTTCTGGTGGGTCTGGGCGTTGGCTTGCAGCAACATAACTACCTCAGTCTTTGCCTCTATCTTCTCTATTTTTTCTGTGTCTTTTCCTCTTCTATCTCTTAAAAGGGCACATGTCATTGGATTCAGGGCCTGTTCTAATCTGGGGTGATCTCATCTCAAGATCCGTAACGTGATTACATTGGCCAAGACCTTTTTTCCAAATAAAGCCACATTCACAGGTTGCAGGTGGACATGTCTTTTGGGGGACCACCAATTTAAGCCATTCCTTGATAGCAATGAGCACAGTGCAAGTTGTGACTACCTTCCTTTCATCATTCAGTTCACCTCACTCCTTTAACAAAATGATGCCCAGACCTAGAGAAAATCTTCCATTTTATTATGCAAGCCAGATCTTCCCAGTCCCTTCCTCTAAGTCCACCTTTTGCAGAAATACAACCCTGGTAGAGGAGGTTGTATGGGTAGTGTGGGGAAATGAAATAGAACTTAAGGAAGATAAAAGGGTTCCTGGTCTCCTCCCTGACTCAGTCAGCTTTCTGCAGGACAAGGATCACTGTATAGGAGACAATGGTCAGCCCACTGTCCACTCTTCCCAAAGAGATAGAGTCTGAGGAATGGGTGGACATTAGCACTTTCTGATGGTTACAACATTTCTATTTTCAAGTAAATCTAGGAGGTACTGAGTTAAATACACTCAGACAGGTTTCTTCATTACAGAACTTGCCAGAGCTTCCAATACAGTGAATTATGAATAGAAGTAGAAATAATATGTTGTAGTTCCCAAAGTTATGGCCCAGAGAACCCCTTTACTTGTGAGGCATTTTGTAGCCCTGGTGTCCTTCTGAATATGCAATGGGATATGCTGTTATAAGTCACTCTATTCAATTAAGTAGCTATCAAGTCATTAGGGAAACACAAACTAAAACCACAATAAGATACCACTTCACCCCCACTTAGGATGACTGTGATCCACAGAAAGACAATAACAAGCGCTGGTGAGAACCTGGGGCAGTGGAAACCCTCATGCTTTCTGATTAGAGTGTAAAATGGTGCAGCTGCTTTGGGAAAAGGGTTTAGCAGTTTCTTTAAAAGGTAAATTTTACTATATAACCCACCAATTTCACCTTTAGAAAACATACAGCCACACATGAATGTTCATAGCAGCATTATTCATAATAGTCAAAACCTGGACACAACCCAAAAACTCATCAACAGATGAATGGGTAAGTAAAATGCTATATAGCCGTACAATGAATTACTTACTGCCCAGCAATTTAAAAAACAGAAATAGTGATACATGCTACAGCGATAAACTCAAACACATTATGCTCAGTGAGAGAAGCCAGGCACAAAAGGCCATGCACTGTAGAATTCCATCTATAAGAAATGACAACACAAGGTAGATATATAGAAACACAGAGCAGATTTAGTTGTTGCTAGGGGGTGGGGTTGGGACTAGGAACGAACTGTAAATGGGTATGGGGATTTTTATGGAAGTAATGAAAAGGTTCTAAAATTGGATTGTAATGATGGTTGCACAATTCAGTAAATCTGGTAAAAAAAAATCATTCAATTGTGCACTTCATATAGGTGAATTTTATAGTATATACACTATGCCTCAATAAAGTTGTTTTTAAAAGTGCTGTCACTGATTAATGAAATAAAATTTTACTAACCTAAAAAAATGCCTGTCAAGCTATATGCACAGCCCTGTGCTTGCTCAAATGAAGGTGTTCAGCAAAAGTTTTTACAGGAAAGAAGAATCAAGTTTCAGGTGCAAAGCTTTTCATCACACTTGGGAAAGTTGACCAACTTGCACGTGGTACCCACCTCCTGGGCTGTGTTGAGAAGGCTGCACTGAAGTCCTCTTTATTGAAGGCTGTGCCCCATGTAGAGGTACTTGCAAACTGGAAATACTTGTGATGAATCCCTACTTGCAAACTGTACACTGAACAAAACAAGACCCAGCACGCAGAATTTATTAAAATGGTGGAATTGATTAGAATTCCAAGACCAATGCGATAGAAGTTCTAAGAGAGAGGGACTGGGCTCTTTGATCTGTCTGGTTCCACCCCGACTTCTTTCTAATTAGCAAAGCTTTTGAGGCTGACTGATAAGCATTCCGGGCACTGCACATGTCTGGCCACTGACTAATTAATTAATTTTTGACTTTGAGCAGTGACACTTAATTTGAAAACTTTCTACCATCCACAGATGAACGTGGAAAAGTAGGGCAAAAGATTTAAAAATATGCTAAAGGTGCCATTTCAAATCCAGTTGATTTCCAAGAGGGCAGAATGGGTCAGTGAGTTAAATAAAGAGATGGATGCTAGAGAGGGAGGGCTGGGGGAGGGTGTGCTAGGCCAGCTCTGCTAACACTTCGCTGGTTATTTGGGCTTAGTAATTTATGCTCTCTGTTTATTTGAAAATTAGGGGCCTTCTTGTTTATTAACTGACTCAGAGCATTGCCTATAGAGAGAAAGGGGACAAAGAACAAAAATAACTCACCAAAAGGGGACTGGGTGGGTGGACAAAGCTTATGAATCAAAACAAAGGTTTTGCGATAAACACTGCCCAGGTCAAGGATCGGCAAGCTACACCCCAAGGGCCAAATCCAGCCCACCACTTGTCTTTGTAAACAAAGTTTTACTGGGACACAGCCAAGCTCATTTGTCTATGCATTGTCTTTGAGGTGAGGATTAACATGGTCATGTTTCCGGGAAGGAAATTGAGGCTTAGAAAGTTAATAACCTGCCTATAAGTTACAGAACTGGTGCTTGAAACCAGATCAACTTGTCTCCAGCATCATAGCATGACGTCTCTCTACTATGTCAACATTAAAGCAAACATTTTGGCAAGAGGCTCCCTTAGTCATTCCCTTTGCAAAGGTCAAAGAGCTTTGGGAACAAATTTTAGAGGGATGTATTTGATCAAATTTATTAAGTCATTTCTGTGCCAACTCTATTCTCCAACCTTGGAGAGAAGCCCCTCTGTTAATGGCTCCCTCCTCCAAGTAGAACCAAGACTAGGCCATAAAAATTTAACAAATTGTTGGGGACTTTAAAATTTTTCACGGAGAGGAAATGATTGCTGCCACTAGAAGCACTGCCTCTCCAGTGAGAATCCTACAGATGTAGGGTGGGTCCCACTCTCCCCAGCCTCAGACACAAAAGATCCCCCTGCCCAACCCAAGACCTTCTCAATTCCCACCTGGGTTGTTGACTGTGGAACAGACCCTTCCTTCAGAAGAAAGCTGCACTCCAACCACACAGCAGGCTCCACCCTCCATGGCCCAGACAAGGCATTCAAAATATTGACAGCGTAGTTCTAAAAGTCAGGAGTTATTCACTAGACTGGAAGGGCTATGCCAAGGCCAGTCTAGGTCATGTTCAAAGTCCTCTCTCCAGTCTAAGGTAAAGAGATCAGGCCTGACCATATTGCCCTCCCAGGAGGATTCTGCAGCCTTGGTCACCTATAAACAAACTTTCAGGAAAAGGAACACACATTTTCCTATGGGCAAATAATAAGTTTTAAGTATCATTCAGCCTAAATCCATTTTTAGAGAGGATCAAGTCTCCTCTAATTCAACAAAGGCATAGCCCTGATAAACATAACCTCAATTTCCATCACTAAATAGAACTCTGAGCATGTCAGGCCATAGCCTCGGCATTTAATATTGACCAAGGTCACTAAAAGCTCATACGGCACCTTTGCGCAAATTAGAAAATGGCTACCTCCTCCCCGCAGATGCGTCACTTGACAAGGGCACCATGCCTATGTGAGTTAGAGCAAGGTGGTACCCTGCTGTGAGTGGACATGCCTCACCCTGGCACTCAAGGCTGAACAAAGAGATCATAAACTGGACTTCAATGTTACCATTGTGCAGGAAACAACCTGCACAGCCATCCATGACTCTACTTGGGTTTTCTTGAGGAATACTTGGCCATTTGGCTATATCTGTTTCAATACTGAGCCCATTCCAATGACTTTTTCATAAACAAAAGTCATCTGCAAAAAGTTAAACTGATATTCACCCCTAGAGGAACAAAAAAGTGGTGGGATTTTCAACAAAACAATCCAGAAGACCAAGTTAAGTTCACAACTCAACCCATTGCCAGCTATGTGACCTTAGACAAGTCATTTGGTCTCCCTGAGGTTTTCACCTGTAAATTGGAGGCATCGATACCAGCGCTATTAAGATCTCAGAGATGTTTCAAATCTCTGCTTGAAAATGTAGAATGACTTGGTAAACATAAAACGATCTGTGGATTTTAAGCAGCAACCACATAAAAAGACAGAAACAACAAATGAAATCACTCATGCTTACATCCAAAGTCTTTTTTTTTTCCTATTCCTGCTGTTTCTGCCATGGTATTCTTTCAGCAAAAGTCTGAGTAGGGCCATTAGATGTCCCTGGTTTTCCAAAAAGGTCATCCAAGCAATAATGGGTTTCCAATGTGGAAGGTAATTCACTCTCAAAGCCCTTCTATCCCACCTGATCAATCAGACTAAGCACTAACACTCCCATCCCTGAAGTGCATAGAACTGAACTGTATGTTTTGTATGAATTGTATGCCTTACTGTCATGGAATGGTGATGTGCTGCTTTCAGAAGTGGTCACACGAGTGGGGACTAATCAAATTTTTTAAAGTCATCACCCTGACTAATAATTAGACATTTGACTAGGATTTTTAATTTCTTGAGAAAATAGCAGAAAACAAAATTATGATATCATCTTTGTGTGGCTCTTCAGGGTTGCTTTAACGACTTCCACAGAATTCAGCCCCAGAACCGGGCGACTTTATCCACGCCTTTCCACCGCTGTAATCTGCAATCCAGCATCAGTGACTGGGCCAGATGTAAGTACCAATAGCAAGGCCCATTTTTCTTTGTCAAAGGCTCCCTGTGCTCAGAGATGTTAGACACCCAGTGCGGGATTTTTCTCAGCAACCCACCCAAGCATAGATGTGCAGCCCTTTCCTCCTCTCCTGGAAGACAAGTGTTTAAAAAGATGCATTTTTGAAAGCAGCCTTCTCTGCGTGTAATGTCAACATCAACAAATAAAGGGGGAGGGAAGAAAAGGTGATGGGAGAGCCGTCCAAAGAGAAGGCGGGAAATGCCTCCCAGAGCACAGCTTAAGAAATGATCAATGCACATGTCAAAGGCTGCGATAAGACGTGCTGAACTTATCAAAAACTGAAGCTCGGATGACACAGTTCACATGTGGCAGGAAGATAAGAGAAGCCGTGTTCTTCTCTCCCTCTTTTCTCTCCCCAAAGACCCTGTTTTTAATTTCCCACTCTGCATGTTACGTTTTCAGTCCCAATGGGGACCATCAAGCCTCGTTCAATTCCTTTTCTAATCTCACTGTGAATGTTTCCAGGAGACTGTGATTAGCAGACATAGACCTCAACACTACTTGGGGAAATACTGTGCAAGGGGTGCTGGTGATCCAAAATGCAGCTGAAGGTTCTGGAAACACTCTGAGCACCAGAGAAAGGAGAGGGAAGGGCACTGAGCTGGATGCTGAGAACTCGTATACATCTCGGCTCTGCCGCAAACTTGCTTTGTGACCTTGCATAGGTCATGTCATCTCCCTGGAAAGGAGTTTTTTCTTCTGTAAAATGGGAGGGGGTGGATTGTGTTCTCAAGAATCTTTCCACTTAGAACAATCCCACCTTCACCCCTGCTCTCTGGGAACAAGGCTCAGAGGTCACAAAGCTGCAAATCTGAGCCCACAGTCTTCATCCCTCGGCTCTGTCACTAATGATACTGTGTTAGCTCATAATAAAGTGCCATAATAAAATGCCATAGACTGGGTGGCTTAAACAACAAAGACTTACTTCTCGCAGTTCTGGAGGCTGGGAGTCCAAGATCAAGGTGCCAGCAGATTCAGTTCTTGGTGAGGGTCCACTTCCTAGCTTGCAGACATCCCCACCTTCTCACTGTAGCCTCACGTGGTGGAGAGAGGGAGAAAGGAAGCTCGGTGTCTCTTCCTTTTCTTATAAAGGCACTAATTCTATCATGAGGGATCCACCCTCATGACCTCATTTAAACCTCATTACCTCCCAAAGGCAATGTCATCCCATCAGTGGTTAGGGCTTCAATATATGAATTTGGGAAGGACCACAAACATTCAGACTGTAACAGGTACGAAAGTTCTTGCAAGAGAACCGAAATCTCGATATGAAACCAGAAAGCCATTGTGTTTCTACCCGTCCCCCCTCCAGTCCAGCAGGTGCTCTCACTGTTGCCCACTCACCCCCAGCAAGGCTGTGCTGGCCCCTTCAGTTATCCTGAAGCCATGAAGATGTCCTTGGGCTCTTATCCTAACTTCAGGCTGTTTTATTTCTCCTTGATCCACAACCAGGACCACTTTCTGTCCCCTGTATCCAAACCTGAGATGAAACTAACCCACTTCAAGAAAAACAGATTTCTCTCCATTTCCCTACTGAAGGCTCCTTGGCATTCTGCCCTGATTAACTGGAAGTGGCTGCAGGCTTTGAGAAGGATCCAGAGGCTGTGTTTGAGCTGAGTTGGAAAGAGAACTGTGATTGATTAGTGATGTCTGCACGGATGCCTGTGATGATAGATACATCAAACACCTGTTATACTTGTGACATCCAGAACCTAAGGCAGTAGTTCTCCAGCAGAATAATCTAGAGTGCTTATTTAAAGTACAGGTTCGCAGACTGCATGCCAGTTGTTAAGTCTGTGGTGGATCCTGTGCATCTCACTGTAAAAATGCCCCTACATGATTCTGGTGTACACTAAAAGTCTGCATGGCTAAAAGACTGGTAACTATGTTAGGATATGAAGACACGAATTAGCTCTGCTGTAGTAACCACTTCACTCTGTATACATGTACGTATATAAAACATCATGTTGTGCACCTTAAATATATACAGTTCCATTAAATTGAATGGAGTTAATTTCAGGCACGAACTTTGTGAAGGAACATACCTATGTCAGTGTTAGAAGCATAATGGAGATAATTTCTTCTTTAAATTCCCTTCCCTCAAAACATGCAGCTCCAAGTCCTTTTCCCTCCAACTGCACATTACATGCAAAACACACAAGATTCTGTGTATTTTTAGAGCAGCTTTAACTTTTCAAAGCACTTATGAGTTCAGAGGTCCTTTTGGAATTTACAAGAGATCTTCCAGGTAGGAGAGAGAGGCAATAGCATTCTTCTTCTTTAGTAAATGAGACCAGCCCTTGGAGCACATGCCAGAGAAGTCAGTCAAATCGTACCAGGTTACACATTGTACTGGCCGCCAGCCTGCCACCAGCATCACTGCCTTTCCAGGACAGCATCACCTGTTGTGGATGATGCAGTCCCAGGAGCAGGGACTATCAGAACTGTTTACTGTGTGCAGCGCGGGGCACTGCAACCCACCAGCACAGGGGCTTGCTCTGAGAACACTCTATGATGACAGTGTAGGGGACTAAAATTTGCCACCCCAAATTGCGTCTCTTTGGCATGAGGATTAATTTAGGCTGATTATTTTTAAGACCCAAAAGACTCAGGAAGCACCTCTGACCCTTCCCCTAACTGCCTAAAAGAAGGCAGATGGAGGACCTGTTCCAGGAAGGGGGCTGTCACCACAGACAACTATAGCATGACCCAGGTGTGCAGACAGGGAGGAGCCCAGCAAGGTCTCTCTTTTAAAATTCTCTGTGTCCCACTGTCTCTGCACTGTCAGCAAACATTTGTTTGACAAACATTTGCTTTTCAATGTACATGTCAAATGCCTTCTTCCTTCCTCCCCTTTGAAGTCCCAAAACCCCACTCCAACATCCTCTTTCATCTTTAGCTGAAGATGGTATTTCAAGTGAGGGCTCTGGCCATTTTGTTGAGTTAATCAGTTCTCCTGGGTCTCTCTTACGTATGTATGCATGTTATTAAACTTTTGTTCAATTTTCTCCTGTCAATATATCTCATGTCAATTTCATTCTTAGACCAGCCAGAAGAACACGGAAGAATAGAGGAGACTTTCTTCCTCCCCAATCACAGTCACTTTGTCTATTTTTACTCTGGAGCAAGGAGACTTCTCTGAGAAAACTGCTGCACAGATACTATCCTTGATGGGAAAGACAAGCTAATTGAGCCAAACTTTGCTAAGCTAATTCTTACCTCCTCTTCGTGGAGCTCCAACACTTTCAGAGCAGATGGAAGGAAATGAGCTTCTTTGATACAGTAATGCAAAGGTCAGGCCAGTGTATTCACAGATACAAATGTCAGATACACCTAGCACACCTGAAGAGAAATCGGCTCGTTAAAAAAAAAAAAAAAACCCTGGGTGGGGCCTGGGAATATGCATTTCTAACAAGTCCCTCAGTGAGGCCAAAGATGCAGTTCTGGCTCTGAGGACCACTGCTTTCCAGGCGGCATGTGCCTGCGAGTAACCTGGAGGTATAGTTAAAATGCAGATCTGGCTTCAGGAGGTCTCAGCTGCCTTCCTAACAAGCTCCAGGTGATACTGACCCTGCCCGTCTGTGGATCACAGTGAGTGGGGAGGCTCCAAGCCAGTGTCTCTCAAAGAGATGTGCAACTACCCCCTTACATCAGTCACCAGCGAGCTGATTAAAAATGCAGATGAGAACGCTGTGATGACAAAAAAGGCACAATGAGAGTGACTGGACCAACGCTGTGGGATGAAGGAACACAACTGCCTACAGACTCAAAGGACAGTAAAGACAGAGGTTTGCACAGTGGGTGACCACTCAGTTCCCAGCTCAGTACCCCCAGCAGGGCCTTCTCGGGGCCTTGAGCTCAGTTCTCATGAGTTTACACCAAAAATGGGACTCTCAGAATCTCTTGAAAACATCAAGCTGCAGAAACCCTCTTTCAAAGGGAGAAAGAAAGCCTGCAACCCTACTTGGTTTTGTAGTGACACAGTCTGTGTGCTGGAAGCCAGCTGGGACCTCTAGATGAGCTGAAGTTGAGTTGGACCATCATCAGCTGGACATCCCTGAGAATACAAGACAGCCCCTCTCACCTCCAGTGAAAAGAGAAAGAGTGAGGAGGGAAAGGGGGAGGGAGACAGAGAGAGGAAATTGTGCTCTCATTACAAGATGGCATTTGAAATAAGGTAGAAATTCAAAACAAATATTGAGCAACTTGCAAACTGCATTTTCCTGGGACTTTTCTCTTGGCTTTTTTCGGTTGTTTGTTTTAATTGAAAGCCATGTGTTTCGATGAGTTCACGTGACAGGCCATGATCAGTTATTCCAAATGACTAGGGCCATGTGATGCTCTATTTCTCATCGGTTGCAGAACCCATTTTATGTTTCAGAAACTACAGTACAATCACTTTCTATTACATTGTGCAGAAATGGCTTTAGCACTCAGGTACAATGGCACTTCCTGAGTGATGGCGAGGAGAGGTCGTCCCTGGGTCAAAGATGAGCAGAGATCATGAAAGGCAGTGGTTCTCTGTGTACTGCCTGGGACAGGGCAGGAAACTGGACTGGGAAAAACAGCTACAGAAAAATGGGACATGGCACCCAGGGGCCCCCTGACCGTACAGTCAGAAAAGCAGAAAAAAGCCCAAGAATGTGGCTGGAGAATTGGAGGAACTGGGAAAGGGAGGAGACATGAAGTCATCCACTTTGTTCCCAGAGAAATTTCAACCAGCCCAACACCTTTTCTGTTCTCAAAACTGGGAAGTTTGCACCAAATCACTCCCCCAAATGGGGCAGGTTGTACTAATTTATTGAATCCAAATATTAAGGTTTTTTTTTTTCTACTTTACCACAGGTAAAATAATTTTTCAAAACCAACCAACCAATCAACCAACAAACACACAGAAATTTATTCATAGTGATAAGAGCTAATACACAAATTGCTATATGATAGACGCTGGGCCAGTAATCTGATTTAGTCCTCTCGAGCCACCATACAAAAAAAAGAGGTGGGGTATTATTTCCATTTTACAAAGCAGAAAACTGAGGCTGAAATAGCTTATTCAAAGCCACACAAGTCAAAAATTGTAGAGCAGAGACTGAATCAGGGTGCCACGAAACCAAAGTTGGTTTTTTTAACTACTGTTGTAAACTGTCTTTGGTAATAAGATGCAATCAGGACTGGAAACCCTCCCTATATCGCTATATGTGAAATATGTAGTGATGCAGCTGCTTTAGAAAACAGTTTAGCAGTTTCTTAAAATGTTAAACATAAATTTACCATATGTAGAAAGGACCTGGCAATATCATATGTTAAGTATCTACCCAAGAGAAGCAAAAACATATGCCCACAAAAGACCTTTAGATAAATGCTCAGAGCACATTATTCACAATAGCCAAAAACTGAAACCATCCAAATGTCCATCAACTGGTGAACGGATAAACAAAATGTAGCATACCCATACAATGGAATACAGTTCAGCAATAAAAAGGAATGAGACACAGAAATATGCTACAACATGCATGAACCTCAAAAACATTATGCTAAGGGAAAGATTCTAGATGCAGAAGACCACATGTTGTATAATTTCTTTAGAAATATCAGTAACGCTAAATCCACGAGACAGAATAGAGATTATAGTTACTTATCTGGAGATGGGAATGGTAGTGACTGCAAAGAGCAGAAGGGATTTTTTTTTTTTTCAGGGTGATAGAAATGTTCTAAAGTTGGGCTGTGGTGATGGTTGCATAAGTCTACAAATTTATAATTTATTAAACTGTGCACTTAAAATAGGTGAATTTTATGGTATGTAAATTATACCTTAAAAAGTTTTTTTTTTAAGGTAAAGATGTAAAAAGCTTAAAAGTCTAAAAAAAGTTAGGAAAAAGAAGTAGCAATTGATTGAGCTGGCAGATGATGACAAGATAAGCACGTGCCAAGCACTGACCAATGAGACCTCATTTAATCCTTGCAACCAGGCCTCCCTTCCTCACCCCTGGTGCTATGATGGCACTTCAAGCACAGGAACTCTCAGATCCTTAGTACCCAACACAGGGCCTGACATGCAGGAGCCTCTCAGTAAATGCTTCCAGAACAGAGCAATATTGTGTCATGATCAAGAGGTCAGGCTCTGGGCAATAGACATAGAGTCAAATCCTGACTTACTAGTATTATTCCAGACTCATTAACTACTATTACTTTTAGGACTTGAATATATTATGATATATATGGTTTGGAATAACATCTGAGGCAGGCATTACTATTTGGCTGACCCAACAACAGTATCAATCCTCTTTGCTTTCATGCCACTTTCCACTGTCCCAGCAAAGAAAAGGTAAACACTCACTTTCCGGATCCCCTTGCAGCCAGGTGTGACTGTAGCTAATGAGGCATTAAGCCAGTATGTAGTGGGGAGGCATACAGATTCTGAGAAATATTTTTGCTCTCCTGATAAGAGCAACAGTTGCAGCCATTGCCATCCCTAACTTCTTCTTAACTTGAATGTAGATGTGACATTAAGAGCATAGCAACCATTTTGTGGCCATGAGGGAAGAAAAAAAAATCACAAAATTCTGGCCTTTCATTGCTGAGCCACTGAACAAAAGCCACAGGTGTCTAGACTTTCTGACATGTGAAAAAAAAATCTTGTTTATGTATTGTTTGGATTTTTCTATTGAATTAGAAATGAAAAATTACTAGCACAATTTTTATTAGCATTTCTAATTAGTATTATTAGAAGCAGAACTACAGTAGTAGATTTTCCTTATTAGAATGCTTGCTGTGGTTTCTCTCTCTTTCCAGCTGTCTCTTCCAAACCATACCTAAGCTCTTTGTTGTCTGACAAGAAGACTGAGAGGCACATCTGGGCTGTCTCTAATTTAGCTCCAGCTCTAAATATCCACTTGGATCTCCCCTTTCCTGGGGCAGGTTTCACTGGAAATGTCCCAAAGCAGCAACCCCAATGGGAAGTAAATGAGTCTAATTTCAGAAGACAAGCCCATCTTCTCTCCTCACTAGCAATCTCATAATACAATGGTAATTACCAGTAATGATAATAACCAGTTAATATACATCCTCCATAATCAATACCTCTCACCATGAGCATCCTTCATTTTTCCCACCTCCAATCTTTGTGGAAGAGGGAAATTTCACTGTAGTATGTTCCAGAAAATGCAATGGCCCTTCAACTGGCCACCTTGATGTTAATTCCCTCAGTTTTCTCAGAATAGGAGGTCAGAACACCAAGCGATCACTAATAGCACCAGAGTACCCTGCCTCTCTCTGCAGCAGGACATACACAGTCCTGATCTCAAGCAGGTTTTGATTTAAACTGACAGAAGGAAACAGCTTCTCTTTAGGAACCAGAGAGGATCATGATGGAGAAGCTCCTGAAATCTGACAATAATATTCAGTGAATGATCAGGTGCAGTGCAATCCAGGTGCAACGGGATGTATTCTCAGAAGACAGCTGGCATTAAGGGATGGGACACAGGAGAAACGATTAGGGGGCTATGGGGGGAAGCTTCAACATGGCTTCCCCTTACCAGGAGATTCACTTCTAAGAAACAGAATATGTCCAAAGTGATGGGATGTCACTTTTGTTATCAGGTTACAAAAGACTGTGATTTTCATCTTTCTATTATTCTCTCTGGCTCTTCTCACATGCTTGCTCTGGTGGAGAGAGCCATGCTGCAAAGAAGGGAGGATGGCCTCTGGCCAAGAGCCAGCAAAGAACTGCGACTTTCTGTCTGACAGCCCATGAGGAGCCAAATCTTACCAAAAAACACTGAGTGGGCTTGGGAGCAGATTGGGCCCCTGTTGAACTTGAGATGTTAAGGCTGCAGCTGACACCTTGCCTGCCGCCTATGAGAGACCCAGAAGCATCAGATCCAGCTAAGCTGTTCCTAGATTCCTCACCCACATAAACTGTTGTTTATAACTTCTACATTTTGGGGTCATTTGTTATGCTGCAATAGATAATACCAGGAGAGAATCATTATGGTATTTTAAAAGTGAAAAAAAACACATGCACATTAAGGTCTGAGTACTCAAAACCTTTCTCTACTCCATGTTATGAGGTTTTTGTTTTGTTCTGTTTGAGGATTTCTTTTCTGTTTGTTTGTTTGATTTCGTTTTGGAGGTTTTGCTTTTTTGTTTCTCTTTTGCTTAAGCAGCTGCTGATTGCATCGGGGCATTTCTTGTGTTAATCAGGACAATATTGATTGTTGTGATAATTGCTACCATTTAATCCAGGTTTGTAATATGGCAAGGATTGTGGTGAGCTTTGTAAGTATTATCTCATTTAATCCTTGCAACAACCCAGTGAAAGAGGTAATATGGTCAATGGCCTTCCTTTCACACATGAGGACACAGACATTTAGACAGTTACAGTTCTGGCTCAAGTCACTTAACTACTTGGTTGTGGAGCCAGGATGCAGATCCAGGGATTCTGACTCTCAGCCTGCTCTCCTAACCACTTAGTGGGGCAAACCTGAAGAAGAGAAAGGAGACAGAAAGGCTAGAATGATTTATGTCAGAAAGGGCACAGATCCAGAATTTTGAGGGTCAAGGGATATGGAGGAGAAGAGCTAAGAAAGACTAGGTTTTTGAAGAGAAAGGTTAGGGAGGGGTGGAAGGAATAATGAGGAACTGGGGTCAGTGCCAGGCATGCTGATGGGAGTGGAGAAGAGAGAGGAAATGAAGGAAGGAGGAGGAAAGGAAGGAGAGGGAGGGAGAGAGGTGGGAAAAAGAGAGACTTACTGATGATTTTGTTGTACATTATGTACATAATCTCCTTTTGGGCATTTTCAAGAGATGCGGTAAATATAAATTTTAACTACTTTCAATGTGAGAGACAGGCAATATATAAGACAATAAAATAGATGGGCCTTGCACCTGGATTACTTCTTCTTATTCTATTTGTTTCTCCAGTTACAGTTTCTGAGATGCTTTCTGTTTCTTTGATCCCTTCTTTGTCTTTAGATCTGAGCTTATTCCTAATTATCTCCCAAATCTCTCTCTGCTGTTACTACCCCAGTTCCCACCCTCACCTTCTCTCTCCTGGATTATGCCAACAGCCTCCTTGCTGCTCCAAGTCTTACCCATCCCGACCTCTCTTCTAGACTAGTGACTAGGCAATCTGTTTAATCATACAAGCCTAACCAGAACACTGCTCAGCTCACACCCTTCACATATAGAATCAATTCCTAGCTTCAAACTATGATATAAAAGACTACCCACCACCTCTTGTTTAGACTACAGTGATCATTTACAAGTGCAACAAAGAAAGAAGTAAATAGTAAGTCCTCTCTCACCTCTTGATCCCAGGGATACACATCCCAAGGGCAACCATATCTCTTATTTATACTTCCAAGATGCGGGATGAATACATAAGCATTATGTGTAGAAGAATGAAACTTTACCCACTTCAACTCACATGTGGAAAAAATGCTGCAAATAGAGTCAATAAATCATTGACAAAGGAGCAAAGACAAAACAGTGGCACAAAGACAGTTCCTTCAATAAACGATGCTGGAACAACTGGACAGGCCAAAAATAAATCCAGACAGTCTTCACACCCTTCACAAAAATTAAGTCAAAATGGATAATAGACCTAAATGTAAAACACAAAACTATAAAACTCCTGAAAGATAACAGGAGAAAACCTAGATGATTTGGGGCATGGTGATGCCTTTTTAGATACACTACCAAAGACACGATTCATGAAAGAAATAATTGATAAGCTGGGCTTCATTAAAATTAAAAACTTCTGCTCCATGAAAGACAAAGGCATGAGAAGATAAGTCTGGGGGAAAATATTTGCAAAAGACACATCTGATTCAGGACTATAATCCAAAGTGTACAAAGAACTCTTTAAAACTTGACAATAAAAAGGCAAACAATCTGATTTTTTAAAATCGGTCAAAAACTGTATTGGACATCTCACCAAAGAAGATATACAGATGGCAAATAAGCATGTGGAAAGATGCTCCACATCATATGTCATCAGGGAAATGCAAACTAAAGCAGCAGCGAGATACCTGACCAAAATCTAGAACACCAACAACACCAATTGTTGGTGAGGATGTGGAGCAACGGGAACTCTCATTCGCTGCTGGTGGGAACGCAAAATGGTACAGCTCCTTGGAAGACAGTCTGGCAGCTTCTTATAAAACTAAACATACTCTTATCATATGACCCAGCAATCTCACTCCTTGGTGTTTACCTGAAGGAGTTGAAAACTTTCGTCTGCATATAAACCTGCACATGGGTGTTTACGAATGCTTTATTTGTAATTGCCAATGCTTACGAGCAACCAGGATGTTCTCCAGTAGATGACTGAATAAATAATCTGTGGTACATCCAGACAGTGGAATATTTTTCAGCACTAAAAAGAAATGAGCTATTAAGCCATGAAAAGACATGGAGGAATCTTAAATGCGTATGACTAAATGAAAGATGCCAATCTGAAAAGGCTTCATACTGTGTGCTTCCAAATATATGACATTCTGGAAAAGGCAAACTATGGAAATGACAAAAAAAGATCTGCAGGGGCAGATTCCAGGGACAGAGTTGGTGGGTGAGACGAAAAGGCAAAGCACAGACGATTTTTAGGGCAGGGATAATACTCTGTATGATACTATGATACTCTATGGGTACATGTCATGGTACTTTTGTCCAAACCCATAGAATGTACGACAGCAAGAGTGAGCCCTAAGGTAAACTATGGACTTTGGGAGACTCTGATGTCAGGATAGGTTCCAACTTAGTCAAAAATGTACCATTCCAGGGAGTTGACAGTGGAGGAGGCTGTGCGCTGTGGGGGCAGGAGGTATGTGGGAAATCTCTGTACCTTCCTCTCAACTTTATTGTGACCCTAAACTGCTTCAAAATAAAATAAAATAAAGTCTTTTTTAAAATGCAGCAAACTTTGTATTCCCTGATTTCGTCTTGCTCAGAGCCCCATTCCACTAGGCAGTGTGAAAAACAGTACATATGCCCTTTTTTTATATCCTCATCTCAGGAAGTTCAAAAGTCTTGAGTTAGCTCAGACTCTTTGGGGTAAATATTCAGTCAAATCTGAGGTTCAGACTCTATACCAAGACTGTTTCTCTCTTCCACAAGACATCACATGGGTACAGAATAATGTGTATGTGTCCTCACAGAAGTAGAAGAAGGAAGTCTCAGGTCCACCAGATTTCCTCTGGGACTTTTCTGGCACCTGCAACATTATGGCTAGGGCTGGTTTGTCCCCATCCATCTGGAAAGGATGCTAAGGTCCCCTGAAGTTTGGAGTATCATACTGGGACCCACTTCTGTTTCTGGCCACTTGCCTCTTGTTACAAAGTCCCTGTCTTCTGAGCCCTCCTGGCTCTGACCCCAAGTGGTCCTTAGGTTCTCCCAGCATCTCCACATCCCCCTGCAGGGACTTGTGGGGACCTCTGGACACAGGCTGCACCACCCCCTCAACTCCTTTGTGGCATTTTCTTCACCAAACTAAAAGTAGGGCTTCTAAACACAACGGGTATAAAAATATTCACTCTGCATTGCAGAAAATCAGGAAAGGGCCCCACCACGCTCTGAAAGGCCCCCGGATTTATCTTTCTGATTCTGGCACCACTTCCAGTGTATCCATCAGGAATCAGGCGTCCAAGACACACACATCTTTCTCCTTCCCGCCTGCTCTACTGCTCTTTCCAGGACCAGAGAGGCTTCCTCCAGCACCTCCACCAAGCAGGATGCAATGGCTGGTCACGAAACTTGACAGTCTACGTTGGCCTGGCTTGCACTTTGGTGCATAAAAATCTTTTTGGAGTTTAGAAAGAAAGAGCAAACAAACAAATGCACAAAAATCTTCACCTCGTAATGAAGTTTGGCTTTGAGAAGTATTGTCTTGCCATTTACTGGGGAAAAAAAGAAATAAGGCATCTTTGAGACTCAGGATTGAACCTCTTTGTTTTATTCCATGTGGCTCTCTCCTTCTCTGGGACAACAGCCCTGTGGCTTAGCTTTCATAAGCCATGAGGTTCTGCGAAGAAAGAAACTGGCTTCTGAGGAAATAATTAATCACCAAGAGGTATTTCAAAAACATTACACCTATATTTGGTATGTGTGAGTATAAGTGTGTGTGGTGTGTGCAAGGGTATTTATACACAAGTAACAAGTTCCACACCAGGGGTCTGCAAACTATGGCCCACTGGACAAACCCAGCCTGACTCCTGCATTGGGTATGGCAAGCAAGCCAAGAATGATTTTTACATTTTTTAATAGTTGGGGGAAAAAAACTGAGGAAGAATAATATTTTGTGACATATGAAAAATTTTGAAATTCAAATTTTAGTGCACATAAATAAGGTTTTATTGAAACACATGCCCACCCCTTTATATATTGTCTATGGCTGCATTCATAAGACAGGGCAGAGACCATACAGAGTGTAAAACAGTTACCATCTGGCCTTTTAAGGAGAAGTTTGCCAATCTCTTTTCTATATCATTAGTTACTTTGTTTTTTCGTCTTAAACATATCTTAGAGAACATTCCATATCACACAATGAATCTACTTCATTCCCTTAGAAGGTTTTTATTCCAGAATTTTCCTATTACCAACACCACCACAATGAATATTCTTGGATATCTGACTTTCTATATTTCAAACACAACACCTCTCTCTCTATTTCTTCTCTACCAAAACCATGAGCCCCAGAAGATCAACTTTGTCTATTTATTGCTATGATCCCAGAGTAGAACCAAGTAAAAACATTAATGGATTGATTACAATACATCTTGTTCCAAATGTAAAATTAAAACAGACTTGGAATCCTCGCCAAGGTTGAACATGGTTCAAACAAAGGGATTTGAATTCCGGTAAATCCCTTTAGTACTGAAATCTATCTCCTGCTCCATTCTTTGTGGGCATATGGATCTACCCTGCCTCCCTTTTTCTTCACAATTTGACTTATGTTTAGCAGCCATTCCCCAAGATAGCATATTCCTCTGTGAAGAGATTTAATTAAACTTCCAGCAAAATAATTAGCAAGGCTATCTTAAAAGACTGTTCTAAAATACCAGAGTGATACCAAGGAGCAAATAGAGTTAACACTGTCATCAGAGATCAAAGTCACCCAAAGACGTGACTAAAAATCTAACCTCCAGCAGCCGACTAATGAAGAAGTACACACTGGAACAGTTGTGATATCCTCCCTCTCGGGTCCCACTGGCAAATTCATTTGACATGGAAAATTTCCCAGAGGAAGCTTAAAAATGGTAAATTTCCATTAATTACATAGCAAAGAATGTTCTCTTCATAATTTATCATCTATTAGGAAACTTTGGGGGAAGCCATAACCACCTCTTATTATATAGACTAGCCTTCTTCACTTGGGGAGGGTGACAGAATTAACAAACAGCATCTCAGCTGATGTAAGGGCTCATTTGGAGGAAGACACTTGGTGAAACTGCCTTGACTGTGGTGGTGGTGGTGGTGGTGACAGTCTTGACAATGTGTCCCGTAGTGATGGTGATGTTGGCAATGGTAAGGAAACGGTGACAATTTCAACAAGTCCAGATGCCAGTTTAGGACCCAGTTCCCTCCACCAAGATTCTTGGAAAGAATTGGGAAAGTGTAGGAAATCCAAAGTGAGAAGCCTCTGCTCTTCTCCTTGGTCACTCTGTGATCATAAGAAAGTCCTTTGTCCTCTCTCAGCCTCACTGTTCACCTGTACAATGGGTATCATACTCTTCTCTTTACCTATTTTGCACAGATGTGGGGATAATGGGAGATGCTGTCAATACTCAGTGTGATGGAGAGAACAGTGGTACTACTCAGCAACCCCATTCTTATTTGTTTTTCACTGTCTTCTATGAAAATATCTATCCCCAGGCAGCCCCAGGAGATATAAACGTGGAAGAATTAAGGTCAGATTCTAGTTATTTTGCAAATTAACACTGGGACATGATGACTTTCATTTCTTTCTTGTGGGCCCACAGTTCACTATTATGCCTTAAGTCTTTTTCCTGGGTTGGGAGTATATTTATAAAGGTTTATTTACTCTTTGAAGATGTAGGTTAAACGACTTTCCAAATGGTGTACAGTTATTGTGCTTTCACATTTCTTAAGTATTCGGAAAATCCCAATTATTATCCCCTACAAGGAATATTAATACCCAATATTTAAGCACTTATGTGTCAAGCACGGTGCTAAGTACCTCTGAAGCTGGTGCAATTATCAACCCCATTTTGTGAATGAGGAAGCTAAGGGCCGTGGGTATGTTTCCAGGTCTACAGCTTTAACACATTTTCTCTGCCTCCGTACCCAATATGCCCAATGTGCCTTCCCACTCCCATTTAAATCACCACCACCCTTCTCACCAACACCAGCCTCACCACTAATCAGACATCCACAGATCCTACCCCTTTGTTCCTCACCTTTCAAATTGCAGTGGCACACATCCTAGTGAAC
Source organism: Camelus dromedarius (assembly GCF_036321535.1). NCBI lineage: Eukaryota > Metazoa > Chordata > Mammalia > Artiodactyla > Camelidae > Camelus > Camelus dromedarius. Next base: position 13,780,802 of record NC_087459.1, on the reverse strand, counting down.
ACTTCAACAGTGAAATGTACCAGTGCGTGTAATGGGCTCAAAGACGGTGACAGTTAAGCAAACGGTGACTGTAATATAGGCTGTTGGTTCAGCGCAGGAGCTCCGGGTTCCAAGTTCCGGGTTCAGACTCTGGCTCCTCCACTTATAAAAAGGGAGACCTTAGCCAACATGCTTCATTTCTACAAGACTCACCTTCTTCATGGGGATGATAACAGCGCCCCTCATTGGGCTGTTGTGAGGGTTAAATGAATTGGACACACATAATGTGACCCTGTCCGGCACTGTCAATGGGCCATACATGCAACTCCCTCTACTACTGTATTTCCCAACAACACAAAGCTTCTCCTGAGTTCTTTTTCCCCGACGCTGTGCTCATGCCAGATAAGCCAAATTAACCTTAGGAAGCTTATTATCTTCATATCTTGATTGCAAACGTGCCCCCTTCCCCCGAGCAAGACTCCCATCCTCTCAATTCTTCTGTTAGTTCCTCTGCTGATTATTGCTCTTAAAGAGGGTTAGGTTGTTCTCTCCCCAACACGCTCAGCAGAGAAAACAGAAATGAGGAAAAAAATCTGTTTTAGCCATTAGCTGGGTCTCTCATGCTGGTAGTGACCTCAGCGGGGCCCTCACTGACCCTCCTCACCTCCCATCTGCACTCAGGTTTCCTTTAATTTTAATAGAAACAGTAGTAGATCAACCCACCACAGCCTGTGACCTCACCAACAAAACAGGCCCCCAACACAGGACTCACAGTTCAGGAAGCTTCCAAGTACAATTTAAAATAAATATTCACGTAGGTGCTACGTCAGCCTTTGGAATTTGTCTCAAAATGATTTGCATATTCAGAACTATATTCTCCAACGCTTTGGCCCATTGGGGAGTAATTTGCATTCAGGGAGGAAAGGCTAATATTCCAGTCTTAGCAATTATTGAAACACATCCAGTCAGTACTCTAATAAATTATCTTAACCCAATTACTAAAAACATTGCAAAACATTACTATGCATCGAAGACCGTTCTGCCCAGGAATCTTTATTGGCAGGGTAATTAAAAACATACTAGCTATGGCTTCTGCTCAAATATTTGGGGATGTTTTGTGCCATTTGAATTAGTTCTCTTGGGCTCTGGAGAGAGAGCTCTGCCTGCCCCTTGCTTCTTCTGTCCTTCCCTTCCCCAACTCCTCGATTTCAGGGCCACTTGTCACTGGGGTCTCCTTCCCCCATCAACGCTGCCTACAAGTTCCTTCCCACCTGAATCCTTCCTACAGAAAGAAATACTTGTACAGACTCAGTCCCCTCTCCTCCATCCCTTCCTTCTCTGTTCAAAGTAGAAGACTTTTGTTAACCGTCATGTAGCGGGTGCCTACTTTGTGCCAGAAACTTCCACGTTATCACAATAAATCCCACCGTAGCATGGTCAGGACTAATACTCCCATTCCAAAGATGAGAGAATTTAAGGATTGCAGAGGTTAAGTGAACTCCCAAAGTTCACAAAGCTGGTAAGTGACAAAACCAGGATCAAACTTAGATCAGATGATCCCAAGGCCTTTCTTTCATTCTTCAACAAGTATTTATCAACCACTCATATGAGCCAGGCACTGTCCTAGGCCCTCGGAATAGGACAGTGAACAAAAGTAGGCAGACCACCCCAGCCCCTGCCCTGGCCCTCCTGGGTCTTGTACACAGCCATCAAGTGTGTGGGTCAAGACACATCAGTTACGCTGAAGTAACAAGCAAACCTCAAATCTCTAAAGGACAGAACAGACACTGATTCGTACTTGTGCCATCTGGCCACAGAGGCTTGCTGGGACCACGGCAGGTCCCATGCCCACATCTAACTTTAAAGTCGATGGGGAAACAGAATCCTCTCCAAGGACTGGAAACGGGAAAGTTGGAAATATTTGGTAAACATCACTAATGACAACCTCAGCCCCTGCCAGATGGAGAGGTGGGAGAGAGGGAGGGATGCCATTTTCAGAACAGCAAGTAGGAGCTCTGCAGTGAAATCGGGCTGTAATACTGCCCAGCGTTCCTGGCACTCTACTTAGAACCCAGTGTTCATCTCCAAACACCATCTCCATCAGCCCACAGGGATCCCAGGCATCAAACCCCACCATGATCACAGGGACATGCAACATTCACGTCTTCACAAGCACGCTCAGCTCATGGCCCGCAGTGTGCACCAGGTAGCTGGACTCGAGAGCTGAGATCTCAGGATGCAACTGAATCAAGCGTGGAGCCATCGAATGGAGGTGGCCAAGGCAGCTCTGCCTGTTGAATTAACTTTTTTAGAATCACTGAAACATTCTGAGTGTTTTCATCAAACAGCTGCCAAGATAGGGTCCTTTCCTCGAGATCATTAATGACATCCTTTGACATTGATTCTCCTTTCACTAGAGGATAGGTGCAGGACGGAAATGCATTATCTAATTTAATCTGTACAACAATGCTGAGAAAAACATAATGGTTCCACTTTACAGATAAGACTGTAGGATCTGAAAGATTAAGGAAACAGCTCACAAAGTGGCAGAACAGGACTTTGAACCAAAGTCTTTCTGACACCTGAGCACACAGCAGCCTGGAGCAGCCAGAGCCTTGATCAGAAGCACCACAGCAGAAACCTTACTCAGGGCTCTCACATATAAGGGGCCCAAAGCTGTGGCTGAGACCAGAGATCAGCAAAATGTTCCATAGTCCAAGATAGAAGTGGCTGAACTCAGTCCAAATCCAACTCCAAATCCACCAGCATTTAATGGGAGAAGAGAAACCAATTTTTAAGCACCTACAATATGCCGGAACACCAGACCAGCCCAGATTGTGCATTTCTACAGTGTGCATGACCTAAGCTCGAGGCATCATCTCATTTAATCTTCGCAACATCACTGCTAACTGGGTATTCTAAGGATAAGAAATCTGTGTCTCAGAGAGGACAAGTAACTTGCCCAAGGCCACACAGCTTACAAGAGGCAGAGTATCCACAGGAATCCTGTGCTGCCTGACCTCATATTTTCCACTTGACCATGTTGTCTGTTGAGGGGTCACAGGGGAAGACCAAGGACTTGCCAGCATACACAAACATGGGTTTTCTTTAAGTGCTGTATAGTTGATTTACAATATTATGTAAGTTTTATGTGTACAACATAGTGATTCATGATTTTTAAAGATTATAGTCCATTTATAGTTATTGTAATATATTGGCTCTATTCCCTGTGTTGTACAATATATCCCTGTAGTTTATTTATTTTATACATAGTAGTTTGTAACCCTTAACCTCATATCCCTATCTTGCCCCTCCCTACTCCCCTCTTCCTACTGGTAACCACTAGTTTGTTCTCTAATATCTGTAAGTCTGTTTCTGTTTTGGTATATTTACTAGTTTGTTTTATTTTTCAGATTCTACAAGTAAGTGATAACATACAGTATTTGCCTTTCTCTGTCTGAACTATTTCACTAAGCATAATATCCTCCAGGTCCATCCATGTTGTTGCAAATGGCAAAAACTCATTCTTTTTTATGGCCAAGTAGTATTCTAATGTGTGTGTATGTGTGTGTGTGTGTGTGTGTGTGTGTGTATGTATGCCACAACTTCTTTATCCATTCATCTGTCAATGGACATTTAGGTTGCTTCCATGTCTTGGCTATTCTAAATACTGCTGCTATGAACATTAGGGTGCATGTACCTTTTCAAATTAGTATTTTCATTTTCTTCAGATATACACCCAGGAGTGGAATTGCTGGATCACATGGTAGTTCTCCTTTTAGTTTTTGGAGGAACATCCATACTGTTTTCCATAGTGGCTGCACCAATTTACAATCCCACCAACAGCGTACTAGGGTTCCCTTTTCACCACATCCTTGCCAACATTTATTATTTGTGGTCTTTTTGATGAGAGCCATTCTGACAGGTATGAGGTGATAGCTAATTGTGGTTTTGATTTGCATTTCTCTGACAATTAGTGATGCTGAGCATCTTTTCATGTGCCTCTTGGCAAATGTGGATTTTTATGATTGCCTCATAAACATCACGGCATCACCTGGGAAAGGGTCTGGGTTCCTCCCCTGAACTGAACTGTCCCTCACTCCAAACCAAGTCCATTAACTTGCCAGGGGATAGCAACACCACCACCTCTACCAACAGCAACAGCGCTAATAGTAGGAGGAGAGAAGAAGGAGGAGGAGGAAGAGAAGGAAGGACCACCAGCATGAACTAAGAATTTCCTAAGTGCCAGGCATGTTCCGAGTACTTTATATGCACCATCTCATTAATTCTTCACAGAAAGTCCTCCAAAGTAGGAAGTACTATTATTCCCATTTTATAGGCAAGGAGACTGAGGCTCAAAATGGCCAGCTATCTTTCCCAAGGTCAGCTGCCAGTGGGCAGAAGAGCCAAGATTCAAACCCACACCTGCGTGCAAAGTCCATTCTCTTGACAAGCTACCACATCTGCCTCTGAGGAACAGCAGAAAGGGCTTTACGTGGGTCATGGCTTGGGGAGTAAGGGACATAATTCAGCTTCCTGTCAGGAAAAAAAGCAGAAAAGAGGCTTGGTTTCTTTCCAAAGGGGATTCTTTTTCAGGGGTCCACCTTGTAGCCTCCCACCCTCCTCTTGGTACCCCAACCCGGTTTCCTTTCTGGTGGGTGCATCCCTCCCCCAGCTGCTGCAAGAATCAGTTTACAGCAACTCATAGCCACCCTCCCCCTCCAGAGAATTGCTTCCCCATCCCTTGCACTGAGGTAGGACCAACTCTATGCTGCAATTCAAGCTCCAGAGCTCCCCACGGGCCAGTGTGACACCAGCTTCCATCCTGCTCAGCAATTCTGCCCTGTCCCACCTCCCTTACTCCCCTTTCAGTTCCACCCCAAAAAACCATTTGCACAAGAATCCCTAACTCAGGCTCTGCATCTGGAGAACTGGACCTAAGATACCCCACTTCTGCTCCCATCTCTCACTTAGGGTTTCTAGACACAGACTCCTGCTTCTCAGTCTTGGAGGCAGGAGGAACAGGAGAAGGCAAACTGAGGGACTTGGGGACCCGGGGTTGCTGGGAGGCATGAGGCCAGGCAGCTGAGAGAGGGCAGCCAACTGGACCACGCTGGCAGTGCCCGGCCGCCCCCACGCCAGCCTGCCCTCAGTCTCATGCATTTTGGGTAATTAAGAACAGATGGCCCATCGCCTCAGCCAAGCCCCATTAACTCCTTAATGCTGATCTTCTGGAGGCCGGGCGGTCGGTCGGGAAAAGCCAGCTTTGGAGGTCATCTAATTAAATGATGCCCAGCACAGAGGGCTGCCCAGTCTCTCTTCTCAGGCTGTCAGCTGCCCCCATTGCTTTATCAGAGCTGCCATCAGTGACCAGATGGCCTGAGAAAGGGGCCTGGGTGTGCTTAATGGGGGAAACGTGGTAAGTGCTAAGAGCGGTGGCCTGGGAGTCAGGGGACAGTCACTGCCCTGTGGCCTTGGACGAGTCACTTAATCTGGGTCTCAGTTTTACCACCTGCCAAATGGCAAGAGTAAACACAATCATAATAACCACAACAGCAATCATTTTCACATTGTTCTAATGGTAATTATCACTACTTTAATGATAATAATAATCATGCTAGTGGTAATAAAAATACTGCACCAAACATCTGATATGTAATCTATTCTTTCATCTTCATATGGGATGGTACTTCTCAAGACCTCCATTTTACAGATGGAAAAACGGAGGCTCAGAGAGGTTAAGTACATAGCCAAGTTCACACACCTGGCAACAGTGAAAGGCAGGATTTGAAACCGGGCCTGACACCAGGGCCCCTGCTCTTTACCACCATGTGACAGCCCCCCATCCCCCCGCCCTGCAGGGTATTCAAATCTCAGAGGAAAAGAAGAAACCACAAAAGCATTTCCTAATCGTTGGCACAGCAAAGAATCTTTGACTCCACTCCCTCCAAAAAAAAAAAAATTTAATTAGAAGACCTCACTCTTTATTCTGTCCATTCTCTACCCAGATAATCTTCTCAGACCTAAAAATCGAAGGCTTGCACTGGAAATTCCAGGTTCTTTGTAATGCTTCTAGCTACCATGAACAAGGAGAATGTAAAATATGTACATCTACATGTTTCGGATAAAGTTGATTAAGGAGGAGCTTCCATGAAGGGGGTTATGTCCTCAGCCAATGAAAAAACCCAAGAAACCTAAATGCTAGTGTCTCATTTGAGAATGCTGGGCAAACCAGGTGAGCTGCCGGTGAACGGAACATGGGCAAGGGATGCGGGATTCAGGGAAATTCACGGGGCTGACCCCGAGGGCATGGGGAATCGACTTTCCGCACATACACCACGGGGACTGGCTGACTGAAGTCGGGTTTGGTGCCTGATTTGGGATGCTGACAGGAGAGACCTCAAAGAGCTCTCTGGTCTGGAAATTTCAAAATGCTTTGGCAGAAAATATTTTATCTCTTGGTCTGGATGATCGTTACATGGGTGTATTCAGTTTGTGAAAACTCACTGAGCCACTCGCTTATGTAAATGTGCTTTTCTGAATGGATACTATACTTCAATAAAGAGTTTTTTAAATAAAGGAAAAATAGCCCTAATGGAAAACAGAAAGTGCTTTGGAAAGCCCAATTGGTTTACTGTCTGATGTTCTTATCATGGTGTAAACAAACCCCTGTGTCTCCCAGAAAGCCTGTTCCCCATCTCAAAACATGACGCTCAACTCACCAGGGATCTGCTTACTTTAGTGTCCACATCTGTGTGGAAATGGTCCCCAGCCCACCTTGGGAAGGGTTCATAGCACCTTCCAGGAAAAATGTTATCACTCTCTATTCTCCCAAGGCCTTAAACTGGCCAAAAAATGCCAGATGCTAAGAGCATGAGGCAGCATCCCCACACTAGTGGGCCACCTCCTCAGCCTCCTTTCACCCGCTCCTCACCCCACTCAGCTCCGCTTTCTCTGCCTTGGTCCCTCTATGTACCTTGCTTTCTCCACCTTGTCTTCTAGTTCCATTTAGGCCCCCCAATTCTTGCTTTTATTATTGCCTGCCTCCCCTAGTTTCACACCACTTTCTCCTCCAGTCCTCCCCAATCACCATCACCATCTACCCAGTTGTTCAAGCCAAAAACGTAGAGTCACCTCGGCTCCCTCCCTCCCCAACTTCTTGACTCCATCAGCATCTCTCCACCTCCACCAACATGTGACTTCTCTGCTCCAGGCCCCCTGCATGACTGTGGTAGCTCCCAGGTACCCTCTGTTCAAATTACCTCACACTCAACAGTCAGCTTTTTGAGATGTAAATCAGATTAAGGCAGTTCCCTACTCTGAACCACCACTGGTCTTCCCATCCCAGGCAGAGCAAATTCCAAACCTACTGTCATGCTTTCAAGGCCTATTCCGGTTGACTTCTGCTGGCTCATGGCCAAACTCATTCAGCCATGAGTTGAATTTCATGGGGGTCAATTTCCATTTCTCAGCCCTGACACAAACCTTTCACACATGCTGTTCCTTCTACCCACAACACTTTTCCCTTGGCTCTTCCCTGGTTGCTGTCTTCTTATTCTCCAGGTCTCAAAGAAAGGTCACCTCTCCTGACAGGCCCTCCTTGACTATGCATCTAAATTGTCCCCTGATTATTCTCCAATGTGCCCTCCTGGTTTATCTCATTTACATCAATCAGAATTTTTCATCTTCCTCACATGCTTACTGTATTATGTGTCTTCCACCCAAGCCATAAGGATCATGATCCTGGAGACCCTTCTGTCTTGCTCCATGGTGAGCTCCCAGGGCCTGGCACACAGGCAGGACTCCATGAATGAATACACCCGGCACTCTCCCCAGCATGACTCACCTGGGCTGCCTACAGTGGAAGTGCCTGCCTCTGGTGCATCCCCTGCCTGGCCTCCCAAATTAGTGAAGAAATAAGTAGGACATGAAAGAATGGGTCTTGATCCTTCCTGAGGTGCTTCTACTTCCATAACTTCATCCCTTGCACTTAAATTTTCTGAACCAACAGGAAACATGAGGTCCTACTTGACTAGGGCCTGCAATACCCTTTCCAAGCACCAGTGGTCACTCGGGCTGACCCACATTCCCCACTCAACTGGAAACCAAGATGCAGCCAAACAAAATGATAGATCAAAGAGTTTAGACTCTGGAGTTGGAAGGACCCAAGCTCAAATTCTGGCTTCATCATATTTATTAGTGATTGGCCCCAATACTAATCCTCCTCAGCCTCAGTTTCCCCTTTGGTAAAATAACAGTAAGTCTGTCTGCCTCAAGACAGTCTGCAGCATTATGGAATTAAGAGATAAATAATTACCACAAGTGTTACATGAGGTCTGTCTAGAAGATATTAACATAATAGATGACAGAAAGTACTCAATAAATGCTATCTATAATTCATACTGACTTCTCTGAGAAACCTGCAGATATCAGTTCATATTTTCCTTCCTCTGGGAGGACTCCCCACCCTGTCACCCTCTAAGTCTGACTTAGATGCTCCACCCACAGGCAGCTCTCGAACCCCATACTCTGTGGGTTCAGTGGATCCCTGTCTCATTTGGAGTAAAAGCCAGTTCCTATGCTGAGATTCTACATAACTGAGCCCCATCATTTCTTTCTTTGGCCCTTTTGGCATCACTCTCCCCCTCACTCCACCCTTCTCCAGCCATCCTGGCCCCCTGTGCTCTTCCTCAAACTCTCCAGTCACTTACTAAACTCACCTGCTACTCCCTCTTCTTATAACATGCTTCCCCTAGCTATTTGCATGATCTGCACCCTCATTTCCCTCAGGACCTTGATCAAATAGCTCCTCTATGAGGTTTTCCTTGGCCACTGTAGTTGCCTGAATAATGGCCCCTCAAAGATACCCATGTCCTAATCCCAGGAAGTTGTGAACACGTTACCCTACATGGCAAAAGAGACTTTGCACGTGTGATTAAGTCAAGGACCTTGGGACCAGGAGACTGTTCCAGATTATCCAGGTAGGCCCAGTATAATCACAAGAGTCCTTATAGGAGGAAGGTAAGAGGGCTGGTAGTCAAAAAGAGACAGGTTGGAAGATATGAAGATGCTGGCTTCAAAGTGGAGGATGGGGCCATGAGCTAAAGAATGCAGGTGGCCTTCAGATGCTAGGTAAGTCAAGAAAATGGATTCTCCCTAAGAGGCCCCAGAAGGGACACTGGCCTGTTGGCCCATTTCAAACTTTTGACCTCCAGAACTGTAATAAAATACAGCTGTGCTATTTTAAACCACTGAACTTATGGTAATTTATTACAGCAGCAATAGAAAACGAATTAGCCAACTAATCTAAAATCATATTCTCCACCAATGTACACATGTGCGTGTATCTGCACAGACACACACACATGCATGCACGTGGGCACACAGAACACACACACGCCTTACCCACTGCTTTGATTTTGTTTTCTCCACACCACTCACCATCTGACAGACAAGCAAAATAGATAAGAAAAATATGGCACTTAATCTCCCACACAGGCACATATGCCCCCAGAAATCAAGGTCCTATGAAGACAGCAATTTCTGTCTATTTTGGTAACTGCTAGGAACAGGCCGGGCATTACTGAGTGGACACTCAGTTTGTCGACTGTATGCTTTCTTCATCTTAGCACTTAGATATTCCATTTCTTATTACTTGCATAAAATCTATGTCACCCCTCGACTTTTTTCCCTTGAGAACAGCAACCTGCCTTTCTTAGTCACTGCTGTGTCCTTTTGTCACTAGCGCACACCTGTCCCCAGAAGATCCCCACAAACAAGTGCTGAACAATCAGGTCAACACTACCATGATTTTTCTATACATTTGAGCCCCAGAGTTGTCAGAATTCCAACCCGTCGAGAGCCCTCACATTTTAATATGATTGCAAGTATGTTTAATTCCTGGTTCACTGAAGCAGCAAGAAGGGGTGGGGGGGAAGCCACTCAAGTTTGTAATTTACAAAGCAAATCTGCCCAGCAGAAATATTCATCTTCAGAAGACAGTGGGACCCAATCATTTTTTAAAAGGGAAAAGAAAGAAACCCACCCAGTTCCTCATACTTTCTGGTTGTATTGTTTGCAAACCTTTGGAAAGCAGTTTGAGGCCAAAGCTATTCATTCTCCTTCAAGGGGCTCATTTCCTGGGGCTGGGGGTAATTTTGTCACTGAGGAAGGAGCAGAGCAGGCAGGAAAACTGAGATTGTAGCTGACGTCATTGGGGAAAGGATGTATGAAAACCCAGTCCATCCACTTGGCTTGCTAATTAGAATTCCAGGAGTACAGGGGCAGCATGCCCCTTTGAAATCATTGGAACAATCAGATGAACAGGCGTATCCTTAAGACGGAGTGTGCAAGGACATATTTAAACTACATTCTATTCCCTTTGAATAACCACGTAGAAAGAATTGGTGATTAGAAGTTAAATTAGGCAGATTTGGGGCAATCAGTATATATTAGTTGTCTTTGCTTTTTTATTTCCTCTGTCACAGATCTAATTCCATCCTGCCACATCAGAAAGGACTCTTCCTTGTTCATTTCCAGACCCACCTGTGGGCCCCTAAAGGGTAAGGACCATACATCATCTTTCTTTACATTCATGTAGGCATTACAGTGTCTGACACATACTAGTTGCTGCGTTGAATAATTAAATAGACAAGCAGGTGACTGAATGAACAGATGGACGTTTTAAACCAGGAATGAGTACACCTGTACCAAATGCCTGTGTCCCCACTCGCCTGATACTCATCCCTCACTCGCCTGTTCAATCTGTAGCTTCTCAAGCCCTCACTGTCGAGATTCTAACTCAGTCTATCTCATAGCTGTGATTGTCAGGCAAGCTTGAGAAACATGTGCCACATCTGTTTAATGCATCCTTACCTGAAATGTCCATGTGTTATGTTTCCCATCACAGAGTAATCGTCAGCAAGTGAAGCTTCTCACGTTCAAAATGGGAAGCAGGCCCTTTCCACTTCTAGCCACGGTATATTCCCTCCCCACTGACATCCTGCCTTCCAAATGCAGCCTTACAGATGGCCTTCAGCATCCATAGATTCCACTTCTGAGGATTCAACCAACCACAGATCATTTTTTTTTTGTAATTCCAGAAAGTTCTAAAAAGTGAAACTTGAATTTGCCACATGCCAGCAACTATTTACATAGCATTGACATTGTACTAGGTATTGTAAGTCATCTAGAGATGATTTAAAGGATACAGGAGGAGGCGCCTAGGTTATATGCAAATACTTTATACAAGGGGCTTGAACATCCTGGAATCAATCGCCCACCAATACCGAGGGATGACTTTCCGTTCTCACTCTCCTTACCAAAGCACTCATTCTGTCTGACACCCATGTAGCAACCAGGCTGGACTCCCTGGCAGCCCTTGCATCTGAAAACAGGGCCTCCCAACTCTCAGATTCCCAGACACAGCTTCCTGCCTGCCTGTTTAGTGTCTGTGCCAGAGCACTACAAGGGGGTGATCAGAGCATGCGTTTATCTCACCATCCATGTCCCTCTTGAGGAATCAGGTCTAAGCAGCAGCTTTAGACCTGTGCTCCAGGAGACTTTAAGGACCAACCAGGTTCCAAGACTTCATCCTCCTCCGACTGGGACAGCATCTTGTTTTTCTAGAGACCTCCTCCTGCCACATTTGATTCAAACAAAGGATTCCATGGATCAAAAAGGTTTAAAAACTACTAGTGTAAAACATCATATTTGAGGTGGCTCTTAAAATCATTATTTTGACCTTCCTCTCTCAAGATACCACTACAACAAAAAAAGGAATTGCCTTTTAGGACATTGAGAAGCCAGACTCAAGGACTGTTCCTATTTGTACTGTGGTGAAGGACCAAACCACTCCCTACGCCTGGAAATCAACTATATCAATTCTTGGAAATAGAAGAAAACTCAGAGGAAATTAGTACTTTCTGTATTAGTCAGTGACCTATTGCTGCATAACAAATAGCCCCAACATTTAGTGCCTAAAAACAACAGCATTTATCATCTCATAGTTTCTGTGGGCCAGGAATCCAGGCACAGCTCAGCTGGGTCCCTCAATTCAGTCTCTGTCAAGGCTGCTGTCAAGATACTGGCCAGAGCTGCAGTCATCTCGGGCTCCACCAGTGAAGGCTCTGCTCGCCAAAATCACTCACACAGTTGTTGGCAAGAGTCAGTTTCTCAGCAGTGTTAGACTGAGGGCCTCAGTCCCTCTTTAGCTATTGGCCAGAGCTGTTGCCATGGGGTCCTTCTATCCTACACTGGACAGTTCACAACATGGTCACTGTCTTCCATCAGAGCAAGCGAGGAAGAGAGTGCAGACCACATTGTTGCAACACTGTAAACTGATTATACTTCAATAAAAAAAAAAGTGTGCAGACCAGATGGAAGCAACCTAACCTTTTTTGTAACCTCAACTTGGAAGTGCCATCCCACCCCTTTTGCTGTGTTCTGTTCATCAGAAGCCAGAATCTAGGTCCAGCCCATACTCAAGGGGATAGGATCACACAAGAACATGAATACCAGGAGGTAGGGACCCTTGAGAGGCATGAAGCTTCCCACCACTCCTTCTAAAGTATCCCCATCATCTAGTCAGAAGTAGTGGGATGTAATACGGTCAGACAAACCTAGCTTCAAATCTTGGGTCTGCCTCTTACTATTGCTACTACTCCTGATAATAATGATAACAATCGCTTCTGCTACTACTTATTAGGCACTTTGCAGATGTGCATAAGCACCAATCTTACTTGATCGTCACAACATCCCTTTGAGAAAGTACATTTACTGCACCCATTGCACAGATGAGGAAACTGAGGCTAAGGGGAGTTCAGCAGCTTGCCTGAGATCTTACAGCTAGTGAATAGAAGCAGGCAGGTTCCAACCACAGTGCTTCCCAAGCTGTGACCCTGAGGCTATGCTTTGACCACTAGCTTAACTCTTTTGACCTCTTCCATGACTAACACCTACCTTCAAGGGCTAGTTGAGAGGATCAAATAAGCTAATCAAATAATGGCGTATAATCAGAAGTCAATACAGGTAAGTATTTTGTTTAAGAAACATTAGCTGAACATTTTATCTGTGCCAGGAAGTGTGCTGGTTCAGGTTTTGTTCAGTGTTCACACCAGCCCCCATAAGGTAGAAGGTAGTAAACGTCTGCACTGGTTTATTAAACCTAGACTCTGTTTTGAGCCCTTTATAAAGTTTCACTCCTTGAACTTGCAAAAGGACCAGAGGAGGTAGGTACCTGGACCAGATGCCGGGGTGCTGACACTCTTACACTGCAGGCATGCATGCCCAACTCGCAGCCTCCAGCCCCTGGTTTCTTTGCCAGGGCTTCGTGGGCTGCAGAAGTCTGCTTTATCCTCCTGTGTGGCGAGCATGGCTGTCCCTCCCCTGGGAACATCCTTCAACAGATAACTAATACCCCAGCTCACTCGTCTCTCCGGAGGGATGACTCTGAGCTGCATGTTATCCAATGTCCATCAGCGCCTCCCAGAGTCATTTCCTCTGTGCTGCCTCACTGGCAGCTGGCTTAGTAATAACACCCTTTTTGGCTGCCTTCTCTTCCCTGTCTCACTTCCCTACTCACCTACCCAAGTCCTCTGAAACTTCCAGATAAATTACTTGCACCCAAATCTTATGTCTCAGTGTCTGCTTCTCAAGAAACTAAAACTAAGATGACACTATCATTAGTATCATCCAGTTTTCAGATGAGAAAACTGAGGCACAGAGAGGTTAAGTAATTTGCCCAAGGTCACACAGCTACAAAGTGGTCAGGATTCAATCCCAGGCAGTTTGGCTCTTAACATTAAGCATGATTATGTTTTTGTTGTTGTTGTTCTAAGCTGGGTAAACAGAGTAAGATCAGTTACCCTATGGTGCTGAGGTGTGCTTCCACACCAAAGCAAGGTGTAACCAGTGACCTGGTGTGCAGAAAGTTTCATGTACTACTGCAAAGACCAGCTCATTCTCTAATGAAAATGTCAGCCCCCCAAGCACAGCCAGCTGTGATCTCACCGAAAAGTGTGATTATGGAAGCCATGCTAATTATATTATCATGTGGCAAGATTTCTGGTGTGCTTCTAAACCTAAAACAATAACTGCCAAAAAGAACTTGTCCCCACAAATCAAGCCCCTCTGTATTGACAATTACATCCGGTGTTGCATGGATTTTAATGCCTAAATAATGAAGTCAAAGAATAATGCCGGAGACGGAGCATTTGAATATACTTGATTGATTCATTTCTTGCTCCCATTTAATAGCCCACTTAGTCGGTGACGGTTAAGTGCAGCAGACTTAGAAAGAACATAACACACCAGAGAGAAAACATTTCACAGATTAATAACTGGATGTGGGTACAAGCTGGCGCTCCCCTAATAGCAGCACAAAAATAGATTATCGTCAAAAATCTGGATTTAATGTTCCAAAATGGGGATTCGTGCTTTTCTTTTATACGGTTCCATACTTATCACCACAGGCTAATGAAACATAAATCAGAAATCAGGAGCTAATAAATGCAATTTGAGGGGAGTATTTTTTTTCTAATTTAATACCTTCCAAGATCGTGATCTTTGTTCAAGATCTTTAATGTTCAAATTACAATGTGTGAATATTAAGCATATACGATTACTATTGAACTCTCCAAAAAGCTAATTTATGAACCCTGCAGCCTAACACATGTGCACCATTAAAAGAGGCTATGCCCACATTTCGTTTATACCAATCTCCCCAGTATAGAGATAAACACTCTTACACTGCCTATATAAATACAGTCATACATGTATGTATCTGGCTGGTTGGTTTGATTTGTGCAAAGGGATGTACAATTAAATGACATTGACTCGGGGTTTAAAGCAATTTGGGCAGGAATTTTGCTTTGGGGAATGTTCTCTTAAGTTTCTTCCTTGCTGGTCAGGTGAAGGAGAGAGGTAGTTAGTCCAGGAGGGCTCTTGCTCAGGTGGGACAGGGGCAGAATGGGCTTCTTCTTGGGCCATATTCTCTTTCTGAAATAATTTCATGGTGTCTGTGGGAAAATACTTTCCCGCAAGGGACCAGGTTTTCATGTGAGTTTAACAACATCCTCATCCCTTTAATTTGCTATGAGAGTTACTCTTCCACCTGATTTAATCATAGAATGTCCACACCATTGGGCAGAATGAGAACTGCTTTGTGTTCAGCTGGCCTGGAGGCACGGACCACTAAAGCTGCAGGGAACTAGCAAAAGAAGAGTGAAGGCATTTCCTGTGTGCTTGAAACATGCTGTTCGAAAAGAAACTGGTCTGTTAGTTCTGCAGGTTATTGACTTTTCCCACAGCATAATTTATTTTTTAATTAATTGCCAAAAGGTATAAAGGATACCAACTCAGGGGAACTGAAATGCAAAATTAGAACTCAGATGTTAGGACAAGATTGGGTGAAATATAATGCAGAGACTTACATTTCAATTCTGCATATTTATTCCAGGGAAGCAAATCAATTCTGAGCCCCCTGGCAGTCAAGGTATCAAGGGAAACTCATCCCTTATACGGTTCCCCAGGGAAAGCAGACATTTTCCTGGTCAAGGACTACCACTAACCTATAAAGTGCTTCTGGGAGGGCTAGTAACCCCCTCAACACCCTCTCCTCCTCACACACCCCTTCCATGGGCAGGCTCCTCCTGTCGAGTACACAGTGTCTGTATGAAGTTGAGCAATACATTTACCTCCTCTCTGCGTAGAAGTTGCCCTGTGCAGGCAAGCTGACTGTGCCTTCACGCAAAGAAGAAAGCATCTCTTCCTCCAGGAGGACACAGCTGATCGAGGAAGACAGCTTGGCAAGCAAATACTAGCTTGACAGCAGCTTCCACATACTCCTTTGGCGGGACTGTGAACAAGGACCTGGATTTAATTGGAAAACTTGTTCATGCAGGGCTTCAAATGGGACCACGGAGAGATAGGATGGACAAAACTCTCAACAATGGGAATAATATTGAGTTCCCTGAAGCAATACTTCAGACTTTGGTGAAAGCCAAGAACATTTGTCTAAGGGAAATTTAAAGGAAAACAATTCTACAGGGGCCAAGATAATGTGGTCCTAAAATCCCCAAGGATCTTTTTCAAGACTATCTTGTAGGGTAGATGGACCGAGTGTGCATCAGCCAAGCTCCCAAGTCCTACTTCTCTCAACACGTTCAAGATACTTCAGGATAGAGTGGAGAATTTGGTAAACCAGTCAGCTAAGTAATGGTGCCACTAATGGAACAACACTCAGCCCAGGGGTAGACCTGCCGGGACCTGTGAGAGTCTTTGGCCCTGCGGCAGGAGTGGCAGAATGGACGAAAGGCAATTCCTCCTTCTCTCTTTTATGTCAGTTTTCCTTCTTTAAATTCCCTCTCTTAAGGGGCTTGATTTAATGAGTCATTCAGGTGGGCTCACAAGCATAAAAACAGGTTATAAATTGTGAAGGCAGCCCAGAAATCATTTGGTTCCATGGCGTAAAGGATAACGTGGGCGGTAGGAGCTTAAAGACGAATGCCAGAGTTGAGTCTGTTTGGCACAGGAGAAGAAAGAGAGGGGAACCAGTAATGGACTGAAGCTCTGGGACTTGCTACCTTGAAGCAATGCTCTATAACCCTCTGACATTGAAAAGCCAACCAAAGACACCAAGTTGGCATATCAGGCCATTATATTTTCCATAAACATGGTATCACTCAGTGGGAGGACTCCTTATTCCTATAAATGTTTCTCAAAAGAGATCCTCCCCTAGAAAAGTCATTAGGAATACCCTTAATATTCCCTAGTTTTGAGGGGAGGAGCCTGTTATTGATAAAATTGATGTTGGCCATTCAGGGAGCAGTATGCAAATTTGACTCTTCAGATTGGAGAGAGTTGGGCAAGATGCCAACCAATGCCCATACAATAGGGCTTAACCCTTCCATTCCTGTTTTCACTGTCAGCCTGGGATGGAATAGCTTCACTCTCAGACTCTTAACTCATTAAGCTGGCAGAAATGGTTTCACTATGGGCTAGAGGTGCTTGAGCTACAGAAAACAAGCTAGTAAAATGAAAGACCAGGCAAAAATTTCCTCCAACTCTGTTCTCAGAGCTTTCTTCATGACCTCTCGTATTATGGTCAACATCTGGAATGAACAACTAATAATTGCAAAAATGCCTTGAGGGGTTTCACCTATTTACATATAAATAGTTCTGACCAGAGCTGGCCACCAGCAACGGTTAATTTAATTTACTATCCCTTGGCAAAAGAATAGTCATTGGTTTTCCAGCACTTTTAACCTTGGTAGACCCTTGGGAAATAAAAATTAGATTGAGAGAAAATTACCAGTGGTGGAGAACAGTATAAAAGTGACAGTAACATATATAAACCTCCAGCAGGAGTGGAATGAAGTGGCATATTATTGTTTGCTGGCTCCCAAAGTTCAATATTTCTTGTGTGATTTACACTTCCACCATTGTCTCAGCCCTGAAGTAATTCTGGACACTCCGGGCAGTCTCTCCCAAGATGCACATCCTTGTTACTGTCAGAGAATGGCCAGGTTACCTGGCTAAGCAGGGAGAGATGTTTGGACAAAGAACCATGAGAAAATGGAACTCAACAAATAAGAGTTTAAAGAGATGCCTGGAATGAAGCAGGGGAATGTCTGGGTTGGTGGAGGCCATCCTTCTGCTTCCTCTATAGAATTCTGTGATGCTTTATGTGGGAGCTCAGCTCCGACTGGAGGGTCTGGCTGATGCTGCCCTCTCAGCCTCACTGCTTACCACTGTATGCTCCCACTACATGAAACTCCCTGTATTCACACACACACACACACACACACACACACACACACACCCCTAATCACAACTGGTCTCTTTCCTGAATCTTTGCTCATGTGACAGCCTCTGCCTGGACCACCCTTCCTCCTCTTCCCTGTTTTGCTTTTCTAGCTCCTAACTGCCCTTCAAAACTTAGCCCAGGCATTGCCTCTTCTAGGAAGCTTTCCCTAATTACCTCTGGGTCAGGAGAGTACCTTCTTTAGTCTCAATCTCTTGAATTTGCCACTTATATTATTTGCACCCACCTATTCATGTGCCTTCCATCATCCCACCTCCAGAACATATAGTGAGTCTGTTGTGACCTCCTAAAGAACTGAAAATTTAAGTCCGGAGAGAGAGATCAGGGTTCAAAATAGGGAATGGAGGCAAGAAGGTTAGGAAACTCCTAACTGACATCACCATCTGGATAGGTTCCTGCATACAGTCTTTTCCTTCACTGCATATACCACAATTTCATTCTTATTTTAAAATATTTGTGGAATTATTTCATTAATGTGTACACACACACACACACACACACGACTGTTAAGCCCCTTATATCTAGTATCTAATACATTGCCTAGTACATATGTTGTGCCCTATAAATATGCATATAATTAATTTATTTATTGTTTAATTAATTATTGAGCACACACAAAACAGATCAGAGAGATAAAAGCAGAAATACGGTGGGGCTAAATTCCAAAGTTCATTTTTATGTGTCTCCATGGCACAAAAATAGACACAGACACTATAGAAATAATAGATATTGAGCTCCAATTCTAATGAAACTACATCCAAGTCTGATTCTGAGACTTATGTTTAAACAAATATTGAAACCACCATAAGATTTCGCTTCCTCAATAGGACCCAAAGCCCATAATTTATTGAGTATAAGCAGACTTAAACAATGAAGCTCTTTGGAATCCATCACCACCCTCATTTTACGTGTAATGAAGTAAAGCAAGATTTTATCTACTTACCCACTGGCATGATAACTTCTCATGGAGAAAGCACTGTGTTTGTTAAGAAGACACTTTGATTAACAGTTTAAAGTAGGGCATGAGGCCCAAAAAGTTATGCGTTAGTCACAGAAGAACACCAAGTTGCCTTGGATAAATGGTGACCACAGTTAACCTTGGGTTCTTCTATTTTGTCAAGAACTGTTACAAGTGGAATTTGCAAGTCTGGGGCAGAGAAAAACTGCTCTGACAACAGGAGGGGACCCAAGGAAGAAAGACACAGGTGTAATGTAAGAGCAAGATGCCTGGAATATTTCAATTTACTTGTGATGTGACTTAAACTCATTGCTTTGTCTCCCCTACGACCTCATCAGTAAATTCTGCTTGGTTCTTGTTTGAGTAGATTTCATTTGGGTAGAAGGGGACTCAAAGAATAGGATAAGTGAACAGCTGACATCTGGGTGTGAAAGGAATGGAGAAAATGATTCTTAGCCAATCTAGCTGACTTGCCAGTGGGCCCTCTGCTGCATCATTTCAGATCCATCAGCTTCCTCTCTCCCTCTCCTATATATTAAGGATTTCAAATAGCCATTTAGCAAGGTACTCCAAGGAAAAAGAGAAGGAAGGGCGAGTTCATTTTGATGAGTTAATGTCAACATTTATTGACATCTAATACATGCCAAACAGTTTACGTGGGCTCTCATTTAAATTTCACAGCATCTCTATCAAGTAGTTGGTGTTATTTCTATTTTATAGATGAAGAATAAAGAAATTCAGTAAATTATTTCAAGTCATGCAACCAGTAGTATAAGAACCTGGACTCAAATCCCCATCTGTCTTTCCACCATATTATGCTATCGCCTAAAAGGGCTGGATGATGACTAAGGAAGGGAAAGGGGTGGAGTTTGGGAGGTGATGCCATCCATTCCAGTAAGGTTTTCTGGAGGTAACTGTTGCCATCAAGTACGTTAAGGCCCTAGGGAGACAAACAAGGTGTGCTAGTGAGGTAGATAACCAGGAGCCTGGGAATCATGGGACTTAGGTTTGGCAAATCACCAAACATAAGCATAGCATGATAACACGGTGCTTTGGAATCAGGAAAATCCTGGTTTGAATCATGGCTCTGATTTATTACCTGAAAGAGCTCAATTCTAAGTTTCCCTTTAGAAATAATAATCATAAACATAAATCTAACAGTTAGTCAAATGAAGAACAGCTCTTCTGAATCAGAGAACAACTGTCACCAGAGAATAAAAACCCTAAATCGCCTGCGCTGGCTTCATAGCAGCCCCAGTTAACAGAGAATGAGAGCTCAACCTTATAATCTCCTTAATTCCTAAAAAATAAACTGGAACCTCTGGTGTCTGTACAATGAATCAATTTTAGAGAAGAAATAATGTTGATAGTGGTGACTGTTTTGTGACCTTGGGAAAATTACTTCACCTCTCTGAGACTGAGGTTTGTCATCCGTAAAATGGGGATAATCCAGCACAAAAGTTAGGTTTGTAAACGATCTGAGATACTGTGTATAAAGGGCTGAGCCTAGTGCCTGGCACAGAGCAAGCACTCATTAGAGAGAGTGATGATGGTGGCAGTGATGATGATGATGGCGACAAGGATGATAATGACAAAAACAGTGATGCAGAGACAAGACCATACTGAGACAGTGACGTGTTGAGGTTGATGTAGTGGAAGATGCTGCTGCTGCTGCTGCTGCTGCTGCTGCTGCTGCTGCTGCTGCTGCTGCTGCTGATGATGATGATGATGATGATGATGATGATGATGATGAAGATTGACAGGGTAGAAGAGAAGATGATGACGATGATGACAATAAAGACAACAATTCAGTGGTAAGACCGTGAGGAACAGTGACTGTGATGCTGATGTGTTTGTTGATGGTGATGATGACACGGCCTCTGGATCCCCCTGACTCATCTCTTCACCCAGCCCACTCCTCTAAGGATGAGAAAGGAACCCTATTCTTTTGATTCTCTGTGTGAAGAGAACAATGTAGCCGTGTGTTCACCAGAACTCCCGTAGCCAGATGCTTTCTGTGCAGTGGAGCCAAAACCAGGAAGACTAATGAAACATAGGATCAATCCTCAAGAGCCTCATTCCCAGGTGGACTGAGACCATGCCTGGGAGGACCTGGCCAAATCACTTCCTTGGTGCCATCATTCATGAAATGGAAATGAAGTTTTTCCAAGAGTTCTAAGACTATCAAGTGGATGAATGAGATCATGTAAGTAAACGTGCTCTGAGTTCTCTCAAGTAGTGACTATGAAATCCTAATTTTTGGTAATTATGAAGTGCCGAATTATTCTAATGGCTAGAAGCATGACTTCTAACAAATTAATTAATCTGTCTGAATCTGCACATGATGAAATGATAATTATAGACAGCAGTACCTATCTTATAAGATAGGAACAGGCCTTAACTGAGATAATCTATGTAAAGATTTCAACATATCTTTCTTTGGTATTCTCCAGTAACATTATTAGCTGAGATTATTATTGTAGGAGACAGCAAGAAAATAAAAGAAAATAAAACAAATATAGCTAAAGTACAAATCTGATTATGTGAATCTCCTGCTTAAATCTTTCAGTGGTTTCCTTACAGCTCTAAGGATGGAGTCCAAATACTTAATATGGCTGGCAAAGCCCTTTCTGACCTGGCTCCTGCCTAACTCTCTCCACAGACTAAATCTTCTTCTTAAACTGCTTTCACGCCTGACAAGTTTCAAGCTCTTTCCATGTCCGCACTCTTTCATCAAGCTGCTGGCCCTCCTAGAACACTCAGCCGCAAGCTCGGAGAAGCTGCCTTCCTCCAGGAATCCACAGCCCTTTGAATTTCCCAGATCACAGTGTGGTTCAGTAATTTCCTGGTGATTTATCTGTTTTTCCACAACTACTTGGGACTGAGATGGTGTACTGACTGTTAACTTTCACCAGCTAGCATTAGCACCTGGCACAGAGCAGAGCCCCACAAATGCTTGCTGAATGATGGAGAGAGTACTGTAGTTGATGTGAGCATAGGGCACAGAGGGGAGCCTGGAGGAGGGATCAGAGGAAGCGGATGGAGGGTGATATCTGAGCAACACCTTCATGGACAAGTAGGATTTATCCATGCAGATAAATAGAGTAAGAGCATTCCAGAAAGAGGGAACAGCATGGACAGACACAGAGCAATGACAGAACACCATGCACTGGGGAAACTTCATATAATTATGGAGCACTGAAATACAGGATTCCAGACGAGGGTGGTACAAGATGATGCTGGGCTGTGTGTGCCGCCGAGGAACCTGGCCTTCATCATGTAGACACTGGGCAGCCACTGAAGAATGTAAAGCAAAGGGCTGATGTGACCAGACGCCAGCATGAGGTTAGTGACTCGGACCTATTATCTCTCTTTGATTATTTCCCACTCTGTCTTCCCACATCCCATCCTTTTCTCTCCTTTCCTCTACCTTCTCAAATACATTCTTTCCTATAGTTTTCATTTACATGGGTTTTG
This sequence comes from Camelus dromedarius, assembly GCF_036321535.1. NCBI lineage: Eukaryota > Metazoa > Chordata > Mammalia > Artiodactyla > Camelidae > Camelus > Camelus dromedarius. Next base: position 13,758,564 of record NC_087459.1, on the reverse strand, counting down.
TTAGACTCAGGATGTTAGAAAATCATGAATTTAGTCAGGTGGTCCTACCAGCATCGATTGGGGTTCAGGGTAGTAACCTTCCATTCTGACATGACCCAAAACACCAACGGACTCTTCTCCCCAACATGAGGGCTCTATAAACAGTCTGCAAACAAGGCAGAAATGAGGTCTTTGTCTCGAAATAAAGAGACCATGCCTACCACTTGCTTAAAATAGTTACCTTAGAGTGCCCATGGCAACACTAAGCTTTTCCAATGATCAATGCACTTCCTTTCAAATTGTAAATATAATCCCTCCTTTTTGCTGAAGCTTCTGACTAGCCTCTTTCCCTGCAAAATACTCAGAACATCCCACGAATAGCATGGCTAGTGATGTTATTCTAAGATGACAGTTATCAAACTCAGTCCCAGACTTCTCTGAGGATTAAGGTTAGGGTTAAAATTTAGGTTTAGGGTTAGGTTTAGGATTAAGGTTTGGGGCGAGGGTCAAGGTTAATTTTCAGGTTAAGTTAGATGAGATTCGGCTAATGTTAGGGTTAGGATTGGGGTTAGAGGTAAGGCTAGGTTAGGGTTAGTTTTAAGGTTAGAGTTATAGTTAAGGTTAGGATTAAGGTTAAGGATAGGACTTGAGACTTCTGGGAAAAGGGGAATGAGACTGAAGCGCAACTGAGGTTACAACTACTCTTAAAAACACACACCAAACATTTATTTTATCTATTTTTTTCTGTTGAACTGCATTCAAAATAATAAAATATTTAAAAAAAAAAGACTCTACTCTTGTCTGATTCATGAATGAGGTTTGAAAATCACTGATCTGAGAAACCTCCAAAGTCCTGTATCAGATTCAAAGACTGACACCACAGGCCATTTTTCAGGAACTCAATAGCCTCCTCAATAAAAAGTAGTTAGACTCCTGCAGACATGCTACTCTCACTGCTGAAGCTGCCCCATAACATGGGAGAGGACACTGGGGACCCCCAGGGCAAGTGGACAGCCTGGAGGACTTTTCTCCTGACTGGCAGGAGCTGGGGAGTATGATGGGGAGTAGGAACAGGACCATACTTATCCTGTCTTGTGATAGATGGAACAAAGGAAACTAGTTTAGAATGATTATAATCAGAGCCAGTTAGATGTTCCAAAGAACAGGTCCCTGAATTCAAGAGGTTAGGTAAATATGATCCAGCAATTCCACTCCTGGGCATATATCTGGAGAAAACTCTAATTTATAAAGATACATGCACCCCAACGTTCATAGCAGCACTATTTACAATAGCCAAGACATAGAAACAACCTAAATGTCCATCGACAGATGACTGGATAAAGAATTTGTGGTATATTTATACAATGGAATACTACTCAGTCATAAAAAAGCATAAAATAATGTCATTGGCAGCAATATGGTTGGACCTGGAGGTTGTCATACTAAGTGAAGTAAGCCAGAAAGATAAATAAAAATGCCATATGATATCACTTATATGTGGAATCTAAAAAAATGAGATAAATGAAATTGTTCACAAAACAGAAACACTCACAGACTGAAAACAAGCTTATGGTTACCAGGCGGGAAGAGAGTAGAAGGGATAAATTGGGAGTTTGGATTTGTAAATACTAAGTACTATATATAAAATAAATAGTAAGGTCCTACTGCATAGCAGAGGGAACTATATTCAATACCTTGTAATAACTTATAATGAAAAATAATATGAAAAGGAATATATACATATGTATAACTGAATCACTATGCTATACACCAGAAATTAACACAACATTGTAAACCAACTATACTTCAACAAAAAAATTTTTTAATTTAAAAAAAGTCAAAGATCACTCCAAAAAATAAAATTAAATTTTAAAAAAGAGATTAGGTAAAAACCATGGTATGAAACCAAGAATGAGGGGCTGTCTGGGGAGCTAATAATTGATCAAACATGAAGAAACTTTTTAGGCTAGGGATTAGCACCTTTCTACTAGAGCAGGTGTCAGCAAAAATCTTCTGTAAAGGGCCAGATAGTAAATATTTTAGGCTTTGCAGGCTACATACAGTTTCTGTCACAATTACTGAATTCTGCTGCTCTGGAACAAAACATCCATAGACCATACATGTACGAACAAGCATGGCTGTGTTCCAATAAAATTTTGTTTAAAAAATTAGGCAGCAGACCCTATTTGGCCAATGGGGCATGACTTGTTGACCCTTGTACTAGGGGATTTGAAAGCATGTTCTGTGATCCTCTGTAACAGGAAAGTCTTCTAAGAACTGAACCAATATAGAGATACGCAGAACAAAGATACCGGAGAGCAAAATCAAGGCTGTAGCATCATTAGAAATCCTGGAACCAGCCATACCTGAAACTCAAATTCCCTGATATCTTTATTTATATGAAACAAGAAACAATTCTTTTTAAAGTAGTATGAGTTAAGTTTCTGTCCACTGACACAAACAAACAAAAATCCCTGATAGTCAAGGCACACAGGATGTCACAGAAAAAAGTCAGGTCTCATTTCAAATCTTCTAACTCATATTCTGGTGCTCATCCACTAAAGCGTCAAGCAGAAATGACTGCCCTAGTTGAGATATCTTTTGTTCTAGCCAAAGACCCATGTTGCCAATGTGGGCTGGATTTTGCTCCAAGAAACTCCTGCCTCTTGAAGCATTATTAAAGGAAAGTATGTGCCTAAGAAATGCTGCCCATGGATGTGGAAAGTTGACAGAACAGCCCTGGAGGGCCAGATGGATTCCAGACAGCTGTGACTTGATGGAGGCACTCCATTTGGCATGACCAGGGAGAGCCCAGCATGAACAGCATCAATTAGCAACCTCTTTTGAGAGAAGATGATTACAGCACATCACTGCAATCAAGCTTCATGCAGCCACTACAAATAATGGTTATAAAGTTTCTGTAGCAACATGCAGACATGTTTGATATGATTTTAAAAGAGAAACAGCAGAATACAGTGGAATTCTCATTCACTGCTGAAAGGATTATAAATTGATACAGACCCTCTAGAAAGCCATTTTGCAACATGGGTTGAAAACCCTTAAAGTCAAAAACCTTGTAACTTTTGATTTAATAATCCTCCTCTTCTCCTGTAAGAATCTATCCTCAGCAAATAATCATAAATGCAAACACAGATTTCTGCATAAGGATGTTCACCACAGCATTATTTATAATAGCAATAAAAGAAAATAGTGCTCAAATGCCAAAGGTAAGAAATTGATGAAATATATTGTGGTGTACAGCCACAGGATGGAAAATTATGATAGCCATGAAAAACAGGATTAAGAAGAATTTTTAATGACACGGTAAAATATTCACACTCTGGTAACTTAAAAAGCAGGACACAAATTGCATATATAATATGATAAACCACTAATAATACATGGTACAAGTTTTAATTTTCACTTACCTGAATATGGTGATGAAATGTTGAGTTGGCGGACTCAGGACTCCTCTTGCGGGCTTATTTGCATGGAGATGCTTTTCTGGGATTACAAGAGCAAGCAAAGAAGTGGTAGGAGAGGTCCTAGAAGAAGAAGAAAGCAAGGACCATTAAAGGGATGTTACAATGAAATAGCATCTGATCCTGAATGTTAGTATTTTGGGGGTCTCCACTGAGGAGAAGTTCTAGGCAGAACTGAAAGATTTCAAACATTACTTCCCCAGGGAAGCCTTCCGCTTCCCCTACGTGAGGTCCCAGGCCTCTGACACAAGCTCTCCGAGCACTTCTATTTCTCCTTCAAAGCACATAATACATGTTGTCATTATATATTTAGATGAATACAGTAGCCACCTTAAATAGCATGTGGCTATTCATATTTAAGTGTAAATTAATTCAAAGAAAACAGAAGTCTATTTCTTGGTCACACCAGCCACATTCCAAGTGCCCAACAGCTGCATGTGACTGGTGGCCATCATCGTGGACAGCACAGCGCAGATATGAAACATCTCCATCATCACCACCGTACTGAACAGTGCTGTCCTAGCTACGATCCCAGGTCTTGCTCACAGGGTTTCCCTGCTTCCGAGAGTCTAGCACATCATATTTGCTGAATGAATACAATAAGGAGACATTTTCATTAAAAAGAAGCCCTTGGTATAGCAAGAGAAAATCACACTTCCCTCTTAGATTTGTTCCTTTCTCTAGCATCCAGCAACATTGAGACTTAGTGATGAATACATTTGGTAAGGAATAAACAGAATAAATATGATAAAAGCGCTCTGGACTCTAAGTAAGCATCCGAGCGCAGCATCAGCCCTGACAGCAAGGGCGTCGTGATGACACAAATCACATCCAATTTCTCAGGAGTAAATCTGAACTGGAAGTAGCAAATTCCTGTCACTGGGGCCAGGGTGCCTGGGATGACAGAGCTGAGTTGCTGATGGTGGCCAGCCCAGTCTCTCTTCATTGCTGATTTTCTTTTCCCTGACTGCTAAAGGATACAAAGTTTAAAATCTTGGTCACGTACATGGGCATGAATGTGCTGAACTCTGGCACTTTAGAAAACCCATGCTATTCAACCTCTATCTGCCCCCACCCCCACCCCCACCCCTCACACAAAAACCAGCAGGTCAAAAACCTCAACGTGGAGCTGCAAGAAATTGTACCCTCACACCCTTCCTTACCTACATGGGGTGCTCGGATAAATGTTGAGTTAACAGATAACTCTTAGTGTTGGACAGCTGGTACCTGGTGAGTAACATTCACTCATTCACTGAGCAAATGTTTACTGGGCATCCACAGGGAGACAGGCTATTCTTGGGTGCTTGGACATATACTAGTGAGTAAAACAGAAATAGACAAAATCATCCACCTCCATGAAGCTGACCTGCCTGGCTGGGTTTCAACCCTGGCTGAATATCAGAACAGCCTTGGGAGTTTTGAAACCTCCTCTGTTATTTGGGACACACACACACTCGTGAGCACACACACAGATTCTGATTAAAGTAGTCCAAGATAAGGACTAGAAGAAGGTGTTATTGTTGTTTTTTAAAAAACCTCAAAGCTGACTCTAATGAGCAGTTATCTGGGGAAACTGAGAACCAGTGGTTCTCAAAGTGTGGTCCCCAGACCAGCAACACCAGCATTATCTGGAAATGTGTTAGAAATGCAAGTTCTCAGGCCTCTCCCCGGATGTACTGAATTAGAAACTCAGTAAATTGGGCCTAGCAAGCTGTGTTGTAATAAGCTCTCCCGGTGACTCTGATGCATTCACACGTTAGAGAAACACAGCTCTAAGCAAAATTATCTGGGGAAATGAGTTTTTAAAGAAAGAAGAATCCTGCCGCCCTTCTTTTCCCAATGCTCTCCTGCCAAGTCATTAAACCTCAACAGAAATCACAAGAAGAGCCTCCCCACGCTGGTACCTGACTGCCACAGATGTGTTACCACGGTTTTACTTGTTCTGGAATATACTATAAATGGAAATACAATGTATATTATGTTTGAATCTGAGCTTAGTTTAATGCTTTTGAGATTTGTCCATGATACTGCCTGTTACGTGTATAAATAATTTGCTTCTTTTCCAAAAAATTTCTGATGCCCAGGCCACAGCCCACACCAATTAAACAAGGACCTCTAGAGTGCAGCCCCAGGTCTCTGTGTTTTTAAAAGCTACCCAAGGGGTTCCAATGTGCAGCTAAGGTTGAGAACTAGTGCTCTACACCCTGGCCCTGTGACAAACAGAAAGAAGGAGAAGTAAGAGGGCCTCAGCTTCCTTCAGGAAGGAAGAGATAAGATCAGTGGAGGAAAGTGGAATTCAAAAACTTCCCCAGGCCTCCTGTGGCATCCTTTGATTCACAGTTATCTGGACCATTCACCTGGTATCTCTTACACACATCCTACCAAGTCTTTTTCTATTTGTTGATGCCCATCCATTGAAGGCTACCAGGAACACACTTTCATCAGACAAAGCTGGGTCTATTAACCCACTGCAGTGAAGGGGACGGCACACCAGGGACATGAGGCATCTCAGTAAGAGACTATTAGCAAGAACTTACTGTGGGGCAGAGTCTGGCCTTGTGTAATTTGCAGGAGGTTTCAAGGGAGCAGGGATTTGCTCTGGATTGAATGTGTCAGGAAGTTAGGATGAGATAATTCTATGATGGGTGTCTTAATGAATCTTATTGAGAGATCAGGGGAATGAAGGAAGGCTAAAGCTGTAATTGATAAAGAAGCAGAAGTCATTCCCACAAGGCAGGAAATAAAGATGCTTAGCTATTTTTATGCTTTTGACAATCGTCTTATTTTGTTCTCAGACCATTTGATTATGGGACGGTCTTGTTTTGCCTCGCTCCATTACATCCACAGAGTGGCCTTGTCTGGTGTTGGTCATTTGTGACAATGTTGTTCAACAGGAGAGCACCAAGCATGAGCTGTGCATTCCAGGCCAGCTCCCGCCCTTCAGATGCTACTCTTCCCCTTCTTCTGTCTCCTCTGTTCTCCATGTTGACTCTGTATTGTCTCTTTGCATTTTAAATATACCCAGTGCCCATCTGTTCCACTAGGGAATGAATGTCACCTTCTTAACCTCCTCTCTGAGACATGCATAGGGCTGGGCATATAGACAAAGGAGGCTTCACATTCTGAAAAGTATGCTAGATTTAGGTTTGGAATCAGAAAACCCAACTTTGAATTCCTACTTTCTACTTGTTAAATACACAGCCTGGGCAGATGGCTCAACCTCTCTGAGCTCAGACAGGGATGACAGTCCCTATCTACTCCACTGGGTTCATGGGACTAAGAGGAGACAACTCTGCAGCCACAAAGAGTTGGCAAAGCAGCAGATTCTCAAGAAATGCTCATGGGGTAGGTGATTGGAGTGGAGAGGTGACTGATTTGACCAACACTTTGGTCGGGATAGCAAAAGACAGTTGGCTTAAGGGGCCTCTGAAGACTCCAGAGTAGGTACAGAAAGTTGAATTAACAGATGGAATTCCAGTCACCTGGGCGACCCTTTAGCTCTTAGAAACGGGCTTCAAGAGTAAGCGACTAGAGGTTGAATTTGCTTAGAATACCACCTCACAACATTTTCTGAGTGCCTCCTATATGCCAGGCATTGAGATACAGAATGGAAGAAATAAAGTTTTTTCCCAAAGATGCTCCTAGTCTGGTGGAAGAAAGAGAGACACAAAATAATTGCAATTCAACATAAAAAAGGGGCACTTACAAGGTACAGCATAGCATAGAGTAGGGAGAAGTTCATTCTATCAGGGGCTGGGGAAGAGTGACAAGGAGATGTTAGGGAACACTGCACAGAAGCGGGTAATGCTTCAATTAGGTCTTCAAAGGATGAGTAGGAGTTTGCCAGGCAAATGGAGGAGGAAGTGTCCGGGGAAAGTGATCCCTAGCAGAGCAGGGCAACAGGTGCAAAGATACAAGAGCATGAAAAACTCTGATGTCTTCTGGGATCTTGAAACTCATTCATAAGTAAGTCATATGAAAGGGGTATAAGACTTCTAAGTCAACGCTTTTATCCCCAGGCCATAACAAAATGTCCACGGCACAGTGTTCTCTTATAAGCGGAGAGAGCAATAAATGAACACAACAGCTATCATTATCAGGTTTGAGCCACTGTGATAGAATTCCAACCATTTACAAAAGTATGTCTACGTCTAGCATAGCTTTGCTTTACAGTTAGTTACAGTATACGTTCAGTCTTCTGGTTTCATATTTACAACTCTTTGAAATTAACTATTTGGTGAACTGGTTTCAATGCTCAGAACCAGATTTTCTGAACATAGAATGCACAAATATTGAGGTGGTTTGGGTTTTTTAATTTAATCCTTAATTTGTGGCTGTCTGTCTTCAAATAACTTACTCAGAAAGGGCATGGCCTAAGAGCAAAGATTTCCTCCTCAGCCTCTTCTGAGTTTGGCTTCTGGAAAATCAAGTTTAGTTAGTTAGTTATAAAATAACAGGCCACCAGAGAGCCCTGGGCTCTTTGCATGGCCCTGGGTTTTCTAGAGGAGATTTAGAAACTAATTCTAGGAGTAGCTGCCAAGAGAGCCTTGGGTTTCACAGACCATGTGTGCAAACTTCCCCTGTGTGGCCAAAATTGAAAGTGCTCTATCTGGCCAAATATTTTTGAGTTATAATTAACATACAATATTATCTTACTTTGAGGTGTACAACATAGTGATTCAATATTTTTATACATTATGAAATGACCACCAGGAGTTACCACCTGCCACTATCCCAAGTTGTTGTAATATCATTAACTACATTTAATATGTGAACATTACATCCCCACAGCTAATTTATTTTATAGCTACAAGTTTGTACTTCTTAATCCCCTTTACCTATTTTATCCATCCCCCCACCTCCCTCCCCCCTCGCAACCCCTAGTTTGTCTGGCCAAACCTACTGGCCAGAGAGGCCTTTCTTGAAGGATCCTTAGGACATGCTACATGCAGTTCAGAGCAGTAGGTACCCTTCTACTAGGGTGGCTAGACTCTCCAGCCCCGCTGTGCCAAATCTGCCCCATGGCCAAATGGCTAACTAACCACCCCTGCCACCCCTATGTATCAGCCATGTCCAGGGCTGGCCAGCCTGAGACAAACGGGGCCCCACGAGGGCACACATAAGGCAGTGCTCACTAATAGAATAGCTCTTCTGGGTGACTGAGCGAATGATGGAGACACAAATGCCACCCGCAGGCAGAGTCCAAATGAAACTGTTTCATGAAATGGGAGTGTGAGAAAAAAGCCATGTTCTAAAATAACCTATTCTTTTATATACAAATTGAAATTGGCATATGAACTAAATAAATTAAATGTAAATAGTCATTTGACTTCCTTATCTGTACTTCTAGTTTATATTTTTAAGTTGACCAAAAAAAAAAAAAACATGTAACCATCTAACCATCTTATTAAGAAAATTAGAGTCACAGTATACTCAGGGATACAGACTAATTAATACTGAGTGCTGTGAGAACGGACCTGGGAGACCTGGTTAGCATTAGGAAGGTGCATTAGGGAGGCCAGGCCTGTAAGCCACTGCCCCTGTCCCCAGGTACCACTTGCAATGGGGCCTCAGCATCCTTAGAGGGGTTCACATTCTTGGTCTAAACTTCCCATGACCCCTCCTTTACCTCTTTCCATCCTGCCTTCGACACTCCCAGGTACCAACCTCCCTTCCTGCTCTCCCATTTCATCCCCTCTCCTCTGTTTAAACCTTAGGCTTAAAACTACTTTCCTGACTGTCCTTATTTATTTTACCTTTCTTTTTACATCCACATCATGGAGGAATAATTTATGTATGATACAATGTAACCATGATGAGTTTTGACATACCCATATAATCACCATCCCAATCAAATATGAAACCCTGAAGAGTGCCCCCTTCGTGGTCAGTCCTGTCACTAAAGATTCGTTTTCCTGTTCCAGGATTTACTATGAATGGAATCATACATTATGTGTTCCTCTGTGTCTGGCTTCTCTCACTCAAAAGTGAGGCTTCTGAGATTTACCATGTTGTTGCAATACCAGTAGTTTATTCTTCTTTGTGGCTGAGTAGTGTTCCATTGTACGAACCCCCCACTACTCATTTATCCATTCACATGTGGAAAGACATTTGTGTTTTCCCAGTTTTTGAGTATTACATCTAAAGGGTCTACAAACATTCAAAGTCCAATGCTGGAAAACAGTTATTTCATATAACCTTATCCAGTTGTCTAACTGCTTCCAGTGGCTCCATGATGGCCAGGGATGGAATGGAGTCATCTTAGTCCGCATCAACAAATTTGCCTCACATCTGCTGTCCCCATCCTCTTCAAAAATGTGCTGTTTGACTCAACTCTAAGACTCTCCTGGCCTAAAAAAGCATTCCCACCAGCCATGTCGCTGTCCTGAAAACGGAAAACAGATATTTAAAAATCAGACTATGGGAACCAGGTTAATTTCACCAGTGACAAGTCATGTCGATGGTGTGTACCCCCAACATGGCAGAATGAGAAGGGCACTTCTCCAAATCCTTCACATCAGTCGAAACCAGAGAAGCCCAAATCGGGGGACAGACACATACTCTTCAAAAATCCTGAAGGGCATGAAAAACAAAGAAAGACTACTGAAAAAACTGGTGATACCTGAATAAAGCCTGGAGTTTGGCTAATAGTAATGCATTCATGTTGGTTTCTTAGATCTGACAGAGCTACCATGATAATGTCAGGTGTCAACAACAGAGGAATCTTGGTAAGGGTTATCCAGGAATGATCTTTGCCATCTTTGCACATTTCCAGCTAATATAAAATCATTTTCCCCCAAATTAGATGTATTTTTATAACATCAGACTTTAACATTCTGAGCACATAAGAGCCAATAAAGTAATCAACCTGAGCTGTAGCCATCCCCCCAAACCGACTATTCCTCCACTACACCTGCATCTCCAGGGAAAGGCAGAATAACCCCTTGTCTATTTGCACTCTTTATTTCCCCTTTGTGTAGATCTGCCTGGGATTTCTGATTATTAAATTGCTGCCCTGTTTCTACAGCCAGAAATCCTTATCGTGGCCTTCCTGCACAGATTGGCCAATAAACCATCCCAAACTAAGGAAAGAGAGGCACATCTGAGCATAGAAGGGATGTGTTCTAATGCACATCAAAGCCCAACCAGCTCCAGGAAGAGGAGGATAAAGCCGGAGGGGGACACGTACCATCCTAAGCAATTTTGGGCAGCAATACACCATTGAATGCCCTGCCTTTTCCATCATTTCCTCTTTTCCACTGGGAAGCAGAGCACCCCAGTGTGGGCGAGGCAGCCATTTTACAAACCCTGCACTGAGCTCTAGTTTTATTTTCTGAGGTTAACAATCTAAATAAATTTGCCCTGCCTTACCTCTGCTAAGCTGCGTGAGGAACGATGCTTTCTAGTCAACACAGATGAGTTCGGTACTTTCTCCCTTTGAAAGCTGCCATTGGTAGACGTACTCACTCAACCTAATGAACCAACATTAGTTTAACTACACATTGTTAATTAAAAGCAGAGTTTTATGCAAGCTAGGGAAAAAAAAAGGAATATTGTGCTTGCAAAGTTCCCAGAACAGAATAGTGGTCCTAGAATTTATAGGCCTCTCTTAATGGATATGGTGAAATATCTTTAAAGAGTATCGTACCCTTAGGGATCTCATTTTCCTTCCAAGCAAGATCTGACCAGAGACGACTCTCTATAACCCAGGTCATTTAGCTGTCATGCGTGGGAGAGAAACTTTCATCCTGGGTTCTCAATCTTTCTTTTCATCCCAAACCATTTTCTTGGTAAGTCAACATGAATTGTGTGCCCAGGAAAATAAAAGCCACATCTTCTGGTGGATTGAGCCAAAGATTTAGGGAAGTGTCTTCACTTGGGTTCCTCCTGAAGTAAGTATTCAAGTAAAAGTACAGTTAGGAGGTGATCCCAGGACACATGAGTAGGGCCAAGAGAAGGGAGACTGAGAAGGGAAGAAAGCCAATTCAAAGGGTGTGTTATCAAATAAGTTACCACCATGGGGCTTGGCCACCCTGCCATGCCCTGGGTCCAGGACAGTATATGCACATTAGAGTCACCCCACAGAGACACCTGAGAGCTGGGTACTGTTCCCCAAATTTCAGTCATCACAGGTTGGCAGCTCCTCCTGGGGTGTTAACTTCCCAGTCCTTCTAGCCTCCTGTGAGCAGGGGCAAAGTGGGCCATGGTGACCACAGACAGCCTTCAAGCAAAGAAACACAAGGACCGCCAGTCAAAAGCCAAGCCAACCTCCACAGAAATGGTGAGAGCTGAAGGGATGTGGGCGGGAGTGAGAAGTATCTGCAGACACGGTGGGTCAGAGTAGAGACAAGGATGGATCCCAGCCCTCTAGTCCTCTAGTCATGTTGGATAAATCCTGTTTCTGCCCTCAGCAGCAAAAAAAAGAAAGCCTGTCACGCTTTCAAATACTGTGTGGTGGTTAGTGGGGCTCCCAGAACCTGCTAGGTGGAACTCAGCACCCAGTGTCATTGTCATGGCTTTCCTCTCTCTTCTTGTGTGGTCCTTGGACCCAGCCCAAGAGAAACATAACTGAGCCAGTGGATCTGGTTCTGCCACTCATGGGAAAGTTACAACCTCTCTAAAATTCAGTTTCCTCCATCTGTAAATTGGGTCTAATAAGAAGCATCTTATTAGTTACTTATCTTGAATGAAAGCTAATATTATCTCAAGGTCTATCACTGAGAAAAGTGAGGCATCCGGTGTTGCTGAGAGAATCAAATGCATCAGGTAAATAGTACCCTACAAAGATAAGGTAGTGTTAATAAGAACTCTGTGAGGGAAGCCTTTTCAAGACAGTTTTTCGAACACTATTGCCAAAAATATAGCCATCCCAAGGCTGTCCTTGGGTTATTAAGGATATTGTCGTCAGTGTATGAATATGAGACACTAACCAACTTAAGGGTTGTAAGAAACATAAAAGCATAAAAACCAAATGCAACCCATTATTACTTTAAAAAATAATCATTATAAAGCACAATTTGAGGAAATTGGAGAACTTTGAATATGAACCAACACTGTATGATATGAAGGAATTAGTATTAATTTTGTCAGGTGTGTCTGGTATTGTGGTTATGGAGGAAAATGATCTTATATTTTGGAGACCCAGATTCGCATATTTAGAGGTGAAGTGTTATGTGTCTGTACTTACTTTAAAATGATCCATAAAACATGACACAATGCTAACAAATGCTAGGTGATAGCTAAATGGATGTTCATTATACTGTCTTTTCTACTTTTCTATGTGTTTGAAAAGCTTCATAATAAAAAACATCACAATGTTTTTAAGGAATTTTAAAATAAATATTTCAAACATGAGAAAAGTAGACAGCATAATTAGGATACACCTATGTCATTACATTGAACTCTAGTTCATTTATCTTTTAATTGAAATTTTATTGAGATCATTGTAGTTGTGCAGTTGTAAGAAGTAATACAGAGTGTGCACTTTGCTCAGTTGTCCCCAGTAGTAATATTTTGCAAAACTATAGTATAATATCATAACCAAGCTATTGATAGTGATAAAATCTATTGATCTTATTCAGAATTCCACACATTTATCTATGCACACTTTGGGTAGGGGGGAGTGATGGGTGTATTTCGTTGTATACAATTTTATCACGTGTAGATACATGTACCCACCATCACATCAAGACACAGAACACTTTCATCGCCCCAGGGATCCCTCACTCAGGTAGGCCTTTTATAATGACATGCACCTCACTCCCCACCTGCATCCCTCCCCATCTCTAAACCTCGGCTCCTCCCTTTCTAAAATTATGTCATTTCAAAAATGTTATATAAATGGAGTCATGAGGGATTTTAACATAAAAAGTCAACATGCAGTGAGAAGCAAGACTGGACTAGGAAACAGAAGACCCACGTTTGAACCCAAGTTTTACCAACAGACCAATATATTTCTTAGGTACATTACCAATGTACCTTAGCCACTGTTTCTTCTTCTGTAAAACCAAGTGGCCACTTGCCTTCTAGGGTACAAGGCTTTGTCCAGGAGACAGAAGTGTGCCCTTGGCAAGAACCCCAGTAGGCACGGGACCCCCCTGGAGTTATGCAGGGCACTTTCTGTGCAACTGAATGCAGAGACTTTGCCTCCAGGCTGCCATATTTCCTGCTTTTAAAGGAATTTGTTGGCTCTTGGGTGTTTTCTTCATTTCTGCAAGGTTGATTGAATCAAGCTCTCTCCCCGAGATTGAATATTCTGCTCTCCTGTGCTGACACAGAAAGTTCCCGAGCCTGGGGGGTCCTGTACCATGATAAATCTCTCCCCTCAAATAAAAGCTACCCTGTGAAGCTCCTCATCAAACAGTTAAAACTCTCCTGGGGACACCTTGACTTGGCTGCCGACTGCTCTTACATTTCAGCGGGTGATCTGACCTTTTCGGGGTCTGCATTTCACCTATGAAAAGAGGATATGCAACACTTAGAATCCCCAGCCCCCAGAAGAGGACGGCCAAAGGCAGGGAGCAGATGCTTTGTACTCTCAAGAGTTTAAATACATGACACACGCACCTCTCCAAAGTGTGACTCCAAAGTCATCTAATTTATGTTCAATTATTTATTCTGTTGTAATGCCTTCTCCAACTACTAATAGATAATTGCATAAGAGGAAATGAAACCCAACATGCTGGACTAATGTGAGATCATTTCATGGGCAAATTTCTGGCTGGGAAACACCAGCTGAAACGGGGCACAGGTGATTCAGTGCAATGAAAGGAGGGAGACAGAGAACCTCCTTTAATTAGCTCCTTAACTTATTTAATGATGCATCGTGAATCCTGAAAGATGTTATTGTTTGAGTTTAATGTGCCATACAGTTCAGGGAAAGGAGCCTGGGAAGGAAAAACACAAAATGCTGACGTAGGACCCGTGACCTTGGTGTGGTCTGCTCTGCACCACAAGCAATCCTGGTGGTGGTTACTTTGCTTTCTTTCTCCCTTTCTCATCGTGCATCAGGTATTAGTGGAAAGGCCCTGTTAGTAACTTCACACAGCCCTTAGCCTCAAAAGTCTACTTCACAACCTTGCAACCTCTGTGTATTTCCACTTCCTGCCTCAGCACATTCATGATCAACAACAAGGAACTCATTTTTCCCTCTAAAATTGTTCTCAACCCAATAAAAAATGGGCAGAAGACCTAAACAGACATGTCTCCAGTGAAGACATGTAGATGGCCAATAGGCACATGAAAAGATGCTCAATATTTCGAATTAATAGAGAAATGCAAATCAACACTACAATGAGGTATCACTTCACACGGGTCAGAATGGCCACCATCACAAAGTCTATGAATAATAACTGCTGGAGAGAGTGAGAAAAGGGAACCCTCCTACACTGTTTGTGGGGATGTAATTTGATACAGCCATTATGGAAAACAGTATGGAGACTCCTTAAAAAACTAAAACCGGACCTATTCTATGATCTAGCAATCCCACTCCTGGGCATATATCTGGAGGGAACTCTAATTCAAAAAGATACATGCACCCCACTGGTCATAGCAGCAGTATATACAATAGCCAAGACATGGAAGCAACCTAAGTGTCCATACACAGATAAATGGATAAAGAAGATGTGGTATGTTTATATAATGGAATACTACTCAGCCATAAAAAAGAATGAAATGCCATTGCCAGCAACATAGATGGACCTAATGATTATCACCCTAGTTGAAGGAAGTCAGACAAAGACAAATATCGTATGATATCACTTACACATGTAATCTAAAAATGATGCAAATGAACTAATTTACAAAACAGAAACAGACTCACAGACATAGAAAACAAATTTATGGTTTGCAAAGGGGAAAGGATAAGGGAGGGGTAAATTAGGAGTTTGGGATTAGTAGATACACACTACTATATATAAAATAGATAAACAGCAAGGATCTACTGTATAGCACAGGGAACTATATTCAATAGCTTGTAATAACCTATAATGAAAAAGAATATATATCTATGTATAACTGAATCATTACACTGTACACTAGAAAGTAACACAACATTGTAAATCAACTATACTTCAATAAAGAATACATTACCATAAGTAAAAGTATTACTCTATTACTTTTCCTTTATAAACTTAACTCATAAACTTCCAGTAGTAAGATAAATAAATACTAGGGATGTAACGTATGACATGATGATGGCTGTAGCTAACACTGCTTTGTGGTGTATCTGAAAGCTGTTAAGTGAGTAGATCCTAAGAGTTCCCATCATAAGGAAAAAAAATTTTTACTTTTTTTTTGCATCTATATTAGATGATGGGTATTAACTAAACCTATTGTGGTAATCATTTCACTATATATGTAAGTCAAATCATTACATTATACACCTTAAGTTTATACAGTGCTATATGTCAATTATATCTCTATAAAATTGGGAAAAAAAAGTGTTTAAAATGTAAAGAATAGTTATTCTTCATCTTGAGTAAAAACCAGAGTCCAAAAAAATGAGCAAGAAATGTAACAATTTTTTTAACTGAATTCACTTTTTATTCCTAGAGCTCATATCACAGGGAAGGTAGAAAAGTGGTCTCAGTAACTCTGGGGCTCTCCTCCTCCTGGAGTTACCTGGTTACTTTTAAGCATGTACGACTTCACCTCTCCATGCAGGCCAACCTCCTTCTAGTCTCTGCTTTCCTGAGTGAGAGTATGGGGATAAAATGCAGCCTCTCCATCAGAACAAGCATCCATTCTAGGTAAGCAGCGCCTGGATTCAGTCATTCCTTTTTTCCTCTTCTCCGTTCCTGTTCAATATGTTTTTCTGTCTTAAGTTTAGCTCCTTCTTGTATGTCTCCTCTCATTCAAGTGATGCAACGTTTGTACCCTTTTCCACATAAGCCAAACTCCAGGGATCATAGATCAGAGAGTTTGAAACATGGGTAAGAACTCAGAAATAACTTAATACAATTCCCTGCCCCTTACAGTGAGGTGACTCAGGAGCCAGGGTGGAGTATGACTATTAAAAGACGGCATGAGAGAATTTCCTGGGGTGATACTTCCACACTTGTGCTGCTATACAGGCCATTCTCTGCAGAATGAGCTGGACTTTAAAATTAAAATCACGTCATGCCAATAAAACCTGCAGGGCTCCCTCGCTTGCTTAGGATACAGTGCATTGCCAGCCCTCTGTGATCTGACCCTTGCTCCTCTCTCCAATCTCATCACTGCCACACTGTCCCTCCTACTCATACTTCAGCCACTGTTGCCTTTTAACTGTGTACCAAATATGCCAGTCTCATCCTTTAGGACCCCTGTTCCTATCTGACCTTGGCCTCCACTACTCTTCCCCTGGATTGTGACTGGCTGCTTCTTGCCCTACAGGTCTCGCTTCAGATTTGAACTCTTCAGATCAGACTGCTTTAACTCCCTACCCCCACCCAAAAAAAGCCTGATATTTTTAATCATAAAAATAAACTGCCTATTGCCCTCCTCTGGAATATAAGCCCTGTAAGTGTAGGGTTCTTTTCTGTCTTATTCTCTGCTATAGCTTTGTGCCGAGAACAGTGCACAAAGTAGGTATGCAGAAAATGTGTGATGACGGAATTGAAAAAGAGTTGCATGCAAAGAAGAAATAATTGGGATTTCCTAGGAGAAACTCTCTCAGACTGCATACACTTGCTGACATTTCCAGAGGACACATTTAAAGGAACAATCTCTAAGGTACAGAAGATTTCAGTGAAAAACTACAGCCCAGGGGCAAGAATGCCCTTCTCTCTGTGTGTTGAAACTTCAACACTCAACACTTAGGAGCTTCTTCCCTCAGCCAGGAGGGCACTTCATCGGAGGGTGAAGAGTGTGGCAAGTATTCAGGGAGTGAATTAGCTTGTCTACTGGGCCACCTCCCCAGAGACAGGCCACTTGTCTCATCAAAGTTACAGCTGTCTCCAGAGCAAGGAAAAGCCTCTCCAGTCAGCAATTTACATGGGCAAACTTAACATATTGTACGATGTTGATTTATGGTGACAATTAAGAACATATTACCAAAGTCTATTTCACCATTAACATCCCTGGGGACAGGATAAATTTTAAATCTTCTGGGCTGCTTCCTTCCTAAAGGCTTGAATGTTGGCTAAGGATTTAGAGATTATAAATTTAACAAAGGATGAAAACTGCAAGAGGAGAGTCTTGAACAGCAAATAATGAGTTTAACCAGCATTTCAAGTTCTCAGCAAGATTTACAATGCCTCCCTGCCTGAGGCTAAGGAATCTTCTATTCTGAAGTTTATAGCCTCTGTCGCTTACTTTTTTAGCTCCAGATGTGAGAGTCTGGCCCTTGGATGGGATTCTTTATGGAAACCAGTGGTCATTGCTTTAGTGAAACTTTCTCTCTGAGGACCTTTTTGGAGAAAAGTTTCACGACCAGGAGGCATTAACTATCATTTCCAAAGACCAAAAGAAGCACCAGGCTATGGCTTGAACAAGCTGCCTGATGTCCAAACCACTGACTGCAAGCTCATCTGACCAGAAAGTTCAATGGCTAGACTTCTGACACTCTGGCTCAGAAGAACCCTGGAGCTAACTGGTTCTGTGATCACAGAAGTTGGACTCTCTGCTGGGACTACATCATCTCTGGGATCACCAATCACAGGAAAGGAACACTAGCAAGAGCCAATCACTGTATACTTATAGGTGATCTCACAGAGTTTGAAAGTCAGTTACACCCAGGCTAAGCTTGCTCCAAGTACAATCCATAGGTCACTTCCATCAGAATCACCTGGGGTGCTTTTAAAGGGAGAAAAAGCCACTGCACCAGAGCTGCAGAACCGGAATCCCTGGGGTTGAGATCTAGGATTCTTCACTCTTAACATGTGCTACACATTACTGTTAGACACACTTAAGTTTGAGAAACTCTTAACAAGCTTTGTTGGGATGGATGAAGAGCTGACCTGGGAGAACAAGTCACTGACTCCAGGCGGAGCTCTCAGAGGCCAGTAGTAAGCCTTCTCTCTGCCTTTGGTCATTTCCCTCTGAGCATGCAGCCATCATCAGGGCCTCACGGAGAGAAAAGGAGGTAAGATTCCTGAGAAACGTTCATCTCTTCTGAGATATTTACCCTCCATTGGCCCGCCTATTAGCAATGTTTCTTTAAAATCCTGCTCAGGTTGATGTATCTATGATATACTTGGTACACCACTAGGTGCTAGAATACTTCCAAAGACTAAAACAACTTGAGTATTTGAGTCATGAATATCCAGTAGAAGAATTTCAGGTACCTTGAAGGCTGGTGGAAAACATGTTAACTCTGGCTATTCATAGGCAATACTACCTTATCCCCTTCTTCATTCTCTCCCAAGAGACAGTCATGTAAGTGTTGGCTCCCAAGATAATATATTGTAGTTCAGAACCTGGCCCCATATAAGAGTCCAAATTCCGAATGTTGTCTGTCCATGAGGCTTTTAAAGCAGGGAATTTTACCAAAAGGAGAATCATCCTCCAAGTGCAATGTGTATCATACACACACACACACACACACAAATAAGCCTGGAAAAGGTATTGTACTGTTTGGCAGGGACTGGCAGAGGATGCTGGCTCAGTGGGTACAGAGTTTACCGATTATGGACACAAATTAACTTACTTACAAAACAGAAACAGACTCACAGACATAAAAAACAAACTTATGGTTACCAGCAGGGAAAGTGGGGGGAAGGGGAGGGATAAATTGGGAGTTTGAAATTTGCAGATACTAACTACTATATATAAAATAGATAAACTACAAGGTCCTACTGTATAGCACAGGGAACTATATTCAGTACCTTGTAATGGCCTATAATGAAAAAGAATATGAAAAGGAATATACACACATACATACATATATATATAAAACAGAATCACCATGCTGTTCACCAGAAATTAGCACAACATTGCAGTTCAACAACACTTCAACAATAAATAAAGTTTACCTGCTCTAGTCACCTGAATCTTAACTACAATAATTGAAAGTATCCAGAAACACCAGATAGCCATGTATAATATAGCACAGATATTTCTCCTACAGAATACATTTTCGTAACATGGGTTGGGTGTCATACAATATAGTGGGATGATGAGTATGATAACTAACATTGACTGGAAGCTTACTTTGTGCTCAAGAATTTGACATGCATTTTGAGTGATTCTCACCACTGTGCTAAGAGTTAGGTAATTTTTTAACCTCCATTTTACGGACAGGAAAACAAAAAATGTAAGTGATACCCCAAGTTTATACAGCAGAAAAATAAGCTGAGATTAGAATCCACACAGCCTGACTCCAGAGGCACCTTCTCTGTAAAGGGCTACATGGCAAACGTTGTGGGCTTGCCAGGCCATAAGGTCTTTGTCACAATCACTTAACATCCACTGCGGGGTAAAAGCAGCCATTAGACCAGAGTAAACAAATGAACATGCTCATGGGCCAATAAAACTTTATTTATGGGTACTGAAATTTGAACTTCCTATAATTTTAACATGTCACAGGATATTATTTTTTGGTTTTCCCAAACATTTAAAAATGTAAAAACTATTGTTATAACATGGTTGATACAAAAATGGGTGAGAGATTGGATATGGCCAGTGGGCAGGGTTTACAGATCCCAAATGGATGCCACTTCCTGGTCACACCTCGGGCTTGTTGCTTGATGTCTCAGCTTCCTTACCCTTAATCACTAGGCTATGACACCTTCATTGGCGGGGCCCATCAGTCAGCTACTTGCTCATTCACACGTCCGTATTTTCACTTAAATATTTACTGAACCATGCATGCAGTGGGCTGGATGCTGAAGATGCCAGATTCAGTCCCTGTCCTCACGGAGCTCATGTATCAGTTGGAATAACAGACAAATAAGCAAGTGTGCTACTATGTGATAAGTGTCTGATGGCAAAGTAAAGTGCTGTGGGTCCACCAACTAACTGACTAGGATAAGGAGCTCAGAATGTCTCAGAGGCATCACTGGAAAAGCAGAGAGACTTTTAGGACATAGGTAGTTCCCTATAAGGAGGGGTCCTCAACTCTCATTTTCACTTATCCTATTCTGGTTTGGCCCTCTTGGGAAACTGATGGATTATCTGCATCATAGGACCTAATCCATTGCTCTAATTCCTTGACAAAAAAAAAAATGTACTGTCTTTTATTACTATATTAAAACAGCATACATTTATTATCTAACAGTCTCCATGGGTCAGGAGTCTGGACATGGCTTAGCTGGCCCCTCTGCTGAGGGTCTCACCAGGCTATGTTCTCACCTAGAGGTTTGACTGGAGAAGAATCAGCTTCCAAGCTCATTCATTTTCTTGTGGCTGTAGAACGCTTGGTGGCTCGCATCATCAAAGCCAACAGGAAAGTGAGAATGACTCTTCCCCAAATCATGTAAGTATAAATATAACTCTACCTGTCCATATCTATATAGATACATACTTATATGTAACAAAACTAACATGCCTTCACCCTTCCCGTATAGCACAGCTTAGTCAAGGAAGCGATACCTTGTCCATCATCTTTGCCATACTCTTATCAGCTAGAAGCAAGCCATAGGTCCTTCTACACTAAAGGGGAAAGGACTGCCCAGGACATTAAACCCAGGCGCAGAGATCATGGGAGTCATCTTAGGATTCTGCTGCCACAAAAGATTTCACGTGAAACACAGGACTGATAGTGGTACCCGGGTGGTGGGGTTGTCTATATACTTGAAGAGCTTAGAACACTGCGTGACATATAGAAATGGCTTGATTATCATCATCATCATTATCATCATCTGCCACTATCATTATTAAGAAGGTTCGGCCACATTTCATCCAGCTCACAGCCTCATTCAGTCTCTTCAAGCTGATCTAGGATATTGCTATGCAGAGAGCAACTTCTCTTCGGTATCTCCAGAGATGTCCATGCATCACGCCAAATCCAATTCCCTCTGATGTCTTGGAATCTTTGAGCGGGACCTGATTGGCTCTGTGCCACCTCATTTTCTAGGTGGAAATGTTTCTGTCAGAGATGGGTTATGTCAACTTTTGCTCATAACCTCTGAGCTCCCAGATTCCAGATGCTAATTTGCTGTGATTCAACAAATTCATCTCACAATCTCTTACCGCAGGCCTACAGCATACCAAGTCTAATGCTTTCTCCTTCTTGGTAGGCTTGCTCCAGCTCATATCCCCCACAATTTCCTCTCTCATTTTGCCTGTTTTAATTTAGATTCAGTGTCACTTTTTTCCCATTCTATTTAAGATGGAGTCCATTTTTTAAAAGCAATATCCACAGCTTTGAAGTGTTAGAGAAATAGTGCACCTCACTGACCCTCCTTGTACTGCATAGGCACGCATGGAACTAAGCTTCTCCCTCTCTCTTATTTTCTACCACTTTATCCTGTCATTGAGATTCAAAATTGCACCCTGCCTCCTCCATCTTAGGACCCTAAAAAAAAAAAAAAAAGAACCAACTCTGGTACTTCAGTTGACTGTCTTTCTTTTTTTTAATTTTTGGTCTCAGATTTCCTAAAAATCCCATCTGAAAGATTTCACTCATACTAAAAGTTTCAAGGGATTGTTACTATCTCATAAGTAATAATAATATTGATAATAATAACAACTAATGTTGCTAGAGCTCTACTTAGAGTCCAGGATCTGTTATAAGATCTTTGTACATATTAACCCATTTAACCATCATTTTAGAAATCAGACAACTGAAGCACAGAGAACTTAAGTAACTTGCCAAAGGTCACACAGCTCATAAGTGGCATGCCCCAGCGGTCTGATTTCAAAGCCTACACTTTTAACCGTCATGCCAATCTGACTCTCTGCATAGATTATGAGAAAAAAATTGTGGAAATGGAATTCTATTTCTGGAAATAAACTTTGGGTCCAAATGACAGGGTGAGGTAATAGGGAGTTAAGGTAAGGGAGATGGAAAATTATAACTCTGCACTCCTGTGAAATGCAAGAGAGGGTCGGTGAGGTGGGCTCTTTCTCTAACACCCTAAAGCTCTAGATATTGCTTTTAAAAATTAGCCCAAAGGAAATAGAATAGTGGAAAAGGCAACAGTGAACTCAAATTAAAACAGGCACAATGGGAGAAGGCAAAGATACTGAGGGAAAAGTATTTGAGTATGGATTCCAGCAGAATTTGTTTCAGTTCTGGCTTGAGACTTAATATCCAGTTGAATGTCAGGGAACAAAAGGTCAGGCCCAGTCTTGTTTGATGAAATGAATGTTTATTCCTTAATGCAAGCTAGTAATCACAGATGCACTCTTACCCATTCATTAAAACATCCATTCCTACATATTCTAGAAAGTGATATTTATTTTATTTCTATTATTTATACTGTTTAAGACAACAAAATCAGAATATATGAGTGATAACTAATATTTGGCTATTAAATATTATAACATTGGTACTCAAACATGAGGCATTTCACTCTATTTCTTTTTTTTTTTTTAAGAATTAAAGCTTTCCATCTTTTTTAATTCGTGATATTTGATGGGGAAATCCATTCCATTCATTCAATAAATAGTTACTTATGTTTATGAGGATAATAATTCGCTATGCATCTCCATTATGGCTGCTCTGTGCTGAGCCTGCATCAGAATGAGCTGTCTAAACCAGACCCAGTCTTTACCATCCAGTGCTCACTCTCTACTGAGTATGGAACCATTTGAGATTGCCGATAATCAACTGCTGTTTACTTACAAGGGTGGCAATATCATATGGTTCAACCTAATAACAGGAATATGTATTAAATGATCACACAAATGGAAGTACGATTGTAATCTGAGATAAGAGGCACTCAGGAAAAAGATGGGGTTCTATGTAAAAATGAAATGGGGAGACTGATGAAATCCAGGTTTCAGGATGGTGTTGGGGAGATGCTCCTTCTCCAGCCCTATATTGCTTCTCAAGTGGAGAGAATCCCGTTAATGAAACAGTCTTCCATCCCTGTTCCACTTCCACTGGTGAGTTAGGGAGAGAGCTGTTCCTGAGCCCGTTGTTTCCATCTCCTTCCTCTTAGGAGGCAGCCACCGCAGAAACATCCACTTATCTTGCTCCTCCATGCTTAAATTTTTCTTTTTGGTAAAATATGCGTGATGTGAAATTTACCATTTTGACCATTTTTGAACGTACAATTCAGTGGTATTAATTTAAGTACCTTCACATTCTTGTGCAACCATCATCACCATCTGTCTCCAGAACTTAGTTCATTGTCCTAAACTGGAACTCTGTCCCCACTAAATAATTCCCCATTCTCCCCTCCCCGCCGACCCTGGCAACCACCTTGCACCTCCTGTCTTCATGAGTTTGACTACTTTAGATACCACTCAGAACTGGAATCATACTGTATTTGTTTTTTTGTGACTAGCTTATTTTACTTAGCATAATGTCCTCCAAGTTCATCCATGTTGTAGCAGGTGTCAGAATTTCCTTCCTTAAAAGGCTGAAAAATATGCCATTGTGTGTGTATACCACATTATTATCCATTCAGCCATCAGTGGATGCTGGAGATCTTTGCCCCTTTGCCTACTGCAGATAATGCTGCTCTGAATGTGGGTGTGTAGATATCTCTTTGAGTTCCTACTTTCAATTTAGGAGTTATAAACCCAGGAGGGGAATTGCTGAACCATGTGGCAATTCTATTTTTAATTTTTTCAGTAACTATCACATTGTTTTTCATTGTGGCTGCACCATTTCACATGACTACCAGCAATGCTGAGTTTCAATTTCTTCACAAGCTCACCAGCACTTCGTTTCTCTTTTTGATAACAGCCATCCTGATAAGTATCAAGTGTTATTGTCATTTTGACTCACATTTTCCTAATGATTAGTGATGCTGAACATCTGTTCATGTGCTTATTGACCAGTTGCATATTTTCTTTGGAGAAATGTCTATTCAAGTCCTTTGCCCATTTTTCAATCAGGTTGTTTGTTGTTGAATTGTAGGAATTCTTTACATATTCTGGATATTAACTCCTTATCAGAGATATAATTTCTCCATTCCATGGGTTGCCTTTCACTCTGTTGCTAGTGCCCTTTGATGTGCAAAAGGTTTTTATTTTGATGTAGTCCAACTTATCTATTTTTCCTTTGTCGCCTGTACTTTTGGTGCTACGCTTTAAGTTTTACAGAGGCAGGCCTGCCTCTGGGGGTCCTGTGAGGTCCAGTGTTGCCTGTGAGTTTAGTTAATTCTGAGTTTAGTGTTAAGGATCTCACTCAACCACAGAAATAAGCCATATTCTCCAACATCAGCTTTTCCAGTTTAACAAAGTTGATATTTTGATCTCCATCAGAATTATTCTTTGTCTTTTTCTTTTTAATTTTTTTATTAAAGTATAGTTGACTTAAAACATTGTGTTAATTTCTGATAAACAGCAAAGTGATTCATACATATATATATATATATATATATATATATATATATATATATATATATATATATATATATATATTCTTTTCCATTATGGCTTATTACAGGATATTGAGTATAGCTCCCTGTGCTATACAGTAGAACCTTGCTGTTTATCTATTTTACATGTATTAGTTTGTATCTGCTAATCCCAAACCCCTAATTTATCTCTCTTCCAAACCCCTTGGTAAGTTTGTTTTCTATGTATATGAGTCTGCTTCTGTTTTATAAGGAAGTTCATTTGTGTCATATTTTATTTGTGTGTGTGATATTTTAGATTCCACATATAACTGATACCATATGGTATTTGTCATTTTCTTTCTGACTTACTTCACTTAGGATGATACTCTTTGCCTTTTTCTTAATTTGTTTGGTGCTAATAATTTATGCCCTTCTTCCAATACCAAAATGATGCTGAAAGAATGTGATTTTTAGGGTGATTTCTGAAGGATGCCCAGGAGTTAATTAACTGAAAGGAGAAAAGAAGGATAAATCACTGAAGGCAGAGGGAAGAGAATATACAAATGCCCTGTGGTAGAAGTATCATGCCACTGAGCTAATGAAAAAAAGCATAAGAGGGGCTGAAAAGAGTAGAGAGAAGAAAGTGCAGAGAACGGAGTGAAATGAAACCCCAGCCAGGAGCACAGCCAGAGCCCACACCAGCAGGATCTTGTAGGGTACTGTGTTTACCCTTGACCAGAAAGAATTAACCTTGTTTTCTGTGATTCTTAAAGATTTTCACTCACTGTCTACCCTCATCTCTGGGTATGAATAAAGGACTCATCAGATTTACCCTGTAAGTTGAGGATTCCCATTGAATAATAACAGATAAGCAAGTCATTTTGCTGCCACCAAAGCCTTGGGTCAGGACTGCTTTAACTGGGTAAGAAAACTTCCCTATGTCAAAAATGGGGAAGGGGGCATCACAGAAAGGAGTCAACACAAATAAAACTAACAAAGTGCTTGCTTGGAATGGGAAGGGAGAATGCATCAAAATTCTTGTCTCTCTAAAACTGTTTAAAGAAACAAAAAGTGAAATCCCCAAGATACATTTGGCCATTGGAAATAGAAACACTTTCCCCTAGTCCTTGGAAAGGGGTGAGAGATGAGGAAGATGTTAGTAACAACCACACTTCCCTCTGAGCACTTCAGTAAACCCACAGTACCAGGACTACACAGAGCTGCATCACTGCATTTAATGCTCATCACTTCCCTGGGAGGAGGGGTACCATTGTCCCTATTTTGCATACGAGAACACCAAGGCATTAAAGAGGTACAATGAATTCCCAAGGGTCACCATGCTAGGGCGTAGTAGAAAGATTAAAAATCAGGTTTATCTGATGCTGGAATTCATGTTTCTCATCATCCTGACAACAGCCTCATCTGCATAAATTCTATTCCAGAGAATAGACTAGGCAGCTTTGGCCAGCTTAGGGAAAAGACTCTTCCAGAAATACAAGGTTTTCACGTAGGTTCGTCCCTTTATCCAGTTACCTCCAGACCCTGATGACAGATTTCTGGAGTAAGCATCAAGTTCTGCTATGTGACTGGGAACACAGGGAGAGAAAGGAACATGGACTAACTAAAAAGCAAAGGGATCTGGAGAGAAGAGAGAAGACGAGGACCAGACGGAAGGAGAAGAGGAGCTGTCCCCATCCCCGAAGAGTATCTGCTTTAATTAAAGCTAGTTAGCCTGAATTCCCTTTTTTATCTAGGCTTTAGCTTCTCCCACCCAAAAATTCAAAAGCAGAGTTAGAGAGATTCATGGTATCACTTATATGTGGAGTCTAAAAAAAAAAAAAAGACACAAATGAACTTATTTACAAAACAGAGACAATCTTACAGACATAGAAAACAAATTTATGGTTACGGCGAGGAGGAGTGGAGAGGGATAAATGGGGAGTTCGGGATTTGCGATACCATTATACATAAAACAGATAAACAACAAAGTCCTACTGTATAGCACAGGGGACTATATTCAATACTTTGTAATGGTCTATAATGAAAATGAAAATGAAAAGGAATATATATGTTTTTGTGTATAAATGAATCACTATGTTGTACACTAGAAATTAACACAATATTATAAATTGACTATACTTCAGGAAAAAAAAAAGACCAAATGGAAAAAAGACAGAGAGACTTAAAAATAAGACTAGTCCTTTCTTATTCATTCATTCTTTCACATTAATTTATGGAGCACTTGCTCTGTGCCAGGCACTGTTCTAGGCATTTGGAAAGGATCAGGGGGCCAGACAAAGATCCCTTCCCACATAAAGTCCTCCTGAAAGGAAACAGACAATAACCAACAAATAAAAGAGTGGGCACAAAGCATCTGAAATTAATCTTTTTTGCCCCTCTATGATTCCAAATCCGGTCATGGTAATACGCAGCATGTATTAAATTCCTGCTCTGTGACAGGTTCGACTTTAGATCTCATTCACTTCACTTATATCATCTCTATGACATGAACGTGGTTATAATCCCCATTTTATAAATGGGTAAGCAGGAGCTTAAAAAGGAATCTGCCTAATAGTGGCCCACAACCAGTAAGTGGCAGAACCTGGATTTGAACCCACACAGCCTGATTCCAGAATCTGTGCTGAAAGCACTAGGTGGACCATCTCCTGGTATTAGGTTTCAAATTATCAACAACAGAAATGGACTCTATTTAAGTTAAACAGGAAAGGGATTATCAGAAGAGTACCCAACCACTCACATAGACAAAGAGGAAATAGAAAATGAGACTTTGAAAATCAGGAAGAATCAAGGGAAGCTAGATGGCTAAAATCTTACCCCAGGAAGAGTTCAGTTAAGAGTGTCTCCACCTCCCCCAACACCCACGTCTTTGTCTCAAGAGTCCTAGATTCAAGGTCCTAAGAAGGAGCATGTTATTGGCTGAACTTAGGTCTAAGGCTCACACATATCCTCCAGGGCTCACAGAAAGCAAATAACTGGTTTTTTAGCTTCTCTAGCAGAAGCAGGGCCAGGTACATCTCCAAGACAGTCTGCAGCCAATTCCCTAAACACGGGAAGGAGGACGTACTGCCTTCACAATTTTCTCCTGTATTGGTACATCAGCTGCCCTGTTATTTGCTTAATATTTCTCTTCAAATAGACTCTACATTTTTCTTTGATTTGTTTTAAAAGGAAGATTTGTATTATTGTTCAGAACATGGGTTCAACGTGCCAGCTATACTTTGTCTCCTAATAGTCATTAAAATAAACGTGAAACTCTGAAAGTTTTTGAAGTTCACCCAGGAACCACCCAAGAGCATCCTGTGATCCAGGAGATGCTGCTCTAAGTAACCACCTTCTCGTTTCCCGTGAAGTTAGCTGAATGAATGCAGAAGGCTCATCGTTTATCCTTAGAATTCAGAGTCAGGGACCTCTGGGAAATGTCATTCGCAGTCTCTCTCCTTTCTTATTTGGCCATCAGTCAAGCCCCAAGGCTTCTTTGTTTCTTGGTAATACAGGTACAGCCCCTGCTAGGCTTGTGGATGCAAATGCCCTTCTTCGCATTTCCCAAAATGCTCTTTAAGCCTAACATCTATTTCCTTTTAAGAAGCAGAATTCAAAGTCTCTTACACCCTCTCTATTTCCTTCATCCCACACCAACAGACTGACCAACCTACCAAATAATAAACAGACAAGCAAACAGATGTAAGGCTTACCCAAAAGGGGGAGTGGGGAAGGAAGACAGAAGCAATTTCATCCAGGAAATATGCATCTTCGCTCACGTTAAAGTGATGAGCAAATTTATTTACACAAGCTATATTCACCTAGGAATACCCTCACACTGCAAGGATCTAAATGCTGCATAAAAAGTACCTTCTCTCTGCACAGAAAGTCCGGTAGACAGACCTGCTGTGAATGCAAAGCAGGACACTCAGAAGGAAGAACAAAGGGCTTTGGAGGAAGCTGAGGAGGAGACGCTGTACATCCCTGCCCTGCATGAATCCTCCCCCATTCTCCTTTCTCCTCCCCCATCCCCCTCTCTTCCTCCTCCCCCTTTCCCTTCCCTTCTCCTCCTCCTCTTCCTCCTCCTTCCTCTTCTAGCTCTATCTCAATCTCTCTCCTTCTCCCTTTCTCTCCTTCCTACTGCTCCTAGAGGAGGTAGATGAGCAGGTAGCCAAAATTCACAGCCTGGGGAATCCTGGATAGTGTTCCAGAGCTGCTGTGTTGGAACGTAAGAGCTGCCACACTGGTTCCCCTAAATTGAGAGAGCCCCCCTTGGCCCCTCTGATCTTCCACCTGAGAAATGTGCAGGCCACCGGACAACATCTCAGAGCGGTTAGTCATAAATCCGCCTGCTTAATACAGTCGACTGAATTAGATAATCAATTAATTAATAAGTGGTGCTGCTCTAGACTAATACATATGCCGACACAGCCAGAAACTGGAAAAACAGAAGGGAGACGCAGAAAGTGAAGAGGCTTCTTCTGCAACACAAGAGTATTTACTCTGAGCATGGTGTAAGTTCAGCAAACATCTGCTTAATCAGAATACGAGCAACCAGGGAACTTAAAATAAGCAGAAAGTTTTCTTGGAATTTTAGAACAGTTGATGTTCTTAGTCACAAGATGCTCAGGACTTACAAGATCTTGAAGTGCTCTCTGAATCAAAAGAAGACTTTTTTCCCTACAGAGTTTTTGAATAAAGTGAGTTTCAACTTTCTGAAAACTAGCTATGAGGGTATGTTCTCTGGGGCAGTTCTCAGTTAATGAGGACATTCTATCCACCAAATAATTCACTTCTCAACAACTCCAGGGCCTGAGGGTGGGAGGAGAGAGGGTGGGAGAAACAGGATGTAAACCATGGCACTGGGTTTGTGCGAGGAAGGCTGTGTTACCATTTAAAGAACATTTAATTTGGAGTCTAGAAAAGTGGGTGCGAACCCCAGTTCTTCATTTACCAGAGGCATATTTGGGCAAGGCTCTCAAAGCCTCAGTTTCCCAATCTGTATAATGGGAAAATCATTTCATTTTCACAAACTGGCTATGAGGATGAAATAAGAAAGGTTGTGTGTTATTATATTACTATATAATATATAACATATATTATACATGTTATTATATAATATATTATATGTTATTATATTAGTATATAATATATATTATATCACACATCAGATATTATAGACTATTCAAATGGCAGGAATAACACTGTTATTTATAACAACGTGCTCTTGGGTTTGAGTTATTCTCTCATTCTCTCTCCCCTCTCCTTCCCTCTCTCTCCCTCCTAGGGAGCATAATATTCGTGATAACTATTACTCATGGAAATTACATCTCTCCATTAGTTCTTAAAGAATAAATTTCATCGAAATCCATTGCCCCCTTTAGAAGTGTTAATAATTACTATTTTATTTCAAGATATTGGTCTATGGGGGAAAAAAGCTAGACTTCAGACATTTTGTGAAGCAGTTTGATAGTAAGGTGGAATTCATTAGACTTAGCCCACTCCTTTCAAACTATCAACAAACAAAGACAGGGAGAAAAAGTTGGAAAACCATGAAATATCCAGCAATTAAGCCAAGACCAAGATCTCTACTGTGCTTATAAAGGTTACAATAAGTTAAGAGAATGCCTTGCCCACAAACTCCATATCCACTCACATGGCAAGTTTATACTCTGCTTAGTCTCAAGGAATGGAGTGTTTTGAAATTTTCTCCTCTGATTCCTTAGTCTTTATGGAATGGGTATCTGATATCAATAGGTGATAGATAAGATAGATTGATTCTATGCAGATGGATTCCTTCTCCTGCTCATCAGGGGACACAAGACTAAGGGGCTTAAGAAGAAACATGCAATATGACTGATTTAGAAAGAAACTAAAAATTATTTTACCCTACCTTCTCATTTGTAAAAAGCAAGCCATTTAAAAAAAAATTAACTTACCCAAAACCACAAAGCCAATTCTGCAACTGATATTAATAATAGCAAATGTTCATTAGGTACCACTACATACCAGCTTTCATGCTAAGCTCTCTCTATGTGTGATACCTCATTTAGTCTTCCCAGAATAATCAATGCCGGTCTTACTGATAAGGAAACTGGGGCTCAGATGGGTGAAGCAGCTCATCCAAGGTCATTCAGCTGGTAAGATGCAGAGACAGGACTGGAATCTGAAAGGTACACTGAGCTCCATGGAACCCAAGACTCTTGGTTTCCAACTTACTACAAGTTCTCTCTATATTTTAATCTGAAATTCTAATTTAAAATGTTTCTTTCGTACCAGTGGTAATTGGAAAAACCCTTCTTTTTAATGAACACTTGGAAAAATAATTACCTCCCCAAATTGTGCATTCTCTTTTAGTGCAGTCTACTGCCAGCCCTGAAGACTAGCTTAGCTGGGGCCAGGCTGCCCCATACATAAGTCATGTCCAGGCTGAGTCTGTGTGGTGGTCGCCAAACATATATAATAGAAATGACAGTGATGGAAAGTAGCCAAAGCTCTCCTCCATGAGCATGTTTCCAAATTGCCCTCGACAGGTTATGAGCAGAGCATTTCAAAGGGATGCATTAAATATCAGCACAAGTGCTTTGAGAGTCTGCCTTTCCATTTCCTGGCGCTGACACTTTGATTTCTTCCAATTCCATTTGGTTTTGCCTTCACTACCTGAAGGAAGGAAGCCAAGAGCAATTCCTGGGGCAGCTGGTCTGGTTGCAGGGTTACTCTCCTGGCCTCTTAATATTAGTGGAACAGAACTACGGGTTGATGATGTACTTGGTCTCTGGGACTGAGAGATGTGGATTCAGAACTTGCCTCTAACATTTCCCAGCCACATGGCCCTAGGCAACTTCCGTAGCCTCGCAGTTTTCCAACTATGGAATAAGGACAATAATGCTCTCCTCCAGAGACTGCAATGAGGGTTAAATAAGTTATCAATGGCTAATGTTTGTTCAGGGCTCATTACATACCAGACTCTTCATTAGGCACTGAACATCTAAGTATTACAGTCACCCTCCCTATCTTTGGGTTCTGCATCTGCAGATTCAACTAACTGGTGGATTAAAAAAAATTTTTTTAATTCCAGAAAATTCCAAAAAGCAAATCTTGAATTTGCTGTACACCAGCAACTATTAATATAACATTCATATTGTATTTAGAACTATATAGATAGTATTTACATTGTATTAAGTATGATAAGTAATCTAGAGGTGATTTAAAGTCTACAAGAGGATGTGTGTAGGTTACATGCAAATGCATAAATTTTACATAAGGCACTTGAGTGTCCTCAGATTTTAATATCCACAAGGGTTCTGGGAACCGTGCCCCTGGGGATACTAAAGGATGACTGTACTCACATAATGCTCACAAAGAAATAGGCAGTATTATTATCCCCATGTCACAGATGAGAATAGTGAGGCATAGGGAGGTCATATAACCAGCCTGTTGTCTCATAGCAGGCTTTGCACCAGGCAGTCTGGCTCCAGGCTAAAACCCCTTAGTGAACACAGTTAATAGTGTACCTGGCATATAGAAATTGATCAACAGATTTTAGTTATCCTTTGCCATTGACCTGTCTCCTACTTGCTCACCTATTCAGAAGACAGTCCTCAGAGTTTTGGGTAAGAATAAGAGAATTTGAAATACTGACCCTCAGGTCTGTGCCAGATTCTCTACTGATACTTTCTTCATCTTCAAGGTAATACTGCATGCTAAATCCTATTCTCCCCATTGACTGTATGGGGAAGCTGGGGCTCGAAACAGCCAAGGCACACAGCCAACGGACTCTCCCAAGGCACACCAGGATAAAAGTCCAAGTCTGTCCAACTCTGAAGTCCATGGCGCACTGACAAACTGGACAAGCCCTTGTGAGGTACAAACTTCGAAATCAGACAGATTCTCTCCACCTCCCCTACTTCACCGTGGTCTTGAAACACAGGGCTTCTCAATCTTTATTATGCACAGGAATCATCTGGAGATCTTGGTAAATGCAGGTTTTGATTCAGCAGGTCTGAGGTGGAAACAAGCACCCAGGTGACCCCACTGCTGCCGGTGTGTGGACAACACTTTGAAGAGCAAGGATGTAAGAGAGAGTCCTTCAGCCCCTCCGTAGTTTCTCACTCTGCCACCTGAGACTCAGGAGGCTTCTAAGCTTGTACAGAATTGAGACTGGGAATTATTTCTACCTTTTTTAGCTCTATGGAGTCAGATTTTCCCACCATCCCACCAACATCATCATCAAACACACACACAAACTCTCTCTCTCTCTCTCTCTCTCTCTCTCGCAACCTCTTTTAAATTTTTATGTCTTTCTGGCATGCCGTTATTATGCACATTTCATATTAGATGATTCCAATGTCAACTGAAAACTGAAATTGTTACTAGGCATATGTAACCCCAAAAGGAGAACTCTACCACAAGCAAAATGCAGCAGCACCAGCAAATTACAAGTAAATAATGACTTAAATAAAGATAATGAGCCTGATGGTATTTGGTTTTACATGGTTAAGTCTTTTAAAAAATAGTCCCTTTTCCACTCTCGAATTTAAACCTAGGAGAAGTATTTCCAGGGTTCTCAATAAAGAGGCCCTCTTTTGCTAGCCTGTGATTTCATAGCTATGGTCCATCCTGTCTAGCCAAGACCTGCTTTGCCCAGCTGTGGTCGGCTGTCCTGGCCCCTTCTATCCTGCAGAACCACGCAGAGCAAACTCTGAAGGCGTGCAGGGCAAATAAACGCAACCAACTCAGCCCCAGAGCCTCAACTCACAACGATCCCTTTCATGGGTCTTGTTCGGGCAACTCGTAAACCTGTAGAATATGGCTCCTCTTTCTTTTATACTGGAAGTGTCAGGAGCCTCTCTAGCCATTTATTTGATAGAGAGGTTTTTAAATGTTACGGCAAACGGCCACATCAATCTGGATAATAGCTGAGCACTGGTGTCTGCGGAAACCCTAAGACCTCACCAACCTGCAAGGAAAAGTTTTCCTGACCTCCGTGCCATGCTCTGTGTGAATATAAACAGGAAGGTTAGGCGGTGCAGTGGACTCTTACCTGGAGGTAAAGAGGTATTCTGTCTTAGCCCTGATTCTGCTGCTAACTTATGTGACCTTCGGGAAATCAATTTATCTGTCTGAGGAAGTTTCTACTAGAAAAGCTAATATAAATAGCCCCAAAAGTGTGCTCTCAGACTTGAGAAGCAAGTGCATCCTTTCAGAAATGGGTGATGCCAACGAATTCCTTCACTTCTCTATCAGCTAACCATGGCTATGATACTGCTTACGGCTGTGATGTGCAACAGTAGAATTTATACATCTCATGCCTCTGCAGTTCAGCTGATGTAGGCTCATCTTGTCTGGCTAATGGGCTTGGCCGGGGTAGCTGGCTCTGCTACATGTGTGTCTCATCCTCTTCCGGCTAGAGGGGACCAGCCCAGGTGGATGCTCCTCATGGTGACGGCGGAACCACAAAAGAGCTGGCAGAAATGTGTGTGGCCTCTTAAGGCTTAGGCTCAGAACTGACACCCAGGAACTCTCACCTTAGTCGATGGGCCAAAGCAGTCCATATGGCCAGACCCAAAGTTAAAAGGCAGAGAAATCTACTCCATTCTTTTGACACTAGGAGCTACAAAGTCACATGGGACAGGGCAGGCATGTAGGGAGGAGCCACCTGTCTACCTCAGTCGAAAACCTGGACCTCCACTGGGCCAGTTTCCTCACCGTTCCCCTCAAATGTCTTTACGCTGGGCCCCTACCTGGAATGATCCCCTACCCACCTAACTAAACTCTATCTGCTTTACAAATCCCAACAGGCCACATCTACTGTGAAACTTCCCCGACCCAGTATTGACCCCTTGAGCTGTTCTAATCCCCTGGATTTAGGACTGTGCCTCCCACCTCTCTGACCAGCTACTGACTGCCTCCTTAGAAACCCATATGGAATGTGTCTCTTTCAGGGCCCCACCACTGGAGCTCAGTCAACAGGGGTTGGTCAGTGGACTAGGCTGCCTGGTGAAGGGGGTGTGGTGTTGTTGCTAAGCTTTCCTCCCAAGAAGAGGAGGAAATGTTGATTAACTCTGACACAACTGCCCGACCTAAAATCCCTGGGGAGCTGAATGGTGCCATTCCCCTTCTGGGGTCACAGAGTCAGAACCAACCTGTGGTTCACCAGTAGAGGGGGCTGTAATTTGTCCCGCTGGCCCAACAGCCCACTGCCTGTGCATCAATTCTCACAACGCCCTCTTCCACTTGTACAAAGAACCTCCATTCTCCTGGGAGCCCAGACCTAGCCTATGGAGTGGGGCTGAGAAGCGGATCACAGCATCCTCGGGTCCCTCAGAGGATCTCCAATCTCCCATGCAGTCTCAATAGCCAAAACTTCCTTGTTGAAGGACCCTTCCCTCTACAAAATCAACCAATGTGCAAAGACAACCGTATACAGACCGACGCATTCAGACCTCAATTTAGATTTATCCAATCCACACCCAATGACAAATATAATATTTTAAAACTGAGAAGATTAGGTAAAAGAGAAAACAAAGGTAGGAAACAAAAAGATGAAGCCAAGAGCACGTAACACTCAAAATTAATTACATTGCATCCATAATAATACCCAGCTTTGGGGCACTCACAGGAGTCGGTGATAAAACATGTGAGAATGGGCCCAGTCTGGTTTCTGCCACACAGCCCAGTGGACAAGCCTCCTTCCTCCCACTTGGGACCACCTTCTCCAGTCTCCTGGACTGTCAGGGTCTTGCTCATCTCTGGCTACAGGACCAGGCCTGCTGGGTCTCAAAATAAATAGTCTGATCCCCACAAAGATTGCTCCGGGGCCACTCTCTCAAAGTCCTGTTCTGCCACTTTCTTCAAAGTCGGCGGCAGCCCAGCCCCCTGCACACCAGACCTTATGGCCTCCTCTCCCTGTTAAGTGCCCGGGGACCATTCTGCACACACCTCACAGCAGCGGCTGCAGCAGATGCCGGAAACCTGTGAGCAGAATTCATTAGTTCCATACCAGGTCCTGGTGCTCGCCCTCCCCAGCACTCCTGCTTCCGCGAGGCATCTGTGGGCTCTGGCAGGGAAAAGGGAGAGAGAGTCTTGCAGCCCCTGATGCCCCGCGGTGGCTCCAGTGGCCACCTGGAGCAATCAAAGTGGGCGCCCGGCTGGGCAGGCACGAACCGGAGCCTGGCGGATGCACTTCAGGCCAGGCTGTGCCACCTCTGCTCAGAGTACAATTTAGCACATTTTCTCCACTGTTCTGGAAAATGAGGACCTACAGAGATTTGGTAATTGGCATCCCAAGTCCTAGCATCTCCTGATCCCCGCAGAGTGCCTTGTTACGCTAATTGCTTGGCGACCCATTTTCATATCTCAAGTCCAGGAGGCTCTGTAATAACCTGAAGGCAACAGACATTGAACTTTCTCATGGCCTCAGCTCTGGACAAAATAAAGTTTTCCATTTTAGCAGCAGGGCAGGACAATTCTGTGATCTGAGAAGCTTCTTCTAATAGGTTAGGGTCCACAGGAAGAAGGGATTCATCAGGGTTGCCCCAAAGTGGAATGGGCTGGCTTGGGAGGTCGTGGACACTGGAGGCTATAGGGGAGCAAAGTTTGCCACCCCAAAATGTCTCTTTGGTATGTGGATTATTTGGAGCCAAACAATCAAGGCCCAGAAGACTCAGGAAGAACCTTTGATCCTTCCCCTAAATCTCTAAAGAATGTAGATAAAGGACCTGTTCCAGGAAGGGAGCTGTCACAGTAGATAATTATAGTATGAACCAGGTGTGTAGAGAGGGAGAAACCTAGCAAAGTCTGTTTGTTAAAATTCCTCTCTGTGTCCCACTGTCTCTGCACAGCCCAGCAAACATTTGTTTACTAAACATTTGCTTTTCAGTTGCTATATGATCCTGCAGTCCCACTCCTGGGCATATATCTAGAGAGAACTCTAATTCGAAAAGACACATGCACCCCAATGTTCATAGCATTATTTATAATAGCCAAGACATAGAAGCAACCTAATGTCCATTGACAGATGAATGGATAAAGAAGATGTGGTATATACATACAATACACAATTATTACTCAGCCATAAAAAGAATGAAATAATGCCATTGGCAGCAACGTGGATGGACCTGGAGATCATCATAATAAGTGAAGTAAGCCAGAAAGAGAAAGAAAAATACCATTTGATATCATTCATATGTGCAATCTAAAGTATGGTACAAATGAACTTATTTACAAAACAGAAAAAAACTCAGACAGAGAAAACAAACTTATGGTTACCAAAAGGAAAAGGTGAGGGAGGGATAAATTAGAATTTTGGAATAAGCAGATACAAACTACTATATATAAGATAGATAAACAACAAGGTTCTATGGTACAGCACAGAGAACTACATTCAATACCTTCTAATGGCCTATAACGGAAAAGAATATGAACAAGAACACATTTATGTATGTATGTGTGCGTGTATATATAAATATATATATGTGTATAACTGAATCCCTTTGCTGTACATCAGAAACTAACACAACATTGTAAAAACTATACTTCAATTAAAAATAGTAATAAAAGTTTTTTAATTTGTTTTTCTGCCTCCATGTCAATTACCTTCCTCCCCTTTGAGGTCCCAAACTACCACCCCAACATCCTCTTTTGTCTTTAGCTGAAGATGGTATTTAAGGTGAGGGTTTTGGCCATTTTGGGAAGTTACTCTGTTTTCCTGGGTCTTTCCCATGTATACATGTTACTGAACTTTCGTTTGATTCTCTCCTGCTAATCTGTCTCATGTCAACTTAATCCTTAGACTGGCCAGAAGAACCTAGAAGGAGGGAGGGAAATGTCTTCCCCCCTGACAGTGGGTTCAAATTGAGCTCCTCGGTCCTGCCAGAAACCTGGGCATCATCTATGGTTCTTCCTCTCCGCTCCCTCACCGACTCATCAATCAGCAAATCTTGACAATGTCACCTGCTAAGTAGCTCTTGACTCTCTCCTAGCCTCTCCATTTCCATTACCACAGCCTCAGCTCATCTCTTACCTAGATTGTTTTCTGAACTTACCACCCCTCCCCCCACCAACCCCAGGTCGAGTCTCCAGCCCTCTAAACCAGGGATCAGCGAATGACAGCTCTTGGACCAAATCTGGCCCACCATCTGATTTTATAAATAAAGTTTTTTGGAATCCAGCCAGGCCCATTAGCTTACATATTTTCTAAGGCTGTTTTTATGCTATAACATCAGAGTGGGATAGTTGCAAGGGACCATGTGACCCACAAAGTAAAAAATATTTACTTTCTGGCCCTTTAAGAAAAAGCCTGCCTAGCTCTGCCCTAAATCACCATGACCAGTGTGCGTTCAAGTCACTTATCTCACTCAAGAGTTACCAACTGTTCCCCCTGCCAAACAGGAAAAAGTAAAATTCTTTGTCATATGTCTAACATCCTTTGTGAATCAGTCCTTAGTTCAGGGATTACAAACTGGCAGCCCACAGACTTCATCTAGTGTGTATGTATATATATACATATACATATATAGTGTGACCCATGCAGAGTTTAAAATGTTAATTGCAAACTTTTAAAAATTGTTAGGATTATACATAGAAATTCAGATTTCTTACTTGTCTTGAAAATGGACAATTTTAGCAACATTTGGCCCCCATTCCCACCTGGCACCAATCAGCCAGAATCAACATGCATCTGTCCCTTCAGGTGGTGCCTGTGCTCCCCAGCTCACCACAGGCTCCCCTGCTCCCTACTGTCCTACACTAGGTCTGCTTCATTCATGTAGGCATATGAGCCTCACACCCCTTGCCCTTCCTTCTTTCTTTACCAACCAGCCCTCTTTCTAGAACTATATGATTGTTCTACCAAAAGACCCAGAGTTCCCAAAGAAACCATGCCCTCTCCCTCCTCCACACTTTGTACATATTAGTCTGCTAAGATTGCTATAACAAAGTATCACAGATTGGGTAGTTTAAATAATAGAGATTTATTTTCTCACAGGCTGGAGGCTGGAAGTCCAAGGTCAAGGTGACATCAGGTTGGTTCCTCTGAAGCTTCTCTCCTTGGCTTGTACATGGCCATCTTCTCCCTGTGTCCTCACACAGTCTTCCCTCTGTGTGTGTGTCTGTGTCTAAGTTTCCTCTTCTAATAAGGATACCAGTCATATTGAATTAGAGCTCACCCTGATGACTTCATTTAATCTTAGTTACCTCCAAGGACCCTAGCTCCAAATATAGTCACATGCTGAGATACTGGGGGTTGTCTTCAGTGTATGATTTCAGGAGAGATACGATTCAGCCTGTAACATTTCTCTTCCAGGAATGCCCTCCCATACTTTATTCATCTAATAAATATTCATACTTTTTTTAAGAATCAAATCAAGCACCACTTCCATGGTGACGCCTCAGAAAACTTTTGCAAAAATTTTTATTATATTTCTTTGCAACTTGTGCACAACCTCACTAGTAAACTATACCTTGCATTATAACATTTTACATTCCCCTTTTTCCCCACTGAGCTGTCAGCTTCTAGGGGTAGTAACTATTTTTTTCATCTCTGTTCATCCAATACATGTCCAGGCACTGCTTACATCATGGAAGATTCAGCAGTAGACAAATTTCCTGCCTGCATGGAGTCTACATTCTAGTAAGGGAAAATGACAATGGATAAGTAAATAAACAAAAATGGTAAATTTCACAGCACCATGCTTAACTTGCTGTAGGTGTTCAAAATACACTGAATGAACGCTATGGGGGAAACACATACAAAATGGGTCCAGACATCTAAGAACATTTTTGGAGTTGGAATTCTATGATTATTTTTTTTACTCTGAGTTGCTGAGGCCATTATTATGTACAATGTCAGGCAGTGTTTCTGTCTCCTAAAACCTAGTGTCACTAGCTTGGCTCACTGCATCCCAAGATTCCCCCTTAAATCACGGGACCCTACACCATCCCAAGGAAGAGATGTGAGGACTAAAACAAAGCCAGAACCCACCATTGTCTCCCACTGCCCCTGCCTCAAAGGCAACCAGACCTTGGTTGCCAGCGGTCAGACTCAGAGACGGGCTGTATTTTCCTCTGTGCAACTTTTGGGTAACTTTGTGGGAGATGATAGTGGTGAGGCAGGTGACTAAGCCTAAGGGGACCCCCTCTGTGTAAATGATGCCTATTACAGGAGCATCGCAGTATATATCCACCTATAAGGAAGTGATGGATGATTTCTGGAAATTCTCCAGTAACACATGAGAAATGGAACCAGCCACACTGGGACCCTACTCTGCTAAAAGCACAAAGCCAGCAGGAACTCAGCATGGCCACCCATAATGTCCTTTCCCTTCCTATTTTTCATGATTTTTTTAAAAAGTAAATGCTTTTTGGGTATTACTGAATTAAAAATGCCTATTGTGGAAAATGTAGATTAGAATGTAGGCATAAAATCTATCCATGGAACTCCGTGTCCTCACTTATTTATTCATACAGATGAAATTTAAGATCATTTCTGTCACATAAAAATTTATATTAAATTTATAGGTTAATGTTAAATTTATAGATTAACAGGACAGAGAAATCCTGGGCATTCCATTCTAAAGCACATCTAGTAGTCTTTTACAACATTTAAAGTACATTTTACAAATATATTTCAATATGTCATAACATATCAATTATCTATTGCTAGGTATATACCTTATACACTTGGTCACCATTATCAATGAAAACTTTTTAAATGATGATATATTCTACACTCTTATCATTGGTGAAGAAAATGTAAAGTTCAAACTACTGAATTCTCTTATTACTTTTAATAGTTTTTAGCTGATTCTATAAGATTTTCTATGTAGATATTACTACCATTTTAAGTAATGATTATTTAATTGCCATTTTCTTTCCAATATTAATTTAGTTCATTTTCTTTTGTAATTGCATTGGCAAGCAACCCCAGGGCACCTGTAAATAACAACAGAGAGTATTTTGTTCCTTTGCTCCGTGGAAATGCCTTTAGCATCTCTTTACATCAACAGGCAAAATATTGGCTGACTGTTGCTTTGATGTAAATGTGGGGGGTTATGTTTAAAAAATGCATTTTCAGATTCCATTTGTCCTATTATCAGTAATTTACATCAGATTTTTTCAAATATTTTCGGGGCTCTACCAAGATGGTATAATACTTCATATAATACTTTTTTCTATGATATAGATTTCTATAATCCTTTCTTTTCCCATGTTACAGGCCCAGCAGTGGAATTAGTAGATCAAAGATACAAACACTTGAAAGCTCTTCATACATTTTGTCAAACTGTGTCCTGAAAGGATTGGGCCAACTGATGCTCCCCCCAGCAGTGGATGAAAATAAACTCTCTCCAGCATTGTGTTTTAACAACTAAAATCTCTGTTAACTGATAAGACTATTGAATGTTGGCTATCAAATATACAAGATATACCACCTCTTTCCCACTCTCCTACTGCAACTCTTAAAAAATAATTCTTGGTCCTCAGGTTTATGATACCTACTGTCATTTCATAAAGATTTTAACACAATTCCTCCAGAATAGTCCTCAGGAATATTCCGTGCAATGATTGAGAAGCGTTTTGAGGTCACAGAACTATAATAATCTGAAAAAGTTATAAATCCTTTCCCCAGGGGGAAAAAAAGTGCATACATGTAATTTTCTCTGTAAATTTCCAAAGGTTCCTAGATCTCCAAAAGTTCATCAGTGGGGTATCAGACCCACAGAGAAGACCTCAGACATATTCCAACACCTCTATTTTACAGATAAGGAAAACTGAGGCCAGAAAATTCTACTTTGGATAAAAACTGAGATTTTTTTAAAACTTGTTTTAAAGGTCTTTTCCAAAAATATTTGAGTAGAAAAGCGTATTTTTAAAGCACATACTGGTTTTGTACTTTAAAAAGATAATTTCATTTTGAAAAAGGAAAACACTGAGAATCAGCAGCATTACTGAACTAGCAGTGAAATTTCCCAAGGTAAGCGCTTTAAGGGTGTCCACACCCATTCTTATGGGGTGAACCAGGGAACGTGCCTGAGCAGGAATGAGAAGATCCAGGGTCTGATCCCAACAGACCAGAGAGTCAAAATCAATCCGCGAATAACAGGCTTGTAAGTTCTGGGGGGTTGTGTGTGTGTGTGTTGTGTATGACCGTGTATTGTGGGTTATGGGGGTTGTGAGTTGTGTGATGGGTTGAGGGTTATGTGTGTGTGTTGTGGATTGTGTGTATGTATTACAGGAGACATGTATGTGTGATTTGGGTTATGCAGGCGGTGGTAGGTTGTGTGGGAGGAAGTTATGGGTTGCGTGTGTGTGTAAGAGGTTGGCTGAGCCAGACTGTGGATAGTATAGCAGATGCTGTTAGTGCCCCACTCATATCCCTTCTTCAGTGCAAGACAGCTGGTCTCCAAATGCCAGCAGCACCAGCACCACTTTGTCCGAGCGCCTCCTCTGGGTCTGGGTCCCACTTTGGTCCCACCTTCAGCAGGATAGAAGTTTCAGCAAATAATGCTCCCCTCCCCATCCCACCCCAAAAGCCCTCAATCAATGACTGACAGGGAGGATAAATACTCCAGCTCCCTCACCTCTGGGAACAGAAAACTCTAAAGTGTGAACTCTACACCCTTCCCTGGAATTCCCCAAGAAGACCACCCTCCAATTGCCCACAGTGATAATATGCTTGATAGTGATCTTTATTGGTTGCTTTCCCTTCCATGTTTCAATTCCATGCCCTATCTGGGTGTTTCCTCAGATTCTTTCCAAACAAATGACTGGTTCTAACATCTATTATCTCATTGTTCCACTTCTGGGCAAATCTTAAAAAGCCATATAAGCCATTCTGGACTTGACCCTGAGGGCAATGGGCAGCCAAGAGGGTTTTTAGTAGGGGCACCACACAATCTGTTGTGTGTTTAAAAAATTAAGTAAGTGGGACATAAGGCTCCAGCAACCTTCTGTGGCCCACAATTCACATCCTGAGGGAGGTGCTGAAGTAATCAATGTCTGAAGCCTCCCAGTCAAGAAAGGGCATTTGCCCACCTGCCACACAGGATGGTCCCACCCTCCAGGGAGTTCTTGAGACTCCAGAGCATGTAGGTGACCCATCTGAGGCTTCGTAGCCCAATCCTCACTGTGATGCTTTCCAGTAACACCTTCAAAAGCATTTTGTCCAAAACAGTCAAGAATGAGACCCTTGACCATCTCAAAACCTTCCATTTCTGGTGACACTATCACTTTCACTCAGCCTCCACTTGGAAAAGAAAGACTGGAGCCACATCCTGCCCTCGACCTGCTCTCAGATGGGAGCCAGCAGCCTGTTTCCTTTGCAAGTCAGACAGCTGCTGGTTAACCTGCTTTCAAGGCGGGGATTTAGGCCATTAAGAGCTTCTGGTCCCGCCGCGCAGCTCTCCTGGGAAGCATCATCACTGTCGCTCTCTAAGCGTGATGGACAGCGCAGCCTTCCTGGCTGAAGCGCCTTTGAAGTGTTCCTGTGTCAGCCTGCCCTTCAGCATGAATGACAGGACAGAGATGCTGCCTGGAGACGGCTGGAGGAGGGCATCAGAGCAGCACGCACACAGGTGGGAAGAAAGGAAACTGAATGAGGAGATGAGGCACCTCTAGACGGACTAGATGGACAGGACCCACTCCTACTGAGGTTGGACCATCTCTCCAAGGAGCCTGCGTGGGGGGCTGGCAGCACCAAAATAACAGAGTATGGCACTGCACAGACTCAACACCCACCCTAGATATTCTTACTGCATTTGTACTTTTAGACAAATTACTTAACCTCTCTGTGCCTTGGTTTCCTGCCCTATAAAATGGGACTAATAATATCTATTTCATAGCATTGCTGGGAGACTTAAATGAGATGATGTGTGTGAAAACCCCTAACATGATGCCTAACACATACTTTCCTCGCCCATTATAGTAACTAACATTTGGGGATTGCTTACTATATGCCAGGTACTGTTGCAAGGAAACCACTAATGTTACCTCCTTTAGTTCGCAATGACCCCGTGACGCAGATCCTACGATTCACCCAGTGTATAGATTAGCAAGCTGGGTCCGAGAGGCTACACAACTTACGTA
This sequence comes from Camelus dromedarius, assembly GCF_036321535.1. NCBI lineage: Eukaryota > Metazoa > Chordata > Mammalia > Artiodactyla > Camelidae > Camelus > Camelus dromedarius. Next base: position 13,714,643 of record NC_087459.1, on the reverse strand, counting down.
AGTGCTGTCACTTGCCAGGGGTAGCACCAGGGTTGGAACTCAGCAGATCTGACTCCAGAACCCCAGCTTTTCACCATTCCACTTTCTCCCCCACTAAAAAGAAAAACCCTCTCCTGGGAAGAATGTTTATATATCATGAGGCATCAATCGTGTTAATAATTTGTTTATGCTAAGTATTCAAGACATAAGGCTATAGTCATGACATTGGTGGTATATTTTATAGATCTGGCTTAAAAGCCAAACAAACAAAAAGAACAATGCAGTGCAGCAGTGGTTCACAAGGTGTGGTCCACGGACCCACAGTATCAGGGGTTAGTGGTTTACCAAGCCCTCCAGGCAGTGCCTCCAGGCAGTACTGTGGCACCTGCCACAGTAGGGTGTATATTTTCACTCCGCAGTAACTACAAAGCATGAAGATATTATTGTTTTATTTCCATCTGGGATTGGTAGGAGATCGGGGTAGTGACATGGCCATAGAGGACACATTCATTCATTCATTCAATACCCATTTTTTGAGCACTGACTATGCTGGGAACATAACATGTAGTTAAAAAGACAGATGTACAAGATTTTACCTGCTTTTACAACCTAACAATCTAGTAGGGGAGGCAGCTGTGTAATGCATAAGCACACAGTTGTTAAGTTTTGCTTCTAGTAAGGAATATTAAAGAGAAAAGGAAAGCATAAGGAGGGCTCTGACCCAATGTTGGAGGTCTGGGGCAGCCTCTCCAAGAAAGTGACATTTGAGTCAAGACACTGTCCAGGGAAGCAGGTTGGGAGGGGACTACGGCGAGGCGGACTGGGAGCAAGTACCCCAGGTAGGGGAGAATCCTGCACAAAGGCCTGGGGTGGGAAGGTCCTCCACGGGCTGGTCTTAGGTGCACCCCCACCAGAGTCCTTTGGACTAACTTTTACATTAATCCTTCTGTGCAGGGTTCCCACACTGTGTGACGGGGCAAAGTCAGAACCTGCACCCCCTGCTCAGGGCCCCACATGATTCCAGCTTCTCTTACAGGACTCTTTTCCCACCCACAGCCCCAGACAGAAGCCCAGCCTGCTTGCTGCACCCCTAAGCCAGCAGGGAGATAGTTTCAAGTTCCCTTTTCATGGGTGGGTGAGTTCTGCAGGGAGCCAGGAGCTCCACACACAGAGGAGACACCTGGAGCTATCTAGACGTAGTGCCTGCCCATCACTCTAGCTTCCAGTTTCCTCTTCATTTCTACTACGGAAGTTATCCTTTTATTTTTCCAAGCTCAGCTACATTTCCCTTTTCTTGTAATAATTTCCCCTGAATTTCTCTGTAATTAAAGAGAAACAGTAAGAGTGGACTTGCCACAGCAGCTCAATCCACAATATTTATCTTTTAAATCCCTCACATCTACATTAGGTGTCATTGCCATGCACTTCCAGGGTAATGTGTACTTCCCATCTGAACCTGAGACACACAAGATTGTAATCTCTACTTGGAGCACCTCCCCACTAAACTGCAAATTCCATGCAGGTCTGAGCTTTCTGACTTGCTCCCCCAAATTCCCAGCAGCTAACACAGGCTGTGGCATATAACAGATGCTCAGTATATATTTTTGAATGGATAAATGAGTTCATTGTTAACTTTCATACAATCCTATGAGGCAGATAACACTGTTCCCATTTTAAAAATGAAGAAACTGAGGCTCAGAGCGTTAGGGAATGCACCAAAAGTTGATCATAAAATAAGTTGCAAATCTTGGATTCAAAATCAGAGCTTCTACAGTCTACAGATTTAATGCGATCTCTATGAAATTACCCATTCCATTTTTCACAGAACTAGAACAAACAATCCTAAAATTTATATAAAATCATAAAAGACTCAGAATTGCCAAAGCAATACTGAAGAAAAAGAATGAAGCTGGACGAATAATCTTCCCAGACTTCAGACACTACTAAGAGCTACAGTCATCAAAATTGCATGGTACTGGCACAAAAATAGACATATGGATCAATGGAATGGAATAGAGAGCCCAGAAATAAACCCACAGACCTACGGTTAGTTGATCTTTGAGAAAGGAGGCAAGAATATACAATGGAGAAAAGACAGTCTCTTCAATAAGTGGTGTTGGGAAACCTGGATAGTCACATGTAAATCAATGAAGTTAGAACACTCCCTCACACCATATATAAAAATAAACTCAAAATGGCTTAAAGAGTTACATATAAGACAAGATACTATAAACCTCCTAGAAGAAAACATAGGCAAAACATTCTCTGACATAAATCTTAGCAATGTTCTCCTAGGGCAGTCTACCTAGGCAATAGAAGTAAAAGCTAAAATAAACAAATGGGACCTAATTAAACATAAGCTTTTGCACAGCAAAGGAAACCATAAGCAAAACAAAATGACAACCTAAGAATGGGAGAAAATATTTGCAAATGTTGCGACTGACAAAGGTTTAATTTCCAGAATATATAAATAGCTCATAAAATTTAATAACAAAAAAAAAAAAAAACAACCCAATCCAAAAATGGGCAGAAGACCTAAACAAGCAATTCTCCAATGAAGACAGACAAATGCCCAATAGGCACATGAAAAAATGCTGAATATTGCTAATTATTAGAGAAATGCAAATCAAAACTACAATGAGGCATCACCTCACACCAGTCAGAATAGCCATCATTCAACAGTCTACAAACGATAAATGCTGGAGAAGGTGTGGAGAAAAGGCAACCCTCCTACGCTGCTGTTGGGAATGTAGTTTGGTGCAGCCATTATGGAAAACAGTATAGAGACTTTCTCAAAAAACTAAAAATAGATTTACTATATGACCCAGCAATCCTACTCCTGGGCATATATCCAGAGAGAACTCTAATTTGAAAAGATACATGCACCCCAAAGTTTACAGCAACACTATATACAATAGCAAAGACATGGAAGCAACCTAAATGTCCATCAACAGATGACTAGATAAAGAAGTTGTGGTATATTTATACAGTGGATGACTACTCAGAGATAAAAAAGAATATACAATAATGCCATTTGCAGCAACACAGATAGACCTGGAGATCGTCCTTCTAAATGAAATAAGCCAGAAAGAGAAAGAAAAATACCATGTGATATCACTCATATGTGGAATCTAAAAAAAAAAAGATAGAAAAAAGTAAAAAAGAGGTCACTAATGAACTCATCTACAAAACAGAAACAGACTCGCAGACATAGTAAACAGTATTATGGTTACCAGGGGAAAGGGGGTAGGAAGGGATAAATTTGGGAGTTTGAGATTTGCAAACGTTAACCACTATATATAAAAATGGATAAAAAACAAATTTCTTCCGTACAGCACAGGGAACTGTATTCAATATCCTGTAATAACCTTTAATGAAAAAGAATATGAAAATGAATATATGTATATATATACATGACTGGGACATTATGCTGTACACCAGAAATTGACACATTGTAACTAACTATACTCCAATTAAAAAAAATTTTTTTTTAAATCAGAGCTTCTAGATCCCAAAGACCTCTTCTCTCCATGCACAGTATTGCCTCTTCAACAGCCCTGAAACTCCAGAAGGGCTAGGTTTGTAGGTGAGTGCAACTGGGTGGAAAATAGGGTTGCTTCTTTGTGCCCTGAGTCAGGACGGTGTTTGCGTGATTGGAAATGAAGGGTGTGAGCCCTGGGGCATGGAAGAGTAATTGGGCTGCTGACAGAATGGGGTGAACGCAGACATGCCCGCCCTGTCACAACCGACAGGAGAGGCTCTCAGCCTAGTAATAATAGTTTAATCCCTCATAAAGATAGCACCAGATCTGCCCTGTAACGTAAAGAGCTGTGAGATCTTCCTGATGAAGTCAGCTCAGACTGGTGCACATGCCCTCAGGGTCGCTCCCTGGACACAGTGCTCTGGAGTATGCAAAAAGGGCCCCATAGGGACCAACTGTCACCGAGAAAATCACAAGAAGAGAGGCCAACAATTCTCCATGCCTCTCCGTCCAAGAGACCCACCTTAGCTTTGGGAGACATTCAGAATTCTGAATCTTTAGCAGGTTAGAAGCAGTGGTTATTACCTCAGCATCATAAAGGTTGAGTGAAGCAAAGCAGGGTATAGATTGAATTTCATGATGATTTCTACCTTTATCAAAAGCTAAATAAAATATGTGCAATGTGAAAAAGACAAAAATCAAAGGCAATACATGAGAAGTTGCAGGAGTAGGACTTAAAGTGGGTTTTCCCCTCATTTTCTATATTTTCCTAGTTTTCATGAATGAATCTAATTCTCTTGACTAAAACAAAATTCCATTTTAATGACGAAAATAATGGTGGTTACTGAGTGCTTGTTATCTGGCTATTTCGTTCCATTTTACATAACCTGAAGAGATGCATATTATATTCATTGTTTTACACATGAGGGCATTAGCCTCTGACAGGGTTAGTAACTTGACCAAGCTGGAGCTGGTAAGTGCAAAGCCAAAGCTTCAAAGTAAATTTTGACCTACTCTAAAGCAGTACGTTCCAACCGTGACTGCATGTCAGAATCATATGGGACGCTTTTAAAAATCCTGTTGTCCAGCCTATACCCCTGACCAGTTAAATCCAAATCCTTGAGTACAGGACCAAGGCAGGCACCAGTACTTTCTAAATGTTCCCATCAGCTACAACGTGCAGCCAAGACTGAGAACTCTTGCTCTAAAGTCTGTGTGCTTAACCACCAAGCTTGATATATGGGGACATTCTGTCTCCAACAGATGAGAAATATAAACCATTTTTTAAAACCTTCAACATTAACAAATATTCCCTGACCACCCATTGAGCACCCTGTGGATTTCAGAGCCTTGTCCATGTGTCGTGTCAGGGTGCAGAAGAGAGCTAGCAGAAGCAGTGTTCACCAGTCATAGTGGGGAACAGAATAAGAATGCCTAGGAGACACTCTTGGAGGCTGGACCCATTTAAACAGGTTTACAGGTTGACCAGATCCTGGAAAGAAGGGAAGGACTTAAGCAGCAAAGAGAGTCAGAGACTAAAGGGAAAGTTTCAATGAATCAAGACCAGAGTGAATTCAAGTCAGCCGCACCTACCATGTAAAAGACTAGCATGTAGTGTTGTCGGGCAGTGATGGAGGGTGAGCTGCTTGTTTACACAACTAAACAAGTGGGCACAGAATGGGACACTGAAGCCCTCAAGGAGGGCCCAATGAACAGATCTGAGACAGGTTCACAGGCAAGAGGTCGAAGCTAATGCACACATGGATCAATTAGAGGTCAGAGCACCAGGCTAATGAAAACAGAGACTGAGCTAGCACAGAGTAATGACTCACAATATGAAGGACAACAAGATACATTTGTGGAGCCCTCGCCATGCATGAGTGATGGTTTGGATTATCCTCCTCTCTCCTTCTGACTGTGGACAGGGTGTACTTCCCAGCCCCACCATTTTCAAGCTTGGCTAGTGGGATGGAAGCAAATGCTGATATAAGCAAAATCCTGAAATATACTTGTGTGGCTGGACTTGCCCTCCTGTGCTCCCACCTTTCACCCTATAAAAAACATACCTTGAGTAGCTACCAGTCCAAGGAGAGTGAAAGATCTGGAATAGATCTGGCCCCACCTACAGTACTGAGGCAAGCCCAGTCCAGACTGGCCAAACCACAGCCAACCTATAGGTACATGGGCATGAGACACATGCTGTGTTAATCAGTTATCTCCAGAGAAACAGAACCAATAGGAGACACATAGATATAGTCCAAAGGCTTGAGAACCAAGAGAGCCAATGGTGTAAGTGCCAGTCCAGGGGCAGGAGAATGCCAATGTCCCAGGTCAGGCAAGCAAAGTTTCCTCTTGCTCAGCCTTTAACTGATTGGAAGAGGCCCACCCACATTGGGGAGGGCAATCTGCTTTACTAAATCTACCCATTCAAATGTGAATCTCATATAGAAACACCCTGACAGACACACCCAGAATAGTGTTTGACCAAATATCTGGGCACCCCATCCATGGTCCAGTCAAGCAGATACATAAAATTCATCATCACAGATGTTTACTGTGGTATGCCACTGAAATTATGAGAATGTTTGTTACACAGAGTTACTGCAGCAAAAGCTGACTAAGACACATGATTGTCTCATTCCATCCTCTCCACAACCCAGGGAGAGAAGCATTCTCACTGATTCCACTTTACAGAGGGGGAAACAGAGTATTAGGGAGGCTAAGTAACTTGCCTGAGGAGAGCAGGTGAGAAAGCTAGGTTTCTAACCAAGGTCTCCCTTTAAAGACCATGCTTAAAACCGCTGTACTATGCCACTTTCCTGAACCTCAGGGCAAGAGAGCCAAGGACTGGCCCAGCAGTGACACTTTTCCTGGGCTTCTATGAAGGTCTGCGTCATCGAGCAGGTGAAATGTAAAAGCCAGAGAACAGAGGTGATCAGGTGGGCACAGTGACATTGCTCTGGAAACTCCCTTCTCTGAAATGGTAACATGAGCATAGGGGTTATGTTTCAAATGGTTCAGATTTAAAGAGGGAATGGCATCTCCAAAGCTCTTACAAGCCATTCTGTCTTAATGGGAGCATAACACCTCTGGAGAGAATGATGCTGCAGGATCTCGCAAAAGTGCACACCCCTTAATATAAGGTTTCTCAACCTTAGCTCTATTGACATTCAGAACCTGGCAATTCTTCATTTAAGGGGACTGTCCTGTGCACTACAGGATGTTCAGCAGCATCCCTGATCTCTACCCCTGGGATGCCAGTAATATCCCTTAGATGTGACAACCAAAAACATCCCCAGGTATTGCCTAATGTGACCAGGGGTTTGAGGGGCCCCCAGTGGAGAACTGTAACTTTAATATATTAAGTATTTCCTTAGAATTAGCAAAAAAAAAAAAAGTCACTGAGAATGTCTGACTCCTGAACCTGGCTACACACCAGAATCATCTGAAGAACTCTGGGAAATGCATATTCCTAGGCCTCGCTCCAACTCACTGAATCAGAATCTCTGCAGGAGAGGCCTGGGACTGTATTTTTGACAGACTTCCTGGGGGATTCTTTTCAGCCAGCCTAGCCTCAGACCATAGACCGTTACTTAGGAGCCACGATCTTAGGGCAGACTGACCCAGCACGGGTCCACCAACTCCACATTTCCTAACGTTGTAGAAAACTGTCATGTTTTCCAACTGCACAGCACTTTGGATACAACAGTTTTCCCATGTTTGGGGCATTTCTGCCTTACGAGTCTTTCCACCTCAAGAGAGAAGACTGAAGACTTGTTTGCCCAGTTCTGTGATGCTCATGAGAAACATCAGTTCAGAAGACAGGACTGTAAGCAAGCAGGCACCGGGCAGAACCCATTTTCCTGGCAATGCCAGCACTGCAGCAGCTCACTCTTGGGGCATCAGGGCAGTGTTCAGACTCAGGAACATAGGCGTGGTGCCACACCAGGGACAGCAAGAGTGTGGTCTTTAAAGACCAGCCCTGCGCTGGAGCTCCTGGCAAGCCCAACCTCCAGCCCTTTGAGAGAGGTTGTGTACACCCTCATTGCCTTTAAAAGATTCCTCTCTGTTTAAACTAGCTCAAGTGGCTTCTGTCGTCTGCAGCCAAGAAAAAGTAACTTAGCCCCTCTGAGCCTTTTTAGAAAAATAATTAGCACTGTTAGGAATATAACGTAAGTCTTCAGAGCTTGGAGGCTGAGGGTGAACTGCCTGGGCTCAAATTCCAGATCTGTTACTTACACTGTTGCTTTAGGTAAGTTATACCAGCTTTCTGAGCCTCAGTGTCCGTTAAGTACAATGAAGATAGCACACACTTCGCCCAGTGTTTTGAAGATTAAAAGGGAGAGTGCAAATGGTGCTTTGCATGTATAAAACACTTAAACATTAACTCTGTTATTGCTGGGTGTTGTGTGGAACAATAATCAGTACTGAGGCTGCAAAGAACAAAGAGCTTCATTTGGGATCTTAAGAATTTCGACTTAGGAGACACGGATTTGGGTAAAACCAAAAGAGTGTTCCAGGAAAAAGAAAGAGTCAGGGCAACAGCCAAGAGACTGTTCAAGAATTATGACTGACCCTGACACAAAAAAGGAAATATCTGTCCTTAAGGGATAGGCTGTCACAAGTTATTTAGGGTGAGGGTCCGACAAGTAGAGACTCTGCCATGAGTTATTTTAGGGCAAGGGTCCGATAAGTATCTTAAGTTTCTGGCAGATGTTCTGGATGCCTGCGTTAAGACAATATGTGGTCAAAAGGTCAGATTCCATCTGGGCTGAGATGTGCGTAAGCCCACTTCCTCAATGGCCTTCCAGCTCCATCTCAGAGAGCTCTCTTAGCAATACCGGCTCCATTCCGATTTTCCATTCACAGTTGGTTCTCAAAGACTTTCACCTTCCATAAGACCACTACAGCCCTGTGCTCCAGGGAATTCAATCTCCTCCATGTTTTTTAGAGGCCAAGGCAGTCCCACCACCAGCCCTTTGCCCCCGTGAGGCTCCTAGCCTGGAATGACCCCCCCTTTTACTTCCACCTATCCAGATCTTTCAAAACCTGGCTTATATCTCTCCTTCATGAAAGCCATGCTACTATGTCCCTCCCCTGAACCTCTGTGGCACCTGGCAATCCCTACTGCAAAAATTTAGAACTTAATTATGCACTGCTGTGATCATCTCAGTATTTCACCCCAGGTACGTCCTGTCTCAGCAGCTAGACTGTAGACTGTTCCAGGGCAGGTCTCATGCCTCATATGTCTTGGTCAACCCCACTGGGCTGGGCATTAAGGAGGGGAAAAAAAATGTGTCATAATGAACTGAGCAATTAAACAGATGCCAAATCAATGTCTAGGTCACGGGAGCAGCAGAAGGTCAGCAATGAAGCCAGGAGTGGGTCTCCAGGCAGCCTTGAATCCCACACAGCAGAAGGACCAGGAGGCTGTTTGGTAATTTGCATACAGATGATATTCTACAAAATGCAGGTGCCCGCCTTTCACCACAGAGGCCAATTAAATGCTTTCCATTTTAAAAGCAGGCTCTTTAAGAAATGCCTGTGAGAACAATTACGAACACAACACATAGTAAACGAAACTGGAAGTTATCAAAAGCTACTGAAAGAAGTTGAGGAAAATGGCCAGTGGCCAAATGGGAGGAAACAGTCCAATGGATCAGATTATGGACAGGGGAAGCCAACAGTCACAGACGCCAGCCCCAGTGGAGCCTCCCACAGGCCAGCTGTAAAACACAGATAATAACAGTACCAGGCTCATAGGGTAGTTGTTAAGATTGAATGTATTAATATACGTAAGGTAATTAAAACAGTGCCTAGCACTTAAGTGCACAATGACTGTTGGTTGCTATGATGATAATGATTATTAATATTAGTACTATATATGCTCCAAAATAGCAGGGACCTTTTCCGCCTTTTCTCAGCACCCCAGCACTTTCAGCACACAGGAGGAAACCATTTGGTGAATGATCGAATTAAGTAGCAAGATTAGCTGGTGACAAATTATGATCCCGAGCAGCCTGCAGACCTGCTGCCCACGTGCCTTCAACCGCTCCTTCCTTCCTATGCCCAAGTCTCAGGAGCCCGTTCGTAAGTTTCAACCCCGGGTTGGTAGCCGCAGGACCCCTTGCTGGCTCACCTGCTCAGCCTCTCCTGGCCAAGCCTCCATCCCCTGCACAACAGGTCTGGTTCCTGCATCTTGCCCAGCCCCCTGCAGACCTGCACACTCTGAGCTGAGAACTGGAATTTCACAGACTTGGGTTTAAATCTTGACATCGTGTTTTGCAAACTTGTATCCTTGAGTCATTTCATGCATCCTGCTGACCTCAGTTTCCTCACCTGAAAAGTAGAAAAACAATACTCACTTATGGATGTAAATGCCTGCTACACGCCCAGCACAGAGTCTGCACATAAAAGGGGATGGCCCAACATTAATTCCTTCTTGGCCTGCTACTCCCACAATCTGCTAGAGTCACCAGAGCCCCATAAAAACACTAGATGAGCCATTTGGCCAGCAAGAGCCTGGTGATTGAAATCATGAGCATCAAGTCTATTTCTCCAAAAAGAGAACAGAACTTTGTAATAAAACTGAGTTGTGGTAGAATGCTAGGAAAAGCTGTTTGCTGCATCCTTAATGGGCAAGATATAAAGAGCATGTCCTCAGAGGCCAGGGGACAGGTTTATTAACAGGATTAAAGCCAGGGGGACCTGCTGGAGAGTCAGGGTGGCTTATCAGCATGAAATAGTGTGTACTCACAGATAAGATCACCCACAGAGCAGCCAAGAGGCCACTTCAGAAGTAAAAAATTATAATGGGCTACTAGGATAGGAAATGCCAGTGGTCCCCCAAGCACTGGTCCATAATCCTCTGTAAGAATGGCGACATCAGAATCACCCGGTGAGGTTTTCCTAGTACAGAACCCAGACCCATGCCTAGAGCTGCTAGTCCATTGAGTATAAGTGGTCCCTCGGAATCTGCTAGCAATTTTTAAAAGAATCACAAGTGATGATATGGAAGAGGCAGCCAAGTTTTAGATTTTTTGAATTACAGACACATGGATTTATCCATGCATTTGTTTAATAAATATCCATTACACATTTTGGTAAGAAATAAGAAAAGATGCTCACATTCCTCATTGAGCTTATAGTTGACTACTGGAGACATTAATTGAAGAGCTCAACAATCAATCAATCATTCAAAAATGAAGTACCCACTCTGTGCCAGGCTCTATGCTAGGGATTTTAACTGGGCCCCCAAAATGGAAAGCAATAAGAGACTTGGGAGAAAGTCCTAGTTTAGATATTAACCTTTCCAAGGGAGGCATCACTTCTTTTCTTTTCTTTTCTTTTCAAAATTATGGCCCATATCATTCCCTAAGAGGGGACAGTAATATTTCCTAAAGTTCAGAGAAAAGATTGTTTCCAAGATCACAGTCTGCAGTCTTGGGAAAGAGGTTTGCACAACTGAAATTCTGACAATATGTTCTCAAATGATACTAATGAGGTAGAAAAGAGTAAGGAGAGTAAAAGGGAAAAATAGTAATAGCAGCAATAATCTTATCTAACATATTAAGCACTTACTGTGTGCCAGGAACTGATCTCATAAAAATGTAAATATATATATATATATATATATATATATATATATATATATATACACGTAGATCTTTCATTTGCTACGAGATGGAGTAGCAAATGCAATAGTCCTTTGGAAGGGTAATTTCACAATGGCCTTGGTGGCCTGAAAAACTGTTCCTACCATTTGACCACATTCCTTCCTTACAGAGGGTGCATCCTTCAGAATTAACACAAAGGCTTCATGCACAAAGATGTGCAGCACTGGTTTCTAATGGCACAAAACCTAGAAACTAAGGGCCCAGCAGTAGGGGTTTGCTTAAATTATCTCTGGTACATTCCCATAACAGAAGAATGAGGCAACTCTCTTTGTACTGATATAGAAAGAACCCTTTCAAAGATTCAACTGTTAAGTGAAAAATGTAAAGTGTAGAAGAGGGTCTGGTATCTTTGAAATTTTATGTCAAATGCATATATTAACTTTGCAAAAGCAATTTAAAGCAATAGAGTGCAATCCAATAATCATGCAAGGACAAGAAAAATTGGGAAAGAAGTTTGGGAAAATGCGAACTGGTTTCATTTGCATGGTAAACCACCGGATTTTTTTCTCCCAGTTATCCGTAAATTTTGATGTGTGCTAGAATGAAATATTTTTATCATTAAAAAAATTTAGTAAAAGAAATCATGAGGTCAGGCTAGGGATGTTTTTAGCTTTTTAAAACAGTACAACACATATAAGAAGGGATTCATGATCAACAAACAGCCAATAATGGCAGAAGATGTCGAGGATATAGTTACAAAGGCATAAATCTTAGAATAACTTGATGAAAACCAAAAAGCCAAGGGCATCTTAAAATTGAGCTTTAAAATATCATTCAGAGGTTGTTTTCTGGGTTGTTAAGTTTTTCGGTTTTGTTTTTTTTTTTTTTAAATGTATTGGTTAGTTTTTTGTTTCAGTTGACTGGAAACCCAACTCAAACTGGATTAAGCGAAAGAGGGAACTATTGGTTTACAGAAATGAAAAGACAAGGGGAGAGACTGACTTCAGGAATAGCTTGCTCCTGAGGCTCACCCACAGAAAGGCTTACTTTCTCTCGGCGCAGTCCTCCACCATCTGGCTTCAAAATTAGACCCAGGTAGTGGCTCCTAAAAGCCTAGGCTCACTTCACTGTTATTACAAGCAGTTAGAGAAGAAAGAGCCTCTGCCTCTTCCTCTAACAGATGCATCAGCATCTGATTCACACAATTGGTCACATGCTCATCTCTGAACCAATCACTGGGGTCAAAAGAATGCAATGCTCTGACTGGCCAGCCTGGGACACATAGCAAACCCTGGAGCCCAGGGTGGGTTCAATACCATCTGAAGCATGTTGTTCCAGAAAAAAAGCAGGTAACAAGAGAAGAAGAGATAGCAAAACAACAGCTGTCCCTTCAGATCAAAGAGAAAATTGCAAATTCATGCATGGCCATCTCTTCAATTAAAAAAAAAAATACGAGTAAAAATGAAAGAATACATGCTGTTAAGAAGAACTTGAAATCTGACATAAATAATCCACTAGTAAGAAGACATTGCTTTAAATGTGTTCAAAGGTGGGAGGAACACAGTGTCACAACTTGGACATAAAGTGTCCATGGAGCTGCCATCAAAGACCTGGATTTAGACACCTTTGAGAGAAACCAAAAAACTAGACAGACCCCAAAGGATACAGGGACAAGGTGGAATTCGATAGCCAAGAACCAGAGACAGCCATTGATTTCTGAAGAAATTACTGAATAGATTGTAAAATAGCAGATTTAAGAGGGTTTAGAGAAGAGTTCATCAATAAAACCTACCATAAGCCACCAGGAACACGTTCACCAAATGCACTGCAGAGGATTACCAGCTTGGGACCTTGGGAGAACACCATTTAAAAAATAGCACATGTCGTTTTTAGAAGAGCATCTGAGAACTTGAAAATAAGAGATCGTGATAACTCTGGACAAGTAGGAGAAACGTGGGTGTGACTTAGTAGCTGATTGGCTATCTGTACCAACTAATATCATCATCATCGTCATAAGAATGGTTCTTGACTGTTGTTACTATGTGCCAAGAACCAGGCTGCATCAAAACACTCACTAAATCCCCTAAGCAATGCAGGAAGTAGGTATTAGTCCCCTTTTACAGATGAGAATGATGACGTTAAGGAGGTGAGATAATTTTTCAAACTAGCAAGAGACAGAGCTAGCATTCTGACCCAAATCTGTCCAATTGCAGAATTTTTCCCAATTACACTATTCTATATACAGTAAGTGTTCATAACTGGCAGCTGTTCTCATGAGTTGCTACCATTATCCCAAACAAAACACTGCCCTTGGAGTGTGAAAATGTGCCCAGTTCACTCCTTTTCCATAGGACCTAGACACTTAAAGGTGTACCAAGAACCTGCAGCGCCCCCTTCCGGGCAGGAGGGACAAAATGCTTGGCCAAGGGTGGCTCTGCCTGTGCCTGACATTTTTCTTTCCAAAAAATGCACTCATTTCTCTTCCTCTTTCTTCTTCCTCATCTTCAACCTCTGCTTCTCCAGTTAATTGTGCAATTCAATATTTTATTTCTTTGTCTTCTTTGGTGTTTTAATTACCAAAGTAATACACACTTATGCTCAAACTATCAAGCAATGAGTAAGTGCATAGTAAAAAGTGAGTGTTCCTACCTCCCCGCCACTCCCCCACCCCAGGCAAATGCTGGTGACACTTTGGTACATAATCTTCCACAATATTTACTGTGTACATATAAGTAAATCATGTTGAATACAGTGCTACATAATTATACAAAAGAGGTGAAGTGTACACCACAGTGGCCAGCAGCCTTGCCTGGTCTGAAGCATGCACGTGGCATTTCTCAGAAGCCATGTCTACTTCCCCTAGTATTCATTCTTCTACCAATCAACAAATGTTTAAGTACCTACTATGTGCCAGCTGCCATGCTAGGTGCTCAGAATACAGTGGCAAACCAAACAGATTCAATGCCCTTCCTGGAGACAAAAGCAGGACAACACAGACGGTGGGTCTAACTCAGTTCAAGCAATGCATTCACCAAGCACCTTCTTTGCATCAGCCTTTGCAGGGGGATGTGAGATACCGCAGAGAAATTAGACATAGCCCCTGTCCCTGAAGTGTTCAAGGAATAGAAGAGGCACACCAGAAAATGAGATATATTCTTCTTCTTTTTAAATTATCTTTACTTTATTACTATTATTAACTAATTTTATTGAGCACTTACTGTAAATGTATCAGGCACTACAGTAAGCACTTTACATGCATTAATTCATTAACCCTCACTAGGACCCTTTGAGGTAGGTGTGGTGACTATCCCCATTTCACAGATGTGGACACTGAGGCTTGGAGAGGACCAAGTGACTTGCTCAAGGTCTCACAATTGGGGAGTGATGGGACTGCAACTCAAGCCCAGAACCAAACTTCTCTAAGACTCCTTTCCTTTCACCCATCATGCTATTCCATTCCACAACATTCTCTTTTGCTCCCTCATCAGCAGATTCCTATGCACCCCACGTGACTTTACTCTACACCTATCGATTTGTGCCTGAGCCTCCAAACTTTAGAAAAAAACCTTGCTTGAACTGTATCAATGGCTACATCAACTGAAAACTGTGTTATGTACAATGAAGAATATCTGTTCCCAGGGCACCCAGGGAGACAGAAATAGGTCTGTTAACAGTTTCATATTCCACATTCCACTTGGAAGGTTGACGTTCAGGGTCGTATTCCTCCTGAGCTTAAAACCAGGGACATCAAAGCAATGAGGGGTGTGCTTACACTATAAGCTGTGGACTAACGACCACTGAGCTGCTATTCGGTCCCAAGCCCCTGTGATTTTTAGAGTTCACTATGGTGAGAAACCTGGACAAGGATCTTGGTCAAAAGAAGTCTTGATCATTTGACGAACAAGGCTAACTGGCCGACAGCCCAATATCATTTATTTTTAGACCAACCTAAGTCGTAATTCTATTATCTTACCCCAACACCTTCCTGACCCTGTGCTGCACCCAGTCACTGTCAGCCAGCTCTAGGATGTAAACATTCTGCAGCTGTCCCCCTGCCCTATAAGGTTCCTTGTTGCCTTGACTGCAGACGAGCTATTGCCTATCTCCATAAATAGGTGTTTCTGCCGACTGGGCTGACTGCAGGATGTTCCGTCAGGATCCCTTCCTTCACTGTGCCATCCCCTCCCCAAGGCCCTGTACTCCAGTCACTTCCTTCGGTTCATTTCAACAGTGTTCTACAGAGCTTCTACTCTGGGCTAGGGAGAGAAAGACGAACGAGACCCAGGCCTTGTAAGATCCATGGCAGCCAGGGTCAGGAGGAAAGGGTAAACTTACACCAAAATAAAAAGAGTAATGTGTTTCCTGTGCAGTAATATGAGGGAAAACAAGATACAGAGGAAGGGGTTATTTATCCTTTCTGAAGAGTGTAGAAGAGAAAAAAAAAGTTTTCACATATGAGGGTTTTAGATGAATAGGAGTTTTCCAGGATGAAAAAGAACAAACAAGGGCAGGAAATTGTGAAAGGGCATGCTTTGGTGTGTGGAGGCAAGGGAGGTGGGAAGAAGAAAAGGGGGTTGCACAGAAGTGAGGGAATCTCTCATATAGAACGAGGTGGGCGGAGCAGTAGGAGATGAGCAGGGGAAATTGTGATGCCCCACCCGCACCGGCCACTTGGCCTGCTTAGTTTTGTAAAATTTTTTGGATTTGGAAATAATTTCATGCTAACAGGAAAGCTGTCAGATTTGAATAAAGAACTCTCATATCTTTCACCTAGCTGCCCCCAAATAGTCAACATTTAACTACACCAGCTGTATCATCTTCTCTCTGTATACACATTTACATGCTTTTTTCTGAACATTTGGGAGTGAGTTGGGGTCATGATATTCCTTTACCCCTAAACACTTCAGTGTGTACTTCCCAAAACCAAAGTCATTTTATTAGATAACTACCATATAAAGTCAGGAAATTCACATTGACTTAATACCATTATCTAATCCAAAATTTTATTTGTATTTTACCAATTTTCCCAAAATTTTCTTTATAAAAAAAAAACTGACCACCCTATTTTAAATTGGAACCCCATCACTCCTAACATGCCCTGGCCATTTTATTTTTCTTCATAGCATTTACCACCATCTAGCGTATAAAAATTTTTAAATGTTTTCATTGTCTCTCGCTTCTCACCACCCCACTAGAATGTAAGTCCTACAAGGTCAAGATTTTTGTCTGCTTTGTTCACTGCCGTGTCTCCAACGCCCAGAATAGTGCCTGGCATGTGGTAGGTGTTTCATAAATATCCACTGAATGACTGAATGGCCAAACCGGGAGGTAACTCTTCTCAACCTCCTGTTCCTTTTTTTTTAAAAAAAAAAAAACAAAACAAAAAACAGTGGATAGTCACATCAGGAAGACTGAGCTCCACGTTACTGCTTTCCCTCTTTGAAAGTTCTCATTTGGGGTTCTTTGGTCCACCTCCTCCCATAGGCATAGAGTGTATATTGCAAGGGAGAGGCTACCCCAAAACACTCAGGGCTTCTTCTAAGGCTAGCCCAAGTCAGCTGAATCCCCGTTGGGCCATCTGTATGGATGCAAAAGTCCTTGAAGTGCAATGGTCCCTATCCCTCTGCAAACAGAGTTAACATCTTTAGATCTAATTGAAAGATTAAAAGAAAACCCCCAACCAGAAGGTCAATTTATAGATTCAACAGTTAAATCAAGCCAGATCCTTAATGCACATGAGACCCAAACCTTGTATTAAATCGAAGACTTGATCTAAGTTAAGCCACCCTGTCTGGGAACTTGAGCTGAAGACATGTAATTAACACCAGCCAGTCAGCACCAGCTGCTCCAGCTGACAGTCCAAGGCCTGGACAACCCTGTTACAATTTCCAGGGGGGTTGGGGATGCTCACCTTCAAACTGCAGAGAGGGTGGGCTTGGCTTCTTCCTATCTGACCTCATCTCCTAAGACTCATGCCTGGGCTCACGACACTCCAACCCAACAGGCCTCCTCATGCTTCTCAGATGTGTCAAGGATGCTTCAAGGTCATGCGTACCTGCTCTCCACCCAACTTGCCTTTGGATTTTGCTCAAATGTCACTTTCTCAGTGAGAACTTCTCTCTCGCCCCATTTAATTGTATAAGCCTCTCTCCTCTCTGTGACTTGCTATCCCCTTCCCTCTTTATCCTTTCCCAGAGCACATACCACCGGACATACTGCACATTATACTTGATCACTTACTCTCTTCCCCACAGTAGTATTCAAGATCTACAAAGGCAAAGATTTTGCTTTTTCATTCAGTGCTGCCTCCCCAGTCACCTAGAACAGTGTCTGGTATATATTAGGCACTCAACACCTAACTGTTTAATTAATTAACTGGTTAGTTATTTGATTGATTAAGTGATTAGTTAAATCCATTTCTGTGGCTGGCCAGGTGTGGCCATCGGGCTAATCAACTCCATCAAAGCCTGTCCTGGGTACTTGGGTTACCAGGTCAAATAAGAGCCACCTAGAAAATCCTAACCCCACGTGTCTCCAATATCCCACCTGAGTCACTGATGCAGACTGGTGCCCTCAGAAGTCCACATTCTCTGTTCCTAGAGTTCTTTCCTCCTGGACCCCTACCCGCTACTACCCCCAACATCCCTCTCCCCTTCAGTGAACTAGAACATCTTTCACCTCCTCAGAGTCACCAGGTTCTTCTCACACGCAGCACCTCTCTTCCTAGAAGAGGCCTCTCCATCATCCCCTAGTCTCGAAGCCGGGCCAACTCCTACCCACCAGGTGCATCTCCTGTCACAGCCTTCTTAAGGGGACAATCGATACGACTGGACTGAGCTCAGTGATGCCAGAGCCCTTTGTCTACTGCTTCCCCGCTGAACCCCAGCATCTGGGGCACTGCCAGACTGCAACTTGAATGTTTGCTCATTTGGACACGAGTTATTGTCCCATTTCACAGGTCAAGGTCAAGTCTTGTTAATGATAAGACCATGGCCTCGAGACAGCTCAGAATTCAAATCCCAGCTTTTCCACTTAATGGTTGTGTGACCGTAAGAAAGTTTCTTAAGCTCTCTGAAATATTTTTCACCTACAAAATGATTTGTACTCTATTCAACACTGTTCTCAAGGCTAGGAATATGGCAGTAAACAATAGGGTGGTTCGCAGTGATACTGGTGCCAAGTCCTAAGTGGTAAGAAAGCGCTGGCAACCTTGAGCACAAAAGGAAGAACATCTGAGGCAGAAGAAACATGGCACATAGAGGGACTGAGGCAGGAACAACACTGTCGCGTTCAGGGAAGAGAAAAGAAGACCAGTGGTGCTTCTGACATTCTCAAAAGCAAGCCTCCCATACTCTTTTAAGAACAGAGCCACTTCTCTGCCCCATTTCAGGCTCCTTGACCAATCAGCCCAGTTTCAGATTCCAAGGTCCATCTCAGCTCCAATGAAAGGCACTGCACCTCCAGCCATAGCTTTCTCCTTTATCCTCAACCACAATTTGAATCTCCCTCTGGTTGGTCACCCTGGATATTTCCCATAACCTGGCCTTCTCAATCCTCTGTTGTCCCCTTGGGTGTCACTATAAACCAGATTTACATGGCTCTCAAGCTGAAAATCTCTAAGACAAAAATCTCTGAGTAATGGGGAGATAAGTAAAGTGTGGTGGACTGCAACTCCAGATCTTAATGCCACTTGGAGCTAGTTAGACCTGAAAATATAACAATTCTACATCCCAATAACCCAAATTCCTATCCTCTCACTCCACTACCCTAAAAGCCTGTACCATTGCATATTTTATCTTTAGTTAGTGTCTGCTTCACTCTGTTCCCTTTACAGCACTGTTTCCCAACTAGGGGCAGTTTTGCCTCCCAGAGGACATTTGGTAATGTCTAGAGACATTTTAGGTTATCACAACTAGGGGGAGGGTGCCACTGGCGTCTTGTGGGTAGAGGCCCAGGATGGTGGTAAACATTCTACAATGTACAGGACAGCACACTCTGCCCACTTCCGTGCAACCAATTATCTTTCCCAAAAAGTCAACAGTGCCAAGGCTGAGAAACTCTGCTTTAAGGGAACCCAGTTCACCCACATAAACATTAAACATACATAAAGAGATGCTAAAATGTATTTGTATGCAGAGAAATACAAATTAAGATATTAATGAGATACTTCATACCCAGTATGCTGACAGTTCAAAAAGGACAAGCATTGCCAAGGATGTGGGGCTACAGGACCCCTCTTGCACAGCTGGTGGGACTGGACACTGGCATGGCCCAAGCAACCTGTTACTTTTTAGTCAAATAGGATTCATAGACTCAATGACCACAGTTCTATAAGAATTTCTTACAAGGCCCTTTAAAAGGCACATATGAAGATAATCATTGCAATGCTATTTGTTGTTTCAGGAAGTTGGAGGCAACACGGGTGTCCATCATTAGAGAGGCAGACTAGTAAAAGTAGGTGGAGTATTGGAAGTGGCACTTCAGATGTACGAATAGTAGAGATGAACCTTACAACTACGACGAGAGGAAGGGGGAGGAATAAAAAAATAGCATGAGGTCATTAGTACCATTCCACATGTATCAGTTTTTTCCAGTGTACACATTAAGACTGTACACTGATATAAATACTTTGGAAAATTGTTTGGCAATGTTTATTAAGGCCAAATATTAACCCCTTGACCCAATAATTCTACTCCTGTAAGTATACCTAAGAGAAATGAGTGCTTGAGTCCACCAAAAGACATATACAAGTTAGTGCAGGGAAGTTTAATTCGTAATAGCCCCAAACTGAAAACAGCCAGTTGGTAATACATTAGTTAAGGTATCCATCATAGTGGAATACTATACAGCAATGAAAATAGACAGGCTACAACTGTATGAAACAGGGATGAATTTCATAGACATAAGGTAGAGCAAAGAAGCCAGAAACAAAGGAGTATATAGTGTATGATTGCTTTAATGAAGTTCCAAATCAGGCAAAACTAATCAATACTGTTAGAGGTCTTTACAGAAGTTCCCTTTGGGGGAGAATAGATTTTAAGAGTTCACAGGGGAGACTTACACTGCTGGAAATGTTCTATATCTTAATCTAGGTGGTGATTACACAGGGGTCTATATATATGCAAAAAATCAAGCTAGGCATGTAAGATTTGTGCTCTTTATGTTAATTATACCTTAACTAAAAATAAAACTTGGAGGGGGTACTTTCAAAAGATGGAGATTCAACTGACAGTACTAAGTACTGGCAAACACGCAGAGCAATTCGGAATTCTCATACATGGCTGACAGGAATATAAAATGGCCCGGCCACTCTGTAAAACAGTGTGGCAGTTTCTTATAAAGTTAAACACACATTTATAATATGATCCAGTGATTCCACTCTTGCGTACCCGGAAGAAAGGAAAACTTACGTTCACACAAAAACCTGTACATAGATGCACAGATGTTTATAGCAGCTCCATTCATAATCACTGAAAACTGCAGGCAATCAAACGTCCTTCAGTGAATGAATGGATAAACGAACATCCATACCACAGAATACAACTCAGCAATGAAAAGAAACAAACCACTGATACAGGCAACAACCTGGATGAATGTCAGAGGCATCATCCTGAGCAAAAGAAGCCGATCTTAATATGTTAAACATACTGCATGATCTCGTATGTATGACTTCCTTAAAAAGATGAAATTACAGTGATGGAGATGGACCAGTGGTTGTCAGGGGTTCTAGGTGGGGAGAGGGTGTGATAGTAAAGGAATAACATCCCGATTGTGGTGGCAGTAGTTACATGAATCTATACATGCATTAAAATTAATAGAACTATATACCAAAAAGGGGGGGTGTCAACTTTGTTGTATGATAATTTGAAATATAAAATAAATAAAATATTGATTTAGCATCTTATTCCACAATTAATATAAAGCTTTGTTAGAAATAAGACAAGTTCTGGGGATTTAATGTACAATATGGTGATAATAATAATAATACTGTATTATATATACTTGAAAATGCCTAAGAGAATAGATCATAAATGTTCTCACAACCAAAAAGAAATGGTAATTATGTGACATGCTGGAGGTGTTAGCTAAAGCTATAGCGGTGATCATTTTGCAATATGTAAGTGTATCAAATCAATGTGTTTACACCTTAAACTTACACAATGTATATCTCAATTGTATCTCCATAAAGCTGGAAAGAATATAAATATATATACACACACGCACCACACACAGACACATAATACACATGCTGTAAGAACATAAACAAGACATATGTTAAGTACAGAACAGTGGCCTCTTAAGGGTAGCGGATGTAAAGGAATGTGAGTGAGGTGTGGGGATAAAAGGAAATGAGCCTGCAGACAAATAAATAAAATAAGAGGCATGTTCAGGGCCGTGCTAGGAAGACTAGCATCCAGGACTGAGAGGCAGCTGTACTCAAGGCTAGAGTTTATCACAGGGATCAGTAAGGGGGGAATGATGTATCAGGCGAGGTCTGGAGGAATCCGTGTGCAAGCTCCCAACATCTCCCCGTTTCTCCCCGTCCCCAGGGATCACATTGAACATACTCTTTCCTCTAGCAGAATTCAGCAAAATGTGTGCAGTGTTTCTGCCCAGGGAAGTCCACTTAAGACTCAAAGTTCAGGGGGATAGTTGGGGGCTGGTCACATTTCAAATACTGAAATTCCAGGCTCCTAAAAGGGAAACAAAGATTTAGTCCCCCAGGTGGGCAAAACAGCCTTATTGACAACAGGGAACAATCCAAAAGCCAAGTTCCCTGATGCTAGTCAAGGGTCAAGCCCCAAAGCATGCCCTTCCAAAGACGACAATCTCAGGCCCTCTGTGTGAATGCCTCCTTGCACTGGAGCTTTGCACAGACCAATGCTGACATGTCCTCAGCCTGCAGTCCAAAAGGAAAAACAAAATAAAATGAACACTGTATGAATCAAATAAAGCAATGGTTTGACCAGATACAGCCATGGGCATTCTGCTGCGACCTTGCTCTGAGGGCTGCAACCACAGGGAAGAGGAATCCCATGAATGCTCCCAGCTCAGCCCCATGAGGCAGATTACAGATACCAGTAACAGGAAGAGAGGGTGGGCGCCAACTCCCCTTTCCACATATTAAACCAGCACTGCCCTCGGCAAATTGACCTGAATGTATTTTTCTCTCACCTCTGCCTCACTTTGCCACATCACTGTGAGACAATCAAAAGTCACCAAAAAATCCCTCTGCAAATGTTTAAAAATGGAGAAGTAGAGAGGGGCAGAAAACAAGTCACAAAGTCTCAAGGATAATCGAAAGATGGAACGGTTCTCACCCTCCTGCAATAACCCTCCCAGCCTTCCCAGCTCCAAAGCGTCTCAGATTAAAAGGAGAAATTCTCTAAAGTTTGCAGTTTCAGTTTTTGAAAGTTTCAGGCATGAAAGGGTTTTTGCTCCCTAATGATACCTCTCAGATCTAGCAGGACCTGGGCTCTGTTTAGCTGAAGAATTGCCTTTATGTTCACCACAGACTTCCCTCACCTCAAAGACAGATGCTCAGCAAGAACAAGGAGCCTGCAAAGCCTCAGAAACCCTCTGATATTAATTGATCTGCTCCTAGTGGTCAGTTCTTCTGAATATAATTTCAGCCACATTCGTTAATCTGGCAGGCTCACTGGATGGATGGATGGATGGGTGGGTGGATGGATGGAGACAGATATAGACAGAACTAGATAGAAGCAAATAGAAATAGGGGTAAGTAAAGGCAGATGGAGAGGGTGATTTACCCATTCATACAATATTTCTTGAATATCTATTATGGGCCAGGCACTGTTCTAGGTGCTGAGGATATAAAAGTAACCAAAACAGGCAAACAATCCCCTACCCTCATGGAACTTACATCCTAGAAGAGAGACAGACCATAAACAGATAAGTATAGCACACTGAATGGTTGCTGGTTTTAAGTGCTATGGAGAAAAAAAAAAGTAAAAGGGAGGAGATTGGGACTGGCTGGGAGGAGTTTCCGTTTTAAATAGAAGAGTCAGGGAAGGACTCACTAGAAGTCAGTGTTTGAATAAAGATCTAAAGGAGATCAGGGTTTTGAGGTTCAGTCGTACTGTTTAGGTAGATATACCTAATACCTGAGGAGAACAGCCTTATGCTAAAAACCCCAGGACAGTGTAAAATCACAGAAGCTGTTTTAACACCAATCAGTACCTAGAGGAGATCATGGAATAAAATGTTAAGTTGTTTGCAAGATTTGGAGTGGAGAAATATAATACAGCTTGAGCACAACTGGAAGAAACCAATGGGCTGTCACCAAGTAGGGCCTGCCCAGCCCCAAGATAACCAGCAGATCTAACCGCTCCTTGTGTCATGATAATGTGGTGACACAAAAAGTTGGGGGACGTGCCTAATTCTGCCATAGAAATAGGCAGAAGGGTGGGACCAACTAGGGCTGATAATACCCTAGGGAGTATTGCTCACTCAAGTGAGTCAAAAAGGGAATAAGGACCACGGGAAGGTTGAAGTTCTGTATGAATATGGAAATGCAAGCGACAGGCACGTGGGTATCTCTGGGGACTTTGCAGGTCTGTTGCTCCTCCCACTGACCCCACCGTTAGTCACGTAAAGAAGTCCACATTGGCAAGAGCCACATTCTTCATACTTCCACCTGTTCTGAATTGCTGTGAGGATTGCTGTTTGGACTAGGAGATGGCAATGATCCATCTTGACAGTGCTTGTGAGTCAAGTCAAAATGACAGTGATTACTAGATGGGCCACACTCCTCCCATCCCTATATGCACACCCCTTTGCAATGCAACTTTGCTGTTCTTCCCTTTAGGGCTTGGAGTCTATTTCTCCACTTTCTTGAATCTGAGCCCGCCACCTGATTTGCTTTGACCAATAAAATCTCAAAGAAGGGATGTCATAGGAGTTTTAGCCTCCATGGGCCTCCAGCTTCTGCCACCTCCTTCTTTGAAAGGCTACCCTGCAGTGCAGGGTGAGCGCAATTTTCATTTTGTATCCGAGGCGCCCCACTTGCCTCACCGTTGCCAGTCCTGCACCTCCCCTTCCTCAGCCCTGAAATGTGGGACAGGGAAAGTCCTGAGATGAGGACGGCCGGGTCCTCTGGGCTGGCGTCTTGACTGGTGCCTCCCCTTTCCTGTGCAGGTGAGGTGATTAATGGCGCTGTTACGGAGAACCAGCTGCTGTTTTCACGTTCCCTTCCTGCAGAGATCCTTAATTACTGGGCTTCACCTGTTGAGTCTCCTTAAAGCGACGTGAGTGTGTATTTTTAAGTGGGAAAACAATTCATTAGGAAGTGCCAACATTTTAGAGGCAGGGGTGCCCCTAATTAATTCCGGAACCACATTACTTCAGCCAGGCAAGAGCAGGCCCAGGAGGTGCTGTTTCTATCTGAATGCAATGAAGCCAAGAAAAAAGAAGCTTCAGCAGATGGTGGGGACTCAGGGCCTACAGGGAGGGGCCGTAAGTTCAGACCACCCCCTTCTTAGTCTCCATCCATCCTTTAGCATTCCTAGGGTCCTCCCTTTAGCTCAGTAGCCTTGGAATGACAGCAAGTACAAGCATTCAAGGACTGCCTCCCCCGGGTCAATACTGCCTTAAGAGTTTTTTCTTTAGCTTTAGCATTTTGTTAAATAAATACGAGCTTTGAAAAGTCTGGCCTAGAGTTATTAATAGATATTTTGGCCCAGGATAACAAGACTTAAGGTATTAAGACTTCAGCTTCCAAGACAGTGGTTCTCAACTCTTGTATCTGGGGAGATTTTTAAAATTCAGGTGCCTAGACTCTGGGTTCAGATTTAATTGGTCTGGGATGTCGATCTGGGCATCAGGATTTTTCTTTAAGCTCCTGCAGTGGCTCTAGTTTGCAGCCAGGATTGAAAAAAATCACTCTAGTTTGTATTGTACTTTGCTAGATTTATAAAGTACTTTCTAAAGGATGGGTCCTAGGTCTTATCACTGTATCACCCATGCCGAGCACAGTGCCCGGAAGAGAGTTTATAACTAATACACGTTATGCAAATACAAATAATGTCAATTGATTCCTTTGTCTATCATTTTTTTCAATTATTTTGCCTTACACATATATCCATGGATGTGTGTGTGTGAGAGAGATAGAGGGCACTTGTATTTCCTTACCATCTTTCGCTTTCTTGCCCTGCCCCCTCTCATCCCCACCCCTGCCCCCTCTCATCCCCACCCCTGCCCCATGACCTGTCCTGCCTGAAATCCCTATAGAAAGAGCACTGTCTGTGATCTTCCATACATTCTCCATCCTCGTTTAACTCTAGACAAATGCACAGACATAAATGAGCATGGGGGGGGGGGCGGTCACTGTCTGTTTTGTAGAAATGGAATCATACAATACACATCAATTCCTTGCAGAAAGGCCTCCAAGTCACCTGACAGAGCTCTACTTCATTCTCCGTGATGGGCACGGACTAGTCCATGGGCCCATGCACTGTAACTTACTCAGCCATTCCTCTGTGAAGAGGCACTCACTTTGCTTCCCATTTCTACCCCCTCAGAAACCACGGAGCAACAAACACAAGGTCATGTGATGCTTGCAACCACCCTGTAAAGCACAAATACCCATGTGGGTCTTTCTTCCCAACCCCAGGCACACAGCCAATTGTCTGGCAAGCCTACCCTGACACCCTCAATCTCCATGTCTGGCCAAGGAGGATTACAACAAATTATATGAAATCATGCATACCAAAAGCACTTTACAATCCGCAGAAGGCTCTGTGTCAAAGTCAGGCATTCACACAGTGTGGCCAGGCTCTCTGTGACCAGCCCCGTTCACAACACGGCTCGGGCAGAAAGGTGCTCAATAGCATCATTAACAGCCCATTGATCCAATTACCTTTCTTTCTGTTTCACTTCAGAATTACAATCTCTGGTTCCCTCTGCAAGAGCCCAAATAGATTCCCAGTGATCAGTGGAAGAGGTAGCTGCCATCAGGACTCGCTTGAGGGACCCAAACACTCATCTAATTGTGGCCTAGGATGAATTAATCTGGTTGACATATCAGACCTCCCTTCTCCATGGGAACCTGCCATTTTCTCCAGTCTCTTAGTCTTTCTGGTGAGAGTCAGGGATGTACCAAACTTGGGTCAACCCGGGGCACCACTGGCATGCTCTCATCATATATTCTTGAAATGTAGTAGGCACTCGAAAAATAACTGTTTGATTGAAAACAATACCCAAGAGATCAGATATTGGGGCTCAGAGCAGAGCAGACTGGCTGAATAAATGCTATTTGTCCAAACTGTGTCTTTGCAGGATGGGCCAGTATGGAGCTTAACTCTGAGTCCAGAGGTAAAGCATAATATGAAAATATACCCTAGAATAAGGCAAACTCCTTGAGTGACAACTGAGGGCAAGGTAGAGGGAAACAAATACACATTCTAAGTCCCATGGGCAAAACATAAGGGAAAGAAATAGAGAGAAATAAGACCAGAACAGGAAGCATTCACTCACTTGACAACTATATATCATATGCCAGGCACTGTGCTAAGTGTTGGTGATATGGTGGAACAGAAGTCATGATTCCAGCCATAAATTGCTCTGGTCTCATGGAGGAAACAAGATGTAAACATACAATCAAAACAGAGGCATGACAAGATAGGACAGAATTGAGACCTATGACACAGGTAAACCCACTGAGATTTGGAAGTACATTGGGAGGTACCTAAACCAGACTGGTAAAGCACAGAAGGCTTCCTGGAGGAGAAGATGGATGAGGAAGAAAGCCTGTGGCCCCAGTGCCTTGTAGTGACCTTAACCTTTGACTTCTACAGCTAGACTCCCAGCCAATGAGGCCGTATACCCATAATCATTTCCCTGGAAGTCACTGGTCCTGTGCTCTCCCATCTCCGTGCCTTTGTCCATGCTGTTCCCTCTGCCTAGACAGCACTATCCCTTCATCTCTCCCCAGTTTGCAATATCATTCTCTCCACCTACCACCAAGGCACAGCCCAAATGCTCCCTCCTCCATGAAACTTTTCCAAATTCCTCTACCTGGAATTAATCTGTCTCTCTCCCTGAATTCCAGTAACACTTTACTTGTTTCTCTCTTATAGTACACAGCACTCTTGACATTGTATTATAATTATGTGTGTATTCGTCTTATCTCCTCTACTAAACTCTAAACTCTGCTGGGGCTGAAAACCTTGTCTCAACCACTTTGTATTCCCCACAGCGCCTTATCCAAGGGAAGTGCTCAATACATGTTGAATAAGGATAATGTTTACCAGGTTCCAGGTGAATGAAAGAAGTTTACAAACAGCACAGCTAGAATCAGCAGACAAACCAACTTTCTGAACCACTAGAATTGCCTGCTTCCTGAAGTAGTGTATTTCCCATGACTATATTGAAAGATTCTTTTTAAAAAGTGGACTTGGTGACTTCTAAGCTCATCTAACCTTTACCAGGTTACTATGATGGGGAACAGCTGATGAACAAGCAAAGCGAACAGAATCCCACCAAACAGATGAGGTGGGAATAGATGGAATGTATTGTCAATGTTACGGCACCTAGGATGGATGGTAATTGCAGGGCATTTATCAGATTACTAAATATTTAGTCAATTAAAGTAAAATAAAAGAGATCCATTCTTAGAGAAATGATGACAAGTGTGTCATGAGTAAGAATTATAATTAACCTAATTCTGAACATCTGAGATCCATTTTACAAGTTTAATCAAGATAATAGCTGATTCCCAGATCTGAGTTAGTGTGTTAGTGGAGTCAAGCAATGAGGGCTTTCTAGAGCACAAATTTCACAATGTCATCCTGCTACTTAAAACCTTCAATGGCTCCCCAGTGACCCCAGGACATAGGGGGAGGTCTTCAGCATGATGTCTGAGGACCTGAACTATGTAGCTCTCACCAACCTCACCTTCCACCATTCCTTTGACACACTCAGATCAGGGATCCCAATCTCAAAGGTCTACAGGAATGCAGTGGAGGGTGCTGGGCCTGGAGAAAACCATGACTGCATACCCCAACTCGAAAAACTCAGCAATTTCACTGGTCCAGCCCCTTTTCCCAGCAGGAAAGACTCAGTATTGCAAGCTCTTCCTCATTTTCAAAAGAATCGGGAAATCCAGATTTTTTATGGGATCTGCCATTTTTCAGTATTGGCTCAAAAATTTTAAATAGGCCAGACAAACTCCATTTGTGGCCCATGGATCTCCACCCTATGCTTTACTTAGAACCTCTTTTTTTTAATCTACTTAGTGTTGCTGTGATGTGCTAGGCTCACTCACCTCCACAATCCCTCCCTGATGCCTCCTCTGCCTTCTTCATTCCTCCCCATCTTCTTTGCCTGGGTTCATTCCTATTTAACCTTTAAAATTCATTTCCAGTACCAGTTCCTTCTACAGAGCTATCCATTTCTTCATACTTTCCAGTGTTTTCACTACTTTTTATAATGAACATGAGTAGTGAGTGCTGTCACTGCTCTCCCACACCCTCTTGTATCCCTTGGACATCTTCATGCACACCAGATCCCAATGTGCTTTCATTCCCAATGGCTTTGGGCTTTTGGAACCCACTTTCTCTTCATGTTTGGAGAACCACAAGTTCCTGAAATTCATATCCCCTCAAAGAAGCCCTCAGCCAATGAATGGCAGGTACAGGGTGTAAATAGTCCAACTGCCTTGCCCCCAGTGTGGAAAACTCCAAAATATGCTGTCTTCAGATCTCCCTTGCAGATTGAGCCAAAGTTCTCTTCTGCAGGACTTTGCTTGATTCTGTTTTTCCACAACACTTGATTGTGTTTTTCCCAGAAACACTTCCTAAGTGATCAGTTTCAAATAAGTCCTATTCCAGGATCTGCTTCTGGGATCAGTGATAGACAGCTTCTGTCATGGCCTCCATGATCTCTATCTCCTTATGTTCATGCCCTTGTGCAATTCCCTCCCTTGAGTGTGACTTGCTTCTAAGTCTAACAGTGATGGGCACTGCTTCCATGATTAGGTCAGAAAAGATTATGACTTACATCTTACTGGCAGACTCTCCATATTGTCCTGCCATTTTGCATGCTTTGATAATGCAAGCTGCCATGTGGGAGAGACCCATGTGGCAAGGAACTGAGGGTGGCCTCTGGCCAACAGCCAGCAAAGAACTCAGTGCTGCCAGCAACCACCAAGTGAGCTCAGAAATGGATATTTCCCCAATCAAGTCTTCAGATAAGACCATGGGCCAACACTTGATTGCAGCCTCGTGCAAAACCATGAAACAGAGGTCCCCACTAACTCACAGCCTGACTCTTGACTCACAAAAACTGTGAGATACTAAATTTGTGTTTTCTTAAGCCTCCAGGTTTTGGGGTGATGTGGTATGTAGCAACAGATAACTTACATAGGATCTCAACATAAGAAAACATGTAATATAGTTGACCCTTGAGCAACATAGGTTTGAGCTTCACGAGTCCACTTATTATTTTCACTAAATACATAGTACAGTACTACATGATCAGTGGTTGGTTGAATCCCTGGATGTAGAGCCAGATACAGAGGACCAACTGTAAAGTTATATGTGGATTTTCAACTGTGCAGGGGTCAGCATCCTTAACACTTGCATTGTTCAAGGGTCAACTGTCCTTCTATAATTAGAAAATATTCCATCCCAGACATCTTTTCCAAAAACGCATTTCTGAATCCCCAGGCCAGAGCCCTTGTGTCCTCTCTCTCATGGTTCTCATAACCCTGAACTTAATCATCAATATCACTTGACTCTCACATATCTCCCCCACTTATCACCTTGAGGGCAGACCTTTGGGAGAGAAAAAGCCTGATACATTTCTTTATCTTATCACCTAAGCATAATATCTGGTATAAAGTAGATGCTTCATGAATGTTTATTGAAGTAATTAATTTATTTGTTAATTGTTTCCGCTATGAGATTTTGGCCAAATGTCTCCCTTTATTCCATCATTCTCCAGATGCCAAATCAAGGGTATAGCAGGCCTTCCAAGGGTACCCAGCAGGATTTCCACTCTATGCATCCTCTGTGTCACTTCCTAAGCTGCTTCTTCTTTTCCATCACCAGGGTGCGTATCAATTTCACACTGACACTTCATCCCATCTGTTCGATTCATCTGTTGGATGGTCACTCGCTGCTACTTCAGAGCAACAGGGAGTTCACTCTTCCTTTGGTACCCCTCTGGGAAGCCCAGGGAAATTATCTCTGATTGATGTCATTTCTTCTTTTGGTCCTAATGACAAAATTACAGAAAAATCCAGCCTTACTTTGCATCACACTCGGAAGAAATCCGCTCAGCTTTTGTCTGCCAACCACAACGAAAACTTGATTAACCAGGCCTCCATACACAGTCTTTTGTTGTTGTTGTTTAGTTCATTCGTTGGTTGGGTTGTTTTTTGGGTTTTTTTTTTCCTGGTTGGCTGAGGAATAAAACTGAAAATGCCACTTATTTCCTCCTTATTACTTGGAAAAAGAATCAATAGGTAAGCCCACATGGCTGCTCACTGTAAATAAATCCCCTCAAAGAAACTGTGTCTCTGTGACGGGGATGAGCCTCCTGCAGGCCAGAGGACTAAAGGTGGTATCAGAAGTCAGGCTGAATCAGCAGGGATTTTTGAAGTATGGAATTTTAATTTAAAAAATTATTTGTTATCATTCATATTCCTTGTCTTTGCCCTTCTCCTCAAAGCAAAGGATAGAGTATGTGTGCTGGTTATTTGAGGGTTCCAGTTCTTGAAGTCCAGTTTATATAAGTCGTATTGTATTCTTACTAATATGTTAGAGACTCCTTTACAGATGTCTAAATCCAAGCCTATTAAATTAATGTCTTGTATTTACGCAATGGGTACTCATAGTCTCCTGGGCATCTTGGATCCTACCACCATCCCCCGCTTCCCCGAGACACATGGAGCTCTTACTCAGTTCCTTCTCATGGTCTGTGGCATAGTGAGAAACGGGATACCTTCCTTGTTACTAAACTAACAGATCCTTTTAGCTCGAGGGGAGGAAGATGAAGCCAGAATGGTAAGTTAATACCTTGACCAAAACCCAACCCCATTTCAAGGGAAAGGACTTGTCAAGAAAGGAAACACTTATTGAGCATTGCCTCTGTGCCAGGCACTGGATTGAGAATGCATCTTTTTTCCTGATCGTAGCTTCTGAGACCCTCCATGCCCCAGCCCCTGCCTACCTTTCTGACTGCATCTCTGCCCGGGCCCCCATGTCATTACCTTTGCACTTGCTGTTCCCTCTGCTAGCAGTGCTCTTCTCCAGATGCTTGTGTGGCTTACTCCTTGTCATCCCTCACTTCCCAGTTCAGCGTCATCTCAGAGTGGTCCTCCCTAGCTAAGTTGCCCACCTTCCATGCCCAGGCACCCTCTATCATGTTCCTTTATTGTATTTTCCTCGTAGTCCATCACCAGTTTAATTAACTCAATTATTGTTGGCCTCCTCATGAGAATACAAACTTCATGAAGACAAGGAACTTTCCTGTATTCCTGTTGTGAAACCAATAAGCCAGCACATGCCTGCCATGTAACAGAAGCTCAATAAATGTGGAATGAATGAATAAATAACTTTATCTCCAATTCTCCCAAGACAAATAGTTTTAATATTCCCATTTGCGGATGAGGAAGTTGAGGTTTGGAGCAGATAAGGAATCACCACAATTTTACACAGCTAGCAGGTAATAAGCAGACTTTTGACCACAGAACTGTCTAACTCCAGAGCCTGAATTCTCCATCACTACTAGCTACTGTGTGGGAAGACAGGAGATTATGCTTTAATCAATTGTTTTCCAACTTCCATTAATGAAAAATGTCTGAGCAGCTGTGATGAGGAAATAAAAGTCTTTTATCAGCCCACAGTCATAGATGTCATACCAGGATGTGTCTTTCAAATCAAACACTGTCATTTTATCAAATTTCTGGATTGAATGGATTTCAAGAAACCCTTGTGTCTGTGCTTTTCAGATGCACCCCCTTTCTTTGGGATCCTCTCGATAGCAAGCAGTAGAATGGGTGATGAAAGCTTCTGTCTAGGATAGTTGGAGTGGATGGATTTGATGAATCTGTATTGGATGTGGGCTGTATGCCTTCACCCCAAACCTTCTCACCAAAGCATCTGCCTACCCAGCATGGAAGCGAGTGGTGCAAAATCATGGGAATTGTGTCCTGCAGCCCTTTTGGTCTCCATTTTCTGTGGTCTTCTCCTTTTATCAACACCATTGCTCATATTCCCATCTTTGCTTCAGTTAATATTCACCCAAGCACCCCATCCTTTGCTTTCCTTCCTGTTTCCAGTATGGAGGGGGAGAGGGATAAATTAGAAGTTTGGGATTAACATATAAACACTACTATATATAAAATAGATAAACAACAAGGACCAACTATATAGCACAGGGAACTATATTCATTATCTTATAATAACCTACAATGGAAAGGAATCTGAAAAAGAATAGATACATAGATATAGATATACATGTATACATGAATCACTTTGCTATACATCTGAAACTAACACAACACTGTAAATTAACTATACAAAAAAAAAAGTCTCATAAGAAAGGGCTGAATTTTACTTTCTAGATCTTGGAGCTTGGGGCATAGTAAAGAAATGCCTGCATGCTGCACCCTCATCTGCCATTTCTTCCTGAGCATGACTGGTTTAGGAATGGCTCCAACCCGGCTTCAGAGCCTCAGACAACAAACCCAGCTCCAGATATGACTACCTACATTCCACTTACCAGAAAAAAAAAAAATCAGCTACCTCATTGCACTTCAGGTACCAAAAATTTCTGACCCAAGGAAAGAACTTTATGGAGGTGACCCGACAATAGGGAGGTGCTTACGGCTCTGTGAATGGCTACAGAATCAGAGAGAGGAATTACAGTTCAAAGGCAAAACTTGCACTATCCCCCATTCCTAGTTTTCCTTACTTTAAGTCTTTTTTATTAAGAGAATCATACTGTTCTCTATCTACATGACACTTTCCATCTTTAAACATTAACTAATTAATTGACTGAAATGGTATCTCGGGAGCATTTATCATCTATCCCATTAGCCAGAGAGCCAGGCAACTGTCTATAAAAGCTGTTGAACACTCAGTGGAGGCTTTGTTTTTCCACT
Organism: Camelus dromedarius; assembly: GCF_036321535.1. Classification (NCBI taxonomy): domain Eukaryota; kingdom Metazoa; phylum Chordata; class Mammalia; order Artiodactyla; family Camelidae; genus Camelus; species Camelus dromedarius. The sequence goes on along the minus strand of NC_087459.1, from coordinate 13,681,438 downwards.
TCTCTCCCCAGGAATGTTTTTTTTTTTTTTTTTTTTTTTGTCTGTGTCTGTGTCTGAATGTGTAATGGAAAAAATAAAAAGAGAGGATTTTGCTTCCACCAACCATTATAAAAATCTACCTCTGGGAGACATGGAATTTCAATTGTGAAATAATCAGTCTTGGAAATTGTCCTGTCCTCCAGGAAAAGAAAAAATAAGTAGTTTAACAGCAATTGCCCTTCAAAACAATTACTAATTATAATGTCTATAAAGAAAAATACCCTCGATACCATTACTCCTAATAAAGTCAGGCAAATCTATAGAAAGGAATTAGCTGGCATGTCTAAAGTCTGACGGGTGAGCCCTTGGGAGTGGGTCAGAAGGGAGGTGTGCTCCTCCTGGCTTATAAACCCAAATCCAAAGCTTTCAGAAGCTTACCACCTGGGGCAAGCCCCTTTCAGCAAATTCAGAAGATTAACACATGCCTCAAGGAAATCAGACCAGGACAATTAAGAGATGAGAACCCACGTTATTTTTCCTGACCTTCCTTCCACTCCCTCCCATCCCAGCTCTATTCTCAGCCCCCTCACCTCCACCTCAAGTAGTTGCCATTAGGATTCCAGTTATAAGTCATGCCATGCCTCAGGGTTCAGCATCGCCCTGTCCCCACAGTCCTCTGTAAGATGCAGAGATGCCTGAGAAGGGTTACATCACACCCCTAAGGACTTCGAATAAATATGACTGCCAGATTCCATCTGTTTGGAAGAAAATGTTCCATAGGAAAAGGGTATTGGAAGAAAGGAAGGAAGGAAGGAAGGAAGGAAGGAAGGAAGGAAGGAAGGAAGGAAGGAAGGAAGGAAGGAAGGAAGGAAGGAAGGAAGAAAAATGGCCCAGAGAGGAGAACTGAGTGGCAACAGGAAAGATAGATAAATGGAAAGAGTCAGTCTGGTTTCAAGTTCTCTGCCACTTAACTTGCTATGAAACTTGAGTCAGGGCATTTGAACCCTGATCCTCAGACCTCAGGTCCTCATCTGTAAAATATGGGGGAGAGGGCAGGGTACAAGAAACCTAGTGTTTTAGGTAGTGCTCAGTTGCAGACAATAGAAACCACCCCAGCTACTTTAAGCAGAAACGAATTTATTACTAGGCATAAGCTGACTTAGAGAACAAGGGAATGCACTCAAAGAGTTGGAGCTTCCAAAAGCAATTCCCTGCCCCCCAAATCTCCCTACCTCTATGATGATCAGGAAAACTGCCACCATCACTACAAGAAGTCACCAGCTCAGAGAGCTAATGGCTATTGAACCACTCAGACTCTGCAATGATCCAACAGCAAGGTGGATTGCATTATACCTTTCTCCCTTCTAATTCAGTTCTAAATTCAAGGTTTGCTGGGTGCATCTGAGTCAGATGCAAAACCTGAGTCAGATCCAGGATCCTAGCTGCAAGGGAGTCTTGGAAATGTACTTTTTAGGTTTCCAGCCTCTGCAGTACAGGTGGCACAATCGACAGATGCTGGAATGGAAGGTGAAGGAGGCAATCCACAACGTGTATCTCCCACATTACTGGGTTGTCAATAGAACTGAATGAGATGGTGTTTAGAAAGTGCCTCACACATACCTGGCCATTAGTAGCTTCCCAGTAAGTGTTAGTTTCCCTTCTCTTTGCCAAAATTTTGGTACAAATTGGCCTTGTGAATTATCCTAAAATAATGAAAGAAAGAAATCTGGGAGCAGAGACTGGATCTTCCTAACTCATGTGTAAGGTTTATTGGTGTATCTTCAATTTAGCATCCTTATCAAATATCAGAGTCTCCCCTATTTAAGGTGTTCTGATACCTCCAAAGAAAGATGCACCAATCTCTAACAGTAACTTAAGGTTTTACTCTTTGTAAACAAAATTTTCAAAGGGGACTTCCTCTGGATAATTATATTTACTTTACCAATTTAACCGGTATCTATTAGATACCTACCAAATGCCAGGCAGACGTGATTCCGCCCCTTCAAAGAGTTAAAAGTCTGGGCAGAATAATTGCACAAAACTTATAAAATTGCAAATTGTGATAAAATCTAAGAGAAGAGAACAGGGTTCCATGAACCAGAAGAAATAGGACAAAATCGATTCTGTTCAGGGAGTCAGGAAGGATTTCTCTGAGAAAACAATGTCTAAGCTAAGACCTTAGAGGGTATCAAATGTTAATCAAGTAAAAAGTGGGAGAGAAGAGCATTTCTGGCTGAGGAAACAGCATTGCAAAGGCTGTATGTTTGAGAAACCAGAAGAATACCAGCATGGCTGGAGTATTCTGAATGAGGAGAACAAGATGAGAATTACTTTGACAATGTACCTGAAATTATTATGTGGAGGTGACATTTCCCTTGAGGTTGGAATCCAGACATGTTAGACACCTAACATTTCACAAAAATAACATCTGAAGCAAATTTTGTCCAACTATCCGCATCTTGGTTGTCTCCACCTACCATTGCCTGGGCCTTACAGATTCTTACGGTTGGAAATCTGAAACAGAGACAGAGGCTGATTTGGGCAGAGGGTGTCAGAAGCAGGAACTCTAAGGTCACAAAGAGGAAGAGCCAGAGCCCTGGGCAAGTTGAAAGTGACCAAGAGTAAAATGTGAGATCTTGACTGTGGATGCCAGTCAGCAGAGAGGAGACTGGAGCAGAAGTGCAGAGATAAGTCCCAGAGAGCAAGATAAAGACTTTCCAGGTCCCGCAAGGTCCAGCAGATTCCCTGAGAACCTTCTGTGTCCTGATCATAAAACTCCCTATTCACTTTAATTTCTCTGAATGAGTCCTGTTCCTTGAAATTAAACAATGCTGCCTAAGAGACTCATTGAAATGGAGAGCTGAGGTCACGCTTCCTTAAATCAGATCTGAAATGTAACCCCATCTCGCAAACAGGTCATAAAAACCATGACCGTGTGCTCCAGTGCCATCTCAAGGCCTTTGCACAGGCTGTTCCCTCTGCATAGAAAGCTCTTCCACCCACTTTTTGAAAAACTGGCTCTCACTCAACTTCCAGACTGCCCCTTTGGAGTTATCACGCCCACAGATTCCCACTGTAAAGTGGACCCATGCCATGGTTTCCATCACTTTTGGAACCTCTCCTTTGCAGCATGTAACCCACTTTTGCTCACCTGTCTGATGGCTGCCACCTCACCAGATGTTACAGCGCACACGTGCCCGCCCGTCTCCTGCTGCCTCTGGGACTTGACAGTCTAGGTCTGGCACACAGTAGCTGCCCAATAAACATTTGATTAATGAATAATCAATTGTCTAATGAGACCAAATTGACTTTTTTAGCTCTCCTTTCTTCTTTCTTTATGGAAAAAAAAAGTTTCATTTTAACCTACTGGGTGCTCTACCCAATGTGAGACATTGGAGACATGAAGATGAATTAGATATAATCCCTGTGCTTAGAGCTTCACAGTTTAGAAAAACAGATGGATATGTAAATTTAAATTTTTATTATAATGTAACATGAGTATTAGGAGAGATAGAGAAAGAGAGAAAGACTATCATGGGAATATTAAAAATAAATTATCTTGGATGACAAGAAAGAAGAGGGATGGAGGAGAGGGGTCCTGGTGTCTCCAATGCCACAAACCTTCTGGATTTCCTCCAAAAATAAATGTAGTGAACATCTGTTGCTTCGTTGTTCAGCATCTATTCTCCCTTATTGCAGAAGCAGCACCCCATTTTTCCTTTTGGAGAAACACCTTACCACTTTCTCAGTGCAAGTGATTTAGATGGGGCCAAGCCAGCACCCCCCATCACAGCATCAGGAGTGGGTACACATCCCAGGTCTCAGTCAGTACATCCAGGCCCTATGATAAGTGGTTTGGGGATGATGTGACAAAGGCTAGCCGAATGAGAGTCGGGGGAACCCAAGGAGAAAGACAGGCTCTTTTTTCATTAGAATCTCTGAGCAGTAGCAGTGTGGAGCAGCTGAGTCTCATCTTGTGGCTCTGAGGGAGAAAACCTCCCCAAGAATGAAGCTCACAGGGGAAGTAGCAGGCCAGGGAGAAAAAGATGCTTCTGATGACACTGTCTGAACATCTGGGTCCAAACAGATATATCCTGGATATTTCAGTTATGGGTCAGTAAGTTCTACTTTCTTTTCTTACGTTAAATCGGAACATCTCAACCTCAAAACCACTGACTTCTCTGGCTGGAAGGGGACTGTCCCGTGCATTGCAGGAGGGTTAGTAGCAATTCTGGCTTCTACTCACCAGAGGTCAACAGCTATCCTCACCCCACAGTGGTGACAACCAAAAACATCTCCAGTCATTTCCAAATGACCCTGAGAGGGCAAAATCACTTCCAATTGAGGACCACCGGTTTTAACCAGTTTGGGGCAGTTTTCTATTGCTTGTAATCAAAAAGAGTCATGACTTCATACAAACCCAACTAATTCCCTACCTAATTTCCTGGAATAATTTTTACTCCTACAGTTCTTTATTTTCCATGGTGCTGAAACGTAGAACATAGAAAGATGTTCGGGAAGCAAAGCCAGTCTATTGCATATTTTTTAAATATTGGAGCAAATGAAAGCAAATCAATCAGATCAAGAACAACTTAGACCTCAGTTCCAGCAGTACGTGTCTAAGTGGCAGCTTTGGGTACATCGATTATGCCCTTTTCTCCCCTTTAAAAATTAAAACATCTTCCCTCATTTACTTTCTTTATCTTAGAATTTTCAGCAGTCAATTTTCTTTTATCCATAGACCTTGCCTTCAATGGGAAACCAATCAATAAGAAATTATATTTTTGCCAGACTATTTTAAAGTAATGTAACCAACATATTTCTCTCTCATTCATGGCTCTATCAATTGTGAAATGAAAACAGAAAGCAAGTGGAGAGTCCACACATTCCTGAAACTCCCATTTCATTGCCCTCCAGCACAGCATGCTCTCCAACACTTCATCCATTTTTCCTGATGTCCTTACTTTGGGTGAAGCTTGTGGTTGATATCAACCTCATATTGTAAATTGAAGCTCAGCTAAAAATGAGATAGTCCTTCAGAATGAGGGATGGCAGGGTGGTAATTAATAGCAAAACTCAAGCAGACAGCCTGCCTCTGCTAATCCTATCTGAAATTCTTTTTTTGCCAGTTACTACTCTTACCATGATGATGCTGGCCTACCTTTTGGCTCCTAAATTGGAATATCCCTTTCAAGAAAATGTCACATTGTGCTGAATAAGAAAATCAAAATCAAGTTCCAATGGGAGTACAACTACCATCTTTTCAACTGTCTTTTAAAACACCAGCCAGGAGAGCTTTCAAGACACAGACACAGTTAGACAGGGGAATTCACACTTCATACGTGTACTTGTAGACCCGAAGACCCCCCCTGATGCCAGTGAAAGATGGAAAGGGAAAGAAAATGGACAGTGAGTGCCCTTCCCCCAGAGCACACAGGAGAGGTAAAGTGCCTGGTGATCCGACCTGGTTTCTCGAGGTGGGAAGAGGGAAGGAATTCTGCTGCTGGAACCATCAGTAGTATTAATTGGAAAGTTATACTGATCCTTTAGTAGAGGGAGGGAAATCTACCCCTTTGGGGTAGCAGCTCGAGAGTATGCCAAGTCATTGAATCAAAGGCACACTCACAGGTTGGGTCACTGGGAGCACACTGACCAAACACCTCAGAACAGGTCCATTCTTGAGCCAGAAGACCAACATGGGCCAAGAACTCATGTCCAGTTTGACCAACTGGGCAGCAGTAACTGTGACCTACACGAGTGACTGGATGTCACAGGGCTCCACTCCTGGTTGCGATGGCTACATACCGCCCTCCAAGTTGATAATATTACAGCAAAACAGGCACATGCAAATGAAGAAAGAAGTCATGGGAGGGGGCAGCACGTGATCTAGTCAACTGCATCTTGAAGGCAAACAAGGGAAAGAGTTTGGGAGGTGGTTGTGCATGTATTCTTTCCACAAAATGATCGAGCCCCTACTCTGCACCTGGCACTGTCCTAGGCTCTTGAGATACAAACTAAACAAAGATCCCTGCACCTGTCGGGTATACACTGTAGCAGGCAAAGGGTGAAGTCTTCAGGGGATGGTCCAGGGCTGCAGATAAAAGGGAATGAATGTATTACGCCTGAACACTTCCTATGTCCTACAAAGCCTATAATCACCCTACCCACCAACTATGGCAGAAGTGAGTGAAAGTAAACAGAATCCTCCCTGCGTCCACATGTCCTCTTCCATCTTATCAGCCATGGAAGCAAACTCCCACCTCCAGGACAGGGAGATGGCAGAGCAGCATCTCCTGGGTAGCAGCAGTGGTGAGCTAACTTAGGCTGTGGCCAAATTTGGCCATTTTCTGCATAGATAACTCACCCATCCTCAGCTACCATCAACACACGAGGGGCCTCCATGAAGCAGTGAGGATTAAATCTCAGGAGAGTCAGCAAAATAGCAAGAACTAACACTTACTGAGCCTACTCTGTCCATCTCTTCACAAATATCCTATTTCATTTTCACAGCAATCCTATGAAGTATGTACGTACTGCCCCCATCTCACAGGTGAAGAAACTGAGGCTCAGAGAGAATAAGTGACTTGCATAAAGTCTGCCTGACTCAAAACTCTATGGCTTTTCTGCACTGCTATGCTGCCCATTTCACCCAGGAAAGCCCAACTTGTTAGCACGTGAGTATTAGAAGATGAACAACCTGAGTCTTTCCTGAGGCTGGCGCTGCACCTTCCCCCAGAGGGCACTGTGAGGGGCAGGGAATTAAGGTGTAATCTTTACTCCCCTGAGACTAACAGACTCACTGAGGAAACAAAGGGGAAAATGTACTCATCCAGTCTTTAACAAACAATACCCACACCCATCATCCTGTATAAATACTTGTGGGCCCCAGAATGTGCTATGCCTTTGCATAATGCATAATGCCCTCTTCCCTCTCCTCTCTCTTCTCACACAGGTCCTCTTCATCCTCTGAGAGTCAGCTCCTCTAGGAAGCTCCACTGAACCCCAAGTCTGGTCAGCTGCCTCTCCTCTATGTACCCCAAAGCCCCCAATGCTTGCTTACCTCCACCAGGAAATTTATCTCAAAGAGAGAAAATGTCAGAACTTCAGGAGTGAAGGAAACAAAAGTCAGAGATGGGGAGGCGGGAAAAGACGAAGGGGAGGAGGGATGTGTATTGTGGTCCAAGAAAGAACTATCTATGACAGGAAACTGATAGCCAGGAATGGGACAGTATGGAGCTAGGGATGGTGTCATGGTAAGGCACAGAAGTCAGTATACTCAGAACCCAATTAATTACAGTGTTTTATTTATTTTACCTAGGTGCTTCCACTCAGGAAGTATATCTAACTGTCACAACTAAGAGGTGGGTAATAGATATTGGGATGACAATATCTGATGGAAGAAGAAGCTGAGATGCTCAGAGAGGTTAGGTGAGTTGCCCGAGGTCACACAGCATAAAGACCCCCACCCCCAGGCAGCAGAGCCAAGTGGTTAAGATGACACCTTGGTGTCAGGCAAAAAACAGCCCTCAATTTCCTGACCTCATGACCTTGAGTAAGACTTAACTTCTCTAACACTCAGTTTCCACATCTGTACCAGGGAACTAAAAGTCTCTATTTCATTGAGTTGTTGGAACCATCAAATGATTACATAAGTCTTTGGCTGGCCCATGACATCTGTGACAACAACCTCTATCTCACCCATGACCACTGCTTTTGTTTTGCCTGCGTCAGCTACAAAACCACTGGCATGAAACCCTGGTCCCAGCTGTTCTCCAGGAATATCAGGGCTTCCTCTGGAAACGTGGTGGACAAAACAACTTTAGACCCCAAGGTTCTGAGCTCTGGTCCGATGCACATCCTCTTCCTTAAAAAAAAAAAAAAAAAAAAAAAAAAGCCACCAGCTTCGTGTTTCCTTTCTAAGCTGCCAGGAAATAAATGCCAGCAACTTGCTTTACAGAATGGTTTGGGAAATAATTAGTTTGCCTTCCACAGAGGCCAGAGTTCACTGCTGAGATATTTAAAACACTACTGATGGCTTAAAATAAATATCACAATGGAGACCGTCAAAACAGCAGTGTGTTCTAACACATGACATTTGGGGGTGGGGGAGTAAAAAAATGTAAACGGATTTACCAAAATAATCTCAAGGTAAGACCTTTGAGGTTTGATACTACAGAAATGTCATATTGTTTCAAGTTTCTTTCTTTCTTTCTTTTTTTTTTTTTGGAAGTTTGTTTTTCTCCTTTGAGGGCACTGAAAAGTTTGTCATGAGAGGGAACCAAGAACTTTTCTCAAAAAGGAAAAAAAAAAGCATAATTGTATTTTTTAAGTCAATCGTAACAATTTTCAGCCATTTCTTTATGAGCTTAGTGCAATTCCCAAATACAAATTACTCATTTCTCCAACTGGGAGATGTATTGAGTACCCAATGGACACCAAGTTCTGGGCGATTTTAAATATTCCTTTCAATTTAATCCTCACAGAAGCTCAGTGAGGCAGGCATGGCTTTCCCCCTCTGCAGAGGAGGTAACGGAGACCTCAGATACAAGAACACAGAGCTAATGGAACACATAGTCAGGTTTGAGCCCAAGTCCACCTTCATCCTGACCCCATATTCTTTTCATCTTGAGAGATACCCCTACTCCATCCAGAACTACCAGGGCTAACTGCCCAACACTACCAGAAAGGCAACAAATACACTCTTATTAACTGGAGTTCACCGCTAGTATAAATCTGTAAAGGGTAAATCTCAAAGAGAAGCAGTTCAGTTCAAATAAACACCCACAAACTCAAGAATACGTCTTTACCCCCCAGCCTGCCTGGCAAAACCGTCTTCCTCATCTCCTACCACTTCCCACTTTGCCCTTTATACTCTGTTAAACACCAAATCGCATCTATTGCCCAGAACTATTCATGTCTCATGTCACTGCACCTTTGCAAATGTTGTTTCTCTTTCCCAAACACGCTTCCTTCATAACTGCTTGGTGAACTCCTGTTCACACATCAAACCCCTCCTGAAACATAATCTTTTGGAAGAAGGCTTCCTCGTCCCTCTCCCACTCCTAGACCCAATGGAATTCATCAGTTCCTCCCTAGTCCTTCCTCTGTATCATGTACCTGATTACATGTTTGTAGTTATCACAGTTCTTTGAGTTTTGTTCTCTCGGTTGGTTGGTTGGTTAGTTATTTGGCTTGGCTACGTTATCTGTTCCCCTCACCAGAGTGACTTTCCTGCAGGCAGGAGCTCCGCCTTAATCCACCTCTGTATACCCCATGCCCAGCTCAGTGACCAAGTCAAAACAAGCATCTAATTGAATTGAATGGAAATTGGAAATGAAAACAAATATCACGGCAAGCTAGAAGAAAGGGAAGCAAGTGCTAATGTTATGAAAGTCTATTACAGAGCAATCAAGCAGACCATGTTCTCCTAATACAGATTACATAACTGGCACAGAGGCAGGACGGAGCAGCAGTGGGGACTCAGACTCTCTGGACATCTGCTGGGTGTCTCATCTGATCCATCTTCGCCTTGCCGACGATTTCATCTTTCAGAAGTCAGAGGAAGCGACAAGGGAGATGGTTACTTGGCACTAAATCCTGGCAACAAGGAAATACTAGTTGATGAGAAAGCAGTGGAATCTTTGGGAGAAAAAACAAAATGAGCACATAATCTTTGAGTCGTTGATGGTGCCGGAAAGGGAAGAAGAAAACAAGCATTCATTAAATGCCTACTGTATGCCACCTACTTTCCACATGTTACTGTTTAATTCTCACAACATCCCTAGAAGGTGGGTATCAGTCTCTTCAATTTACAGAAAAGAAAATCAGAAAACGCAGAAAGGGAAAGCCGTTTGTCCAAGGTCATACAACGCAAGTCTGTGCCTGCAAACCTCAAACTCTAACCTCACACTATGCTACTGAGTAAAAATCAGGATATTGCATGACTTGCAAGCTGATCTTGCAGAAAAAGAGGTCTCAGTACAGGCTGGGTAATGTGACAGGAACCACACATATGCACGCACACACACCAAAATCGCAGAACTAAGACACAACAAAAGTTATTTCTTCAAGCCTTGCAAAGCTTTCTAGGATGGCAGCCACTGTCCTTTATGTGCTCAGTATTCATGAAGCTCATGGACCCTCCAGCTCAACAGATGCTTTAGGATTTGCCTCTATCAGTGAAAAAAGCCCGGAGGATCTCACACCAGTAATTAAATTTCTCTGCCCAGAAGTAGCAACATCACTTCCATTCATGTGACTTAACCTAATGCCAAGGTGCCAAGAAATGCAATTCTTCACCAGGAGGCAAAAGAACCAGAAGGGGCTGAGCGCCAGAAGTCACAACCACAACAGCTTTTGTAAAATTGAGAAAGATTGCTTCCGTGGGCAGCAACAAACCCCTGGCAAACTCTGCCTCTGCAAACTACCAAAAGACAGGGGCAAAAACATGGAAGTAAAAATTAATAATCATATAGCAATTCTCAAAAAAAGAGAAGGGGACAGTCTCGACAAGAGAATTTAGTTATGGAAGATGATTTCACAACCAAGAAGCACGTGGGGAGGGTCGGTGCTATGAACAAGGTGGCGGATCATGACTCAAGAAGGAAATACTCTGCAAAATGAATGGGAGTGTCTCAGTCCGCTTGGGCTGCTATAACAAAAATACATGGATGGAGTGGCTTAGACAACAGGATTTATTTCTCACAGTTCTGAGGCTGGAAGTCCAACAGCAGGGTGCCAACTTGGTTGGGTTCTATAAGGGCCCTCTTCCCAGTGGACAGACATTCGCTTTTTTTTTTTTTTTTTTTGCTGTATCCTCACAAGATGGTGAGAGAAAGCCTGCTCTCTTCCTTTACTTATAAGGGCACTAATCCCATCATGGGGGCTCCACCCTCATGACCTAAACTAAACCTAATTATCTCCCAAAGTCCCCCCCTTCACATCATGCCTTCAGGTGTTTGGGCTTCAACATACAAATTTAAGGCAGACACAAACATGCAGTCCGTAACAGCAAGGACCAGAGACATTTCATCGTCTGCCCATTTCATTTGTGTTATTCCCGATGAGAAGAAAGATGAAGCATCAAAAGCAATAGACAGGAACGCACAAGAGCTTCTTGGATGCTCTTATGTGAAAAGTTAGGAGCCAAAGCTGGAAGGTGCAACACAAATAAACATTGCTTTGGAAATGGAGAGCATGATAGAAAAAGTGCTAAGCCTTTGCCAGGGAGCTGTGTGACCTTTTAAAGTTACCTTAACTCCCTGAACCTTGATTTATTGTATGAATAATAGGAATGATAAACGATCTGCCTCGAAGGGTTGTTAGGAGGGTTGAGAAGACCCTCCAGGTCATCTGCTTGTCAAAGTGCCTAGAAAACGTGAGAGTAAGGAAAAGATGGAGAAGGATAAGAAGGATGATGAAGACAATACACCCTTCAGTGGGATAAGTATCAACTTGGTGGCCCTAGGAAATTTCAGTCTTGGTAGCTCTCTGACTTCATGTCTCGTCACCTTGTTCTTACCTGAAGTTTGCTGCATTTCAGTTACATTGGCCTTTCTGCTTTTATTTGAACGTGCCAGGAGTGTCCATGCCTCGATGCCTGGGCACTTTCGGGTTCCCCCTTCCTGCAATGCTCTTCTCGGGTTATTAGAGTGTGTCTTGCTCAATGTTATTCAGTCGCTGAAACCACCATACTTATCAACTTGAAATTACAACGTCCAACCCTGCCCGACCTCTCTATCCGCTTTAGTTTGTTTTTCACACTGGCACCAACTATCTCCTAATATACAAAATAATGTACATATTTATTTTGCTTATTATCCATTCCTCCTCATTAAAATGTTTTCTCAGACTTAGACAAAGCCCCAGCCTAGACCACCACCAGAACATAGTACACATTTATTTGTTATTTCTGCTGTTGTTGCCAGTGATGATGCATTTCTTTTCTCTGATCCAATACTTACCAATTTTATATTTTAGCAACAATGTTTGCCTTATTACAAATTCTGGGCCTTCTCATCTTCTACAGCTTTTAGTTTGGCATTCCAAGTTTCCAAGATTAAACATTCTGAAAAGTTCTTGTCAAAGTGTGGCCCACTCTTCCACACTGTCCTACAAAGACCCAGACCCATCCTTACTTCAATCCTGCAGCTGACCGTCACATCACATCACACTTCTCAAGCTTTGGAGCTGCTGGGACATCAGCTTGTTGGAGGTGACTGGCATCCAAAATGTTCAAGATTCGTAGAAGAGTCAGCAGAAGTTCCAGGAGGTACTGTGCCTCCTCACTGCAGGTCAGTGTAAGTCTGTGAATGTCAGTCTGGCTTTACCCATTTTGCATCAACTAAGTCTTTTTTTCAGGGGAAGAGGAATCCAGCTCATGTGATTCTGTACCACAAACACTATGGACGTACTTGTACCAGGCTCTATCAAGAGTTCTCACACTCAGTTAAAAGCAATGGTTTGCAAGTAGTCATGACATCTGAATTTCTTGGACAATTTCTGATTACTTTTACAACACAGTGACAACCTGGGGGCCATTTTAATTCCAGTTCTTCTTTGGATGAAAATATAAGAATTCCTATAATCAATGGAATATGCATGGAGCTACAGATTATCTAGGGGTTACACCCTCCATTTATTCCTTTTAGGAAGAGGGACTCACATGTATTGCACACTTTCACAGCACCAGGTCCTATGATACACACCTTAAATATGCTATCCTATTTCATATCCACAATAAGAGTATGGCAAGGTAAGTTCTATTGGCCCCATTTTTCAGATAAGAAAAGTGAGGCTGAGAGAAGTTACGATTATTCCCCAAGTCCATGCATTTAGCAAGAAGCAGGGCTAGAAGTCAAAGCTATGTCTGCATGATTCTAAAGACTGCTTTTTCCACTACAATGGATGAGTATTGAGGCAAACAAGCTGCTCAAAAAAAAGTAAATGAATGAGAGTACTGGCAGACCTTCTTCTTTGTGATCCTTGATGGAGCTGCTCTGAAGCTACCAAAGCCAGGGCAAGGTGATGTGTTCAGACCACAAAGGTCCCTCACCCTATTTGGGAATTAACTTATCACTACCCCCAGTAGACCTAGATCACTGAAGGCATTTAACTGAATCCTTTCATTCAAAATTAGTAATTGGTCTCCACAAGTCAACAAAAGAAAAGGATCTGTTCATCCAATTGACTTTGGGACTGGCTCACCCTTTGTCTCAATGCTCACTCAGATGGAGAGAAGTCCTCCTGGCCATGATCAGGGAACTGAGTGCCTCCAGCAAAGCTGGGAGCTTCTCAAAAGCTATCAACTTAATATCATAAGAAAGGAGGAGAGCGAGATGGCAGATAAAGTACCTAGAAAAACTCAAAGAAATACAAGGCCAGTATAACCACCTGCATATCCCCACTCCTCCAGAACAGTACAATTCTCTCCATCTCGTTGTCTTAAGAGACAAAGCATCTTTTGCTCAGCCTTGATTTTTAAATGACTGGAAATTAAGGAGACGAAAGACTGATGAAGATTCCTGGCTGAGTCAGGACCTGGGTTTTGTATGCAGGACCACTGCATACAAGCTACAGGACTTGGGCAATTATTGAATGTCTCCGAGCCTCCACGTTTCTTTATCTCTAGGGAAGGAATAAATACAGCATCTCCCTGTCACCAGGTTGTGAGTTAGTGAAGAAATACAGGTCAGTCCCTTGACACAGGGCCATAGCACATAGCAAGTACTCAATGAATGTTGGCTATTATTTCTAAGAAAGAAAAAGGTTAGCTTGACTATAAATTGTAGAGGTCAGTGCTGAAAATGCTGAAAATGACTCTTCACTGTCCCCTGAATCTTCTTATCCTGATTGATATGCTTATGATTTCCAAATTTCAAGCTTCTCTTAATTCATTATTTGGGTGTCTGTGGGGTGGTTAATGTTCCCCTAGGACTCTTACCTCTTCACCCTGCTGGACTCATGTTTCTCCTGGACAACCTCATCCACATTACGGTTTTAGCCATCTCCTCATTCCCCCAACAAATACTAGTCATGTATCAATCACCAATCACTGTGCTCCACACGCACAGGGAGGCACTGTGCGTCTACCCATCTCCAGGTGGGTGCCCTGCATCCCTGAGACGCAAAGTGTCTGAAATTCGACCTTCCATCTTCCTTTTAAAACGTGCTGCTCCCCCTGCCTCCTTTCTTGATCCAAGTCTCCACAAACCACTGGAACTAGAACTATTCCAGATGTCCTCTCCCTCCCTCACTCTCCACACCCAAGTAGTCTCCGAGTCTTATGGATTCTAGGTCTGAATGGCTCTTTCATACCACTTTTCTCTACTCACAGCTGATTCTGCTCATATTCAGGGTTTCGAGTGTCTTCCCTAGGATATTGCAGTCTCCAATGTGGCCTAACTACTTCCTGAGGGAGCCCCCACTCCCAGCACAAAGTCATCTTCAGAAAGATGATTTTGAATCTGCCACTTTCCTGTTTAAAAACCTTCCAGGGTTCACAAAACCACCAAAATAAAGTCTCTGCTCTTCAGCCCAGAAGACCCACCATGATCTAGCGCTGCCTACCTACCCAGCCCTACCTCCGGCCATTTCTCAACAACCTCTTCACGACAGGTTGCACCCCTCATATGCCTTTACACACCTCCAGACCTTAGAAGATGCTGTTCCTGGTGCTAACAATCCCCTGCCTACTCCCTGGCTACTGAGCTGACACCTAGTCATCCTCTTTCACGAGTTCATATCCCCCTGCAGGCCTTTTGTGATGTCCCTGCTCCAGGTCATACAAGAGAACCTTCCTCTGCACTCCTTCTAGCACATTCCTTGTATAATAAGTATGTCACAGAATTGTAACTTGTTTTTTTCTTCTTTCTCTCTTCTCCCAAAACCAGATGGTCATCTCTTTGAGGACAGAGAGTCTGTCTTATTTATTTCCAATGTCATATATGTTTTAAAAGGATAAAAATCAAGAAAAAAGTTTTTGCAAATGTACCGATACCAGAAATTTATAGAAGCAAAGTTTTATGTATATCAGGGGAATAATTATAATGATAATAACAATACCAACTATTTCTAAGGGCTTAATATGACTAAACCACTTCATAGGCATAGCTCATTTTGCCCTTTTAGCCACTCTGTGAGGAGGTACACAGAGTGTACCTCTATTTTGTTTTTGTTCTTTTTTTTTTTTGGATGAGGCAAACAATGCACAGAGGGATCTCACACACTCACACATGCACACAGGCAAAGTTTGGAGGCAGAAAACCATGGCTTTTGATAAAGTTCTGGCCTCTCCCTTCTCCATGATCTGGAGCCAATTCACTTGGTCCCTATTTCTTTCCTCACCTCTGCAATGGGGAAGGATTCATTGTGATCATTAAAAATACTATTTATAAAATTATTGACACACAGTAGACGTTCAATCTTAATGCCTCTTCCCCCAAATGATGACTTCTGACAAACTGTCCAAACTGATTCTTCAGGAATATTATTAAATTCTTGGAGAATTCAACCTCTGGTTGGCTGGTTTGGCTCTGGTCTAGCCAATGGACCAGGTCTGAGTCTCTCCCCCTCCACGAACCACACCTACTCCAAGCCCTGACCAACACTTGCATCACAGAAAAGGTGGGACACAGCACAAGTGATCTGGGATAGGATGAGAATGAGCATGACTCCCATACAGTTTGCTTGATAACTTTTAAAAAAAGTGGAAAGCTTAGCAATTTGGTTTTAGGGTTGGGAAGCGAAACTGAAAATGTTGGATATATATTTCAGTCACCCACACCAGAAAGGCTGCACCCCACACCACAGCCCAGGTGTGGAAGCCTAGAGATTTGACACAAGCAGGGGTTTGCTGTGATGGGATTTAAAGGCAACCTGGGGGCCTTCAGATGCTGAAGCTGTCTTCCCATCAGCTCCCGTCCCCTTCTCCCTCCTTCCCTAGCCTCTCCCCAGCTCCTCACCCAGGAATACATTGACATTTCAAAATGTATTGATTACAGGGGCAGACGAGGTTTGGGCGGGGGGTGGAGGGGAGTGGATTGATTTTATTATTTGTGGGAGGAAAAAAAGAAGGCTAAACAAGGGCGCTTTTGTTTGGAGGACAAAACCAAAATTATCGGTTGAATGGGGCTGAATTAAGCACTTAAAGTTCAATCTTTCCAGAGTGCTGACAATGCAGGTGGAGATCAATACGGAAACAATCTGCACCGTGGGGAAGCCGGGCTCTGGTTATTAACAACTAATTATACTAAGTTTTCTGCACGATGGGGTTAGTTCTCTTAAAGGTTGTGATACAGCAGGACTCATTGGCAATGTCAGGTCCATGGCAGGGTTTCAGTTCCCAGAGTGGCAAGCCCACTTCACAGTTTGCCATTTGAAAATCAGAGTATGGGAAGCCTGCTTCATCTTTATCAGAATTTGTAAAATATGACTATCAATGGCAAGGCCGATATTTAACCAGGAGCATTAGTATGGCCACAGCAGTTGTTAAAATGCAGAAATCTTTCCATAGTAGTTAGTCAACAGTCGCCCTTGGGACCTCCCAGATCTCCACCCCTCATAATCCAAGAACTAAAGGGTTAACACTTGGCACTGCAAGGGGTCTCCAGAACCTGCCCCAGCATCCATTCTGATGCATCAATGCTCATGCCCTACAGGTGGTCAAGTATTTTGAGTATGATCCTGGGCACAGACAGTGGCTTTCTATGATCATTGTCACCAGCCAGGCTACAAACCCAGACGTCTTCCTTTGGGAATGGTGTATTTATCATACATAAAGTCACATACACACTCCATACATGTGTGTATAAACATACATAAGTGTACATATATGTGGTTAGGCATATAGCTACATGTATAGTTACATATGTAATTATGTAGATATCATATATAGTTTCATATATACGGATAGCTTATTTAAACATGGTATGTTTGGGAGATTTCCATGTTAGCCCATATAACTGTATCTCATCTTTGTAACAGCTACATAGCACTCAAAAATATGGGTGTACCAAAACTAGCCACTCCCTAATTGATGGACATTTAGGTTACTCCCAGTTTTTCACTATTACAAACAATACTGCAGTGAACATCTTGAACACATGCTATTCCACACATACATTTCCATAGAATGGACTCCAAGAAGTGGAATTGCTTGATTAACAGATATGCATTTCTAATGTTGATAGGTCCTGACAAACTAGTCATCTTTTCTTTTGTACACAAATCATGAGGGCATGTGCACCATTTATCCAGATGGTTTGCAGGGATTAGCCCCTCTCGAGTCAGTCTCCAGTTGACCTGAAGAGCCTCTGTGATGCATCCATCTGCCTTTAACAGAGTCCACCAGCACTTTCACAGCTGCTCTGGCACACAGTTGCCCGCAAAGAGATGGAGGGAAGCCTCATTGCTGTTTCTAGCCAACAGATTATTCCAGATTCCCCAAAGCATCCAGTCTATTGAGTTGCCTGAGAATAGCAAAGAGTAAGGTTCCCTGCAGAGCCTGGGAGAATGGCGTTCTCACCAATCCTATGACATCAGTTGTCTCTCAAGTCCCGAAACTGCTTTGCTTGTTGTCTCTACAGCCACATAAAATCCCTCTGAGAGCTCTGCCAACTTCTGGCTACCTCATCTTGCCTTGGATAGCACCAGTCCTCCTGTGAAAAACAGCTGTCCGTCTCTATCCCCCTAATCATAGGACCTCAGGCCAAGCAGAGGGCTAAATGGAAAACAGATGCCAGTCTCTCCTGTCTATCTTCTTCCTCCCCACAGTAAAAGCCCCAGGGCCTGCGAGGGAAGGGAGGACATGGAAGTACTGCCCACAGTCAAAGCACCTAGACTCCCAGCTCAGTCAGCCAAAATGCCCCACTACACAAGCACTTTTATTTATTCCACGAAGGACTTGAGGCAGCTCCAGAGAAGGTACACAACATAATAAAATTGGAAAATGTAATTAAAAGACAAAGCAGGGAAACCATATACAATACAGGAAACGAAGGCCAAGGGGCAATGCATCTACACAACCCACTAGGTTCTGCACAATTTTTAGCCATTTGGACTCCAACTGGACTCCAAGCTCCCTGGTGGCCAAAGCAAAAAAATATGGGGGATGGGGAGGGTAGGGGAATTTAGAATTAGTATCCAAATCCACAAGGCTTATGAAGAGAATTTTCACATTTAGACTTCAAGAATAATCATGAAGAGAAAACAGGAAATTAAGATGACTTAACTCAGTGTCTCAGAAGAGTCCTGTTTCTCCTTTGGACGTGGGTCCCAGCAGCTGAATATCCAGCCAGGCTGCCTCTCCAGTCAGCCAAGCAAGACCTTTCAGAGCTGGCCTGAAGCTTCGTCCCCCATTTTCGTCCCCCCTCCCCACCAACTTCCACTATGCTCAGGCTGCCCCAGCCCCCTCTCCTCCAAGTGCTGCCCAAACCAGGAAAAAGAGAGGAAGGGAGGGAGGAAGGAAGGAAGGAAGGATGGAAGGAAGGAAGGAAGGAAGGAAGGAAGGAAAGAAAGAAAGAAAGAAAGAAAGAAAGAAAGAAAGAAAGAAAGAAAGAAAGAAAGAAAGAGAAGAAGGGATGGAGGAAGGAAGGAAGGAAAGAATAAATTTAGGTAACAAATACTTAATTTTTTTAAACAAAGAGAAAGAGGTAATGGGGTGAGCAAAACTGCAGCAGAAGACCTGAATTTGACCTGTAACTTAGCCATCCATCTTCCAGATCCACAAAATGAGGGGTCAGACACCAAAAGAGAAACTCTTCCACCTCTGACAGTATTCTCCCTCCTGAGTGACGGAAGCCCTGCTTCCAGGGTGGGGGAATTTGCTGACATACACACACCATGGCAACTCTGACGACAGGGTCAGGAGAGGGGCTCTCCACAATGAGGCCGTTTCACTTTATTTTTTTTTCTTAAAAAGTTTCACCCTCCTGGTAGCCTTACCACCCCACCCCTAGGGTTTTGCAGACAGGTTAGGCTGATGTAGCCACAAAGATGAACTGCAGTTTTCGAGGCGGTAGATTCGTTCTGCAAACAGAAACAAAAACAAAACAGAGACAAAACAAATTTTTCAGTCTCTTCCTTTCCTTACCATAAATTGTTGCATAAATCCAGCAGCCCATCTGCCAGAGGTGGAGTGGAGCACCAGGTGCGTCCTGGAAGCTGGGCCTTGAGCGCCATCTAGACACAGAGGGAAGCAATGCAGGCACCCATCCTTGAGCCTCACCTTGTTACTACAGATCCTTCCTCTCCATAACCCCCTTCTCCCATTGCCAGAAGGTCTCAGTAGAGGGGATGTGCTGTAGTGGGGAGCCGTGGGCTTTGCAGTCAGTCCCTACCACTACCCTAACTGTAGACTCCTGGGCAATTCGTTTCCTTATCTGCAAAATGGGGACAATCATGCCCATTTCACTGAGTTGGAGAATTAAGTAAGAAAATCTACATAATCTGGCACATAACATAGGATAAATAAACTTATATTCTCTTCCCCCACTGCACCATAAATCTGCTCAGCCCACATACAGGTATCTCCGGAGGGCTTGTTTCATTCATCTGTAAACCAGGGATGGGAACCTCGCAGGGTTGCTAGAAGCAGAGGGAACATAACTGATATATACAACTCCTGGCTCACAGTGAGTGATCAACTGCTATTAAAGGGAAGGGAAGGAAACTGTAAATCTGGCCTTGATCAGCTACAGGCACTGAGGTTATACAAATACATCAGACAGTTATAAAGTAAGTAAGACAGTCTCATAGGAGAGAACCAAATGTAAATAATAATGCAAGGTAATAAACTAGATGAATGAACAAAGTGCATGTCAATTAGTTTTCCAGGCTGTATCAGCTACCTCATTTAATCCCCAGAAGCACCCTGCAACAAAGGATTGTCACCCCCAATTTAGAGACGAGCCAGGGGAGGCTCAGAGAGGGTAAGGGGACATACCTTAGACTTAACACTGTTCGTGTCCCCACCTCTTCTTGGCTCCTGTTCCAGATCTGACCCATCTTCTGTTGCCTTCCCAAAATGGATTCCCCATTTCTGCCACTGAGGTTGAACAAGTTTCAAATCTGACTATTCCTTCCTATGTGTTGCCTCTCTCCTACCCCCAATACTCCATCAGCCAGAAGTCCGGTCTAATCCCATTGTCCATGGCCCTCCCGTCCACCTCTCTCTTTACATCCC
The DNA here is from genome assembly GCF_036321535.1 of Camelus dromedarius. Taxonomy (NCBI): domain Eukaryota; kingdom Metazoa; phylum Chordata; class Mammalia; order Artiodactyla; family Camelidae; genus Camelus; species Camelus dromedarius. The sequence goes on along the minus strand of NC_087459.1, from coordinate 13,661,277 downwards.
CACCCTTCTCTCCCCACTTTGTTCCTGCAGGAGCCTCCTATTTGGGCTCTCTGCTTGCCAGCTCTTCTCCCTCCAATCCCTCCCTGCAGGGGCTCCCAGGGGGACCTCATGCTTTCAGCAGGTCCCACTGCAAGTCTAACCTCTCTAGGCTTCTCATCTTCCTCCAGGAAACTCTTCCAGCTACACTACCCACAGCACCTCTGCTTACCTTCAACACAGACAGGTTGTTCACAACTCTGCCCACACATCAATATAACCCTGGGGACAATTTAAAACACACCACTGGCCAACAAGTACATGAGAAGATGCTCAACATCACTGGCAATCAGGGAAGCCACAATGAGATACCACTTCACACCCATTAGAATGGACATAATAAGAATGCAGACAACAATAAGTACTGGTGAGGATATGGAGAAACTGGAAGCCTCATACACTGCTGGTGGGAACGTAAAATGGTGCAGCTGCTTTGGGAAACAAAGCTGGCAGTTCCTCAAAAGGTTAAGCATAGAGTTAACCACATGACCCACACAACTCTTATGTATATATCCAGGAGAATCAAAAACATATATCAATGTAAAAACTTACACACAAGTGTTCATAATAGCATTGCTCATGATATTCAATCATCCTGGATTAAAATCCCTCGGGTGGGGACCAGAAATCTGCAAGTTGAGAAGCAGTGACCCACAGAATCAAGGGCATTGCTTCATCCAAGATCTGTTTCACAGCCAAGACCATGTCTTTAGGGCCTGGCTCTGTCTGCATCTCTGACTTCATCTCTTACCATTCCTGTCCAGACCTGTACAGCTCCACCAACACCTGCTGCTCCATGTAACAGAAATGGCCTCTCCCTTCACTTGGCTCCTGCAAGTGGCCTCCAGGCCTCCACTCCAGTATTACCTCCTCTGGCAGACTTTCCCTGGGCTCCAAAACTCCTACAATTTTACTGATAGATAGATAGATAGATAAGATTCCAGGACTTTTCAACCTTGGCTGACTGTTCTCCCCAGGGGACACTTGACAAATATGCAGATATTCTTAACTGTCACAACCTGAGGTGGGAATGTACTACTACAATTTGATGGGCAGAGTTTAGGGATGCTGCTAAACATCCACAGTACTACAGGACAGACAGACAGACAGACAGACAGACAGACAGACAGACACACACACACACACACACACACACACACACACACACACACAAGAATTACCCAAAGAATCGTCCAGCCCCAAATGTCAATAGTACTGATATTGATAAACCCTACTACAGCCTACTGTTATGTGAGTTCCTCAAGGGCAGGGAATCTGTAAGATTCAACCCCACAACCTTAATATCAGGTACAGGGCCTGGCACACAAGAGACAAGCAGATTATCTGTTCCCTTCATCTGGCATTTGGCTGTGTTCATTTATACCCATCTTATTCAAAAAACCATTGCAGCAGTTAACAAAAATCTATGCAGTGCAACAGGATAAAAATTAGTAAGTGGGGGTGTCTTAGAAGGAGAAGATAAGATGAAGTCATGAGGTTGGGATCAGGTAAGCACAAGGAATGGCGATTACAGCCATTAAGGAAGAGGTGAGCTGAAATTTGACTCTGGGCTTCCTGTTGGCCATAGTAAAGAGGGAAACATGAGATTCATGGCATCCACTCAATAAAAATAGCCCAGTTGCTCAAGGGAAGCACAGCTTTCTCTGATGCTGAGACATGGCAGGCACTGGGAGTCAAGTAGATAACCTCAGCAACATCAAGACACCAGGAGTCTTTCATGACTAATTTTTACAGCTTCCTCTGAGTTCTCCTCTCCTGCCTGACTTCATTCTCTTGGCTGTGTAACCTGATAGTTTCTCCCCACTCCTTGAGTATGGATTTGGCCATGTGACTTTCTTTGGTCAATGGATTGAAGACAGACATGATGCAAGCAGGAGCTTAGATGGCCTTGCACAGCTGAATATATCTTCTTGCATCTCTGCCACCACCATAAGAAGGACATGCCCTAGTCAGCCTCCTGGTACAAAGAGCGTGAGCAAGATGTGGACTCAACCTGACTCAAGTTAACCCGCAGTCCTGCAACCTGCAGCAGAACCACCAGCTGAGCTCAGCCTCGCTCAGTAAATCCCCTGACGGTCTACAGTTGCATGAGCAAGTCCAGCTAAGTTCAGCAGGACTCTCCAGCCATCTCTCCAGATGCACAAGCTAACTACATGTTTATAGTTACGTGTCAGGGTATAGGGGAGGTTTGTTATGTGACATTACCCCAGCACTAGCTAACTAAAACATCTTTCAAATCCAAAGTGAAGGGATAACACCAAAGCAGGGCAAACATAAATGAGTAAATATAAGCCATCTTTTTCAGGGCTAAGATAGAGCAGATTGTCCCACGTTAAGTCTTCCCCCAACTAGGGGAGGAATAAATTAAGAGACACACACTTCTATATATAAAACAGATAAATAACAGCAGGGAACTATATTCAATTTCTTATGATAAACTAAAATGGAAAAGAATCTGAAAATATAAATATATATGTATGTATGTGTTTAACTGAATCTCTTTGCTGTACACCTGAAACTAACATTGTAAATCAACTACCCTTCAGTGAAAAATAAAATTTAAAAAAAGTTTCCCCTCAACTGGGTAGTAATTCCTGGATGACAGGCCACATGTCCCCCTAACTGACTACTACAGAGTTGGGCACTTAAGGACACTTAATGCAAATGTGCAAATCCATATTTGATTGGGAACATAACCAACTCGAAGCACTTCAGCTAAACATTGGAAAGAACCAAAGTCAAAAATGCATGCAAAACTAGACAATCAATCAATTAAATTGGACAGTCTATAGATTCGGATGCTCTAAATGCCCACCATTATATCAGATCTGCCAGATGACCTAAAGCAAATAACACAGTGGCAGGTTTCCTAGTCTCCGCTCCCACATAGTATCCAACCTTCCATAATGGTTGGGTTCTTTCCAACCATCTCAGATCCCTCCGGAATGGGTCCGAGAGCTCTTTTGATCTCTCATTCTTGTACATGGCTCCACTTCCAACTCAGAGACACAATTCCTGTACTGCTTTCCCTTGGGTGACAGGCCTGGGATCTCTGGCTTGACTGCTCAGAAATTAAAAGTAAGATCAGAAGTGCCTCCCCGCAGCTACAGCCTTGTCAAGTTAAGTAACAGACATCCCCCTCCCCGCTCCCCGAGTTAAGGAAAGAGGTCGGGGGTGTAAAGAGCTAAACACCCTCCCCTGCCTCTTCAGGTCCCTGCCATCAGGAAGGCAGAGAACTTCCCACTGAATCTGAAATTGAAAGTTTAAACTGGACCTAACTGAGATTTTTAATAGCTGAAAGCAGTCAGAAAGTTGAGATCTGCCACGCAGTGAATGGAGATTTAACACACAGTTGATAATAGGATGGAAACGATCGTTCCATGTTTCTGCCCTATGGAGTTGAAACTTCTTCCCAGACTCATTATCTGTCATTTATTGTGTACATTGTGCTGAATGCTTTATATATTTTAGCTCACTTAAACCTCACAACAATCCTTACCCCCACTGAACAGATGTGGAAACTGAGGCTCAAAAGGTAAAGTAATTTGCCCAAAGGATCCCAGCTTAAATATTAGCAAAGATTCAAACCTAGGCCCGTCCACCTGCATAACTCTGGCTTTTTCCCCCACATCAAGCTGTTTCCTCCATCCCATCTTCACCCACCTCCATTTATATACATCCCCTGGGCCTCATCAATTCCACATTGCGGGCCATAGCCCCAGTCTGTTAAATGGCAGGCGGCCTCTGTGGGAGAAGATTCTAATTGTGCCTGACCACAAGGTCTGCAGGGAGTTAATAAATTATTCCAAGAGAATATTTGCACTGAAGGCCTTATTGACTGGAGTCCATTTCTGGAGCTGGCATAATTTTTTCCCAAGCAACTGTTGCAAAGCAAGTGCTAGTGCAAACCTCCATGCCTCATGTACAGGATCCCTTGCTTTTCACCAAGTCTACATCTCCAAAGCCTGCCGCTCAGTCAATGCCATCACAGAGGGACAATCCCTTAGGGAAGGGGATAGATAAGTTTTAGGGGTCCCTGGGATTCCATGGGAAGAAGCACTTCAGTTCCATTCTTTACAGATTTTCAAATGAATTTCACTTTCTCTCTCTGTCTCATCATTTTCCCTATGAGAACCACAATCAATTCACAGCAGTATTGTAATACCCAGTGAAAAGAAACAACCCAAATGTCCATCAATAGGGAAATGGTTGCATCAGCCATGGTACATCCACCCAGTAGAGTGCCTTGAAATCATTCCAAAAGAATGAAGAAGAGCTCTATGTGCAATATGGAGTGGCCTTCAATTTATGTCTTTTAAATGGAATTAGCAAAGTTCAGAAAAGATTAGTATACAGTTTTGTACAGAAAAGAGATGAGCCTCAATATTTGCTGGTGTTAGCAAAATGAAACAATGGAAGAATAGACCATCAGAAAATGGTTCCCTTGGGTGAGGAGAGAAGGACAGAGGTAATCAGAATGCAAGTGGGACTTCACTGAGGCAAAGAATGGGAGGGAGTACCAAGAGAGGAGTGTGGGAGGGGGACGGGCCAGCCCCAACGGATGCAATCAATCAGATGCACTGTCTGTACAGAATTTTTAAAATAATAATAAAACTAGCTATGTACAAAATGCAATAAATATGGTGTCCTGGAATGGATTCTGGGTCACAAAAAAAAGGAGATTAGCAGAAAAACTGGTGAAATCTGAACAGAGTCTGTCATTTAGTTAACAGTATTGCACTGATGTCAATTTCTTAGTATTAACAAATATATCATGGTTTTATAAGATGGTAGTATTAGGGGGAAAGGGACAAAGAGTAAACATGGGAATTTACTGTGCTATCTTTACAACTTTTCTGTACATCTAAAATTATTCCAAAATACAAGGTTTTTTTTTTTTTAATATATGCCAAACGGCATATGAATAAGTAAGTACTGTGAAATGAGTAGGGGGGAGCAACGAAAGGTCATCTGCTTTTGACTGTCACTGTATACTGGCACCACTAACACTAACACCCCTGGCCTTTCCCCCAGGGCAACCACTCACCAGCACCCCCTCCTTGTACCCCAATGCTCTGAGGATACGTTTTTAATGCGAGTCTTAGTTTGGAATGGCATAAATGTTTTATGTGTACAAAAACAAAACAAAATTAAAAAACAAAAAGGAAAAAGCCACAATGTCGGCTAAGAACCAAATCTGAGAACCATCACCACGGACCGCCATCTAGTCCAGGTTTCAGCAACTCCTCACCAAAATCCCACAGCAGCAAAAGTCATGGTGGAATTCAAATCCAGGTCCATCTAAGCCCAGATCCCAAAAGGTCTCTGATGGACCTTCTTGAGGAGACTGAAACACAGAAAACAATCAGGATGGGAACTTGTGATTCTTCTTCCGTCCTCTTTAGCAATGTCAACAGGCACTCAAAGATGTCATCACTGGCAGGACTGGCACTTTGCCCTCATATCAAGACTCTGCTCTTCCAGGGAAATCAAGTTGACAAAGCCTCAAGCACTGAATCTAATGCCAAGAGGCCACAGGCAGAGCAGAAGGAAAGCTGAGGACAGGCCTTGTCCACTCAAGTCAACACTCAGTTCCTTTGGACAGTATATCTCAGAGTTCTTCGCCTTTTGAAAACCCCACAAAGAACCCATTACAGCCTCAGCTGTGTGACTTGCACATTTAACTACTAGGTTCTCCTGCAGCATGTTAACAGCTCCTTCCTCTGCCCCATTGGCCCCCAGATATCTGCATGGCTCACCACTTCAGTTTATTTGGGTCTTTGCTCAAAGCTACCTCCTCGGAGAGGCCTTCCCTCACCCCCCATTACTCTCCATCCCTTACTCCGCTTTATTTACCCTAGTCATGTTCACTGTCTCTTGACATTTATCTGTGTGTTGACTTGTCTGCTGTCTTCCTTCTCTGAAAGCTCCATCAGAGCAGGGTCTGTCCTTATGCATCCCCAGAGCCTGACGCTTTTCAGAGTAAACTGCAGGTGCAAAGTCCAGGAGGTGCAGATGACCAGGAAGCACTAACAGAGCAGTGTGGCAAGAGGGAGAGCACTCGGAGATGAGCTAAGACAGGCAGACGAGAGCCAGCTCACGAAGGCCTCTGTAGATCAGGGCAAGTGGTGTGGGTTTTGTTCTGGGTATAATGAGTAGCCTTGGAGAGTTGTAAGCTGGGGAGTGTCAGCATTTAATTATGTTTAGTCTAAAGATCACTCTTCCTGCTACAAGGAAAAAAAAAAATGGAACAGGGCAAGAGGTAAAGCAGGAGGACAAGTTATAAGGGCTACTGGAATAGCCCAAGGGAGATGCGATGGTGGCTTGGCTTAGGTTGGGACGGACAGTAGATAGAAGGCTTCTGGATGTATCTCGGCCATTTCATGGTCAATTGGACATGGAATGCAGAAGAAAGTAAAAGGCAAAGATGACTACAGCGTTCAGGACCAGAGCAACTGAGTGAATGGTGGTGGCACTTACTGAGATGGGAGAGTCTGAGTGAAATATACCTTGGTTTGAGGTGGGGGTAGAGAAGGAAAATTTGTTCATGTTGTGTGAACTCCATGAACATCAAGGAGCCAGAAGAGCTTAATACAAACTTTTGGAAGCCACAGACCACTCCTTCAGAGCACTAGCCCTTTCCCTCCTAGCAAAAACTTCTTCCTTGCTTAGCCAAGCCCAGATTCCTTGTACACAAAAGAGAAGGAAGTTGTTTTGATTCACAAAAGGACCACAACAAAGATGGGTCTATATCAGACTTTGCACCAAAGTCCACTGGGTTCCTAATTTCCAAAGGTAGCCCCCAACATACATGCCATTCTTCACAGGAAGAAGTGGGGCTATTTCCCTTCTCCTTTAGGCTAGGCTGGACTTATGATCAGCTACACGCAATGGAATGTGATGGAAGTGACATGCTAAGTCTTCCGAGCCTTAAGAGGACTGGTAACTTTCACTTCCTGCCCATTGAAACCAGCTGCCATGCTGGGAGAAGCCAAATTCATGTGAAGCAGACACATGGAAGAGAACTGAGGCTCCCTGGTTGAGCTCCCAGCCAACAGCTAGCACCAATCCACCAGCTCTGTGAGAAAGCCATGTCGGTGCTCCAGCCAAGTCAAGTTCCCACATGACTGCAGCTCTCGCTAACGTCACTTGCAGCAGAAGTTTTGCCAGCTGAGCCAAGCCAAACTCCAGAATCCTAGAAATAATAAAGTAGTCTTAATCCACTAAGGTTGGGGTGGTTTCATATGCAGCAGTCGGTAACTGAAGCACTCGATCAAGTAACTCTTGTATTTCCTTGATGCTAGGATTCCTTGGATGAAGTAATCATCCTCCATTCAATGCACATATCAAATGAAAAATACATCATGATTTCAGAAACCTTAAAATTCTGCTCCATGTGTGTCTCAGCATCCAGAACAGGGCCACTGGATGACGTGCACAGGCACGCCAAGCTCCGTATCCTCCAGATTCCCACATTGACTTCAATTACATGCAGAAAACAGAACGAATCTTTAGAACAACTCAGGTCACATCTGGCTTATCACCTGGTTTGTCCCTAAATTTATTGCTTCTTCAGAGTGAGCAGACAAGTCCCCCTCTCTCTCCCTCTCAGGGCATATTTCAATAACACTTCTTTTTGATGAAGTAATACAAGTCACAGAAGCAGTCCTAAAACTCAATTTATGGAAGTCAGTGGAGACCAGAGTTTGGATTGAAAGTCCCAATCTTGCCTAATTAATATACACATTACTGCCCCTGCTCCCCTCACTGAAAGCAGCCTCCAAACCTTGACGTGTTTTCCCAACGATAAAATGCAATAAATGAATTAGTGTCCTGAGGGACCGTGGCAGGAATAAAGGGAAAGCCACAAAAGATAGATGATGTCTCAACTAATTTTGTGATTTATCGATCTCCACTTTGCTCATTTTGCAATGTGGGAGAGCTCATTTTTCTGCCAGGCCCACAGTGGTGTCACCCTTGCTAATAGATATGATTACCATCCCAAAAACTGTGTTTGTGAAAACAAGAAGTGCAGCTTCTCTCTGCTGCTGACCTCAGCAGTTTTCTTTTATTATGTGTGCTGGACCTGCCAAGAACCAAAATTGATGCACTTATCTGGGGACTCTGTTGGACGGTCACAGCATTTTTCTCATTTTTCTTCCAAACAAGTTCATCTTTAAGCAAGTACAGATTCATGGTTTAAATTACTGCGTTGACACATCATCTGTTTTCAGTGTGCGTAACCTCACAAGGAGGATCTTTTGTGTGGTAGGAGAGTGAAAAAGGAGAGAGAAGTGTCACCACGAACCATTTTTGGCCCCTGTGCCAACTTGAGTTTAAAGACATATTTGTCAGGACGCAACACAAACTAATTTGGATGGTTCGGTGATTCTGATCAGCCAACACTGATGGGTACCAGCATTGTGCTCAGCATCCTGTGGTAGCTAGTTTTTCAAGAAATATTTACAGGGGGTCTACTGTATGCTAAGTGCTAGTGTCACAGAGTGAGCAAAATGGACACTCTTTTCTCGTGGAAATGATGTTCCAATGAGAAGAGGCAGAATTTCAAAAGCAATGACTAGGAAGAAAGTTGGATAGGAAGGATGGATCCGCTATGCACAGCTATGCAGCTACGTCGTTGGAACCAGTGGTGTCTAACGACAAACATTTATGTCTCGCTCATGCATCTATGGTTCGGCCTGGTTTTGGCTGATCCAGGCAGGGCTTGACTCCAGACCACCAGTTCAGTTCAGGTCTGTTCCATGCATCTCTCATTCTTCCGGGACCAGCAGGTGACCCAGTGCATGTTGCTCTCATAGCCATGAAGAGTGCAAGCCAAACAAAGCTGTCATATTTCAACCTCTGCCGTGTCATGCCCATTAATATCCAGTTGGCCAAAACAAGTCACATGGCCAGGTCCAAAATCATGGGATAAGGAAGCAAATTCCACCCACAATTGGAGGAGGGAGGAAGTAATTTACTGGGCAATGATTCAAACACAGATGATACAATTTTTAAAAAGTGATTTGGAAGGGGTCAGAGAGAGAAGAATCAGCAAGTAAAGGGGAGAGTTAAGAGGAATGATGTCAAAGAGGCAGGCAGGGGCCGGACCTTGCTGGGGTGTTAGGCACATCCGATTTGTGACTTTATTTGATCCCCTTCACTGCTGTGTAGAAAATGGATTGTAAGTGGCACAAGGGCAGAAGCAAAGCGGCCCATTAGGACACTGGTGCAGTGTTCCAGGTGGGAGGGGATGGATGGTGTGGACTTAGGAAGTAGCAGTGGAGATGGGAGACAGAGGGAAGTGGCTAGATTGAATAACAGAAGCAAATGGACAAGGTAGTGAAGTAGGTAACTTATAGTTCCCGACCTTAATCGTCTATCAGATGAGACAAGGAGGTACATAAATAGCCATGGTAGAGTGAGGTATGATTTTTGGTGGGGCCATAAATGAAGCACTAAGGAAACATAAAGAGAGCTGTGAACTTTGAGGGCATCTGGGAAACTTCAGAGAGGAGATGACACTTGAGCTGGGCTTCAAATGTGTCACCTCAAGTGGTGCCAAGCTGGAGGGCAAGAACCATCTCAATCAGATAGAGCAGGTGTCACAAAGCCATACCTATGATGGGCACAGGGGAAAATACAGCAGTCAAGCAGGAGGATAACTTTCCATGAGGACAAACGTTGCTGGTTTAAGAGTACAGACTGGTGCACATATGAGAAGGAGGCCACCAGGCAGGAAGACGGGGAATACATGGATACTACATCACATACTATACAAAGACATCTGTTATCGCCTCCCACCTGTTGGAACAGCTATTATGTAAAAGACAACAGACAACAAGTGCTGGCAAGGATGTGGAGAAAAGGGAACCCTTGTCCACTGCTGGTGGGAATGTCAACTCATGCAGCAACTATGGAAAACAGTTTGGAGGTTCCTCAAAAAAAAGAAAGAAAGAAAAAAAAAAAAAGAACTAACCTATGACCCAGCAGTCTCACTGCTGGAAATAAAACAGGATTTCAAAGAGATATCTGCACTCCTGTGTTCACTGTAGCATTATTCACAAGAGCCAAGACATGGAAACAACCTAAATATCCATCAATAGATGAATGGATAAATAAAACATGATACACACACACACACACACACACACACACACACACACACACACACACAAAATGGCAGATTATGAAAGGAAATCCTGACACTTGCAACAATATGGATAAAGCTGGAGGACATTATGTCAAGCAGAATAAGCCAGACAGAGAATGACAAATACCATGTAAGTCTAAAAAAGCTTAAAAAAAATCTAAAAATCTAAATCTGTAAAAACCAAACTCATAGAATCTGAGAGTAGAATGGTGGTTGCCAGGGGCTGGGAGATGGGGGGAAATGGGGAGATGCTGGTCAAAGGGCACAAACTTCTAGTTATAAGACGAGTAAGTTCTGATAATCTAATATTCAGCATGGTGACTATAAATGACAATACAGTATTGTAAGCTGCTAAAAGCGTAAACCTAATATGTTCTCCCCACCACCACCACGACAACCACCACCAAGGTAACTGAGATGATGGAGGTGTTTACTAACCTTATTGTTGTAATCATTTCACAATATATACATGTATCAAATCATCATGTTGTACACCTTAAACTTACACAATGTTATCTGTCAGTTGTGGTTCAGTAAAGCTGCCGGGGGGAGAGAAAGGAGCTCTGTAACTCAATACACCCCAAGTGCCTCCCTGATTTGCCAGCATTCTGCAAACCAGAGACTAGAAATTTGGGGGTGGTGGTCTGGCAAAGATAAAGCCTCAGAATTGAAAGACCTGAATGCCAAGACCCACCTTGGCCCCCAAATAGCTTAGTGATTTCTTTGCTCTTCAGTTTCCTCATATGTAAAATGACTGGCATTAAATAACATGAGCAGATTTATGTACCATGATATACAGGGCATCACAGATCCTTAAATATTTGTTGAAGAAATAAATATTTAATATAGTATTATTTATACTTATAAAAATGGAGAAATTACCCGAAGGCCCGCAATAGGGCAGTAATTAAATAAATGAAAGTAAGTTCATACCTTGGATTATTATGGAGCTATAAAAAATGTTCTCATTATAAAAATTCACCACTGAGAATGTGGAAAATACAGAAAGATGCCAAGAAGAAAATAAAACTCACCCTCTAGAGATAGCCTCTATTAGCATTTTGAAGGATGCCCTTCCACCTTGTGTGGTTTTTGGTTTTTTTTTTTTTTGAGCATGTAGGTCTTCATGTGACAGTGTGTACTTAGCTAACACAATGGAAAGGTCATCAAACGTATGAATTTAGATTCTGCTTATTAAGAGAACTCTTAATGTTATTTTCCCATATCTATATATTTTTAGAAACAGGTTTAATGAGAAATTGGTACTGCTTTTATGAGGGTGGAAAACTGGGATGCAAAATGATATGTTCAACATGATTTCAATTATGTAAACATTTCATAGAGACAGGCACATGTGTCTGGTGTATGTCTGTATGAATGACTGTAAGGAAATATAAACAATGTTAAAAATGGTTGTCTTCGGGGAATGGGATTATGGCTGCCTGTCTCCCAACAATTGGCTTCATTTCCCCAAACTCCACTTACACGTGCATGCACGTGCACGCGCACACACACACACACACACACACACACTCTATTGTCCACACAGGCCAGGCCTTTGCTCATGCTGTTCCCTCTGAATGCTTTTCCCTCAATTCCACTTATGTAAATTCTTCACATCTCCAAAGTCCTCTTCCAAGAAGCCTCTTGAAAAACTGTTGCGTGAATAAGGCAAGAGCTTTATTTGGGCCAGCTCTGTGTTAATCCAGGCCCCTCCCCTTACTGCTTGTGCAGCCTTGCGCAAGTCAAATCATCCTTCAGTAACATTAGGCTATAATAATAGCTGCTTCGAAGGGTTGTTTTAAGGATTAAACGAGAGAACATCTTTCAAATACTTGTCAAAAAGGAGTCAAGTTTATTTTAGTAAATGTCAAGTCCATATCCTCTTTCCTGCTACAGTTCTCCATCCCATGTTCTGGGTAGTATTTTGCCTACATTTTCACCATCTTCTGTCAAAGTTTACTTTTAAGTCTCCTGAAGTCAAGGTTAAGAACATCACCTCCCAATTTAGACAGAGTTAGGTGGCGTCCCAGTTCTGACATCTAGCTGTGTAGTCTTGAACAAATCATTTCACCTCCCAAAGCCTCAGTTTTCCCATGTAAGAAATGGGTTGAAGGATTCATATTGGGAGAGTTAAGTGGAGTAAGGTATACAAAGCTCTTAGAACAGCGTCTGGCACACAGGAAATGCTAGCAGGGTCTGTTATTACTGCCTCAAGGGTATGCTGACGGTGGAATGGGACTGCTTCCGCAAAGCCTGTATGCAGTGTCCTGTCTGGTACTCAGCGAGCCCTCCATAAACATGAACAGTGAAACCCAGTGTTTGGTAAACAAGTCTAATGCCCCACTCTGTTCCCCCTTTGCAATGGTATAGATGTCAATCAATCCCTTTTCAGACCAAAAAAAAAAAACCTGTTCTCTCCAATTCACTGAGCCCCCCACCCCAAGCTAATTTAGCCATTCCCCCATCTCTCCCCTCTTAAACAGGAGGACTCTTGGAGCCAAGTGGGATCACCCTCCTGCACCACCAGGGCCCAGGAGCCAGGAAACGTACCATCTGGCTACCTGGGAGCCAAGCAGAAACTGGCACTGGAGTATATCCACCAGGTTTATTTCATTTCCTTCCCCCATAATGGGGCCCTATGGTCCAGCCCAGCCAGCTCCTCTCATCGACCAGCTAATGGGGTTACAAGACTCCACTCCCCAGGAAGCTGACTTTAATAATGGGATGCCAAGGAAAGAATGGTGCTAGCAGGGAACGAGAGGGAGGGCAGGTGAGGGTATGAAGCTGCGACTGAGTGACACATCCTATATGAAGTTGATTCATGTCGGAGCAAGTCTGGGCAGGGACCAGCTGATTCTAGCGGGGAAGTTATTGCTCTGCCAGTTTAATATTTCGCCATCTGCTAACTGAAGGCTCCACTGCCTGCTGGGTCCTATAAAGACTTTTATTTATTATATTACACATGGCAACATCTGCCACCGGATGAGGCTGTACTCGGCGCCCTAATTAAACAAACACACACTCCTGCAACAGCAGAGGGCCCCAGGCCTCACCGTGAGTGAGCAGAAGAGCTGCAAATACAAGTTAAAACTTGGAGTGTCCCAGACGGAGTTTTCTGAGAAAAAGCAGCATGTGGGACATTCAGATTCCCTCCTGAAGGTCACTACGGATTTACAGCAGATTAAAAGTAGGCTGGAATTGTATAGTGCAGGGAACTGTATTCAATTTCTTGTAATGAGCTGTAATGGAAAAGAATCTGAAAACACATACATGTATATATGAATCGCTTTGCTGTGCACCTGAAACTAACATTGTAAATCAGCTACACTTCAATTAAAAAAATAAGAATTTTTTTTTAAAGTAGGCTGGCAAAAGTGCTTTAAAAATAAGCTGGGTTTAATCTCCTCTGTGCTGCCTCACTCCCAAACAGAACTTGACTTTCAGGACTTGGTTTGGCCAGCGGTCAGAATTCCCGGGCTGCTTTTCTGGTCACTCTGTCACACGGTCCCTCTCCACCATGACCTTCCATCTTCTGTGCACTCTCAGAAATGCTAAATGCCCTTCCTGAAACAAGAAGCCCTGTAGATGAGGGAAATGGGTTCCAGAGGCCCCATGCATTTTTTTATTTATCATTCATTCAACAAATATTGAATCTATTAGGTGATCTGGTGAGTGAGGTCAACTACATTTCTATTTGACTGGAGTCTTCTAGGGGACAGGTAAACAAGACAATCACCGACTGTGATGAGTGCTAGGACTGAAATAAAACGGGTAACGTGTGAGAGTGCTGAGGCTGGGCTGGAACACGGTAGTTGTAGTTTTCCACGGCTGCTGTAACAAGTTATCACAAATTTCATGGCTTAAAACAACACAAATTTTTATCTTATAGTTCTGTATTGCAGAAGTCTACCATGGGTCACACAGGGTTAATATTAAGGTGTTGGCAGGATAGTGTTCCTTCTTGAGTCTCCAGGAGAGAATTCATGATTCCTCTGCTTTTTCCAGCCTCTAGAGGCAGCCTGCACCGCGTGGCTCGTGGCCCCGCCTCCATCTTCAAACACAGCAGCAGCATCTCTCTGACCCCGCTTCCACTGTCACACTTCTTTCTCTGACTCCCTCCCACTGTCTCCCTTTCCCACTTTGAAGGGCTCCTGTGACTACATTCATTCCACCCAGATATTCCAAAATGATTTCCCTAGTGTAAGATGAGTAACCTTGATTCTTTCTGTAGCTTTAATTTCCTTTTGCATTGTAGCCTCATACAATCCCAGGTTCCAGGGATTTGGATGGGAGCATCTCTGGGGGGTTGTTATCCTGCCTGCCACAATGGGTAAGGGGCTGTTTTAGACACAGTGGTCTTAGAGTGGGGCTTCTCTGATACGTGATGATGAGAAGAGGTTGCAAGTGGAAGGAAAAGGAGGTTCAAAGACCCAGAGACAGGAAAGAATTGGAGTCATCACAGTACTGAAGGGAAGATAATCATGGGCTTGGGAGAGTCCTGCAGAGTCGTGGGCAAGGGAAAGGTGGCCCATGATGAAGCTGACGAGGTAAAAATGTGTCATTTCATGTGGAATCTTACAGACTCAGCCCGGGGCAATGATGAACAGGCCAGGAGGGAACTTACTTACATTTAGCACCTAAGTTTTAACAGACCTTGTGCCAGGATCTTTAAATGTATTACCTTGTTTAACTCCTACAACAAGTTTACATAATATATGCTCTGTTAGTCCTGTCTTACCTATTATGAAGTAGTGACTTGTACAACTAAGTGGTAGAGACGGGATGTGAACTCTGAAATACCTGGCTTCAAAGCCCATACTCTCCCCACCACACAAGGCTGCTATCCAAACGATTCTGCCTTCTATGCATTTGTGATTACGAAGCCAGGACACTTTATCTCCCTCTTCCTCCTTTCATTTGATAGACAGGCTTCAGAACCCCAAATAATATGCAGTCGAGTGTCCCACTTGTGTTTTGCTTGTTGCTGTTTTA
This sequence comes from Camelus dromedarius, assembly GCF_036321535.1. Taxonomy (NCBI): domain Eukaryota; kingdom Metazoa; phylum Chordata; class Mammalia; order Artiodactyla; family Camelidae; genus Camelus; species Camelus dromedarius. The sequence goes on along the minus strand of NC_087459.1, from coordinate 13,646,072 downwards.
TCAAGAGAGGTACATGAAAGCTCTCGTTCGCCCTAAAGAGGTTGGCTCACTGGGGAGATAGAAATTATATGTTTTCCAATCCCACCCATTTGGGAGGATATATATTAGTTAGGACACTGGCTGAGTTGTTAGAACAAGAGACCCCAAAGCGAAGCGGCTCAAATAGGATAGGGATCAATTTCTCTTTCACTTATGGGTCCAGAGGTAAATTGTCTGGGGCTGTCATGATTCTTCTGCCCTTTGCAATTATCCACAGACCCGGGTTTTTTCAATCTTATTGTTCTTCTTTCTTCTAGAGTATTACCCTCATCCAAAGCAGGTTTACCAGAACCTCATCAAATTCCAAGAGAGGAAGAGAGGATGGAATGCAAGCATCTTCCTTTCAAATGATGTGATTTGAAATTGCACATGTCACCTCTGCTCACATTCTGTTGGCCATAACTTAGTCACATGCCCTCATGTAGTTTCAAGAGAGGCTGGGAAACGTAGTCTTCACCTGGATGCTCATGTACTCAACTAAGGTTTGGGAGGCTCTATTACTAACAGGAATAGAGTGAAAATAAATGGCAGAGTATAATTAGTACTCAGTGCCATAAAGGATGACTGCACTTTTTGTTCACCTAAGGTCTAGTTTTTCCCTTCCCACTGCATAGTGTTAAAAAAAAAAAATTAGAGGCAGTAAGTATTGTCTAAGAAAGGGAACCAAATTAAGTTCTTATTCTCTTCCAGAGACTTAAATAAAAATGATCTTCCTAACCTACTGTCCCTGGGAAAGTCACAGGAATTGTGGGACCCATGGTGAATGGATACACAAACCTAAACTGGAACAGGAACTCTTGAGAGTCCTTGGAAAAGAAGGCTCAGTGTATGAAAGAAAGAATTTTGCTCCAAGAGTCGTAGCTGGGGGAGCCCAGAGTGTCAAATGTGGACCTGAGGGAGACGGTTTACTCTAAGAGTTAACAGGCTGCACAGCAACGCAGCCGGTGGTGCAGGATCGGTGTTCAACAGCGCCACCTGTGGCAGTGAGGAACAGTAACAGGCTGACAAACACGAGAGCTTCTCCCTACTTGGGAGTACAAGTTGTGAGGACCACTTTTCTTAACTACATAGGAACCCTGGTCTTAGAGGAAAAGGCTTTCAGTTTTTCACTTGAGTATGATGTTAGCTGGGGGCTTGTCACAGAACCCTGGGATTCTCAGATGTTCCATGGTAAAGGGAAGCCCTAATAAGGTAATATAGGACTTCTGGCCAACTTGGAAGGTAACAATTCAAGCAATTTTTATTTAATTTGCAAAACAATAAATAAATATGTGACAGCACTTGTTCTTGAAGTGTTGTGGAAATGCTTTTTTCTACCAACATGTGAGGTGAAAACAAACAAGTTCCCTGAAGATCTCTTTAAACATGATGCCGAAATAACACGGGTCAATAAAACACCAAAGATCTGGCTTATAAAGATGCAAAGAAACTCATGAAGAGCCAGGGTGACCCACTAGAAACACTCCAAGTGCAACCTCTGAACAAAATCCCACTCAAAAGATTGTTCACCTGAGGCAACTAGAGGAAAGGGCAGACCCGTGAAGAGGCTTTCAAGGATCTTTGGAGCACATATTAACAACAACAATTCCCTGACTCACATAAACTTGTAGTCTATCCTTCAGAAATACCCACAAATGATCTTAAATGCTTTATCCATGAGGGCAGGGCGCTCTAACAGCTGGTCCAAATTGTTATGAGACCACCTGGGAGAAAGAACCTAAGCTTAGCTCTGTGGCTGAAGGATGGTATCCCTGAGGAGGCAGCACCTGAGGTACGTAGGAAGGAAGGGAGGGTTTTGACGAACAGAGATTACGTGGACGTGTAGGATAAAGATGCATTCCCAACCTTGCTGAGCTTTTATCTCCCTCCATCAGTGAAGTGGGTGACAGTGTTATGGGGATGGTTAGAAATAAATGTTTGTAGAACATCCAGGATGGTGAATTAAAAAAATAAGAAATGATTATTATTAAAATAACAAGCAATCAGTGACTCTGGCAAGGCATACAAATCTGAGAATCCTACATTAGATCAGTTCTCTTTAAGGGAGAAAAGTACTCCCCCAGGCACAAGCCAAAGCAAATGCAAATCCTCTCCACTGAAAAGAATTTCCTACTTAGGGCCTCAGGATTTCTATAAAGAACAAAACTCCATGAGCTCACAATCAAAGGCCACCAAACTCACTAGGAAATAAGCCACCATGATTGAGGGTCAGTAAAAAGAATATACAACTTACTATTATTGCCACTGACTTCAGACACTAGAAACAGAGAAACAACCAGATATGTAATATAAAATAATTGTGTTTAAAGGAAATAAAATATGGAATCAGAAAAATAAGAAAGTAATCAAAGATTATCAAAAATGAGCCAGTATAGTCAAAAAAGAACCAAGTAAAAATTTTATAAATAGAATATATTATTGTTGAAGGTAAAAACTGAATTCAGATTTTAAACTAGCAGAAAAGAGAATTAAAACTTGAAGATATACCTGAAGAAATTACTCAGAATGCAATACAAATAGACAGATGAAAACTCTTAAAAAGAGGTTAACCTATTAACTATTTAATGGAGACGTGAACCTCTCTATTAAAAAATGTTTAACCTCTATATAGGTTTCTATACGCAGGACAGAAAGAGACAGATTATTTAATATATGTCTAATTGGAGGCCCAGGAGGAGAGAATAGAAACATTCGATGAGAGACAATATTTAAAGTAATAATGAATGCGAATTTTACAAAAATGATAAAATATATAAATCTTCAGATACAATAAGCACAACATATATAAGCAAAATTAATTAAAAGAAATCCAAACCTAGACACACCACAATAAAATCACAGAACATCAAAGACAGAGAAGACCTGAGAGCATTCTGAGAAAAAAGTCAGGTTACCTTCAGAAGAGCAATACTGAAATCAGAAACTGAGTTTTTAGCCACAACAATGGAAGTCAGAAGGCTCTGGAATGATATCTTCAAAGTTCTAAAAGAAAACAACTGTCATTCTAGAATCATGCACCAGGCAAATCTACCTTTTAAGAATGAATGTGATACACCGGTCAGAATGGCCATCACTCAAAAGTCCACAAATGATAAATGCTAGAGAGGGTGTGGAGAAAAGGGAACCCTCCTACACTGTTGGTGGGGATGCAGTTTGGTGCAGCCATTGTGGAAAACAGTATGCAGATTCCCCAAAAGACTAAAAATAAACATCGTATGATCCAGCAATCCCACTCCTGAGCATATATTCAGAGAGAACCTTAATTCAAAAAGACAGCTGCACCCCAATGTTCATAGCAGCACTATTTACAATAGTCAAGACATAGAAACAACCTAAATGTCCACTGATAGATGACTGAATAAAGAAGTTGTGGTATATTTCTACAATGGAATACTACTCAGCCATAAAAAATGATAAAATAATGCCATTTGCACCAACATGGATGGCCCTGGAGAATGTCATTCTACGTGAAGTAAGCCAGAAAGAGAAAGAAAAATACCATTTGATATCACTCATATGTGGAATAGAAAAAAAAAGACAAAAGAACTTACATATAACACAGAAACGGACTCAGACATAGAACACAGACTTGTGGTTGCCAGGGGGAGGGGGCTGGGAAGGGATAAACCGGGAATTCGAGATTTGCAGATGCTGACTGGTATATATCAAATAGATAAACAAGTTTATACTGTAAAGCACAGGGAAATATATTCAATATCTTGTAGCAGCTTACAGTGAAAAAGAATATGAAAATGAATATATGTATATCCATGAATGACATTGTGCTATACACCAGAAATTAACACAACATTGTAAATAGGCTATACTTCAATTAAAAAAAAATGAGTGTGAGATGATGACATTTCCAGATAAACAAAAAGCTGAGAGATTTTACTACCAGTAGATCTTCACTAAAAGAATTCTAAATGAAATGGAAAAACAGAAATGGCCCAAAAGGAAGGTCTCAGGTTTCAAGAAGAAATGAATAGCTAGCAGATAAACTCTTAAACTGGTAAATATATATAGGCAAATCTATATTTATCTATACCTATATAAAATATTAATAATAATATCCCAATTTATGAGATTTTAAAAAGCAGACAAAATTGAAATAATTGATAACTTTGACATTTAAATCAGGAGGAAGACACTGGAATGAAGAAAGCACTGTAAAGTCCTTCTATTATTTGGAAGAAGAAGCTAAGATATTTACTGATCTTCAGTTTTGTTAGGTCTACACGGTAAAATTTCAAGGGAAAAGTAAGAGAATAGAGACTTAAATTTTTTGGAATTTTAGAATGTGGGGTATTTTAATTTTGGAATTATGGAATTTTAAAATTCTGAACCACTAGAGGGGAAAAACATAATAAGAAAACAAAGCAAAAACTTAAATTCAAAGAGAGACAGAAAAGAAGCATCAAAAATATGGGATAAATCTTTAAAACCACGTAGAGTTAAAAAAGGCAAATCTCAAATAATATTTATAACATGATACTATTTTCATAAAGTTCAAAAGCAAGCAAAACCAAGCAAAACCAAATACCCATTTGGTATAAATGTGTTATCACTAAGGGAGGGAAAGATAAATACAAAAACAGGATAGTGGACTTCAGTATAAGACTAGAATAGAGGGTGGAAGAGGCAATTAATACTCAAGAAGATCCAGTAGTATTGAAAATTGTAGTTAATAAATTGGGAAATTATTTCATGAGTCCTTATTTTATTAATATGCCTTATAACTTATATACCTTATATATATCCTTTTGTGTATTTCAAATATTGCATTAAAATATGTAAAAATAAAATGAGTTAAACAATAGGACGGTAAGTTTCCTGAAGACAAGAAAAAAACTAAAGCTCTTCTGTATCCTTTGTTTGTTGTGCACACAGTAGGCCCTCAAGAAATATCTGCTTACATTACACACAGAGAATCTGTCCTCCTTAGTGAATTATGAAAGAATGAGGAAAACCAAGACTTCTTGTAAGCAAATGGCAGTGGAGCAGAAGGGAGTTTAAACTATAGGATAATATAGTATATAATACAGTATAATGGGCATGATACAGATAATATTAACAGAAAAATACATCAGTTTTTCAGCCTTCAATTACACTGTGTCTGCGGCATTGGGCAAGAACCATGCCTGTAGCCACCCCAGGCTTCAGGTTGTTAAATCATGATGGATGATCCCATAAGGAACTAAACAAGATCAGTGGAATTCATTCATTCGCCTGGCGCCCTGGGAACTCTTTCATTTCCCCCAGCCCCGACTGCCTGCTCCCATTACTGGAGGCAGCAGAGGGTCCATAACACACAGACTAACAATGAGGTGGGAGAGAGACCCAGGAGCACAAAGCTAGCATCCCAGGTCTGGATACAATGGTTAGAAAATAAGCATCTCTCACACGCAGTCCAGAGGAACAGCAGGGTGGCTGGGCGAGCAGGGAGGGCACACTTAGGAATCAAATCCTGCATCTGAAGCTTGCATGTATCTGGGGACAGATTAATTTCCTTGTGCATTTCATTAGGAAAATGGGGATAATAATGTGCAATTCGAGGATTATTGAAAAGACATCTGCTTGCACCAAGCCTAACACCTAGGAGGTGCCCCCCAAAAACCAGTTTCCTTTCCTTAGTGAGTTCCCTATACTCTTCACCTCTGATCCTAAACTTTAAATAAAGAGAGCTCAATCATGAGTGACAGAGAACAAAATGCCATTTAAAACTACTCCTGACTGTGCTGCTTCTGCCCTTAAGGGAGAGACACTATTTCTCTCCAGGCGAAATATATTTTCTTTAGCAAAATACTTGGATAGGCAGCTTTGGTTATGAAATGTGAGGCCCCCCCCCCCCAGGGCACAGTTTAGAAGACAGTGAAACAAGAAGGTAGCTAAACAGCTATGCATTACAAAAATGAACAGAAAAGCTGAGGCTAGGCAGCATGCAGAGAGACAGGGTGATGGGAGAAAACAGATTGGAACAGCAACCCCTATCTCCACTTGACAACCCTTCCCATCTTCTTCCTCTGCTTTATTTCTCTCATTAGAAATTACGAGCATCTTCCATACAGTGTATTCTACTTTTTATGTGTTTATTGTCTGTCTTCCCCAACTAGAATATAAGCTCCATGAGGGTAGAATTTTTGTCCTTTTTCTTCACTGCTGTTGCCCAAGAGCCTGGGAAATAAGAGGTATCCAACACATTTTTCTTCAAAATGATTAAGAGGGGACTGCTGAGGAATTCTGAAGCAAAACTGCCACAGCTGATCTGCAGATCAACGGAAATAAATGCTATTGTTTTACATCTGAGTTTAGGGGTTGTCTGTTGTGCAGCATTATTATAGCAACAGCTGACTAGTATAAATAATGATACCAGCTGTGTTCAGATATGATAAAAATTGTATCAAAGTTGTGTGGTTGACTGAGGATTTGGATTTAGACCAACTTGGACTTGGACCAGCCAAACTCCTATCAAACTGGTAACAGCCATCTGCAGACTGGCAGGACAGATGGTCACAGGTCTTCACCAGTACTGTCCCACCACCTCTGAGCCTTTGTTTTCTCCTCTGTAAGAAGGGATCAAATGACATCTTCTTCACAGGTAACTCTGAGGAACAAACTGTCACTTTTTCTCTTAATAAGCACTCAATAAATGGTAGCCATTATTAATATCTGCTCAAATGATTCTGATGCTTGATGGATTCACTTAGTCTCCACTAAAAAAATGAACATAAGATTTTGATCCTGGACAATATTTGAAATCAAAGATGTGGAATCCATGATAATATTTTTGCCTAATAAGTTAGCAAAAAAAAATTAATTACAATGCTCAAAACTTATGAAACCAAATTGTTTTTTCTAATTCAATGAAAATTTGCGTGGCTTCATTTAAGTAATAGGACCACATTTTATTAAGCACCGTGGAAGTATGTAGATATTTTTCCCAGTATCCACCTTCTAGAATCTATGCTAAGAAAATCATCATAAATATTTCTGAACACTTTATGAATGCATATCTTTAATAAAGTATAATTGTCATTCTATTTCCAATTCAGAAAGAGAAAGTCACCATAAAATGCCATACTCACACAAATAACAAAAAGTCAGATAATCTATAAAATCAGATTTTAAAAACCTTTCAGTGAACTAAGGACACAGAAAAACCCAAATGAACTAAATCCCAGAAAGTGAGTATTATTTTAGAAGAGAGACTTACCACTGATCTTACCCTTGGCAGAACTACAGGAGAAAGAATGGCAATAGACGAAGTAAAGAGAAAAGAGCCAAACTCCTATCAAACTGGTAATGGCCATCTGTAGGCTGGCATGACAGATGGTTACAGGTCTTCACCAATACCAGGGACAGTAGACCAAAATGAGGGGTGAGAAAATAAGTGAGAGAGTGCTCCCTGAAGTATGTGGAAACTCCACATTAAGTGCAGGGCAGCTTTTTCCTGAAATTGGGGAGAGAGTTAGGCAGGGTAGAAAAGCTGAGATAAATCCAGCAGAAGCATTCTGGATAGACAGGGCAGCAAAGATGCTTCAACAAGGCCTGGAGGAAGGGCAGGAGAACTGAGATAAGCCCCCGTCGAAGCATTCTGGACTTCACAGTAAGTAGAACTGTTCCCTTTAGAATGTCCAGGGGCAGAGCATCAAAGCTAAAATACATCTCACAAGGTTCAGAAAACAGGGACAGTTGGATTGGAGAATAGAGAGCTCTCCAATGGCCCAAAAGGCAGGTATCCAAGCTTTAAAGCATGGGAAGTTTCTCCAGCCCCAAAAGCTGATGGCTCAGCTTTGAATCACAAGCAGATTTCTGGAATCTCACCAGTGCCCAGATCATTCAGGACCTGCTAGAGAGAAAGTTCTGATCTCACCACCAAAACATTTGAAACCAGTGGTAAGCTGAATAAAACTAAAGCTGCAACAAAGTCCAGAGTGAGCTCAACCACATACCAGATGAACTCAGTAAAGATAAAGAAAATACAAAAGCCAGAAAACAATTGAATAATGTCTGTAAAGTACTAAAAGATAAAAACAGAAACAAAGAATTCTATATCTAGCAAAAAATATCCTTCAATACAGATGAATAAAGATATCCTTAGTGAGCCAAAACCTGAGAGATTTGCTGAAAAAAGTTTTCAGGCTGAAGGGAAATTACACCAGATGGAATTCCAAATCTTCAAGAAAGAATAAAGAACATCAGAAAAGGTAAATATTTGTACAAGTGGGAAAAAAAACTTTTTGGGACCTCCTTTATTTCTATATTTTCTCAAATTTTTTAAATGACTATTGACTGTATAGATCAAAAACAACTGAAGTGTCTTATGTGACTTATACTTATGTCACTAAAAAATAGAAGATAAAAGCGCAAACAGCAGAATTAGACATAGTATAATTATATTGTAGTATGATTTTTACACTGTTTGTGAAGTAGTTAAATACTATTTGATGGTATACTGTGAAGATGTACATTGTAATCTCTACAGCAACTTAAAAAGTTACAAGAAGAGGTATAATCTAACTATCCACACAGGAGATAGAATGTAATATTTAAAACTATACAATTTTCCCAAAAGAAGACAATCATGAACAAAGAAGTCAAGAACAAATAAAATAAATATAAAACAAACACTAAAATGGGAGATATAAACCAACCATTTCACTGATTACATTAAATGCACACAGGCTAAATACTATAATCAAAAGGCAGAGGTTGTGAAACTGGATAATAAAAGCAAGATGCAATATGCTGTTTCCAAGAAACACAATTTTGTTATACAGATATAGACAGGTAGAAAATAAAAGGATAAAAGGATGAAAAAATATAGCATGAAAACAATAAAAGTAAGAAATATGATGACTATATTAATATCAAAGTAGCCTTTAAGACAAAGAGTGTTACTGGAGATTCAGAAGACATCTCAAAAGGATCAGTTCAACAAGAAGATAAAACAATGACATATATATATATAATCTCCAACAACAGAGTTCTAAAACTCATGAAGAAAAAAAAAGTGATAGAACTGAAAAGAGAAATAAGCAAATCCACAATCATAGTTGGAGAATGTGTACCTTCTCTCAGTGATTAATAGTGAAAAGTTTGAAAAGAAGTTAACTGTTGTTATTTACATAAATATTTCTTTAAAACCTGGAAGCAAACCTAAAGCCCCCAAATAATGGATCCTTTGAATAAACTCTGGAGAATCCATTCAACAGACTATTTTATAGTCATTTGGAAGAAGACTCGATAAACGGTGCTAATAAAATGAGAAAAACTTTGCTATAACCAGCTGTAAAAGATAATCAAGGGGAATTCTGGGGAAATATGGACTTGGAATTAGATGATTTCAAGGAATTATATTTAACTTTGTTAGAAGGGGTGGTCATATGTAGTTATATGGAAATTTACATTTGAGAAAATGCATTCTCAGTAATTCAGGGCAAAATTTTTCAACCTCAGCACTACTGACATTTGGGACAACATAATTCTCTGTTGGGGTGGGGGATGAGAGGCTATCCTGTGCATTGTAGGATGTTTAGGGGTAACCCTGGGCTCTACCTACTAGATGAGCTTGCCCCTTGTGACAACCAAAATGTCTTCAGACATTGCCAAACATCCCCTGGCGAGGTCAAAATCGTCCTCAGTTGAGAACCACTGATTTAAGATTAGATATTGTGAAGTATGTGATTTATTTTAAAACATTAAAAAATACAAATAAACAAAAGAAATGTAACAAATATTTAGCGCTAATTCTAAATGATGAATATGTGGTGGTTTATTATACTATTCTTTTTTCTGTATATTTGAAAGTTTCATAATAAAAATCAAAGTAAATGTAATATGTTACATGTGGAAAATGCAACACTCACAACTGTAGGTGCATTAGGACTACAAATGTATAAAATTATGTAAAGAAATATACTCAAAGAAATATATCAAAATGTGTTTGTGGATGAGTTAGAATGCAGTTCGTGGTTGATTTCCTTTCCCAGATTTTAAAATAATCTATAAATATATGCTTTTAGAATGAAAAAAAATTGACAAATCTAAGATTGTTGAAACACAATATTATTAATTATTTGTGGCCTAATATTAGGAGAGAATTAACAGTAAACACAGCAGGGACAGAAACATTTCAGACTTGGAATCTCTCCTCCCTCAATCCAAAGAAAAGCATCTTAAAGGCAGAACGGCTTTGAATGGGCATACATCTGCATAATGACTCTCCTTTGTTCTTTTTTTGCTGGCTAATTGAGTAACTTGTTAAACAAACATGCCTTCAGACTTCACATCAGATTAGAGCCCTTTGTAAATAAAATTATAGCTGGGAACATGCTTCCCCTAACTGGTAAATAAATTTAGGAATTTAGAGATTTGGCATTGCATGCCAAGATGTCTAAGAAAATCTCAAATTCTTTCACACTTATGAATAAATGCCAAGGATCATCAAACGCCAAGAGCTCTCGAAGTAAACTGAGCCCACCTTACTCTCAGACTCAGAAACTCCTCCAATTAAAGTGCCCCACCTGAAAAGAGGTGCATTTTTCTCCTACCACATTATATGCAAATGGATGGTCATTGATGGCATGCTTAGTGGGATGTCGCTGGTTTCTATGACAACAGGACAATAAAATCTCTTAGGATTCTGGGCAAACAGTCTCTTTCTCTTGAATTCATGCATTTATCTATGTCTCCATTTAGCATGAGTGCTTCCTAAGGTGCCAGGCATTTTTTAATCACCGGCATTACAGTAGTGAACAAAACAAAAATCCCTGTCCTCACACAGCTTCCTTTTTAGTGTCTTCTTACTTAAAATTTTCCAAGATCCTAGGAGTTGTGACCACACAACCTTTAGGGGATGAATCTTGGGTATCTTTAATAAAGAGTGAAGTTGTTTGGGCATTGTATCCATCCTTCGTCTAAGGATAAAAATATTCATCTGATTGCACAGTATAAGTCTTGGACCATTTTAGGAGAAGCTGACCAAGAAGTGTCCTCGAATCTTTTAGATCAGTATCTGCCTAGGAGCTGAGGAAGCTGAACTTGGTCACGTTGAGATGGGAAGGGAGCTGACTGCTCTGAGGGATAAATGTTCCCCACATGATGTCCTCTCCTCTCTGGACAGCCAGCTCCTTACCCACAAAGCAAAGATCAAAAGAACAGGAAATGGGATTACAGGAACCTTCCGAGGCAGGCTGCCTCACTTCAAATAAAAGCTCAGCCACTTACTAGCTATGTTTCAATGAACAAGGTACTCAACTTTCCTACCTAAATTTCCTCATCCACAAAGTAAGGATAACAAGAGTACCTCACAGAATTGTCCTGAGGTGAAAGTGGGATGTTCCATGGCAAAGCAATAAGCAAAGGACCTGCCACACAGTAAACACTCAATATACGTTAGCTACTTCCCACTAACATAGTGTAGTACAAATAATATGAAACCTAGTGCTGGTTAATTATGAGTTATTATGATCTTAGCCCCAGTTAAATACTGGGAATCCACTATGTGTCAGACATTATGCTAACGGCTTTCTATGCACTCTCCTTTAATCCTCCCAGCAGCCTGTGATGGAAGTATTATCATCTCCATTTTCAGGTGAAGATACTGAGCTCAGAGAGGTGAAGCAACCAGCTTGAGGCCACACAGCTGTGAGTAGCAGAGTCAAAACTCAAGCCCAGCCCCATCTTACTTGACATTCCATGTTCTCTTTGCTTCACAATCTGGCTTCCCCATCTTCTTGTCTTTCCAATGACATCATTATCTCCAAGCCTTCATCTTGCCACGTTCTTTAAATATCATTCATACATATATATATATATATATTATATATATATATAATATATATACACACACACACAAAGATATAATGTTATTCAATATTTATATTTTCATATTATATATATATACATAAAAAATATGTATATACGTATTTTTTTTTTTAAACTGGCAACCAGATGTCTTAGTCCATGCAGACTTCTAAAATAAAATACCACAGCCTGGGTGGTTTATAAGCAACAGAAAACTTTGTCCGCATAGTTCTGGAGGCTGGCACGTCTAAGATCAAGACGCTGGCAGACTTGGCATCTGGTGAGAGCCTGCTTCCCGGTTCCTCCTTAGCCATCTTCTCACTGTGTCTTCACCTCGTGGAATGGGGGAGGGGAGCTCTCGGAGGCCCCTTTCACAAAAGCACGAATCCCATTCACGAGGACTCCACCTTCATGCCTTAATCACCTCCCAAAGGCCCCTCCTTCGAATACCATCACATTGGAGACTAGGTTTCAACATGTGAATGGGGGTGGGAGACACAAAGACACATAAACATTCAGTCAGTAGCACCTGGGAAATGGCCTTCCTGACAGCTGGCAGCTCGTGCTAATTGCTAAATCGCCACCCCCAGCACCTCTGGACCTTTGGGCACTACAGAAGTATAAAAGCACTCACCCTTCAACTCTGCAGTTCTACTTTTGGAAATTTATCCTACAGGTATACACATATCTGTGCAAAATGACACATGTGTAATACCATTCAGTATTCAAGGTGGCTTATAACAGCAAAAGCCTGGGACTAGTCTAAATGTCCATCAAGAGGGCAATAATTAAGAAAATCATGATATATCCATGAAACAGAAAAATATAATATTATGAGTAAGAATAAAAGAACTATTTCTACACTGATATGAAAAAAATAAGCAAGGTAAATTGTAAGTCAAAAGGGCAGGATACAGACCTGTCTGTGTAATAAAAAAGGAATGAATATAGTTACTTATATATGCCTGAAATTCTACAAAGATGAAGAAGAAACTGCTAACCTTGTTTGCCTGTGAAAAGGAGTGTCAAAAGGAGGAAGAACACTTTTCATCAGGTACCCTGACATTCTCTAAGAATCATGTGAATAAACTGTCTACTCAAGAATGAAATAATTTTTAAAAATGTGTTTTAAGAGCATTATATTGGGAACCAGGAGTCTGAGTAACAGGATGAACTTGGACAACTTACGTTACCCCATCAGCCCCAGTTTCCTGACCAGCAAAATCTCCTAGCCCTAAAATACTGTTAGCTAATAATGATATCACCATTGTCATCACAGCTACCACTTCTTAAAAGCTCACTAGGTGCCAGGCTCTAAACTAAGCCTGATAAACAACCCCTTCACTGAATCATCTCAAGCAACTCTATGAAGTAGGAACTATTATTGCCCCCATTTCACAGAGGAGGAAAAAGAAGCTCAGAGAGAGGAGGTCGTGCCCAAGGTCACATGGCTAGTCTGTGGCAGACCCAGAATTTGAACCCGGATCTCTAGATCCAAGGCCTCTATTTTGACTCTGTGGTTTGCTGCCTCCGTCCAAATGAGCAATTTTCCTCCCTGAGCTGCCTGCCCCTTCCGCAAATCCCATCCAGAAGTTCCCTCCTAAGCACTGTCAACATCCACCAGGCCTGGCCCTCACTCATTTCCAATCACCCTTTATCCACCATAGCTTTAGAAATGAACTGTTACTAATGGCTAGTCATATGTCAGCCTAATGAATGGGATGCAGACTTCCATTAAAATAATGAAATTAGTGAGTTTCGAATTTGGTTACATCACATGGCACACAGCCTCAAGTAATTACCACCCCATGCTCTTTCCCTCGAATTAAAGTCCACTTATTTATTTAAGGTCTATAGCTGGGCCATCTCTATTAAGCTCACATCATCTGTTTGGGGATGGATCTTTTTTTCCTTTTTTGGCTTGTTTGTTTAAATGATGCTCAGGTTGTTCCCATGATTAATGAAGTTGTAAATACAGCCAGGAGCAGCTTCTGAACCGTGTGCAAAAGCAAAGAATATAAGTCAAAGAATAATTCTTTGGGGGTTTGGGTTTTGTTTGTTTGGATTTTTTTCTCCAAAGGATGGAAACAATGAGAAAGAAGCTCTTTGAGCTCCAGGAACTCCAATTATGCTGACATTTCTGCTGCAGAAATACACCAAGATCCATTTTGCAGGAACCCAGTGAACTAGCTAATCAGATTTCCTTGGATAATTTGCTCCAAAGGTCAGCTGCCTTAAAAAGCACCCAATGCCTCATTATTTGGTGAAGCAGGCTGCACACAGGCTAGGATTTGGAACTCAGTCTCCCATAGCAAGGTGGTAAATCTGGAATTTTTTTAGCACAGATCCTGCTACCTTGGCCTTGGCCAAAGTGTCAGCCAACTTTGTGATGAGCCTACAGACCAAATCAGTTTCAGGGAAAGCACTTGGATTTGTGAGATCTCTGTCTCCAAGATGGGTCTCTCCTGTGTTCCAGGGGCACCACAGAAGGCAGATTCATCTGAAATTTTCATGCCATTGGTAAATTTCAGGAGAGGCTTTTATTGATGTGATGAGTGAGGGGCCAAACATTGGATAAAATCACCAAGTCCACTAAAATATGACACAAATGAACTTATTTGTGAAACAGAAACAGACTCACAGACATAGAAAACAAACTTATGGTTACAAAGAGGTTGGGAGAGGGATAAAGCAGGAGTTTGGGATTAGCAGATACAAACTACAATTATATAAAATAAATAAACAACAAGGTGCTACTATATAGCAAGTGGAACTAGAGTCAAAATCCTGTAATAAACCATAATGGAAAAGAAAAAAATCACCAATTGTACAAAATACCTGTCTAGCACTCCTCGAAACTATTGAGATTGTGAAAAACCAGGAAAAAAGAAAATGATCACAGACCAGAGATTAAGGAGATATGAGACTAAATACAGTGTTGAATGCTGGACTGGATCCTGGCCAGAAAAAGGACATTAGTAGAAAAACTGGTGAAATCTAAATAAAATCTGGAATTTAGTTAATAGTTAAGTTGTAATGTTGGTGTCAGTTGTAACAAATGGACGACAGTAACATAAGATGATAACATTTGGGGAACTCTCTGTACTATTATTGCAACTTCTCTATAAATCTAAAATTATTTCAGAATTAGAAAAATATTTTTTAAACTTTACATGCCATAAAAAAACTCCACTGTGAGGACAAACTTGTGGTTACCAGTGGGAGTGGTGAGGGGGGAGGGGATTAAGAGGTACAAACTATTAGGTATAAATTTAGCTACAAGGATATATTGTACAACACAGGGAATACAGTCAGGATTTTGTAGTAACTATAAAGGGTATAACCTTTAAAAATTGTGAATCACTATACTGTACATCTGTAACATATAATATTGTACAACTACACTTCAATTTTTAAAAATTTAATATTCTAAGTATCTTTAAACTCCACTGTGTTTTATGTATAGCTTAATAAAAATAACTTGTTTAAAATTATTCTATAATAAACTTGACATAGTGATCTGAAAACAAAATAAAACATCAAGTCCAGAGAAGAGGTCAGAGCCAGTCCTATAACTATCTTTTCTTAAAATCTCGTGTAAAATCCCAGCAAAGACATAAACAATAAAAGTAAACTAAAATTAAATTAATGTTCACCCTCTACCAACCAGGATAGGAACATCTCTGCCCAAGAAGCTGGGTTTCTCAGTGTTTGCATACCACTGCTACCAAGCCTCCCCACCCTGAAGGACTCCTTTGTGACAAGAAGAGCCACAACAGTGAACTCTGCTGGCTCAGCACCCACCCCCATGGATTTATAAGACCCCCAGTCCCAACTCTCACCCCCTGACCTCTCCTCTCCCCTGTGAGCCACCTCATGGGAAGAGATGTGTGAAGACGCCCACTGTGCCCCAACAAGTCACCTGAGACCAGGTGCTTGGTCTTGCATCGTGGAAACCTTGTTGGAGGAGTGTCTGAGCTGAGTCTTGAAGGGAGAACAGGAGGGAGTCGGATGAAGAAAGAGAAGAGGATTCCAGGGAGAGAGCACAGTGCATGCCAAGGCACCGAACCCCAAGACTCAGATGCGTACAGAGGAGTGGACAAAACTGAGGTGGGAGGAGTTAGAAAGGGTCCCCTCATGAAGGTGTCTCCGTCAGTTAGGGCTACCATAACCAACATATCATAGACTGGATGACCTGAGCAACAAACATTTATTTCTCACAGTTCTGGAGGCTGGGAAGTCCAAGATCAAGGTGCCAGCAGATTTGGTGTCTGGTGAGGATCTACTTCCAGATTCATAGACGGCCGTCTTCTCATTGTGTCTCCAGATGGAGGAAAGGGTGAGGTTGCTCCCTGAGCCCTCTGTTATACGGGCACTAATCTCAATTTATGGGGGCTCCTCCATCATGGTCTAATCACTTCCTAAAGGCCCTGCCTCCTAAAACCATCACACTGGGGATTAGGCTTCAACATATGAATTTTAGGCGGGGCACAAGCATTCAGCCCACAGCAGAGGTTTGTTTGCAAAGGAATTTAACTTTGTCCTGAAGGTGATGGGGACTTTTAACCAAAGGAGTGAAACGGCAACATTAGCATCTTACAAACATTCAACAGATGCAGCTGGGAGGGTGGGTGGAAGGTGGAGCTGTCAGCAGTAAGGCCATGTTCCAGGCCAGAAGTGTGAATACCCTGCCCGGAGGCAGTGGCACAGGAAGATTTTTCCAAAGCTGGGACAGGAATGCTGCAGGGAGTGAGCGCCCTTGCCATAACGAGAACTGAGGCGACTGTTTCTCCACTAGCTTTGCAGCTCAGCTCCAATCCCCACTCAAACTGGAGGAAATCCTCTGCCATCCCTAAATTCCACACCCCAAGTCCCTACCCTGCATCATACATTTTGGCAGCCAAACCTCTGACTCTGTGTTATACTGTATCTTAAATCATCAACCTAAAGATCTCAGTTTCTCATAAAAACAAGGAAATCACATGTGCTTAATAATGTTGATAGCAGAATTATGATATGAGTACTGAGTACATCTAGGAATTATGCTAGCCTTTAACCTACAAAGGACGATATAGTAATCCCCATTTCACAGCAGTAAAACTGAGACTCCAAAAAGTTAAATACCATTATCATACAGCTCTTAATGAGGGCTGGATGCAAGAATGCCTAATTCCAATCACCCTTCCACAGCACCGCACTCTCCCACTTTTCACTTCTCTTTGCCCTTTTATTGCAAGTTTCCCTCTCCCTCAGAATCAAACACAAAACCATATGGCTGGACCAGAATCAAATCTGAATAGCTGCACAAACCTGTTTTTAAAATGCCCAGTCTTCCCTAGATCTCTGACATTCTAATGCCACAACCTTGGTGTGACTGGTTAAACAGCAAGGTCAGTGGATCCAAATCTCTTTTCCACTGGATCAGTGGAACAAAGTAGTCTGCCATCTAAAATCAAATAATGGTTCCCTTTTCCCCATTTTTGAAAAAAATCACATAGATGGATCAACGGATGGATGGATGGATGGATGACCCTCAAACAGATGCATGGATATGCATTTCCAAGTATAGAAAATCTCTAAAAGGTAACATCGGAAACTATCAACAGTGGTTGTCATTCCTGGGAGGGAACAGTGTCTGACACAAGGGTGGGAGTGGGAACTACTTTTTACTACACGATCTTTTGTATATTTCAAATTATTGCAATATGAAAATAATTTTAAAACACCTTGTTAAATAGATATATGCATGAATGGATGGCTGGAAGAATGAATAAATTCTAAAAATAAAAATGTTTTAAATAGATAAATAAGTTTTAACAGTTAAAAAAACGTTTGTCTCTTATTGATTTTTCTTTAAATCTTGGCACCAACTTCTACTTGTCTGTATCAGAATCTAAAGTAATGTGGTATCCAACTTGGCACATAATCAATTACAAAATTTGGTTATTTTAAGTCAAACAGGCCAATAACATTGTGAAGTTCTGCAAAGAGCATCTTGACCTGCCCACAGTAATCTGCTCATGGACCACTCTGCAGTTAGAGTGAGGGACAATGGGGCTAAGGCCTGGACACGTGACCCCACCCAATTTTCTTTACTTAAGCTCTAATTCTCCTCTCACGCATCAAACTCCACCAGCATGCTGGGCCTCTGAATACTGCCCCCTACATTACTGGGGGCTCTGAGTAATCGGACCCTGCCAAGGGAAAGATAAGACAAATGACCTTCGCAGCCACCATCAGTAGCATTTCCAGGAAGAAATGAGGAGAGCTGACTTTTGGCCAGAAGGGATTTATTGCCTTCCTCTCCATCAGTATGGAAATGGAGCAGGGTTGCTTCACAGCTGGGTTTTTTTAGCCTTCCAGGGAGCTGTCTGGATAGCATACACTAGAGAGCTTGACAACATTAACAAGACTTTATGGAACTTCTGCTGGGTTAGCATGGACCCCACATCCTGCTCTCAAGGGATTTACACTCTAATCCAAAATATAAAATGTAATCCAGAAAAAAAGGAGGCAGTATTTGGATGTCAAGTGTCAACAGCAAGTGCCAAATTATCTGATGGATGGACAATGGTGGCAAGTGTGTGATGCCCGGGTGTGGGGCTAGAAATCTTAACTGTGGCAATGTGACAGGACTACCAGAGGTATGTGAAATCACCTGTGTATAACTATGGGTCCCCCGTCACAGTCCTATTACTTCTGGGACAGTTTGTAAATCATAAACTTCTTATCAAGAAAGAAAAGGAAAACAAAGAAAAACCATGTTGACTTTAAGGTTGCCCCAATTGACAGCAATGGCTCAATAGCGCCATCTTGTGGTGATTCCTTCCACCAGTCCCGGACTGGGCTACTGCCCCTCACCACGCCCCATTCCAAATGTTTTAGCCTCCCTGGATCTGCAAGCAGTGCAGCGGGGGAGCTGGACAAGACAGAGCATCCTGTAGACTGGAACAGCAACAAAAGGCATCTTAAGGAGGAGAAATCTGAGCTAGGTCCTAAAGTATTAGATATACAAGGCATCAAGGAACAGGAAAGACACTTCTGATGAAGGACACAGCGTGCCAGCATGCCGAGGTTGGTGGCTGGAAAACGTCAGGTCCTATGATGCTGGAAAGTCAGTCTGGGCTGGTGAGGGCACATTCTCCAGTTACTGTAGGTAGGAGGCCTCCCTAGGATTTTCTGGGGTAAGCAAGGTACCTACTGCTTCTCCAGGCACCACTGTGTTTATTAGGATGGGGAGGAAATTCATTTCCCTGCAGCAGCTCCACCCTCTCTGTGGCCTCCTTTGGTATCTCCCATTCCACGGCCATCACTGTCCCTACGGACTGACACCAGGCTAAGCCACAGACACGCATTAGCTCCTTTAACCCTTCACCACTCTCGAGGAGAGCTATACTGCCTACATTTTACAGATCAAGACAGTGAGGCTCAGCAAGGTTAAGTCACTCACCCAAAGGGACTCTGCGAATAAGTAGCAGAGCCAAGACCTGAACCAACTTCTCTGCCTAACTCCAAAGCATGCTCTTGTTCTTCATAAGGATAGGCCTCTCCCATTGCTTGAGACAAAGACAATCATTACATGTGAAACTGCTCAATCCAAAGCACTTCTCCTTTCAACATGAGTGGTTGCCAGTCTGCCACGTAAACGTGCAGTTTCTCTACAGCCCTACAGGCTTGTTCCCTGGATCCTCTTGTCACCTGACCAGCAGAGATGACAAAACGGGAAGGGTTGGGAGGACTGGGGTCCAAATCCCAGCTCTGGCCCTGAGTGGCTCAAGTGTAACACGTTCAAAACTGAGCTCCTTGCAACTGCGATTCCTACGGAATGGGCCGGGAGCTGGCTCCCATGAGGGTGACACTGGCCCCAGTGACGACGGCTCCCTCCATGCCTGGTCACCACTAACAGTCAAGAGCAGGGACAAACACCACTGCCACTGCCTGGTGCAGTATGCGGGGCTGGCCCAGCCCCTCCGTGTGGAGCTGGAATCACCAGCCAAGTCCTCGGTGCCAGTGACTGGAATCGTCATCAGCTTTACTGCTCATGGCAGCGGCTGCAGGAGGAGCTCTTCTATGGAGGAAGACAAGCAAGGGGCCACCAGTCCCTTGGATTGCTTTCCACGGGGACAATGTAGCAGCCCCCCTGCCCATTCCTGGCCTGTCCAAGGATGCTGAATCTTAGGGTATAAATGTGTTCCCAGCAACTGCCTTATTGTCCCCCATCCTGGCTGCTAGCGGCTAATGTAGTCAAGTCCTTCTCCTGCAGTGAGACCTCTGGGAATCCTGGTATTTCTGAGCCTCCAGAGGAAACGTGACGTCCTCCCTCTGGCTTTCTCCTCCTGTGGTCTGCCTCAGTTTCCCCTCCTGATATATACAGCTCTTTTCCACCTCTGTGTGTAACATGGGTTAGGGCCTGAATCATTGTGTTCTCATCATTTACCTTTTCAGGGAATTGTAGGGGGGGTAACTGGTGTGAGCCTTAGGCTTCAAAGCTCTCCTCAGGCTAACCTGTTGCCATGGTGGAATCTGCCAATTTTATATACCAAGTCACGTATTTTTAATTAATAAATTTCACAAATATTAACGGGGAAAAAAAAAGAGCTTCTGATCTTTACCCCAAACCTGCTCCTCCCAGGCTGACCTCACCATCCACTGTCCTCTTCACTCACTTCCCTCCAGCCACACAGTCCTCCTTGTTCTCCCTTCAACATGAGGCTCCCATCTCAGGACCTTTGCAGTGGCCATTCTCTCTGACTAGAAATGCTTTTCCCTCTGATACACACATGGCTTGCTCCCTCACTTTCTTTCAAGTCTGCACACAAATGTCTGGCCACCCCCACAACCACCTGCAAGCCCCACATTCCTTTCCTTGCTCCATATTTTCCATAGCAGTTATCACCGATAATGTTACAAAATTTATTTATTTATTTTATTGTTTATTGTTTATTGTCTGCCTTCCTCCACTAGAATAAAAGTGCCCCAAGAAATGGTAGAATCTAGGTAGTAAATATACAGGTGTTCCTTATGAAACTGATTCAACTCTGTTATATGTTTGAAATTTTTCATAATAAAATGTTAGGGCAATGGACCCAAAAGATATGAATTTATCTGCTTTGTTCACTGATGTATCCCAAGTGTCTGGAACATAGTAGGTACACAATAAACATTACTGAATGAAGGAATTAATGATAGTGTGACTTTGGGCAAGTTGTTTCATCTCTCTAAAGCTCAGCGCATCTGTTATGTGGGCCAAATAGTAATTACTTTCATTTATTCAGCAAGTATTCATTGTGAATCTACCACAAGTCGGGAACTGTGTTGGGTACCAGGGATATAACTGTGAACAAAATAGACCAGGTTCCCCTTCTTATAGAGCTTCCAGTCCAGTAAGGAATATAGCTAGATAAACATAATCACAGTTTCAGATAACTTCAATGCTAACTATGAGATCACCCACTACCTATACAATCCATAGTAGCTGGGGGTTCAGGAAACATCCCTCAGCTGAACAGCATCTAAACTGAGCACTGATGGATATGCAAGAATTGCATCCTCAATTTCTACTTTCTCCTTCCTCATAAATAGAATACTGATGTTTTGGTTTGCTTTTCTTCTTGGGAAGTAACAATATACCCAACTGAAAACCTTCCTTCACTAGCATCCCTTGCAGCTGGGGATGGCCACCTGAGATAATTCTGACCACTGAAAGGAAGACAGAACATCCCTTGAGTCTTTTAGCTCCTTGTCCTTCATCAGCTTCCATGCCAGCTGATGTGATGCCTGGAGGTGAAGCAGCCATTTTGCAACCATGAGGATGGAA
Source organism: Camelus dromedarius (assembly GCF_036321535.1). Classification (NCBI taxonomy): domain Eukaryota; kingdom Metazoa; phylum Chordata; class Mammalia; order Artiodactyla; family Camelidae; genus Camelus; species Camelus dromedarius. Next base: position 13,624,408 of record NC_087459.1, on the reverse strand, counting down.
GCTGTCTGGCAAAGCAGGAAGATGAAGACACTGAAGTCCCTACTGGCATCTCTGACTCACTCTACCAATATTAGTATTTGAGCCAAATAAAATCCTGCATTCAAGCCATTACAGTAGAGTTTTCCAACATTTACCAGCATCAGCAATGCAGTGGTCCCATGCAAGACATTGGTGAGGGTGAGTGAATGAAAGTGAAATGGTCTAAGCCTAGAGCATAGCATGTACGAAGGTCCAAAGGTGCTGTGAGCAAAATTGATTCAAGCAACAGAAAGAGGTTCAATGTGGCTGGAATGTAGTGGATAAAAAGAAGGTGGTGAGTGATGAGGTTACAAAAGTAAACAGAGATCCCACCGAGCAGGGTTTTAGAAATTAAACTAGAGAAGTAGCGAGGAGCCAGTGCAAGCTGCCAAGAAAAATTAGAGTTAATTTATATAAAGTGTCCAATATATAGTAGTTGCCCAAAACATGAGAAGCAGAGTATTGGTTTCGTGTTACAGCATTTTATTAAGGAATAATTGACATGTAAAAATCTATACATATTTAATGTATAACTTGAAGAGTTTGGGGATAGGTATACACTTATGAAACCATCACCACCATCAAGGCCACATATCCATCTCCTCCCAAAGTTTCCTCCCATCCCCTTTATTATAATCAGTTATTATTTTTGTCTGGTAAGAACACTTAAGATAATATCTATCCTTTTAGCAGATTTTAAGTATTTGATACAGTGCTGCTAGTTTACACGCTGTGCTGTATAGATCTCCAGAACTTATTTATCTTGCACAACTGAAACTTTGTACCCTTTGACCAACATGGCCTCTTCTTCACAACAAAGAAACAATCAATGAAATCAAAAGACAACCTGCAGAATGGGAGAAAATATTCACAAATCATCTATCTGGTAAGGGGTTAATATTCAAAATATATAAGGAACCTATACAGCTCAGTAGCAAAAAATGCAAATAACCTGATTTTTCAATGGCCAAAGGACCTGAATAGACATTTCTGCAAGGAAGACATACAAAGGGCTAACAAGCACATGAGAAGGTGCTCAACATCATTAATCATCAGGGAAACGTAAATCAAAACCACAATGAGGTATCACCTCATGCTTGCTAGACGGGCGATTATTTAAAACAAAACAAAACAAGATAACAAGTATTGGTGAGATCATCTCAGAAAAGAGCATAAACTCCCAGGCAAGGTGGCCTCCTGAAGGGGCCCCTCCCTTCCCTCCCTGCCCCTGGGCTGCTCCCAGCAGGCATAGCGAGCACCTAAATGAGGGTTTGATCAATGGACACGGTTGATATTGATAAAGCGGCTGCAGTTTCCTCAAATCACCCTGCGCTCATAGATACTGAAGATTAATCTTTACAAATACGGGGCAAAGGGGGAGAAAAGAACCAAGTCGATTTAGTTTCCGATTATTACTTTCTCCAGAAAGCACTGAAGAGTCAAAAGTTTAACTGATGTACGTTAGACAGGGAGACAAATCCAGAAATATCACCCAATTACCCGGCAGCTTCTAGAAGGTATTTTTCATGACAGCAGGTGGGTTTGCCTTTTCTAAATCAGGAAGGAGACAAGACACCACTGAAAGGATGCTGACTTGGCCCAGTGCACAAGTGCTTAACCTCACTGGACAAACTTAAGCCTGAATATTTGTCCTCAGCCTACACAGTGTCCTTGAAAACACATTTCCACTGATATCTTAGTTCTTTTTTTTAATGGCCACTCTTTTTTTTTTTAACATTTTAATTTTATTTTTTATTTTTCCCCTTAATGGAGGCACTGGGGACTGAACCTGTGACCTCATGAGAGCTCTAGCCCTTGCTGTGCCCCCCACCCCTAGTTTTTTTTTTGTGTTATACTATATGTATCTTTAGAAATTATACTGACTGTTCTTTCCTGGAACAAGATGGGTTTATTTTTTTACTACAAAAAAAAGTAATAAGAAATAATAGTGCCTAGCTTCCCTCGTCCTCTGATTTTATATCCTGAGAGTGGGTACAAGCCCAGCACAGTTTCTCAACTTCTGCACTACTGACATTTCGGGCCAGAGAACTCTCTACTGAGTGGCTGTCCTGTCCATTGCAGGATGTTCAGTGGTACCCCTACCCCGCTAGATGCTAGTAGCAGCTACCTCCTCCACCTCCCCAGTTATGAAAGCCAAAAATGTCTCCAGGTATTGCCAAACGTCCCCTGGGAGGCAAAACTACTTGGGTATAGTAACATGCAAACACACAGCGTAAATAAGGGTTGGGCAAATGCCACTCAAAAAAATCTTCCATGTTATATTCACATAAGCAACAAAACCAAATTTCACACTTAATGCCGGTTATAACCTCTTCATTCACATTCATGTCACAGCCAGAGAACCTGAGGCAGAGTTTTTTAAAATGTAGATCACAAAGCAATTTCCTGAGGTCAGGCCAGCAATTACACACAGCCCTGTACTTAGAGGGCCTGACTCTGCTGCTGGTGTCTGGAAATTCCTAATAATTTTTAACAAGGAGCCCCCATGTTTTCATTTTACTCAGGGCCCTGCAAATTATGTAGGTCTGAGGTGCTTATTTTAAGCTCAGACTGCCAAATGAATGAAAAAGGATCTTGAAGAGATATCTGCACCCCTATGCTCACTGCAGAGTTACTTACAAAGTCAATATATGGAAATAACCAAAGTGTCCATCTATGAATGAATGGATAAAGAATATATTTATATGTGATGGAATACTATTCAGCCCTAAAAAGAGGGAAATACTGCCATTTGCAACAACATGAATGGACCTTGAGAACATTATGTGAAATGAAAGGAGTCAGACAGAGAAGAACAAGCACTGGATGATGTCATTTATATGTGGAATCTAAAAAACTCAAACTCATAGAAACAGAGAGTAGACTAGTGGTTACCAAAGGCTGGGGGATGGGAGAGATGGGGAGATGTTGGTCAAAGGGTACAAATTTTCCAGTTATGAGATGAATTACTTCTGGGGGTCTAATGTACAGCATGGTGATTAGAGTTAACAATATTGTATTGTGTAGTCAAATGCTGCTAAGAGAGTAAATCATAACTGTTCACACAACACACAAGCACACACATACACCAATGGTAACTATGTGAGGTGAAGGATGTGCTGACTAACCTTATTATGATAATCATTTCACAAGATATATGTATATCAAATCACCACATTGTACACCTTATGTATTAAATTTATACAATGTTATCTGTCAATTATATCTTAATAAAGCTGGAAAAAGTAACAAATGAAATAAAATAAACTGAGGTTCCTGAACCTCCAGTGTTTTTCAGTGATTCGGCTTGATGTCAAAACCTGCAAGAGACATTCTTTGATTCTCTGACTTAAAAATAAAAGAGAGAGAGAGAGAGATTTCTCTCTAAAACCTAGGGAATTCCAATTAAAAGTAATCTTTCGTTTTAAATGCAGGAAATGTACAGCAGAGACACAAGATGGGTTAGAAGACAGAACTGTGACACCAGCCAGGGAGGGTTAAGCGACTTCATGGAAATGAACACAAAAATATCTAAAATATTTAAACTGTCTAACCTTTCCATTTTTACTTCTAAATGGGATAAGAAAAAAAAAATTCAGATCATTTGAGAGGAATGAAAAAGGACAATTTTTATAAAATCAAAATCATACTACTGAACTTTGCACTTGCATATAGGGGAAGAAACTGACCTGGAATTTTCCTTGTGGGACAGGGAGAACCAAGTGCCCCTTGTGGATACTTTGCTGGTGAGATTTTCCAAGCACAATTCACACTACAGAATTTGTTCAACCTGATTCAGCTTTCTTAGTTTAAATCACTTTTTACTTATACTCCAACTACTACCCACCCCCAAAAAAAGCAAAGACCTAAAGTCTTGGGAAGTTTTGTATGAAAGGAACTTTCCAGACTGACTTTAGATGTCCCACGTGATTAGCTATCATGAAAGCAAGACAGAGAGTTCTTCCAAGGAGCTGACCCAGTGTAATGACATCGTGCTATACAGATCTCACATCATACTAGGTGAGACACATGGTCTCTATTTTAGAAAGCGAAACAGAGGCAGAACATGCCAAATATGTATTCTAACCATTTGACTGTGTGAGTCCAGAAACTCACTTGACAAAGGAAGAGATAAAACTTAAGAGGACTTGGCAGAATCACCAAAAGCAGGAAAATGTTTCCAAAGGCAGCCCTCACCTGATTCTGCAAGTAAGATGCATGTTTTGGGCTGAAGGGAAAACAAAAAATAGTGATCAGAGATGAGCCCCTTGCTCTGCTGAAGACCTAGAAGCATTTAGGAAAGGAAATTTGAAGGTGGAAACTGGAGACAAATGATCTGCATAATAAAAAGGGAAAGGTTTTGAAGCCTTATGTGAAAGGGAGGAGGGGCAGAGTTGGAGAGAGAAAAGAAGGCTCGAGAAGCCTGCCTGTGCCAGAAAATCATCCCGTCCTGAGGCCCCCAGTCTTCAGTAGAGTCCCACGAACTCACAACGTACCTAGGTTTCCAGGAGACACTGGGGAAGAGGCCAAGTCCTGTGTTTGGGCTCATGTGGGGTGAAACAGAGACAGTATGGGCAGTACCAGAGCCAGAGGTAGATGGGACCCTGAAAACAGCCCCCTCCCAAGTGAGCAGGAGTTAACTAGAGTAAATTTTACCTAGATCTTTGAGGAGCAAGGGGATCCCAATTGACATCCAGGTTACTCTGATTTTTTATAAAATGTCTGGCAGTTCCCAACCTTGCCTTGAGACTGTGAGGCACTGGAGGTCAGAAGCACTTCTCAGTCACCCCTGGATGCATGTGCCTTGGTGGGGCAGTCCCTGTCAGTACACAGTCCATCTTGGACTTTACCATTAGAGTTCACACCTGCCCAGCTGCCAACAACCCGTATCTACATCTCTTTGCTTGAAGCAGAAGCCACTGATGGTGGCCAGGGCCCACTCTGCCTATACATGTGGCAGGTCAGAGGCACTGGGGAATTAACACACCCCTGGGATTAGGACTCAACCAGTGACTGATGGGAGAGGGTGTATAAATATCCCAGCTCCTCCACTCCTCGAGTGAGATAACTACTGGGGTCAGCAAACTTCTTATGCAGAGGAACAGATAGTAAATATTCTATGCTTTGTGGGTCATACAATCTCTCACAGCTACTCAAATCTGCTGCTGTAGTGCACAAGGAGCCACGCACAATACATAAATGAATTGGCGTGAATGTATTCCAGCAAAACTTTATTTACCAAAACAGGTGGCAAGCCAGATTTGCCTTGGCCTGTAGCCTGCAAATCTCTGCTCTATGCCATTTCCCAGAGTTAATCAGACAGATTAAACTCTGTGACTGCCCCCCCCCACCACAGTGGTAACTAACTTGATAAGGCACCCTCTATCAGCTCCCTCCCCTTCCTGCTCTTTTCCCCTATCTTACCTAGTCTAACAGACTATTTCCACCCAAATCCTTGCCTCAGAGGCTGCTTCTGTGAGAACTCAAACTAAGTGATTAGGGCACTTTTGGCTACAAGTAACAGAGTTGAACTAAGAGTGATTTAAATGACACAGGTTTATTATAACTTCCACCAAAAGCCCAAACATAGGTGATCAGGCAGGTTAGTTCAATGATGTCAAGGCACAGAGGGTTTTTTGATCCTTACAGCTCATTACCAAGAACGCAGGATACAACAGTGCTAAGCCAGTCACTGTTAAAGAGAAGCAAGATAAGCATGTCTGGCTTAGGCCAACTGAGGCCCACGCCCAGGGGTCTGAGGAAGAAAGGAGCTCATCTTCTCTGGGTGTACAGCTAGCTAAATGTGAACAAATGAGGGCACTCTCAGCAAAGGAAAAAGGAGATTGGCTGTTGGGTAGACAATCAACACATACCCAATAGTACATGATCAATAAATGCGGTTTCAACAGATGAATGCATGGGTCACTTGACTTAAATAATGAATGGCAACTTTCTAAAAAAGTGAGAAAGTAGAAAAGGTCCTCCTTTTCCAGGATGTACAAGAGCCATATGGAATCAGCCTAGAGTGACTTGGATATTCTGGGGAGATGGGAGAGGCTTTAGATAGCTTGATAGCTTGATTACACAATTCAGAGCCATCAGAGAAAACTAACGGGTGATGTGGGGAGCCCTTATTAAAGTCAAATACAAATGTGTTCTTCCCCTGGTTAATGATGAGCACAGCATTTTACAGTTCATAAAGCTCATGTTCATCCATTAATCTTACCATTTAATCCAAAAAACAGACCCAGATAATAGGTCAGGTACTGTAAAGTACAAAATACTGTTGATAGAAATTAAAGAAGGCTGAAATTAATGACTACAAGTAACAGAGAGTTTATTAATTGGAAAACTCAATATGGTTTAAGACAAATTCTTCCCAGTTATTTATAGAATCAATGCCATCCCACTCAAAATCCCAGCAGACTTTTTTAGTTGTCGTTTTTTGAGAAATTAACAAAATGACTCTAAAATATATATGAAAATGCTAACAGCCAAAAACAGCCAAGGCCATCTTGAAAGAAAACAAAGCTACAGACTTATACTATCAAATATTAAGATTTATTATGAAGTTAAAAGAATTAAGATGGTAAAATGGCACAAGGGTAGACAACAGAACAGAACAAGAGGTCCAGAAAATGTGTGACAAAAACACCACTGTGATTCAGTGAGAAAAGATGGTCTTTTCCGTAAGTGGTGCTGGGTCAATTGGATATCAATATCAACTGTCAGCAATGATGTAGGGCACCATTGCTGGTGAGAATGCAAGCTGCTACAGCCCCCCCTGGAAAACCAGCTATATCTATGAAAGCTGAATATATATACATAACCTAGCAATTTCACTTCTTGTTATATACATAACAGGAATTCATGCACACATGCACCAAAAGGTTTAACATAAGAATGTCTGCAGCAGCTTTATTTAGAATTATCATAAAGTGAAAACAACCCAAATGTCCATCAACTGTGTTTTGTTTATACAGTGGAATGATACACAACTAAAAATAAAGTATGTCCATGTGCAACATGAGTGAATCTCAGAATTATGTTGCACAAAAGAAACCAAATACACATCAAAAAAGCACACAAAGTATGACTCCATTTACATGCAGTTCAAAAACAGGCAAATTCATTAAGTGAAAGAAGTCAGAATAGCAGTTATCGCTGAGAAATATTGACTGGAAAGGGGCTCCAGTGAGCTTTCTGGGGGGCTTAAAATGTTCTACATTAGGGTGGTGGTTACAGCTTTAGACACGTGCAAAAACCCACTGAGCTATCCCCTTAGATCTGCCCACTTATAATCACTGCTGCGTATGTCATACAAGCAATAAAAAGTCAAGGGAGTACTGTTAAGCGGGGGATTTCCTGAAGACCTGGTGACTAGATCCTGAGGATCTGACTCACTGCAGAGATAAAGCCTACAATACCAGGAACACACATGAGAAGTATGTCTGTGGCCTTGGCCCCTCGGGTGACAATTGTTTGGTTCTCCCTGACAGTGGTAGAGCACCTTGACAATGAACTGGGCAGTGTATACACAGAAATGGAAATAACCCCAAAACGTAGCCAGAAGCAGGCATGAATCATGGCTGACACGGGAACCAAGTTCTACACCAGAAGAACTATAGCCTTTGCCAAATCCCAAAGGAAATAATGATAATCATAAATAACTAGCACTTTTTTTAAGGACTCCCTATGTGCCAAGTATTTACAAGTTTTAATTTCCTCATTGAAACCTCACCACAACCTGTGTGGCAGGGTTGAGATGCAAACAGAAGAGCGTGGCTCCAGCACGCATCCACCCTGCCCAGTGCCGCACACTTCCTAGGGAGTCAGAGTCAGGGCTCAAACGTTTCCTGCCCTCTTCTCTCCCCACTGCGCTGTGTGTCAGGTCTCTCCTATGTGTTCTCTCTCTTTTATAACCCTCTTCACGCTCTCTTGTCATTGTCTGGTTTTGTATTAGTTTCATGAGGCTGCTGTAACAAATGACCTCAAACTCTGTGGCTTAAAACAACAGAAATCTATTCTCTCCCAGTTCTGGAGGCCAGAAGGCTGACGTCAGTTTCACTGAGCTGAAATCAAGGCATCAGCAGGGCTGTACTCCCACTAGAGGCCCTAGAGGAGAATCTGCTTCTTGTCTCTTCCAGCTCTGGTGGCTGGGGGCACTCCTTGGCTTGTGGCTGTATCACTCAGTCTCTCCCTCTGTCTTTATGTTGCCTGCTCCTCTGTGTATGCAATCTCCCTCTGTCTTTCTCTTATAAGGACACCTGTGACTGGATTCAGAGTTCACTTGGATAATCTGGAATAATCGCCCCCATCTCAAGATCCTTAACTTAATCACATCTGCATAGACTTCTTTCCTCATAAGGTATCATTTACCAGGTTCCAGGGAACACAGCCTGATATTCTTAGGTGGCCATTGTTCAGCCTACTATCTCTATATTAACTCTATCACTGCCATCGTTATGTCTATATTGCTGTCACTATCAGCACTATCTCTATATTAGCTCTGCACTCCTTACAGTAGAGACCATCTGTGGTCATTTTCAGGTAGCCACACATTTTGACATTTCTCATATTAAAAGACAGGATCTACCTCCTCTCCCTTGATCATATGAACTCTGCAATTGCTTTGACCTATACAATATACTAGAAATCACCCTGCTCCAGTTTCTGATCCAGGTTTTAAGAGCTGGTCAGCTGCTATTTCCTATCTCTTGGAACACTCACTCTTGGAACCCAACTACTATGATGAGAAACCCAAATTGCATGGAGAGGCCACATGAAGGTGCCCCAGGCAACAATGCCAACTGAGCGAATAGCCAACATCAGCTGCCAGACATGTGTCTGAGCCAAACTGAATGGCCAGCCCAACCAAGACTTAAGAGAACTCCAGCCCCAGCCACTCTCTGACCACAACCACATGAGATATAAAATAAGAACCATCTACTTCTCAGTCAATACAGAGTCATGAGCCATTATATGAAATATTTGTTTCCAGCTACTATGTGTGTGTGTAATTTTTTATGCAGCAGTAGATGACCTGAACATTGTGCTATTCATAGCTGCATACCAAATGCCTGGAACTAATGTTTGGAGATCTTGATGTCCAGTGAAGGTGGAATAAATGGAAAACTACCAAACTCTAGAAGTTATGGCCAAGAAGTTGGTCCAGAGATCAAGAACTGTTGACATTGGATCCCAAAGAAATGACAAAGTGATTGGGTACAAGAGGAAGGCCAGGAAAAAATAAAATTTTAGAGCCTCCTAATAGTCAGGGTTTTCCAGAGAACTAGAACCAGTGTTACACATGTATTATAATTATAATACAGTCCCTCATAATAAATCTCCTGAGAAAGAGAGAGAGAGAGAGATTGAGATTTCCTATGAGGAATTGGCTCATGTGAATATGGAGGCTGAGAAGTCCCACAATGTGCAGTCTGTGAGCTCGATGCCCAGAAGAGTTGATGGTGTAATTCAGTCCTAGTCCAAAGGCCTGAGACCCAGGGGAGCTAACAGTGTAAATCCTAGCCAAGGATAGGAGGAGATAAGATGAGATGTCCCAGCTCCAGCAGTGAGGCAGGAAGGGGCGAATCCCTCCTACCTCTGCCTTTTGTTCTATCCAGGCTCTCAATGCTGCCCATCCACAGGGGGAAGGACAGTTTACTTTACTGAGTCCACTGATTCAAATGCTAACCTCCTCGGAAACACCCTCACAGACACAGCACCCTGGTTTAGTCTGGGCACCCCAGGGCCCAGTCAAGTCGATACATAAAATTAACCATCACAAGCCTTTTGGGGGGTAAAGGGTGGGCAGGAACATTGTTGAGCAGGACCAAGTTCAACAAAACTTCAGTGTTTGCTCACTTAGAGATATACAGATTCTGCACATCATTAGCTTTCCTTTTAATCATTCTTTTAATTTAAATAAACAATGTATTGAGTACTTACTGAGAGCCAGGCATTGGTTTAGGTGAAGGATATTCAGTTGTCAGCAAGTCCCTTCTCTCATGGAGCTTTGAACCACATTTAGGGAGAACTCAAAAGCACAGGTAGGGAGTTCAAGCCCCTTCCTGATCTTAATTACCTTCCCCTTCAGCCATGCTCCCCAAAAATCATTTTCTAAAAACATTAGACCATTAATACTACTAAGTGTCTTCCAAAATGGATATGGTGCAAGCAGTAAATGAGAGATTAACTTGGCAAAGTCCTTCCATTCATTTTGTGGCAGCTGTTACAATTTCTGGTTTGGGAAGATAGATGGACAGGTCCCTGCTGTCCAAATGACTCAGCACACCTTTGCTGGGCCCAAGAACAGGAAATCACGGGTGCTAATGAGACAAGCCTGTATTTGGTAGGGAGAGTCAGCCCAAAGATTTAATCTTCTCAAGATCACAGTGATGTGCCTTCACCAAATGCTACAGCTGTAGTAACTCACCAGTCACTGGCACCCATAGAGGTGTCCTGCTCAGATCTTCCCTCAGAGGAAACTCTTCTCACGAGCAGAGCTGACTAGCCATCTCCAGCTGCTGGACCTCTGGCCCTGCAGAGGTGTTCATGCCAAGCCACACCTCCCAGGGCTTTTCCCAGCCAATGACTGAGCAGGCAGGAGTACTAGAACCAGGCTATTCTGTTCCAGTGCTAGATTTGTCCAACAGGCAACTTTGTCTCAAGAACTCCCTGTTAGCCTGGCTGAAACTCTCTCAGAACTGGGCTGAACTCCTCTTCCTTCTACCTCTCCTTTCATAGGTGTCAGACTTGCATTGTGGCCTGAAGGTTCTCGCTGCCTACCCCTGTACCCTCCCCATTTTCCTCCCCAGGCATTTATCCAATAAATTTATTGCACAGTAAATCCCTGTTTTGCCTTCTGCTTCTCAGAGGACCTGAACTGACATATTACCGAGAGACAACTGTTATTTTGTGTGGGTTTTCTTCTTCTTTTTTTTTTTGTTTAGTGCATTTAATTTACATGGTTGTCATTTTGCTTGCTTTCCCCATTTTATATGAGATATATGTGCCATCTTATTATGCTTCCTGCATATTATTTATAGTCCAGAATATTCCACTATATGAAAGGATCATAAGTATTATCTGTGTCTCTTTAGTTGGACATTCAAGGTCTTTTCAAGTTTTTCCTAATTAAATGATGCTGTAGTAAGTCTCATGTGGGAATTTTGATAAGGTTTACTCAGAATAGATCAGCGTACAGGGGACTTCTCCACCAGAAGAGGTGGATTCCAGGAGCTGCCTGGGGCAGAAAAAAAGTACTTCATGAGGAACCAGGAGAACTGGGTTCTGGTTCTAATTCTGCTGTACCCTAGCTGCATGACCCTGAGCAAATCACTTCGTTTCTCTGGGCTTCTGTTTCTCCACTCATCAAATAGGGATGACACCAGAGGAGGATCCTTTGAGAATATCAGATTTCATTTATATGATCATTTTCAAAAGATTTTGGTTACCAGGGGCTGGAAGGGTGGGGGAAATGGGGAGGTGTTGGTCAAGAGGTACAAAGTTGTGGTTGTGAAGGATGAATAAGGCCAGAGATCCACGGTAGGGTATGATGACTATATGACACTGTATTGAACACTGGAAATATGCTGAGAGTAGATTTCAGGTGCACTCACTACACACATCAAAAAAAAAAAAAGGTAGCTATGTGAGGAGATGGTTAATTACCTCGACTGTGATCATCATTTCACTGTGTATATGTATATCAAATCATGCTGCACACCCTAAATATATACAATTTTTATCAAAAATACATATAAACAAATGGCAAAGGGACCCCTGGAAACTCTCCCACCCTCTTTCCACCATGTGAGGACACAGTGAGAAGTCAGCATCTAGAAGGCAGAAGAGGGCCCTCCCCAGAACTCAGCTCTGCTGGCACCCTGACCTGGGACTTCCAGCCTCCAGAACAGTTGAGAAACAAATTTCTGTTGTTGATAGCTACCTGGTCTACAGTAATCTGTGATAGCAGCCCAAACAAAGAGCATAGGTCCAGGCCGGGAAATCACCGGGGCCTATTTTATACTCCACCCGCCACAATGGGCTCTGCCTTACCTACTCCTGAAATGGTGGAGGAGCAGATCATGAGGAGGTAGAGACGTAATGAGGTGGGAGGACTGCGCTGCTGTGGGGTGGAAGCTGCTGATGAGAGACCTGCCTCAGAAGTATCTCCCAGAGTGAGATCTGCAGATGCAACATCAAGGTGGCCCCGAAGAACCATCCTCAGTGCCTTCCAGGGCCCAGGACCTGCTCTCCAGGCTGGCCAGATACAACCCTCCAAGGGGCTGGTACTGACCCCCTGTTTTTAGAAAACTGCACCCTGGGCTCGTGGGAGTCCTGACACTTACAGTCCAGAGAGAGTGTGCCCCCAACTCAACTCTGCTTCCTCACCTGTCTCCCACATCCTTTACTTAAGGAGTTATTTGGGAAGAGCTGAACCATTTGCTTTAAAAAAAATAAACAGCAACAGAACCAGTTTTTTTTTTTTTAATCAGCTTGAAACACAGTAAACAACTCTGCCAAAAGCAAAGGGAGAAATGCTGAAAATGTTCATGTCTCTTCAACTGCTATGACCAAGACTTCAGAGGAGGCTCCGAGGGGGATACGCACAGGGCTCTGGTATCCAGAGTCATGGAACACCCTAAGCTAATCTTTCCCAATTTCACATTCCACATTCCCTGGACCCTTCCCCTACTACCCCACAACCCCACCCCCTTTAGAAACAAAAATACAGACTTTGGAAGGAGAAGGGGAATAATCATTTAAATAAAAATAACATGACCGAAGCATTCATTCACCCTCTTCATCCTCATCATTCCCCCACCCCTCCAAAAATCTCATTTATCACGTTGATTTTTTTTCATCTCTTCCGCACATCACACAATTGGGTAAATAAGTTCTGTGTTCAATCTTTTAACGGGGGTTATTCAATTTACTCTAGCCAATGTGAATACTTCCCCTGGTTTCCATGACAACCTCTTGGAACATTCAGTTTCCGTATAAATGAGTTATTGCTTTTATGTTCTCATACCCTAAGACAATGGGGAAATTAACATAATGTGGTCATACCAAAAAAAAAAAAAAAAATCAAAACAATCAAAATCCTCATATCCTCCCCAGAAATTCATAGATAGCGTTCTATAAAAAAGAACCAAAGAGAAATGAGGCCTTTGCGTCTGACAACACTGTTAACATTAGAGATTTCATTTCAGATGCATTTAAATGAATCCAGACCATAGTGGGATTCAAAAAAGTATACAGGCAGAGAACCAGAAGGAAGGGGAAAGAGATGTAAAGGCAAGGACCCAAATCCCCCTCCAGGCCATACATCAATACAATGTGGCTGCCACACTGTGCCTCCCTCTCTTCACTCTGGCCAGCCTAGCGTTCCTGCCCCAGGACTTTTGCACATGCTGTTCCATAGGCCTGGAACATTTTTCTCCCACTATTCTCCCTGTGCCTGCTTTGCTTAGTTAATTCCTGCTCATTCTCTAGGTCTCAGCTTAGAAAAGATAATGCTCAGGGTAGGATTCCCCTGTGTTTTATATATTTATCCTCAGGGCTCCCTGTAGTCTTCATTGCCTTAGGTGGGTTTCCCCAGAAGCAGATCCTAAGAGAAAAGTTGAAGGCACATGGTTTCTCAGGGAAGGGATCCCAGAAAACACTGGCATGACAGTGAAGAAATGAGACATGGAAAGGGAAAAAGCCAACCTGAGTGCACTGAGCAGGTTCACATGGGCACATGGAGCTTGTCCCACTGGGGTCTTCTGGGAGCCATCACAGAGCAGCCCTCATCTTAAAGGTGAGGAAGGCAGGACAACCACCCTCGATGGCTGGGGGTATCCTCTCCTAAGTGGGCATTTCTCTGCACTTCCTCGCCCAATAAAGCCCCAGGCATTGTTGCAGGTGCTTGCAGTAGGAATACTGAGTACCCGGTGGATATGGGCAAGGTACCAACAGCAACTGTCACATCCTCTAATGCAAGTAACATAATTATTACTGGAGACTGGAGATCAGTGGAAAAGGAGACAAGAAGTTCAATTCAAAACTAATAGGCAAAAAGTAATGGAAGCCCAAATGACGACCAAGGCACGGGAACAGAGGGGAAAATACAGACCCAAGAGATACTGAAGACCTTGATTCTAGGTCCGAGTGACTGACTGGATGTTGGGTACAGGTACAGGTGTAGTCAAAGAGCTGGTGACTATGGAATTGGGCTGTGTAAGGTCCTTCCTGCCATCCTAAAATCCCCCATCATCTTTTTTTTCCCTCATCATCTTTTTTGCTGGCCAGGGGCACACCAGGTAGGACAGTCTAATCCATGGCAATTCCAGTTCTCAGGACAAAGATGATCAGTCTATGGTCCCAGGTGTGGGAGTGGCTGCTCCCCAGTGTACTTCAGAATGAACTCTCGGCCTCTGTTTGTTGAACTTACTGCCTAAGTCTCTAAGCTTCTAAATGATTCTGGTTGGAGAGAGTAATTTGATTAACCATCAATAAGGAAATGCATCATTAAACAGTGATAAAAGCCATTCAATCAAATATTATGCAACCACTAAAAATGACGGCTGTTTGGAGTAGGTATTCATAAAGAGATGAATATAACACAACAATAGCAAACATGAATTACGTTGTTTCCTGATTGTCTTCCCACATTAATATGAAAGTTCCACAAAGGCAGGGATCTTTGGTTCAACGCTGGATCCTAAGCATCTAAGACAGTCCCAGGCACGGAATTATCCAGCAGCCAACAGGGTAAAATTCACAATGTCTGGCATTCAGTGAAAAATTACTCAGCCTACCCTGGGTGGGGGCAAGGGCTGGCCTCCATCACACTCACCAATTCCCAGAGGTTCTGGATTTCCTAGCAGCTTCTAGGAGAGGTCAGGTGATAAAACAGGGTGGGGCAAACTTCGCCAGTAAAAGACAGGAGGCAGGAGGGGGCTGGCAGATAAACGACTGGCCCGTCCTACCTCACTACAGACAGTTCTGAGATGCAGTGGTTTGATGTGGTAAAACTCAACAGAGCCTCCCCAAAGGTGGTCCATGGGATAACCGGGGTTTCTGTAAAGCTCTGGCCCTGTAACATGCACCACCTGGCATCTGCTTTCTCTCCTTCCCTGCCTTCCTCCCTCTTGCCCTCATTCCTCCTTCCTTGGGATTACTCAGCCCAATAAAGCATTGGTGTACACACTTTCTATTGGGCTCTGTTGCTAGGTGGAGATAACCCCTCCCCAAATCTGTGACTCATGGAGGATCTCTGGAAGGAGACTACTCTGGTTAATCTCAAAACTTCTTGGCTTAAAACCACCACCATGGTTGTTATAGCTCACGATTTTGAGGGTCAGGAATTCAAGCAGCTGGGCAATTATGCTCCATGTGGTATCCACTGGGGTCAGTCAGTGGTATTCAGCTGACTTCTGGGCTGCTCTGAAGGCTCCAAACAGCTTCAGTGACATGCCAGGTGCCTCGGTGGGGACAGGAGGAAGCCGATCTCAGTGGGACCCCTCTCCCTCTCCATGTCATCTCGAGGCCTCCCCACATGTCTCTCCGGCAGGGTCATCTGACTTCTTACACAGGGGTTCAGGGCTTGAAGACCAAGAGTTCCAAGGGGCTAGAAGCAGAAACTTCCCAACCACTTCAAGGCTAGGACCAGAACAGTATGGCACCATTCAATAGCATTCTGTTAGTCAAAGCAATCACCAGCCAGCCCAGGTTCAAGAGGAAGGGAGACAGAGCCCACTTCTCAGTGATGGAATCTCAGAAAATTTGCAGCCATCTTTTAATCTCGAGACATAGACACACAAGAAACTGGGAACAGGGGCAGGGGAAGACTGAAGCATTAGGGTAAGAGGGATCCTTTCACCCTGCTAACATGATTTTCCACATGCATGTATCATTTTTTTCAAGTGAAAAATGGGGAGGGAGAGAAGGAAGGGTAGGACAATGTCAGAAAGCTGAATCCTCATCTTCTATGGCAGAGAGTCAATAGAAAATGTCTTAAATTGATAAATCAAGAAACAGCTGCATAAGCATCTTATTTGGAGTTACAGAGATAAACAAACACCAGAAGACCTAAAAATGGAAACAACTCAAGCGGTTGCCTCTGGGAAATAGGACTTGGGGAAAAGAGAGAGAGGAGAGAAAGGGCCAGGAACTGCTGCTTTCATTAAAGGCCCTCTGTTCTTTCACTTTTCATTATGAGCACATATTACCTTGATAAAAAATTTAAAAGGGGAAAAAATAAGAAAAAAATGGTGATGTTATTTTTAAAGCTATGTAATTAAACTTGGAAAAAATCTCATTTTGCTAAGTGAAAAAAAAAAGCAGGAGGATATAAAACTATATTCCTAGCATGGTTGCAAGTATATTTAATTTTAAAAAAAGAAAAAGAAAGAAAACATACGTATATGGGGAAGGGGACAACTCCAAAGAAATGCACCTCTAAAATGATAATGGGTGTGTTTTTTTCCTATGTTTCCCAAATTTTCAGCAATGTGATTCTCTTACTTTCATAATGAAAAGAAAAACAAAGTTCACTACTTTAAATAAATGAACTGAGCAGTGATTAAATAAAAATGTCAGAAGAGTTTCCAAGAACTCTTGGCTACTATACTAGAACCTTGTTTTAATTCGTGGGGCCTCCCACGAAGTGGGGAATGGTTCTACAGATGGGTGGCTCTGTCCATAGACTCTGGCAGACTGTAGCCAAGTAGGCCTGTAGACTTGATTATAAAACCTTCCCAGAAAGAATTTAGTCCATGTAATTTTAATTCAACAAAACAATGACTTTTTTAAGCCTCCAATGTATTTGGTTCTGAATCTCATTTAGTCATTAAATAAGTATTTATCAAGCACTCCCATGTGCCAGACAAAATGCTAGAGTCTAGGGTTATAACAATAAATAAGACGGGTAAAATCTCCACCCCTTTGGACCCACAGACTAGTGGGGAGACAGATAAGTGACCAGGCAATTGCAACATATCCTAATAGATGCACTGATAGGGAAAAGTACAAGTGGGAGGAGATCACCTGGAGGACTTCCTGGAAGAGGCCAAATCCAAGCTCAGACAATCTAAGGGCAGAGCAGATCCAGAGCAGATCAGGTAAAATGGGGAGAAGTATTTCCAGCACAGGTAACACAATATGAAAAGCTCAGAGAAAAAGAAAAGTGGTAAATGCAAGGAATCAGGAGTGACAAAAAAAGATGACCCATGGTTTAAAGAGTCAGTCTCCAAAGATAGCTCATTTAGGGGCTCTAGGATTGGTCCACCTGAATTGGAATCCCAGCTCTGCCACTTACAAGCTGTGTGACTTCCATCAAGACAGTTCATTTCACTGTGTCTCAGTCTGCATATCTAGAGTCTTGGTCTGTTCAGGCTGCTGTAACAGAATATCATAGACTGGATGGCTTATAAACAACAGAAATTTATTTCTCAGTTCTGGAGGACAGAAGTCCAAGATCAAGGTGCCAGCAGATTCCGTGTCTGATGAGAGCCCACTTTCTAGTTCATAGAGAGCACATCCTAATGCCGTCTTCACATGGTGGAAGAGATGCTCTTTGGGGACCCTTTTATAAGAGCACTAATCCCAAAGAGGGCTCCACCCTCACCTCCCAAAGGCCTCACCTCCTAACACCATCACTACCATCACCTTGGGGGTTAGGATCTCAATCTATAAATTTACTATGTGGGGGGCGGGGACACTAACATTTGGCCCATAGAATCTATAAAATGGGGTAGAAGTGAAACTTATAAGAGTCCATTAAAGATTAAGATGGACCTTGAGGGTATTATGTTAAGTGAAATAAGTCAGACAGAGAAAGACAAATACTATATGATCTCTTTTATGTGTGGAATCTAAAAAACACACACAAAAATAACACACACATACACAAAAACCAAGCTCATAGATACAGAGAACAGGTTGGTGGTTGCCAGAGGAGAGGGCAAAATGGGTGAAGTTGGCCAAAAGGTACAAACTTCCAGTTATAAGATAAATGTCATGGGGACATAATGATCAGCATGGTAACTATAGTGATTAATACTATATTGCATATTTGAAAGTTACTAAGAGATTAAGTCTTAAAAGTCCTCATTATAAGAAAAAAATGTGTCTGTGTATGGTGACAGATGTTAACTAGGCTTATTGTGATGATCACTTCACGTGTATACAAATCTCGAATTGTTGTTATACACCTGAAACTACCATAATGTTGTATGTCAGTTATGCCTCAATTGAAAACAAAAAATAAATAAAAATGTCTAAAGTGTTATAAAGATTAAAAGAGATAGACTGATCATTAATTGTTCTCATTCCACAAATGCCAGTAATAATAATAGCTTATGCTTTTGCATCCTTAATTTGGGCAAGGCCAGTGCCAGACACAGTGTCAGTAATTTAAATGCATGTGTTTCATTTAATCCTTACACCAATTCTCAGAGATAGGTTTTATCAGCATCCCCATTTCACAGATGAGGGTGACTGAGGCACAGAGAGGTTACACAGTATTATAGCTATTCCTGGAGCCTCACCCAGATTCCCTTTACCAGCCAATCTATCCATCCCGCAGCCTCAGGCAATCTGTCCCTAACGGCTCATACCAACACCTTCCCCAGAGAATTCCCCTTGGCTGCCAGAAGCCATCTCACCCAGGAGAGTTACACCATCACCCATCCCTCCGCCACCCCATCCCACTCTGGGACTGCCAACGACCAACTGATATGGTGGGAGAAGGGAAGGGAGGGAAGGATGGCACAGAAGTCCAATCCTCTTGTCTCAAGGCAGAGACTGCTCTGTGGTACTGTTTACACTCAGAGCTCCCCCAGAGATCAGGCCAAGGCTGGATCTGACCTAAGACCCCATCCTTGTTCAGTGTCTTAGTCAAGCTGCTATGACAAAGTACCATAGACAGGGTGGCTTAAACAACGGAAATTCATCTCCCACAGTTCTGGAGCCTGGGAAGTCCCAAGATCCAACAGCCAGCAGATTCGGGTCCGGTGAGAGCCTGCTCTCTGGTTCACAGATGTCTGTCTTTAAGCCATGTCCCCACACAGAGGAAGGGACAAAAGAATCCTCTGGGGTCTCTTTTATTAGAACACTAATCCCAATATGAGGGCCCCACCCTCATGACCTAATCACCTCCCAAAGGCCTCCACACCTCCTAATACCACCTTGGAGGTCGAATTCAACATAGGAATTAGTAGTCAGGGGACATAACATTCAGGCCATAGCCCTGGGCTCTTTCTCCTTCTCCATCCTCCTGTCCTCACTTTCCTTCCCCGAGAGCCCTCCCACAACAAACCACACCCACTCAAATTCCTGTCTCAGGCTTCTAAAAAGCCCAACCCATCACACAACTTGCAGGGATTCAGACCCAGGCATTCCCACTCCAAAGGCCAAGTGCAAAACTGCCAGGCTGCACCACATCACTTCTAGGTCTGCACCATGGGATCGAGGAACAATTGTGACCCCATGCCAGGCCCAGGGCCCCTGCTGGGGAATCAGAGGTGAGCCAGACACCCGCAGACCTACAGGGGCTGATCCAAAGGAGAAGGCAACAGCCGGGGAGGTGGCAGATTCCAGCACCGCTGCTGTATTCTGATGGATGTTGTACACTAGTGAGGGCAGAACTGGAGCTTTGGAACAGACCCAGTTCCAGCCCCATGAGTCGGTAGCCTCAGTTTCTTCACTTGTACCATGGAGACCATAAGGTTCACCTCACAAGGTAGATTAAATAACTAGCACGAGTAAAGTGCCCAGCACGATGTCTGGCATATCTAGGTACCTGGTATGTGCCCACTCCTCTTCTGTTTTAGGTCAACTTGTCCATGAGTGGCAGAGTTGGGAGCCTTCTCTTTTACCAAATAAAAGGATGTCTACAAAAGAGAAACAGCCCCATGCCCCCTCCTGCCTCTGCCTTAATAGTTTATCTCTAAGTTATTCAATGCAAGAGACTTAGCCCAGCTAAAATTATTCAAAATCGACCTTGAGATCAGGAACAAATTGGCTACAGCAGTCAGCAATTGGCAAATGCAATCTAAATGCCCCAGATGGCATTAGAGCCTTCCACGCTGACAGGAAGAGTCAATGTGCATCTTGGAAAATTCTGAAGAAAAAAAAATTAAAGGTCACCACATTTGTAGGCAGAATGGATTTTCTTGAGACCGTTACAAACAGACTGCCTAAACTGCACAGATTCAAAGCTTGACAGTGCCCAGAGGACTTCAGGTGTTTCAGCTCACAAACATCCGAGCTGCTGTCTGTGGGCATCTGAAGGTCCCCCCATACAACCCTTTCTCCAAATGAAATTTCACAATCAGCCTGTGATGCCCTGGCAAAGTGGGAGTACCAGATCAGGGCCAGCCCTGCGCTCCAAGGGTCTGAACAGGCAGGGAAGCTGAGGAGACACAAATTGGTAAGATAGATCCAAACATGTTTGTAGGGAGGGCGTCTTGAGCCAAGCAGGAAGACCAAACCCCAGGTCCAAAACCAGAAGGGAAGAGTCAGCTTGTAATTTGGAAAGAGACTGGGTCAGAGGAACTCAGGTCTGTAAACCAGCAGCGGACGGGCTGGCATAATAGCCTTGAGCAGCACTGGAATACTGTGCTGTCCATTTTTGTGGGAAGAATACTATTCATATTAATAACAATAGATAATATTTACTGGATGCCTTCCGGAGCCAGGCACTGTGCTAAGCTTCTACATGCATCCTCCTACTTAAATCTTCATAGTGCTCTACACAATAGGTGCTTGTTCCAACCCCATTTCACAGAAAAGAAAACAGAGGCTCAGAGAGGATTCTTCAAGATCACCCAGGTCTTCACGAAAAGCCAAGAAATCTGGCCACAGAGCTTAAGTACATGTGGGAGCGCAAGTGTGTGTTAGCTCAACTCGGATAAACAGCAAAAGTTAATTCTGAAGAGAAGTTAGTCATTTGTATCCCATTTTTCAAACAAGGAAATTAATGCCCAATAAAAGTGAAGAGTGTAATAGAGCTCTTCATGGAAGCTGGGTTCATGGAACAAAAAATCCAGACACATCCACATACAATGAAAATACAATAGGTTGTTGTGTGTTACTGTTTGGCAAATATTTACTCCTTCTATTCCCTCTACCATGGGAGGAATATAATTCCCTGCCCGTTAATGTTGGGCTTGCTTTGGCCAGTGGAATGTGGGCAGAAGTGACAACATCAGTTTCCAGCTTAGGCCTTAAAAAGCATCAATTATTTCTGCTCATCCCTCAGAAGCCACCAACTTTTACCAGGAAGCCACTGCCTCTCCAGCCTGAGCCAGGTAGGGATCAGACCTGAATGCAACCCACAGCCTGAAACAGTGTCCCCAGGTAAACCACAAGCCCATGCACAAGAAATAAATGCTAATTTTTATAACCCACTGAATTTTTGTGGTTGCTTTTTACACAGCTATAGGTGACCGATACATTTACACATTTATGTATAAATATTACACGTGTACATATTATACAAGATACATATTTGTGGATGTGTGACATGGAGAAACAAGTGTGTAGTTGCTGAAAATATACCTCCATATATGGGAGATAGTATAGGACAACGGTGTAGAATTTCAAGAAAGAATTAAGTTTGCATTCTTGCTCTGACACTTGTTGGCTGTGTGTTTGGGGGTAAGTTACTTGACCTCTCTGGGTACAATTTCTCCTTTGTAACATGGGGACAAACATCATGCCTATCTCATAGGATTATTATGAGATTTAAGTGAAATAAGGCACACAACAGGCTTAGCATAGAGCCTAACACATACTCATTCATTTATTCATTCAGTAGATATTGAGTGACGACATTTGCCAGGCCCTTTTCTAGGTTTTTGGAATACAGTTTCTAGCTTTGGAAAGAAGAGAAAATATAGCAGGGTAGGGAGAACTGGTAGCCCAGTAAGAGGAGGGAAATATTCTGGGGGAAACCCTCTGCAGGACACCTGGCACAGAATAAGTGCTTGATAAACAGTAGTCACTTCTATTCTCGGGATAACTAGCACACAAGAATGCAGTACTCAGCTGCAGACAAGAAGAAAATCAGCCCGTCGACTCCCCAGCAGACCCTGTCCTCGGAAGCCACGGCAAACCACAGCAACATATCAAGGACCTTCACTGGGAGGACACAGCCTCGGGCGCTTTTGAAGCTGACACACAAATCCTGCAGCTGGAGCCAGACTCGTACAGCAGGACAGAACAGACAGGCCAGCTGCTGCTGGGAGGCTGGGGCTCCGCTTCCCCATGAAAAAAGTTTCCTGGGGCCTGAGCCATACTTCAGAGCCACTGATCACATCAAACACACACTGCTGGGGGCAGCGAGTGAGTGAGGTGTTCAGAAGCTAGAGGGCAAGGTCAGCTGACGGGGACCCTTTATGTAGGTGATGGGGAGCCAGGGATGCTTCACAGATCATAGGAGGTAGAGAAACACACATGCCTTTGCAAACAGACTTAATGCGCTGCCCTTGAGGCCACCTCCTGTTTCTTGACCCTAATTGGCCTGTTCTCCCATCTCCTCAGAAGCAACCCCAGAAGACGACGTTACATAGCCATAAAAGTGTGGTCTTTGGAGAGAGACAATCCGGGTTTGCATCCTGACTCCATCCCTCACCGGCTGCTTCCATGGGCTAGCCACTTAGCCCAAGGAGCTATCCACTCCCAGTGCTGAAGATTAAATGAGATACCCTTGTAACACCTTATGTGTAAAACACCTCAAAGGCACAGTACCTGGTACAAGGTACTCATAATCGTGGCTCCTGTTATCAACTCATTTTGCATATGAGGACACCAAGGGCCAGACAGGTTAAGCGATTTGCTCAGTCAGACGGGAAGTCTGATCTTGCCATCAAACTGGAATTTTTTTTCCTCTACCACACTATCCCCAGCTCATCCACTTCTCTAACAAACCTCAAAAAATCCTCTAAGGATGAATTTTGACCTACCTGGGAGCTTACTGACTTAACTTAAGGGCTTAACAGATAAATATTTTCAGAACAGGAGGGAAGTTGCCCTTGAGCACTATGTGAACTTGGGACTGGGGTTCAGTCTTTATATATCAATCATGCTTAGCACATAGTATGAACTCAACAGACTGATTATAGCAATCAGGTCACAAGCTCAGATGCTTACAGAGTCTGGGTTGTATGAGGGTGGCCATCCACCCCATCTTGAGCACCAGAAGTCTCATATCCTGGGAACTTGCTCAGCACTTGGCAAACTGGGACAGCTGGTCACCCTGGGTGGTAGCATAACTCAGTGAAGGAGTAAAAAGCTGTCATTGTCTGTTTGGGCTTTCTATTTCTGAGAAGCAATCATGCGTAGTGGGTAGGAGAAGGGCTCTGGGGCCAGCCTCACTTGGTTTACATCCTGTCTCCATTGCTCACTAGCTGTGGGACCTTGGGAGGGATTACCCACCCTCCCCATGCCTGTTTCCTCACCTATAAAAATGGAGCGAGCAGAATCCCAACCTACAGGGCAGAGTTTCTCAACACTATTGATATCTTGGCTCTCTGCTGTGGGGGCATCCTATGCACTTTGACCTCTACACACCAGACGCCAGTGGCACCACTCCCATCAAGTCATAATAATCTCAAATGTCTCCAAACATTGCCAAATGTCTCCTGTGGGGGCAAAACTGTCCCCAGTTGACAACCACTGGTCCAGACAGTGTTGTGAGGATAAGCAAGGTGATGCCTGCATCAGATTCTTTGGAGGGTCTGTTTCTACATAAACAAACATATTAAAGCCTTGGTGATAAAGCAGGAAGGTGGCGAGCCAAGAAACGTGCAAGCAGGACCCAAGACGAGCCAGAAGCCACACAGAAGACATGCAAGCTGGGTGGGACAAACCCTATGGATGGAGCACAGCCTGGCCAGCATCCTTCTTACCTGAGCCTGGGCTTCTATTCCACCCCAGATGCAAAAGGTTGAGGGGGTTACTCCTCAGCTGCTGGTACAGGGCCGTCAGAGGGAAAAATCCTCTCTGGGTGGATATATTCCTTTTCTCTCGACTGTGTTCATATACTTGTAAAGTGTACCTGTTCATCAAATGTTGAGTGCTTACTGCATACCCAGTACACAGTGGTGAAAAAGTAGACAAAAGTCTCTGCTCTCATGGAGATCTAAACATGTTGTGCTGGTTTGTGTGTAATGCATTTTTAACCAAGAAAAACTGTCATGCTTTGGAGCTGAGTCTGTTCCTTGTGTTTTTCCCCTCAGCACTTTCTTTTTAAGATCTAGTCATACTGTTGTGTGCATCAGATCTATTCTTCTAACTGCGAGCTGGTAGTATTCCACAGTGTGCATCCATCATGTTTTACTTACCTGTTCCCCCTCTGGTGGGTACCACGATGGCTCCCAATTCCCCACAACCACAAACCCACCTCCCTGAACATCCATGGGTAAAACGTTCTCTGGGGTATAAATCCAGAAGCAGAATTGCTGTCTCGGGACAGCGCCACTTGGACTTTACTATGCATGTGACTCACCCAGGGGTCTAAAGATTCCTGTCAGATTCTGACTCAGGGAGTATGACATGAGACAGGAGAACTTCCATTTCTAACAAGCTCCTAAATGATGCTGGTGCTCCTGGTCCAGGACCATGGAGGATTTGCAGACATCACTTGTTTTAGTGCCAGATCGCCCTCCAGACTGCTGCACCAGTCAACACTCCAAGGGCTTGCCTTTAAAAGGGTCCAAACCCCACCGGACTCACTGACATGGGGTAGGCGAGGGGCTGCCAAAGCTGCCATTACCCAAAAGCATTATGTCCACCATCCACCGACGTACACACAACCGTTTTGCCATAAGCTACCTTGGATTTCTAAGTACGTCACAAAATCAGAGCCCCTAAATTCCTGAGTGAAGTGACCTAGGAGGGCATCCAGCCCAACCCCCTGGCTTTACAAAGGGAGAGACTGAGGCTCAGAGTTGTGCAAGCAATCGCAGAAATTTTAGGCAGAGCCGGGTTTAGGCATTCCTGTCTCTTGGCATCTTGTTCCTCTACGGAGCCCTCTTCAGGATTTCAGAAATTCACCCATAATTTACAGGAGTTAGTTCACTTTGCCAATTTTGCTCCATCTCTCCAGCCAGCACACCACCCTCCCCATCTCATACCCCTCATCCCACCCTGCTTTTTAATTCTTGCTAGAACCATCCATTTAGTGACCAAGTGTTGACTTCAAATGATATATGAGACGATTGACATTTCAAATATTCCAGGCACGAGAAGTAATTCTGATCACAGCCCAGTCTGAAACATCTCCTCTGCATCTCCTTCCTTACTCCTTCTGGGCAATAACTGTCCCCCACCACCAGCCTACCTCCTTCCCCTTCGCCCCAACATTAATTTCCCCTGATTCATTTTTCATGCCATTGAATTCTGCCTTTTCAAAGCAGAATATGTTTCTGTAGCTGTTTCTCATACCTCCCTTCCCCTCATGAATATTTCAAATGCAATAGTGATATGATCGCTCAAGCTTAGAGGCACACCAACTTTATCTTATTTATCTTACTGAGCTGCTTCCGATCCTGGGATTAAGTCCAAAACAGCCTCTGAGAGTTTGTTTGGGTTATTTTCCCCCAGGCTGTTGCTGCCGTGTCTGTAAATTATAAAGAGAAGCAGCCTCCTCTCTCAGCCCCAGCCCCAGCTCTGGGTGCGGGCCCCTGGCCCCAGACACCTGCCTGGCTGGTGACAATCCTGCTCCAGTGAGGTGTGAGATGCCAGGCACACTCTTCTGAAAGCCAACTGGCAGGCCCCCTAACGGGTCCCTGCCGTGGCATAAATCTCCCCTAACTTCCAACCCACTGGTCCCTTCGAAACACAAAATTGACTCATGGTTTGACCTTGGGCAGGTCATTTTGCCACTCTAGGGCAGGGTTTTCCTGTCTACTCTCAAGTCTCATCATCTCTAAGGAGCCATGTGATACAGTATAACAAGTAGAGCAAACAGACGATTTAGAATCAGGAAGTGCCTGGTTCAAATCAAGCTCTACCACTAAACAAGTAGTGTGTCCTTTAACTATGTCTACCACTAATTAGACATATGACTGTTAGTTGTGTCCACCACTAATTAGTAGTACGACTCAACTGTATCTACGACTAACTAGTTGTGTGACCCTTAACTAACTGTGTCTACCACTAACTAGCTGTATGATCATTATGTAAGTTACAAGAGCTCTTGGAGCTTCCGTTTCCTCCTCTGTAAAACACACTTGGTTTTAACAGCTGCCTTTTGGGGTTGTAGTGGGGTGATCAGCCAACCCATTGAACCTGGGAAGTTTCCAGGGAAATGGCACTTTCAGTGCTAAAACCAGGAAGGTCCTCAGTAAGCCAAGACTCAGCCACCCTAAATTGTAATAAGAATTAAAAGTGAATTAGGCAGCACATAAAGAACCTAGTACATTGATATAAATTAGTATCTAGCATTAATTATTGGTAATTGGAAGGTTCATAGTTGTAGAGGAATTATTTTCACTTCTGAATTTTTTTCAAGATTTTTTTTAAAAAATTGTTTTCAAAGCAATATAAGCTTGTTATAAAAAAAAGATCTGAATTGAAAAGTAAAGCTTTCTTGCTCCAGCTCTCCTTCCAATCCAGCCCCAACTCCCAAAAGGCAAGCACTTTTTAAAGTGGTTCTTAACTTTGGCTCTTTCGAGGCTGACCTTGCCACACTCACCCTCCATTGGCTCCTCTGTCCCCAGTACTTCCAGCCTTAAGGATCAGCTTCTTGTGGCAGGCTGGTACCCCACATGTGACAATTCTGTGGCAGAGGTGCTGAGGACCAGAATTAGCAGTGGGAGCAGGCCCTGGAGCCCCTCTCCTGGCATTAACTCTTGAATGCTGGACCATGAGGAGGTGGGAGGCATGGGTGGCAGAAAGAAAAGCAGCTATTTGCCATGGGTGGAAGTATTTCAACAACGGCGAACATCAGTGAGTGTCAGCTCTGCTTGTGAGGGCCTCATCGACTTCAGAGATGAGGACATCTCCCAAGCAGAGAGACTGGGATATGAGCCGGACATCTGGACCTCCAGGCATAGCTACTGCTGAGGCATCCTGGACGTCTGTTTTGCATCTGCGTCTCCCTGGCAACACTGTCTCCAGGAGACACGGTCAGCTGGTCCAGGTCAAAGCAAGTCCATTTGGGGTGGGAGAATATCAGCTTCACAAGGTAGAAGTAATCAGCTCAGGGAACCATTACCTCCTGGAGAAGCCCAGGTGGCTGGGTGTCCACATCATGCCCTAGACATGAAGGCCCTATAGCAGCTGCTGACTGCTCTGCCTGGGACAGACCATCAGTTTTCATATTGCCACCTGACAGGTGAGCAGGCTGGTTCACACTCCTGTCAGCTAGAGTGCTTTGTTGAACTCTGCTGAAGCTGTCACCCACAGAATCCAGATGGACTGAGAAAAGAGCAAAGCAGTCCTAGAGAGAAGCAGTCCTCCCAGGGTGGGTCTTGAAGGTGACAGCGAGAAGAGGGGACATTCCATATGGGGCTGTCCTAACAAAATCAAAACCCCAACCCAGAGAAGCTCGTAACGTAATAGAAAGATCTGCAGGTTGAGAGGCCAGAGAAACTGAATACTAGCCTTGATTCTGCTTCTTATTTCTGAGGCTCTGTCAGCTAAGGCTCTTTGGTTGCAAGCAAGAGAAGTAAAATCAAACAAAAATTTTAAAGGAGGAACTCACAGCAGCAAAGAAAGAACAGAGTGCCCCAGCCTAAGGAGGTCCCAGGGATCTCCCTGCCAGAAACACCTGGACCATTTCTCTACAGTGGTGGTTCTCAACCCTGACTGCAGGTAAGAATCAATGAGAGAGACTAAAAAAAAAAAAAAACAACAACACTGATGCAGAAACCTCACCCTTAGAAACTGGGATTTAACTGAGCTGGCTGGGGCTATCTGTCTCACTGCAAAGATACCCCAGTGATTCTAAAGTGAGACTACAAATGAGAACCACCGTTCCAGGGACGCCGCTCCAAGTGTGGTCCACAGACCAGCAGGACCCACGTCACCATCACAGGAAAGCTTGTTAGAAATACAGACTCTCAGAACTGCCTGGAGCTTCTGAATCAGAATCTGCATTTTAACAGGATCTTCAGGTAAGTTTTGAGCAGAGTTAAGGTTGAGAAGCACAGGGTTAGAGTGTCACGGAATGACTAGGATCTAACCACTGAACATCCCTGAGAGGCTCTGCTCAAGAGCAAAATTCCCATACTGCAAGCACTGGACTGTCCATGCTTTGGTCACACCATGACAGAGGTGGGGGAGTAGGGAATGTCAGGAGAAGGGATGGAGGAGAAGGGATGTCCCTGAAGGGAGTGGGATTCAGGGCAGATAAAGACTACACAGGTCCTACACAGCGACCTTGGACGAGTTCAAAGATGGTGATGCCAGCTACCGCTTATTAAGTGCTTACTGTATGCCAGTCACTGTGCCAAAGACTCAAACTAGCTCATGTAATCTTCCCTGTAATCCAGAAGGCAGATTTTAATTACTATTACTACCATTCCATTAAGGAGGAAAGAATAGTTTGGAGCAGTATATCTCAACATGCATCAGAGAGATTGAGAATGATGAGGCAAAAGAGCAGCAGGGCGGCTGAGGGAGCCAGATCAGAGGGTTCTGGGACGCTCCCATGTGGTGTGTCACAAAACTGATTTTAGCAGAACTAAAGCTGCATCACCTACAGATTGGGAATGGAATGGAGAGACATTCCACGGAAACACATGGCCTTTTTGAGTTGCAAATTGACAAAAACTCAACTCAAACTGACTTGATTAAGAAATTAACTGTAGGTGAGATTTGTCCTCAGGTTCAACGGAATATCAGTTCTTAAGTAGTATGATCAGCCTGCTTTCTCCTCTTCCAGTTTTGCCTTCCTGTGGTTTCATCCTCAGGCAGACTCTGCCCTCAGAAGAACGAAGATGACCGCCAACAGCTCCAGGTTTCCATCCTGCCAGCTTCGCAACCCCAGCAAAAAGAGAATACGTCTTTCCCTAGTGATGGAACAGAAGTCCTGCAACTGACCCACTGGCCCCACTTAAATGCAGTTGCAGAAATGGCACTCTCTGACCTGCCCAACCTGGGCAGGAAAATAATTTTCCTTGAGTCACGCACATAGACTGAGAATAAAGAAGGAGAGGCTCCCCAAAAGAAAAGCAGGATGCTGGTCTAAGAAAAAGGGGCGTGGAGACTGAGCAGACAAAATCAACAGAGAACCACTATGTAGAGCTTTCCCCTCAGAGTATGAATCAAGTACTCAACTTGCCCCAGATGCTATCAGCAGGAAGGATTCAACAGTGCGTTCTAGCCAGGGTCAACGTTCTCAACTAGGGGCAACTCATCCCTCCCTCCAGGGGACATTTGGCAACGCTGGGGGTAAGGGTGCTCTTGGCATCTAGAGGGTAGAGGCCAGGGATGCTCCTAAACATTGTGAAATGCACAGGGCAGCCCCCTTACAACAAATAATCATCTAACTCGAAATGCCAACAGTGTTGAGGTGGAGAAACCCTGAACTAGGGGATCATCCGGTTTATCATCTAAACCAGAGCACATATGAGACTGGCAAAACCAGGAAAGCATGCCTATGGGGGACCATCCCAGCAAACTCTTGGTGCTGCTGACAGCCCCTGACACCTACCAAGTCACAAAATCTACCAGGGTGCACACACCAGCGCAGTGGGGTTGCCCTAAGTGCTGCCTAGAGATGCCACTTCAAGAAACTGTCTCTGGCATGGCCTGTGCTGCAGTGAGAGAGGCCGACCACCTTGCTTTGGTGGAAGGAATCCCACCCCAATTAAACTGCGGGAGCCCTGATGGAAAGGCAGAGAGGAAGGGGAGTTGGGAGCCTTGCAAGCTGCTCCTGCCTTTCCCTTTTCATCTCAGAAGAGCCAATTTCAAACTTGCCTCGGGTCGTAAGAGAAATTAATTTGATTCTCTCAACCTTGCTCAGAGTGGACACATGTCCCCCACTGGAGCATCTGCTGCTGGTAAATTCAGAGCGAGGGAACCAACCCCTTGAAATGATTCTGATTTCAAGACAGGCCACAGTCATTTGCCTGCAGCCTGAGAAGCAGTTGCCTTAGAATTCTCTGGGCTGTAATTTTGGCTGGCAAGTTCCAAAAATGGTTCTCATAGCTAAGGTGAGTCCCAAGTCAAAGGAGGTTTACCCAGAGGGCTGTGCATGGGGAGGACTGGTCCCTCCTGTTCTGTCACACCTGAACAGAATTCAGCTTTGGCATCTGTCCACCCCCTCTACATATTAATAAGCATGATCACATTGAGTCTCTATGTGTCCCAGGCATGGTCCCTGGACCCCAAGTCCTGACTGGGACACCCATTTGTGGCGGACACACCTAAGAGGACCCTCTTGTACAGTCCCTGCCCCCTGAGTGTGGGTGGAGACTGTAACTTGCTTCTAACCAAGAGAACATGGCAAAGGTGCTGGGTGTCACTCCCCTGATTGTGTTTTATCATATAAGATGCCATCTTAGCAGACTAGAGAGAGAAAACCACTTGATGGCTATGAAGAAGTAAGCCACCATCATGAGAGTACTGCACGGCAACGAATACAGGCAGCCTCTAGGAGCTGACGGGGCCCCAGCTGGAAGCCAGCCAGAAAACAAACACTCAGCCCTGCAATCACAGAAAATGAACCCTGCCAATAGCCTGAGCGATCTGGAAATCAGATCCTTCCCCAGTCTAGCCACTGATGACGCTTCAGCCCCAGCTGACACACGGATTGTGGCCTGAGCAGAGGACCCTGCTAATCTGTACCCGGACTCCTGATCCACAGAAACTGAGATAATAAACAGGAGGAAGGGGGAGTGTTACTTTCAGCTGCTAAGTTTGTGGCAATTTTACACAGCAATAGAAAAGTAATACAACATTTTTCAGATGACGGAAACGAAACTCAGAAATAACTGTAGAAAACTGCAGTTAGAATACAGGTACTTGCATTTGAGGTCACCTAGCTCCACCTGCCACCACATACTTTCACTATAGAAAAGTAGAAAAAGCCATCTACATCAGGTTAGAGAGAGGTCCAGCCTGTGAACCAAGAGGCTTACTGTTCTGGTCTCGGTCTTGCCCGGTGTTTGCTAAGCAAATCACTGCACTGCTCTCAGACTATGTTTTCTCATCTGTGAAATGGGTACAGAGCATCAGACTCATGTAAATGATGATGATGATGTTGATAATGATGATGATGATGATGATGATGATGATGATATATAATGCCTATCCTCCACTTCTCCAGACCAGCCTTCCTAACTGGACTTCAGACTCTGAGTCTCTCCCTTCTTGTTCAAACCCCACTCAGAGTGAATGGCACAATCCATGTGACCAATATCTATAGAGTACCAACTTTGTACTAGGCACAGTGCAGAGGCTAAGGAAATTCAGGAGAGGCAGACACTCTCCCTAGGTTCAAAGCCTCAAAGCCTCATACTCAAGGGCGGGGTAAGGGAAAACAAATACGTGAGCAAGCACAACTTGCAAATCAGTTGAAGCCTCCCCTTAGGTCTAAATCAGAGAGGGTCAAAGCCCACTAGGCATCCTGGCAGGTCCAAAGCCCACCTACTGCAACGCTTCTGTGAACTGCACACAAATCATTCCCAAGGTGGGCCCAGCTGCTCCACAGTGTCATCAAAACCCAAAGGCTCCTGTCCTGCTCTGCCATCCTCCCTGTGTGCGAGGTCTCTTCTCACTGCCACAGGTGGTGGCTGGGCTGTAAACTCCATGACCACCAACACCTATCTCAGGCAGGAAGGAAGGGTGGGCCTCTTCCTCCTATGCATTTCTCTTTCTATCAGGGGGCCCTTTAAGACTGTCAGAGTTACTCTCCTTCATCAGCCAGAACTGGATCACATGCCTTTCCCTAGACCAACCACTAGCACAGTCACCCCTGGGGCTGAAGACAAGCCCTATCTTCCTCAGGTATATGGCTGCCTGTTACCTGGAAAAATGGGGTTGTGTCAACAAGGACCAAGGTATGATGGCTTCTGGACTAGTTCAGCTAATGGTTCAACTTGACACCCAACACGTGACCAGCTTTTCACTTTTAAAACATTTCTCTGGCTGCAGGGACCAAAGTCCTGGAATGGATGAGCCCAGAGTGAGCCAGAGATCAGCTAGGAGGCTCTCCTATTAGATTAGCCAGAGGTAAACAGGGAAAGAGCAGAGGGCAACCCAGCAACTGCCAGAGGGATCCACTGTCTAAACCTGTTCATTGGAAAACAGAACACTGAAAGTCACACAAATCTGTGGCTTACTGAATTATTATAAATCAAAATCTTTGCAACTACCTCTCAGTAAAGATTCAGAAGTTTGCCAGCCCTACCCCTACCAGAAGCTCCACCATGCGCTTCATCGTGGTCACAGCCCTTCCCCATCTAACGCTGTTCCAACTTTTACAGTCATCACTTCCTTATATCTCTTTGTAGTTTTATTACCCACATGTGCATCCTTGGACACCATAGTTTAGTCTGACCCAATTTTTAACTTGATGTGTCATTTCTCTTTTTTGAATAAACTTTATTTTGTAATAATTTTAGATTTATAGAAGATCTGCAAAGATAGTACAGAGACCTCGCACTTCTCCCGTCACCTAGTCAGTTTCCCCTAATGTCATCATCTTCATTACTGTGGTACGTTTGTCAAAACCAAGAAACCAACATTATCAGTAACTAACTCCTAGACTGTATGTGGGCTTCAGCAGTTTTTCCATGAATGGTTGCTATTGTTGTTTTTCTGTTCCAGGATCCCCTCAGAACATCACATTATTTTTTATTTTTATTTTTCCATCTTTATTGAGGTACAATTAACAAATAAAATTGTTATCTATTTAGGGTGCAGAGCATGATAATTTAATATACATATACATTGTGAAACGATTACCACGATTAAGTTAATTAACACATCCATCACCTCATAAAGTTACCATCTGTGTGTGTAATGAGAGCTCTTTTAGCAAATTTCAAGTATACAACACAGTGTTACTAATTATATAGCACCACAGTGAACATTAGATTTCCCAGAACATACTCATCTTATAACTGGAAGTTTGTACCCTTTGATCAACATTGCCTCATTTCTCCCACCTCTCAGCCTCTGTTCTATTCTGTTTCTATGAGTTCAGGTTTTTCAGATTCCACATATAAGTGAAGTATGTAAGTTTTTTTTCTTCTTAGATTCTACTTTATTTGGTAAAATAAAACTCAGAAATTAACAACCAAGTCATGTCTCCCCCCAGGCCCCTACCCACTTCTCTCTGAAGAAGGCAAGTCCCCAGACACAAAAAGGCTGAGCCTTACACGTCATCCACCATCTCCAGGAAGATTTGTCTTTCTCTGCCTGGCCTGTTTCACTGAACATAATGTCCTCCAGGTTCACCCATGTTGTTGCAAATGGTAACATTTCCTTCTTTTTTATGAGTGAATAATATACCTGTGTGAGTATGTGGGTGTGTGTGCGTGTGTGTGTGTGTGTGACATTTTCTTTACCCATTCATCCATCAATAGACACTTAGGTTATTTCCATATCTTGGCTATTGGGAATTGACACTGGTTTTGGCAATGATTTTTTTGATAAGACACAAAAAGCACAGGCAACAAAATCCCATTACACATAGTCATCGTGTCTCTAGGTTCCTCTGGTCTCTGACAGTGTCTCAGGCTCTCCTTGAATTTCATGGCCTTGGCATTTTGCAAGAGCATTGGTCAGGAATTTTTTATGAGGTCTCTCAATTTAAGTTGGGTGTTTCTCTCCACGATTAGACTGAAGCTGTGGGTTTGGGGAAAGACTACTACAAAGGTGAAGGGCTCTTCTCTTCATGACGCATCTTTTTAAGTTTCTTTTAATCTGCAGGTTTCCCTTATAAGCCTCTCTTTACCTCACTGCTGACCCGCGGAAGAACCCAGGACTTCTGGCTTGTAGTTACCCAGCCTGGATTCACCAACTGCTCACTCATGGGAGAGTTTAACGCATTCCTGTGTCCTATGTAACTGCAAGTTGGCACCTGGATCAAGATTCTTAGGTTGAGATAATCTCATTATAAGGCATAGAACTCACTTTGAGAAGAATACAGTGTGTTTTCATTTCCTAGGGCTGACATAACGAAGTACCACAAACTGGGTGACTTAAAAGAACAGAAATCTATTCTCTCACAGCTCTGAGGGCAGAGGTCCACGTGGAGTTAAGGTGTTGGCAGGGACCTGCTCCCTCAGCAGCCTCTAGGGGAGGTCCCTTCCTGGTCTCAATCAGCCCCTGGTGGCCTCAGACATTCTTTGGCTTGTGGCAGCATCACTCCAATCTCTGCCTAGTCATCACGTGCTGGTCTCCCCTCTGTGCCTGTGTCCAAATTACCCTCTTCTTCTAACGACATGAGTTATATTGGAGTAGGAGTGCACTCTACTCCAGGACGACCTCATCTTAACTACTACGACTACAACCACCTTGTTTCCAGATAAGGTCACATTCTGAATATGACCTCAAGTTGGGGGAGGGGTATGGCTTCAGCACATCTTTGGGGGAGACACAATTCAACCCATAACACAGGGTATCCCACCCAAAGAAATACAGCAAGGCTTCATGGCAGAAAGCCAGCAGGAGCCAACATGGCCTATCTATGTCCTTCTAAGATTACCTGATCTGATCTTCCTGTGTCTCCATTTATGTTTTATTCTCTCTCTTTCTCTCTCCCCGTCCCCATACCCATTTTCTCTGTTACAGGTACTCATGGGCCAGACATGCCCGTATTGTCATGAATTTTCCACCCCCTCTAGATTGAAGCACCCACCAGGATGAGCTCAGAGACTCTAAATCCCAAATTCCTGGGAAAGAATCCACATGGCCTGTCTCTGATCCCATATTTGCCCTTTGGTACATACAATCGGTCATGACCAGAGCCAAAAGGATCATTTTTACAGAGTTCTGAATCTTCCAGGGCTCTTGGAAGGACAAGTTTCTGAAGAAAGGGAGAAAAAACGATTGGCTGAGAAAATATCTGGGGGACAAATCGGTAGAGCATGGCAAAGGTTCCGGGAGAGCATGCAAGAGGCTGTGTGTCCTGGAACACAAAGGAAGCTCCCCCTGGGTTCTCAGGACCATCTGAAAGGAATTTGAAAGCAGCTAAATTCTCACAGAAAAGGAAATGTGGAATCAGAAAAATACTGTATTGTGGCACTTGGTTCAATTCTGTACCCCCTACTTGGGGGAACATAGTTCATGTCCCTACATACACCATCCCCTTCCACTTTCCTCATCCCCCCAGATGAAAGCTCTAGTGTGTGGAGTCCACCTTCACCATGTCTGAAATGCAGGGTCCAGGATACTCTCTTGGCCTGGGCTGCTACAACTGAACATCACAGACTAGGTGGCTCAAACAGCAGACATTTATTTCCCACAGTCCTGGAGGCTGGGAAGTTCAAGATCAAGGTGCCAGCCTGGTTGGGTTCTGGTAAGAGCTCCCCTCCTGGGTCGCAGCCAGCTGTCTTCTCACTGTGTTCTCACAGAGCAGAGAGAGATCATATCTTCAAGCCTCTTCTTGTAAGGGCATTAACCCCATTCATGAGGGCTCCACCCTCAGGATCTAATCACCTCCCAAAGACCTCACCTCCCAATGCTGTCACAGTATGGATTAAGCTTCAACATGTGAATTTGGGGGAGACACAAACATTCAGTCCATAGCAGACAGTGAGGGAGTGGGGAGCACAGTGTGATTCGTCCTTGGAAGGGCTGGTGTTGAACTCTGTCTGCATGATGGATGAAGCCTCATCAGTCCTCTGGGGCTGGCAGGGACTCCCACACCATTTCCTGCCTGCAGCAGTGAGCCCAGTTGTTCATAAACAACTTTCATCAGGAGCCAAAGATACGGAAGAACTGAGGTAAAGGCTTAGAGAATGCTGGAGGTGCCAAGCAACTCAACAAGCATGTCCCCTCAGCTCCCCCTGAACTCATTCCATTATCTCCTCAGCTGGCAGGATGGGTCATCAAGACACAGAGCTGGTCCACCGCTTCCTGTGTCAAGGCTGAGAGGGACAGGGCGGGATTTGTCTTCCCTTGTAGAGCCTGCAAGGTGACCAGGAAGAAGCAACTGCCAAGGTATTCTCCACCCCTCTCCACACGTGACAGACGGAATTATATTTAACTGCGTGCTAGTATGTTACCATGGTGACATTAACTTACGTACCCCTCACACCTGTGTTATCCCCATTTTAAAGATGAGAAAACAGAGGTACAGAAAGACCACTCAACTGGTAAACGAAATGTGTATTTGACTCTAAATCCCTTGTGTTTCCACACCGAGCCAAGCTGTCTCTTGGGCAGATCTGAAGAACAGAAGAAAATGGCAGATGCTTCTAGCAGATGTCTCAGAAATAGTTTGCTGTAATTTCTACTGTGAACAACTCAGGCGCAAGAATAAATGCAGTTGACTGCATAATAATTTGGCAAAGTCAGATTTTCTTCTGATGTAAATGAAACCCAAACCAAACTTGCCTAAGCAAAAAAAAATATATACATGATTTATGAATTTACACCCAGGGGTACGTTCAGGCATAGCTAGATCCAGGAGTTCCGATGCTACAAATAGGAATCTGCACTTCACCTCTAAGCTGTTTATTTCCTATGTGTTGGCTTCATTCTCAGACAGCTCTTTCTGTACACTAGCTCTTCCCAACAACTTTCAGCTTATGTTCTACCAATTTAGCAACCCCAGTAGATAGACAGTCCAAATGAAAGTCTCAGGGCTAATGCTCATTAGGCTTGGCTTGGGTCACACCAGTTGGTCCATAACTGAATCAGTCGCTGTGGTCAGGAAAACTGGTCTAGAACTAGATCACATGTCCACTCCTAAAAGGGTGGGTGAGAAACAGTCCCTAACAAACCACATAGCCTGGAAATATACGGGAGAAAGGGCTGATATTCAAGACAGTTAAACTCTAGCATAGCACAGGAACCCACTAGCCAGGATGGATGCTGGCTACAAATAACTAGTGTGGCCAGACATGTGTGTATTGGCTAAATATCAACTCTGGAGAGCAGTGATTGCCCAAAATACATTTTACTCTTACTAGAAGAGCAGCAGATGGATGCTGAACAAGAAAAAGTACAGACTTCCTCTACAGGGCTGCTTGGTGTGCCCTTCCCCAACCCCTGTTCACGTGGCAAACTCCTACTCACCCTTCAAGACCCAGCCAAAGAATCTCTTCCTCTGTAAGCTTTTACCTCCCCATCTCACGCTGCTCCAAGTGGTTGGTTCCCACACTGGGGCCACTGCTGGGCCTTACTGCTGCCTCTACAATATCACCTTTCACATACGTGCCCAAGTTTTGGTGTATAATTCTATGAATCCCTAGGGCTGGGCCTGTCTTTTTCATTACTGTATCTCCAGCATCTAGCATTTGGCCTTTCACTTGAAAATGTTTAATAAACATATGATGAATGAATGCATGAATGAATGAACATATAAGTTCCCCCTACAGAATCACAGAGTAAAAGGAAAGGGTGGAAAAATTCACAGGAAGAAGAAAGCTTTCCTAGAAGAAAAATGTAGAGCAAGTCAGACCAATCAAAAACAATATCCAATAAAATTAAAGTTCAAAAAGATACAAGGGTTTTCCCAATTGTGCAAATCTACTGATGCTGGAGTTGACTTTTCCCAAACACCGTAGGGTGAAAGGAAGAAGGAAATTTCTGCAAAAAATCAGGTAAATCAAAAATTCATCTTCAAGAAATGGGGCTGGAGTTACACCCTGGAAGCAAGCAGGAAAATTTAGGGAGGGGGCTGGTATATCCATCAGGGGCCCCAAATATGTTTCTGCCACCCCAGTGAAAGAACCCAAG
Source organism: Camelus dromedarius (assembly GCF_036321535.1). NCBI lineage: Eukaryota > Metazoa > Chordata > Mammalia > Artiodactyla > Camelidae > Camelus > Camelus dromedarius. The sequence continues at coordinate 13,586,527 of NC_087459.1, read as the reverse complement.
CAAAGAGAAGACCCTTGGGAGCCAAAAAACTTGGAAAGCCTGGAAATTCCCGATGCAAACACTCACATCTTGGTGCCTCAAAGGAGGACACACCAGCCTCTTGTTATGTAACTTCAGCAAGAAAGAAAAGACCAGTCCCTTAATATAAGTCCCAATTGCCATAATCCTTTGTGGCTGTCACTTAGAGAATTACTATGCCACTCATGATTAATACTCCAATGCAGCTACACTGCAAACTCTCACAAGTACCCCCATACACACATAAAAGTCAAGAAAATCCAGACTTAAAACAGCTTCACACACATTTTAGATTTTTTCTAAATTGGTCCTTGATAAAGCATGTGGTCACCCTCATTACAGAAATCAGCTTCCTCCCTGGGCCTAAAATTAAAAGCCCCAAATGCCAACTGTCTTGGGTACAGAGCTCATGGCCTACTGAGATGCTCTTCTCTTTTACCTTCTACGTGAACATTTTGGGTTCTCACCAGCTCTCCTGCCAGCTAGCCCTGGCGGTGGGCAACAGGCGTCAAGAGGGGCAAGCTAACAGATGAAGAGGCGAACAGCTGAGGAAAGACTCTGGAGACAGCGGAGCTGACTGGTCCCTGGAATGTGTCTGACTAGCAAGTCTAGAGTGAACTCAGTCACCCACAGAAATACTATATGATCCAGCAATCCCACTTCTGAGTGTCTGAAGGAAATGAAATCAGGATCTCAAAGAAAATCTGCACTCCCGTGTTCACTGCAGCCAAGACATGGAAACAACCTAAATGTCCATCAAAGAAAATGTGAGATAGAGAGATAGAGATAGAGAGATAGTTATATAGCTAGAGAGAGAGGCATACATATAGATTATTCAGCCATTAAAAAAAAGAAGGAAATCCTGCCATTTGCAACAACACTGATGGATCTTGAGGGTATTATGCTAAGTACAGTTAAGTCAGACAGAGAAAGACAAATACTTAATGATATCACTCATATGTAGAATCCAAAAAAGCCAAACTCACAGAAACAGAGAATAGAATGGTGGTTGCCAGGGACGAGGGGTGGGAGAAATGGGGAGATGTTGGTCAAAGGATACAAGCTTCCAGTCATAAGATGAATAATGTACAGCATGGTGACAATAGTTAACAATACTGTATGATATACGTGAAAGCTGCTAACAGGATAGATCTTAAATGTTCTCACCATGAAAAAAAAAAGGAGTTATGTGAGATGACTGAGGTGTTAACTAGCCTTATTTGCTCGTCATTTCACATTTGTGTAACAAATCATCACATTGTACACCTTAAACTTACACAATGATACATGTCATTTACATCTCAATGAAGCTGGAGAAAAATGTTTTTAGGTGCATAAGGTCAAGTCCAGGAGAGACCAGGCACAAGCTTCCAGCTGTCCTCTCCCAGGGGCACTGTATGGACAGTGCCTATTTCTCCAGGGAAGGATGTGTGACAACACACACAAAGTATTACCAACTAAAGAAGTTCATGGTGTCCAGAGCTTTTACTAAGGGCCAGTCACACAGGCATGGAGCACCCTCACAGCTGATTTTAGCTACTCAGTGTCCAATCCATCCAGAAGTCAAAGTCTGAGGCATTCAAAAACAGGCCATTCCCCATAAATCACATTGTTGGCATAGATTATCTGGTATGTCCCAAGGCCAAGGTAAACAAAGACATTCATATCAGGCAGAGTATTTCCAGGACTTAGAGGTTATCTCCAGTCAAGGGCCAGACTGTCCCTTGGAATCCTGCTGAGTCAGCCCTTTACTACATAAGGACAACATACAGGTCAGGAAGATGCCATATGCTAGCTTCTGGGTACCAAAAAGTAAACTAGTGGGACCAGGTAGAAAGGAGACGCATTCAGGTAGAACCAGGGGACTCCTCCACCCCCACCCGACATAGGACCTACCACGTGGGTAGCTCTCCCCAGGGGCCAGAGGGCTGGCCTTTCTGCCCCACATCCACACCCCACTGTGATGTTCATAAGCCCATCATAGGTCAGGTTTTCAGGAATACAAAGGAAGGGATGGGGATCTGAGTGCAAGAGGTTTACTGGGGAGCATCAGCTGTAAGGAAGAAAAGCACCAGGCAGAGGGACAAGTGAAACGGCAGAGTAGTTGCTATTGACACCAGAGGCAACCACATGGGGACCCCTGAAACTGCAACATCCCCTTCAGAGATGTCCCAAACCAACCCTTAAGAATCAATCACTGGATATGGATGCCACAGGGAAGAGGGAGGATTTCCTGGAACTGGGCAGCTTTCTTCAGCCAGAGATACAACTCAGCTGTGAACTATCATGGGGCAGGAGCACCTCCATGGTCCTACATAGAGGGCTGGGTGGCACAAAGATGCGAGAAACTTGGAACTGATTAAGATTTAAAACCCAGGATGACTTGAGAATCCTGAATTGACTGTTTACCCAAGAGACTAGGTTTTAAACCAGAAGAGTCTGGGTTAACCTTGACTTGGCAAGACCAAGTGTTCTAGCACTGGAGTAAAAGGGAGCTGGTGTGGATCTAGGAAAAAGAAGGAAACTGTAGGATAAAAAAAGAAACACATCAGACCTCACAGACAAGGGTAACTGTAAGTATGTGGTAGTTTCTTTATCTCTGCGCACAGCATCTCAACGGTACAGTCAAAGGCCCCAAAGATGTTTTCTAACAGACATCATTTTATCCCTCTGGCCTGAAGAAGAGCTGGGTCAGAGCAATGCAGCCACAGCATCTATGAGTGGTCCCTAAGCTCCATCAATCTCACCTCCTGGAAGAGGGTGGTACTATCTCCAAGATAAAAAATAAAACTTGCCTTTTAAACTAGAAGACGTAGATTTTAAATGCATGTCCTCTTTACCCAGCAATTCCAATTCCAGACATTTATCCTGCAGATGAACACATTCATATGCACCAAGATGTACACACTAGCATAAGCTGTAGTGGGAAATGACAGAAAACACCCTGAATGTTTACCTTGAGGGAACTGGTTAACTAACATATGTATATCCATACACTGGACTACTTCACTGCCATTAGAAAAAAGGAGGCACCTTAATATGTACTGATATTCAAGAAAGATACGTAACAAAGATATATTATCAAGTGAAAAAAGTCAAGGGGATTTATTTTTAATTGGAAGGGGACTGTGTATCCATACATTCTTCTATGTAGAGTATCTTCTGGAATATTTCTAGAGAAGCCAGCAACACTTGCCAACTTTGGGGAGGAGGGAACAGGTAATTGGAATGAGGAGACTTCCTTTTCACTGTATACTTTGTTTATACTGTTTAAAGTTTTTTGCCATATGCATACATTCCCTATTCAGAAAAGAACTTTTTTAAACTAGAAACAATGCAAAATCCTGTAAGCATGCAAACTAAATTAATTAGCCATTCCTATAGTTGCAACATGCATTTGAATTTGCAAGCATCCTGGCCTCCAAGATTGATTGGCTGTAAATTGAGAATCTCAGCGATTTCCTTTCACAGTGACAGATGTTGACATTGTTCTTGTGATTTTTCGCAGATGTTTGCCTTCCAGCATCTTTAAAATTGGGTTTCTCTATCAATTTGGAAATCCCAAATTTCTCATACCAACTCAAGATGACAGGAAAATTCAAAACCATTACCACATTTTGAAAGCGTTTATAGGTGCCAACTGGCAATGGGGAGGGAGAGACGATTAAGGGAGAGGTGTGACATCTCTTCAGCAAGTCCCTGTTGTCACCACCTGCCTCAGTTTACCTGACTGGACTAGCTGGACAGGTCTGCATCAATATATAGACATAGGCTTTGGAGTCTGAGCTGCCATGGGTTCTAATTTTGGCCTGCACCCCTCTCGAGCTGTCCTCTGAACCAGTTCTCATAAATCTGCTCACCCACACACAGTAAAGCCAATCTACCAACACCAGACTGCGGTGAAGAAAAGCTCAGTGTTTACTGCACACACCAAACAAGGAGTGTGGGCAACTAATGCTCAAAAGACCTGAACTCTTTGTTTGGCACCTGCACTTCCCTTCACCACAGCCCAGTGCTGTAGATTGGCTTTACTGTGCATGGGCAAGCGGACCCAAGTTGGGTTCAGTAACAAATTTGGCACCCCAGATGGGATGGCAGTCCCAAATGGGCATCTCACCTGTGGCACATCAGCCCCTGACCAGTGGTGGTTCCTGGATCTTGTCCAGCAGTTGCCTGAGCGCCTTTGTCTCAGGGACAGCCCCAAGCTTTCACCAACAACCAGGCATTGTTAGCCCACGGCACTTTTGATTTTTGTGGTAAAGGATACAAGAGGTCAGCAGAGGACATGGTGGGGAGAGGGTCTGTCCCAGGAAGGCCCCATAGGGTCCTGTTCAGTAACACCCTTTTACAAATTAGAAAAGTGACACTAAGAGAGGCTAAGTCACTTGCCCAAAGTCACGGAGCTTCTAGTAAGTGATGGAGGCAGAGTTTGATCCCAGGCAGTCTGTTGAGGACTCACCCAGCATGTTCTACTGTAATAACAGAAGATCCTCGTGGAATTTTCCATCAGAATAAAATGCCTGCCCAACTCCAGCCTACCTGTTCATTTACAATATCTCCTGGCACATGGAGAAGAAAAACCAACTAAAAAAGGAAGGGCTGAAGATGCCAGTTTCATCAGGTCCTACAGGGAAGGATGGCTCTAGCTGCCTAAAGGAGAAAATTGACAACAGTCACTTTCCAGGGAAGGAGAAGGTGCCTCAGAACCCCAGAGGGGACGGGCCAGGCACAGCCTAAGCTGATGGTCACTTCCAACTGTAATTAGATTTGGAAGGAAAAGCTCTCCTGAGCTAAGGGGAAGTTAGACACACTTTAAAAGTTCTGGCCAGAGCAAGCAGCTCTGATGCAGGAGGTGAAGGAGTCTGGCTTTACCCTGCCAACAAAAGACAAGAGGTAAGGAAGCAGTTGCTCCTGAAGGACGCATTCTTTCATTTCATTCTGCCAGGTGCCTACAGTTGATGCTTTTGTGTCCCAAATATAATCAGAGGACCAGTCTCTGCATTCAAAGAAACATATTCTGGCAACCTGAAACATATTCCTGCAGTTCCCCATGTACCAACCCAAAGAATATCACAAGGTAGGAGTTCTCGGCTCCATTAGGTCCAATGTGTAAGTGTTTTTGCTAATATTTTGAAATGGAAAGACAGAATGAGGTAGTGAGATGTTCACATCTATGTACAGAGTAACTGAATGGGACAGTCACAAATACAAAAAGAGCAGTAACTACGAGAGTCGTGGTTTTCCAAAATGGCAACTCCTTGACAACGCTCCATGCAAAACAAAGGACGATCTTCTCTTGACTTACACTGTAGCTATGTTCCTGGAAATTCCAATGTTCACTTATGTAAAACAGAAGGTTCCAGATTCAGACAGTCATAAATAGGTTTCTAACCCATGTGAACGCCTGGTAGGCCATTCAAAAATCAGGGTTGGTCTTTCTTTTTTGTATCTAATGAAAATGTCTCCCGTGGTGAGTAAACCCTCCACCTCCCATTGTTAGGACAACCAAAACCACAGATTCTTCTAAAATGAGGGCAGGGTGGGGATTAAGTTCCCAGTGAGAATTGTAATGGAAGACCCAATTCCTAACCCCCAATGATACTCCTAAAGTTCCCTGTCTCACCTCCTCAGTCCTCCTGCATTTCTCTGCTCCACATCATGAATCCTCAAAGAGTTCTTTTGACACTCCCCCAGACACCTGGTCGTTTCTCTCCCCTTCACCAGCACTGTGTCTCTCAGCCTTTGTCAAGCAGATTAAGTTAATCCTTTTGTCTCTACTTGTCGGTCATCCGTGCTCTCCATCCCCAGATTTTACATCAGAAAAGTCCCAGGAACCAGCCAGGATAAGGACTGGGCTCTCCTTAAAGTGCAGAGAAGGCTATGAACCCCCTCAGAGGAAATCTTACCCCCATGGAGAAAGAACATTTGTGCCAGGCATCAAACTAGACCTTTGAGATACAGTATTTCTTGGCACCTACTAGTGGGATCATTAAAGGAATTACTATTTAGATCAGGAGTCAGCAAACTAGAGTCTGCAGGTCAAATCCATTCCACCTGTTTTCCTATGGCCTGCAAGCTAATGGTTTTTACATTTTAAATGGTCGGGGGGGGACCAAAAGAAGAATAATATTTCATGATGCAAAAATTACATGAAATTCAAATTTTAGAGTTCATAAATAAAGTTTTACTGGAATATAGCCACACTCATTTGCTTATGAATTGTTTATGCCAGCTTTCACACTACAAGAAAGAACTGAGTAGTTGCTACAGAAACTTTATGGCCTGAAAAGCCAAAAATATTTACCATCTGGATCTTTCCAGTAAAAGTTTGCTGACTCCTGGTTTAGACACTGAACAAGGGCTTTCAAGCACCTAAGATGGCCCAGGCACGAAGGTTACAGAGAGGAAAGGCAATCACAAGAATATTCCTTCTCAAAAATTCTAAAAGCAAGTTATTCCGAATCATGTAGACTTGGGATCCCATCTTAGCTCTACTGACCTTGAACGTGTTTCTTGACCTCAGGTTCTTCATTTATAAGTCAGGGTTGCGGATGACCCCCTCATACGGTTGTGTGAATGTAAAATGACAATTTGTGCAAATCTCCTTGAGGAGAGAAAGAAGATCAGCAAGTAACAGTTCCTCTCGGGCTCTCCCTCCCTTCCCACATGTGCCAAGAAAGTGGACGAGAATGAGAGAGCAAGGTCATAGCCTCTTTGTCTAAATGTTTCCTTGTTAGAAAACATCTTTCTTCTTAACATCCCTTCCTACGTGAAAAATCCCCGTCAGAGGAATATTAAAAGGCCCTAACCTACAGTCAGATGGAAGGCAAGACTGAGATCTCACAGCTAAATCATTTTAGTCTGCCTCCACACTGATCTGACACTGCACCCCTTTACAAAAAATAATAATAATATGAAAGTTGGGAAGTGGAAAACTTCATCCTCTGGAGTTTTCGAAAACTAATTCAGTTGTAATCACGGAAGATTGAAACGAGGATTCATGACACATATTTCTTCCTCCTGGGTAGATGAATCTATGACTTGCATTTGATTTTAAATGTGATTCTCCTGCATCGTCAGTGGGTTTGATTGATAGAGCACACGAGGCCACTCAGTAAAATGATACAGTGGAGATCAAAGCATGAAAGATAATTTTCACCGAAATGTCTGTAGCCGACGATGAGTTATAAGCCTTTGTCTCTCACTTTATGGAACACAATTTCATTTAAAGCCGAAATCTGTCACTTCAGCATTGTTTATCAAAATGCATCCCACACCATGGTCCCCCGAAGAACAGTGTCAAGTCAAAAGGTAGAAAATCGAATGGGTACAAACATCTCAGGACAAAATAAAGTAAGGGTTCGGCTTCCAATCTGTATAAATATTATCCACCAGTGATGCATTTGGGACAAGAAACGAAATCATTCATCTGCAAGGTAAATACACGGTGTTGTCAGAGGTGCCTGGCACAGCCCTGTAAACCCAGGGAGTTCTGCTTGGCGGCTGGTATGTCTCTGTATCATAACATTGCTTTATTCGAGGGTCCACAAGGAGTCACAGCTGGGTTTTTATCTTTGCACAGCTTTTTTTAACCTTTTCTTTTGCATTCATTCATACAGTCAATATATCATGATTGAGGATCTCCTGTGGACCATGGGGAGTTATCTAGAAGACAGGAAGGGAGAATACAAGGACCTTCAGTTAAAAGATCTGGGCTCGACTACAGGTGCTCCCACTTTCCAGCCCTGGGACCTTGAGCAAGTCCTTTCACCATCCTGAACCTCGGTTTTCCTGTCATCAGCTGGAGGGCAAATGAGACTGTGGACTTGGACATGCTTCATACATTGCTGAGTGCTTCGCAGATGCCAAGCCCAAGGACAGCACCATTCTAAGCACTGTCACTGATTCAGGAAGCCTCAACTGTCACTGGTTCCATGAAGGTGTTTCTAGAGCTAAAGGTCACCAGTCTCAGCAGGAAGATTTTAATGGAAAAAATGACTCCATTGACACCTCAATTCTTCTGCCACCAAGTGACTCTATGATGTTGGGACAGTCGTTTTTGAGATTCCTGGGTTGCCTACTTCATCAGAATGCCATATTCTGGAAACTTCTCAGTCTCCTGACTTTTCATACATCATACCCCCTCAAGTTTTCCTACACTTTGGTAGATGCTACTATTGCTTATCTAAGAAGGAACCCCTTCTTCTTTGCTAAGGGAACCCCAATTTCTTAGATACCATGCAGTCATAAGATTCAGAAGAAGCTACACCCCTCCTAAACCTTAAAGAGTAAAACTTGATTGATATAAACCAATCATAATGATACTGACCCCCTTTCTAGTGATTGCTTTCGGAATAGGCACATGACCAGTTATGACCAAAGACAGTTGATGGAAGTATGCTGGGAGATTTTAGGAAGTTTCTCCTTACTGTTAAAAAGATATACCAAAAAGACAATTTTTCTCTTCTGGTCTTTGGACATTGTTGTGTGAGGGTGTGTGTGATGTCTGGAGCTGTGCCAGCCACCTTGTGACCATTAGAAGAAAAGACAAAGCCCACACTCTATAAACCAGAGCAGAAAGATGGCAAGAGCCCAGGTCTTTGATGATGTGACTGAACAACTGAATAAACCAACTCTAGACTCATCTTACCTCCAAATTTCTTTTTTATGCAAGATAATAATTCCCCAGATGGCTTCTATAAGCCATTTGAGTAAGTTTTCTGTTACTTGCTAAGAAACATATGTGGATTCCAAGTTGTTATCTCCTTGCATGGCATTCACTCCTGACACAAATCACCCTTCCTGGCCTCAGGACTGGGGAGTGTCCAGGAAGACTTTTCAGGAACACAGTTGCAAGGAGCTGCCTTAACTCTGATGCTGGCTACTAGGCCTCAGGCTTTCTAAACCCCTCCTCCAACCACCCACCTCCCCTCCTCCCCTTCTTTGGCTAATTCCTCTTCATACTTCAGGTTTCAACTCAGCAGTCACTTCCTCAGCCAGGCCATCTCTCATCAGCACCCACCCAAGGTCAAGTTACCCTATAGTTTATACATTCTCATAGCTCCAATATGTTCTTCATAGCATTTATCATAATTTGTAATTACACATTTATTTGTTTGACTATGATTAATGTCCTACTCCTTCAGTTTCATAAGGGTAGGGACCACATTGTGTTTACCACTCTATACCTAGCCCCTACAATAGAGACAGGCACATAATAGTTGTCTCAGCAAATACTTATTGAATACACAAATTAATGAATTGGTTCATTAATGCCCCTACATTCCAGTCATATTTGTTTCCTGAAAATATCCAAATTCTGGCCTGAAATGTCTTTCCAACCTCCCATTGCATGCAGCCTTGAGAAACAGAAGCCAGAGGGGCGAAGTCTCCTTCCCACAACCAGGGGACTGAGAGGTTTTATGGAATGCAGAATTTTCAGTGCTAAAATTGTTACATTCCCAGGAAAATCCAGATAGCTGGTCATCTTTCATGTGACTAGGCTCAGCCAATCAGATGATTTCTCCTGGAGCTTGCCTCATGAGGTAAGAACACAGGGCCTACTGGGTTTATGGGTTCTCTGCAGGGATGGCTGTGGTCTGCAGACCAGCCCGTCACTGAAACATGCCCTTGGTGGAGTTGCTGCTGTAGAGGGCTCAAGAGAGCCCTTGTTTGGAAGGTCCTTTCCCTAGGCTGGTCCTTCAGGACTCCCCTTAAAATACTCTCTTTTTCTTTAGAGTCATTTTCTGGGATGAACAACTGAGAACTCAGAGACATAGACAAGAAATTGTACCTTATTCTTTAAAGCCCCAGCACAAGTCTTGGCACAGAGTAAGGGTTCATGGGAGGTTTGATGGATATATAAATGAGTAAGAAAATTAAAGAGCTGACTCCCCTCGCTGGGATTTTGTATCAACCAGGATCATGGCCTGAAACACATGGCAGGCTCAAGTGGGGTAATCAAGAAGAGTTTAATAAGTACTGAGGTGTGAGCAGGATTCAGGAAACCCAAAATGGAATGCTGTAGTACCCCGAACCAGCAACAGCGAGGAGCCATTAGAAGCCTTAAAAGAGACAGGAGATGAACCACTTATGGAACCCAAGGAGAGTAGCTACAGCTGTCGAAGGGACCTGCCTGGCAGGTGCTACGACCTTCAGTGGAAAAAGGCAGCCCATCCATGGCAGCTCGGCTGGGAAGAGCTAGAGGAATAAATCCCCCAACCTCTCTCTCCTACACTCTGCTATCCTATGAGGGTCCTCCATTGGCCAAACCCAACCAGAGACAAGAAAGCAAGGGAGCCTTGGTGATGCTGTCCACATACTTCAGCCTCCCAGGGTACAGAGCAGGATCGAGATGAATGGAGAGTAGGTCTGGAGGGGCAAATGCAAAATATTCATTACAGATACTATCCAGAGAGATGACAGACTAAGAAAATATCCTTCACCCAGAACCTCCAGCCCCAGAGGGACCAGCTCTTTGGAGAGTTAATCCCACCCCACTGCTACCAGAATCATCAACCAGCAGCAGGCTTACCCCAAACTCTGGTGTATTTCCTTCATCTGTACGAGTTTCCACCACGATTTTGCTCATAAGAGGAACTATCCTCCAAAGCCCAGAGTAATTACAGAGCCCTGAAGTCTTGGGGCTTTCCAAATTTGAAGCAGATTCAGGGCTCAAGAGAGCCAAGAAGTCATATCAATGTCAGAAATCTGGACCCCAGGCAGGCAACGTGGGTAAGTGGCCCTAACAGATGTGCAGGCCCTCATCCCCTCACCCAAAAAGCAGCAAACACATTTCTGATTCACTGTGGTCCCTTCGCTTCCAACTAGAGGTAGCAATAACTTTCAAAAGTTTAGTGTCATCCAACATCACAGTCTCTCCTTCACTCAAGGAAAACAGAAACCACTCATCTCTGGGTAGGAAACATGAACTCAAGCTTCCTTCTCATCTGATGTCCACAACCCTCAGAAAGTCAGTTATGGCTTGTGGATTTTTAAATGGTTCTGAGGGTAGGCATTGGGGAGAAAGATTTACTAGTGGTTAAAAAGTATAAATGCAAAAGTTTTACTGATGAGATATGCATGTAAAGTTCTTGATATAGTGCCTGACATGGAAAAAACGCTCAGTAAATGTTTGCCATCAGTGTTTATTATCATCATCCTTACTAACACTGGCCATTTATTGAGCATTCACTATGGGCTAGGCATATCATGGACATTTGAGCCTCACCACAACTCTGAATATCTGTAGTGTTTTCTGCCCCATCATCCCTTTTCTAAGAACTCTCCCACCCCACCCCCACTCCCTGTGATCAGAGTTGACCCAGGGACGGACACACCATCAGGACAAAGGGTTCTTTCCTTTGGATTTTGGACATTGGGACCAAGTGAATAGGATCAGCCTCATTCCTGGGGATTGAACTGGTAAGATGTAAAACTTTAAATTTATTTCTTGTTCTACATAAGAGGTGCAAAAACAATTCTAAATAGGCATCAATCCTGGAACCAGTTTTCCAAAGCCCAGTAGCCATTCTGCTTCTGTAACCTCCTGTTCTATGACTTAACCCAGTACCCTCCCAATAAATTCCTCCTTTGCACTTAAGATATCTTAAGCTGGGCTTCCAGCACTTGTAACCACAAGCACACCAAAAAATACAAACCTTTCGAAACCTTTTGATATCCCTCCTTTACAGATGAGAGCATCAAGGCTCAAAAAAAAAAAAAAAGAAAACCAAAAAACAAAAAACAGTGAAATAAGTAAGATCTCTCAGGGACTAAGTAGTAAAGGCCAACATTCAAAACAATATCACCTGATACCAGTACAGGGTTACTCTGCTCCATCATATCAATTCTCCTGAGATCTGAATTGACTTAATTATTCCCTGCCAGTGTGAAATTTTTAAAAGAGAGAGAGAGAAGGGAGAAGCACCCAGTAAGGTTTGCATTCAGTGGGTTGAACTGAACAGAGTTGAACTGAGTGTGTTTCCATGAATCTAAGTACATGCTTTCCACATTTCTAAAACACATTCATTTTACAATCAATGTGAGCATTTAATGCAGTGTTTCTTTTTCCCCCAAAGAGCCATTACCCAATCAGTGATCTAACTTACAATCAATGGTATCTTATAAACAAGGAAATATAGTAAAATACTGTCACCTTGGGAACATACCTACTTACTCCAATGATGCTGCCATTGTTGAAAATATTTCCGTAGTCCCCCAGAACTCCATTTCTCAAATGTTCACACTGGAGCAGCTCATTTTTTCAGGGAAAGAGACTCCAAAGACCATGTGCCCTTCTCATCCCCACTTTGTACCTGGGCAGCTGCTGACAACATTATGTGGCAGCCAGTCATAAAAGCAAACTGAATTTGTATCCTCAGCAAACTCCGAAAACACACTGGATTCATTTATAATTACCAAATTTTGAAAATACTAAAATTTGGAAGGTTGCCTTAGTCCTAAATAAAATAAAGTCTTCAGAGGGACACTTTACCAGCTCACTGGAACTAAAGGATTTCATTTTTGCATCAGTTCAAGTCCAACCAGCTCTCCCTTCCCTTTTCGGGGAGGAGACAGGACTCTCAGATGTTGTTGGGGAGGATGGGTGACTTGGTACAATCCCCATGGAGGAGAATTTAACAATATCAAAATTACAAATGCATATCCCTTTTGACCCAGCAATTTTACTTCTAGAAACTGATGACACAAAGGCACTCGCACATATATGCACAAGGTTATTCACAAAAAAACTGTAATATCAAAATACTGGACATGACATCAATAGGAAACTGGAACAAATTATAGTGTAGTCATTCGAAAGAAAACTATTCAGCTGCTAGAAAAAAGAAAAGAAAAAGAGAAGTTTCTCTATACTATTTCTATGGACTAATATCTCCCCGAAAATATCATCCTGGGAAAAGCAAGGTATAGAACAATACATGCAGCAGACTCTATTTTGAGTAGAGGGGGAAAGAATTTATATTTGCTTGCACTCACATATATAAATTCTAGAAAGAATGTAAGAAACTCTTGAAGGTGGGATTTATTAGGTACCAATTGCTGTATAAAAAATTACCCATATCACTGCAGCTTAAAACAACAAGCATTTATTACCTCACAGTGTCTGTGGATTTGGAATCCACAAGCGGTGTAGCTGAGTGGTTCCAGCTCAAGGTCTCTCACGAGGCTACAGGTGAGGCGTCAGTCAGGACTGCAGCCATCGGAAGGTAGTCTGGGCTGAAAGATAAGTTTCCAACCTCACTGACGCGGTTGTTGGCAGGCTACAGGTCCTCACTGGCTGTTAGCTAGAGACTGCAATTCCTCACCACAAGAACCTCTCCCCAGGGTGCCTGGGTGTTCTCACAACATGGTGGCTGTCTTCCTCCAAAGCAACTGATCAGAGAGAGCCCAAGACCAAAGCTGCAGTCTTTTATCACCTAACCTCGGAAGTGACGTACCATCACTTCTGCAGCATTCTGTTGGTCACAAAGGCCAACTCTGTTACTATACGGGAGGCGACCACACAGAAGTGTGAATGCCATAGGCAGGGATCATTGGGGACCCTCTTAGAAGCTGGCTACCTCAGGGGGTACTGAGAAGATGGGGGACAGGGCTAGGAGAGACACTTTTTACTATATTTGGTTTTTTTTTTTTTTTTTTTTGAACTTTAAATTACACTTCCTATTCAAACACTGGAATTTAAAGAGAAAGAATGCCCTCAGGGAAAACCAGCAGCTAAGATTAGAGTTTGAGATTCCCTGTAATAGAGCCATGGTTCTCAAATGGGGGCACAGGAACCCCAGGGGACCCCTACTGCATCTCTGGAACATAAAAAGCTACAGTACAAACATGACCATCTTCCTTGGAGCATCAATAGACTTTACTCCATAAGTAATTTAAAATAGATGTAGCATGAAGTAGAATGCAGAATTCACAAATCTCTAAGATAAAACATGAACTTCAAAGAAACGCTCACCCTTAGAGAGACTGTTTCAGGCTATACTTGCAGAGTTTGAATTTATTCTTCTTTCCTCTTAGGGGTAGTCTATTAAAAGTTTGAAAACGACTGCTCTGGGCAAATTGCCTTCCAGAATAGCACAAAAAATCAGCCTTATTACTATAAGATAAATCTCATTTCGATAAAAATTATAGTAACAAGTTGATCACCTACTATTTTCACCCAACTTGGCCACAAATTACTTCTAAGTGTTTTTTAAAAATATAATCCACCCTCAGAGGACCAACATGCTATTAGTTCTAAAGATTAGAGGCAATAGAAGTTGTCCAAAGTTCTTAGGTTGGAGGCAGCGTCAAAGAAGGTGCACACTCCAACAGCAGCTATTTGGAAGGAGCAACATACAAGTGAAACCATTAGCTTTGCTCTATTTTTTAATATAGCTTATGACCAGCACATGGAGTTTGGTTTCCCTGCTCTCTGTTTCTCCATTTGGTGCTTTTCCTTCTCTTCCATCGCTCTCCTGTAAACTAAAGTGAATCATGTTATCCCTTGAACAATACATGGACGGTTAATTGATAAAGACCCTGGACTCTACAGTCCAAACATTTGAACCCAAACTAGCACCCCCACGCAGTTGCTGTGTGACCCTGGGCGAGTTCTTAACCTCTCTGAACCTGTTCCTTCACCTAGAAAACAGTGAAAATAAAAGTAGTCATGAGATCATACTATGTAAAGCTCTTAACCCAGACTGGGTAGAGTAACCATTCAATAAATATCAGCATTAACACCATCAAGGAAAAGGCTTCTGATAAAATAATTCTATTGAGCAATGAATGTCTATTAACATTAGTGACTTCTTGGTCAACCAACCAGTCCAGTGGCTGATAAGAGATACAAAGACTTTGCCTTTTCTTCTTTATAATTTCCCTAGATTCCAAATTCTCTATAATGAACAAATATTGTTTTTGTAATCAGACATAAGGCTGGCGTTAGCCCTCTGCCAGCTCATTCCAAACCCCAGCAACTGGCTACCGATTTCTGGTTTGGCTGAGCCATCCTCAATGGAAGACAGAGTCTCACTTTGTTTTTTGTTGTTGTTTTCATGAAAAAAATAAAGTGGATATACACCCTCTAGGCAGCATGGAACTTCTCAGGCTAGAGAGAATAGGAGGAAATTTAAAATGTCTTTCTCCAGCTCAAATCCCCCCATTTTCACCCCTCTGCCCAATCTGGGCTCCAACACTCCAGAGAAAAACTGTGAGTAGCTAACTTTGTGCTTTCACTCTGGACAAACATGCCAGAAGCAGGGGGTGGGGTGGCCCTGCTAATGTGGAACAGTGGGAGAAATCAGGATAAATTAGGGAAGTGCAAATTCTGGAGCATGTTTTACAACCCCATTAATTCTAAGCACACAAGGATTTCAAATCAAGGAGCATCCACACACATACTGCTGGATTATTTAAGAGATAAGGCGTATCCAAAATTAGCATATAGATCAGAGCCACACAGTTGAGTGCTGCTAAAGTGGGCTATAAATGCCTGAAAAACAGTTGTTTCTCTGAAGAGAACTTAATGCCACTCCAAAATCTTGTT
The DNA here is from genome assembly GCF_036321535.1 of Camelus dromedarius. NCBI lineage: Eukaryota > Metazoa > Chordata > Mammalia > Artiodactyla > Camelidae > Camelus > Camelus dromedarius. The sequence continues at coordinate 13,570,956 of NC_087459.1, read as the reverse complement.
CAGGAAGTGTGAACTGTAAGTCAGATGAACTCCACTCACATCTTGGTTTTGACACCTAACTCTTGTGTCTCCTTGAGGTAAGTCGCCCAACCTTTCCAAACCTTCATTTCCCTACCAGTAAAGTGGGTACTCCAGTACCTCTCCTTCCCACCTCACAGGTCTGTGGAAGGTGGGCATGGTAAGCAAAAGCTTTCTAAACTGTGAAGTGCTGTAAAAATACAAGACAGTGTTAATCTCTTCTCATAGACTTATTTATACTCTGCTTTGTTACAAGAGGATTTAGGGCAGATGTCAGCAAGGCTCTTTATTTTATTTTGAATTTCAAGAAAGAAATAAATAAGAATCCTTATTTTCTATAGGGACACAAATACAATTTCCATGATGACACAAATATAATTAGTTTACCTAAGAAATTCTTTGCTCAGACACAGTGCAAAGATAAATTCCCCTTTGGTCTCATGAAGTTTCAGTTACTTACACATTCTAAGTCTACTGAACAAAAGTGCTATGGAGTGCCTGCTATGTGCAGTACCCAATACAGTGTCTAGCACTGCAACACACATCACATACACCCCCACCCCCACATGCAGCACATGCAAAACACACCCTTTAGAGGTGGGAAGGACATAGATGTTTGGAGTTCAAAAGGCCATAATGCAAACTGGCTCCCAGCCTTATCTTTTCTATCTTTGAGACTTGATTAAGTCTTCTCTGCGCCACCATTTCTTCACATGGAAATTAGAGATCAACCATCCTCAAAGCCTCTCAGGATGACTGGAGATATTAAATGTTAAAGACCTAGCAGGGTACTAACAGATTTTTTTACAAATGGCAGTTACTTTTCTTTTCCATCACTGCGTATTTTAGAGTGCCTATTCTTAAAGCACTGCAGATAAACTCTTTTTTTTAGGCAACAAACAACAGCATTAAATTTATTTATTTTTTAATTAATATAAGTGCTCATAGTGTTTGGAATACAGCTCACAATGATAAATGCTTGGTTCCTTCCCTCTTTAAAAAGTTTACCATTCCTACACATGACATTTAATGTAGTACTTTGTGTCACCCTACAAAGAATAAATCTAAATTGAAGAAGCAGAAACATGGGAGAGTCCTTGTTCGGGTTTAATTTCGTACTTGAGTACAATAAAATCCTGTTCTAGAAGCCAGAGTCATAAAACTAAAAGTCAGGAAGGAAAAGAATGGCTAATTAAGTGCTGAAAGTAAAAATTCCTTCTTTATCACTGTTCGTTAGGACCTAACAATTGGTCAGGCACAGGGGCTTAGATATGCCACTTTAGTTAATGGTCAGTTACAAATTTCCACCATAAACTCATCTTCCTTCCAGCATCTTAAATCTCAGGCACTGGGAGCTAATAAGTAGAGAAAGCTCTGAGGCCCAGGGCAATCTCTCTCTCAATCCAATCTTCCTCTCACTCCCACCCTCTCCACCATCCATAACTGATTGTAAGCGTTCGTGATTTCATGCCCAGAAACCCAACTCTAACTAAATTCATCAAGAAAGGAATACATTGATTTATCCAGCTGGTGTAGTTTACAGAAAGACGCAGAGCCCCAGGGACCAGAAAAAGGACTCACTGTCACTGTAATACACGTTCTCCCCTTCCCCCATTTCTCTTCTCTGTCTTTGCTCAGCCTTACTCTCCATGTGTCACTTGGGGGAGGAAAAGCAGATGCTGACAGCTCCATACTCACAACCTCCCATTTAGGATCCTCGGTAAAATTAATCCCAGGGGAGATCCCGATGGCCCCTGCTCAGGCCACGTGCTGCCCTGCGGTCAACACTGGTAGATAAATGGGGCTCTGTGGTTGCCCAGGCATATGCCTTCTGCCCACCACAGAAGACTGGCAATGTCCTACTCGTGTCCCTTGGGCCCCTGTCAGCCCCTTACAAGCCAAAGGTATCCCACAGCAAGCCCCTGAGATACATCACCTAAAGGTTTGTTCTTGGCTGAGGCAATGTGGGCCAGAAGTCCCAGGAAGTAAAGCTCCCTGGGAGCATCCCTCAGACATGTCAGATGGGAGACGGAAAACGAGTATCTCAATTTTCTCACCTCTCAGGTGTGACGCTCTGAGCCGTGTCCCATACTGTCAACCAGAGCTCATCAAAAGGATTGAGCCCCAGTGCCTAGAAGTAGCTTTTCGTTACCACTCTCTAAACGGGCTTAAATTCCTTTGTCTCATTTCTCCCCATGAAGTTTAATTTCATGCGCTGACTTGACTGGGGCATGGGGTACCCAGGTAACTGGTAAGACATTCTGAGTGTGTCTGTGAAGATGTTTTTGGATGAGGTTAACATTTAAATCAGTAGACTTAGTAAAGCAGGTTGCTCTCCCTAGTGTGGGTGGGCCTCAGCCAATCAGTTGAAGGCCTGAATAGAACTGAATAGACTGACCATCTCCCAGTAAGAGAGAATTAACTCCTTCTGCTTTTGAGCTGGGTCATCGGGTTTCTTCGGCCTTCAGACTCAAACTGAGACACTGGCTCTTCCTGCATCTCAAGCCTGCTGACTTTAGAACTTCACCATCAGCTCTCCTGGGCCTCCAGCTTGCTGACTCATCTTACAGATCTCGGGATTTGTCAGCTTCCATAATGTGTGAGCCAATCCTATGCCAATTTCCTTTAATCAATCAATCAACCAACCAATCAACTGATCCATCTCCTATTGGTCCTACTGCTCTGGAGCACCCTGACTAATACACATCCACGCTCATACTGGTGCTTCCTGGAGTCACCCTACGAATAACCATTTACATGCAAATCTTTATCTCAGGACCTTCTTCTGGGGGAACCCAGCCTAAAACACCCCTGTCTTTTACAGGGGAGGAAAGACACCTGGGAACTGGCAGCCTTGCTGAACCACACAAAAGGGGAAAGGAGTCTTCCTAAACAAAAGAGTGCTGTGCAAATAAAAACAACTTAAACCCACCATGGTCCACATCGCCAAGCAGGTAGGACGGGATGAAACCCAGCTCTCACCAAGTACAGGCATGTGTTTAAAGCAAGGGTTACAAGCTTAAATTCCCACAGGGGGCAGATACATAACACAAATGAAGGAAGAAGACTGGAGACAGGACGACAGGGCCTGGTGGGGACTGAGACAAACTGGAGAGCACATGCCTCATCAAAGGAGACAGCAAGAACTCCATTCTGGATGCTTTGCGGAGATAGAAGTTGAATGTTGCCAGACTGCTACTATTTTTTTAAAGAGAAGCAGAAAGTCCAGGGTTTTTTATGTAAAATATACAGCTTAAAGAATGCTAGCAACTAACTGTTTTTAATGTAAATAGGGACCTGACTTTCTTACCAGCCCAATGCTGCACGGGTCATCACATGACGGCCCTGAGAATGTCTTGCAGACCTCCCACTATAGGGATGTGACCTGACCAGAGACTCCAGCTACTGTGCTCCAAAATCTGTACACTTCCATCCCATCCCTGGGATGACTGAGAAAAGCAGGGATTCCTTCCTGAGATACAGGAGATTCCTGTCCCCAAAGTGGGCTTGAAGATTCCCTTATGGTGCTGCCACCCTGACTTCCCTCCCTCTCCCCTTCACTGAAGGTTGGACTTGCTGTACCACCCAAGGGCTCTCCCAGCCTCTTCTGGCTCCCTTCCCATTTTCTCCTAATAAAAATCATGCATGTCTGATCCCATACTAGAGCCTGCTCCTTGGAGGAACTAACACAGCATCTTGTAAATTCAGCTTTTGATCCTCAGCTCAGTCATTTATATCCTCCAAACTCTGGCTCTTTGGGTCTAACTCTATCCCAGTTCCCAGCCCTGGATCTTCCTCGCTGCAGGGATTCCCACAATGATTGCCCACGAGGGGAACGCTTAGCCTAAAGAACTCAAATCTCAGAGGGCTCCACACAGGGTGATGAACTTGACCCTTTGATGACTGAATGAGGGCCATGCACATGGCCCTGGAGCAACTCTAGTGCCCACAGAAAAGAACTTTTTCCCCACAAGAGATGATCTGAACTTCCCCACCAACTCTCCTTGAGTACAGGAGAGCCTCTGTAATGGCCTGTTTCTGTTTATTTTCCAAATCTCTTCTTCCCAGCATCCTACTTCTTGTACAAACATGGTGAGGAATATATTTTTGGAGGAACTCATGCAAACTCTGGGGCTGAACCTTTCATCACCAGCCTTGATAGTGTCTGCTTGTGCCCCACGAGGCAGAGAAAAGGCAGAGGATGCAAATTAGTCAGGAATCAACTGGTTAATTTATTGTGATCAGAAATCAACAACATAGCAGTAGTCTGTGAAGAAGAAAGCACTGAACCTGGAAGTCAGAAGGCCTAAACAAGTTTAAGTCTTGGATTCTCAGCCACTTGCTGTGTGATCTCAAGCAGGTTATTTAACCCCTCTGCGTAACCACCACAGGCCTGTAAAATAGAGCTAGTAACATCCAACTCTCAGAGTAGTTATAAGATAAAAATTGAATGCAGTGAAAATACTCTGCAATTGAAGTGCTTGGATTGCCCCTTCCATTTTCAACCAAATGATTTTTTCAGCACATCAAAAGAATTTGTTCTTGGAGTGAATGAATATATAAGCAACATGGCTGAATATATAAGTGCGTCAAATCATCATGCCATACACCTTAAACTTACACAATGTTGTATGTCAGTTACATCTCAATAAAACTTGAAAAAAAATAATTTATTCTTTGATTCTAATAATTAGGTTTAGGGTGTAAAGGCTGAACATGAGCACAGCTGAAGGAATAAGGATGGCTGTGGACATGAGAGAACTGCTGGGTGATGGAAATGTTATAAAACTGGATTTTGGCGATAGTTGTACAACTCTAAATATCAATAACTAAAAAGCATCAGACTATACTTCAATAAAAAGTTAAATAAATAAAAATTTTAAAATAAAAATCAATCATCGAATTGTACACTTACAGTGGGATGAAAGTTACAGTGTGCACATTATACCTCAAAAGACCTATGTTGAAAAAAAAACAAACAATAAAAAGGACAATGAAGACGTTCTCTTAACCACCCTTTACCCTGGCCTCCCAGAGCTGTGTGACTTGACCCCTCCTAACATCATCGCTTACCACACTTTCTCACTCATGCTCGCTCACCTTCAGCCATGGTGCCCTTCTTCCTGTCCCAAGCTTACTTCTGTCTCAGGGCCTTTGCACTTACTCTACCTTCTGCTTGGATCTCTTTCCCCATGTCATTGCCTTGCTGTTTGCTTACCATAATTTAAGTCTCAGCTCAAATTCTCCTAGATGCCCTCCCTGATCACCCCACCTAACTGCACTTCCCACTTCAGACATTCTCCATCACAGTGTTGCCAGTGTTGATTTATTCAGAACACTTCTTACTCCTGAAAAATCTGTACATTGACTTATTTATTGTTGTCTCCCCAAGTATTATATGAGCTCTGTAAGTGCAGGGAAAGTGTCTCTCTTGCCACTCCTGTGTTGTCAGCACTCAGTACAGTGCCTAGCACATTGTGGGAGCTTAGCAGACATTTGCTGAATGACTATTAAGAAAGGAAATGAATTTGATGTGCTAACAGCCCAATATTTCTTAAGATCTGTTTCCTCATTTGTAATATGAAGATACTCTCACCTAGAGTTGACAGTAAAAATGAAATCAGTTATTTAGGGACTCCATTAGTGCTAACTGTCCTTCATCCCAAACATTTTTCCTTCCTTCCTTTCTCTCTATGATTAAAACAATCGTAACTAAACAAATTATTCTTTAGATGGAGATCAGCAGCAAAAATTCCAACATAATTGGCCAATTGCCACTTAACACCTGTGGATTAAATTTGCTATTGTAGACGTTGCTCCTTCTCCACAAGAGCAGCTGAGACATTGTGACCAAAAATAACGATCAAGGCAGGCACACCCCAATCTCAAACCTCAAGGAATGAACCTGACAAAAACCTTGCAAGTGCTGGTTTCAAATACCTGTGTACACACCTACACATCTGGTTTAATAAAATGACTTTTTCCCACATTGAGGACAATCATCTTTGACATGCAACCGAAGCTGAAATTCTAAAGGAGAGCTATAAGACAACAATGGGAACATCTTCTCTGTTGAGTGCCTGCTTTCTGCAAATCAAATTGAATAGCAGACGATCTCTGGGCTAGCCCCCTTTTACAGATAGGGAACCTGAGGCCCACAGAGGGTGAGTAATTGATGACAGTCATACAGTTCGTAGCAGAGCAGGAATAGACATGAGCTCTTTTTATTCCCTAAATAAGGTTTTATTTTTTTTCCCCTAGATTTTAGCCTGGCTCCAGACATAACCATTATTCTTGCCAATCAGCATCCATTCTCTTTTGCTGGTCACAGTGTCTCTGTTTTCTTTTGGGGAAGAAGCCTTCTTTCATTGTTCACGCACATAGTTTAGGTAGGAATGACACTACCCCTTGGCACTAAGGGTGAGCACATGACCCAGACCAACCAATCACCATCTTTTATTCCATAGTCAGAATAACTGGTTCAGAGATAGGCACATGACTACTATGGTTCAATGAGAGTCAGCCCCAGAGCTTCTGTCAAGTCTCTTGGCAATGATAATAAGTAACCCTCTTGGGGTTACTAAGCTGGTAAGATGTAAGTCAAGAGCTGCTGATGACACAGAGAAGAGCCTGTCTGAGAAAGCAGTCAACATAAATGAAAACCGAGCTGAGAGCAAAAGACTGGAGAGATTCCAAAGTACATCATTTAAGCACCTGGATCTAGCCATACCTGAAGTCCAACTGTATTTGTGTGTTTTGAAGTTTAATGGAACAACAGCATGTCACTGAAAGAGTTTGGCTAATATACCATCTCACTTCTCATCCAATTTCATGGAATATAAAAGATATTATCAATTAAAGTTTACAAATAGTATAGATATAAAAATCCTGCTATCTTAAAAAGGGAATTTTCCTACTGTTTCACTATATGGCCTAGGGAATGCCTATCAATTCTGTGCTTCAGCTTTTTTTTCTCTCAAATGAAGAAAATTCAATATACTCTACTTGCTTTAGGGGAAAGTCAGATTGCCTTATCCAGGAAAGTACAGTGAAAAATATAAAACAAAATTATTTTCCAAGAAATTCCAGTACATAAGTGCAGGGGCATATGAATAAGGGCTCAAGGGTCAGGCTGACTGGATTCAGCTTCCAGCAACATTACTTACTGGCTGTATGACCTTGGACAAGTCACCTAACCTCTCTGGCTCTCAGTTTCCCCATTTGTAAGAGGGAGATCCCAATCATATCTATTGCATAGGACAGTTGCAGAAATTAATAAATATACAAAATGCTTAGTGCAATACCTGGCATAGCAAAAACACTCAAAATATGCACTGTGTGATCATCGTTGATAACTATTTATATGCTGTTATAAAAATAAATGCTCTTAAAGTTGATCCTTGTATTCATTCCCAAAACAACTTTCTATAACCAACGTAAAATTCCACCCCACAATCCCTTAGCAGACCCCGCTAGATGGCTTGTCAAGGAAATAACTTAACTTCTTCTCCAACCAGGACAACTTCAGGGAAGAAAAATAAAGCACAATGAGCCCAGCTTCAACTGCCATTTGGGAAAGTTTCCCAATTACCACAACACTTCTGCACATCAAATATGAATTACTTTAATTGCCCCATAAGAACGTACTGTTGAAACATCTGACTTGCCCAGAACTAACTGTCTGTCAAAAAGATATTTTGCAGCCAGGCAAATCGCTTAATTGGACATCTAATTTAACTGAAACCTTTTTTTTTTTCCCCTGCTTATTTCATGCTTGCTTCCCTTGTTTTTGCCAAATTGTGAATGCTGGGCACTGCTTTCAAAAATAATTTATCTTGGTTTTTTTGTCCCCTATTATAAAACTAATACATGTTCATTATAGAAAACTGAAAAAAATTTAAATTCAAAAGGAAAAAAAAATACCAATTACCCTTAGACTCACTGCCCAAAGAAAGACTACCAAGACTTCAGCAAATTTCCTTCCCAAATGTTTTCTATAATAGATTGTTCTCCATAGTTAACAAAAACATATATTCAATTTTGCAGCCTGAACTTTTCACTTTATATTTTAAGTTGAACATTTCCACTTGCCATTCCAAGAGCTTCAGAACATTTTTAGAAACATTAGAAACATTTCTAATAACACTCTGCTTAACCTCCCACCTAATGTTGGACCTTTTGAGTTGTTTATGAATAAATTTTTGCTTATGTTTCAGACATATTTTCCTTAGAAAAGATTCTCTTTATTGGGAGACAATTCTCCATGTATCTCTCACATTTCTGCCCATCTTGTACCAGCTTTTGTTCCTGGCTATCTTTACAAGGATGTCTGTACAGCTAACAGCATTGGAGGAGAGAGACAATAGGACAGAGCAGGTTTGTTGGCTGACCAGGATTATAAAGATAACACATCCCTCCAGAGCAAAGGTTGGGCAGCCCCTTTATGAAAAGACTGGGATTCCTCAGCTGTGATGCAAACCCCCTACAGCATCCACCTGCGTCCACCTCCATGCCACCCTTTGGGGACTTGGGGGCCCAGGGGTGCTGGCACAAACACTAAGCACATGCTTCCTGATAAGCCATGAATAATAAAGTCCTTTGTCTCTGACCCAGGAGTCCCATGTCTTCTGCCTGCATCCATGAAACAAGCTAGCGGAATAGCTTGTTAGCTTGCATGTAGGGTAAAGCTCAGACCCTTCATAGCTCCCGACACTCTAGAAGTGAACTTGATGGGGCAAAGGGCGCGAACAACTGCTAAGACTCTTACTGCCTATTTCCAATTAGCTCTTCAAACTTAAATGCGAATCATTGCCTGAAATCTGCCTGGTCTTCAGGAAGGGATATAGCTGCCTGGCTTGAGTTTCAGGTGGATTTCATCTGGAGCCCACAGCAGCCTCAGCCATCACTCCCACCTCATGTCCTGTAAGGGATTGTATCCCTCACAACTCAGGTCCTTCAGTCAAGCTGACTTTCTCTTCCAGATTACTCCTTTGTATAATAGAAGGTGGGCATGAGGGTCAGACTGACAGGGGGAAAGGAGGAATTTGTTTAATTTCTACCAAGTGCCAGGCACAGTACAGAGAACACTGAGATGAAAGGGGAGGTATCCATTATTTTTGTCTACCAAGCAGCCCCTGCTCTAGGAAGCTTTATTGGGGCTGTATTTTAGTCCCTGATCTGGCCACGTGGGTGACCATGTGACCTAAACTGAGCCAGTAAGAGTCCTTTCCTGGGATTTTTCACATTGTAACCACATGAGAAGGTTTCTTCCATCCTGAAACAGGGAAGGTTATTGGAGCCATGGTGCTAGCCAAGAATGGGAAGACAATCTGAATAAACAAAACCACCACAGTGAAAACAGATCTGAAAGGCAGGCGGATGGTTTACTACATGGTTCCCGTGGCCCTTAAGCTCAACTGCACCCCTTCCCTTCCTGGATCTGGTTACTAGAGTCAATAAATTCCCCATTTATCACTTAAGTTATTGCCAATGAGTTTCTGTCCTTTGCAACCAAAATGATCCTATTAATATTAGCTAGCACTCCATGAGTGTTTAATGTGCTATGCCCAGTAATCCACCTAACCCCCTCTACAATGTGGGTGACAGGTACTTAACCCCCAATTTACAAAAGGTAAAACTGAAATTAGTGGAAGTGAAATGACTTGCCCAGCGTCACTCAGCTAATAAGGGGCACAGTCTAAATTCAAACCCAGAGCCCATACTCTTCACCACGACCTTGTAACACAGATACAGCATCTCTTTCATGGTGCTGGGGAAGACAGAGAATTGGGGATTGAAGGTCAAGGAGTTCAGGTGAGCACTAATCAGGTCGCCCTTCACAAGGTGAAGGTGTGGGAGGCAGTGGTCCAGTCCAAGTCCAGCCCATTTTCAGCAAGGTCAGTGGCAGGATGGTATCCTCTCCAGCCACCCATGGTTTGTGGGCTGAACTGTGTCCCTCTAAGCTTCCTATGCTGAAGCCCTCGTGCTCACTGCCTCAGAATGGGACTGTATTTGGAGATTGGGCATTTAAAGAGGTGATTAAGGATTAAGCTAAAATGAGGCCCTTGGGGTGAAATTCTAATCCATTCTGCCTGGTGTCCTTATAGGAAGATGAGGTTAGGACAGAGAGACAGCAGGGGCTCACAGGCACAAAGGAAAGGCCATGTGAGGACACAGCAGGAAGATGGCCACCTATAAGCCAAGGAGAGAGGCCTCAGAAGAAATCAAACCTCCTCCTGAGCCCTTGATCTTGGTCTTGGACTTCCAGCCTCCAGAACTACGAGAAAATAAGCTCTGGGAAAACTAACCTACGCAGTAACTCATCACGACTTATATCAGTCTCTGTCACACGGCAGGTGCACACACACACACAAACACACACACACAAACACACAAAGATTTTTAGACTATGGAACCAGTGGATGCTACTTCCATGCTGATAGGTATCCATGAATAATTGATGTTCACTCTGGGAGCCCAGTTTGTTTTTGGTTTCCATCCCATCAGGCCCTTCACACCTGCTGGGGAAACACTTTGCACGAACCCTTTGCTGCTTTAACAATCAACATTTAAAGTCAGAAGAAGCTTCCAAATCAAATATAGACAGGGTGTTTGTCACCTGGCACCTTATCTGTAATTTGATGTGGGAAAAATCTATATCATATTTTAACTAGCCTTGGCAAAGGAAAAACAAACCAAAAAAAAAGGACACCAGTCTAGAAATGGAAAGGTTTCAGATAATAAACAGAGTTGCACTAAGATACTTAGTTGCAAAGGTTGGCCCCTGGGGAGCTGGCCACCTTCTGATGGCAGCGCTGCTGGGGGTGTGTGTGTGTGTGTGTGTGTGTGTGTCAGAAGCACAAGATGACCAACTCTGGGGTCAGGCAAGATGATGGAGGGAAAGGGTAGGACAGAATATTATACAACGACCTTGGGAAATGGTTTCATAGTGTCTGAGAGGGAGCAACCCAAAGCTTCAAGCTCACCTCAGAGGAAAATTAAACTAGACTTCTACCTACTTAACTTGGATCTCATGCACATGGACACATTTCTCCTCAGTATTCAGAGGAGACGCTGCTGTCCACTTCTCCAGAAAGGGGAATTTACCAGGCAGCTGGTGAAGCTGTGGCTTCAGGGCCTTTCCTTCCCTGGGTCCCTGCATGTGCTGAACGTGTGGAGGACTCTAAACAGGAGGGGAAGCCGGGCTGCAAGAATAAAGCACCTCCAGGTCCACACTTCTGATTAATTACCTAGAGACAGCTCAGAAGAGTAGAATTTAAATACCCAAAGGTTCCAGACCTGTGTTTTGATTAATTTTCTCATTCCAAACAAATACTCCCTTTTGCGTTTAATTTTGTATTCTTTTCCCCACAGTGAGATCCTTAAATTGTGTAAGCTTCAGACTCCGCAAAACCAGGATCCAGGTCTGCCAGAGTGATCAATCCTTTATGACATCTACAGAGAAATCCTGGTTATTTCTGAACATCTCAGTTTTTCTGGTACCAAGAGAGGTTCAAGTTTGAACATCCTATCTTCTAACTTCACAGACACTAGGGGAAGTTAGGGCTAGACGGATTTGGGGAGTAGGTTAGCAGGGATGTCCTCAGTTTCCCCATCTAGAGAAATGAAGAACATCATTAAGTGTTATCTACTTCATTGGGTTGACAGGATTAAATGAGTTGATCTGTGTAGATCACTTCGGACATTGCTACCGCCTTACAAAGTACCATGTAAATATTTGTTGTTATGATTACTACGTGCCAGCCACTGTCCTGTACGATGGAGAACACAACAATGAACAGAACAGAGAAGGCACCTGTCCTTATGAAGCTTATAGTCAAGGGAAGGAGAGAGACTTCATTAGCAGACAACCCCTGATTCAGCCATGCCAGAAGCTAAACCTACATCCTTGAATTTTCCAATTTCCTGAAGCACAAAGTTCTTTTTTCTTTTCTAATTTCCTGAAGCACTTGGGCCCACTTGAGCTGAATTTCTCCCACCTGTGAACAAAAGTGCTCTGACTAATATAAAGCCCCAAAGCCTAAGTTCTTCCCACTCTCCTTCAGCCTCTTTTCAGCTAAGGGTCCATTAGTTTGCACCTAACATCTCTCTGACAGACTTCTTAATTTCCACTGAACACCATTCGTGTGTCAAATCTGTTAAACCACCTGGAGAGGCCCTTGAATATTCAAACCAGTCTTTAAACAGAGTTAGAAACCATAAACAGTAAATTATAAGAAGCATGGAATGGAAGCATGATGCGCACCATTACACAGGAGAGCAATAAAATCCATCTTGGTGCCTACAAGTTTTATGGAAACCATGACTGTGTTTTAAAATCATTTTTTATATAAAGAATAATTTACTAAGTAAATTAGATTTCCTCATGTTCTATTCAATTAATCCAGCCCTTAACATAAGAAGGATAACTTCTTAATTGCCAGCTAATTTCATCAATATAATGCATTTGTCTCACTCCTTCGAGGCCCCTCCGCCTCCAGAGGACGTCTGCCACCCTGCAAACACAGAAAGACATAAGAGGCATGCGTGTGAGTGAAACACGCAGGGATCTGGAGTCTCACAGGCCTGGTTTTAAATCCCAGCCTCAGCACTTACTAGCCTTAGTTTGGATTTCCTGAGACAGACGCTGAAGCAAGAGTCCAAGTGCAAGGAGTTTGTTTGACAGGTAAATGAAACATGAGAGGGGAAGTGAGACAGGGGAGAGAAGGCAGCCAACAGAGGGTGAATTATCATGCAAGTGACCACTGTGGACAACTGGAGCTCAGCCCTGAAGGGAAACTCTGGGAGGCGGCATGGAGCACACCCAGTCATGTGCTGGTGAATGTTTAATGACTGACTCTGGAAAAAGGTGAAAAGCTCTGATGCGTAGCATTTGTCCATGGCCATGGTGTAAATCCTCCCACCGTGGCTGATTTCAAACCACCCGCATGATGTCACTAGACAAGGAGTGCGGGAAAGATGCCCACAGCCAGCTCTTGCACACCACGAGCACGCCTCACAGAGATCTCTTCCAGGGGTGACGGGGCTGGGGTAGCTACCCTCCCACTCCCATCCGCCCCTGATAGAGAGACGCTTTCAGAGGAGGTATGAATTCCCCCAGCACTTCCATGTTGTCACTTGGGCGGGCAAAGAAGGTTACAACCAGAGAAAGTCCTCAGGCAGAGAAGCCAAGTGTGTTTGGTTGGGCCGGGGCACACATAAGAGGTGAGGATCACGAGATGTGAGTGGAGCACCAGGTCCTGTGTAACTGTAGAAGAGCTGCTTCCTCTCTCTGTGCCCCCCACACTTCATCTGTAAAATGAGGATCATTAAATCTTTCAACAAATATTTATGGAGCATTTACCACATAGCAGGCACTGTTGAAGCCAGTGGGGATGTGATCTTGAGCAACATTTACAAAGTCACTGTTACGGAGCTTACATTCCAGTGGGGGAAACAGCCTCTAATCCCACAAACCCTGCAGGAACAAAAAATCATTTCAGGCTTAGAGTGATGTGATGGAGACTGACTTGGAGGAAGGGGTGGGGTGTGACGGGAAAACCTTCTGAAAGGTTTTAGGGTGAGACCCAACAGATGAGAATGAATGTGTCATGTGAAGATCTAGGGAATGGCATTCCAGGCAAAGGGGAGAACAAATGCAGAAGTCTTGAAGTGGGAAAGGGCTCAGCTTGTTCACAGAAGAGAATGGAGATCCAGTGTGGGTGGATCAGAGCAAGTAAGTCAGCAGGCAATAGGGAAGAGATAAGAGCTGCTGGCAGGAATCGGTGTCCACAGTGCCTGGTCAGCCTTTATCAGGGATAATAACACAATCCTGCAGAAATGACCTCCCATGTGTTTAACAAACATGACCCATTTTATTAACCCAGGAAACAGTCACATCTTTTTCTTTTCCAATTAATTTCATGCCTTCTCATCATGCTCATAGGAACAAAAAGTACAGGCTCTCCCTGTAGATTTCCCTCCCTATGGTCCAAAATTCAAAAATTTAGTTAATTCAAGGGTCACTTCCAAACTCCTCATAAAGAGAAATCTGAGAAGTTTCATCCATTTACTGGCAGCCCCATTTTCATCTCCCTCATCCCCACAGCTGCCACAAGATGTCGCTGTTGAAAGCTAGTTCAGTACAGTTGGGGTGTCTTTGCTGTGATGATCAATTGACACCCACGTAGTCCAGTTCCTTTATATAGGACACAGTGGTCCTATATAAACTTCAGCTCCTAGGTTCCAGCTCTTTGAATTTATATGCACTCAAACTTTTCATCATATGTTCACCACTAGGGCCTTCATGATCCTTTACTGCAGCTCTGAGTTGGGACCATCCCAACCTATTCTTACTCTAATGTTAAAATGGGTCAACAGCCAACCTCCCTCTTTTGGGGTAATTTTATTTCCAGAGTTTTATTTTCCTTCTCTGCCATTAAGTGTTAGCTGCCATTAGGCATTCCCATCCATCCAGATCTCCAAATCTCATAAAGAAGTGACTGGGAGAGGAGTGAAGAATAATTGATTATAATGATTGTATTTTTTTAAGCTCTTACTTCCTTACCTATGTTGAGATATAGATATAGATATAAATATAGATATATTTACTATATATAAATATAATAAAATATAATTAAAATGTATTTTCTTTTAATCATCACCATATCATCACATTTTACACAGAACCCTGAGACTGCAACACAGGAAGATTTGTTGCCCAAGATCACATGCAAATAAGTAAGAGATATAGGATTCGAAACTAAGCAATCTGTCAAGAAAGCCCAAGCTTTTAACCATTATGCTATATAGCCTTTCTGACCTGCTTCCTACTAGAAAATGATGAGTTCTTTATATAAACCAATGCACCTTCTCCCCAGAAATCTCTTTGGGCACCAGAGATCTTGGAATGGCAAGCTTGCTCATGTCAGAAAAGCTTTTGTTGCACCCTATTTCCAGAACAACTTGCAAAACAAAGAGCATCAGCAAAAGTGACTGACCAGGAAAGAAAGGCAATCTCCAGCGTGTTTTCACCAAATATGCAACTCTAATTAATGAAAATCAGTTACAGTTTTTGTTTTTTAAAGTCCTGGCTTAGGCTGTCCATTATGACACTCAATTATTGCACAATCCACAGAAGACAGGCAGCAGTCAGTTTTCTTGGTGTCAGTAGGACCCTGTCACAAAGGGCTAGCCAATTTTAATTAATACAACCGGAGATCTGTTGCAATATCCTTGTGAATTTGAAGTTACAAGGACTGGCTCAATCTGTTGCAAGAACCATGGTAGAATGCCTTTGTAATTCCTTCCGTTTTTTACTTTCCTCCTGATAATTCCCAGTTTGGGGGAATGTCTGGGTTTACATTGTTCTCTGAATGGGGAGATTCGATTATTGGACCCTCCTCTCCCCCAACCAGCCAGCTATCAAGTGGCTCTCTGTACACAGAGCCTCTGCCACAACTAAGTTGTGGATCAGCAACACCAATGCCAAGGGGACAGCAGACATACCAGAAAACCAAGGCCAAATCCCTTATCCATTGAGCCTCCACTTCCCATCTGCGAAACTTATTCATCATGTTTTTGTTTTCTATATTCTATGATGCTTTTTGTTTTCTATATTTTATGATGCTTTAACATCTTGGTGCCTTCTGGACCCAGGGAGGGACTGCCCCTCCCAAGGCTAGCTAATTCCTAGAGAGAGCAAACAACTTGCCTTTGAACATGCCTTTGACAAGCAAACCAGCCAAACTCCAGTCCACACCCCAACCACCTCTTTTTTCAGACTCCTATAGTCTGAAATACTATTCCTCTGCCCTAAATCACACCAGGGCCAGGTAACAGACAACTAACGACCATCCCTGTAGCCCAGGGCCTGCCCAAATTACTCAAATTATCCAGTCCTGGACTTGCTCAGCATAACTGCCCAGTCTCACCCATAGAAACCACAAGAAATGCTCAAGTCCATGCTTTCCCCTCGCCCCTTCTGCCTCCTGCCTGACCCTGGCACTTGCCCATGAGTCCTGCATGACACAGCACACCCGTTCCTCTTGGGAACTCTAAGCAACAAACTATGCTTTCAATGTCAATCATCTCCTAATCTGTTGGCCTCCCCAAACAGGAATAAAACCAAAATCCTGGGTACATTCTAACAAAGTAATGAGTATCACAATGCCAGCGTGTAGCATTATGAACTTTTGAGAAGCTAAGAATGCCGAAATAAAGGGCCTATCTTTTTCAAAGATACTAATTAACAAAGGGATGTAATATGGTACTGTGGGAAAAGTGCTCTGAAAGGCACTAGAAGATCACAGTTCTTATCCGACTCTGCCATTCATGGGCAGGTCACCTTGGGCATGTCCTTTAACCTTTCCAGTCCTTTGTGCTTTCATCTCCAATTGGGGGTTAACAAGATCTGCCTCACCTGCTCCACAGAGCTGTTATGAGGACCAAATAATATCAAAATGTGAAAGCTCTCAGGAAACTCTGAAACACCACCAGAAGTAAAAACCCATTAGGCATGAGCTGCTGGCAGGCAGCACAGCATGGTGGTTAAGAGCTAACGCTCTTAAGTCAGACTACCTGGGTTCCAATATAACCTCAGGCAACTTGACTCTGATCCTCAGTTTTCCTATGTGTAAGATGGGTATAATAATAGTATCTTCCTCATAGGCTTGGTTTGTGAATAGGATAAGGTGAGGTATATTCACCAGAAAAGGAGAGTGGGACTCACTGGGAAAAAAAATTTACAGTTCTCCCCACAGGAGGGGTAGGCTAGCTAAAGATCTGGAGAAAGTACTCCCTTCTAGAATGAGGACTCCACTGCTCTGTACCCAGTGCCCAAGCCACCGTCAGCCCGGGGGCCCAGTCTCCACAGTATCTGACACATGGTCAGTGCTCAGGGAACAGGAAGCACAGCCGGCACTGAGAATGAACAAGATGCAAGGTCTCCCCTCCAGCCTTCCTTTCCACCAAGGAGCAGAATCATGATTTGATCTTTCTGTCTACCAAATTGGTATTTAAATCTATTTCCCATGTCTGTGACCTTAGAGAACTCCAACAGATGTCTATTAGGTACTTCAAACTCAACTTGTCCAAAAATAAATTTATCTTGCCTCTCAAGTAATTTCACTCCCATTTCTGGGCTCCATTTCTCAGTGAAGATCATCACCATTCATGCTGTCCCCCAAGCCAAGAGCCTGAACATCATCTTTGAGTCTTTCTTCCTCACACATCACATTCAACCAACTGCTACTTTCTCCTTGACTTACCTTCTTAAGCCATGGACTTACGCTGGAAACCATCACTTCTCATTTGGACTTGTCTTCATGGTCAAATATGGCACCTGAAGATCCAGCCATCACATACCAATCCCAGACCAACAACAGAAGGAATAGTCAAAGAACAAAATACCCCCCCGACAAAATTTCCATATTATCCTTCTCTTTGCATTTCATTGGTCAGAACTAAATCACATGGTCACAGTTAGTTTCATGAGAGATTGGAAAAATGGAGGGTTTTTTTTTTTTTTAAGCTGGGTTCATGTCACCCTAATTAAAACCAGAGTTTTACCTTCTTCCTTTCCTCAAAAATTCAGTCTTAGAGTCATCAGATGGAACCAAACAAGGTAAGCATCTATGGCAGGGGAACAGAGGCCCAGCATGGGGTGTTGAAGCTTGAGGGGTTTATAATCTGAATTGAATCATAAGAAAACATCAAACAACCCAAATGTGAGAGATCTTATACAAAATAAATGGCCTGTGCTCTTCAAAAGTATCAAGGTCAAAGGTAGACACTGAAGAACCCTTCCAGAATAAGACATGACAACTAAATGATCTGCAGGATCCTGGATTGGATCCTTTACAGAAAACAATATGGAGACAGTCAGTGAAACTTGAATGGGGTCTGTAGGTCAGATGGTAGGATTTATCAGTGTTAACTTCCTGACTCTCATGGTTGTATTATGATTATGCAGCAGAAGGTCCTTTATTGTAAGAAATGCACACTAAGTATTGGGAGACGAGGGGTATCATGTCAGAAACTTATTCACAAATGATTTGGGGAGGGGGAGGGAGTTATTAGTACTGCAGTTGCAAATTTTCTCTAAGTTTGAGACTTTTTCCAAAAGAAGAAAAAAAAAGTAGGGCTTTATTTCAGAGAACAAAGAAAGGGAATATGAATGTTTGAATATACAAATTGCAGGTTCTACCACAGATGGTACTTAAATAATTTATCAGGGGAGGTCATTCCAAGGAAATAATATTTAAAGTCAGAGACAAAGATGAAAAAGATCCATCTACATGAAGAGCAGGGAAACAAACTTTTTAAGCAGGGGGAACAGCATATGTAAAGTAGGTGAACTTATTTTTAGAGTTACAACCCTTGCAATATGGTTGAAAATAACAAGGAACCAGCAACACCATTGAAAACAAAACAGAAACACGAGTAAGTGCCACTGTGCATGGGAACTAGTATCAGTCAGCGATGGCCACAATTATGCTGTGAAACAAACAACTGCAAATTCTCAGCAAGAATTTACTTCTCATTCATTCTTTTGTAGGTTGTCTGGGGCAACTCTGCTTGAGGCTTTGGGTCTACAGTTACCTGGGGTAACACTGCTCCATGTGTCTCTCCTTTTTCTGGGACCAGTGACTAATTACGGCATGTTTTCCTGAAGAAGGCTGGAGAACAAGAGGGCAAGCCTTATCACACAAGCACGTTTGAGGCACCTGGTAGAGTTAGGTCCCTTCACATCCCATTGGCCAAATAAAACCACATGGCCAATTCAACAGTCAAAGGGTGGGGAAGTACACTACAGCCCTCATCAAGGCAAAGTCACATGACCTCTCCAAACAGCAATGAGGCAAAGAGGGAGAGAATGCATATTTATTGAACAACAATCAAACCTACCATAAAGCCCAAACACTTCACAAAATAGCTTCTGTCTAATCTATATTACAGGTGGGTGAGGAGGGAGGATGAATGCCAAGACCTTTTTAAGAATTTTGTAGACCCTAAACACATTTACTTTGAGAGGCCTCACTGACAGCATTTCAACCATATTACTAATTTGCCTACATCCTATATTAAATGAAGTTTTTGCTATAAAACAGTTTTGAGCAAATTTCTAAATTTTGCTTCTGAAATTATTTGGCAATAAGTGACTTATTTACTTTTTGATTGGATGTGATTTCTTGGCAATTTGCATACTCAGAGGCTCTTGAAAGTGGAAAAGTCTAATCTACCAGCGTTTTCAGAAGTAATGAATTTCTATGAACACTAAATTTAACAATTAGCAATATTGACAAAGTAGCACAGTTTGTGGGAAGTTTTTTAAATATTCATTAATTTCAACTTTGCTATTTTCTCTTTGCATTTTGGAGCCAATAATTTTTTCTTCAGATCTCAAACATATTTGTAGACCTTTGAAAACCTGTAGATCCTGGAAAGACTCTGTGCCTGATGGATTAAAAACATATTTTTCCTGATATCAAATCTAACTGGGATTGGCCATGACATGGGTACCTTCCAACTCCAGACTCCATGACACAGAAAAATGAGAGCAGCTAAGTGCAACAGACCCCAACCCGCTTAGAAGGCTCTCTGCCCGGGTAGAGGGAGGACAGTTTGAGTTTGATCTGCAGAGCCCTTTGTCTCATTCGCACAGTATCCACTCCATCTGTAAGGTAAGTAAAAATGTCACCTTCCAATCTCGGCTCATTTCATCTCGTAAGAAAAGTCTTCCTTCCCAACACCTTGCTATCATTTCCCTGTGCTGATTAAAAAAACAGCAGGTAATAAAAGTTGCCCTACTGGTTGGTCCTCCAAGGATCACAATGTGACTGAAGGAGCAATAATGTACCCCAAAGCCCCAAGGAAAGTTTTTTCAATAATGTAACAGAGCTAGGAGTTAATGGTGGCAGAGCTATTTTATAAACTGTTTCCTCTCAATTAGTTACATACGTACTAAAGAGAGTCAACATATCCTTGCAACAATCATCTGTATGGACACTAAGTGTCACAAGAACTTCACTCTCTGCCCCTTCTATCAATTGGCAACATGGGAATAACCAACCATAGATTCCAGAAAAGGAATGAATACTCATCTCTATGATTGCCCTGTACCAAGCTCCTACTGTGTGCCAAGCACTTTACACATGGTGTAAATTTCAAATGAGGCCAAGTTTCCATTTTTATGTTCCTTACAATCCCCATTACCTAGTAGAGCAGCTGACACATGTTAACCACTCAAGAAATACTTGTTGAGTGAATAAATAAAAGATTCAATGGCTCCAAGACCCTACCTTCCAGAGTATCAGCACTATGACCCTGTTTGGGGTGTCCCTACTCATACCCCTGACTCAATATTGCTTGGTGAGTGTCTAGGGGATGTCTCACATCAACTGCTCCATGAGTGTCACTGCCTGTCTCCTCGCCTCACCATCTGCCTTCCTTCCCAAGGCCCCCCGTTCACACCTTAATCAGATACTCTGCAGTTCGGGACTCCCAACCTCCTGGAACAAGGCTATCATGGTCACACCAAGCCCCAGAGGAGGAAGGAGATATTTGCTTTCCTGGGCATTTTCCATTTGTGATACATTTGTTAACTGTAAAAAATCAGATTATAATGCTGTATAGATAAACACACACACAGAAATACAATTTTTTAAAAAGAATCAGAAACATATGCACCAGAATGTCAATATGATTATCTCTGGGTGGTGGAATGTGGTTAATTTTTATTTTCTTTTTCTAGGCATTTTTTCCTGTATTTTCCAAACTTGCTTATCAAGAAAAAGGTCTGTAGTATTTTGGGATAATAAACATTTGGCTTATTTAAGGAGAGTTTTTGATAGCAGCTCAGGAACTTAGGAGGCAAGGGCTGTTCTCCTTAAACCCTGTAAGACACTGAGGTGGGTCAGGCTACCTATTCAACACCCTATTCACAAGGGACACAAACCTCCTCACCAGCAGCAGCCCTACTCTCAAATAAAACTTAGTCCGAGTTAGAAGCCAATTTATCCATGGAGAAAAGGAGTCCATCAGTTGAGAATAAACATGCTCACTTCCCTTCTCAAATCCTCCCTAACAGTCCATTTCCCAGATGCCAGGAGCAACCCAGCTCCACCATGGTGTCTTCTGTCTTCTAATGGCATCTCTTGGTCCTTCTTTCTTCAAGATTAGGACTTTGTAGTTCCAAGCAGACATCTCAACTGCACATTCTTGAAATATCAGTCATTTATTCACCTAGGCATTCAACGAATAACTTAGTAAACGCCCATGACAGCCAGCTGTTGTGTTAGATGCTGGGGATGCCCGCAGTGAGCAACCCACAGACTTGGTCCCTGTCCTCATGGAGCTCATGATCCAGTGGAAGAATCAGACATTAATCAAATAAACACAGAAATGGATGTGGAATGGATCAGAAACCAGAGTAAGTGCTCTGTAGGTAAGGGATATGGTTTGATACCCAGGGAGTTGTGGGTGGCTCCCAGGGGAAGTGCCTGGGCAGTGAAGAGTGAATAGGAGTTAATGAGTAGATAACATGGATTAAGGTGGTGCAGCAGAAGATTCAGCCTGTGCAAAGACCCTGTGGCACTATCTCACCCAGGGAGAGAGGGGAAGTGGGATATGAGGCTAAAGAGATGAGAAGGGTGCTGGCCATGTGAGACTTTGTAAACCTCATCGAGGATTTTGGTCTTTATTCTAAAATTAACACAGAGCCATTTGAGGGTAATAACCCTTGATTAACCAAAAACTTGAACCAGCTAAGTCCTCCACACTCGCCTTTTAGGGAAAGGAAGCCTAGAAGTCAAAAGATGGGGTGATATGATTTCAGTTTAAAAAGTTTCTAGCATCTGCCTCAAGTCAGTCCATCTTTGGCCCCATCTCATGTGTTATATTAACTGCTCCTATTAATTATTCATTATGTGCCAGGCACTATGATAATGGACACTTTATATACAGTATCACATTTAAGCCTCACAAAATATTTAGGTCCTATCACTATCCTCATTTTACAGATGAGGAAACTGAGGTTCAGAGAAGTCAGTAACTTGCCCCAAAAGGCACAGCTAGTAAGTGGTGGCGCCAGGACTCAAACCCACGTGATTCTCTCTCCAAAAGCCATTTTTCTTGCCCTAAGCCATACTGTCACATCTGGGGCCCTGGGAACTAGGAGAAAATTTTCAGAATTATAAGACTCAGGTGCTGAAGCTCTTTAATCATCAAAGAAAGTCTGGAAAGATGAGGTGTTTTGGGGAAGTCACAGCAGGAAAGAACATTTTAGCCAAAAGAACAGCATGGAGGAGCGAAGTCACACAGCACACTCATAATAAATACGGCAGGGAGGGGGTCACAGAGCGGGAAGAGACCAGGAAGAGGTGGGCCAGATTACAGCGGTCCTGGATATGCATGAAGTAAAGCCACAGTGATGTGGGTGTCAGGAGCCGTAAGGCAACCACAGACACACATGATTATATAATAGCATCATGTTTTCCAAGTACAGACCACTTGCAGATCACAGCTAGATGCGTCATCAAACCTCTGCCTGCACTTTGAGCTTGAAAATGGTGCATTGTAGTCAATCAACTTCAATGTTGGGAGGAGACAGGCGCAAAGGGAGAGACACTTCACTCACTTTTTGATAAATGTGTCTGGGGAGGGAGCTGGCCAGCAATGTGCAGTCTCCAAGGTCTGAGACTCCACATCGGCAGTGGCAGGGGGGACAATGGGACACACAGGATACCAGCTGGAATAACAAGTAACACCTTCAATGAGCCAGAGGGGTCATTTCTGTTCTTCCTTGTTTTCTGAACCCTGGAGAAATGCCACAACAATTTATAGAGAGAACAGTTGAAAGTAGACAGCGCCTAGATATTATTTATGCCAGCTCATTTTAGTTCGTTTGGTAAACATTTTGCATTTGCAAGTTGACATAGTTTAATAATAACTGTCAATGTCAATGATAAACACCATTGTGATGGTGCAAATACTCTTCTGGGCTTGGGGGCTAGGGGGGTAGCAGTGGAGCTGGGGCTGACTTCCCTGTCTCCTGTCCTTTCAGTTCTTATTAATAATGATGGTGATAATTTTCATCTATACAGCTTTGTGATTTCAGAGAGCTTTAGGCTTTCCAAGAGCTCCCACCTACTTTACTTCATTTGTTCCCCCCATAATGTGCAATATCTTTTTTTCATCCCTCCGGGAATCTGAAGTTTGACAGGGTCAGAGAAGGCCATAAAATTCACCAGTCCATATACAAACAGGAACCACAAACTAAAATGCCTTCAGAATACAGGCAGGTCACGTAAATGAAGAGGGAGGGATGGAAAGCCATAGAGAATGGTGGAGTCTGTGGCAAACTGGAGTGCATGCCCCATTAAGAAAGGTGGGGGCAGCTGCTGCTTAGCTTGTACCCACCAACTGTTTCCAAGTGGCAGCATGGGCCCAATGCTGCCAGACCTACTAAAACACTAAGAGAAGCCCAAAGGCCAGATGCTATGTAAATCTCCCAATTATTAAATGATTGCAACTGGATGTTTTAAACACCATATGTATATGAGGACCAGAAATAGTCCTTGGGCACCCAGCCTGTGACTTCTAGAGCCACATTTAGAGGGACTTGTTAAGTTGGAACTTTACAGAGTTGACAAAAAGGGTTAATTATGATCAATCAAGCCAAATTCAAAAGAACAACACTTTATAATTTTACATGTACTGGAAGTCACTTGGTTTCCACTGACAGGAACCCAATTCAAACTGATTTAAACAAAAAGAGGGACTTATTAAAATAATGGTTAAAACAAAGGCTGAACAACAAAACCATGGGAAAGGTACAGAAGAGGGTAGGCTTCAGGAACAGCTGGAATCAGGGCCCTAGAGCTCACCAGGGCTCACATGCCCCTCTCTTTCATCTCAGTTTCCCTCTGCACATCAGATTCATCTCTCCCGCTGAAGACTGGCCTCCCCTCCAACCACCAAAATTCCCATTTCACATCATGGGCCTCCCATCCTCAGGGAAGTCATTAACAACAGAAACCTGTTTCCACTTCACTCCCAGGGAAAAATTCTGAAAAAACCAAGCTAATGCATGTGCCTATAGCTGGACCAGTCACCAGTGGCAATAAAGACAGGTACCTTAATGGGCCAGCTTCAGTGAGATGCCCTCCACAGAGCCAGTCAGCTCTGGCCAGGGGGCCAACATGGGAGAACACAGCAGCCACCACCACAGCCACGTGGAGGGTGGGGATGTGGCAGGAGAAGGGCAGGGTCCTGGGTACACACAGGTTCAGTCTCCATCACACACAGTGACTTTGAAGGGGAGGAGCTGTAGCAGCCACCCCACAGTGCTGCACAGATCACCCCCGGCTACCAGGGTGCTGGCCCTTGATGGCTCGCCACTGAGCCCTCCCCCGAAATATCCCTTGGCCAACAGGAGCTGCCTCGCCAAGGTCATACCCGCAGGGAGCAGTCCCCACCTCATGATCGGTTAAGGTCAGGCACCAGGTGGAAGGCCCTTCCCAGCTTCAGGGCTCTGAGTGGGATCAGCTGAGGCCTCTGTTGCCACCTCCTCACATTCCACCTGCTCCCTTCACCTAACTCTGTTTCCCGCCTTATGGGTGTAACTCCC
Organism: Camelus dromedarius; assembly: GCF_036321535.1. Taxonomy (NCBI): domain Eukaryota; kingdom Metazoa; phylum Chordata; class Mammalia; order Artiodactyla; family Camelidae; genus Camelus; species Camelus dromedarius. The sequence goes on along the minus strand of NC_087459.1, from coordinate 13,546,310 downwards.
CTGTCAACTCCCTGCAGGCAAATCTCCATCCCAGAGTCTGTTTCCAAGGACCATGATCTAGGAGAGTTGATACCAAGAGTGAAGAGTGGGCCCAGGAATCAGACCCTAACACGTGCTTTGGAGCTGGCTCACCGGCTGGCTGGCATTCAGAGCTCCATGGCTGGAGGAAAGTGGGACAGTGATCTTCTTGGAAGGCAGCGGCAGCGCAACTGTTAACCTTCCCACTAGGGGTGATCTGGGGCAGGACACTGGCAAAGGGGTATGTGTCATAGCTCAGGAGTTTGAGAGGTTTAGGAAGAGTCCTATCAGGTCCAGGCCTGATACACACGGAGACAAAGACAAATCTGATTCAACTCTGAATCTGCAGAACAGGACCCACCCAGGGAAAGGGACTCAGTCAATTATGCTGAGAAACACGCCCCCTTTCAGGCTCAGTCTCCTTACTTGTAAAAAGGGAGTCCCTTCCAAACCTGAAATTCCTTAAGTCTACAGATGAACACATAAATGGGATGGACAGATGGACTTGATGCACTGAGAGTTACAAGCTCTCCCATGTCCATGGGGCAACCTGAGGGAGGGTATGACCCACCAAAGCCCTCCCATGGGCCACCAACAGAGAACGCACAGCATCCATTAGCCCCAATCATGTGAAGCTCAGCAGATATCCCAAGAGACGCAAATGCACCACATACTGACTTAGCCAAGCCTGAGGTGAGGTGGGCATTGCTCATTCCAGTCCAGGGCAGGCAAGGAGCAGAGGAGGCCTGGGCTCCAGCCATGAGCCCACAAGCCCATTCTGTCCACCATCCACCCAGAACTCTTCTGTGAACCCCCAGCAATTGGAGCTGGGGCCAGCACATAACAGATGCTCAGAGGACGTGACTGAATGTCTTTACTGACTACAAGGCATGTTCTCATCCATCATTACCCAAGACCCTCACAAGCACCATGAGACATGAAGGCCATTTCTCCCATTTTGCAAATGAGGAGCCTAAGGCTCTGTCAACTCAATGGCTTGGCCCAGGTCACATGACTGGAAAAGAGACAGGAGGCAGGACTTGAAGCCTGGCCCCCGGCTTCTATTCCTCTGCTGTTGACCACACCTGAGCACCCCCGCCCCCAGATGGAGAACAGGTGTGTAGACATTGCTGCACTCCCCAGGGCAGACAAGCCAGGGTAGCATTTGACCATCTGTCCCTGCCCAGTGGGTCTCTACTTGACTGCCTGTGTCCTCACCCAAACCAGCTTCTACACCCCCACCCCCTCCACCACCTAGGCCTTACCTGGGCCCTTCCTGCCCCCAGTCCCCCTTCCTCATGCAACCAACGCCTCTCATTCCTCAAGGTTCCACTGGAGTCTGGCCTCTCCCCTGACTGCCTCCTGGACTCCTGTCTCCTTCCTTCCCTAACCTTGGCCTCTACTATCTGATAGTCTGGGGTCTCAGGTCTGGATGAGATGACCTCTACAGGGCCCACACTCCCTGGGTGTATATTTTGGGGAGCTCTCCTCACATTTCATCAAGGCATTAGGCCTCCTGGGAAGACTGGTAGCTTCTTGTACACAGAGCAGGGCTGAGATGGAGGAGTTATGCTATGGACTGAATGTGCCTCCTCCCCCAAATTGGTATGTTAAAGCCCTAACCCCCAACGTGATGATACTTGCTTGGAGATGAGGCTGCTGGAGATTAGGGTTAAATGAGGTCATGAAGCCAGGGCCTTGTGATGGGATTAATGGAGATCTCTCTCTCTCTCTCTCTCTCTCTCTCTCTCTCTCTCTCTCTCTTTTCTCTCCCTCTCCCTCTCTTTCTCTCCCTCTCCCTCTCCCTCTCTCTCTCACTCTCCCCCTGCCCCCTCTCTGCCATAGAAGGACATAGCGAGAGGGTGACGATCTGCAAGCGAGAAAGAGAGCTCTCACCAGGAACCAAATCAGCCAGCAACCTGATCCTGGACTTCTAGCCTCCAGAACTGTGAGAAATAAATGTCTGTTAAGTCGCCCAGCCTGTGGTGTTTTGTTATGGCAGCCCAAATGGACTAAGATAAGCTGCCTTTCATCCTCCAGTGATGCCTAGCCCAGTACTGTGCAGACGGCCAACCTAGACTTTGCTCAACACCACAGTCCTGCAGCAGCCTGGCGGGGAGTCTCAGGACAGGGAGGTGCCATGACGGGATGGTGGGGGAAGAGGAGGAGGGACCAGACAGAGGCTGTCTAGACACAGCCTCCTGGCAAAGTCACCGAGAGCCCTGGGAGCAGCTGGCTATAGCTCCCTGGCACACCCTGCACCTGCTCCTGTCCCCGCCGCCTCCCAGCCCTCCGCCAACAACTCCCTCAGACACCGACAAGGTGGGGACTACTTCCTTCAGCCCTTCTCCAGGACAGCCAGATGGCGGCTGCCAGCAGCCCATTGAGCCAGAACCCCACCCTCCTAGACCCCAAGGGCTCAGTCTGATCCCAGCCTCCTCCAAAATCAGACCCTCAGCAGGGCCAGAGGAAAACTGAGCTTCCCTGCCAGCTGGACACATGACAGCAGATGATCCAGCACACAAGAAAGCGGCGTGATTGGGATGTGAGGAACCACAGACCAGCTCTCTCCCCTCCATCCACATCTCCCTTTAACGAGTCAGAGAAGGGCCCCTGAGAGTCCATGGGAAGAGGCCGAGGAAAAACATTACTGAGAAAGGGGTCAGGAGACCAGTGTGGAAAATACGTTTTCATTGTCACACATATGTTTTGTGCTTTGGTAGCCCTGTTTCAAGAAAATTAATTCTTCGACCTGCCCTTGATCTTTCTAGGTTTGCAAGGGGTCTTTTAAAGAGCAGGTCACGTGAAAAGAAAAAGTCAGCTTTGCAGCCACGGAGTGGGACCATTTTTATTTAGCTGATGGAGATTTACATGGCAGAGAGTTAACATTTCTGGAAAAAAACAGGATAGCTTCCTAGTGAAATCCCAAATTTGGCTTCACAAATGTAATCTTATTTAACTGTTTTTCTCTAGTCAAATGTAATTTTTACTGAGATATAATCAACATACAACTTTATGTAAGTTTAAGGTATACAATCTGTTGATTTGATGCATTTATATATTGTAAATACAATTACCACCAGTGTTAGCGAGCACCTCCAACAAATTGTTTAACTCTTACCAATTTGCTTGGCCTTCCTCAGGATATGTGCTATGGCTTCCAGACTAGACCTCAGACTTACATTTCCTTTCTTTTGAACAAATACCATGGCAGTACTTACGTCAGGTGAAAGGTCACATGAAGATGGGAGGGTCAGTGGTTGAAAAATGAAGATAACTCAGGAGATAGTGGAGTCCAAACCTCTCCCAACCAGGATTTGTTGCACATCTTCAGTTAAGACGTGTTGTTCCAGAATTCTTTGCTTTGACATGGGTGTTTAAATCAATTCCACCCTCATGACCTAATCACCCCCCAAAGGCCACACGTCCAAACACCATCACACTGAGGGTCAAGACTTCAACACAGAATTTTGTGGGTACACAGACATTCCATCTCTGGCAGTAGTCAAGACTGTAGAAGGAATGCAGGTCACCACAAGGGCATGGCCAAGGGAATACAGTATGGCCTTTTGAGCCAGCCAGTCCTGAGACATGGAGACTACAGGGTTGTAGAGGGGTCGACATACAGTCCTGGGTTCAAATCCCCACTCTACACCTATTGGCTGTGTTATCTGGGGCAAGTCACGTAACCTCTCTGAGCCTTGGTTTCCTCTGCTGCAAATGGAGATACTGGTTCATGAGTGTTTGTGAGGATAAGATGCATATTCTGCTTGTGGTGCTTATGCCCAGGGACACATTTTGAGTAAATTCAAGGCTCTTTCCTTGCTGCAAAAACTGACCTCTAGGGGGAAAAAATTCAGTCCTGTCTAGCCATTACAAAATGTTGCTTTTTCTCATAACCTGATGTGATACAGAAACGTCCAGTGAAGACGTCAGCAGGCACTGAAATGTCAATGTAATTATTAATCTCCGCAAGTCCAGCCTGTTCCCAGGGAAGCACGTGCATGGACATTCTGGGCCTCTGAACCAGGCTCCCAGAGGCCAGGCCTTCTGCTTGGCTGATGCTGGGGCTCTGACTCCCGGGGAAAGGAGTTTGACACAAGAAAGAACTTTCATTATCTTTGCCCTGAAGCACCAGCAACTGCCTACAAAGAGCAGTGCAGATCGAAGGGCAGTGAGAAATAAATTATCATGTTTCCTCCTCAGTGGTTAGTCCATTTAGAAATGGGTAGATTCAGAGAAGTGTTTCTTTGTTCAGTCCCTCTGTTTCTGTCATGTCAAAGAGGAACAGGTGGCCAAGCTTGACTACCACCTATTGGTCAGTCCCCTTTCACACATGGGGGGCAGAGGCTGTGTTGGACCAAGTTCAAGTGCAGGACCACGTCTCCACCAGGCCTCCTGAAATCAGGGGAAGCTAGAGACTTGAGCCTATTGTGAGGGATTGTTGCTCTCCACCCCTACTACCCTGCAGTTCCCCAAGTCTATGATGCTTTGACTCTGGAATTCAGTGAAACATACTTGTTCATTTACTCAGTCAGCACTAAGCGCTTACAATCTGCCAGGACCAGGCTGAGCGGAGAGGTCTCAGAAGTGACGAAGATAGCATGATCCTTGCCCTCCAAGAACCTGTTCTCAGCCTTGGCACTAGGGACATTTTGGGTCAGATCATTCTTTGTTGTGGGGGGCTGTACAGTGTACTACAGGGTGGTCAGCAGCATCCCTGGCCTCTACCCACTGGATGACAATAACACCCCCAGTTGTGACAACTAAAAGTGTCTCCAAACATTGTCAATTGTCCCCTGGGGGTCAAAATCCCCCCCGGCCTCCCCACAATTGAGAACCACTGTTGTGATGGGAGAGGCAACACAGTGGAAAGAGTGCAAGCTTTGGAGCTAGATGGGCCTGGGTTCTCCCACCTTATTTGCTGTGTGACCTTAGGGAAATTACTAACTTCTCTGAACTTCATTTTCCTTATTAGCAAATCATGGGTAGTAATCAAACTTTTGCAAGGTTGTTAGGAGAACTAAAGAGCAAATGTGTAAAGCACTATGGCAGACATTGTCGACAGCCACCCAAAGCCATCCTCCTCATCCCGGTTCTTCTTGTAAACAGAACCCCAGTTCTGTTTAGGGATTCTTATCTCGAGAAAGTTGGCTCAGTCCTTTGTGTAGAGTGGTCATGTGACCCAGGACTAGCCAAGCAGAGCCAAAAACAATCCCAAAAGCCCCCATTCCAGACATCTTGTTATAGGAGAAAAATGCCCCCTATTTGCTTAAACCAGGGTTTTCTGGCACCTATAGTTTCATGCCTTGAATACAGCAAGTTCTAGGAAGACAGCTATTAGCTATGATGCTGTTTTTACTATAACTTCTCAAGTCTCCCTCCATGAATTTCAACCCTTCTCAATTCCACACCAGGTGTGCCCACATCCTGAAGACTGGTGATGATGAGGGGTGGAGGGCAGCCAACTGAGAAGCTTTGAAGGGTCACCTCTCACCCTTTATTCTGAGAGATTTGATATTCCTGACAGGCCAGGATAGACTCCCATGCTCTCAGTCCTCCTGGCCATAACAAAATAACATAAACTGGGTGCCTTAACCAACAGAAATTCATTTTCTTGCAGTTCTGGAGGCTGGGAGTCAGAGATCAGGGCACTAGCATGGTCAAATTCTGGTAAGAGCTCTATGCCTAGCTTACACACAGCGGCTTTCTTGCTGTTTTCACGTGGTGGAGAGAAAGAATATTCTGCTGTCTCTTCTTCTTCTTCTAAGGGCACTAATCACATCATGAGGGCCCCACCCTCATGATCTCATCTAAACCTAACCACCTCCGAAAGGCCCCACCTCCAAATACCTTCACATTCAGTATGAGGACTTTGCAGCGACACAATTCAGTCCATGGTTCACGACAAATCACAGGAACCTCGATTCTCTCTTCTCTATACTAGAAAGGAAAACAACAATGCATTCCCTTTTCCTATCCATCATCTTATTTATGGCGGGTTATAGCCGTTCTAAAATTTACAGGTGTGTTTCTTTAGTAGGGGTACTGGACCTCAATTAGCCAGGCAGAAAGCAACAAAAGCAAAACAGAACAATTATGTTTCATGTTCAAAAGATTTGAGGCAGGGGGTGGGGGAAGAATGGCAGAGTTCAAGTTGTCTGTATATTTCTTTTGATTCTCTTTTAATACTGGGCCTCCTTCTAGTAATTAATCAAGCTTGGGTTCTAGGGCCCAACAGCTTGAGTTCAGAACTGGGTCAACCTCCCACTACACTGGTGGTGACCCTGAGTTACTTCACCTCTCTGTGCCTCAGTTCCTCCACCTACAATATGCATGTAAGTTCAAGGACATAATTATACAAAGTGCTTAGGATGGTGTCTGGAAGATAGTAAACACTCAGTCTCATGGTAGTTATTTATTATTGTTGTTGTTACTATCAGTATTTTTATTAGTATCTTTCACCAAGGAAAGAGGGAGGCCAGCAGCCAGACCATGGATTGCATACCCTCCAGGGAGTAGCCCAGAGAACTGGTAGAAAATCACAGAACTGAGAAACGGTAAGGTAGCTCTCAATGCTGGGTCTGTCATCTTTTGATTCTCAGTTGTCAGCTTCCCCAGCCACAAAATGTCAGTAGGGATTTCCATCTTAGAGGATCACAAAGAAGGTGCAGGAAGCTTGAACCAGTGTCCTGAAGACACCTACTGCTACCTTCCCAGGCTCTGATGTCACCTGGGATTGTGAGCTGGAGTTTCAGGTATGAAAATGGGTTATGCACAGGCTTTTCAGGACAATGAAGACTGTCTTCAGTGGAAAAACAGAAAAGCTACCTAAGAAATGAAACTAAGCCAAGACTTGAAAGCAAGACATTGAGTAAGCTGACTCTTGGCAGGAATGGTTCTGCTGACTGATATCCGAAGGCCTGCTGTGGCAAACGCTGCAGGTGAATACACAACCACCATGTGCCCCTTCTTCCTTGTAAACCAGATTCCAATTATCTTAAGGACAGGGGCAATGTTTCAAAGGAAGCTCGGCCCTCCCCGGTTTCAGGACATGAATCTGGATCAGTCTTAGCCAGGGTCAGCAAACCACAGCCTATGAGCTAAACCCAGACTGCCACCTGCTTTTGCATGGCCACCACTCAGTGGCTGTGTGACCAGTAGTACACTGTTCACCCCATACTCCAGGATGTGACTTACCCCTGCATGGTTGAGCAGGGCAGTTCTGTCTGGGGATCTGGGCAAGTTAGTTTCCTGCCTGGACCATTCTTAACTGTTAATGCTAACATCTGGTGAACACTCACCCAGGCAGGGTACAAAGTCCTTCATCTCCATGATCTCATTTCACTGCCATACAACCCTATGAAGGGAGACTATCATTCCCCCGACCGCAGCTCAACAGACTGAGACTCTGGGAGGTTAGGTGGCTTAGGCCAGGGTCCTACCACTTGTAAGCACAGAGAGGATCTCAATTCAGATCCGTCTTGCTCACGCACTCACATGCTTGAGTTCCATGTTGTAAGGCCAGGCTTAAACAACAATGACATGTGTGGGGGTCCTTGGCACACGCCAGGGTCTCAGGAAACATCATCGCATCTGAATGTCTAAGACGCTCATTCCTCGCTCATCCTCTAACACTCAGCCGAGAAAAGGGGGCAGAATGTTGACCCCACTTTCAGGAGCTGGCCAGCTCTGGCCAGTCAGCCAAAGTGAAACTGACATGAGCATCAAGGGCAATACTGAAGATGACTCAAGACGTAACAAGGAGCCCTGCCTCCCTGAGAACCGTGACTGCCTGTTCAGGCAGCCCAGCATCTCATCCATCGGCTCCGGCCTTACCTGCCAGTTTCCACGCCTGGTTGAGCATCCCCTGCTGCCCCCTCTGGCATCCAGGTGTCTAATCAACCCCGCTGATTCTGCCCTGGAGAGCCGGCTGTTTGCCTCGCCCCTCTGGAGGGCAGGCGGAGGCAGCAGAATGGGCAGCAATTCCAGAGTCGTCACAACTCCTGGCTGAAACCAAACATGACAGATTTACCATTGGGCAGGCTGTTCCATTTATTATTTAACGCTTGCAATAAATATTTGCATGACCCAGAGCTGGAGGGAACGCTCCGTGATAACTCACTGCATTTCCCTGCCAAACACCAGTGCAATCGGATTCCAAAGCTGCAGCAGAGAATATTTTATGCTATTCTAAGGAGCCGGGGGATGGTCCTCTGGTAGAAAATGTTTTCTCATCCATCTCCAAGGAGGGAAGAGGGAGCAGGGAGACTGTAGTTCCAAGAAGCAACTGGATGGGGAGGATGGAGATGATGGCTAACACTTACTTAGTGCCTGCTATGCGCCAGGCTCCATGCTGAGAGCTTCGCTCATTTGTTCAACACAGACCTTAAGGGCAGAGCTGCCAGACTTAGCAAAGAAAATACACGACACCCAGTACAAGTTGAAGTCCGGATAAACAATGAATAATTTTTAGTACAGCATGTCCCACACAACACTAGAAAATTATTTGATGTTTACCTAAAATTTAAACTAAACTGGGCACCCTGTTTTTCTCTGGTAACCCTAATTGAGGTTATGCCCAACTGTGACTGAATAGCAAAAGGGATTTATTTTTAATTGGGGGTGGGGGGGGGGGTCAGGGAAAGGCCCTCTAACAGAGGGACACTTAAGCAGAGATGTCAGTAAAGGAGACATCCATGACAAGAGGGGAACAGAGTTCCAGGCAGAGAGAGGAGCCCATGCAAAGGCCCTGGGGCTGGAAAGAATGAGGGGCATTTGAGTAGAGGGAGGCCACGTGAGTGGGGCTGAGCGAAGTAGGAGGGAGAGACAGGAGGACCACACAGGGCCTATGGTGATGATAAAAGAATTTGGATGTTATTCTAAGTCAAAAGGAAGCCACTGGAGGGCTTCTCAGCTGGAAGTGGCCAGACTGGGTCCAAATCCTGCTGCCTGGATTTCTGAATCCATCTGTGACACAGAAGACCTGACATTGGCAGGGAAAGAGAAGGAACAGAGAAGGACAAATTGATTTAGAGGAGAGATGGTCAGGTCTTGCAGGAACCGTTCACACAGTAATAAACCAGCCACTTTAACAGAAACCTCTGTGTTTTCAAAAAGTTGTTCCCCAAGCCGGGCAGCCAGGGGGAGGGGGACGACGGCTGTGACAATGCTATCAATTTCCATTTTGCTTTTGCCAAATACAGAAAAGGACATTTCAAAGACTTTTAAAGATAACTTCCAAACAACTCAAAGGTAGGAAGAAAAGAGAGGGAGAAAAGTTACAGTCAGTCTGGTTGAGAACAGAGATAATGACCATAAGTAATACCAATAAAAACAACTGCATTTCCACACATTACGTCATCTGCTCCTTAGCGCCCCGTGAGGCAAGCACGGCAGAGCATGGTATCCCCATTTCATAGAGAAGGAAACTGAGACTCAGAAAAGGAGGGTCCAACAGCTAGAAAAGGGCCAGGAGGGGTTTGGAGCCACATTTGTCTGACCCCAAAGCCTGGGCTCCTCAAAGCCCTCTAGAGACTTGCTATGGCCTGAACTGTGTCCCCTCCAAAAACAAAATTCACATGCTGAAGCTCTAACCTCAGTGTAACTGTATCTGGAGAAAAGATCTCTAGGAAGTAATTAAGGTTAAATGAGGTCATAAAGGTGGGGACCTAATCAGATGGGACTGTGTCCTTATAAAAAGGGGAAGAGATCTCTCTCTCTCTCTCATTCTCTCACTCACTCTCTCTCTCTCTCCCTCTCTCCCCTCCCCTCCCCACCCATCTTACCAGCTATGCAGAGCAAGATCCCTGCCCCCACTTTCCCATCAGTCTTCCCAGCTGACACCCAAAGGGCCTTCCCATCTGATGAGCCTGTCCCTTTCCCCCTTCTTTCCCCGGACTGACCTGTCTCAGTGAGTGTCAAACAGTAAGCCCTGGCAGTACAAGGACCCCTCCTCTGGAGAAGGACATGGGGGCAGAGTGGGAGAAGCATAGCTTTAGTGTTAACCTGAGTTTGAATCCCAGCTCTATGACTAACTAATAGGGTGGCCTTGAGCAAGGACCTGAACCTCAGTGTCCTCTTCTGAGGAATGGGGATAATACAATCCACCCCACTGGGATTGTTGTGGAATTAAATACAGATGCTAGTTACAGAAAAATTAACACAGTGCCTGGCACACAGTCAGAGCCTGGTAAATGTAGCTGCTAGTAATAATAATTACAATAATGATTTATTAATGATTATTTATTCATTATTTATTAATGAATCGTGGGGTTCAGTGTCCATTCAACAAATTTTATGGTGCACCTACTATGTGCTAGGCACTTAGAGATACAACAGAACACAAGACACACATGACTCCACCATCATGAAACTTATAATGGAAGAAACAGACCTATGGTATAACAAAAGAAATGTATTTGTAAACAACCAAGTATAAAAAGTATTAAAAGAGCTGACAAGTGTGGTAAAGGAAGAAAGAGGTTTCTGTGAGGTAATCAGTTCAGCATCAGAGAAGGCCTCAGAAGATATTTCAGCTGATACCTGGGGTGTGAAGGAATTGGCCAAAGACCAGGAGGGACAACCCTTCCCAATATAGAGAGTAGCACGTGCGAAATTAGAAAGACTGCGAGAACTGGGCTTATACTAGGGGAATGGCAGGGAGGGGGCCAGTGAATGGAGGCCAGTTCAGCTGGAGGAAGCAAGGAACAAAGAGGCAGTTCCAGAGTCAGCCAGGACCAGACCACACAGGAGCTGACCATCCATTGCTAAGTTACTCTGAAATCAAAAGGAAGCAGGTACTCAGCTAAGAACATAGCACATGGGCTGGTACAGAATAAGGTCCAAAAACATAAGCTCTCTTCACTTCACTACCCTGAAACAGCCAGAATTTTTTTTAAATGACTCCTCTGTTTTGAATTTTTGGATTTGATTTTGCCTCACAACTGTTTCTTTAAAAAATGCCCATGAACCAGCAGGGTGGGGTGGGGAAAGGGATGTGAGGGAACAAGTTCAAAATCAAACAAGCCAGAAACTCCTGGCCGGAAATTTTCTATCTCTGCAGTAATGGCCGCACTGGTAGAACCATGGGAGACAGAACAGAAGTCAGCAGAGCCTGGAAGTCTTTCTCCAACGAAGACCCAAATGTCAGGCAGGTAGTGAAGCTGCCCCTACACCACCTCTACCCACTCTGCCTATCTGAGGACAGAGTCCACCAACCCTCTCCTGACACCAGACTGACCCCATCAGAGCCACTCCAGGCTGAAGCCATCAGCCTGGGCCACTTTGATGCCAGAAAAGCAAAATGTATTGTTAGCAAAGGGCTAAAAACAAAACAAAATGAAATAAAACTGCTGATTGGTTACAACAGAGCCACAGTCTGAGTCTATGACAAGTCATTCAGCAGGAAGTTTGGTGTGACTCAGGCCCTTCTTGGACTTTAAAAATTCATCACATTTTATTTATTCATTCACTACTCACACAGAACTTACAGTAGACTTCAAGAAAGATGTATGTCAAAATTACAGAACATAAATTTAAAATTGGGACTAGAGAAAAATAATTTAGAATAAGAGGTAAAGCAGGAATAGAGCAGTAGAGATGGTAAAGATACAAAGGCCAGGTCAGCTCCTAAACTGGATCTGAAAATGTGGCTCTGAGTTCCCTGGTGGCCAAGTCAAAAACAGCAGTAGAAGCTGTTCTCACTGGAGAAAAACAATGGACTTTCTAGGACCAGCGCTGTCCTGACATATGACCCCAGATAAGAGATTTAACTTCTACCTGGACTCAGTTTCCCCACCTCCAAAAGAGACAAGAAACTACTGAATCTCTGAGACTCATTTAGGTGATAAAAATAACAAGCTGTAACAAAAAAACAAGAATGGCTGATCTTCCAGCCTAGACTCCACAATAAGAATCACAAACTCAAACGTCTATAAGGACCAGTCAGTAGCAGACATGAGGGCGTAAAACAATAGAGAGTTGGGGAATTGTGGTAAACTGGACAGCCCACACTCTGTCTAAAGGCTGCAGCTGCTTCTCACCTCCAGCTGATTACCGGCCCGTAGGAATGTGAGTCCATATTCTGATTTTTAACAGGAGCTCAAACTCAGGATTTTTAATATAAACTCTTCTAACTTTTAAACGTTTGCTTTTAATTCAAGTTTACTTAAAACAATGTACAAGTCAAACAAAGCCCCACCTGAAGGCCAATTTCAAAAAGAAACAGTAAATCCCTTTAGCGTCTTACAAATGGATTTTTCTATCTTTAAGTTAATCTGTAATCCACAGCCTCTATCTTCCCCTAGCTGAGCATCTCAAAGAAGCATTTCCCAACGAAGGTATGATTCTTTATAAATCCCATTCTACGCACACTGTCGAGTCCCTGCTGTATTTTAGGAACAGGGAAGGCTATACCAGTGATAAACAAGTCTCCACTATGTAGCCAGACAGGCCTGGCTATGTACTCCATCAAGATACAATATAGCTCCCAGAAAGTTCTCAGAGTTTGGAGACGTCTGCAGAAATTAGTCCTTTCATCATCAACTTCAAGACATATTGCTGGATTTATTCCTAATCGGAACCAGAAAACATCCAGTCCTCTAAGTTCATTTTCCTCTGTCCAGCCCCCTGGATGAGGTTTTCTTCATGAAGCCCTGCCACACTGTTCAGTGCCAGTTCAACAAGCACTTGCCAAATGCCCATTGGATACAGGTACCATGCTAAGAACCGGAGGTATCAATAAGACACCACTGGTCCACCTTCCAAGTCTGAGATATGAAAAGCAACTGAACTTAGCCTAGAGAGCATTTTAACTCACAGAGGGCTAAGTGATATAATGTAAAGTAAGTTAATTTGAGCTGGGTTTGAGTTAGAATTCTCCCACCCACTAGCTATGTTATCTTTGGGCAATTCACCTATCACCTCTATGCCTAGTCCCATATCAACTCAAAAAAAAAAAAAAAAAAAAAGACAGGGATATAACACCCCCTAACTTACAGTTTGTTGGAAACAGGACAGCCCTATATTGCTGCAAAGGTTGTGCACTGCACAGTTCCCAGGGGAGCTGCTCAGAAGCTATGCAACATGAACAGCTGTACATGGCAGTCCTGGTGGAAGGAGTAAATACCACATATGAATGGGACAAGCAGAGTGCCTAGCACGTGGTAGGGGCTCAACAAATGCAACCGTGGCTAGTACAAAAATCAACTGGAAAGTAAACTCAAGTTTTCTTAATTTCTCTTTCCCATCATCTCTTCCACAAGAAACTCACCGCATAAAACAAAGCACTCCTGAACAGTCAGGGTCCCTTAGTCTCAAGCTGAGCCCTTCTCATCCATCAGGCATGGACTGCACTGCACTTCCTCCTCCAAGGAAAACCGCGTACCAGTCCTGGAGCCTTGATTTATGCTGCTGCCATTCTTGACTGTCAGTCTACACTACAGGTCCTTCCTTCCCTTTCTGGCCCAGTCCTGCCTGGATTCAGATTGCTGATTGCAGCTCAGCAGCCCACACTCTTGCTTGGTTCAGAGTGATTCTCCAGGACAGGTGGTCAGAGTCCCCATCCCTAGGATTTTCTTTTCCTTTTAAGCTTTGAATTGATTGTCACAAACATTTAAATAGAGCTGGCATCTGCCTAGCACCTGCTGGTTTCAGAAGTGGTATTGGCCAGGTCTCTTTCTATTGCAAAGCAACAGAAAACAGGTGGAATCAGTTCAGTGAACAGTGAATAAATTGTTTCACTAGAGTCCAGGGGTAGGGCTACCTTCAGGTACAGCAGGATTTAGGAGCCCACACAAGACTGTAGGATCAACCTCTCTGTCTCTGGATTCTGCTCTCCTCCCTGGTGGAGCCATGTGGTGGCTTCTGGTGACTCTAGGTGTCAAGAGCTGAAGAGAAATCTCCAGCCAGAAGAAGAAGCAAAAGGGAGTACAGTTAAGAGAAGCAGGCTGAGCAAAGGAGTTCAGCGCCCGCCCCCATTTCGCTTCATTTGGCCAGCTCGGTCCTGCAGGGAGGCTGTTTCTTTTGTTCCGCTTCCAGCGTTTTGGAGGAGGTCATCGAGAGGCTGTGACCGCCATTTGACCCACGAGCTCGTCCCGGACAATGTCGGCTCCTCACCCTCCGCTGTCCTTGGAAGGTACGTTCTAACCAGTGTTCCCACACCAGGGGCCATTTCAAGGAAGCAGCCTTGAGAGAGTAAGATGTTGTCGAGACCATCTCACGGGATTCGTGACTGAACCCCGCTAAGGCCTCTCTACGAACTGTGAGGATTCTGGCGCGGGGTGCGCCTCACCTTGCGGCACCCAGGACACGCCTGGTCCGTAAGTTCCCTTGCTTGTTAAAAACCACCACCTACCAACCTGGAGCGGCACCGGGCCAGTTCCGAATTTCGCCAGGCGACCTCCAAGGTTTGGAGTCAACACAGCTTAAACCTGAAGTCCCAGCTCCACCTTCTCAACCCCACCCCCACTCACCTCACCTCCGTCCCACAGCTGAGGCAGAAACCCTGCCTCTTCCGGTTTCAAGGCTCTACTGTCTAGCCCCCACTTCCTGTCAGCTCTCCGGTCATTGGTGGAGCACATTTGACTGTCAGAACCGGCGCCCAATGAATGATAAAGTTGGTTCCAGTGTCAGCCCCACCTTCTGAAGGACGCTTTTGTCTCTCGAGTCAGTCACTGCATTTTGCTGCAAGTGATAGAAGCCCGACTTACTGGTAAGATACTGAAGAATCTTTAATTATTACTATTATTATTAGATATAATATTATTATTATTATTAAAGATTAGATGTAATAACAGAAGTAGTACATTATTAGATTGTTGTTAGACATAATAGCATATTATTGTTAGATATAATAATACTATTATTAGATATAATAATATTATTGTGCTTAACAGGAGCTGGGGATGGGGAAATGGGGAGATGTTGGCCAAAGAGTGTAAACTTTTAGTTATAAGATGAACATGTTCTGAGGAATCTAATGCACAGCATGGTGATCATGGTTAATCCTGTGTTATACACTGGAAAGTTGCTAGGAGTGTAGATCTTAAATGTTCTCACCTCAAAAAAGAAATGGTAGTTATGTGATGTGATAGAGGTGTTAGCTAGTAATATGGTGGTAATCATTTTGCGATATGTAAGAATACTAAATTATCTTGTTTTACACTTTGAACTTACACAATGTTATATGTCAATTATATCTCAATAAATCTGGGGGAAATATTATTATATCCAATTTTACTAGTAATAGTAGTAGATATAATAACATTATTGTTGCTATTATTATTATTATGAGGAGGAGGAGAGGGGAAGAGGGAAAAGGGGGAGAAAAGACATTTATGCAGCACCTAATACCTCCCAAGTGCTACTCCAAGCACTTTGCCTGTATCTCGTATTCCTCACAACCACCCTATAAGGTAGGTGTCCTCATTCATCCCATTTTACAGAAGGCAGAAACTGCTGTCACACCCCTGGGCCATGAGCCAGGATTTGAACCTAGATGGTCTGGCTCCAGAGGCTGTACCCATCACTTTTAGACTATAATCAAAGGAAGAGTAACCGGAAGAGCTGAGTATAAGAGTGTAACTGCAACTAAGCACTTGCATTTCAGTAGTGCTCACTCCTCATCTCTGCCTCTGCCAGTCTTTCCTTCTCACAGCTGATGAGGTTCCCTCCTGCTGGCAGGAGACGAGGCTCCCTACAGCCCCCGGCCTCATGTCTCACAGCCTCGACCAGAGAGGAGGACAGACTGACATTCTCACCCTTCCAAGTTCAAAATCCCAGGGAAGGGCCCCAACTGACCCAGCTTGGGTCATCTGCCAACCTCTGTGCCAATCATCTGTGGCCAGGGAGCATTGGTGTCAAATCAGTCCATGGCACGTGGAGGCAGGACCCCACTCTAGGGTCAGAATGGCAGGGATGGGAAAGAAGATGAAAGTCATTCTCATGAGAAAGGAGGCATGCTGGGGGCATTTATTTATTTTATCCTGAGAGCAAGGGAAGTTTACCCAGAAGCCTCACTGGGAAAAAGCCAGTTGGCCAAGGATTGAGGGGCCTCCCAACTATGGCTCTTCTGACGTGTGGTCCAGATGCTGACCGTCATTCCCTCAGAAGTGCACATGCAGCTTTAATGAGGGACTAAAGAGAGCAGTCTTCCTGGACTCCCTTGAAGGGGCATTAGCATGCATTATCATCCTGCTCTGCCTGCCTGCATGAAATATGAAGGGGGTCTTTGAAGACACATTCAGAGTGTTAAGCGAATGCTCCAGAATAGCTCATCTGAAAATATCCCAAGTGCCAGACTCACTGTGTAATCTGTTAACATTTTACAGTGGCCATTCTGGCAGGAGGTGGGCTGGACTGACATCCACTTCCACGTCATTCTACTTATCAGTTCTGCAGCCTTCCTACCCCGGCCCCCTGCACCCCCTGCCCCACCTCCTCAATTCTGATTTACATCTTAAGACCCCCCAGGTTGGTGGAGCAAAAAAGCAGGCTCTACAACTGGTCAGAACTGGGTTTGAATCTTGGATTTGCCCTTTACCCACTGGGGGATCTTGGGAAAGCTTTTCAACCTCTCTGAACCTCAGTTTTCCACCTGTAAGTGGAGATACAAATCCCTACTTTGTAAAGCAGTTAAGAGAATTATAAATAACGTAGGGAAAGTTCTGTATTAGTCAGGATGGGATGGATGTATTGAATAAATCTCCAAATATCTTTAGCTTAGTGCCACAAAGGTTCTTCCTCACTCACTCCAAGTTCCCTGCCACGTAAGAGGAGCTTTTCTGTGGTAGGACAAAATGAGGCCAAGTCACCAAGAGATGCTAATGCCAGCAGAGGTGACAGATGGACGGACATATGAAGCATCTTGGTGCCACTAAGTCCCTGGCCCATGCAGCAATTCTTTCCAATCTGTGAACCCCTAAGATCCAGTTTTGCTTAAGTGTGCTTGAGGTGGGCTTCAGTCACTTATAACTGAAAGAGAGGCAACTAATAGGATTAGCCATAGGGGATGCTGCTGGACCACTTGCTGAGTGCTTGCTGTGGACCATGCACTGTCAATCATGCTTTCTGAGCACATCCCAGGCACTTCAAAGTAGACCAACTTCTGCTCGGGGCCAGCTTCTTACATCCACTGTGCTGAGTCAACCCCCACAGCTGCCTGTGAGTCAGCTATTAATAGTCCACTTTTAGTTGGGAGACTGAGGCCTGGAGAGGTGAAGTTATAGGCAGTTATAATTTGGGCTCCCCCAGAAGCAGACATGAGGCAAGGATTCAATACCAGTGGTTGGGTTTGGGAGGTGCAAAAAATACCTGTAGGGAAATGAGATAAGGAAGAGAAGGCAGCCGAGAATGTATTCTCAAGACAGCTCCGGCTGTGGCCACTGGAGCATAACCCAGTGGGCAAGTACCACGAGTCCATGTGAAATGCACACCACAGAGCCATCCCGGCCAAAATACAGTGGAGCTGGGGTACCTACACCCCTGTCAGTCATTGGTGGAGGGATGCTCTCGGGAGCATTAATTCCTGGACACTTCCAGCCTGCCCTCTGCAAGGATAGAGTAGCACTCCCCAGCTTTGGAGAAAGCCCTCAGTCAGGGAGAGACACATACACCAACAGATGGAAGTTGGCGAACACTTACTGATGTAGTAAGGCCAGAGCAGTGATGTGGTGGTAAATATTTAACAACTAGCTCTCCAGATGAAAAAGGAAAAAAATAAAGCCCTGATTTGTAATATTTGCTGATTTCTATGGTGTAAATACAGTGTAAAGATGATCGATTTCAAGCTACCAATGTGATATCAACTGACTTGCAAAATTCCTGAAAATTTAACAGCTGGCTCTTGTGAGCTGGTGCTAGCACACCACTGAGCCAGAGGGATGTGGGCAAGGCAGCGAGAGTGTCTGCTGCACATGCCCAGGCCACTCAGCAATATAGAGGACACCTGGGATCATTCAACGCAGCAGGGTCTGACTCTAAAATCCAGAGCCATTACATTCTACCACAGTGGGTATTACTCCTCCTTATTCTTTCTCAGCCTGGGACCGTGCATAGATTGTGGTGAACAGGCATGGGGTGAAGAGAGAAAGAGATGCTGCTGCTAAAAGGAGAGGAGCGGGGCTATTTGTTCACATGGAGGGGGCCTTCTGAATCATCCAGTCCCACCCACATGGAATGCTGGGCTCTTTCTAATAGCATCCCTGCCCAGTAATCATCCAACCTCTACTTGCACAGCTGTCATGATGGGGAGCTCACCCCTTCTCTAGCAAAGAATCAGACTGAAGTGTCCCATACCGCCAGGCCCGGATGGGATTCAAACCGCCTGTTGAGGAAAAGTCATTTCACCACGTCCAAGGCAATGGATGGACCCGGCACCAGAGGAAGGCACTTGAAGAATGAGCCAGCCACTGGATCGGACACTTGGAGCAGATGAAGTACCTGGTCCCTGACCAGCTTAAGCAATGGCCCCTTTTGTCAAAGCCACTCACCAAGAGGGAGACTATGACATGATAAATGCTGGGCTGGGTGAGACCAATGAAGCAGCTCATGCAGGCTTCTGTCTCCGACAGGGCTCCAGGACTTCCCCCAGAGATTAAGGCAGAACTCCAACTTGCCTGTGCATGAGAATCACCAGGAAGCTTCCACCCCTAGACACTCCCACTCAGTAGGTCTGAGGCAGGGCCTGAGAGCCTCATCCCTCTCAACCTCCCAGGCGGTGCTGATACAGCCAGCAGGGCCAGCTTCAAGGGTGTACCCGCTGTGCACTGCACAGGGCTCCAGGCTGGGCTTAATGCTCTGCTGTCATCACATTTAGGGTCTTAATTTTTTAGCAGGGAATCCCTCACCTTTCTTTTACACTGAGCCCCACACATTATACAGCCAGTCCTGGCTGCTGGTTCTCAAGCCATCCTTAAGCAGCATTGGATTCAAAAAATTTCCCGAGCAGACCAGACTCTTCTAAGTGTAAATGTGAGTGTAGTTCAAAGGAGTCAGCTTTACATTTATTTAGCACCTACTATGTCCCAGCACCAGATGAAGCACTGGCGTGAGCAAGAACACAGTGGTCACGGAGCTCCCAAGGACTGCAACAGCCGAGCCTGCACCTTATCCATCCAGCCCACGTGCCCGGCTGTGTGTGTGGGCCGCGCATGCGGGGTTCACTGAACACAAGCCCAGGCTCCACTATGGAAGAGCTCGAACCCTCAATGAGGGAGAAAGACTTCTCCACTCCCACCGAAAACTAAGAAAGAAAGCTTGAACCGAGTTAACAATAAAAGCCAACACCTAGGAATGTAAATTGGTGCAGCCACAGGGAAAAACAGTATGGAGGTGACTTAAAAAACTAAAAATAGAACTACCACATGATCCAGCAATCCCACTCCTGGGCATATATCCGGAAAACACCAGAACTCTAATTCAAAAAGATACATGCCTCCCAATGTTCCTAGCAGCAGTATTTACAATAGCCAAGACACGGCAGCAACCAAAATGTCCATCGGCAGATGACTGGATAAAGAAGATGTGGTATAAATATATGATGGAATACTATTCATCCAAAAAAAAAAAAAGAATGAAATAATGCCATTTGCAGTAACATGGATGGAACTAGAGATTATCATACTAAATGAAGTAAGTCAGACAGAGAAAGACAAGTATCATATGATATCACTTATATGTGGAATCTAAAAAAATGATACAAATGAACTTATTTACAAAACAGAAACAGGCTGACAGACATAGGAAACAAACGTATGGTTACCAATGGGGAAAGGGGTGGGGAGAGATAAAGTAGGAGTTTAGGATTAACAGATACAAACTACTATATATAAAATAGGTAAACAACAAGGAGTTACTATATAGCACAGGAAACTATATTCAATATCTTCTAATAAACTACAATGAAAAAGAATATGAAAAGAATATATACATACATGTGTGACTGAGTCACTTTGCTATGCATCAGAAATTAACACAGCATTGTAAATCAACTATACTTCAATTAAAAAAAAAAACCACCTAGTGGATCAGAACAGAGATGTTCAAAAGCCTCAGAATGGCCCTTTAATTTAAGATAGCAGAGATGGAGCGGTGAGGATGAAGGAGCAACATCTTTGATGGGAGCGTCGGTTGAAGATTTTTTAGCATAAAGAGCCACCTGCTATGCTGTACGCCAGAAATTGACACAACATTGCAAGCTGACTATACTTCAATTAAAAAAAAGAGAGAGAGAGAGAGAGAGCCACCTGCCATTGTGTGAGCCAGTTCCAAGGCTGGATGCTCACCCAGTCCTCCCAACAACCTCAGGGGGACTCTCTGACAACTCTGGTTTACAGCTGAGGAAACTGAGGCTGAGAGATAAAAGTGACATGCCTAAGGTTGCATGGCCAGTAAGTGGTGGGGCTCAGGCCTGCCTAGCCCCCAAATTCACACTGGTAACTGTTAATCTATGCAGTTTAGCACCCGGAGCTGACTCAAGAAAGAAGGAGAGACTTGGAGAGGTTGTAAGCCCCCCATCCTGGGAGCATTCCTGCAAAGCCTCCACACACACACCCCCTAGCTGGTGTCCTGGAGAACCCAGAGCATCAGTCAGATGCAGAGGATGATCAGAGTCCTCACCAGAGCCAGGAGGGGAGATGACGTGGCATCATGGTTGTGACTGGGTCAAATGACTAAGGTCAAATCTGGCCTCGCAGCCCCTTAGCCACATGACTTGGACAATTTACTTGGTGTTCTGGGGTGGACTGACCACATTCCAAGCATGTGACTAGCAGGCTCCACTCAGATCTAACCCCCAAAGACTGTGGTGAAAAGATATTCAGTACTTCCCCAGTCAGAGCAGTTCATGTCGATTTGACCTCCTAAGCACATCCCACACCTGTCTGTTCCTCGTACTTCCACTGGTGCCACCTTGGTCCAAGCCACCATCATGTCTCCTGTGGATTAATCCAGTGACCTCTTAGCCAGTCTCCCTGTCTGGACTCTTAATCCCTTGCAGCAGAGATCAGTAAACTATGGGCTTTGGGTCAAATCTGTCCAGCCACCTGTTTTTGTAAATAAAGTTTTATTGGAACAAAGTCACATCTATACATGAGGTATCGGCTATTTTCCCATGTAATAATAGTAATTGTTGCCATAGAGACCATACATGGTGAACGAGGCCCAGAGTATTTGCTCTCTGGCCTTTTGAGGGAAAAGTTCTCCAGTCCCTGCCCTGCAGTCCTTTCTCCCCGTGGTAATCATTCATCTTTTTGTAATGGCAGTCAGATCATTCTCCTCCCCTGCTAACAGCCCTCCAGTGGCTTCCGGGTTTTCCGTCAGAAAATATCTCAATTCTTTATCTCACATAGCGAAGTCATTTATGATCTTGCCTGTGGACGTCACTGGTCTTGTCTCTTACAGCTCTCTCTCCTGCCAAACTGTCCTGTTTGCTGCTTCTTGACGCCACTACCCACTGTTACTCCTTCCCTGGGGCCTCTGCATGTAACTGTCCCCTCATTCTGGAATGTTCTTCCCTCTGCTCTTCAAATAGCTGGCTCTTCTTATCACCTAGGATTGCATGCCACCTTCTCAGAAAGGCCTTCCTTGAATCCCCCCTCCCCAGTCTAGAATAATCGCCCAGGCACCATCCCATCACCCAGCACAATTTTCCTCTTTGCACTGATCACTAACTAAAATCACTGCATTTATTCATGTGTTACTTGACCAATGTCTGTCTTCCCACTAAAATATAAAGTTCCTTGAGAGTGAGGACTTTGTCTTTTTTTTAGTTGAAGAATAGTTGATTTACAATATTGTGTTTGTTTCAGATGTACAGCAGTGATTCAGTTATAGTTATACATATATTTTTATTTTCCATTATAGGTTTTTACAAAATACTGAATATAGTTCCTTATGCTATACAGTAACTCCTTGTAATTTATTTTATATACAGTGGTGTGTGTTTGTTAATCCTATACTCCTAATTTATCCCTCCCCTCCCTCTCTTCCCCATTTGGTAACCATATGTTTGTTTTCTATGTCTGTGAATCTGTTTCTGTTTTGTAAATAGATTCATTTGTATTTTTTTTTAGATTCCACATATAAGTGACATCATATAATATTTGTCTTTCTCTGTCTGACTTACTTAGCATGATTCTCTAGGTCCATTCATGTTGCTGCAAATGGCATTAGTTTATTCTTTTTGTGGCTGAATAGTATTCCATTATATGTATATATACCACATCTTCTTTATCCAGTCATCTGTCAATGGACATTTAAGTTGCTGCCATGTCTTGGCTATTGTAAGTAGTGTTGCTATGCACAATGGGGTGCATATATCTTTTCAAATTAGAGTTTTTGTCTTTTTCAGATATATGCCTAGGAGTGGGATTGATTGATCATCTGGTAACTCTATTTTTAGTTTTTTAAGGACCCTCCATACTGTCCTCCATAGTGGCTGCACCAACTGACATTCCCACCAGCAATGTAGGAGGGTTCCTTTTTCTCCACACCCTCTCCAGCATTTACTATTTGTAGACTTTCTGATGATAGCCATTCTGACCAGTGTGAAGTGATACCTCATTGTGGTTTTGATTTGTATTTCTCTAATAATTATCTTTTCATGTGCCTGTTGGCCATCTGTATGTTTTCTTTGGAGAAATGTCTATTTAGTTCTCCTGCCCATTTTTTGATTGGGTTGTTTGTTTTGCTGTTATTGAGTTGTATGAGCTGTTTATATATTTTAGATATACCGCTGTCAGTCCCATTGTTTGCAAATATTTTCTCCCGTTTGGGAGGTTGTCTTTTCATTTTGTCGATGGTTTCCTTTGCTACGCAAAAGCTTTTAAGTTTGATTAGATCCCATTATAAAACTTCGTCTTTTTTTTTTTTGATTCCCTGTATGCCTAGCACCTAGACTACTGTCTGGCACATAACAGGTACTCTCCAAGTTTTTGTTGAGGGAAATAAATGATTTTGTCACCCCTAAAGACAAAATAAGAGGCTAAAAATACAGAAGGGGTGACGACTTAGGCCAGATACACATACACACAATCAAACACTTCCTCCTCAAAAGGATTGAGACCTGAAAAAGGCCGTCATAATGAACCAGTTTACAGCTTAAATAGAAAAAGTTATAGCACCCAATGCTGGTAAGACAACAAGCATCATTGTGAAGGTGACAAGCAATGGAAATAAGCACAGAAACCATAAAAATGCTTTCTCATTACACTTGGTGTTCCCACTTCTAAAAATTTAAAGAAATGATTCAACAGTAGCAAAGGGGTTTTTTTGGGGTTTTTTTTTTTTTGCATTAAGGTGTTTACTGTTTTTATTATCTGAAAACACCTGGAACAGCTTAACTGTCCAGCAATCAGAGTACACAGCCTGTAATCATCATTGTCATGAGAACTCAGTGGAGCTACACAGAAAAAGGATTATGATAAGTGAAGGAAATCAGATAAAAACTGGAATATAGATTCTGGCTCAAGTGAAAAAAACTACTTACCAAGGAGGACTGGAAGAAAGCAAGAAGTAATAGAAATACTTGCTCTGTGTGGTGGAGGCTGCAGTCTGCCCATCGGTTGTGGTCCTTCCCTTCCTCCAGGACACACAGCTAACCAGATTTCCCAGCAGCCCTTGCACCTAGGTAGGGCCATAGGACTGAGTTCAAGTCAGTGATGTGCCACTTCCTATTCTGGCCCATAAAATCCTACAGCTCGTGCTCCACCATGCTGTGTCTCTAAAGTGACCTTGGAAGCCACATTCTAGAGATGGCAGGGACTCTGAGCCTGTGCTCCAAACAATTGTGCATAACATAAACCAGCCCCTCCCCATCTACCTGGGACCACTGTTAACAGTAACATGAGTCAGAAAAGAACTTCCATTGCGTGTGTGCCATTCAGATTGGGTGTTTGTTATAACAGTTTAGCCAACCCTAACAAATATGCTGATACCTGCCTGGTGGCTAAGAGCTCAGGCTTTGGGGTCAGTGACACCATTTACGATCTGGGTGACTTTGGGAGGTTGCTTCACTGATCTGAACCTCAGTTTTCTCATCAGTCTGTTTTGAGTATCAAGTGAGAAAAATACTGTAAAGTCCAAAGTTCTGTGCCTGAGATGAAGACGGGGCCCAGGCAATGGTTCCAAGTGTTCCAGGAGCCCAGTCCATCCTGCTCTTCCCTGGAATCTGAAGACATTTGCCTAAGCTAGCACAAGCTGGGTTTCCAACGCTCAAAAACCAGAGCACTGACTAATACAACACTACTCTAAACATTAGTGTCTTTCTTCCAACTCATCACCCAGCCTAGGCAAACCCAGGGATAGATGAGCTCTCCCCTAGGCAGGCTTAGGATGGAGTCAGTGGGCAGTCACTGACCCAGTGTCCTCTGCACCTTAGTGGTAGAACCAGGTCCAGAAACCAGGTAGACCCCAAAGCAGCCTTACCCAAGACAGGGCCTCATCCTTGGTGCCCACTCAGGGCGGGCTAGGCTGTCTCCCTGGACAGAGAAGTCACACGCCAGCAGTGGTCAGTAGGCTGTGCCCAAGCTGAGAACATTTCCCAGACCAGATGACGTCTCTGGCAGGCCCTCAAAGCCAACAGAGGCCAAGTCATGCCCATGAGGCCAAAGACCCAATATGGTGGGGATGGTCCAGAGTCCCAGTGAGCAAGGCATCTCAGTGTCCTCCTTTTTTGTCAGCTAGCCACTACCTGAGGCCCAGAGCAACAGGCAGACAAGGCAAGCTCAGGTAGGGTCACTGAGCCAGAAGTGGGGCTCACAACCTCAGCTCACACACACACAGGACCCCACATATAAGTGCATGCACACCCAGAGAGTGGCATTCACACATCTCACATACACATACACACACCCACATATAAGACACACACACACACTCCTCCCAAACTCAACACCTGCTGATAACACAGCAGACAACAGGGGCACAGTGTGGCACGGGGGAAACCCTGCAGGTCTGATCCCATAGTTTTTTTACCAGTGTCAGGGGGATAAAGATATCTGACAAAACTCTTGAGTCACATCCCCCACCAGGTCCCTGCCTGCCTGCAGACCCCACCAAACCAGCTCCAGGCACACAGCCCCTCAGACCCTTCCTCCCTGGGCCCCTGAAGATTGACCACTATTCCGGCAATTGCAGAAAGATCTAGATCTGTAACAGCCGGGCACTGACGGCCTTGGGCCAGGTTTCCTAGAAGCAGAGCCAATGTGATGTGAGCCTTTAAGGGAGAGCTTTCAAGAGAAAGAAAGTGAGGGCCCCAGGAGACAGAGGGGAAAGAGCTGAGCAAGAATGGGATTTGTTACATCTTCCCCCAACCTGATCCAGTGGCGGGGCTCTCAAGCACAGACTGCACCACCGTCAGACAGGGGCCAGCCATCCCTACTACTGTGTCAGTTACTCACTGGGGCAAGGCATCCCCTCCTGGGTGAGGTGGCTCCTATCTGGAGAGGGCAATTCTCCAGAAAAGGGACAGCTGTGAGCTCTTAGCAGTCAGCACTCACCGCAGCTGGGAAATGGGGCACTGGCCAAGTAAATGGGATCTGGTAGGACGCCAACAGGGTCTGCACCAGTGTAGACCAGTGTAATTGTCTGAAGCTCTGAAAGGAAGAGGAGAATTCATCTCTACTCAGGGATGCTGTTCAGAATATTGAGCATCTGACACAGCATGGGCACTGACCAACCCCAACGGCAGGCTGTAAAACAGCCACAGCCACACCAGTGGGTCCCAGCTGAATGTCAACCCCACCTCTGAGAAGGGATTACGCCACGAAGGAAGCCCTGCAGCCGGTGCCCTGTGAGCATCACTTTTCTGAATCCTCAGAACCACCCGGTAGTGCCCCCATTTTCCCCCATTTTGCTGTGAAACAGCCTCAGGCTGGGGGAAGTTAGGCAGCTCACCCAAAGTCACAAGTCCAGTAAATAATAACAGGGGCAGGACTCGCACTCAGACCTGTCTGCCTCCAAAGCCAGTAAACATTTTCCACTCCACCTCACTGGCTTGAAAGAGATTAAAATAGAAGGCAAGTAAGAGAAGCCCTGCTTCCAAGAGACACGAGGGTCCCTCGGTGATGCTGGGATCACGATTTTATCATGTTCAGAGGGGAATGAAAGGGACAGGAAACAAACGACGTGTGATCGCCTGTCATGTTGGGAGATGCTCTTTTCAGAGAAATGTACATTTCATAGAATCAATATGCTCTGAAGCCTCAGAAAGCCAAGGAAGACAAACAACCCTGACCCCTGCACGTGAGGGCCCCGTTTTGATTGACAGTAGAAATTAAATGGAATCATCTGGAGCAAGTAGGTTGTAAACATTCAATATTAATGATCCATTTCAGTCCCAAGGAAGTGAGCTGTGTGCTCTGTTGTTGAAAGACCAGCTTGTCCTGAGACGGGGATTCCTTGTCCTTCCTGCCAAGGGGAAGGGGATGTCAGAACTGTGTCCCCAACCTGGGGTCAGCACACTTTTTCCTTAAAGGGCCAGATAGTAAATATTTTGTGGATCATATGATCTGTGTTGTAACTATTCACTCTGCCATTGTTACTCAATAGTAGCCATAGACAATACATAAACAAATGGGCGTAGCTATGTTCCAGTAAAACTTAATTGACAAAAATCAGCAGCCTGCTGGATTTGACCCACAGGCTACAGTTTGCCGCCCACTGCCTATCCTAACCGATGCGTGCAGTCTGGATGCTGGGCCATTTCTGGATGACAGGATATTTCCCTAACTCGGGCTCTTTGTCTCTTGGGGTCAGTCATTGGCTATTTTGAAGGTCAAGCAACAGAGGTTAGATGGCACAATACGAATTCGTGCCCACAGACCAAACCAGGAAAAACTACTCAGTTGCGCATATGACGCTGCTGCATTCAACCACTGTTTAAAAAATAAATGTTTAAACTTTTTATTTTCGAATATTTTTGGAAAAAATGGTAAAGATAGTACAGAGTTCCCGTAGGCCCACATATGGATGCATTATTATTAACTAAAGTCCGTATTTATTCAGATTTCTTTTGTTTCTACTTAGTGTCCATTTTCTGGGCCATTTATTCAATCACTGATTTATGTCAGCGTGGAACCATGGGTATTTACTCTGTACTTGGGGGTGTAATCCAGTCCTACTATATCTCGTTGCTCAATTGTTCCAGCTTTGACCGTGGGACCTCTTTCAGCTGGCTCCTGTGTCCCTCTGAGATACTCCCTCAAGGTGGTGGTGTGTTTTGTTTTGTTTCCTTTACTACTTCCTTACTTTCTGACACTAGATGATGCTCCCAGCTGATCGTCTATATTTCCTACCCTAGTCCTAGAGACAGACATTTCTCCATGGAGCTCAGGTTCCTATTACTGGAGAGGAGTGTTATCACAGGATGGAGATATAGGCACTGGGTGTTCGGTGCTACTAAACTGTCACTGCTTCTAGCCCCGTTCAGCTGGCAGAGCAGGGAAGCATCTGTGTGTCACTAGGCTGTGTCTATGCACGTGTGTATAAATATTTCTACATGCAACCATCTGTGTCTCTGTGAAACGTGAATTCATCCTGATGTCTCCAGCTCTAATCCATCACTGCATGGATCATCCTAGTCTTCTCTCCCTTGTTTATCTGCATCCTTCAACTCCCACAGTGAGAAACCCGGCCCCCACATCCACTATCCATTTACTTGTTCAGTTTCAGTACCCATGAAGAATGGTTGGTTATTCAACCATTTTTGACCTATAAAAATGGCAGTTTCATATGATTCATCCTAAATGGAAGACAAGTGTGAACTGGTGACCTGGTCTCCATGTGAGTCATGTGGATGCATCAGGATCAACATTATCACTAATGACCATGCAGTCATTCATTCATTCACCCATTAGTGAATCGGTGGAGCATTAACTATTCACCCACCACCTTCTCCTGGGCTCTCCCACCTCACTGGCCACTTCCTCTCGGTCTCTTTGGCAGTCCCACCCCCATCCTCTGAAGGGCTTGGCCTCCTGGCTGTTCCTCAGACCTGGGAAGCTCATTTCCTCCTCGGGTCGTCTGTGATTATTGTCCCCTCCCCCTTCCTCCAGATTTGCACCCAACTGGCCCCTTTTCTTCTTCACCTCCACAGTGGCCTTCCCTGACAACAATCACCCACTACCACGTTGCTCTCTACAGTTCTCTTTTTTTCCTACTGCATCCTTATCCAAGAAATGCTCATTCTTTCCTTCGCTGACCCTGTCCTCCATCCGCATTTCGCTTCAGGAGAGTTGAGGCCTGGCCGCGTGTTCTCACCACTAAACCCCCAGTCCACAGAGCAGTACCTGGCTCAGCCTGGGTGCTCCATCAGTGCTTGTTGAATGAATTAATGACACACTGCAACACAAACTTTTACAAAGTGCCCACTAGACAAGAGGTCAGCAGACCTTTCTCATAAAGGGGCAGAGAGTAAATGTCTTAAGCTTTGTAGGTCATGCAGTCTTCGCCGCAGCTACTCACCTCCAATGTTGTAGGATGAAAATAACCACGAATAGTCTTTAAATGAATGGGCATGGCTGTGTTCCCATAACATTTTGTTTACAAACACAGTGGCAGCCCAGATCTGGCCTGGGAGCCAGAGTTTGCTGAGCCCTGCCCTCGACCAGTCTGAGCCTTAGACCTCACCTTCAGACGTGACCAGTTCTTCGCCATCATTACCTGAGTCTGGGTCATCACTTAGGCGAGGTTCTTACAGCTGAGCAAGGGGAGAAGCACTGTCAGTAGGCAGCAAGGTGTTCCTCCGTGTTCCTGCCCACCCAGCCCACGAGGCAGCAGGAGAGGCCACCTCAATTCTGATCTCTCCGTGGCTGCTAGCCACTGCTCCCTCTTGGCTCCAGGAGCAGTTACTGGATAAAAATGCAGCAGCTATCAGCTTCCCTCCTCTTGCCAGCCACCTCCCCCGCAGAGACCAGACAGGGAGGGGCAGCTGTCAGTCCCCGGAGACGTGGATTCTGCACAGACTTGGGGACGACTTGTTCCAAGGCGTTCATCTATTTCACAGAATCTTCAAATTCCAAAAAGCAAACGCAAGATGGGCTACTGTTTCATCCACACAGTGGAACAGTGAAATAGTCACGCATCCGATAGGGTATGTAAGTGGGCGGACTCTGAACCCCAGGTGTCTGGGACAGCAGAAGGGCTGTAGAGAAAGTGGCCGTGACTCATCTGCGATCCCACCGCTGGACCACGAAGCATAAACGCTCCCACTGAGAAGCGGGAGGGAGGGAGTCACCTCATACCTTCCCCCTCTCCACCCAGTTCCAGGGCCCCAGCACACAGTAGGCCCACAGGATGATGAGTTTCTCTCCTCCTCTAAGCATGTTGTGATAAGGTCAGTTATTTGCTAATGAAAAAATAAAGCCAAAAGTCGTGGGTGACACTGACCAGGCCTTATTACAAAGTTCTGAAGGAAGTGGAGCTGACTTCCATTGGTTTTGCCCACCTGGGACCCCTCGTTACTCTGGGGAACACAGCATCCCTGCTGCAGGAGCTGCACATGGCATGGATGGGGGTGTGGCTCAGGGCTGGCCAGGCCCCAGTGAGTCCACAGATGGCCTGTCACTCCTGCACCTCCCCCAGATGGACACAGGGTCTGTGAGACGGACATTCTCTTTCTGTTGGACCTGCACACTGGGATGACGAAGGCCCAACGCTGCTGTGTCACCGTTTTCCACGGAAGCAGAACAAATCAGCAGAAGTCAAAAGCCAGTCTTCCCAAACTCCACTTGCAGTGGAGTCTGCCCCACATCTGCCCCTGCCCCTGCCTCGGGCAGAGCAGTGACTGAACAGACAGCCCTGGGCCTAGTTTCACTGTCTGTTTCCAGCAAAGGGGTCTTTCACTGAGTGAGCCGACCCCTGAGAGCTGACATAGAGCCTTGACGAGGAGAAGAGCAAGGTCAACACACAAAGGGAAGCAGAGAGGGGAGGCGACACACACACGCCGGATCCAGCCATACAGAGAGCCAGACACTCTTGGGTTTCTCAACTATGTGGTCAGTGAAATGCCCCATTTTGCTTAAGCTAGTTGGAGTTGGGTTCCTGATACTTGAAACCAAAAAAGCCTTGAGTCATGCAAAGTAGAAATGCATTGATTTACTGGGAGGCTCTCAGTCACTATCCATTCATGATATCCCTTTACTGAGTACTGCTCCAGTTACCTAATGTTGCATAACAAGTTGCCCCAAAACTTAAGAGGCCTAATACAATCATATATCATGTTCACAGATTCTGTGAGTCAGGCATCTGGGAAGAGCTCAGCTGGGCAGTGTCATCTGGGGGAGTCTCAGAAGTGGCAGCAGTCAGATATCAGCTAGGGCTGCAGTCATCTGAAGGCTTGACCAGAGGATCCAGTTCCAGGGTTCCTCAAGCACTCGGCTGGCGAGCTGGACTGGATGTTGGCCAGGGGCCACAACTCTCCAGGGGACTGCTGGAGTATCCTCACATGAGGCAGCTGGCTCCCCCCAGAGCCAAAGTGGGAAGTGCAATGCCTTTTATGACCCATCCTGAGAAGGGACACACATCATCTTCTACCACACTCCATTGGTCACATGGGGCCAGCCTTGATTCAGTGTAAAGGGGGACCACATACAAAGGGGATCATTGGGGGCCATCTTGAGGCTGGCTTCCTATCCCAGGCACCCACCATGTGCGAAGGACTGGAAATGCAGACAATGAACACTCAGCCTAGAAAAACCAGAATGCATCCACGCAAACTTTGTCCCCAAAGTCCTTCCCAACCCCTCTCTTCAGACTGCTCCAGCTTTTGAAGAAAGGGGAACCTTGCCCACTAAATTTGGATTTGTGTTTAAGGAATCAGATTTAAGCATTTAGTCACGTAACTCTTTGGTTCCACAGACAACGCTGATGGGACAATTAAAAGACCCTCCATCATCTACGTGCCTACAACCCAATCTTCCATTGCACACGTGGCCACACGTCACTGTCCCTTTACTAGATTTATCACAGTTTACTCCCACATCTCTTGAGATTCACTTTCAAAACCCCTGAATTATCCCCAACCTGGCACATAAATGCTTTGTCTCATTTTGTACAGCAGGAGGCAGTAGAGCACAATGGTTAAGAACGCTCACACCGGGCTTCCAATCCTAGCTCTGCTACATAGTGGCTGTGAGATCTTTAAGTCTGAGTTTTCAACTCCTCCTCTGTCAAATGGGGTTGAAAATACACCCGTGTTGTAACGTTACGAGGACGAAACAGTTCATGCTTGAAAAGACTCAGCACGGTGCCTGGCACACAGCAACCGCTTGAGGAAGGCTAGCCTTTCTGCCAGAGCTCTTAATTCAGGGAGGTAATCATCCACTTTTCCCTGACTTCCTGAATCTTCTTTCCTTACAGACCATTGAGAGTTGAGCACATGGACTGCCTCTTCCCTCCACCTTCTCTCGCAGCCACAGCCCCTCCCCCCCCCACCCCCCACCCCCACACACACACACGACTCCTGCCCCCTTCGGCCCTTCCCACTCCCAACTCCAACCATCCTTGCTGGTTGGTTGATGACACTCAAAGCAAGGAAATCCGGAAAAGACTGAGGTGACGCCAGCATCTTAGAAAGGCACTTCCCTGTCGGTCTTTGTAGGACCTCATGGAGGTTGGGGCCACTTTAATAAGCAAAAATGTGCAAGCAACGGAGTTCTTCGGGAATCCACCATTTCAGATATTTTTAATGGAAAACATGGTGGGAAAAGGTCTGTCTCCATAATTTTTGCCCCATGCAAAATCCTCTAACATGAGTACTTACTCCTCAAAGGGAATCAGAGGAGCAGTCCCAAGATTGCTGGAAAATGGAGACAATTACAGACAACAGGACAGGCCCAACTTGCAAATGGACCGAGAA
Organism: Camelus dromedarius; assembly: GCF_036321535.1. NCBI lineage: Eukaryota > Metazoa > Chordata > Mammalia > Artiodactyla > Camelidae > Camelus > Camelus dromedarius. The sequence goes on along the minus strand of NC_087459.1, from coordinate 13,514,434 downwards.
AGACAGCAGCCTTTTTGCAGGCACAGAGCCCCTGAGAAGTCCCACCAACACAAAGGTGACCTGGAGCAGCGACGGGGGAAGACTGCCACTTAATGGCAGCGTCCGGAACTGGATGAAACATTCTGACATTTAGTTGTATCTTTCACGAGCTCTTAACCTTTACACTGTGTCAATAAAAAGCCCCATTAACATTTAAAAGGGATGTTTTTGGGTGCCCACTGGAACAGGAGTTAGAAAACACTCCAAGAAATGGATTATGTATCTCATCTGTCCCAGGTCTCCAAGAGTTTACTTCCCTTCATGGGGAAAAAGTAAAACCAGTGAAATGGCCAACAGCCCAAAGCCACTGGCTGGAAACACAGCCGCTCCTCCAGGAGCCTGGGAATCCTCAAGCTGCCCTTCCGCCCAGGTCAGGCTCCCAGCAAGACCCTCTGCCTTATTTTGTCTTTCTCCATCCTGTGTCCTCCCAGACTTGGCTGAAACATCATGTCTGGGAAGCTTCCCTAAGCCCTCAGGTGGGATCAGACCTCTGCTCTGTACCCCTCAGTCTCCTCCCCCTGGAGGCCCTCTGCTCTCCACACTGCCCCTGTCCACCTGTCGGCTTGTCCGCCCCGCAGTGATTGATGGGTCCTGCACTCCTAGGGCAGGCACCGAGTGCCTATGTCCGTGTTCATGCATGCGGGCATGTGTGCATTCGCTCATTCCTTCCTTCCAGAATGCCCACTGCACACTAAGCGCTGGGCACACGATAAGGAACAAGGGCGAGGGGGCCCCATCCTCGTCCAGCTCTGTCTATAGCATCGTCTTCTCTCCTTGTCTTCGTATCCCTGCTGCCTGTCAGACGCGGAACTCAATAAATAAATGTTGGATGGATGGATGGATGTCCCTGCTTCCAAAATAACTTAATTAACTTAATTACTTTCTATAAGAATTAAATTAATGCTGTTCAAATGCGGTGAATTCCTGTGGATCCTTTATGCAAACTGGCAGCCTTCAAGCTTCACGCATCCTACGTTTGCACTTTGGCCAAAAGTTACAAACTGAATTTGTCACTAACCTTTAAAACTTGGAGGAGTTCACAGAAAACTTTTGTCTTCCTGGCTTCTCTAGAAGAGTGGATGCACGTTCCCGCAGAGCACTGGGGAGCCAGAGCCAGAGCCAGAAGAATCGGGCTCCTCCGGACACGGTAGGGCTGTTCACTTCGCCACCCCCACCTCCGACTTTCCTACCACTGAGCCCAGAAGGCAGCTGCTGTGAATCATCTCACCTTTGCTGAGGATTTTCTTGTCCAGCCCCTCACTCAGGACCTATGTGCCCCTCCAGGCAGCTCAGTTTGTGTCCCCAGCATGACGCCAGTGTCATCTAAGGACGACACCTGAGATGAGCCATGACACAAACAAATGGTCAGTTTTATTGATTTTTACCTCTTAACATACCCTCCTAGTGGTACATACAGGCTGTGCAGTTTCTAGCAGGGGTCTCAGATGCAAAGGGAAGTGAAGGGAAAGGTAAATCCAACGGGTGCCTGATCACGTGCCAAACCCCACGTTTGCTGGAGCTCTTCTTACACATGAACGCTGAAATGAGGGGTTACATTCTCACACCACCAGCACAGCTTAAATATTTCTTTGACAAAAATAATATTAATAAATTATCTTCAACTCAGAAAACAAATTGTGTTCAGCAGAGTGACAGGAGGATCCATTCACGGCATTGAACCAGGGGCTGGACGAGAGGAGGGCGGGGACGCGCGGCTACGCAGACCCGACGGAGGAGCCCAGGGCCAACGGCGCGTGCTGGGGTGAGTCACATGCGTCTTTCACGCCAGGGGCGGGCGGTGGCCCCTGGGTCACCGCCCGTCCCCAGGGAGATTTCTGTGGCCTCTTCTCTCACGTCCGCCTTGTCTTCTGTTTCTTGGCTTGTCTCTTTGCGTCTTCCGGGCCACTAGTGTCAGAGGCCGCCTGGCCGAGGGCTCGGACTCCCTGCAGTCGACTTGTCAGCTGCAGTAGCAAGGGAATGAGCTGGAAAGAGAGAGAGTGTGAGAGAGGGGGGCGCCAGGAGGAGGAGACTTCCGTGCAGTGGGACATCTGAGTCCCCCCCATCAGTGCACCTCCTCCCCCAGGCACGGTCACCACACGCTCTGTGCTAACGGGAGATCTCAGTTCAGACCAGAGCAGGGCTCTGCACTAGAGAGGGTCACCAGGGCCCCCAAAATATCCCAGGTTTAAGGACTAGGAGACCTGTCGCAAGAGGTTTACGGCCTTGAAAGGAGGCCTTAGGGACGGGACTTGACCTCAAGTGCTGTAACTTCTTCGGCTGCCATGTCCCTGCTGTGAGAGACCCCCTCCCTGACACATCTGTTTCCCGTGAGCTCTCAGGGCTGCCTACCTTGTTGTGGTTGTAGCCGGCCAGCAGGACGAGCAGCGTCAGCGGCAGGGCGATGTAGGATCCCTGCGCGATGTCCTGCTCGGGCAGCTTCCTCTGCAAACACCGAGGCACCGTCAGCCCCGGACGAGGCCCCCCACTGGTGCACCACCCGCAGCCACGCCACAGCCCGCTTCTGAGCCGGCTCCCCAGGGCCACCCAAGCACCCATGCGATCCAGACTCTCGCTACCCAGGAACCGGGCGACGTGGATAAATGTCAAGTGAATCCTGTGCTGTACAGACTCTCATCACTCGCTCTCTGAAGCTTGGGAATGAACTGATTCTGATAGCGAGGTGTGCCTCACCCCCAGACCTTCACTATCTACACTGAGAAAACAGACGGCTGTGGGCAGCAGGGAACTCCTGTGGCTGGAAAGTCGACAGGTCTCAGTTTGTTGAGTCCCAGCTGCACGCGGACTCTTTCCCACAAGGAGGCATCGAGAACCCACTGTTCCAGGCTCAGGGCCATACTGAGGAGCAAGCTAGTCCCAGAGGTCACTCCCAGTGAGGAGGTGAGGCAGTGCTTGGATCCCAGTGGCCATTCACCCCTTCTTCCCATGGAAGGCCCAACTCTCACCAGGGCCAGTCGGAATACAGGCCACATTGCCCAGCCTCCCTTGCAGCCAGGTGGGCCCTGGAACTCAACTCTGGCCAGTGGTACATGAACAGAAGTGACAGGTGCAAAACCCAGGCTGCACCCTAGGAGAGAAGTGGTGTGCCCTCCCTCCTTGCTGGCCAGACAGCCTCCGACTAAGCGCACCATTTCGGAGAAGGGTGACATGCTGGAGGACAGCAGAGCCACGAGGAAGAAGGAACAGGGGCCCCGACACCGTGGAGCTTCCACGCAATCCCTGCACTGCTCGCTCCTGAAGCTGAGGCCCCTGCAACGCTGTGTCTGTAACAGCAAACGGACCTATATCCCAACCAGCTCACTCCACCTCAACAACCGAAACAAATAAAGGAGAACTTTCAGATGACGAGAAAACAAGTTAATAAAAAACAAACAAAAAAACACTGGTTCTCCAGGTAGAGCCCAGGGGCCTCCCTTTCAGGAGATTTGCAACGTCCAAAATATTCTCATAATAATACAAAGATACTCTGTGTGCCTTTTCCACACTCTTCAAAGTGTACCATGGACTTTCCCAGAGGCATCAAATGTGATGATGGCATGACTCTTGACAGGTAATGGAATGTGTGGCTTGTGGATTCCTGTGTTTTCAGCATTTCTCAGTTTTAATTTCTAATATGATAAATATACATATAGCCTATATAAACCAAAGCTCTTGGAGATTTGCCGTAATTTTTAACAGCGTGAAGGGGCCCCAAGACCAAAACATCTGAGAACACGGAAGCTGGAGGATGACTGTGGGGGCCTTTTTACCTGAGCTGGTTGAGGCAGAATGAGACGGTCCCCTAATTAAGGGAAGAATAAGGGCGGGAACAGATTTCCATCTCCAACTGCCTACTTCTGTCTCAGATCCCAAGCCGTTTTCCATCAAAGCAAATCCTTCATGAAAAGCTGAATTTAGTGGGCAGTGGGAGGGCGAGGATGAGAACCAGCTGTGAGGACAGCGGTCCAGGCCGGGTCCGGGTCTTTCCGGGTGACCTCGGGCAGTCACTTTAATAAGACTCAGCTCTAAGATTCAACTATAAAATGGCGATAATACGAACAGCACCTGCTGCAGAGGAACGCTGTGAAAATCCAACGAGACGAGGTGTGTGGGGTGCTCAGCAGGGCATGAGATACCAGGTAAAACGTCAGGAACGGGGCTGTCGGCAATGACACCGAACACAGGACGAAGCGACGCGCCCATGGAGGCCTGAGTAAGCGTGCGGCTCTGAGCTGCCCAGCCGACGGCCACGCAGCTCTGCTGACCAACCCCAGCTAAGTCACTCAGCCTCTCTGAGCCGCCGTAAAGACAGCAGAGCAGCATCTTCCCTGGAAGGTCTGTCGTGAAACCCGGCAGAGGCCCTGCACCGAACGGCCCTCCTTGCCCTTGTCACGTGGCCCTGCTCTCATGGGCATCGTTTCTCTCGTTCTCACAAGTGGGGTCACACTCCTGCCAGCAGCTACTAGGCCTGGCTGCTCAGCCCCCACCGAGTGGCCCCTCTGTGCTGCCCAGGCTGCCCACGCGGCTCCCTGGACTCAGGGATTGTCCTGGTGGAGCCCTCACGGGTGTCATAGTCGTAGGCTGCAGTCTTCAGTGCCCCACCAGAGGCCCTCACCCTCCCCTGGGGTCACCATGTGCCTCCATGCAGAGACAAACGGTCCCCTATGTGCCCATCTCTCTGGCACCTTCTGACCGAGTCGCTGCTGAGGGGAACCAGGTACGTGCTTCCTCCCGGGGACAGAGGAGGAACCTCTGATGCAGGCTAAGATCCTATTTGCCAAGTCACCAAGCATGAGCCAGAAAGCAGCGGGAGCGCCGTGTTCAAGTCCTGGCTCTGCCACACACGAGCCCCCAGTCTTCTCCTCCCTGATTCGGGGATGATAATCCCCACCAACTTCCCACACGAAATGGGGTCTGAAAAGCACTCGGCGGTAAACGGATGGCATCTGGGAACAGATACACGTGGAACCATTCTTCACACCTGCACCCGCCTTCTCCTTACCGTGGGATTAAAAATCAAGGTGATGTGCTTATGGTAGCCCACTGCCGTGAAGGACACTTGCGGCAGGACGTAGTCGTACTGGGACTTGGGCAGCGTGGAGTCCAGAAGCACCACGTAATTCTGTGCACAAGGAAGAAGTATTTATACAGAACAGTTGGGGCAAAGCAAATGAAAACTAAATCCTAACGTATGACTGTGATGTAAAGGACTTTATATTTCTAAACATAAACTGCAGTTTACACCTCCACACCAAGGTTGCTAACTTTAGAGTGATAGTGTCAGCGGGCTCATCCAGCAGTGACAGCCGTGCATCCCCACCTTCAGAGCCTGCAGCATATCTTTACAAGCACATCCAACCTCCAGCTGCGGTCCTTGGAGGCCATGACTTTATGAAATACACAGTTATTATGAGCCAATCCTGATGAGGATCAAAATGAGGAAGACTTTTTAATCCGAAATGAGGTTGACTTTCAAGGGACGATACTTAAGTGGCTCATTAGCTGGCAAGTTCTAAGAACGCAGTGTCTCTGGAACAGTTCCAGTGATAGTCACAGGCCTGCAGGATGAGCCCGGACCAGGGCCAGGCACCGTGAGCATGTTAGGCAGATGCCCACTCTGCTCTCAACCACTGAAGAGTGGGATCACTGCCCCCATTTCACAGATGGGGAGAGCAAGGCCTGAAGAGGTTAAGGGTGACTTGCCCGGGTCACTCAGCTGGTGAAGTTCCAAGCAGGCTGTGAGCCCAGGTGGAGTCGGTTTCCACAGCGCTGTGCTGCCTAACGTGGCTTGATTTCAAAGGGCATCCGAGAGGGGAGGATATAGCTCAGTGGTAGAGTGCGTGCTTAGTATTCACAAGGTCCTGGGTTCAATTCCCCAGTACCTCCATTAAAATAAGTAAGTAATAAAATAAACCTAATTACCTTCCCCCCAAAGTAAATAAAATGTTAAAGAAAAATAAAAAACAAAGGGCATCTGGAGAAGCAGAGAGGAAGCCCAAAACTCCATTACAACCTGCTTCATTACTGTACAGCCATTTCATGCCGAGAAAGGCCATGGAGTACCATCCCTGCAGTAGGTGGGGATGACACACACAGGTTCACTGCTCGCCCTCCCAGGGCAGGTCCCCCAGACAGGAACCAAATTCTTTGCAAAGTATGCACTCACCCCACCAACCACAAGAGTTTGCTCTGCCTGATTAGAACTGACAGCAAACATTCTATAATCAGGGAACGATGTCCAACACCCAGGCCTTAAATAGGTTATGATATTTCCTATGCTATAGACAACTGTGCAAACATTAAATAATCATGCTATAGAAGATTTAACAGTGGGGAAAATATTTGTGGCATAGTCTTCATTGGAAAGCACAGATTAGAAAACAATGTACCAAATAGTCCTAGTTTTGCATGATCAAAATAAATAAAAATGCATGTGCATGTATGTGTATAAACACATACATGCACATGCATTAGAAAAAGACCAAAAGGATACCTGGTGCTTATTTCTGGATGATGGGATTATGTCTGATTTCCCTTCTTTCCCAAATCTCCTGCCCTGAATGTGCATTATTTTTGTAAACAGAAAAAGAGCCAATTCTGAAAAAATAATCCCTGGAGAGCCCCACTGCCTTTGACTCAGAGCACGGCGTCCACCGTGTCTGCAGGCGGTAAGAAGGCGGAAGGCAAGAGAACTGTGAAAAGTGGAATTGCTACGACACAGACAGACAGCAGCGTGGAGCGGGCGTCACCTGGCCGTCTCTGAGCAGCGGCGGGAAGTGGAAGAAGAGGGACTGGCCCAGGGATACCGTCTGGATCGGGTTGTCGAGGTTGTCACTTTTGTAAAGCTTTACCTGGAGAGCAGAAACAAAGCAGGACGGGCTTTTGAAACTGAACCACGATAAACATTTCATTTCAGACATCCTCGGGACAGCTTATCTCTTGGGGAGAGAGGATCTTTGGAAACGTGGGTTTTTAAAGAAGCAATCGTCCTCTCCCCTGACAGGCCATTTCTAAGGCATCTGAGATGCCAGTTACGTGACACGGGTGGAAATGTTAAGATTTTAAAATAGATTCTGACAATTTACGTTAATGCTCAACATAGTAATAATGTTAAAAAAGAACAGCTTTGAACATATCTGTAACACGCCAGGCCTGCCACGGGCACTTTACATTCATTGTCACCAGTCCCGGCTACGAAAAGGGCATTGTTATCATCCCCATGAGACTGCATCACCTAAGGTTGCGCCATTATCATGCAGTAGAGCCTAGGACCCAGCCAATGTCATTGAGAGCCTGGCCCACCTGGCGTGGCCACCCCACATGCTGCAGCCTTAACCCCAGAGGTTTCCCTTAACCTGGAAGCGCACTCCCATCTCACATTTCGTTCTCTGGCTGCTTCCAGCAGCAGCTCAGTGCTTTGTGGCTGAACTTTCTCTCCAGCCCAGGTTGGCTGCTTGGTCCCACTACCACATGCAATGGGGCATGAGAAGAGGGAGGTACACCCCTGGCTTTGGGGGCTCCACGCTGCCCCCACCACAGGAGGAGGCCAGAGCTACCCTCCCCAGGGCTCCCACGGATACCCTTCTACATAACACACAAGTCAGGAGGAGTTATCCTAAAACGAAAGTCACAGACCAGAAGCCTGTGGGTCACATCCAAAACCACGTATACACTCTTCTGCCCTGTATGGTGTTCTAAGTCAATCTGAATTCACCGCCTATATTTAAAAATCAGGTAATTTCACATAACTCTAACTTCCAGTTTTATGTAAAACTGGGAAGTGATGCCAACCCTGGGCCAGAATCCCAAGGCAGCAAGAATCAGAACCCACGCCCCCTCCCCTCCCATTCCCCAGTCTCCCCACCCCTGCCTAGCCCTCTTTATTATCGGACATCACCCGCCTGGCCCCACAGGTAATGTGCCTGCAGCCCCCAAAGGGTGGCTGAGGTCAGTTAAGTGCACCTTCTCACCCAGTCAAATACTTCACTATATGTAAATTACAAGTGCCTCCGAAAAATACACCCCTATGGCAGTTCATTAACACCTTTCAGGGGATCACAGGGCATGGTGGACAGTTTGTCATTCACTGTAGAAACAGAGATCCTGTTAGAGCTCGAAGAGCCCTTAAGAGGCCACTGAGTCCAACTCCCTGGTTTTACAGAGCAGGAAACCAAGGCCCACGGGAATGAGGTGATGCCCAAGGCGGCCAGGTGAGTAACTGTGGGGACAGGAGCCAGCCCGGACTGTCTAACTCCGAGTCCACTGCACACCACTCCTACCTTTGACAGGATCTAAAAAGTTATAAGGCGCTTTGCCCTAAAATCGTCTTTCCGTTTCAGACTCCAGATCGTACTGATTGTCCATTAGGCTCCTACTGTGATGCTTCCAAAGACACACACTGCTGGCAAAACAGTCATGTGAAACCACACCACATCTTTTCTCTCCAGAGATCAGCAACCGTCCTCCCAGATACACGCTGGGATTAAAGAGTCTTAAATCTCAACCTCAACCCTCAGCAAGTGCTAGGCAGGCCCAGGTGTCCCGCTCCCTCCTGTTTCAAAGTCAGAAAGAACAGAGCACTTGAACCTGAAAAGGCTGGCCTTACCCATAATGTGGGAAGATACTCGGAGGAGGTGATCACATTTCCACTTAAGTCAAATTGATTTATCTGCCGGAAAACTATGATGTTCACATCATCGATGTCGTTATTCCCAACCTACGCGGAGACAAGGAGGGCTGGGGATGAGAAAGCAGGAAGAGGGACCTCTGCTCTCGCTGTGTGATGTCCTGGGAGCTATTTCCTAGTGCGCTTCGCTTCATATGAAGTGGGCGAAGCTTGCCATTCAAGCCAGCCTCAGTCTGCAGCCACACATTGACAGGAGATGGGCCGCACCTGCCCACGGGCACGTTTTATTTGACAAGCACGGTATTGTTTTTCTAAGTTTTAATTACTTGTCAACAGTTTTAAAAAAGGAACCTCATGTAAAAAAGGCCAGATCTCCTAGCATCTCTTGGAAAAAGGGGAAGATGCTCCTGCCTGGCAGCGATGGGAGGAGCCAAGCCCAGCTGCCCCTCTGGGTGGGCATGTGACCCGTCTGTCACCTTTTCACATCGCCGGGCCACAGTCCACATGACTGCCTGCGACCCCAAACCCTCATAATCTCGTGCCTAATGCCACCCAGTAAAGCCCCCAAGAGGCAACCCTCTTGTCCCACCCAAGCCCTCTTACTAGTCTAGCAATGAGACCTATTCCATAGGGAAAAAGTCCACTTCAAATGACTCCAGAGCCACTTCCTGGGACCTGGAGGGCTGCCTCTTCAGGGATCAATTAGTTAAGCCATGATCTTGAAGGTCAAGAGTCTCTGTCCTTGGTGGGAAAAACAAGGTCATCTGAATATAATAAAGCGGGAGGCCCTGCCACCAATTAAGCCTATGCTCTCTTTATCACCCTCCCTTGATTTGAAATGCTGTTTAGGCCTTAGGATCCTTAACTTGCAGAATAATGATCAGAGCTTGCAGGGGAAGTGGGGAAACAACACTTTAGATTTCTTCTCTGGATGCCTGACAGCAATGCTGTTCATTAAAAACCCACATAAGATGCTGCTTGTGAAGATGACACTATTCTAAGAGGACCCTTAATTAGGATTTAAAGTCCCCCCCACAGCAGATGAAAGGCAGGCAGCCAGAGGAGTGCTAAGGGATTTTTTGATCAGGGAAGCAATCATGCCCCCGATTCCGCTGGAGAACTCCGTGCCTTACCGCAATCACCCGGTGGTGGGGGAGGGCCCGCTCGATGTGGTCGTTGCCTTCTGCCTTGAGCTGAATGTGGTATTCACATCCTGGCTGCAAACAAACGCAGGAGTCACATCTTGGGAAAGGGTCCTGTCGAGTGAGACCTGATCCGAGCCTGCTCTGCCTGCAGGCCCACATAGGACAGGGGCCTTCCCGTCCCACCTCAGTGCCCAGACTGCACCTGTTAACCTTCTTAAGAGTTCCTTTAAAAAGCACCCCAATGTAGAAACTTTTCCCTGAAGTTCTGCAACTCCTTCAAACACCATTCAGTTTCTTCTACCCAAGGAAAATTAAATGTGGCTTCTTATTTGTTTTTTCTTTTTTAAAAAACATTTTTCTTCTTTGTATGTTTTTTATTCTATTCCTCCAATTTATAGGCGTAGACCATGTTTACCAAAAAAGTCACTATTCAGAAAAAACTTTTTTGTTGACATTGTACACATGAAGGATGTACACTGTTTACTCAGATAATTTTCTGGCAGACAGCAGTATTTTGTTCTAAGAAAGCCAGCACATTCTGACAATTTTCCCCAATAGAGGGAGGTGAACTGTCTTGAAAAAATGAAGTTTTTTGTTTGTTTATCACACTGCTGTATGGGCTGGCTAGTGGCAACTCTGATAGAGATATGAGTTCAAAGGGAAGTTTTTCGGAAGGCTGGAAATCAAATAAAATTCAGCTTGAAGCAAGGCTTTACTAGTAGAAATGAGCCCACTGTTTGTAAACTTCTGAACTATTTTTTTCTTACATGCTTATTTTAAAAAGAGATCTGCATCATGTCCCCAAAAGGTGACAGATCACTTATATTAGCAAGGTTTAAAACACTTAAATCAACCAATTTCTGATCACCAACAGCACACGGGACCCGATGACACCTTAGGATCTAAAGCACGGGGCTGAGGTCAAAGGTGACTGTGTGCATCCAAGAGGGCAACCCTGAGACTGGCATCATTTATTTGCAAGTCGGTGTGAGTAACACGGCTCTGCTCTCCTAAACAGTGCGCTGCAGCCTTCTTTCGTGCAGGCAGAGCAGCATCGGGAACGGTGATCGCTTTAGGTTAACCAGGGGCCCTTCCAAGTGGTAGCTTAAGGGTGACTTTTCTCCCCCTTTCAAAATTGTCCTTTTCGATATGTTGCTTGAACTATTTTATAATGAGCACATGGTACCTTTACAAAGACAATAAAGCAGTTATTCTTTAAAAAGACAGAACATTCAAGTTTATGATCGCCAATAGACGTATTAAGCCGCTTTATAGCTCAGTGAGGACAGACAGCACTGGGTTTAGTTCAAAATAGCTGTTTATGCCTCAGAAAGGAAAGACGTGTGTAGCTATCTGGGAAGAAACGCAGAGGCAGCACAGCTGAAGCTGGGAAGGGCGAGCACTGCCCCCTGGCTCCTGTCCCCAGGCTGGGCAGAGCCCACAGGGTGGCTGCTCCCATCGCAACCCGCCCGACTCCTTGCCCCTGGCCAGCTGACTCAAGGAGGCACCTTCAGCCTCTGGGGGCAGCACGTAGGGGTAGAGTGTCTCACCCCAAATGCCTTGACAGCTACACTGCCCGGAAAGATCACCTGGGGAAATGAATTCTGATGGGGGTCGAAATCCTTAGGAAATCTTCAACAAGGGATCTCCAGCCCGGCGTCCTCTGGGAGACTGGCAAACCCCAGTCCAAACCCTTGATGAGAAACATTCAAGGCTCTTCCTCCAGAACCCAAGGCCTGGCCCGTGGAAGGTGTGAGCTGCCACAACACTGAAAGTGCTAATGACTTAACACCTGTTACCAGGAGGAGGGTGCCGGGGAGCATCGGTTAAAATGGACATCTACTGCAGTGGGGAAGGACACTATATTCAGTTTAATTAAATAAAATGTGTTAAGTTGGTGAGTTTAGAAAAACACATCTGGACCAGCAAGACCCTGGGGGAACCAAGAAGGTGACCTGAATCTGCAAGCTTGCACTCGTAAGAGTGAGGTGAGCTCACCCTAGCGCGAGGCAGACTGAAGTGCACAGGCGCCTCCGGGCCCTCCTCATGCTGCTGACTTACAACGAAAAAAGCTGCACACACGGCCCGAAGAAGCGGGGGTGCTGGTGAGGAGCACCACAGGGGGCAGTGCTGTCTGTTCCTGCTTTTTAACCATTTACTGAGTCAGTGCAGCAGGCGCTGCTCCGTGTATTTCACGTGTAATAACTCACTTAATACCCAAAGCCAGCCCAGCCCATAAGGAAGACATCGTTCTCATCCTCATTTTACAGATGATGAGACGGACACAGAAAGGATGACACACTTGCCTGACCTTACACGGCTAAGAAAAGACAGAGGCAGGATTCAAACCCAGGCAGAAAGGCATCTGTGCAGCCACCGAAAGATGAAAATGCACTGAATGCATGAGATGGAGAACCTGCTTTTAGGGACTCACTGCCTCTCCCGGGGCCCCGGCTGCCGGAACCACTGCTACATGGAAGGAAAGCAGGCCTGGAGGATGGCAGAGGGCAGTCCCGGGGCCCCATGGAGCACATCGGGGTGGCAGCACCTCCACAGGGGCAGGGCTTCCCACGGGGCTGAGGAGAGCTAGGAGGGAGTGTGGGGTAACGCCGCCCAGACTCCTGTGGTGGTGGGATGACTGTCATCTCGCGGAATCTGATGAGAAGACACCGCAGAGGGAAACCGGTGGGCAGAGGGGACAGGGCACCCACTGGGTCAGTGTGCATCCAGCTAAGCCAGCAGAATACACGTTCTTCAGTCCTCAGCACGGCCCCCAGGACACCCCTAAGTCCACCTTCCTCCCTCGGCTTGACCGCTCCATGTTCACCGAGCAACCTTCTGACCTGACTTCCAGGAACCCCGATGTCTGAGAGTGGGCATGCCCGACACTGGATGTGAGTATTCTTATCTCTGGGAAAGGACAGCATGGCCCCAAGGTAGTGCCCAAGTAAACTGGCAAGCAGACGTGCCTCTTAGCTCACATGACTCGGGCAAACAGTAGTCCTCTGCCAAGATGTGTATGACTATCTCTGGGGCCAAATAAGAACAGCCAGTTTGTGAATCTGAAAAAGCTGGGACCAAACCCCGGGTCCAAGTGGCCCAGTCCAGTGGGTGCCAGTCCACCCACATTCCCTCTTAGTGACTGCTACTTAGTGTCTGCTGAACGAGCAGATGAATGAATGGGTGCACAAATCAAAACCAAGGGAAAAAAGCATCATAAATTCTGAACCAAATGCTGCAGCCAAGAAACCAAAAGGACAGATCAGTTGGTTATTTGGCCCACACAAAGAAGTTGTGGGTTTCTTTTTTTTTTCTTTGTAACTAGATATAAACATCTGAAAACCCAGAGTTTTCACATGAAAGTCTGAATTTCTCATTTCTTTTATAAACTCAGTCTGGCAACCCAGAGTCCATCTTCCCACATGGCTACGAAGAGCTGGAGCTGAGTGGTAGCTGCCCCCTCACGTGGGCTACGTCCTCTCCACCGCACCACAGTCCACACCACTCCCTACTGTGCACCCAGACTCCTCCAGCCTTTCACAGTGTTCTTCTGGCTCTACAGGTATTGGGTTTGAGAGCCCTGGCCTAAGCCAAAACCTTCTGCTAGGCAAAAGGTATGTCAAACCCATGGTTTTCCACCTTTATTTTGCCACAAAACCCCAATGCAGTATGTCAGCTAGATAAAAGGTAAGCATGTCGGCTAAGACAGGGATTGGGAAGAGTTCCAGAGCCCTACATCCCCCTAACCCTCTTGCCCAGCCCATTCCTAGCAGTCTTGGGGGCACCACAAGACACCCCTGAATCAGTAGGAAAAAATCCTCTAGTGAAACAGGTCCAAAGTCTCACCAGCAATCCACGTAACCTGAACTTCCCTTCTTCATCTGTCACGGTGTCTTCTCCATAAATACTGCAGTCGTTCTGTCCCACTGCTTCCACGGCAACACCCTGTTCTGGTTCTCCATTTAAGGAAGAAACTGTACCATAGCAACTGGAGGGATAAGACAAGAAACAGAACATGACGTTCTCGTGGTTTTCTGAAGCACACAAAAGAGTTCAGGGGAAGTGTCCTGCACTTACCAGCGATTTACAGTGCAAGACAGTTCAGTGGAGGACGGTGCCCCAGCTGACCCAGACAGTTCCGTTCTGGCCATGGCACTTGCAAATCGAGCCTTCCTGCCAGAAGGCTGTCATCAATTTCTCTTCTTGTTGAAATTTTAAGGGATGCTCCAGAAAATTGTAATTTAAAAAGGCTAAGCTTTTATTTTATTCCACTTTATTATATTTCTGTTACCCTTTATTTTAAATAACGAAGCATCCAATAAAATGAAAATAAATCGCTTCCCCTTTCATTCCACCTTCATATTCAACTGAAAATGGTCCATTTTTCTAAACTTGCTCCTTCTGATTAATCAATCTTTGCCTCAAGTGCTTTTGTAAACATGTATAAATATACGTGTCCGTGTGTCTGTGTGTATAAATGATACTAGTATTTGTATAAATCATCTCTGGAAGTATTCAGAAACACTGGAAAACCTAGGCAGCTGGGAGACAAGGAAAGGAGGGAAACTTCACATTGTATATACTCTTTCAACATTTTCAAGTTGTACTCAAGTGAATGCATTTCTTCCTTTCAAAAATTTAACTCACATTTCAAACATTTTTTAAAAAATAGAAATTTTTAGGAACTAAATGAGCTCTCACAGGCTGACTGCAAAATAGGAACCTGGTGACTCGATCAACAGTTTGAGATGTTTGAACAAAAGAGCAGCAGTTAAAAATCTGTGGACCTCGTCTCTTACTTCCCTTGTCTTCCAAATAGTCACGCTGAAGACCAGGGTGGGTTTCTAGGTGAACCGGGGCCGGGGACAGAGGGGAGCGGGCGGGGCTGCTCACCTGTAGGCTGTGCGGTAGCCGGTGATGGTGATCTTCAAGTTCTGTCCCTCCTGCACCTCAATCATTTGTGAGGATGGCTCGAAGCGGAACTCCTTCATCATGGGCTTGAAGTAATACTGGCCGGGGCTCTGCCGAGAGACCACCGCAAACTGAGCCTCGGCTGCAGATCTCAATGTGGCTTAAAAGGGGGCAGCTAAAGTTGTGATGGACCAGAATCGGACCCCAAGAGCACCAGGGCTTCCAGGACAGACAGAAATGGTAACTCTAATGCTATAATAAATAGTTAAGGTGACAGCAACTACAGTTCTAATATAGCCGTCATTATCGTGTGCCTACAGTAACTCTTCGGGCTAGACATAGTTTTAAATTTTACGAATGAAGTAACTGAGGCTCAGAGAGGTCATGTTAAGTTGCTTGAGATGACACAAGAAATAAGTAGGAGAAGGAAGATTTGAAGGTGTGTGTGCATCACTGCACAGCATACACCTCACTGCCTGTTTACGACATCCCTGTGACAGTCACTTTATTCCCAGGACTGACGAAGTAGCCAAGGAGATGTAGCCACTCCTGAGTCCCCACCATTCAGGGCCTCATCTAGATCTCCAGTGGAAAAATGGATGCTATCCTCCCACCACGGGGAGCGTGCTTTGCAGGAGAAACACGAGCTCACCGCCGAACAAGACTCGGCATTATTATACACAATCCTGTGGTGAAACAAGGGGACGCCCAAGCCAGGAGCCGCTGTGGCCGGGGTAATTAATTACATTGTCTCAGTGACAAGTGGGTAACCAGAAAACAAGACATGTGTGCAGGAGGGAACATGAATCGGCAGCGTTAAGTTCTGGTGAGAGCAATCCTCTAATTACGTCTGGTCCCCCAAGAAACATAAAACACTCCACGCTGGTTTTCTGTTCTCACGTTGTCAAGCAGTACACAAGTCACGAGGTGTCCCGGGCTCTCTTGGGGAAGACAGGCGGGCAGTAAACTACAGGACACCTTACCAGGTTTGAGAAGGTCAGAATGCCATTGTCCTGAGTCAGGAGGTTCGAACGAAACACACCACCGCTGAGGGATAAGAGGACCCCGGGGAGGGGCTGGTCATCTTCAGCTTTTATCTGGGGGGCAACAAAGGAACCCCAGAGCAAGGTTAACTCCTATTACCCATGAAGGGAATATTTCACAAGAGGTAATTCTTAATGGACTGTTTTTCTTCTATTGTTATTCACTGGAAGGGAGAACAAAAGGTCTGTTCTTCATCTCCAGGGTAACCAATGTTAACAGTTTGGTGTGCAGCCTCAGACTACTCTATGCCCACACAAATGTCATCAACATTATGGCTACTGCTGGCGGACTTGGTGAGTGATGTGGTGGGGTTGGGGCGAGGCTAGGAGGTAAGACAGAAGCGCCCACAGAGCTGTACCATTCTGCAGCTGTAACTTGCTTTCTCCTCCCTCAGCCGTTTCCCCGTTTTCCCTCCCCTATCGGTCCCCACAGATCAGCCTCACTGTTTCGGAACAGCTGTGTCTCACTCTACAGCAGAGGTCGGCAAACCACAACAAGCAGGAGTTTTGTGATGGAGAAAGAGAGACGATCTGAATGTCCCCGAGCGTGTGTCTCTTTGTGAGCTTAAGTGTTTCTCTTTTTCCGAACAGTCAGTTCCTACGAGTGGAATTGTTGGATGTGTGCACTTGAAATTCAGAAAGAAACTCCCAAACTGCACTCCAGGGTGGCTGTAACCATTCCAGCTCTGTAATTTACCTATGCGTGGGAAAACACATGCTCGCCAAAAAAGGGATAGCGTCTTGATTATTGCAAATCTAACCCAGCGTTTCGATGGTAACTTCCTCTGCATTTCCCCAGTCACTAGTGAAGCTGAGCATTTCCTGTATGTCTGTTAGTGACTTGTATGACTTCTGTGAATTGCCTTTCATATCCTTTGTTTATCTTTTTTCTGTTGGGCCGTCTTTTTCTCATCAATTTTAGGAGTTCCTTGTAAACTGGGGATATTATTTATGGTATAGATATTTCTTCCCACTTCCCAGTTTGACTATTTTTAAATTTGGTTTAAAATGCATTCTGCAATATAGAATTTTCATTTATTATGGACTGTGATCTGTCTTTCTTTTCCTCAGGCCTCTAGGTTGAAAATATTCATTCTCAAGGATCTCCAGACTCATGCCGTACATCCTACAGCATGCTTCTTCCCAAGAAGGACTGAGGGAAGAAAGAAAGACATCAAATACCACTGTAAGAACACTGCGTCCTTCGACAGAGAACAGAGTTGAAGATGAAAGCTTAAAATACTTGCCAAAAGGTATGCACACAAGCTAAAGGCAACAGCTCTCCAAATGACACCATGTGAGAGAAGCCAGAAAAAGAGGACGATCTGAATGATTCCATTTATATAAAACTCTAGAAAATGCAAACTGACCTACAGTGACAGACGGCAGATCAGACGGGTGGGAGGGGCAGGAGGGAGGGATTACCAAGGGTATGAGGAAATTTTGGAGGGTGATGAATGTGTCCACTACTTGGATTGTGGTGGTGTTTTCACGTCGAAACTGTCAAATTATACACTTTATGTGCAGTTTACTGTATGTCTATTATGCCTCATAGAGCTGCTTTTTAAAAAACATACGGTGTTACCTCAAAGCTCACGCCTGCCAAGGCATAAGCCTTAAAGTCTCCTATGGTTCCTTCCACTGCAGTCAAAACGTAGCCCTCCTTCTGTGAGGACACGCTATATTCCAGGTCACTATGCAGGGGCCCAACGCTGGATAAAAGAAAGAAATGCTGGAGATGGCTTGGCTTCAGATCCTGCAGGAAGCATCACCCGCCCCAAGGAAACCTGGCTCCCCAGTGTCTCTCCGAGGCTCCCCGATTGGTCCCAAGCAAATGTTGCTTAGTCACAGACTTACCTATAGGCACCTTTGTCATCGGTAAAGACTGTGATCAGGGGTGAACTTGCCCCCTTTTCACTGATGACAATCTCAACTCCTTCCAGCTCTGGGTGGATCTGACCTTCTAGAAATAAGCCTGCTTTCCCCTGGATCTCAATCAGCTTCCCTGGGCAGCTTTCTAAAAAGGGGGAGAGAGAAACAGAAGAACAGGGCTTAGAGGCAGAGGGGAGGGAGCCTTCTGGTTGGGGCTTCCCATTAAAGAAGGGCCGAACACTGAGAAACTGGAACTAGCGCGAGGAGGCGGTTGAATATAACCAGAATCCTCGATACTTGCAATGGCCCAAGCCTCTCTCCACCAATGAAAAGACCTTGTTCAGCTGCCAGGAACGTTAGCAGGCACGGCAAACAAAGGCTGGGTTTCCCCTTTCCTCTCCCTCGGCTCTCACAGGCCACAGGTGAGGAGACAAGCTGACATCGCAGGTGACAACCTGTGAGGCTGGACCTCAGAGGACCCAGCACGGAAGACGGCCCCAGACAGACTGCCTGCCAGACACCTGCACTCTTCAACACTCTCTTTCCAAACATGCAAACGCTGAGGGTTTAGTCAACCCAGAATGCCAGAAAAAGCTACCGGTAGCCTAAACATTCCAGTGGCAATCACTTCTGGTTATCCAGGCTCAGAAAGACCCTCCCATCACCCCGACCAAAAAGCAAACATCAGGAACAGCTCAGACACGTGAAGACATTTCAGACATTTTGGCAACTGATGGTTTTGCCACCTCCTGGTGTCAACTGGAAAACAGCAAGGAAAACCAAGTCCTTTTCCAAAAAGACACCCCAGTTCTCATAGTGAAAGTTACTTTTACTGATTTAGACCTTTCATTCATTCGCCCGTTCAATCACTCATTCACTGACTCATCAAACAGTAACAACTATGTGCCAAAGGGGACTGAAGGTGCCTTGCAAAGACGGTTTCACTGTAACAACAGCACAGCCCACAATTTTAAATGCAGGGAAAGGACCTGCTGCAAAGGTGTGTCATCGGCTGAGTTGACATTTACCTCCACTGACGGTGGCTTCCATGGAAGGAGGATAAAAGAGCAGCTCTTTAGACGAGGGTGTGACAGTGATTTTCTCTCCGGACCTAAAGTCATTAAGATACATCAGTGGGGCTCCCCATCAGGAAGGGTATTGGGACAGAGGACACTGCAGGGAAAGCCCAAGAGCGCTCACCGTGCCCAGTAAGAGAAGTCGTAGGAGAAGGGGCCCTGGAGCTCGTCCACCATCTCCTGCGCGGGGGGCTTGGTCCTTCCCCCGCTGCTGTCCTCCCCACCGTTCTTCTCCCTCTCCTGCCTGCGGCTCTCGATCCCCGCCAGCTGCTGCTCCCTCCGCAGCTCCTGCACGGACTTCAGGGGGCCGAGGACCAGGGCGGGCTCACTGTCAATGGAAGACCTGGGAGAAAAGGGTGAGCAGCCCCGGAGGTGAGGCCCCCTCATCCCCGCAGCTGCGGGGAATCGGACGTTTCTGCGAGCAGAGACCATCAGTTAAAAAACCGAGCACCTCACAATGCCACCAACCGTGGCACAGTCTTCTCCTGTTTTGAACAAACTAATAGTTAAAAAAAAAAAAAAAACCTGAACTTCTTTGCTGTGGTGGCAGTATCTGGTAGATCTGGGCTGGCATGAAATACCACTGACTTTGTGCCTTGAAGGAAACTTGTGAGATTTCCCGTAGGACATGGGATTCTTTCCACACCACCATCTCTGTCTTTCTTTCAGTCTTTATTGAGAAGATACCCTGCTAGAGAACCAGGCTCTGGGGACAGTGTGAACAGGACAGACAGCATTCCCTATCCCCGTGGGATCCACACCCGGATGCCCTGTGGACGAGGCAGAGAATAAAAGAGAAAAATGACATCAGATGGTAAGTACAATAGAGAAAAATAAAGCAGCATGGAAAGATGGAGAGCTGGGAGTCAGGGGCTATCTTTCATTAGGGGCTCAGCCAGCGCCTTTCTGGTAAGGTGACACCGAGCCGACTCGAAGGAAGGGAGAGAGGGAGCCACGTGGCTCTGGTGAAGAGGGCCTCAGCAAGGGGGCAGCAAGTGCAAAGTCTTGGAGCCTTGGAGGCAGCTCCCTTGGCGTGCTTGCGAGAGAGCAAGGAGACCAGGGTGGCCTGGGCAGAGGGACCCAGGAAGAGTCAGATCAGGTGTCAGACTAGGGCTTTGCAAACCTTGGTGTGGACCCTAGAGGGGTGGAAAGCCAGTGGAATTTTAAACAGAGGAATGACAGCATCTCTACTGTTAAAGATTACTCTGACTTCTGCATGAACAACACACTGTTATGAAGCAACAGCCAGAAAAGGGAGGCCAGACAAGAAGCTGTAGCAACAACCTGGTCCAGACAACAGTAGGTCGAACCAACATACAGAGGCTAAGTGTTAAGAAAGGGCCAGGTGATGGATGTACAGTTGGCCCTCCATTTCTGAGGGTTCCACATCCAAGGATTCAAACAACGGCAGATAGAAAATATTTGGGGGAAAAAAATTTCAGAAAATCCCAAGAAGTAAAACTTGAATTTGCCACATGCCAGAAACTATTTACATAACAGTGACATTGTATTTACAGCTATTTACGTAGCATTTACATTGTATTAGACGTTGAAAGTAATCTAGAGATGATTTAAAGTATACGGAAAGATGTGCATAGGTTACATGCAAATACTACTCCGTCTTATAAGGGGCTTGAGCATCCTGGGATGTGGGTAACCACAGCGGTCCTGGAACCAAGTCCCCATGGATACCGAGGATTGTACAGCTGAGGACTTGCAGATGGACTTGTTGGGTGTGGGATGCAAGAGAAAGAAGAGTCAGGGACAAACTAGAAAGATGGAGCTGCCGTTTCTGAAACAGGGGAGACTACAGACTTGGTCTGTGGAGGGCGACAGACCACCAGGAGTCCAGTTTTGATCTGGGGAATCCAAGATCCCCTTTACAGATCCCACCGGTCATGTCCAGCTGAAGATGCGTTTCATGTAACCTCAGCTCAAGCAAACAAAACAAAACCCTTGTGCAGTTACAAAAATAAACTTAATAAAGACCAAAAAACAACATAATATGGAGTCACTACTGGTAAAGATATGAATTTCTAGTCATACCAGTAATTCACACATTCCAAGCAGGAAAATAGAAAAAGACATTATTGCTCCAGCACCAGGCAAAGAAACAGGAGAAACTGAACCAGTCCTTCCCGTAGAAACCCCGTCCCCTGGTGAATATGTACCCCATCAATTCGGTCAATAACCCAGGGCTGTCCCTGACACCTCTCCCTTCCTGACCCGACGGAGTCAGCCTATCTCCACATCCCATCAATTCAGTCTCCTCAACACTGTCCGATCCATCCACATCTCTCCATCCCCACTGCCACCAGCCCGGCTGAAGCCCCATCATCTCCCACCTGGACCCCTGAATGAGCCTCTGCCCCTCCCTCAATCAACTTCCACTCTTGGATCCCTTCTACCTGTTCTCCACTCAGCAGCCAGGGGGACCTTTTTGAAACAAACAAAAAAGTGGTCCCTCTACTTAAAATATGTCAGAGTGTCCATGGGACAAAGCTAAGACCCGTAACATGGGCTGGCCGCCAGCAGCCTGTCTCTCCTGCATGGACCCCAAACCCCCCCAAAGTCAGATTTCAAAGCACTTATCGCAGTTGTAATTTTACAGCTTTGCGTGTGACTCTTGGATCACTTACTGTCTGTCTCCCCCATGAGACTGTAAGTCCCACGAGGGCAGGGGCTGTCGCCTACTCCCAGAGCCCTAAACACTGAGGAATCTCCATAAGTATATTCTGCACGGGTGGACAGGTGACAAGGAGGTGGACAGAAAGATGGAGACATAGCTGGAAAGGCAACTTCAAGTAAGGCAGGCTGGGAGAAAGTTACTCAGATTTCCGT
Organism: Camelus dromedarius; assembly: GCF_036321535.1. NCBI lineage: Eukaryota > Metazoa > Chordata > Mammalia > Artiodactyla > Camelidae > Camelus > Camelus dromedarius. The sequence goes on along the minus strand of NC_087459.1, from coordinate 13,492,884 downwards.
TCTCTTTGACAAAGACAATCATGTTGTCAAAATGCTTTCTTTCATTTCTTGAGAAAATTAGAGTGTCAGGTGCACCCACCACACTGAAAAAATTCCTCGCAAAGGTGGCATTCACATGAACCCGACCTTCCGTGAGGGACTGCCTTTCACATACTCACTCGTGACCCTTCTCATACAAGGTGGCAGGGTCTCATGTAAAGATCCTGAGAGAGGATCTAAAGAAAAACAGGCAATTCTTTAGAATTTGCTAAAACACTTGAAATACAGTGAACAAACCAGAGATTTTTTTCCCTTAGCAAAGACAGGAGGTGCAAAGAGGCCAAACAGAAATTTAAGACACTGAAACGAGCCGTCAGAAGGCTCTTCCTCATCCACAGCTAATTCCTGAATCATAAAAGGAAAGGATCAAGGCTGTTGTGAATTTACGGCTGTATCATATAAGTGTAAGAGGGAAGGCCAGTTGTATACACACCCAGAGATAACAAATCAAAAATGGTTTTCAGAGCGTGTATGACAGGAGTCCCCCGGCCCGGGGCTACCACCCTCCCACCACGTCCCACCGTGGAACACTAGCCTTACTTGATGGTCACGGTGACATCCATCATCTTGTCAGTGGTGATGGTTCCAAGGACGTGGTGGCGAATGGCTGTCAACGTCAAGATACTGGGTGAAGACCTATAAATCAGAGAAGTGGAGAGAAAACACTGCAGCATCACTTCATGGTCCTCAAAGGATCACAAGCAACGCCCTTTATGGGCGACCTTCCTGACCCTGAAATACACTACCTGAAATCGTTGTTAGCGCGGCACGAAATAACACTTGGAATGCACACAAGTGCCTTAGAGGGTAAACTGATTCTCCACTCCGAACCTGCACACCTCCAATTCCCAGTAAAACCCACCAGCATTTGTCAAAATTGAAAAAGGGTTAGACTTGAGCTTGAGGAATTCCCATCAGCAAGGGCTGGAGGACTCAACACACATGATATTCAAACCACTTCAAAACCACAGCCTTCCATCCTGGGTTTACAAAATTCTCAGGAAAGAGATCCTATCTTCGTTTCCTCTGTAATTGACCCACGTGCCTACAAGCCCTTATCTAGAAATTCTCTTCAGTGCCTAAACTTGCCACTTCCAGAAAAGACATAAAAAACTCCTTTGTTTTCAGAAATGACTGAAGAGGAGAATGGCACTGACTCTCCTCCATGGGAGGCACACACGCCCCACAGCGCGGTCAGCACCCAGCTTACGTGTCATAGGTGTAGAATGCTTGCTCGAACCGGTGGCAGGAGCGAGGGGTCACCTTGTACACGCCTGCAGCCAGGAAATCAAAAGTCATTTTCAGAGAAGGGCATCAGTTACACCGAGCAGTTCCAACATTTGAAATCCAAAGGCAGTGCCTCTCACTTGAAGACTCACAACGTATCACAGACGTGCAATATGGTGTCAGAGATGCCTTTTCCGTGGCCCACGATGGCTTCCTGATGACCCAATCCACGTAAAGGCCCACTCATGAAGTCCCTTCCTACAAGTACTCCTCAAAGGGGGCATGGGGCAGGGGAAGGCCCAAAAAATTGTGAAATGATTGCAGAAAACACTTTTTACACCATGAGCTCATGCAGGGTAACACTCAGATTAAGGGCATATGATGCCATTTGCCAGAAGAGCACAGTTTCAGAAAGGAGCAAAGTGTAACATTGAATTCTCCCAAATGTGCATTAGCTGACATTTTGGCTGTGTGACCGAACTGAAACATGAAATTAGTTCAAATAACCTCTGCTGTTTCTGTCACATGGATCAAGCCCCAGTACAGTTACTAATAGAAAAAAATGATGAGGTTTCTCCATTCATTTTGTTTGTTCTTAATTCGACAAATATTGACAGAGCACCAGCACCTGCTTGGGCCACGTATTGTGCCAGGTGCGGGGACACAGTAGGAACAAAACAGATGGGGCTTCACATCTACAGAGAGAGAGAGAAGTGTTTGACAGCCACATGGCAAGAGCACAGCGGGGAGATCCCAATGACACTGGAGGTCCAGCGTCCCTGCGGAAGTAATAGCTGAACGAAGAAGTGATGGGCGGGCAGCACAGCTGGGTGGAGAGTGGGGCACAAAAAATGTTTGCCTGCCCCTTCTCCTCATCTTTCTGCCTTAAACATAACCGGTTTCCTAGGACAACAGTAGGCACCCTGAAAACACAGGGGCAGAACATACAAGGGACAGGACTAAAAGAATCACAGAGACACCAACCCTAAACTAACATCTACCAGCTGCTGGACCCATGCCTGAAGCCATGTGCTACCCGACTCTGTTACTGAGCCAAATTAACCCCTACTTGTTGATGGTTCTTTTGTACAGATTTTGTTACTTGCAGCCAAAGGCATCCTAATAAAACACAGGATAGAGTGGTTGGAGCAGAGAGTAACAGATAGAGCTAGATTGTACAGAAGCTCAAGGTCTGACTAAGGGTTTTGTATAGTAGTCCCCCACATCCTCAAAATATACATTCAAAGACCCCCAGTGGATGCCTGAAACTGCAGACAGTACCGAACCCTGCATATGTTTTGTTTTCACCTGCACTAATATGGGTAGGTAACGTACACAGCATGGATATGCCAGACAAAAGGATGATTCACATTCCTGGGCTGGACAGGAGCAGGATGGTGAGAGATTTCATCATGCTACTCAGAACCATGCCATTTAAAACTTATGAACTGTTTATTTCTGGAATTTCCCATTTAATATTTTTGGACCACAGTTGACCACAGGCAACAAACTGTGGAAAGTGAAACCATGGTTAAGTGGGGACAACTGTATTCTACCTTGAGAACCAAGAGAAGTCACTGAATTATTCATCAGGAAAATGCAAAATAAAACTACAATGAGATACTACTTTACACCCACCAGGATGGCTGAAAAAAAGACAGACAGGCACAAACATCGGTAAAGATGTGGAAAAACAGAAACCCTCGGGCATGGGGGCATGGCTGATAGGAACAACAAATGGCAAATATAGCCTCTTTAGATAATAATTTAGCAGTTTCTTTAAAAATTAAACATATATTTATTATATGATTCTCTTTCTAGGTATCTACCCAATAGATGTCCACACAAAGACTTATACACAAATATTTGTAACAACGTTATTCGTAACAGCCTTAAACTGTAAACAAGTCAAATACCTATCAACTTGGTGAATGGATACACTAAATTACATATCCATGCAGTGGAGTACTATTCACCAATAAAAAGGAACAAATTATTAATACCTGCTACAACCTGGATGAACATCAAAAATACTATACTAAGTAAAAGGAGCCTGAAGAAATACCAGTACTATGTAATCTCATTATATGAAATGTCTGAGAAAAGGCAAACCCATAGAGACAGAAAATGGAATACCGGCTGCCTGGAGCTAGGTATGGAGATTAACTGTAAACATGCATGAAGGTTATTACTCAGGTGATGAAAATGTTCTAATCTGGATTATAATGATGGCTGTACAATGTGGTATATTTACTAAAAATCATTGTATTGTTCATTTTAAGTGGGTGAATTTTATGGTCTGCAAATTGCATCTCAATAAAGTTGTTAACAGAGAGAGAAGCCACTGAAAGATTTTAAGCAAGATGGGAGATGATCCAATCTTTATGCTAAAAAGATCATTCATCAGGAGAGGTCATGGGCTGATGGTGTAATATTTTTAGAAGTGAAAGGGCCCAGTGGTCTGGACCCAACTCAAACCCAAGAGATGGGGAACCCATGCCAACCCCCAGCTCTAATTCTTTGGGTAAAAACGTGGCTCCCTCCAGAGGAAAGAAAAAGGAAACGAGTATGCTAACCACAACCAAAATTGACAGCTTGATGCAAATTGAACTGAGGTAGGAAAAGTCGCCTTTAAAACCACCCTCTGGTACCTTTCCATTTCTCTAACTCGTAGCACATCAATCCTCCCAGACTCACCAGGCTTGGACAGGCAGAATCGGTTGACTCCTTTGGAGAGGTTATAAATCCCCACGTTCTCAGGTCCATTTCCATCCTGATAAAATTCCTAAGGGACCAAAGCCAATACAATGAATTACTAGGGGAGATGGAGACACCCAGATGATTAATAATATTTGTGTTTCTGAACCAGTCATCTGTTTTGCCCATTAATCATTTGAACAGCTGGGTGCCACAGGAAAATTAAAAACCTTCCAAAACTTCCAACAAAAACGTGCTTTTTTTTCATTCAATCAACTAACATTTATTGAGCACCTGCTATGCAGTAGACCCACGGCTGGGCCTTGGTTGCTGACACAGCTCCTGTTTCCAGGGAGGGCTTACATTCTAATATGGGAAGAGAGAAAATCCATGTAGTCAACAACGAAATCGGCAAGAGTTCAGCCAGGAAGAAACAGAGCTTAGAGGGAAATAAACAGGGAGCAGAACAGAAAGGGGCTTCCACTGTAGGGGCTTCTTCAGCTTGGCCTCAGGGCAGGCCCCTCCTGAGCAGGTAGCAGTAGGGCTGCAGCCTGAATGATGAGAAAGAGCAACTACGCTCAGTTCTGGAGAAGATGCAGCCTCCCAGGCAGAGAGAAGAGCACGTGCAGAGGCCCAGAGGAGGCAACAAGCCTGGTGTGGAACTGGAGGCAGCTGGTGTGCGGGGGCCCAGTGAGCAAGGCGGAGGGTGGGAGGAGGTAAGGTGCGAGTTAATGAAGGGACTACTGGCCATCGTCAACAAATATGGATCTTAGTCTAGGGGACATGGAAACCCACTAGCGGAATTAAGGGCAGAATGATTTCCTAAATGTCCATTACTTATTCTCAACTGGATACCAATGGACCCATCTCGTGTAACAAAGCTGTCTGTTGAACATCTGTAGTTGAGCAGTTACAGCATCCAACTGGCACTGGAGACACCAGTTTCAGTTCCTCTAGTGTCTCACATAAGCAGTCACTTAATTGCCATTTGCCTCCGTTCCTCCACTGGGACCTGACAGTGACATCCACCATTGCTTAAAGTCAAAAAATCATATAAAGTTCATGACTGGGCCTACACAGGTGTTCCCCTTCCTGAAACCCACCAGGTACACGGCTAACCCAGCCACAGAGTCCACAAGAGAATAAGACCCTGTCTAATACCTCTGTCCTCAGTCGCACCGTTCATCAATAACTGTGCATGCCAGGAAAACCTCAGACATGGAAGAGGTTTACTTAAACCTCACTACAGCCCTGGGGAGTGAGGATTATGATCTCAATTTTAGACGAGAAAACTGAGGCTCAGAAACATTCACTGAACTTGCCCAAGGCTATGGAGCCCACGTGCTTTGCACTACATCAGCGGCTTCCCCCGATCACTAGTGAAAGCTAGAATTTAATGTGGACCCAGGACAAGGACCTCTCCCTAATAAAGGCATCTTTGCACTAAGTGGCTTTAAATGCTTCCTGATGATTCTCTCCACAGCAGGTGGGTGGGTCGAGGGGCAGAAGAGGAAATCCAACTTGACTGTGCCGATAACACTCTCAGCACGCTAGTCCTGCTCGCTCTCCAAAAGGCGAGTGCCCTTCCAAACAGAAGATTCCTCACAAGCCACACATACCAGAGTGATGGCATGAGAAAGGGAACATCTCAGCATGTAGCCCGTCTGCCGGAACTCAATCGCGGACACATCGTCCTCCAGAACTTCCACCTCCAGACTCTTGTTCTTCCAGCACCAATCTTCATGCATGATGCTTACTGGAAAGAATGCAACGCAGACACACACGTGGGCACAGAGCACACCACCTCCCCAGGTACCCCGGAAAACACAGTGACAGTGAATTACGTGTGTGAGCGTACACACATACGTATCAACACATGTGCAAGTGTCTCAGCTGTGCTGAGCATAAGTAACTGCTAAAGAAAAACTGAAACCAATGGCCATTAAAATCACCAAGAAAGAAATTCAGCTGATCCTAAAGACCAGGCTACAAGTAAGCTATTCAGGGATTGGCAAACTTTTTCAGTAAGGGACCAGAGAGTAAATACTTTCAACGTCATGGGCCACGTGGTCTCAACTATCAACTCTGCCTTTGCAGCACACAAGCAGCTGCAGACAACACACAAACGAATGGGCGTGGCTGTGTTCCAATAAAACTTTATTTATAAAAACAGGCAGTTGCCCTCGGGCCACAGTTTGCCAACACCTGACAAAACAGAAAATATAATTCCCCGGCAAAATGGGCCCACTTTATAAGCTATTCACTGCCAGCAGCTCCAAGCTGAACTCTGACAGGGCAGAAATACAGGCAACAGGCAGCTTCTGGAGAGGGGCAGGGGGAAGAGCACCGGAGTTGGCCAGCACTGCTGCCTCCCAGGCGTCACGCGAGGGGCTTGACAACCCAGATCCCATTAGCCCTACGTTCTGCAGGAAGGTTCTATTGCGCCTGTTCTAGAAGAAGAAACTGACTCTCAGGAGATCAAGTAACCTGCCACACTCACCCAGCAGCCAGGTGGCAGAACACACAAGTGGAATTATTTCACACTCTTTTCCGGCAGAAAGAAAGAAATGAAATGGCATGAGGCGCACCGTGTGGGGCGTCCTGATGAGGTGGCAGTCAGTTCACAGAGCCTCGACTCCGGGGTTACTGCCCAAAGCTAAACGATGCACATTCAGGGTCAAGGGGCAAACGAGAGTTAACCGGGTAAAGCTGTGCAGCTGGGGTACAGTTAGAGGGCCGGGTTTCATAAAGTTTAGAAAGACGGGAGGCATGAGGCCACGAGAGGCCACCTTCGGCTCTTACTTTTGTATTTTCCAGGCAGCACATTGTCAAATGTGAAAGTCATGGAGTTGACGGTGCCGGAGAGCTGCAGGCTCCGCTTCTCACCCTGGCGACTCATGGACTGCAGGGTCACCAGCAAGTCACCGCAGGTGTCTGCAGAAAAGAGATGCGGGGCCTCATCCAACTGCCTCTCAAGCCCCAGCACCCATTCGAACCCTCCCCCCCGCCTGCTGCCTGCCACCGCTCAGCTCCCGAGGGGCAGCGCCAGGAGCGTTCCTTCAAAGCTAACATGCATCTGCTTGCTTCTAAGGAGTCTCTCCCCATGCAGGTCATCCGTACCAAACAAGGGGAAGTAATATGTATGGAGCACCAACAGGAGCCAGAGGAAGATAAGGTGATGAAACGTGACTGAATGCCCGCTTCATACCAGGTACAGAACTAGGCCCTTTATCATCATCATCATAATTTTACATAGTAATTTTGCTAGATTTATATGGCTCTTGCTGTGTTCCAGGTACTTCTAACAGCTATACATACACTAACTTATTTGATCCTCATAACAACCCTGTAAGGCAGGTACTATTAACATCTCTGTGTTACAGAAGAGGGACTCAAAGCACAGAGTGGTTAAGTAACTTACCCCATATCACACAGCAAAGGTTCAAACCCATGTAGTCTGGTTCCAGAGTCTGTGAATGTAACCATTGTGCTACACTGCCTCATGACATGACCGTATGTAAGCATCATTAAAACCTTCTGAGGGCAGTAACAGTCCCATTTGACAGGAGAAAAACTGAGGCTGGCAAGTTAATGCTTAGTCTCACACTGGTCAGTGGCAGAGCTGGGACTAAAACCTGGACCTAATCCCGTCTTCAGAGTCAGAGGGAAAAAAAAAAGAAACCCACACGTTCTTTTGGGAGCCAAAGCAGAAATACTCCCAAGAGAAATGTTTCTGGTGATGGTGGCGATTATTCAGGAAGAACTGTACACAACATGGACTCTCAGACACCACTCCCCAGGAGCAGCTTCCGCTCTCCCCTTTGATGAGGAAAAGCTCACCGAAATCCCACCTTTGCCTGCCGACTGCTCTGAACTCTCTGTTCTTGCTTTCTATTGACATCTTACCCAAACAAGAGACTTTCCCAGAAACTGATGCCAAAAACTGCACAAAGGCCACATCCATCACAGGCCTGTCAGTCACAGCCAGAAGCAGCGTCTGGGGTTTCAACGTCAGCCCAGCTCTGGTCTCCGCCTCAGGAACCATCACCTGTGGGACACGTGGGAAAAGGTCAGTGGCTGCATCAGGACTGCCACTCCCGGGCCTCTGGGGCACCACCTGAGCCTAAGGCTCAACAGATTTCATAGGACAAATGTTCACTCCTAAGCCAAGTTTTATAATCACAACAAATCTGCAAACAGCCTGTGTGAAGAAAACATGCTTCTAATCAGCCATGAAACACCAGCCTTCAGCAGTGGCAGCGTGTATACAAAAGCACAGCGGGGCACACGAAGCTGTCACAGACCATGTGTACCCTGGTGGAAACCATACTAGGTCCCAGGATCTGTTCCTGGCTTGAGGTCACCGGTTTCTTTACTTTCCTTTTCTGATATTTCATTGTTAGTGTAAAGAAATGCAACTGATTTCTGTATGTTAGTCTTGTATCCTGCTATCTTGCCAAATTCTTTAATCAGCTCTAGTAATTTTTGGGTGAAGTCTGTAGGGTTTTCTATATATAGTATCATGTCTTCCACATATAGTGACATTTTTACCTCTTCTTTTCCGATTTGGATCCCTTTTATTTCTTTTTCTTGTCTGATTGTTATGGCTAGGCCTTCCAACACTATATTGAACAGAAACAGTGAGAGCGGGCATCCTTGTCTTGTTCCAGATTTTAGCAGGAAGGGAGGTCACTGGTGACATAAGCTATTAATTTGTGGATGTGACATGGATAACCAGCATGGAACTGGGCCATTTCTTCTCCCCTCTCTTCTGCATGCCTTCCTCAGGCTCCCAGGATAGACTGGGAGAGGAGGCAGTGGTCGCCTTCTTCATCCCTAGTAGAGATTACCCTCCAGAATTGCCCTTCCTTGGAAAAGTCCCTTATTGTGCCTCTGAAAGGGACTCCAAAGGCTTGTCCATGTGGCCGTCACAAGGAGCTGGCATCCTACACAGCATGCTGTCTGTGGAAGCAGGGAGAAGGCTGTGCCCCCACCCCATCTCCCCGGAGCAGATCCAGGCGGCCCTAGAGGAAACGCTGTCTTAGAAGGACGCTTCCAGCAACCCCCGCCCCCCAACCCTGCTCTTCCCCAGGGAGAAGCAGAGGCTGACTTGCTAGACGAGAGCCTGAGAGCCACTGAGACATGGTCTCGGCGTGGGGCCATTGGACCGACCTCTGCTCCTGTCTGGTCTCTTACCTGTTGCCCCCACCCCCATGCTCAGGCCTTCACCCTGGCAGTGACACGACAGGCCAGAGTCTCCAGCTTCTCCAGCTGCCTGGGTGGAGAAATCAGGTAGTGCCTGCCCAGTATCTACAATTAGGAAAAAGGACACTCCACTGTGGTTTCAGGGCCCAGAAGCCCTGCGCTGTGGAAGTTTCTGAGCTGCTGTGAAGGAAGAGTTCACTCTGATCTCTTCTGGGGACCCAAGGATGTCCCACAGCAGCCAGAACCTGAGAAGGTGGCAGTGTGACCGGCAGCCTGACACTGAGCGCTCGTAAGCATCGGGACTCGAGAAGAGGAAGAATGTTGCATTGTTTCTAAGCCGGCTGCTGTCTGCTCTACTAACTGTGACATGCAGAAAGCTAAAGATTTCACAACGACAAGCTGGAAGTGGAAATGCACCTTCTCTGACCCCATTTATCCCTTTATAAATATTCACTTTTTTTTTTTCAAATATCTTAAACAGAACAAAACTCGTCATACCTGGACTTTGTAGGTCCCTGGTTTCGCTTTAAAACAAAATGATCCCTGAGCATCTGTCTCCACAGTGACCAAAGACTTGTCCTTGTCTTGAGAGGACAGGACAACTTTGTATTTACTCATCTGCTTGACAGTGTCAGGGAAGCGGATGATTGATATCTGGCCGCAGACGCTGAACCTGCAACGAGGGACCGTTCACGCCAACATGAGAACTCAGGCATCACAGGAAAGGCACTTAGCAACCAGAACTGCGCATGCCTCTTCCAGCCCTCGTCCCTGAGACCAGTTTGACCTTAATGAAGAGACGGAAAGGCAGCCCAAATGACCCCAGTTGTAAAAGCAACCTTCGGAAAGAACGGAAAAGGCAGAGCGAGGGCCCAGGGCGGGGCTGTTTGTGTGTTCTGGGTGACAGCTGGCCATCCCCCACTGCAGAAGCGATTTTCAGACAATCTGCGGATGATAAAAATGTTTCAGGCAATTGGATCATTGACGATGCAGCAGCCTTGAATTGAGAACATGGACTAGTCCTTAAAAGCAAGAGCTGTAAGTTGCCTAAGAAACCGTGGTATTACCCAGGCGATAAAACAAGGCAGGGTTATCAAAGACGCCTTCCTCGCCTGTGATTATATATAATGCATGGATAAAAGCAATCTGAGAGACCTGAATAGGAACGGTAATTAAGTTAAAAAAAAATGCGAAGCTAAAATTGAACTCCTTAGGAGCTAGGAGCCACAGAAAGAATTTATAATTGAAAAGCCCTATTAAGGTAATGACTCAGACGGGAGACTGCAAATGAGCAGAGTGTAAAGGGCTACAAGGCGCACCTCGAGGAGCACATGAAAGGCGCATCCGTTCACTGATAAAGACCAGCAAAGGCTGGTGTCTTCATTGTTAGTCAGCTGATGTGTTACAGTGTAATAAGGTACCACAGCTGGAGGCCACAATTGTTTCTTCAACTGCCTAAAGGTTATATTTTCTAATCTTAAAGGGAATCACTTTAGATAAAAATCAGTTGTTATTTCTGACAGAAGGAGAAGAAGAAACGTTGGATTCAATGTTGGATAATTACGGGGTGCACTAGTGATGGCACACCCTCTCTGCTGCAAAGGAAAGACCGTGGAGGGAATCGCAAAGCGGTGGAAGGCCGTGTGTGAGATCCGGGGGTGATGGAAGCACAGCCGCTTCTCTCTAGAGGGCAGGGACCAACCCGGCCACGGGGGCTCACGCTGGACCGCAGGGGGCAAGATGACATCGCCCTCGGACCAGGTCACACCCGCCACCTGCTGTGGGAGGGGCCATGAGCTTAGAATGGTTTTCACACCTTTATCTTCACACTTTTAAAAGATTAAAAGGAAAAAAAAAATCAAAAGGCGGCTATTCCATGACATATAAAAATGACGTGAGATTCAAACATCAGTGTGCGCTGAGTCCCCCTGGAACACAGCCACACCCACTCATTTATGAACTGTGCTGGGTTTTCCCAGAGACCGTTTGGACCCATGAAGTTTGAAATATTTATTCTCTGGCCCTTGACAGAAAAAGTGTGCCAGCCCCTGATCTAGACTCAGAGGTATGCCTTTTGGTTCCCTACTGTGCACTTTCAGAGATGGACAGGACGGGCATACCCCGATGGAATTATTCTCAAGGACCTTCCGTAGTCTCTTGATTTGTATATACATCAGGGGGATGTCCCTTATTTCTTCCAAGTTGAGCCTCTTTGCCTGAATTTTAAATATTTTAATCATACGATCTCTTTTAGCTCATATTCTCAACTAAAGAGAAGTGGTCAGTTACCCTAGACCTCAGATGTATATTGACTTAGTTTAGAAAAAGAACTAAAAAGCTGGTAGGAGAGTGTTTTAATACATTGGAGCCTCAAAACTGACTGGTATCAATAATTCTTTCATCAGGATTTACTACATTTATGGAGAGAAATTAGTAATTTTGCTGCATAGTGACACAACTATATTCTCATTGCCATTTGGACGTTAGTCAGAGTTTGTTTTTCAAATAAATTAAGAAATAATTTTTCCAAAAGGAAAAAAAGAAAAAGTAAGAAATATCAATGAATTAAAAGGCAAATGTGCTATGTGGGCTGGAAGGAAAATGATAAATTTTTCTAAAGATGCTCAACAAATGTGGTTTTTCTTTCTTTGACCCAAACAATCCACTTTAAAGAAGAAAATAAATATAAAATTAAACATGTCCCCATCTCTGTGATTAGTACCTCCTCCATCTACCCAGATGCTCAAATAAAAAACCTGGGCTCTGACAGCATGAGGCCTGTGAATTCTAGCTCTGTATTACCAATCAAATCCACCTACCTCTCCTCTGTGCTCCCTCCCCCACCAGCACCCTAGTCCCAGGTCCCAGCAGTCACCACATCTCCTTCAGACAACTGTCACACCTCCCATCTACTCCCTCCATTTGGCTTCCCTCAGATTCATTCTTCACACAGCAGTCAGGAGAAAATAAAGAAAAAAAATTCCTTAAATGCCCAGATCCTCATGGCTCCCTTGCTGATAACTCTTCAATGGTTTCCCACTGCATTTGGGGAAAGCCCATCTCCACCAGATGGCTACAAGGTCACGGAGCTCTCCAGCCCCACGGACGCCCCCAGCCATACTGGCTGTCCCCCACGGAGCATCCTTGTCCCCTCCAGGACCTGGAGCACACTCCTCCCACTGCCCTTGAGGTCCTTCACTCAGCTACCTTCTGGCCCTCCCGGAGGTCTCAGCCACCCAGGAAGGCCTTCCACAGCTCCCACTCTAAATGAAGTCCCCTCAGAGACCCTGATCTCTTCCCTGCATACCCCATAATTTACAATCACAAATGTCTCGTCTCAAGTTTGTCTCCCCGATAAGAGGACAGCCCCGCCTTTGTAATGTTAGTTTGGTTCACTTTGTACACTCAGCATCTATCAAAGTGCCTTACCGGGAGTAGCTGCTCAGTTTATGAAAAGGAGGAGGGAACATTTAAGTCCAGGAATTCCTGTCTGAGGCTCCACCAGGACAGACTCAGTACCAAATTCCACGGATGATCTGCTTCCTCACCTCCCTTTCGACACTGAACCCCTGACCTGGACCCTGCCACCTGCCTACAGAAAATGGTCACCACAGCCTCCTCACTGACCAAGTACATAAAGCATGTTTTCAGGGCTCAGCTCCTGGACCTGCCTGACCGTTGGGAGGTCATTCCTAAAACCCACTGCCCCAGGTTCTCCTGAGGTCACCCCTCGAAGGCTGACATTCTACTTCTAGTCTACTGATCTAATTCCACCTGCTCTTACATATTCAGGATTCTGGCTGCCGCCTGCTGCCTCACCTGCAGGTTTACAACCGATCCTCACACCTGCTGGAGAGTGCCACCTAGCGGGCCTACAGACCCCTGCAGCCAAAACTGAACCCTCGTCCTTAACTGGCTCCTCTCCCAGTCAAAGCCCCGCAGTCTGGGAACCGAGATACTTTTCCAATGTGTCCTTGACTTCCCCATAAGACAGGCTCTCATCAACTCTATTTTTGTGTCTCCTTAGCCTCTGCCTTGCCTCTCCCAAGGTCTCCTTCCACCAGACCACCAGAGTGGCTCACTGAAGACAAAAATTTAACCGTGTTACCTCCATGTACACGACAGTTCACTGGCCCCTTGACTTTTCTCCCTGGAGGAGAAAGACCCCGCCTTCCGATGGGGATGTGAAGAGGTTCTCTGAGATCCGCCCGCTTTGTCCGCCCAGTACTTTATGCTCCAACAGCACCAAGCACTGCGCTCCCACCCACATCGTGCTGCTCGGAGATGCCTCTCTCCAAGCAGATCCTGCCCCGTCCCTGTTGAGGTTCTGTCTAGCGAGCATCCAGTGCTGCCTGGGAGAGAGACGGCAGCCTCCCCCGTCCACAGGTGACACACGGGCGAGAGATCCGAGCTCTGACTCCAAGGCCGGGGTTCTCTGCATTAGACGGAGTCACTACATGATAAATCTATAGAAATCCCACCCCGGGATGTCCCCCCACAAGTCACAGTAAATGAGGACAACAAAGCAGGAGAAACTTACAGAGCAACTTACAAACTTTCTCAACCAGCTGTACCACCTTCCAGTTAAGCCAAGGAAGGCTCCACAGATGTGAAGTCAGACACAAAAGATCTTTTTCTAACTTAAACACACTTTAACTCTGAAGGAGGGCAATTTTCTTTGAGCATCCATCAATTATCTTCATTTTTAAGATTCAACACTGATCTTTCTAAAGAAGCCAGCCTGGATCCCAGCAGGTGCCTGAGACTGCATGGGGGTCCTTGGCAGAAATGCACAGCCAGACGGAAGGCGGTCTTGTTCTCCCCTGGCTGCCAACGCAAGCCCCAGCCCCTCCAGACCCACACACGACCACCTTACCCTGTGGCGATGATGTCAGCCAGCTGAGGCGTGTTGGGTGCGATTTTGATGGTGACGGTTTCAAAGAAGAGGTGCTCTTTCTGCGCATGGATGGTGTATGTCCCAGTTGTTATGTTCTCCAGACGGAATGAGCCATCAGCTTTTGTTTTGACTGTAAAACAAAAAAACACGCCAACACGAGATGAGCCCAGAACAACTGCAAATCCCTCATCTGCGTGAGGATACTTGAGACAAAAAGCTGGCCTGTTTTCACAGAGTCACTGAGGTTCTGTTTCCTTTCCATTTCTCTCTGTAATCCAAACCTAGCCCCGGCAGGCGGCCCAGGGCCCAACGTGTCAGCCCACCTTTGATCTGGTTGTTCAGGGTGACCACTGCGTCTGGAACGCCCTCTCCTTCAGGTCCATTCAAGACCCTCCCGGTGACAGAGAATCCCATGACGTGGAACACAGGCTGGAAGATGAGGAACAGAAAGAAGGTTCCCATATGCTTGGGCCACAAAAGCCTCCCTGATGTCACGATGCCACCTAACCCTAACCTTTCCTCAGTTAAAAATCACTGAGTCAGACATGAGAGCCTCCAGCCCTTGCCCCTTCCTGCCTCGCCCCGGTCCTGTGGGCCACGCCATCCTCCAGTCTCCCCAGCTCGGACCCCAGCATCACCTTGCACCCTGCTGCCCACACGCCAACAACAGTCAGGCCTGTGGATTCCACCTCTGCGAGGTCTCAGGTGCCCTTCTCCCGTCTTCCCACCATAACTGGGAATTCAAGTCTCACTAACTCCACCTACACCCCCCCACTGAACCTCCACTGCCGAACATCCTCCACACTTGGTGGGCCCACCTGTGCCCTCCTCCTTGTGAGGGCCAGGCCTTGGCTCTCTGCAGTTGCTGGGTCCCAGCACCCTGACCTTGGGTTCCCACATGCTTTCCCCACGTGGGGCCTTTAAGCCAGCTGCTCCCTCAGCCTGGATCTCCTCCCCGACCTGGAGGAGATCCAAGAAGAAGCAGCTCCTTCTCCTCCTTCAGGTTCAGCTCAAACTGTCACCACCTCCAAGAAGCCCTCCCTGACTATCCTCTCTCAGGAGCCCCTGCCTCTCGCCCCAGCCAGTCACTGTCCATCACATCAACCTACTTTATAGGCTCCATCCAAAAACTTCCAATATCGGGTATGTCCTTTGATTTCTTATAGTTTGTCTACCTCCCACTAGAATGTAAGCTCCATGAAGATAGGGACCTTTTCTGTCTTAGTCACCTGATACACAGTAAGCACACAATAAAAGACTCCTGAATGAATGAATGGATGGATGGATACATGCTTCCATGCAACAGCATTTGAGAGAGATTTAAAAAATAAAATAAAATGGCTTCCTTTTTAGTCAGCTAGCTCTTCTTGAGCCTCCTATAAAGACATGGTCTACTCACTTATTAAATCATATATTCACTCAACAATCACATTTATTAGGCCCCTAACATGTGCCTGACACTAAATCACATATGAGCAACACAATAAAGAATAAGACTCAACGAGTTCTGACCTCATACAGCTTACAGGCTGTTCCCTGAAATTCCATTCAAGTCTGTTTAAAAACATGTATTTGGCTGTGATCTGGGAACGTCTTTCTTGGCTCACCTGTCCTCATCCTTCTCTGCAAGCCCTGTGAAGCAACCAAGGACTTCACCTTCTCCCTTCCATCCCCACCTCCAGCACACAGCAGAACAGCCAAATGCTCTACTGAATCTTAAAAGGCAGAGTCAGAACCCCACTGAGCATGGGACCTAAAAGCCAGCTCCCACCGGTTTAAGCTACTTTAATGCTGTACTTTCTAATGAAACATTAAAAGAAAACAATTAAAATCTAATTTTTTTAATAACTGTAACACTGGGTGGTCCACTTAGGAAAGACTGCTGTTTTCTTTTGGGATTTGCTTGGTCTAGCAAATTTTCTACAATAACCATTTTCTATTTCTGTAATTAAAGATAGAAATATGATGAAAAACACATTTACCATCTATTTTAGGGTCCAGGGAGTTGGAAAGGCCACCTACCACCCCACCGATCATCCCATTGTGGTCCAAGCTCTGTCAGCTCTCACCTGGTCTCCTGCCACAGCCTCCTACTGGTCCCTCACTGCCACCTTGTCCCCTGCAGACTCTTCTCAATACGGCAACCTCTCTTCTGTTCAGAAACTTTCAGTGGTGTAGCTGTTGTCTGGAATGGCCTACAGGACCTCCACGACATACCCCATCATCTCTCTGACTCTCTTCTTCTTCCCTTCCTCCCTTCCTCCATTCCAGCCACCCTAGCCTCTTTGGGGACCCTCAAACCTTCCAGGCACACTCCTGCCTCAGGACCTTTGCACCTGCCGTTCCCGGTCTTAAACACTCTTCCCACAGTACAATTCACTGCCTCTTCCCCTTGAGGTTGTTACTCATAAGTCACCTTCAGCGTGAGGACCTCCCAAGAACAACCTATAAGACCATAATCCGTTTTAATCCTGAAACTGTATAATCCCCTCTATTTTTCTAAAGAACACAACACCTTCTAATATGCTAATTTATGTACATTGTCTCTTTTTGCCATTAGAATGTGAATTCCACAAAAATAAGAATTTCCTCCTCTTTTGGTCACTGCTATTTCCCCATCCCTAGAATAGTACCTGAAATATGCCACTGACACTCAATAAATACATTTCACTGAATGAAGTAGCTATAACTAGGGCTCCAATTCTCTAAGATAAAGACACTATGTGAACAAGGTGAAGAATCTAGAGGATCCCAGAATAAACTGGGACAGAGGAGAAGATTCCATTTTTTCCAATGGCACTTCTAGATAAAATATTGATTTTTTTTTTTTTAGATACCTTTGCAACACCCATGCCCAGGGGTGGGAACTCTAACACCTGTCCTTCCAGAAGGCAAGGAAGTCTTACCTCAATTTTCAGGCTGTCATGTTCCACCGTAAAGTCAAGTCTGGAAGGAGCAACGTCAAAGGTAATCCTCTCCCCTCTATAGAATGGAATCTGGAAGGAAGAGTCTGTTAATCACCAGGAGCCAATAACATGTTTCAGCCATCAATAGGAATACTCGATCCAGCAGCCCACAAGTGACGAGGGGTTCGGGGCAGGCAAGGAGACGCTGTTAATCATAACGGCTGCAGATTTAAAAGAGACAGGCTTGCACTTTCTGCAGCTGTTACTGAGGGGTCAGCATCTCATCTTAAGTAACTGCTAAATAAAATGTTCCTGCAACTGCAAGCCAACCATTCAGTCCTGTGATACCCAAACGGCACTGACTCTTACTGTGCCATCAGAGCCCCAGACATGAACAGAACGGAAGTCTGCTTCACTCACCACAGTATAGCCCCCGCTTGGCAAGGAATAGAAAGAGAAGGAGCCGTCTTCTTTGGAAACCGCGTGGCACAAATACACCAGACTCTCGTCCTGTGGCTGGAACCCGGGCACTGGGGAGATGTTGCAGCCCAGAACATCCTACGCCAGGGGAAAAAAAAGCCAAAATCACTTCCTTCTCCACTTACATCAAACATCCACACTATAAAAAAAAAAATTGTATAGGTTTTATTTCACAAAATATATATTTCTGAAACCTAGGACATAGCAGAGATTAAAAAGAACAAAAATCTTTACATTCAAGTTGAAAAGTTAAAAATGGCACCATCTCCTTGGAAAAAACCACCTGACTGCTCCCCTTCCCCCGACAATGGCTCATACAGATGGTCAGAGGCAGAGCTGGGCTTTGTCTGAACCTGGATCTATTTGACTTCAAAGCCTGTGCACTTTCCACCAAAGTCCACTGCCTCCCAGGGTAGACATTCAGTTTCTTGTGAGTCAACAGAGAAGCACAAGGTTCTTAAATGTTGAGACTATAAGTCAACCTTGACCTGCGTTTTAAACCATGTATTCTTAGTCTGCGATCCCCCATCTCCTCCACCCACTGCCCACAGTCTCTCCTGTTCACTCTTCTTTGCTCACCTCTCTGCTTACTAGAGAAGAGAAGAGAAGAAACTTCACGCCTTTCATGGGTTCGCCGTCACTGCGGACAGAGCCAGACACGTTGTAGCCAGCCACGATGAGGGGCCCGGCGGCGTTGGCATTCGAGTTGGTGACTCGCACAGTGGTGCTTGCCTGCAAAAGAAGACTTTAACCTCCAAAAGAAGACTTTAACCTCCAAAAGAACAAACACTCACAAAGCGTTTAACAACATGAGCACATGCCTACACGAACATATTAACTGGGTGGGGGAGAGGGGGGAAGCAACATATGACATTGCATGTGTAGGATGATCACAACTATTTTTAATGCATAAAATGAAGTGAAGGGAAATGTGGCAAAATGGAGATGAGGAGATATGATACTGTTTATACAGTAATTTAAACCATTTATGATAGCACCACTACGGATATATTCATATGCAGAAAAATCATACAGACGTAAATGAGAATGGCCAATGCCATATTCACTATGACACTGATCTGCAGAGGGAGGAGGGGACATGGGGGTCTGCAAGGGCCTGGGATTGTATTTTTTCTCTCTTATTCTTCAGCTGTTTGGAGCTTGTTCTTTAGTATATCCTTATATCTTTTTGTCTGGCTGAAATATCTTATAATAAAAGATCACAAAAGGAGGAAACCTACTAAGTGAGTTTCTGTAGTATCTGTGAAGAGACAATAGCTTACACATTACAAATAGAATACATTTTAAGGTTTGCATTGTTTGTTAAGAGTATGCTTAAAGGAATTTGAGCTTATGTAAATTTGTGTTTTAAAGTAAAGCTGCTGTTAAAGGTCAGGATAATGTCACCCTTTGGGGAAGCAGTGACTAGCAATGAGTATGAGGGGGCTCCTGGGGTGCTGGTTCTGTTCTGTGTCTGGTGCTGGGGGCGTGGTGTGTTTAGTTTGGGGAAATCACTGCGCTGGACACGGAGACTAAGTGCACTCTTCTCTATGTGAATTGTACATTAACAGAGAGTTTAAAAATACATGCCAACATACCTTTAAACATGGGAAAAAAATAAAGCATGCTCATTTAAAAAAAGTTGGAGCGTACAAAACAGAAGAGCATAAAGGAGTGGAGATGGAAAATTTGGAAGGTGGAAAAGTGTAGAAGTTTAAAAAAGCATATTCATTATTGCTGACAAACAGAATTCAATTGTGTGATGAAACCACAATCCGTTCTCCTCTTAGTGGATATTTTAGTTGTTTACAACATTCTGCTATTACAAACAAAGCTGTAATAAATATTCTTAGACATTCTCCTTGGGCACATGTACAAGAGTTCCTAGAATCTTACTAAGATTGTTGTTACAGACTGAAAAAGGACTCATCGGGTCCTTCTGGTGTTGATTTTGGCTCAAAATAGCTACAGTTAATAACAAACCTATTTCACAGCAGGAAGACAATATTGTCACCTAAAACTGAAACCGACATAAGCAACATCTGCTATCATGGATAAATACCACCAAACTCATCAGCAGCACCATTGTTTTTTCATCTACTTCTAGAAAAACCATAAACTCATTTCATATCCTGAACTAAAAACCTCTACATTTGTCCCCAAACCAGTACACTATCGGCACGGCTTATCGACAGAACTGAAATCAATGCTCACCTCTTTCAGTGCCCAGGTCGGATGCGTTGCAAGGATTTCGTAATCACCAGGAAGAACTTTAAAAAATGCAAACCTAAGAAATACAAAGTACCACTTCACTTTCTCCCAACATCCCAGGTATTTCTAATTTTAGGACTACTATTGGAAGCACAAGAAAATAATGTCTAAAAGATCACAAACTTGCCATTAGCCAGTTAAATGAGCATAAATGAAATTCAACATTTGCTGTACAAATCCTCATCAGGCAGCATGTACTGAGTATTGTGTGTGCCAAGGACAGGTGTTCCACGTGCCAATAGGAAGGAAGGTCGATGCTTCCCTGAGCCCCAGGGACTTCTGGCCTAAAAACTAGTCACTGTGGTTTAGCAGGGATCAGTCAAGTGTGTGTTGAGAGTGAGAGGCGAGGATAGGCGAGGAGACGTGGGAAGGGAGGAGGGGTGGGTAGGGAACAGAGGACGGACCCCATAGGTTGAGACAGACGCTCACACAAGATGACACTTAAGGGTCAGGGGAGAGCAAATGATAGTGAGCTTTGACTCCTACCCCAGAAAGTTTAGATCCGTTATCAGAAACAAATCAAGCCATTCTCTGCTCTTGCACAAAGCAATTATGATGAAACCAGAAGCCAATGAAGATTACTCTAGTAGTGATGGGCAAAACCGAGACCAGAGTGGGCTGAGCTGAGGTTGGAAATGCTACCCCCAGGATTCTGACACATTCAGATTTGCAGGGCTAATTCCAGTGACATGAACTACAGAAATTTCATTCAGCTTCTTCTTCTGTGGCATTTTACTACATCAAATATTGCCTAATCTAACTGGATTGGGCTTGAAAATCACTTTGCTACAACAAAGTTGACAGGGCCACTGAATTTTGGTCTCGGTAAGATTTACCCTCTACTTTATGTTCAGAGCATCCGAGTTCTGCAAGTTGCTGTCGGTTTAGTTAGTGCGCATGAAAGAGTTTCAGAATGTTCAAGTCACTTTTCCCAGCAAGGTCAACAGCCCATGACTGAGAAAGTAGAGAAAATGAAAGTTTCATGTTCCTTCTACAGACCAGGGTGGGGGATGGAGAGGCATCAATCAGTATTTTCCAAAACTGAAAAATAATTTCAACAATGATTATTTAAAAATTAGATGACGTACTGACGGACTTCTGTTCTGCAGTTTAGTCAGATTTGTGTACTGAAGTCAGCAGTGATTTGTATGCTTTCAAAATTATGAGCTGGAACTATTCTGATATTAATCTTGGCACATCTATTAACGTTTACAACTTAACGATATAAATCCGTTAAATAAATGCTTTAAATCTGACTCAACAAGGCTAATTAAATAGTCATCAGTCTCAACTACAAAATGATTGTGATGTAATAGTGATAAAATGATGTTTAAAAATCATAATTGAGCTAATCTGTATTGAGCTAAGTTATTAAGCACATAGTCTATGCCACACAGTTTGAAACAACAGTATTATAATTTAATCTTCTCAATAACCTTAGGAGGTAGGTTCCATGATTATCATCATTTATAAATGAGGAAACTAAGGCACAGAGGCATTAAGTAATTTGCCCCGGGGCACACAGCTAGTAAATGGGGGAACTAGGATTCTGGCCCAAGAGCCAGTCCCGACTCCGTGAAGGCCTGCCCCTTGCCAGGCCCCGCAGCAGGTGCGTTATTTATTTCGCACTTAATCATCCTATCAGAGGTAACGGGTCAAATGACTTCCAACTTACGGATGAGGCACGTGAGGCCCTGAGGGGCATGAACCCGTCCTAAGTTAAGAGGCTGAATCAGGATTTGAACCCAGGTCTCCCTAACTCCACAGCTCCCCGCTGTCCCCTATCACAGCCCCCCTCCAGCTGCCGGGCAGGACAGCACACGCATGACTCACTTTCCACCAGGCTGTGTGACCGTGGACTGGATCTTGGCTTCGGTGCCCGTGTTTCTCAGAGACACCTGAACTCCTGCGGGCCCCAGGGGTTGCCCTTTGCTGAGAACCTGCCGGGGAGAAGGAGGAGGAGGTTGGGAGCTGCCCAGCAGCAGCGTGCTCCTCCCAGCAGCACTGTCCATCCCGCTCCCCACTCGGGGCCCACAACCTTCTCTGGGTCGGGAGTCCTTGGAAAAGATGGCAGAGGTCATGGGTGCCCTTCCCAGGGAGGCCTGGGGTCTGGGACAGGCAACAGTAAAGTGACACTCTGAGATACCACCAGGTAAGGACGCACGATTATTTTACAAACTATTGAGAAATAAATACCCACGCCCCTCACCTCTAACAAGAAGCCCACACATAGAGCCGGGGCCAAACGCCCTCACTCTCAGGGTGGAGGGAAAGAACAAACCCGCCACGAACAAAGGGAAGGCAAGGAGACAGGCCCATCTCAACCCTGGCACTGGATGCAGGGAGGAACAACTCCCCCTGAGCGCCTGAGCCTCTAAAAGTCCATCCTGGCATCTATACCCGGACAGGGGAGTGACCAGCAACCTAGGCCCGACCCCAAAATATACCCGCTACATTTTACACGCAATTTCATGGAGTCTCCAGACCCTCCTGAAGCTTATGTGGGTCCCTTGTGGGCTCAAAGCCCCCAGTTTGAAATGTCTTATTTTTTAAAGGTAAGAGAAGACTCGGTCTGTACCACAGAGCAGACATGACAAATGCCAAACCTTTCCATTCACAGAGAAGCCCGTGAACACAAAGTTGATGTCCCCGCCCTTTGTGCAGATGTCGCTGACGCCATCCACGTAGAGCTCCACGGTGGTCGGCTCTGAGCAACGAGACGGGAGGGGAGGGAACGGGGCAGAGGACACGAGAGGGAGCTGAGTTCTGGGATAAGATGAAACCGTCTGGGTAAAACACATTTTACTGGTTAACTTTCATTTTATTCATTTCTGAGCCACTCACATGGTCCAAGATCCAAAGGCACAGGAATTATGCAGGGAAAAGTCTCCCTCCCACTCTCATGCCCTGGACACGCGCTCCCCCACTCCAGAGGGAACCGGGTTTAGAGTATAATATACTCTAACAACAGTCTTGCAACCGAGGTGTGTCTCAGAGTCCCAGGGGAAACGCAGTGAGCGCCAAAGAGCTGTATTTACTGAGCGCTCACTACAGACCAGGCACTGAGCTAAGTGCATTTAATCCTCATGACTACCTGAGACGTGTAGGTAGCAATGTCTGCAGCTGACTGAGGGGTAAGCTGAGGCACAGAACAGTAAATCACAGAGCTTGTGAGTGACAGAGCCCAAGTTCAACCCCAAAAAGTCTGGCTCCAGATCTGTCTCCTGACCAAGGACATGAGTTCAGCCACGTCCGTCACACCAGCACCATAAACTCCAATGCCCACAGGAGCCAGGGGGTTAGAAGGAAGCAGGCAGGCCAAGTGAGGAGCACGGCAAATGGAAAAAGGGGCAGCCGCGACCCCGCTTCCGCCAACTGCTGCCGCGTGGCCCAGTGCTGCCAGAGCTTCCAACCTCTCGAGAAAAACTGGAAATCTGGATTGTAAGTTGGAATCTGGAGTTTTCAATATTAGCAACTAATTCAATTTAAAAATTTTAAGAGTTCATTACAATAAGGGTTAGAGCTGAGTTTTTTAAAAATTAGGAAGAATGTAGAGTGACAAGTAGAGAAAAAATGAAAGAAAATGAAGAGAATTTCACACACTCACGCACACACACACACACACACACACACACACACACACACAGGGAAAGATGCCACTGAAAAATGGACAGAACCTTGAACGGGCTCCTCACAAAACAGAACATCCAAATGGCCAGTAAACATATGAAAACGTGTTCGGTCTCATGGACCATCAGGAAATGCAAATCAAAACCACAATGAGATGCCAGCACATCACCACCAGGACGGCTAGGATGGAAGAGACTGACAGAGCCAGGGCTGGTGAGGATGTGGAGGACCCAACCCTTACACACGGCTGGTAGAGAGAAAATCTGCGCCATCTGCTTCAGCTGTCTGGCAATATCCACTAGAGCTGGACACGTGAAAATTCTATCGCCCAGCAATTTCACCCCTGGTATGTACTCAACAGAAACGCAAATGCCTAGGTACCAAAAGGTATGAACAAGGATGTTCACAGGAGCACTGTTCTTAGTGGCCAAAATCGGGAAGCGACCCAATACCCACCAACAGTAGGAGGGGTAAATAGCTTTATATTCATACAGCAATCGAATGAACTAACCAGAGCTGCACAGATAAGGATGAATCCCGTGAACAATGTGGAGAGAAAGAAACCAGGCACAAAATGTACCCTGTATGATTCCATTTATATGAAGGTCAAGACAGATATAATAATCTATAATTTGAGGTTGGGCGGTGGTCACCTGTGGGGAGGGGTGGGGCAGTTAGTAAGTGCCTGGGATGGGGCACTTCCGGGCCCTGGTCAAGGTTCTATCTTGTTATCCAGGCAGTGGTTACATGAGGGTGTTCACTTTGTGAAAAGTCACCACCCAATAACCTTATTGTGAGTACAATTTTCTGCAAGTACACTATAATTTACTCTTAAAAAGCTTATCAAAAGAATTGACAAGAAGAGAAGAGGATTCAAACAGAACACTCTCGCCGGCCACTGGTCTGTGACCTCTCTGGCTATGAGCTGGGTTTGATTCCCCTGCATTTTGGGGGCTGCACCAGCCAGGTGCCCTGGCCTGTGAACAGGGAAACAACTAGTCTCCCAGAGCAAACTAGCTGTAGCTGCCTCTGTGACGACAGGGGCTCAGTTCTTCCTCCTCTAATTCACAGGCCGGCCTGGTAGGAACTGGGTCACACACAGCCCTCTACTGAACTGTGACGGCTCTGCTCTCCAAAAACGTCAGCTGTGCCAAAGCGAACCCTTTCTTCTTCTTTTTTTTTTTTTTTTTAAATTGATGTACAGTTGATTTACACTGTCGTGTTAGTTTCTGGTGTATAGCATAGTGATTCAGTTACATATATATATATATTTATACACTCTTTTTCAAATTCTTTAACATTATAGGTTATTATAAGACATTGAATATAGTTCCCTGTGCTACACAGTGGGACCCTGTTGTTTATCTATTTTATATACAGTAGTTTGTATCTGCAAATCACAAACTCCTGATTTATCCATCCCCCAAGACCCTTTCTTCTGATCTCAACCCCACTCCCACCTCTCCAACTTTGCTAAAAAGCAGTCACCTCTGGAAAGTTTGGAGCTTTTGTTTGCATGTGTGGAAGGACTTCTTCTAAGTGTTTACTAATTGATTGCCAGTTATGTGCCAGCCATTCTGAACACAGAAGTACACTGGCCCATGACTCCCCCACGGAGCCTGTGGGTCTGGCACCACCACTCTCCCGAGCCCCCAATGAGGAGATGGATGCCCACCCAGCGTAAGTAACTTGTCCAAGGTTATCAGAGGGCTGGTCAGGCCTAAGGCTGCCAGATCTTTTGATCTCTTAAGACAAGTAGATCTGGATGTTTATGTCAAATCTCACAATGTTTAATGTTGCTACTAATTCACTAAAAACAAGTTTTAAAAACAAAACAAGAAACCCTGAGGGGGCTAAGACAGAAGTCATCCTGGGACAGGAACAAAGTCCCCACTCCTGACCTCCATATTTATTAAGCTCTACTAGCATTTAGTGAATGAAACTGCAAAAGCAGACTTTTCTGAGAGGTTCAAGAAATGATGCCTATTTTAAAAAAGATGACAGAAAATCTTTAAGGTAAGTCTAAGGTAAATCCAACCTAGTCTAAAGTAATAAGGAGGCGGTGAAAAAAAATACCCTCTTCCACACTAGAAATGAACCCTTACTATTTTAACAATCTATGCACTCGTTAATTTAAATTAATATTCAGCATACAACCTACTCCTTTACAGAGTATACCTTACTTGTTACTTGTTAACTTACCAAAACTCCACCCTAGGGGAGGCTCAATCTTCAGAATGAAATCTCCCTACAAGGGGAAAAATAAAATCAATGTCAAGAACTGAGAAGTGATAACTCTTCAACTAGTTTAATTTAGTTCAGCGCTATCATGTAATATAGAATGTCCACACCTGAAATGGAATTCCAGGCGTCAACTTTGTACTTGTTAAGTGGTAGTGGGCTCTTGATTCCCCTCAGGCGCAGCAAGCTCAACTCCAGAAGCTCCCTTTTAAGCCACCAAAGAGTTCTGAAGACACTATATTCAGCCACTCCTGGTCTGATGCGAAAACGTACTATTAACCCAGTCGCCGGTTAGCACTTCATATGCCTGAGGTTGCCAGGATCAGAACGCATCTTCAGGAACTAAAGCCATTTCTTAAAAAACTCGATTTTACTCATACACCCTTGAGTAAAGGGCTCCTTGAGAATGTTTCAATAATTAAAAAACAAAAAAGATAAATTTGATTTCAAGACCCAACTAGTCTACCTCTAGAAAGCAATCTTATGTATTGTGCATAAAGATGTTAAGTTCAAGAATATTTATTGCTATGTTGTTAGTAATAACAATTTTAAAAATTGGGAAAAGCTTCTATGTCTATAGAGAAGCAGTAAAATAAGTTTGGTGTGACTCTGACACGCTGTGTAGCCATTAAAAGGACAGTAGTAGGTCCACACACCTACTACTGATGTCTAAATGTACCAAGATATCACCATGGGGGGAGGGGCAGAATCACACTGCAGAACGGTGTTTGATTCCACTTGTATTTTTTTTTAACAAAAGCAAAACTATGTAGCATATTAACTATTTTTACAACTTTCTATGAAGCTACATTTCCAAATAAAAAGTTGAAATGTGGGGAGGATGAGGTGTGGGAGTACAGGTATGCATGGATACCCATCTGTGTGCATACATGTTTGTGTGTGTCTACATACATGTGTGCATGTGTATTCCTGGATACCTGCGTAACTCTAAGAACAGAGAAAGCAGTCTGCTAAGATACACACCAAAATTTTTATCAGAGGTTATCACTACGGAGGGGGATTTGGAGGATAAAAGATAAAATTTGCTCCAGATATTTCTAAAAACCTTAATTTTTTTTCCCACAAAGCTCATAAATTCACATATTGTTTGTATAATTCTTTTTAACTATATTTTAAGGTGCTTGTAGGAGAGGGTTCTGTTAAATCAGGGTTTCTCAGCCTTGGCACTGCAGACACTTGGCCTGTTCCGTACAGCATCCCATCATATTTGGCTCCACTCCTGGTCTCTGCTCACGAGGTAACTGGAGCATTCTCCCTCCCTCTCAGTTGTAACAACCAAAAATGTCTCTAGACGTTGCCACATGTCCCTGGAGACACTGAGAATCACTATACTCAGTCCAACCAGTTCAGAAGCTGTCTCCCTTGGAATCTGGCCTTCAGAATTGTCATATTCCACTTATAATTTACATAGCAGATGAGTATTTTCTCACATGGGAAAGCCGTTCTCCCGGCCAGCGCAGCTCCGTGGGTCACGGTAACAACTTCCCATCGTAAAAGACTAAAGTAGTCTCTCCTCTTACCTTATCATATAAGGGGATCATAAAGTAACCATTGTTAGGGGCACAGTCTGTCTGGTACTTCAAAGTCCCGTGTTTGGTGTACAACTTTATCTAGAAAGGAAGGAAAGAGAAGTCATAGTTATCACCTCTGAGAACTGGCTACACAGAATGCACCTGAACACATCCAGTCACAAGGCATTTGTTCAGGACCCGACGTGTGCAGCTGTTAACACTGGGCATTTTGGACAGAGGGAAATGACACAAAGTAACCCCAAAATAATGTGATTTGATATTTTTCAAGTTAGAAACTACTGCCAGAAGTTGCATTTTTCAGTGCTTTTCAGCTTATTTTAGTGGCTGTCTCAATGCTGTTTCTGGGTCTAAAAGAAATTTTCGAATTTGGCTGTCAGTTAGGTGCCTGTTAAAATGCAATCCCTGAGCCTCACTTCTATGTCTAAACTGGAAGGTGTCAGGCGAGGGCCAGGGGCCTGCATTACTAACCTCGAAGAGTCCCAGTACTTGGAGTAACACGCATCCAGAATCTCTTAATGTTAATCATCAGTAACTATGATACAGAAATAACAGAACTGGGTCATACTGGCTAAGATGTATAAAACAGCAAACTCACAATGTGCACATTTAGGAAAGGAACAGAGGGACATTACGTACAGACCACAGGCTTTTCATGTGCAGTGATCACGGTTTATGGTGCCTAGGACAGTGTCTTATTTAGTGTAGGTACTCAATAAATACCCAAGCTTGTTCACAGGCTGCAAAGAAATTCAGAGGCATGCACTTAAAGCAGGGGCTGAAACGCCCCTGTCCAGAGGGGCAAGGGAAGTACTATCAGCGGGCATTCTTCTAAAGAGAGACAGATTGCTACTTAACCCACAGCCCAAAGATCAGCTGGTTTTCCAGAGAAATCAGGAATGCAGTTTTTAATGTGAAATCTCCTGACTATTAAAGTAGCAGCAACCAATATGGTTTTTCTTTTGTAGGGATTTTTGTCACTGAACTGCTTTATCCCCACCAGGCACGTGCAGGGGCTCACTCAGTAGTTACTGACTGGATAAATATGACGGAAAAACACCTAGAAGGGAACAAAGCTGGAGACGAGTGAAGGTAGTTTTACTGGAACATAGGAAAACAATCCAGAAATGACTGGGCGGTTGAGGGACAGTGGGTAGAGCCCATACTTAGCATGTATGAGGTCCTAGGTTCAATCCCCAGTACCTCCATTAATAAATAAATAAATAAATAAATAAACAAACAAACAAACAAACAAACCTTATTACTTTCCCCAAAAAAATTTTTTTTAAAAAAAGAATTACTGTGAAATAATTTACTTACATGTCTTTCATAAAGCATAGATCAGGATGCAAGATGGCAACATACACCACATATATGAAACATTTGATTTCATAATCAGAAATTAAGAAACAATGAGTGTTTCAGATCATCTGGACAGGCAGTCTTAGGGCTCAAGGAACACTTTTTTTTTTAGTTGAAGTATAGTCAATTTACAATGTTGTGTTAGTTTCTGGTGTACAGCATAGTGATTCAGTTATACATATGTTCTTTTTCCCATTCATTACCATTATAAGCTATTATAAGATACCGAATATAGTTCTCTGCTACGCTGTAGAACTTTGTTGTTTATCAATTTCATATACAGTATTTCGTATCTGCAAATCCTGAACTCCCAATTTATCCCTCGCCACCCCCTTTTCCCCCAATAACCCTGTTTGTTTCCTATGTCTGTGTGTCTGTTTCTGTTTTGTAAATAAGTTCACTTGTGTCTTTTTTTTCTAATAGATTCCACATATAAGTGACATCATATATTTCTCTTTCTCTTTCAGGCTTACTTTACTTAGTATGCTAATCTCTAGGCCCATTCATATTGCAGCAAATGGCATTATTTTAGTCTTTTTTGTGGCTGAGCAGTATTCCATTTTATATTTATACCACAACTTCTTTACCCAATCATCTGTCGGTGGAAATGTAGTTCGCTTCCACATCTTAGCTATTGTAAATAGTGCTGCTAGTAACACTGGGGTGCATTTATCTTTTTGAATTAGAGTATTCATCTTTTTCGGATCTATGCCCAGGACTGGGAATGCAGGATCATACAGTAAGTCTATTTTTAGTTTTTTAAGGAATCTCCATACTGTTTTCCATAGTGGCTGCACTAAATACATTCCCACCAACAGTGTGGGAGGGAAGGAACACATTTCATACTAGATCACAAAACCTGCTCTCTGCTGTTAGGGTCATTATCAGTGTTCAGGGTGGGAGACCTGCCTTCACTTTCCTCCTGAAGCCCCAGGAAACAAGCTGCAAAAAGGCTTTCAAGGCAGCTGCTGAAATGCCCTGTGCCCACAACCCAGGAGGTGGTATGGGCACCCAGAGATCCTAGGAGCCCTGCCACTGCCAATGTGTAGATTCCCTAAATACCTGACTTCTTAAGACCAAAAATGGTGGAGAAGATAGGTCTTGAAGGTGATAACTGATGAACTGCTTTAGAAAATACATGGTGCTGGGTTCTGCTGCTTCCCTCCCAACACCATTCTACAGGAATAAAAACTGTGGGACTTGGAGCGAGGCCAAAGAGCTAGTGGGATGTGGAATCTACTTCCTACCCCTCCCCCAATCCTCAGTGACCTGCTCTGTAGAACACACCAGTTCAACCCTTCACCGCAGCCCTCCAGTTACCAGCACTGGAGCAGCTCAATGTGCTTTCAGACCAACAGCCCCTGGGGTCTCAGTCCTCAGTCCCTTCTCTTTGGCATCTCCCAGCCTCTTCCTTTTTCCTCTCTCAAATCCCCTTCTCCTGCCTCACCTTCAATACCCTCCTCAAATAGAGGCCAGCCCTCCCTCAGATCCCTTCCCATCTGTCCTGCAAGTGACCATCTACCCCTAGCTCCACCTACCCCCCTTCCTCCTCACAAAAGCTTTCTGGGTCATCATTCCACTGGGCTAATAATAATCTAACTGAACAGGGCTCTGCAACTTAATAAGACTTCTGCACAAATCTCTAGTGTAATTCCAATAACTACCCAGTAAGGCAATCAGGGGAGCTGACAACTCTCCATTTTCAGAAGAAAAGCAGTCCTATGGGGGAAATCAGGGAGGTTAAAAATACAGTTTCTCAGCCCAGAGATGCCAACAGAGAGAAACCGGGTCAAGATCTCTGGGATGGGAATCCATGCCCTTTAAAAGCTTCCCAGGGGGTTGGAGAAGCAGTGGATTAGAACTTCAGTATTGGGGGGTATTCTGTGTTGTGAGGGTAAAACTTGCGGTCTTTTGGTTCTGAAATCAGTTTCAGGTGGTCTGGGTCCTGCTGAGACTGGGTTTTAAGAGATCTGGGGCCTGGATCCCGCGGATCTAGAGTTTGGGTTTTGAAGAACCCGAGGTCTTGACTTGGGGGATCCTTAGTTTTGCGTGACCTGATAAAAGTTATGAACCACCATCATCGTCACCAAAAATGTCCCTTACACCCCAGATCACGTATTTTCAGGCTCCCGCCCCCGTTCCCCCTCTGTAGCTGACCCCAAGATAAGAACCTTCACTCCAGCACGACTGGGCAGGAGATAGTGGGGAGCCCGCGGAAAACGGCGCCTTTAAAGAGGAAAGGACTCTTGGAATGGGGGACTGGTGGCAACAGCCTGGTGTCAGAGGCGAGGCCACCGCGGCTCAGAGAGGTTGAGCGATTGGCCCGGGGTGACACAGCGAGCTCCGGGCCGCGGGGCGGGCGCTCACCTCGATGAGCGAGTAGTTGATCTCCACGTCCGACTTGACGAAGCCTCCGCAGCCCACCACGATGTCCTCGGAGCCGCGCGCCGGGCCCACGCCGCTCAGCAGCAGCACCACGGTGGCGGCCACCACCACCGGCCCCGGCGGCCCCACGGCCCAGCACTCCCGCATGGCCCGGCCTCTGCCGCCCGACCCTCAGCAGGCCTCCCGGGCCCGCCCCTTACACCCCGCGCTGTCCAAGGCTTCCTCTTCTGCGGGCGGCTGACAGCCCAGGCCCCGCCCCTCCCGCCGCCACTGCGCATGCGCGCTCCGGCCCCACGCCCACGCCCCCAAACACGATATCTACAGCGCATGCTCAGCAACAAAAACGGGACCATTTGCGCCCTCTGGGGGCTTGGAGGACCCCGCGCGCGGTCTGGCAGGTACAGTTGCAAGGTGCGTGTGTAGGTGAATCCGGCTTTGGAATTCAGTAGCACTGAAACTGACGAGTGACTGTTGACCGAAGTGTCCAGAAACTTTCCCGAAATCTTTTTGACCTAAATTTCGCAAGTGATGTATAATCTCAAACCCCTTTTAGAGATTTGTGTAAATCAGTGCATTTTTCCATGATAAATAATCAGGGTTTTTTTAAGCAAGAGGTAAGTCATTTAAGTCCAGCATAATCTTTTCCAAAGGTATTTAAATTTTGTTTAATCCCAGCTATAATAATATTTGCATAGAAACA
The DNA here is from genome assembly GCF_036321535.1 of Camelus dromedarius. Lineage (NCBI taxonomy): Eukaryota > Metazoa > Chordata > Mammalia > Artiodactyla > Camelidae > Camelus > Camelus dromedarius. The sequence continues at coordinate 13,461,294 of NC_087459.1, read as the reverse complement.
AATTTTGAGGGTTTTCCCCATAAGCAAGAGATGCACACAGTTTGACTTACTTTGAATTAGCTCTGTGAGATGATGTATGATTTGTCTGAAAATACGTTAAAATATCAGCATGTTATATTTTGTCCCAAGATTGAATAATGTAGATGACTACAAGTCACCACATCAAAACAGACAAAACTGTTTTTCTAACCTGATATTTGAAATTCTTACACTTCATTCCTAAAAAAAGAAAAATCAAGTGCTTTATTTTGATAGTCGTTATACTTTGTTTCTAAATGGTGAGGTAAGAGAAGATTTCCCAGCTGGAATCATTGTGGCTAAGACTTAAGCAATACACAATGTGCAACTATGAACCACAATGACTTATATACTACACAATGGTCAAAACCTTTATGCTGGCTACAATGAAATGATACAATGAATGATACTTTCCAGGATCTCAGTAAGGAGTACATCTGATTTCAGTTTCTCACTCTGCCTTCTCACTCCAAATACAGTGATACTCTCAACTGTTCAGTTATAAAGAGAAACTATTTAATTGTTTTATTTTGTGAGGTTCATTATTTATAACTGAATTAAAAAGATTCTCTTTGCTCTCCCTAACATAAATCCCTGGTTTGTCTTAGCAAATCACCAGCAGGTTGAAAGCCATCAATTAGGAAATCCTGGCCCATGGAATCATCTTATCTTACAGAATGGGAAACTGAGGCCCAGAAAGGGAAAGGGACTTGCCTAGGGTGCTGCACACAGCTAAAATGTAGGCTTTGGGATGCCTGAGTTCTGTTTTTGGCTTACCTGGCTGATTTCCTTTGTGTTCTTCCTTCCTTCCTGATTATTCCCTGTCCAACTTTCACCATACCCCTCAATTTATCTTCAAATATACAAAGAAACAAAGCACTAGGACTGCAGCAGTGCCGATGGGGGGGGGGGGGTGCAGGGAGAGGGGATCAAGCCTCCCTTTAATTCCCATCAGCCTCCACTAAAACCACCTGAAATAAACATGCAATCAGAATGTAAACAGCAGACCCACCACTCAGCTTTAAGACAAATCCTTGTGTTTTTGTGTCCCTGGTCTTCCAGAAGGCCCAAGCAGAAAGGACAGCTGAAGGCTGACAAGGGTTGGGGAAACTCAGAAAGAAAGGGGTAAATAAGCCAGGGAACCCATGCTGTGGAGGCCCTGCAGTAAGAGCTGAGAACAAGACTCAAAGAAGTTAACAGGACAGCGTGGTGAGCGCAGAGGGTTTGAATTCCTTACTCAAACTGAGCACCTGCGCTTGTCTGTCTGAAAAAGCTGAGACTTTCATTCCTGTCTTGAAAGGAATACATGCTTGTTGCAGAAGGAAAGAAAATGGAAAAGGGAAGGAAAGGGAAAAGAAAAGAAAATTAGGATTCCCATGATCAATTTAGTGCATTTCCATCTTTGTATCTATGCATATATGTTACACAGAGGGGGAGGGTATAGCTCAGTGGTAGAGCACATGCTTAGCATGCACGAGGTCCTGGGTTCAATCCCCAGTACCTTCATTAAAAAAAAATTTTATATATATATATATATTTATTATATGTATATAACTATATATTTTATATATATATATATATATATAAAACTTAGAGTCATTTCCAAAAAGAACTCGTGGCTTGGGACACACCTTGCTTTAAGACTCAGAATAAGAAGGTAAATGACCTGACTTCCTTCCCCACTTTTCCCAGCTTCAGCACATAATTTTCTCTGCAAAAATATCATCGAGTATTTTGTATTATAATCTCTTTTTTTTATTTAGCATTAATCAACCATCTTTCTGTAATAATATATTTCTGCAATAGCACTTTGAACCACTGCTTAGTAACCTAGGGATGAAATAATAATACTAAAGCTAATAACAGCTAAAGCTGAGCATTTATTTTGTGCCGGGCACTGTGTTAAACGCTTTATTAGTAATCTTAAAATTTTCCCACCGCCCTAAAGGCAGACAATGTTCATCCCACAGGTAAGGAGAATGCTGCTCCCACCTTAACCCAGAAGTCCTCCCATCCCCCATGCCAATTGTTGGACACTTAGCATGTGCACACCTGTTGATTTCACTTATCAGGATAAATTCCTGGAATTGCTGGTCCATAGTGTTCAGGAAGTTTGAGATGACACTGATTGCAGGGGGCAGGAGGGTTACAAGGGGATGGCACTGCACTTTCAGGGGCTCCGGGATCCCCTCCTCAGCTGCCCGCTGGAGCCTCCCTGAGCGCCCCGTCCACCTCGCCTCGTTTCACCCCGGAGCGCCCCACCCCCGCCGCGCGGCCGGACCTTGCCCGGGCCTCGCAATCCCGGAGCTCGAATCCCCTCCCCTTCCCCCAGGCCCGAGCGTGGCCAGGGAAGCTGTCCAGGGACCGACCGACAGCCTGACGGACGGACAGACAGAAGGACAGACGGCGCCCAATGGCTGCGCCAGGCGAGCCCTGCGCGGGCCCCGGGGTGAGTGTCCCCATGCTGCCTCATCCTCCTTTTCCTGGCTCGAGAGATCCCTGGGGGAGATTTCTTGGGCTGCGGTACAGGGGAAGGGAGGGACTCCCAAGTTCCCGGTCCCTGAGAAGGCAGGAGACCTGCCAGACTAACGGCAGGAGAGGGCTACCCGCTTAACCAAGAGGCTCCCCAGAGAGCCCAGCCCTGCTAAAGGGATCTCCAGACCTCCCAGCTACAGGACCCTCCCACCTCTCTAGTTCCTGTCTCTGTCTCTTCAAAGGACTCTAGTGGAAGGGTGACAGTAATCCAGTAGAGAGAGAATCAAAGCAGCCATATCCCCTAAATGTCACTTTCAAAGTTTTTCTCAGACTAAAGACCAGTGGAAAGTTTGAGATAAGAATCACAAATCGAGACCCCCCAGTAGGACAAGTTTTGGAGTCAAACAGGCCAGCATGGAGTCAGCTCTGCCACCTCCTGTTCGTGTGGCCCTGAAGGAGGCTGTTCCCCTCCCCATGCCTCAGTTTACTGGTCTATGAAATGGGGACAGTAATACCTCCCTCTTGGGGTTGTTATAGGTTTGTGCCCAGCCCTCGTTATGGAGCTGGGGTCTCCTAGATTCTAGGGCCCAACCCCCTTAGTCAAATCCCAGCACCACCACTGTCCAGCTGGGTGACGTCAGCCAAGTTACTCAACCTCTCTGGGCCTCAGCTTCCTCATCTGCAAAATCAGTAGGACAATTGCATCTACCTCAGAGGACTGATGCTAGGATTAAAGGAGATGAGGATTATGAGGTACTCCAGAGAGTGCTTAGCACAGTTTCATGTAAATGATAGGAGTCCAAAAAGTTTCCTGGCCCTCTAAGGAAGTGAGTTTGGGATCCCTGGGTTGTCCCGTGATAAGGGTCACCCTGGTGTTCCCTCAGGTCTGGAACCAGACGGAGCCGGAGCCCGCCGCCACCCACCTGCTAAGCCTGTGCTTCCTGAAGACGGCAGGGGTCTGGATGCCCCCCATGTACCTCTGGGTCCTTGGCCCCATCCATCTCCTCTACATCCACCGCCACGACAAGGGCTACCTCCAGATGTCCCCCCTCTTCAAGGCCAAAATGGTAGCCGCTGCCCCTGGGAGCCTGCAACCAGACAATGGGTGGGAGGTGGGGGGAGCCCGCTGGAACCTGGCAGAGACCTCAAAGTGGACACTCTTATCTAGGAGCACACAGGATGGGGACAAAAAGGGAACCTGTTAATAAAACAGGGCAAAACCCCAGAGGCTATAGAGGTGGATTCAGTGAAATAGATTTCCCCAAACAGATGTGGTAATAATGGAACACACACGGGGACATTCACGTGCCCAGTTTATGGCCACCACAGCCGGTATTCCCCAGAGTGTGCAGTGTATACCCCTGGGATACACAAGGTGATTTTAGGGCCACGCTAGGATGAACCTTTTAAATGTTTAACAGTTATGCATTGATTTTTGTGTTTCCCAATGGCAGTACTAAAGGACAGTTCTTAAAATTGTTCTGTATTTATTTTACAGTGTTAGAAAAACACTGGCATTCCAAGTGTCAGCTTTTCTGTTCATCCACCCCTTCTCCAAACTTCTACAAGAACACCCTCCAAGGTTCATTCATTCCCATGCCACCTTGTTAATTTTTGACCTATTGCCCATCACCTATCCAGGGTCAGTCAGCACACTCTTCCTTAAAGTGCCAGACAATACGTGTCTGAGGCTTTGAGGATCACGAGGTCTCCACCCCAACAGTTCGATTCTGCCCTTGCACCAGGAAAGCAGCCACAGACAAGGGGAAGCATAGGCACGACTGTGTTTCAATAAAACTTTATTTACAGTCAGTGAAATTTGCATTTCCTGTAATTTTCATGGGTTATGACATAATAGACTTTTTAAAGTTTTGTTCAACAACTGAAAAAATATCAAAACCATTTTGAGCTCAGCAGTGATACAAAAATAGTCTGCAAGGCAAACTCAGCCTGCAGGTGGTGGTTTGACCCCTGCCTGAGACTAACTGAAGTATGTTCAGTAGTTTCTCCGGTGTGCCCAAGTCTGCGCACTCTCTCATTTTCTTGACTTCTTTTGTTCAAAAGAGAGACATCTTAGAAGGCATCTTAGAGAAGGTCTAGAGACATACTGGTCCCAACAGAGGATTCCTCCTTGATTTAATAGTAGGGGTTGAAAGAGACGTTAAAAGTGCTTGACTTTTTTACCTGGAGAGTAAATTCCATTTCACGCTGTTCCTTCATTCCTAAAGCATCCTCCCATGCACGACTGGAGCACTGCCTGCGTTTTGGAAAACCACTGAGCTGGCTCCAGCCCTCATGGTACACTATGTATATGACAGTTACAGGTCAGGACTGATCTGCAGCATCCCTTTCTGCTTTTTTTTATGCATCTTTCACATCAGCACTGTTCAGTGATGACATTGGTATGTTACAGTGCCCCATCTAGAACCTGTCTCCCCAGGTGCTTGGGTTTGCCCTCATAATCCTGTGCACCTCCAGCGTGTCTGTGACTCTTTGGAGAATCCAGCAGGGAATGCCCCAAGCTCCGGAGTTCCTCATACACCCTACCGTGTGGCTCACCACAATGGTAAATGACATCCCCAGACCTGCTGCTTTTCCAGCCCTGCTGGAGGGGGTGGGGCAGAGGGGGGCTCCCTCCCCATCCCCTCCCCTTCCCTGTCCCAGGCCCCCCACCCCCCAGCCCCAGCCGCCTTAAGGGGCCCATCCTGGCTCTCTTATCCAGATCTTCGCTGTGTTCCTGATCCATGCCGAGAGGAGGAAGGGAGTCCAGGCATCCGGGCTGCTCTTTGGGTACTGGCTGCTCTGTTTCCTCTTCCCAGCCACCAGCACCGCCCAGCAGGCCTCACAAGGGGTAAGTAGGGGCCTGGGCTACCTGGGAAACCAATATGGCAGTTCCAGGCCTTGGGTCCCATCTTTCTTCCTCCCCTTTCCACCCGTGGCTTATTCTCTGTGCAGAGAAACACACACACCACAGTCGCTTAAACTCAGGCGACACACAAACGCATTCCCTTGCGTGGCAGTACCCATCATCCCATGCCTTTTTTATCAGCCCAAATGCCACTGTCTTACACACTCATGTCACACACTTTACTTGCACTCACTTATGTGCCCTCATTCATGCATCACACTACCACAGGCTCCAAAACATCACACACGCACACTGTCCCCTGCACGTGCCCACCCGCTGCCACCCACGACTCAGGCACAAACATCCCACATTCCCGCAGTCACACATCCTTCCCACACACAGCCTGGGCACTGACACACGGTTGGTTCAAAACCTCAGGAGTCCCCAGATGAAATTTGGAACTGGCCCTGTACGCAGAGGGCCAGGAGAGACAGAAGAAAGAGGTGGCCACTCCAGTTTGGTAGGTGGCGATTTTAATAAGCAAGGGAACTTACATATGAAGCTTGTCTTAGGCGCCGCAAGATTAGCTTAAGGGAAAGAAGTCCCAGGGAATTTAGTGGGACCTCCCGGGCATAGTTGATCCAGGTGTTCGGGTGACAGCATCAGATCTCCATTCCTCTGTGTCTCTCAGCTCGGCCCTGTTAGTGTCACGCTCCAGTGGGAGGGCAAGAAGAGCCCCAATTGCTCCACATTTACGTTCCACCAGTGTAGCAAACCCGATAGAAGATCTCCCGTGGTTCCAGCTCTCATTGGCCCATCATGGGCCCTATGTCCATTTCTAGCCCAGTCACAGCAGCCAGGGGACTGGAACATGCTCATTGTCAGGCCTCCATCCCCTATCCACGCCCCGGGATGAAGTCAGTTCTGCAGAAACCACATACCTGAGCACAGGGGGAAAAATTAGGGTGCTCTGGCCGGAAGGGGCAGGAGATGGGAAAGCAATCATGGCATGGCAGCAAAAGCTTGTGATCTGGATCAGGTCATCCGTGTGGCCTTGAGCAAGATGCTATCACTTCTCTGAGCCTTTTCCCTGGTTTCCCAAAGTGTTACACAGAGCAGGTGAACCCCATTTGGGGCCAGGGTGGGGAGGGACTGATAAGCCAGAGCATGTGAAGTCTCCAGCACATGCCCAAGGCAGAGTAAATGCTCCGTGAAACCAGTTCCCTTCTGAAACTGGAGAACACTGGTCACAAGGGAGTGGGCTGGGAGATTGGGGTGGGGCTCCTTTGCAGCACAAGGAGAAAGACAATGTGTCCCTTCAACTGAGGTCCCGGTGGCTAAGGCCAGTTGTCACCTGACTAAAGGCAAACGCCCCACCTGCCATTTGTACAGACGAATATATATAAGCCAGGTGCTTGTAAATCAAGAAGTCTGGGAAGGCTGGGGGCTCTGGCTTTCAAATCTGGTGGCTCTGGCCCCCTCCTGGGACCTGCTCCCAGCATCAGAAACCCTGTTCAGCCTCAGCCTCTTCTCCCCTTGCCGACACCCTCCCCAGGCTCCACTCCCCATGGGCCCAGACTCAGTGGGACTTCTGCTTCCTCCCCTGCAGGACTTTCAGAGTGACCCCTTCCACCACCTGTCAACCTACCTGTGCTTGTCTCTGGTGGTGGCACAATTTGCACTGTCCTGCCTCGCCGATCGACCCCCTTTGTTCCCTAAAGGGCCTCAGCAGTCTGTAAGTCACCCCATCCCCAGTGCCTTGCTTTATTCCTGTTCCTTTTCTGGTCCTCAGTACCCCTCGAGTAATAGGAGAGAGTTAAACTAGAGCTCAGGCTTTTAATTTTTATGATCTAGCAAGAAGCTTATTACATATGAACTCTATGCCATGGGTTGACCAACTCTTTCTGTCCAAGACAGAAAATATTTTAGGCTTTGTGGGCCATATGGTCTCTGTATGGCAACTACTCAAGTCTGCTTAAGTGACAAAGGAGACATGGCTATGTTCCAATAAAACTTTATTTGCAGTAGGCTGGACAATATGTCAACAAAGGAGCATGGCTGTTTTCCAATAAAACTTTGTTTGCAGTGGGCCAGATTCAGCCTGGGGGCTGCAGTTTGCCAACCTACTTTATTCCCCAGCTCGGAGCTGAAGATCTATGGTGACCAAACGACGTCTCTGTCCTCATGCGGCTAACAGCCAACTAGGGGAACCAGACACTAATCACACAATTACACAAACGCATGTAAAAGTACAACTGGGACCAGTGATAAAGATTAAAGATTAAAGTGACTTGCCCAATAGAAGTGCTCTGCAGGAGAAGTCCATGGTCCACAAGAGTTTACATCAGGTAAAACTGAGTAAGTCTGTGAAATCAGGAAAGAATTCTCTGAGAGGAAGACAGTTGGCCTGAGATCATCTAAAAAGATGCCCAACTGCTTGAATAATCAAGTTTAAACTTTGATAGGATCTTTCTTTTCCTATGAGAGTGGCATAAAAATATTAAAAATTGATAACAAGCTGTGATGGCAAAGATGTGGTGAAATGGGCACTCTCATGCCCTATTGATGAAGAGTGTAGATCTGTGTGGTCTTCCTGGAGCTGCTGGTAAAATCTCAGGAGACCCTTTTCACCTCCTCACCACATTCACTGAGGGATACTGTTAAGAACATTGTTGTCTGAGTCATGCGTGGTCTTTGCTTTGAGAACTTCTTGGTCTCAGTACTAATAAAGTCGTATTTGAGCAACTGTTAGTTTTTGCCCTGTAGACACTTTCAATCCTGTGACAGAATACCTTTTTTACCTTGCCTGCTAGGAAGCACCAAACCCATTGGTGTCTACCTTAAATAAGTGGGCAGGATACCTCAGTGTGCACTTTAAGCATTAAGCTCATGGTCATTTCATCCTGTCTTCCTGCCCTTGGTTCTCCTTGCCACATACTAGCCATGGATTATGAGACTGAGCCCTCTCCACCCCCCAACACACATCTTTTGTCTTTGCAGAATCCATGTCCAAAGGCTGGGGCCTCCTTCCCCTCCAAGGCCATGTTCTGGTGGGTTTCTGGGTAAGTAAAGTAGCAGGGAAGGGGCTGGGGTGGCGCCCCGCCCACCTGCATTTGCTGCTCTTATTCAGCACCACAGCTCTTCCCCCAGGTTTCCTCCTGAGCCTACCAAGCTCAGCCAGGCTCTCTCCATCCACACCTCCTTGCTTCCCTTTCAGATTTCAGTGTGTCCATCATCCACATCCCATTCCCATTCATTCACTGGAGTGAGATCTGCATTTGACTCCTAACTCCGTCTCTCAGCTGGCCATATTGCAAACATCCAGAGTCTCAGTTTTCCCCTCTATAAAATGGAACAGCTCTACCTTCATTCAATGTAAAGTGCTTAGTGCTTGTACATAATAGGTGCTCAATAAAATCATACTACTTTCTTGGCTTCAATCATCCTGCCAACTTTAATAAGCACCTACTGTGTGCTAAGCACCAAGAGTGAAGAGGTAAAAAGACCCAATCTTTACTCACTGGAGGCTCCCAGGCTGGTGGAGAAGACAGATGTTTCTCCAGGGCCCCGGCACCAGGCCCACCTGCTAGGCCCCCTCCTGACCACATTGCAGTTAGATCACAGTAGCACCTGGATTTGAACCCCATTCCCACCGCTTCCTCGCTGTGTGACCTTGGGCAAGCTACTTAACTTCTCTGTGCCCTAGTCACTGCACCGTAAAATGAGAATAAAAATAGCATCTACCCCATGGGTTTTGAAGATTAAATGAGATAAGGTTTGGGAAGCACTCAGACCAGGGTCTGACCCATAATGAGTGTTATAGAAAGTGGTTGTTAGATAAATGAAGATTAGGATGCTCTGGGGTGTGGAACTGGTGAAAAGAGCATAGAAATTTGCTAAACACCTCTAGAGAGAATCCAGCCCTCCATTTCCCAAATGTGGGCATTTGTGGACCATCTGTCAAACTTTTTGCCTTGTTGGGGTATCAGTCATACTCTATTTACTTAGTTTTTTTAAATCAACTCATTTTTTCTATTTTAATAACCTTTTAAAAGGGAAACTTTCTATCGCTACCAAAATCAGAAAAATCTAGAATCCCTTGCCATGCAGAATGTCAAAAATATTTTCAGTGAGAACCAAGTATTATGAATAATTTCTGGATCTGAACTGCTGCTTGCCTGAGTTTGCTCTGTGTTAGGAAGAGGACTTGGAAAATTTCAGAGAGGAGCTCAAGACCAGCTCCAAACGAGACCTCCTTGGTGTCACTTGAAAGATTAAAGAGACCTGGAAAGCAAATGACTCTCCTGCGGTGGAAGTCTGCAGCAGTTAATTTTTGTGTGTGTGTGTTGTTTTGAAAACTGGCCCCCATAGACATAGGGCGAGGAGAGACAGAAGAAAGAGGCAGCCATTCAGATTGGTAGGTGGCAGGGTTAATAAGCAAGGGAACTTATGTACAAGTCTTGTCTTGGGCACTGTGAGATGAGTGTATCTCTACATCCGTCCGCCAGAATCTCAACAGCTTACAGACGCCTTAATGGGGTTCAGTCACATACACCATCCAGATGGTCTAACACTTTCTCTCTCATGGCTACATCCTTAAAGTAGCTCCTAGTGTGGGAACAGTGGTCACAATGTACATTGCAAGGACAGGGGAGGGGTGAGGAGCCTCAGGCTGCCTGGGTCCAGCTTGCAGGTCCATCAAAGGTCACCTCCTCTCAATGACCTCTTCCAACAATGCACCAACTACAGTCATCTCATCTACCAGGCCTAAGCCCTGGGAAACACTCTCATTTTAAGGGGAGAAAATTGAAGTCCATTTGGTGGGAAATGACTTGCCCAAGGTCACAGAGCTGAAAAGTGGTGATTTTATTGGAGAAATCTTGTGCCCTGAGCCAGGAGGTGAGGATACAGAGGAGGGAGAATCAAGGCAAGTACTGTCGTTACCACCATGGAGTTTACCATCTGATGGAGGAGAAAGACATTAAATAAATAATCAGACCGAAAATGTAAATAATGATAATTGCAGCAAGCATTATAAAGAAAAAGCTCAGAAAACTAGGGGATCTTACAATGGGAAAATCTACTTACACTTGGGGTGGGGGGCACCATCAAATGGACTTTTAAGGAAATCCCATCTGAGCCCAGAGGTGAAGGACAAGTAAGAAGTAACAGGGAAAGAGTTTTAAGCAGAGAAATGTGCATATGCAAAGGTCCTGAGGCCAGATGGCTAGAGCAGTGAATGAGGAGGAGAGTGGGAATGTTTAAAACTGAAGAAGGTTTCCTCTGTGGTGATAGTTTTCAACTCTGGACTTCTGACTCCGAGGGAGATTTATTTCCCCTGCCACAGGTTGTCCCTTGGTTAAGTCACTTAATCTCTCTGAGCCTCTGTTTTCTTCCTTATCTGCTCAATGGGTCAATAGTAATCTACCATATAGGCTCATGTGGAGAATTAGATGAGATGATCTTTATAGACTGATATGTGCCCAGCCGTGTTAGTGCAGTTAGGGTCATTGCTTTCCTTGTACCGAGGGGCCAGCAGAGGTGCAGAGAGGTGAAGTGACTTTCCTAGGGTCACACAGCTATTAAGCTAGGATCCTGCAGAGGTGGACTGCAGGTGGGGCTTGCCCTGGTGACCCTCTTTTACAGGTTGATCTGGAGGGGCTACCAGAGGCCCCTGGGACCAAAAGACCTCTGGTCACTTGGGAGAGAAAACTCCTCAGAAGAACTTGTTTCCCAGCTTGAAAAGGAATGGACGAGGAGCCGCAGTGCAGCCCACAGGTGAGTGTATGGAAGACGAGAGCTCAGCTCAGTCAGCAAAGCTGGTCACTTGGCCCCAAATACAACCCAGCGCCTACTCTGGGCTCCACCACCACAGTCCCCTGCCTGTCTGCTGACCTCACCAAGCATTAGCCGGTTGGGCTCAAGATGTTCTTCCTCCAAGAGTGCTTTGCAGGTTCCAAAAGGAGACTGACAAAGGAGGGGGGGGGCTTGAGGCTGCCAGAAGGCAGCTTGAATGGTGGGATGGGGGCATGGAACAGAAGGGATATTTTAAGACTGGAGGTGGAGAGCTGGATATGGTCCATAACATGCAGGCCACTACTCACTTCTTACTTAAGCTGAGTGATTAGTTTCCTGGGCCTCAGTTCTCTTATTCATTCAGTGGAATGCCATTAGCCCCTAGCTCATAGCTTGTGGAAGATGGGAAAAAAAAAAGATCTATAGAAAAAGAACTTAGTGAATTCCTTAAAAATGGTAAAAGCTCAAGCCACATCACTTATCCGGAGGATTTCAATCTTTTTCTAGGCCTGCCCACACTGCCTCACCCTTGCCCTCTCTGGTATCTCTGGAAACTTCTGTGAAGCCCTCAGAGTCTGAGGAACCCAATTTGGGAACCTCTGGTCTAGAGAAATGAGCTGTCAACTTAAGAATATTTATACCCGGGTTACATGTAGCCCTGTCATCGAGTGACTGACGTCCTTGGGCAAGGCGCTTAACCTCCCTGGAGCTTCGTGTTTCAGGGCACAGACAAAAGCAGCTCTTTGGGAAGTCACAAGATTCCCCTGCATACTCCAGGATTTTGCGCTGGTTGTTATAGATGGCTAAATCCCACCAATTAGAAGAAGCCAGCGAGAGGCGAGGTCTATTGGCTCACACAGCTGAGAAAGTGGGTCTAGTCTCAGGTGTAACTGGACCCAGGACTTGCGTGATGTCCAAATTCCTTCCCTCCATCTCCTAACTCAGCTGCTATCTGTGCACTGGTCTCTCCATAAGCCTGTGCCACCCCATGCCAGCCCAGCAACCCCAGCTGACCGGGAGACCCTCTGTCCTAGCATCCATGTAGAAAATCCCAAGGAAGGCCTCTGATTGGCTGACTTGAGTCATGTGCCACTCAGGGGCCAATCCCATGGCCAGAGGGCAGTCCCCTTGATTGATGGTCCCTTCAGAGCCACACAGGGAAGGAAGGGGCTGCTCCCCAAAGGAAGGGAGTATGTTTTCCAAGAAAGGGTAAGTAATATGAACAAATCAAAACAGCAGCTCTCTCGCCCCAGGCATGTCATGCTGTGCTGCCCCTGCACTCTTGAGTCTTGAGTGGCAGAATTTATTCAAAAGGGTCCTACAGATCTTACCCATCCTCTCCCAGGTCTGGCCTCCCCTGCTGGCATGAGAATGATAGTCACCAGTATCAGAGCTGACAGATAGAAACATTTTTCAGAATAGTTTGAGACTCCATGAACAACTGACAGAAAGAGAGCAGGATGACCGGGTTATCCGGAGATCCGGCACAGGCACTTTCTGAGCTGACTGATTACACACCGGGAGAACTTTGCTTTTATTTCTAAATTGTTTTGCAACCTTTGGGGGAAGGGAGAGGACGTCACCTTGAGAGGTCACAGAGCAGCCCATCTGCTGGCCGAGTCAGGGTCACAAGTGTGTTTGGCCAGCCTGGTGTCTTGCTGTTCTTATTGTTTAAGGTCTTTTGTTTTGTTTTTTAATAAGTCACCAACATGTAAAATGTTGGAGATGTCACATAAAAATCTGGAATTCTGGTCTCTCTTAGAGTAGAATAGCAGTACAGGGTCACATCCCTGCATAGAAACAGGAGGGTGGATCTGGGTCGCAGCTGCCCCATTGGGCAGGGCACGTGCACTTCAGTTTGCCACAGTCTCCACCACTCCCTTTTATATCCCCCAACTTACACCCGGCCACTCACTACCACCCCCTGCCTCACCCTGTGGTCATTTTTGCACTAAATGGCCTTGTGTCCAGAGACCAAAGACCAGCCACTAGTCTAGAGACCTTCCCTGATAGAAAATGAGACCTGCTGGAAAGGAAGAAGTTTGCTCCAGAGACTGCAGACTGAACACAGTGACTCAGAGTTCCAGGGCGAGCAGCTGGAACAGAACTGAGCAAAACATCCAGCTGGAAAGAAACCTTTGCAGTTGTCCCTTCACCTGCCCCATTTTATGGATAGGAACACTGAGGCTCAAAGGGGAGGGGACAGAGCAGACATTTGGACCTCAGTCTCCTGGCTCCAAGGCCAGGTTCTGTCAACCAAACTAAATCCATTTCATTCCTTCCTTCCTTCCTTCCTTCATTCATTCCTCCCTCCCTTTCTTCTTTCCTTCCACAAATCTTTACTAACATTATGCATCAGGAGCTCCGTTAAGCCCTTTGCACACATCACTCCATCTTTTTTTTCCTTTCACTTGACAAGTATTTTCTGCACTCAGGAGCTGAACTAGACACTAAGGAAAATGCAAGTTAAAAGAAAATACAAGCAAAAAATCTACCCAGTTGGAGTTCTAACAAGACAGAGAAGGAAAGGAGAGAGCTAGAGACAGCATGGCTATGAAGGCAATGAATTAAATGACAGGACCAATGGGGAGGGGAGGTCAGGGTGGCCTTTATAAGAAGGGGACATCCTTTTGGCATTCGAGACCCAAATAGCAAAATGTTTGTGAGCAGCAGGCCTTGCCCAGCTCATGACGGATGCCAAGCCCCAGCTCTCCAGAGATTCCAAACTACACAATAAGCCAGGCCAAGGGGTGAGGGGGCAGGACCTTGACCTTGTCAGTGAGAGTCTGGGTACCTGCACTTGCCAAGGTTATTTTTTTTTTCTTCTTCTTCTTTTTAATTTTTGGGTGGGGGTGGGGCTCACAAAGAGGCTCTCTGAATCATGAGTTAAGATCTGGGCTCAAATCCTTGCTCTGTCCTTGCTGTGTGACCTCAGACAACTGTCACCACCTCTCAGGGTCTCAGTCTCCTCCTGGGTAAAGTGGGGAAACTGATACCCACGGTGCAGGGAGGTCAGGAGGTGCTGATGAGCTTGTGTGTATGAAAGGCTGATCCCAGTGCCTGGCCCTGCGTCCTAACTCTGAAAACAGCACTGAGGTTCTGATAACCCCATAGGTTGTCAGAGCTGGAAGGGACTCGGAGAGTGGGACCAGCCCCATCCTTTCATGCATGAGGACACAGAGGCACAGAGAGTGGAGCCACCTGTCCAAGGCCACACAGCCACTGTGCTGTCAGCAGCTGCATTGCTGTCAGCCTCTCCTGCGGCCGAGGACCAGCCTGCCTCCCGTAGGGCCCTAGGGCTTCCCCTCCTCCTCTCCTTCCCTCCCCCCAGCTCTCCCTGTGGCCCCTGATTATGACCGAGGGCCAGGAATCTTACACATTACAGCTGCCTGAGCTTCCATCTGTGGTTTCATTCAAACCAGGAGTGTCAGGCCCACGGACATTGACTGTGATTCTAAACTGGCTCTGAACCAGTTCTAAACTACCTCAGGGCTAGTTGCAGAAGATGGGGAGGGCCCCATAATGAATCAAAAAGTGCTGGGCTCTGAAGGTGGGGAATCAAATCCTAGCTGTTTCACATCTCAGCTTGTGCCCTTGGACAGGTTCATCTTCCAAGCCTCAGTTTCCTCATCCATGAAATGGGGTAACTCCTGCTTGCTGGGTTCTTAGGAGGACTGAGGATTGCTGAGTACACAGTAGGTGCTCAATATGTGGGCATTCCTATTAGTTTCTTTGAGAACTTAGGGCTGCCCTCCTGCCCCACCCCACCCGTATCCTAGCTGATTGTCTCATAACTGAGTCTTCCAGGGGATAAGGAAGAGCAGGTGAGGGAGTGAGGCTGGATCCATGCCCACCCACCCCCGGCTGGGAAAACCTCCCTGTGACATCAGGTCCTGCCGCTGGCAGCTCCACTGTCATCTCTGAGATTGTTAAAAAGGACTGTCTTCGTTGTTCAGGCTGCTATAACAAAACACCATAGACTGGGTGGCTTCTAGGAACAGGAATTTATTGTTCACGGTTCTGGAGGCTGGAAACTCCAAGATCAGGATGGTAGCAGATTCGGTGTCTGGTGAGGACTTGCTTCCTGGTTCATAGACGGCTGTCTTCTTGCTGTGTCTTCATATAGTGGAAGGATGAGGGCACACTCTGAGGTCTTTTTTATAAGGGCACTAATCCCATTCCTGAGAGCTGCACCCTCATGACCTAATCATCTCCCAAAGGTCTCATTTCCTAATATGATCACATTGGGAATTTGTTTCAACATGAATTTGCTGGGCAGGGTTGGAGGTTGGGGGGGACACAAACATTCAGTCTATTGCAAGGACCTAGAGCCAATTTCTCCTCTCCCCTAAGGCACACCAAGGCAACAGCATTCAAAGAAAAAGGAAACCGTGGCACGGAGACCCCAGAGATGGAGGCCCTCCTGCAGCACCAAGGGAGCAAGAGGGGCCCACTGCTGAGGGCCATCTGGCAGGTGTGCCGCTCCACCTTCCTCCTGGGGACGCTCAGCCTCATCATCAGTGATGTCTTCAGATTCGCTGTCCCCAAGCTCCTCAGGTGGGTCCAGGCCTTGGGTGCCTTGCTGAGGCTGGTGGTCCCTTAACGGTGTCCCTCCAGGGCCTGGGGGCCCTCAGCTCTGCTTCTGCCCCTGCCCAGACCTCTGGTGCTCAGGGTGCTGAGAGTGGGTAGAAAGGATACTGAGGAAAGAGAAGATAAATAAGAAAGGGACTGACCTCGGGGAGGGAGAATGAGTGAATTCCAGCCTAACGGCATCAGTTTGCTTTTGCTGTACAACAGAGCACCCCAAAAGTGAGGACCTGAAAGCCCACTTTTTTAGCTCACGATGGTGTGGGTCCACAACTCAGGCTGGGCTCAGCTGCGCGGTTTTTCTTTCCTTAGCCTGGTTCACTCGTGGGCCTCTGGTCATCTGCGGGGCTGGCTGGGGACTGGCTGGTCTGAGATGGTCCCAGCTGGGACAGCTTGCCTCTGTTCCAGTGTGGTCTCTCATCCCCAGAAGGCTAGTTCACAGGGCCACTTGGTAGGGATCACAGACATAAAGCTCAAGCTGCCTTTTCTCTTGAGGCCAAAGCGGGTTGCACAGCTGCCCAGATTCAAGAGTCAGTCCCCTATTTTAGGTACGAGCTTGCTGCAGCTGCCGTATCACAGCACTGGGTGACTTCGACAGCAGAACTTTTGTCCTCACATTTTGGAGGCTGGAAGTCCCAGATCAAGGCTGTTTCTTCTGAGGCCTCTCTCCTTGGCTTGCAGGCGGCCACCCTTTCACTGTGTCCTCACAGAGCCTTTCCTCTGAGCGCATGCAGCCCTGGTGTCTCCTTGAGTGTCCAAATTTCCTCTTCCTATAAGGACACCAGTCCTATTGGATTCAGGCCCATCCTAACAGCCTCGTTTTAACTTAATCGCCTCATTAAAGGCCCTGTCTTCAACTACAGCCGCATTCTCAAGTACTGGGGGTTAGGACTTCAGTGTACATGTTTTGTGGGGTTACAGTTCAGCCCACAACAGGTGGCAATAAAAACTCCACCTGTTGATAGGAGGAGCCACAAGTCACGTTGAAATGAGCATGGACAGTGGGGGAAATAATTGCAATCAATTTTGCAAAAAAAAACCAGCAAAAACCCCCACACTGTCTGGTCCTCCAGACCTGGCCAGGCTTGGGCAAAGGCAGCAGCCGTGGGTGCCTCGCACCTTTTCTCACCAGCCGTGCCTTCTCCCCGCCTCTCCCACAAGCCTCTTCCTGGAGTTCATTGCCGATCCCGAGATGCCGGCCTGGAAGGGCTGTCTCCTCGCGGTGCTGATGTTCCTCTCCGCCTGCCTGCAAACGCTGTTCGAGCAGCAGCACATGTACAGGCTCAAGGTGCTACAGATGAGGCTGCGAACGGCCATCACTGGCCTGGTGTACAGAAAGGTGAGCCTCCCCTGGGGAGAGGCATGGCCTTTCCTCTCTCTCCGTCCTGTCCCAATTTACAGACAAACATTCCAGCCAAGAAGAGGAATGTCACTGAACTGTTAATATCATCTGCGCCTGAAAACACACTCAGGCATCACTTTGCTCATAGTTGCCCACACGACGCCGTCACCTTCTTGGTTATCTCTGTAAGACCTTGCATGATCTGACCCTGGGACCTCTCCTACCTCATTACATCACACACTTCTCCACTTTTCTCAAGTCACACAGGCCTCCTTTCAGTGCCTCAGGCAAGCCAAGTACCCTCCCACCTCAGGGCCTTTGCACTTACTATTCCTACTGCTTGGAAACCCTTTCCACAACCCTTCATGTAGTTAACTTCCACTCATCCCCTCTGAAGATAAAGGGCCACGTAGAAACTGGATAAAGGTGGACTGTTAGCTGTTTTACCAGGTAACACAGCTTACAGTTAAAATGACACCTGAGCCACTGGTAAATTGCGTCTGGGCTGGAAGTTCTGTCCATGAGCTATGGACGCCTGAAGGGAAGCTGTAGCTTTGGGCGCCTCTGTGCCCTGACTCTTGCCCTTCAGAGGACCTTGGAAACAAAGCTGGTGAGGCTGCTGCTATAAGAGATGCTGGCTCCTCTGGGGTCTGGAGCATCTGCGCCAGGATGACCCAGTCCCATGTGAGTCCCTTTCTCTCACACCTGAGCTGTGACCTGGGAAAGAAGGGGGCAAATGGAGCAGCTCCTGGATGGCTGTGTGAGTGGCTCCCGATACAGCCCTACCTGCTGAGTTTCAGATCGTGTCCCCCGAGCGTCCTGAAGCTACGTGTGGCCTGTCCAGTCTCCTGAGTCCATGTGTAGTGCTGAGGCTGCAGGAAGACGGCCTGGGGGCCTGCTCTTCCCGCTCCCCACCCTTAGGGTAGCCTTCTTCTTCTCCTGATGAGGTCAGACACCGCCCCCCGCCCCCATTCTGCCCTCTGCGCTGCTTCTGTTTTAACTGTGTTGTCTTATTTTCTGTACCTGGTTCTTTGACATCTGGGCCCTTGCTGACTGGAGGGAGTACCACTCCCAGGGTCAGACAGTCCCTAGAGATGCTAAGTGACCTACCTGAAAGCTTGCCTTTCACATGCAAACCAGCCAGTCGCATCACACCCCTGACCCCTCCTTTGCGGGGTTCTCAGGCTCTGGGCCACTGTCCTCTGTCCTAATCACCCCAGGGCCAGGAACCACATGGCCCAGCTCCGATGACCAGAGTCTACAAGAATTACTCCAACTAGCCAGTCCTAAGCCTGTTTACCCTGCCTGACCCACCTGTGAGAACCACAGTACAAGCTCTTGCCTCTGGTTTCCCCGCCCATCCTGGTGATTCCCCACGTGGGCCCCCCATAGCATGGCGTGCCCCCTTGAGATCCCTCGAGATCTGTGAGTATAATAAACCCTCATCAGTGGCAGTCTTCTCTGACCTGTGGGCTTGCCACACCTGAATAATAACAAAACCTGTATTTTTATACACTTCTTCATGGCACTCATCATCACTAGCATTAAAAGATGAACCATGTAAGTCTTTGTTTAATTCTGTTCCCCAACTCAAACTCCACTCCCCAGAGAGCAAGCCCCCCCCCCGCCCCCGTGGTTCACATCTTCTCAGTACTCAGCTCAGAGTGAGGCCCAGAGTAGATGCTCAATAAAGATTTGAAGACGTTTTGGGAGAATTTTCACAGTCATTCCAGGCTCACTCCTTCACCCTCTCACTTCTTCCCTCACACAATTACAGGGATTGCAGAGAGAGGATTGCAAGTAGAACTTAGCATTCAACAGGCTAGAAGGGGTCCACTGGGACCCCAGGGTTAGGACAAACTGGGGTCAGCCGGAGAACCGGGTTGGTGTCTGAGAGGCACACTGAATGCTGCAGGGGTCAGTCTAACACCCTGTCTAGCCCACGTCATGCCTCTGTCATCCTGGATTGCAATCCTGGCCCAGTCACTTACACGCCCTCTGGCTTTAGGCAGGTTGGTCAGTTGCTCTGTGCCTCCGTTTTCTTAGCTGTAAAATAGGGTCAATAATTCTGCATCTTATTGATTCTAGTCTCACTGTTTTTCCCTCTTTTTTACTTCTGAAATCAGGACGTGTCTTATGTGTCTCAATTTAGTTGGCATTGATTTTTTTTCCTTAGGGATTCAAAAATAGGGAGTGTTTTATCCACAGCATTTCAGATTGAATGCGATATGGCAGTGTCTGTTCCCTACAGTTGTCTGATGTGCTGCGTTGCAGAAAATGGTGAAACTGCTCATTTATTTAGCGCAATGCCCAGGACACAGCACTCGGCAGATGACCACCATTACCATCATGAATCCCAGGTTTTGATGTAGTGTATTATGCATTGTTATTGTTCCAGGGCTCTAGGGATTTCAGAGTATTTTCATTTTTGTCCTCTCTCTAGATTCTCACAATGGCCCTGGGAGGTTGGCTTAGGAGATTTTGTTAGTCCATTTTACAGATGAATGAAGTGAGGCCCTTTGATAAAGAAACCTGCCTCAGCCAGCAGGGGCAGCATGGCTTAGACCCAGGCTTGCTGGGTGGCTGTCCTCTTGCTCAGTCCAAGCCGTGGGCCGCCCTGTCTTCGTGGACCTCCCTCCCTCCAGGGGTCTCCCTCCTGCCATGGGTCTCCCGGCCTCCAATGGCCTCCCTACCTGCCTCTCCTTGCCTCTGACTCAGGTCTCCATCTTCCTGCCCCTCCCAGGTGCTAGCTTTGTCCAGCAGCTCCAGAAAGGCCAGCGCCGTGGGGGACGTGGTCAACCTGGTGTCTGTGGACGTGCCGCGGCTGTCTGAGAGCATCACCTACCTCAACGGGCTGTGGCTGCCGCTCATCTGGATCGTTGTTTGCTTTATCTACCTCTGGCAGGTGTGCTGGGGGCAGAGGGAGCCAGGATTTGAGCTGAATCGTCCCCCTCCCCTTCCTTTCCTCCTCCCTCCGTCTGAACACCATGGGCTCATATAATGGGCAAAGTCTTAGATGAGTATGGCCTTCACTTGACCTTGGGCAGGATGCTTACCCTCTCTGGGCCTGTCTCCTTGACCTGAAAACTGATGATGGTGATGACACTGACACTTCTTGGGTATGATATTGGGGTACCAAGCAGGCAGATGAGGCATGTTTTGAAGTTACCAGTAGGGGCACCAGCACCACCAACAGAAAGGACAGAGAGAGAACATTTAGGGCAAAGATTTTCTACCTAGGTTTCAAAAAGCATAAAGTGGGCATTGGGAAAAAAAAAAAAAATCGAAACCTTTTCTGACTCCCTTACATCTACTTTGCAGTATAGGATTTTCTTTTTTTCCTCTCCTTTAAAAAACATTTTTAAAATGGAGGTACTGGGAATTGAACCCAGGACCTCCTGCACGCTAAAGTGCACTCTGCTACTGAGGTATAACCCCCATTTTCTTTTTTTTTTTTTTTAATTTAAATCACAGATCTTGCAGTGGGATTGCCTACTAGTTGTAAAAATCTTCCTGTAAGTAACTTAATTTAGCCTCTCTGTGCCTCATTCCCTCTCAGCAAAGTAAGGATTGTGATTAACAAAAGTGCCCCTGCCCTTCAGTTGTTAAGGAGTTAAATGAGCTGACACCTGTCAAGCCTTTAGGTCCTGTCTGGGACACAGCTATACCCTATACCTTAACTGTCTTGTTGATTATTCATAGAGGTAGGGCAGTTTGTCTGAAGATCTTGGTCTGCTCTGCTCCAAGCATGGATGCCAGGCTCACAAACGTCTCTGTAAAGGACAAGATCATAGATACTATAGATGTTGCTGGCCATAGGTCTCTCTCAAAACTCTGCCCTTCTACTGCAAAAGCAGCCATCGTCAATACTAATCAAACAGTCCTGGTGGTGTTCCGTTATGGTTGCTGAAGTGTGAATTTCACCTAATTTTCACGTTACAAAATCTGCTTCGTTTGATTTTCTTCAATCTTCTTCCATCATTTAAAAATGGAAAAGCTTTGAACAACTTTTGTACAGCTCGAGTTCCGCACATAAACGGGTGGAGGGATCTGGCCAGGGTGCCGTGGCTTGTGGACCCCTGGTGGGTGTATCAGTGGTGTGTTGATTGAGTGTGGAATACTTCAAAATAACAGCTGTGTGTTTTCACTGCAATAGTGCCATGGCTACTACTCCCACCCACCCTGTAAGGGCACAGGGCCTGGATGCTTTCTAACTTGCTACCTTGTAGTCCAGGACCTAGCATCCAGCAGGTTCTCAGCAATCACATAAGTGTTAGCTGTTATTATTAGAAAGGGAGAGAGGGAGGAAGGACACTGGGGGAAATGCAGGGCAATTAATGCAGGTGGACCTAGGATCCAAGTGAATCTGCAGACCACACACCTGTCAGTTTCTTGGCCTCATAGCAGATGGTCCCTGACATCAGAAAGTCACCATGAGATCCTGGTCAAGGGGGGACGGGTTGGTATGGGGATTGCTACAGTTAACATTTGTAGCATTTTTGCCGGAGAGAGTTTAACCTTCTATTTGCGTTTCTTTGAATTCTCCCAGCCCTGGCTGTAGGCTGGTGTTTGCTTTCTGGGCACCTCTGCATTTAGCCACCAGGTGGCCCTATTGCTGCACAAATGAAACAAGCTGGTTTGCTAGGGTTTCAAGATTAGAAGATAGCATTTTTAAGGGCTGGAAGGGGAAACGGAGGCCCACGGATTGGAGAGGGGGTGGGGCTTGTCTAGAGAGTGCGCCCATTTGACCTCTGGAGGAATCTCAAATCACAGCCACTTAAAAGTCATTTATCCTATCTACCACCTTTCAGATAAATGGAAGAATTTCTTAGAATTAAGTATATCCCAAACATGGCATGGGACATACTTACACTAAAAACTCACTTGCTGTTTACGTATACTAAAAACTTATTTGCCGTTTATCTGAAATTCAAATTTAACTGGGCCAACAGTTAAATATGTTTATTTGCAGTTGAATATGTAAATCTGACGGCCCTTGCGGGGTTGGGGAGGGGGGATGAAATGGAGACTAGGATAGTAATTGATTGATTGTATGACATCAACACTTAAGTATGACAAGCAGTGAGAACAACTCTATTTCCATTTAATATGAGGAAACTGCCGCTTAGGGAGGGTAAGTGATTTGCCCAAGACCACACCGGGTAAGTGTAGACTCAGGACTTGAACCCAGATCCTGAGTCCAGAGGCTGACTTCACCATCCTCGCCAGGCACAGCCCTGCCCACCTAGATGCCTGGGGTCTTGAGTCTGACCCCGCCCCCTACCCTGTCACGTGAGTTGCGTCATTAGGCCCCTCCCCCCACGTAGACGCACTCCTTCCGCAGGTAGCTCCTTCTAAGGAGCGTCCTGAGCCTTGGTCTCCCTGACACATTCCTACCTTAGAACCCAAGTCTGAGCCCTGCCCCCCAGTACTGACAGCTGGGCTCCTGGAGGTGTCTCGTGACATCCTGCCCTCTTTTGTCTCCAGCTTCTAGGACCCTCTGCCCTCACCGCCATTGCTGTCTTCCTGGGCCTCCTCCCCCTGAATTTCTTCATCACCAAGAAGAGGAATCACCATCAGGTTTGGCATTTGGAAGAAGGGACACTCCAGGCAGGGAGCGGGATGGGAGTGTAGGGTGCAGGGGGTGGGGAGCCTGGGGCCGGCGCTGGTGCAGGGCAGTGGGGAGGGGAGGGGGCGCCTGGTGTGAGCGTGTGTACGTGTGTGCAGATTTTCCTTATGTCCCGTAACCGTTGGCTAACTAACACCTTCTAATTGATGATGTTGGTCAGTATTGTTCAACTGAAGTTCAGCTTGCCTGTGTTTGCCTGTGTTTACCTGTGTTACAGCAGAGTTGATGCTGCATCTCTCAAGATTAAAAAAATACCAAATGCATGAAATCACAGTTATGTATGAGTGTGGGCTGATGAGCAGTTAGTCCATAAAGATGTCTTATTTAAGAGGAAAGTGTGGGTGATTTTAGGTGAGATGGTCCTGAAGTAAGAACCAGATGCCTGATAAAGTTCATCTGGAGAAACCCCCGCAGGTAATGGGCCCAGAGCGAAAAGAGGGACACCTGCTAAGTGGGTTGATGAATTCACGCGGCTTGCTGATTAAATTCCTGGTCTATTGGATATGATACACGTGTTGACTGGAAGTGATTTGACTTAATGTGCTATGTAAGATTAATAACATTATGTACCGTGTAATATCAGTACTATAATGTGCATGCTTAGATGCATGCGGCAGGTAGTTTGATGCATGGTTATTCATATGATGTACTATGTACGGATTGATGGATGTGGTCATACATAAAATGCACATATTACATAACCATTTGCTGGTAAAGGGTGCTGTTTTAATACTTGGATAGCACTTAAGGGCTCTGTGAATGTCCCATAGCAAAAAGTCAGGGAACAGTTAAAAGAATTTCAGTTTCAGGTACTGAGGGTGGAGCTGAAGCTTAGGGAGTTCCGGTCTTGGTCTCCTGGTTTACAAGACCAGGATAATATAATATACTACGAAGACACTTCATTTTAAGAGACGATTTTTCAGTGATGTTTGCTACTGAAATTAGCACTGGAATTAAAAGGAAATGTAAGATGGATGCTAGTTGTCCAATAACAATGAATGGGGGGTCGACTGGCTTTCCTCCAATTCAACTTAGTGTCCATGAGTCCGCTACTAGAATTTAGAATAGGCGTTGGCTAAGGGGTTGGAATATTATGCTCCATTGTTTAGGTGTGTGGAGTATTAGCATGAATGCTAGGATTAAAATGGAAAGGGTAAGGGCTAGCATGCCTCCTAGTTTGTTGGGAATTGATGTTAGGATTGCTTATGCAAATAGGAAACACCACTCCGGTTTACCGTGAGGGGGTGTATTGAGGGGGTGGGCTGGGGTATAATTGTCTGGGTGAGATGATCCTAGCAGATTGGGTGAAAACAGGACGTGTATTAATAGTCCTAGTACTACCAATGAAGCACCTAGAATATCTTTAATTGTGTAATAGGGGTGAAGTGGGACTTTATCTATGTCGGATGAGATTCCTGTGGGATTTTAGAGCCAGTTTTGTGAAGGAGTAAGAGGTGGACATCTGCTAAGGCTGTGATGATAAAGGGTGGAGTAAAGTGGGAAGCAAAGAATCGCACAAGGCTTGCTTTATCTACTGAGAAGCCACCTGAGGTTTATTCCACTAGGGTGGTGGCAATGTATGGAATTGCTCAGAGGAGGCTGGTGATGCCTGTGGGTCCTCAGGGTAATATGGAACCTATCAGTGCTATAACTACTGTAAACAAGAGGATAACTCCAGTATTCCATGTCTCTAGGAGAACACAGGACCCATAATATAAGCCTCATCCTACAGGAATGGAGGCTCCGTTTGCTTGTGGATGTTGTATAATTCACCTGTAGTTCTTGTCTCGAACAATGTGTGTAACTGATGAGAAAGCGGTCGCTGTGTCTGACATGTGATGCTTTGCTAGGAAGAACCCTGTTCAGATCTGTATAATTAGTCAGACGGCTCATAGGGAGCTAGAGTTTCATCAGGATGGAATATTTGATGGAGCAGGAAGATCGATCAATAAATGCGTCGTTAAGAGTTTTGATTAGTGGGTGTAACTTTCAGATGTTGATCATTAATGTTCTTATAGTTGAAATACGACAATGGTTTTCAAATCATTGGTCATGGTTAGATTCCGTGGACAAATAATGATCACACACATTTCGTTTATTTCAAGTACTATTTTTGTCTTTTGGTTGTTTTTTTTCTTCAAACCTTCACCTGTTTACAGCGGACTTGGATAGAGTGGTGGTGTTGACGGTGGAACTGTGTTGAGTTTTGGCGGGTCGTTTTAATGGTGTTTTTAATTTATTTAGGAGGGATGGTGGTGGTATTTGGTTATACAACACCTGTGGCTACTAGGAAGTATCCTGAGGTTTGGGTTTCTAATAAAACCATGCAGGGAGCATTTCTTTCGGGATTGGTAATGGAACCTGTTATGGTTCTTTCTGTTTTGAAAGATGAAGAAGTGGGGATTGTGTTTCAGTTTACTGGAATAAGGGACTGGGCAATTAATGATACAGGTGAGTCTGGGTTTTTAGTGAGGAAGCGGTGGGAATCACTATATAGTTAGGGTAATTGGTGATCCTTACCAGCTGAGCCTTGCTTATTGGGGTAGTTGATACTTTGGCGATTACTCGTGGTAATTAAATAGTTATGCTTAGAGTTAGGGTGATGAGAAAAGAGAGGAAATATAGTTTGAAACCTTTTGGCCTGATACTAGAGTAGAAAATTTTATTTGCACAAGGGCTGTGGATTTTGGTAGGATATTTTGTAGTCAAACTATATCTAGTAGGAGTGATGCTGATTTTTGGCTTGCTGATACATTCAGATATGGTGAAAAGCGGTGTATAATAGTAGGGAAATATCCTACGAGGTTGGAGAATTTGCAGAAGCTTGACAGATAATTGAATTTTAGGTTTTGGGTAGTGAGATTAATTTCTTTTTGGGGGGGGAAGGTAGTTAGGTTTATTTATTATTATTGCTTTTTTAATGAAGTTACTGGGGATTGAACCCAGGACCTTGTGCATGCTAAGCACGCACTCGACCACTGAGCTGTACCGTCCCCCTGAGGTTAATTTCTAATGCTAGAATGAAGCCTAAAATAGTTACTGTGAAAGCAGCTGACTTTAGATACTAAGGTGTAGTTATTTGTGGAATTGTTGTTGGGGGAATGCTGCTGGAGATGAGAAAACCAGCAAAGGTGTTTCCAACTAGTAAGTATTTGATAGCGTTAATTAGAAGGGGGTTGTTTTCAGTGATTACAATTAGTGTGGGAAAGCGAGGCGTCCTAGGGGTGCATTGAAGATACTGCGGGTACCGCACACAGCCGTGAGGGAGGAGGCTCTGGTAGAAGACGTGTTGGTGGTTTCAGTAATAAGGTCTTTGTAATAAAAGCCTGTAAGGGGTGGTCTTCCAGTTAGTGCGGGGCTGCTGGTAATGAGGGAGGTTGTGATAAAAGGTATCGCTTTAAATAGCCTGTTTATTTTTTGGACGTCTTATACATCGATTAAGCTGTGACTAGTAGATCCAGAGCATACAAACAGGACGGCTTTGAAGGCGTATGTGCAAATGTGGAGAAATGCCAAGTAGTGCTGATTAATACCGACTGTTACTCTCATGAGGCCTAGATGGCTTGAGGTGGCAACAGTTTTTTTGTTTTTTTTTTTTAAACTATCATTTTGGGTAAGTGCACAGATTGCTTTAAAGAGTGTGGTCATCGCTCCAAGGCATGGTGTCATAGTTTGAATGGTTTTATGATTTCCTATTAAAGAATAAGATGGAATGAACAGAAAAACACCTGCCACTGCTGTTGTGCTTGAGTGGAGGAGGGTGGGGACTGGGGCCTTATGTTCTGTTCTGGAGCCTTTTGTTGCTGAAGGGAGTCAAAGGTGGATGCGGAATTGGGCGGACTTTCCAGACGCAGCCAGGAGAAGTCCTATTCAGGGTGGGTTAGGGTAGTCTTGGGTAAGTATAAACATTTGTTGGAGGTCCCTTGTGTTTAGGTTAAATAAAAGTCAGGCTGTTGGTGTAACAAATCTGGTATCTCCAAGGTGGTTCCATAAGATTGCGTGGAGGACAGCTGTATCTGACCGTGTCATCTGATTAATAAAAAGGACGTCATCCCAACTCCTCATCCAGTGAAGAGCTGGAAGAGACTGTTGGCGGTGACAAGAATTAATGTTGTGATAAGGGATAGAAGTAAATATTTGGAGAATCGGTCGATGTTGGGATCTGAGTGTATAGATCATATTGAGAAGTCTGTAATGGGTCACGTGACGCACAGTGCAGCTGGTACGGATACCTTTGAGAAATAGTCTATTTTGAAGCTAAGTGATAGTTTTAAAGTTTGGACTGTAATTCAGTGTCAGTTTGAGATAATTCTTACCCAGAATAAATAAATATTATTGTGGGAATTAGGCTGATGGTGAAGGTGCATGCGGTAGTGTGTTTTACGTAGGATGGATATAGATTCCTTTTGTAGATGTTGGAGGCGGTGATTATGAGCATTAGTGTGAGTAGTGTGAGTAATGTGAAGGAGGCCAGTAGATTTATTACTGTTGTTTGGAGTTGCACCTATTTTTTGGTTCCTAAGACTAGCAGATTACTACTATTCTTTAAAAGCTTGAAAAAGCCATACTGTTAAATAGGGGGGCATGAATTAGCAGTTCTTGCA
This sequence comes from Camelus dromedarius, assembly GCF_036321535.1. Lineage (NCBI taxonomy): Eukaryota > Metazoa > Chordata > Mammalia > Artiodactyla > Camelidae > Camelus > Camelus dromedarius. The sequence goes on along the minus strand of NC_087459.1, from coordinate 13,433,995 downwards.
TACGTTTTTGGTAAATAAGAAGTTTTGGCCTTCTATTGCTAGATTCACAATCTAATGTTTTTTTTCTTAAACTATATTTACAGTTTATAAACCCCAAAATGACTTTGGGGTTGAGTAATGAGTAGAAGGGGTAACATGTGGAGAGCCATGAGGGCATGTTCTCGGGTAACGATGCTGTGATGTTGTTAATGTGATAAGTAGGTTTGCCTCATTGTGTCATGATTAATAGGTATCAGGAGTGTAGGGTGGTAATTATTATGTTAACTCCCATGAAAATGATGGTAATGTTAGATCATGAGAATGAGGATATGATTACAAGTAGTTCTCCCATTTGGTTGACTGTTGGGGGTAACGCTGGGTTCAGGCTTACCAGCAGTCATCCTGTTGCTATGAATGGAAGGAACGTTTGTAAGGCTCGGGCTGGAATCACTGTTCGACTGTGAATGCGATCGCGGTTTGAGTTTGCCAGGCAGAATAATCTGGGTGATGCAAATCTGTGTGCGATTACTGGGGCCGTAGCCCCTCTGCAGTGTCACGGCGTGTAAACGAGGATTGCTCCAATTACTAGTGCTATGTGGCCGACTGAGGAATGTGCGATGAATGATTGTAGGTCTGTTTGATGGAGACAAATGGAACTGATTATAATTATTCCTCATAAAGATTGTATAAGGAATGGGTAGGCTATAAAGCCTGCTAGTGGATTTTAAATTGTTGTCGTCTGTAATGTACCATAGCCACCGAGTTTGGGTAAAACAGCCCCAGGGCCGTCGATCCTGCAATAGGACCCTCTCCATGCGCTTTGGGAGTCAGAGGTGAAGGTCTTACGGGGGTGTTTTTACCATGAAGGCTATAGTGCATGCTCGTTGTAGGAGAATATGCCATCAGAAGTTGGTATTATTCGAGTTCAGTATTGCATTATTAGAAAGCTGAGTGAGCCTGTGGTGTTCTTGGGTATATACGAACGCAACTAAGTGGCGGGAATCCTGCTAGCATGTAGAATAAAAAAGGCCTGCGTTGAGTCGTTCTGTGTGGTTACCTCATCGAGTAATTATAATTAGCGTTGAAACTAGTGTTGCTTCAAACAGGATATGGAATTAAATTAGCTCTGTTGCGGTACACGTGATGATTAAGAATATTTGCAGTACAATTAGTATAGTAATATATAGTTGTTTTCGGATTGTGGATTCTTTGGGCAGGTGAAATTGGCTGGTGGTAAGTATTAGAGGTAGTGGTCGTGTTGTTAGAGTTGATGGGGTGCTGATAGAAAGTCAGAAAAATACTAGTGAAAAATTAAGGCTATTATTGAAATGGTTGAGCAGAAAAAGGCTGGTGAGACTAATTAGTAGGCTGTGGGCTATAGAATTAATTCATTTTATATTATTTTTTGATAGTCAAGTTAGCAGTATTAATATAGCTGGGCTAATAATTTTTAGCATTGCAGTAGATTAAGATTTTGTACGTAATCAGTGCCATGTGTATTTGATGCTGTTACCAGTAAAGATTGTCCAAGTGCAGCCTCAGAGGCTGCGAATACTAGTAGAATATTTGGCATTATGCTGGCCAGAGTGAAGTGTGTATTTAAGTTTATTAGGGTTGCTATAACAAATAGTGATAATATTACCCCCTCTAGGCATAGTAGGGAGGGTATTAGATGGACTGATATAGTAATAGTCCTATAAGAGGGGGAGAGGGTAGAGCTCAGTGGTAGAGCACGTACTTAGCGTGCACAGGGTCCTGGGTTCAATCCCCAGTACGGCCACTAAAATAAGTAAATTAAATAAACCTAATTACCTCCCCTCTCCTTACCAAAAAAAAAAAAAGTCCTATAAGGGATACTGTAAATGCTAAAGTAATATTTATACTGAAGGCACTTGATAATTATGAATTAATAATCTAATGAGTTGAAATCAATTATTTTTTTAAATTGAAGTACAGTCACTTACAGTGTGTCAGTTTCTGGTGTATAGCACAGCGTCCCAGACATGCATATACATACATATATTCATTTTCATATTCTTTTTTGTTAAAGGTTATTATAAGATACTGACTATAGTTCCCTGTGCTATACAGAAGAAATTTGTTTTTTTAATCTATTTTTGTATATAGTGACTAACATTTGCAAATCTCAAACTCCCAAATTTATCCCTTCCTAACCCCTTTCCCTGGTAACCATAAGATTGTTTACTATGTCTGTAAGTTTCTGTTTTGTAAATGAGTTCACAGTGTCCATTTTTTCCTTTTTTTTAAGATTCCACATGTGAGTCACATCATATGGTATTTTTCTTTCTCTTTCTGGCTTACTTCACTTAGAATGATAATCTCTGGGTCCATCCATGTTGCTGCAAATGGCATTATTCTTTTTTATGGCTGAGTAGTATTCCATTGTATAAATATACCATAACTTCTTTATCCAGTCACCTGTTGATGGACATTTACGTTGCTTCCATGTCTTGGCTATTGTATATAGTGCTGCTGTGAACACTGGAGTGCATGTATCTTTATAAATTAGATGAAATCAATTATTTTTAGTTTAAGCTAATTATCATATTTAATCCATTCAAGTCCTTTGAGTTCATTCTTAGGCTAGACTTATTGCTAACAGTGAAATTAAAAGTAATACTATAATGAGTATTGTTTTTAGGTGATTTGTTTGGGATGCTCCTGGTAGAGGCAGGAGAAGGGCAATTTCTAAATGAAAGAGAAGAAATTTAATAGCAATTAAGAAAAATTTTACAGAAAAAGATAGGTGTGCTGATCCTATAGGGTCACACTCATAGGGGGCTTGTTTTTTCTTTATAAATATTTAGCTGAGGAAATCAGAGTGCAATGAATACAAGCAGTGAGGCTAATACTATATTTGTAAACAACACCAGTTTGAGATTTCTTCTTCTTCTTATTCTTTTTCGGGTTATACCAAAACTGATGGATTGAAAAATCAGTTGTACTAATTAATACTAAAAGAACAAGAGCCTCATCAATAAATGGAGACATCAAGGGAAAATCATACTACCTCTGCAAAATGTCAGTATCAAGCAGCGGCTTCAAATCCGAAACAGTGATTAGGTGTGAGGTGAAAGTTTACTTGACGTAAAAGGAGCAAACTAGAAAAGTAGAGCCAATAATTACACGTAGGCCATGGAAGCCGTTGCTGTGAAGAATGTTAATCCCTATGCACCATCTGAAATTGTGAAAGGTGCTTCGTAATATTCTGAGGCTCATAAGAATGTGAAGCAAGCACCGAGGGCGGTTGTGATAAAGAGGGCTTGAAGGATGTGTTTGCGATTACCTTCTGTTAGGCTGTGGTGGGTACTCTGGAGGCTCAGGACAGAGGTGTTAAGAAGTGGTACTTCTGATGGGTTTAGGGGGCAAATACCTGTTGGCAGTCAGCATCCACCTAATTCAGGTGCAGGGGCAAGGCCTGAGTGGTAGCAGGCTCAGAAGAAGCCAGTAAAGAAGAGGGCTTCTGGTGGACCATTCCATCAAAGTCCTTTTTGAACAGTTGGTGTACGGTGACCTTGAATGGTGCTTTCTTGGATGCTATTCCATCATCACTGGTATACCATTAGGGTGTAGGTCAGTAGGGCTAGTGATGGTACTCATATTGAATTAAAATGAAATCATATAACTAACCCACTAGTCATCAAAAGGGCTGAGGGCGCCCCTGTAAGAGGTCAGAGACTTGGGTTTAGTATGTGATACGCATGGGCTTGGTGGGTCATTATGTATTGTCGTGTAAGTAAAGGCTCACTAGTGATGTGAACACATAGGCCTGAATGAGGGCTGCAGCAAATTCAGGAATAATTAGTAAAATAAGGGTAATAACTGTAATGAAAGCTGTGGCAGTGCTAATATTTATCAGCACGAGGGTTGCTCCTCCAATTAGGTAAGTGAATTAATAGGTGGCCTGCTGTAATTAATACTGGCTGTTAATCGTACAGCGAGGACTATTGGTTGAATAAATAAACTGATGGTTTCAATAATTGCTGGCATAGAGGTAGGGAACTGGTGTTCCTTGGGGCAGAAAATGGGCTAGTGATGCTTTTGTCTTAAGGCAGAACCGTTATTACAGTTTCTGCTCATAGAGGGGTTGCCATGACTAAGGTGGTTTTTTTGTTTTGGGGGGGTGGTTTGTATACATGTCCACATCAACAAGAGAAAGGACAAAAATCACATGATCATCTCAATAGATGCAGCAAAGGCATTTGATAAAATTCAACACCCATTTATGATAAAAACTCTAACCAAAGTGGGTACAGAGGGAACATATCTCAACATAATAGAAGGTATTTCTGACAAACCTACAGCCAGCATAATACTCAGCAGTGAAAAGCTGAAAGCCGCCTTGTGCCCAAGTTTACTGAGAATTGTGGGGGTAAATGAGTGTGGTAGAGGCCTGGTAGGTTTGTTGAGCCAATAAATAGAATGAGTGATATAAGTGCTAATGCTCACGTTTGTCCTTTAGAGTGATGGTTAGCTATTATTTGTTCTGATGTGTGTTGAATTAATCATTGTGGGATAGAAATAAGATGATTACTGATTTAGTCAATTAGATGTAGGGAATAATATACTCGGGAATATAATGATTAAGACTATAAGGATGGGGAGGTACAGCTCAGTGGTAGAGCACATGCTTAGTATGCATGAGGTCCTGGGTTCAATCCTGGGTACCTCCATTAAATATAAATAAATAAATAAACCGATTACTTTCCCCACCAAAAAAAAAAAAATTTTTTTTTTAAAGACTACAATATGGAGTCCTGTTATGGTTGGTATAATGAAAGGTAAATAAATTTTTGTCATTTTGTTTCTGAAGGGGTAACTTGTTGTATTTCATTTGATTTTAGTTCTGGATTTGATATATAAGTATATTTTGAAATTTTTAGTTGAAATATAGTGAATAGGGTTAGGATTATTGATACAATGGTAATAAATCATGTTGATGTATCTAGCTGTGGCATATTATTAAGGGGAGATTTACACTCCCATTTGTTGACTTTAAAATTTAATGCTATTTACCTTCTTAATGAATTTAGGCTCTAGATGCAGATCATTTTTCAAAATATTTTAATGGTACTAATTCGAGGACAATGGGCATAAAGCTATGATTGGATCCACAAATTTCTGAGCGTTCTCTGTTAATACAGACAGACCTGGTTGTGTTGACATTGGCATTATTTGATTCGGGCACCCTGGAACCACATCTGTATTTAAGCCTAGTGAAGAGATGGCTCACAAGTGCAAGACATCTTTGGATGAGACCAGTATTTGGATTCTTATTTCTATTGGTAGTTCTCCTCAGTTATCTACTTCTAGTAATCATAATTCTCCTGGTATTGGGTCTGATGTTGGCATCACGTAGGAATCAAAGTTTAAGTCTTCCTAGTCTGTATATTCACAGCTTGAGTAACATTGATGGCCTATTGTTTTTCTAGTTAAAGAAGGATTATTGATTTCATCTGTTATGTAAAAGATTTGTAATGGGGATGGCAATTAGGATTAAGATAATAGCTGGTAAAATTGTTAAGATTGTCTCAATCTCTTGTGCATCTACAGTACTTGTGTGTGTTAACTTAGTTGTTTGCATGAGTGAAATAATACAGAGAACTAGAGAGCTGATTGAAAATATGATTATTAGCGTTTGGTCATGAAAGTGTAATAATTCATCTATGATGGGTGATGTTGCGTCTTGGAAGCCTAGTTGAAAAGGGGATGCCATAGAGGTATATAGAGTTTTCACTTATGACTTGACTTTGACAAAGTTATGTAAATTTCTACAACTGCCTCTTTTATCGAGAAAGGCATAATGGTTATGCTGTTGGCTTGAAACCAACTGAAGGGAGTTCAGTTCCTCCCTTTCTTATTTTAGGTTGATGTAGGTGGGCTTTTCAGACGTATGATATGGTGGAGGGCTTCTGTGTAATCGTTCCACATGAGTGGTAGTCAATCCTACTGTTAGGACTTCTCGCTTTGTTGTGAATGCTTCTCATACGATGGAAACTATCAGTATTACTGCTGTTAATGAAATAAATGAGCCTATGGATGAAATAATATTTCATGTTGTATATGCAATCCGGATAGTCAGAATATCGTCATGTATTCCAGAAAGGCCAAGGACGTGTTGTGGGAAGAAGGTTATGTTTACACCCACCAATATAATTATGAAATGAATTTTTTTCTCATGTTGAGTTACATGTATAACCCGAGAATAGTGGAAATCGATGTACAAAGCCCCCTGTGATGGCAAATACAGCTCCTATTGGTAATGTGAAGGAAAAGCCTGGCTGGGCTAACAAGCTAAATCACAAATCTAAGTGTAACAAGTGTCGGATTACTGATCTGAGTTCTGCTGGGCTAACTCATAAATCTAAGTTAATAAGTGTCAGTCTGCTGATTCCCTGTTCATGTTTTTGCTAGCCAGCTGGATTTTCAAAGAGACATATCTGGCCTTGAAATGTTGATTTGCTGCCTCACTGCCTCTACTTTTGTGATAATGATGTTGCTAAAGCTGTTCCATGCCTATTGGCCGAATACCCCAAGCTTGTACTTAACCCTATAAAACCTCATGCGCACGTCTTGGAGGTGCTCAGAGCTTCGGAGCAGAAGCCCCTCTGAGCCCGCCAGTGTAATAAATCTGAGTACTCCAACCCTCCGAGTGGTGCTTGTTTCTTGGCTGGCCTGTCGTTTCCGTAACAGTAAGACATAGTGGAATTGCGCTGCTACAAAATACATGTCTTGAAGGATGAAATCTAGGGATGAGCTGGCTAATGCAATGCCTGTTAAACCTCCTACTGCGAAAAGGAAAATAAAGCCTAAGGCCCATAATATAATGAGAGATCACTAGATATTGCCTCTGTGAAGGGTTGCTAGTAAGCTAAATACATACTGTAGGAATGTCTATAATTATAGTAGCTGATGTGAAGTGTGCTCATGTGCTAATGTCCATGCCTACTGTGAACCTGTGAAACCAACTGAAGAGAGTTCGATTCCTTGTGATTTATTATTGTATGTGATGAGCTCATACAGTAAACCCTAAAAAGCCAATAGATATTGTAACTCACACCACGTCTGTATATCCAAAAGTTTCTTTTTTTTTTTTTCCTGAATAATGGGTCACAATATGTGAGATTATTCCGAAACCAGGTAGAATAAGAATGGGAACCTCGGGGTGTCCAAAGAATCAGAATAAATGTTGATATAGAATAGGGTCTCCTCCCCCTGCAGGATCAGAAAGGGTTGTATTCAGACTTTGATCTGTTCAGTAGCATAATGTCGACTGAAATAAAATGTACAACCTAAAAGTTGAGAGTTATGTTTTATTCGGCAGACTTCCTGAGGACTGGAGCCCAGAACACAGCCTCTCAGATCACTCTAAGGGACTGTACCAAAGTGGTAAGGTAGAAGCCAGGGTATATAGGAGTTTTTGCAACAAAGACCGAGTAATCTGAACATCAAAAGATTACTGTTAGAGAAAACCAGATACCTCAAGTTAAGGAATTTAGCGCCTCTCTATGTATGGGAAGGTGCAAAGGTCTGGGCTCATGGAAATCATTCCTTTGCTGTGCACCTAGCTGCCTAGGGCCAGTATTCTGTTCTTTCACATTCTGAGTCCCTCAGGGTGCATGGTTGGGGGTGGCATCAGAGGCAGGGCGGGGCTGCCTGCTTGTCTGCATCCTGCGTTCCCTCTCGCTGACTGCAGTGGGGTGGTATGTGTGGCTGATCACTTGATGGCCACAGCACCCTCTGTTTACTGATACGGCTGGCAGTACTTTTCATTCACAATAGTAATTCCGGTTGCTGGCACTGGGAGTGGTAGTATTAATAGCAAAAAATACAAACGCATGAGCTGTTAAAACTGTATCGAAGATTTGCTCATCCCCCTGTTGCTCCAGGCTGACCCAGCTCAGCAGGGATCTAAGCAGGCTTAGGCTTAGGGCAGTGCCTGCTATGCCACTCAAGAACCAAACAGCAAATACAGGGTTCCACTATCTTTGTGATGTGTTGAGAATAATCAGCGGTTTAAGAACGTAAGTGGAATGGCTGAGTAAGCTTTAGACTGTAAATCCAAAGACAGAGGTTAAGCCCTCTTTTTGCCAAATCCTGTGGTGAATTAACAGATTGAATTGCAAATTCAAAGCAGCAGCTCCAATTCCATCGGGGCTTTTCCCACCTTTTTTTTTTTTTTTTCCTGACGGCCAGAGAAGTAGATTGCAGCCAATTGACTAGGGTATTTAGCTGTTAACTAAAATTCTATGGGGGTGTAATCCTGCCAGTCTAGTGAGGATTTAGCTTAAAGTGTTTCATGTCCATTCGGTTGATGTAGGGTAGAATCTTGCCATCCTTAATGGGCAGGAATTAAGTAAATTATACTTGCTTAGAGCTTTGAAGGCTCTTGGTCTGGTTTAACCTAAATTCCTAGTCCAGTACTGAGAGTACTGGTGCTAAGGGTAATGGTAGTGTAGCAGTTACTACTAGTACTGGCAGTAGAATTAATCGTTTTGCGTATCAAACTGTCATTTTATTTTCGTATTCTTTATTGAGGGAAGCATGGTTAGTGTGCTGTGGCGTATGTTAGTCGTATATAAAAATATAAGTTAAGTAGTGCTGTAATGGCTATTAGTGTGGGTAGAATAATGCTATAATTTCTTGTTATTTCTTGAATAATTACTCTTTTAGGCATAAATCCTGATTGTGGCTGGGAGACCTCCTGTTGATAACATGACAGTCAGAATTGAGGCTGTGATAATGGGCATTTTGTTTCCTAGATGAGACCATGATAGCGTGGTTGTGGCTGAGCTGTGGACGAATGGTAGGAACAGAGCGTTACTGTGATAAGAGCTAGTAAGTATAGGATTGTTACGGTGGGATTACGCAGCATGATGCCTGTTGTTCATCCTCGGTGGGCAGTTGATGAGTCGGCTGTAATTGTTCGTAATTGAGTTTGGTTTTTCCACCTCATCCTCCAATTATAATGGATGGGATGGTTATTGTTAATCGTACATGTAGGCGGATGGGTGGTAAAATTTAACAGAGTGCTGATAGAGGTGCAGGTTTTTGTCATGTTAGTAAAATTAGATTATATGTATTACTTCGGGCACTCGAAAGGGGCTACCCCTAAAGCCGTTGTTATCAGTGTCGATGCTGTTGGGTTAAAGACGTCTGTGATAGTTCATTGGCCGGAGTGAAGAAAACTAACAACGATTGCTGTCATGAGTAGTATTGATGTGGTAGCTTGTGTTAAGAAATACTCAGTGCATCCACTTCTATGGCTCTTGGGTTAGTTTTTTTTTTTTTATTAAAATGGGATAATGGCTAACATATTCATTTCAAATCCGATTCAGATAAGTCATCAGTGAGCTTACTATTACGATTGTGGTTCCGGAAATAATAGTGGTTAGCATAATTAGAAAGACGTCTGGATTTATTAGCACAGGAAGGAGGTGAGCCACCATTCTTTGGGTATGAGCCCAATAGCTTATTCAGCCAACCTTTTGGAATAGTGTGTAATATGGTAGCATGAAGAATTCTGAATTCTTAGGGGTAGGTTCAATTCCTATCATTTTAGAAATAAGAGAGCTTAAACCTCTGTAATTTACTCTATCAAAGGAACTCTTTTGTCAGACGTATTTCTTATGTCTGTGGCGGGGGGGTACTTGATGTTAGGATGGGTGATCCGATGTTTCACATACATAGGGCTAATACTAGTGGTAGGAAATTTTCTCATAATAAACGTGTGAGTTGATCCTGTTGGAATCGTGGGTAGGATGCTCGAATTCATAGGCAGGACACTGTCAATAGAAGCATTGTAACGAGGAAGTTGGCCATATACAGTTCTGGTGTGTGAGGATTAGGAGACGCTCCGAAGAATAAAATCGTGGTGAAGATATTTATTATGATAGTGTTGGCATGTTCTGCGAGGGAAAACCCGGCAGTCGGACCTGTTGCCTATTCTTTGTTGACTCCAGATACTAACTCTGATTCCCCTTCTGTCAGGTCCAGGGGGGCTTGACTAGTTTGTGCTTGGGTAGAGATAAAGCATACAATGGCTGGGAGTCAGGCTGGGAAAAATCGTTCTTAGGTGTTCTTGTGATTAATGTTGAAAGTGTAAAAGGTCCATTGATGAGAAGCACTGATAGCAGGGTGATTGCTAATGTTGCTTCCTATGAAATTGTTCGTGCTGCTGCTCGTTGGGCCCCTGGTAGCGCGTATTAGAGTTGGATGCTCACCCAGATCGCAGGATGGAGTAGACGGCTAGGCTTGACATAGCGAGTATAAATAACAGCCCTGAGTTTATGTTGATGAGAGGGTAGGGTAAGTGGGAGGGGAGTTCATGGGTTAGGGCTAAGATTGGTGCAGTGATAAATGTGGAGATGGAGGATGTGGCTGGTCACAGTGGTTCTTTGGTGAATAATTTAATTGCGTCGGCAATAGTTTGTAGTAGCCAAAGGGTCCTACAGGGTTGGGTCCTTTCCAGAGTTGCATTTAGCCTAGGACTCTTCATTTAATCAGTGTGAGGAGGACCCCAGCTAGGAGGATTGGGACGAAGATTGAGAGAGTGTTGGTTATAAACATTTTCTTAGGGAGAGGAGTTGAACCTCTGATAACTGCATAAAACTTCAACCTTTATTACTGCGCTCTGCCACCCTAACCAGCCCCACTCTGGGGCAGGGGCGTCTTTGCTCTTGCTGTTCTCTCTGCCAGGAGCACCCTCGCTCCCCTCCCGTCCACCTACTGCAGCGCACCTCCTTTGCCTACCCTGTTTGTTGTCACTTTGTCACCTGCTGGGGGACACACCTGGCTCTTCCTTGTGTTGTCTCTCTCATCAGACTCAGAGCTTCCCAGCCGCAGGGACGCTCACTGATGTCATCTCAGCTTTTAGAATCGTGCTTGGCACACAGAGGTGCCCAGTAAATACCTATGACCTAATGGAGGTGGGGAGGGAGGGAGGTTGGTCTCACAGAGACTGTTTCTCCGGCCTCCCGTTGGGCCTCCCTAAGACATTGTCCACACACCTGCCCCCTGACGATGCCCCTCCATGGTGAAGCATGGTGGCCCCCAGACTCTTCTGCCTGACTTCAAGTCCCAGCGTGATCCAGCCCAGTGCCCTCGTCTTAGCCCCATCCCCTCCTCTGACCACACTGGACGTCCTCCCCATCATGACCCCCTCCATCCACTCATTCTCTGCTTGCTCAGCACCTCCTCGTCATTTAAAATGTAACTCGGGTCACCTCCACCTCCAGGAAGCCTTCCAGGCGGCACCACACCCAGGCTGGTTCAGGTCTCCACTTCTTCCCTGGGCTTTGGGGGCACCTTCCACCACCCGAGATGAGGGCATAAGAGGGACGGGAGGGTGGAGGCTCCTGCAGAGGACTGGGTGCAAGATGACTGTGGTTTGGACCAGGACTATAGGGACAGAGATGCTGAGAGAAGACAGTTGGGGCCTGGTTTGGACATAGAATCAGCAGGATTTGGTGAAGGGGGAATGTGGCAGGAAGGAGAATTCTAGACTTGTCCCTATCGTCTCCCCTCTTCTTTCTTCCGGTCTCAGGAAGAGCAAATGAGGCAGAAGGATGCTCGGGCGCGGCTCACCAGCTGCATCCTCAGGAACGTGAGGACGGTCAAGTACCACGGCTGGGAGGGAGCCTTTCTGGACAGAGTCCTGCGTATCCGGGCCCAGGAGCTGGGCGCCTTGAGGACCTCCAGCCTCCTCTTCTCAGTGTCTCTGGTGTCCTTCCAGTTGTCCACGTTTCTGGTGATGTCACTCTGGTCTCCTTGCAGAGCGTGGGCTGGGGGAGGGAGTGCTGGGGCTGGGGGATGACGGCTCCCCATATAGGATCACAGGGTCACCATCACACCAAGTGACCATCACACTGACCATCACATAGAGGGACTGTCACAGCAAGTGACCATCATTTCAACGGCACCTAGAACCAAAACACCACGAAGCCCAGGACAGGAACCACCCCCTAGCGACATCTGGAACCGCAGTACCTAGAGCCCTGGAGTGCTGCTGATACCCGGGGTTCCCCAGAGTCATCCTCCCAGAGATTCTAGTCACAAGTCTCACCTATGTCTAGAACCACAGAAATGCTACCAAGATGGAAAACTGTGATGTCCCTCAATGCCTGGAACCAAGAGTTTCTGATACTTAGAAACAACTCCATCAACAGCAGAATTTGGGGGGAGATCTGGGTGGAGGGGAACCCATTCCAACATGGCAGGCGTGGCCACATGGACCCTTGGAGATACAGCGGCTGGCCTGCCTTCCCTGGCCACGCTTAGCCGCTCAATGTTACCACCTGTGTCTCCCACCCAGGTGGCACTGGTTGTGTTTACTGTCCATACTCTGGTGGCCGAGGAAAGTGCCATGGACGCCGAGAAAGCCTTCGTGACTCTCACGGTTCTCAACATCCTCAACAAGGCCCAGGCCTTCCTGCCCTTCTCCATCCACTCCGTCGTCCAGGTGAGGCAGCGGGGAGGGGACGCTGGCCTGCAGGAGCCTTGCAGGGATGCAGAAGGCTGTGCTGGAGCAATGGAGCGGAGTGGGGAGAGAGGTGGGAGGGCGGAGGAGCAGGGAAAGACACCAGCAGACATCCTCAACATAGGCAGCCTCACGGACCCAGCAACTCCCTGTGCAGAAGTTCATTCTGGTTCCCTTTTTATACAGATCAGTTTCACTTCATTTCTCTTCCTTCACTGTCTCAATTTACATTGTGCCTCCTTGGTTGTGATGAAAATGAGAAGTCAGTTGTCTACCTGAGCCATTCATATCTGGTTTTTTTTTGTATACATGTCTATTTTATTGAAGTATAGTCAGTTTACAATGCTGTGTCAATTTCTAGTGTACAGCACAGTGCTTCAGTCATACGCGAACATGCATGTATTCATTTTCATATTCCTTTTCACCATAAGTTACTACAAGATGTTGAATATAGTTCCCTTTGCTGTATGGTATAAACTTGCTGTTTATCTATTTTGTATATATTAGTATCTGCAAATCTTGAACTCTCAGTTCACCCCTTCTATGTTTGTTTTCTATGTCTGGGAATGTTTCTAAGCCATCCCTATTTGAATGCTCACCTCTTTCATCCCTGAAGATGGGTTTGGGGCTGGGAGTGGAGAGAGTGCCCCCAGGTGGATAAAGATTGGAATCATTCCTGATAAAGGCCAGATGACGCTATGGGAAAAGCCACCATCTGCTTCCTGGGTCTGGTCTGCAGAATGACAGCTGGACCTGTTATCAGATAGAGGGACCCCCAAATTGGAAGATTCCCCCAAATGTGTGGGTTCTTGCCCGCTGACTGAGAAAGGATTCTCAACAGAGACAGAGAGACAAACTGAATCAAAAAGAGCAGTTTTTATTGCTCAGAGAGAGAGAGGAAAAGAAAACATGCGTGTGGGGAGCTGTCAGCCAGGTGGCTGGTAGAGACGGCTCCAGCCCTTGATGGGGCCGCGGGGTCTTTTATTGGAAGGCTCAGCCGTCATTGTCTTCACTCCCGTGGTGCCAATCATCTTCTACCAGTGGCTCTTCTCTCCCCTGGAGCTCAGCCCTGAAACAGAAACTTCAGGGGGAGAGAAATAACAAAGAAAGAGATACTGGGGTATGTCCTTGGATTTAGCCAGCAGTTGTGGGACATAAATTGTCCTATTGTAGGACTATGTCCTTGGAATTAAGGAGCCAGCTGTGGGATAAGAGAAATGCCCTGCCTTTCATCAGCCTGGCACTTGCTTCCCCTTGTGAATCAGCCAGGGTCAGTAAGCCTGCCTGATCACCTCTCCCAGCTCCTTCCAGTTATGCTAACCAGGAGCCAGGAGGTATGGGGTCACCACCTCTGTTGTCACCAACCCCACGTGCAACATTTTCCATGACCTGGAAGGCTTTGTGCTGGTGCCTTATAAATGCATGGGGATTGGTAGGTAGGAAGCTTTCCCACCGTCTTGAGACACCCAACACCCGAAGTCTGAGTTTTTGTATTTTGGTTTTGTTTTTGCTCTTCTGGTGTGGATGACTTGGGACTTTGGTGTCCCCAGGCCCGGGTGTCCTTTGACCGCCTGGCCACCTTCCTCTGCCTGGAAGAAATTGACCCTGGGGCCGTGGACTCAAGTCCCTCCAGATGTGGTGAGTGCTGAGTTCACCAGAAGGGGTGTGGGAGGGATGAGGGGACCAGCAGGGCTCCCCCTTCCCACTAATGGAATTCCAGGGTCCCCACGGGGGTCTGCTGGCAATGGGATGGTGTGTGTGGACCATGCCATCCACCGTGTAACTTGGAAACAGGCACTGAGATGCTTCTTTCTGCCGGTCTCTCAGTGACTACTTGTGAGCACCTACTGTGTGTGACTGTGGGTGTGTAGTAGCACACACTCTAACAGACCAGGTCCTTGTCCTTGTGCCGAAAGTCCAGGCAGTGTGTTCATCAAGCCAGAAAACAAAGTCAGAGCAATGACGAGGACCATCCTATGATGAGACTCACCAAGCTCAGGTGATCTGGGCTTCCCTGCCTGCCCTGTCCACTTCTAACCCTACACCTCCAGGGCTGTGATGTAAACTGAGCTGCTGCAGTGGGAGGGGCACCCATCATCAGGTCAGGACCCTCCCCTTGTAACTAAGGAAGCATTGAGCCGCTTATCTCAGAATCACCTGCATGGTGGTTAAAAGTATATCCTGTGACTTTTGTGCCTGAATGCAAATTCCGGCCCCAGCACTGACCCCAAGATGGGTGACCTTGGCCAGTTATTAATCTCTCTGAGCCTCAGTGTTCCCATCTGCAAAATGGACATGATGACAGGATTGTGGCGAGGGTTCATTGAGTCCTTTGAAGCGTCACACTTATGGCCCTGCACAGCATCAGCCTCCGGTGCATTTTTGTATTATTAGAACTTAGGGAGAACCCCACAGAAGTCAGCAAAGAGGCCTTTAAATAACCCCAAATTGGTGTCTCTGAGGCTACTTCCAGCTCCGGCCCATTTTCAGCTGAGCGCAGCTTTGTTCAGCTAAGTCGGTGTGATGCGAGCGTTCAGAACTGGGCACTGGGCTAAAATTCCAGGCCTGCCTCTCCTGGCTGTGTGGCCCTGGGCAGTAATGCCCATGCTTTGGCCTCTGCTCCCCACTGCTGTGCCCCACCTCCAGAGGGACTGTCCTGAGGGCCCCCGAGACACAGCAGGCCCCCGGCTCTCAGAGCTGTCCAATAGATAGCTTAGGGTCTGGAGTGTCGTGCCTTTATCCCCACAGGAGGGCCCCCTGGATGCTGGACCAGAGACCCCTGAGTGCTGTTTGACTCATGAGTTTGACATACTTGGTCACCTGCCCGGGGCCAGAGCCTCGCTCTCCCCCACCTCATCCCAGCCCCTGCTCTTCCCCCAAAGATGTGGGACCGTGAGATTAATACAAACACCAACAGCTAATGTTGACCAAGCACGTACCACGAGCCAGCACATTCAAAGTGCTGTCCGTAGTGGTGACCTCATGCTCCCTCCCCACGGCATCTGGGGTCACTGCTTCTGCGACCCACCCCCATTTCACAGATGGGGAAATGGAGAAGCATCCCCACCCCCCAGACTGCTAGGAAAGGACAAGCCCCCCAGAGTAACCAGATTCACAAATAATAATTTGAACTTCAGAGACACAGAGGATCATTTTTTTTTTTAGTATAAGTATATCCCAGCAGTATGTGGGGGCATTATTATCCTTAAAAAGTCCTCATTGTTTATCCGAAATTCAGATTTAACTGAGCGTCCTGCGTGTTGTCTGCAACCCTCCCCTAGAGACCGTCCAGCCCAGTGGGTGTCAGTAGGTGTTAACTGCTTATTAGATGTAAGATTCCCAGGCCTCACCCCCAAGGAGGTTCTGATTTATTGCTTTGGGCTGAGCCGTTGTGTTTTTAAAAAAAAAAAAAAAAATCTTTCCAGGTGATTCTAAATGTGTATTCAGGGTCCAGGACCAGTAATCTGGCTCCTCCCTCATTATGCAGATAAACTATCTGAGACCCAGAAATGGAGGGAGACCATATGCCCCTGGTTACACCTGTGGTCCCAGTGAAGTTAATAAGGCCCCCTTCACCCTCCAAAGCCCCAGATCGGATGATAAGTTGTACCAGAAGCCCACTAATGTTTTCTGTAAAGGACCCACCTGTCCATACGCCAGCTTCCCAAGCCCTGTGTTCTCTGTCATAGCTGCTCTCCTCTGCCTTTGTGAAAGCAGTCAGAAATACAGGAATGAATGAGGCTGGCTGTGTTCTAAGAATACTTTACAAGAATAGGCAGCAGACAGGATCTGGCCCTTGGGCCATGGTTTGCCGACCCCTGAATTATAATACTGTATTCCCATCTGTCAGGTAGAGAATGTGACCACCGCAGGGTCACACCCAAGCCAGGGAATAGAGGGACGGTTTTGTTTAGTGGGAGAGATCTCCTGCCGCCTGGGGTCTTTTGGAGCATCTTGTATAACTGGACTTCTATGCCCTGCAGCTGCCGGGGAGGATTGCATCAGAGTACAGGAAGGCACCTTTGCTTGGTCCCGGGAAAGCCCTCCCTGCCTGCACAGGTACACGTGGCTTCCCTGGTAACCACCTTCTTGCTGACATTTGACAAGGTGGGGTGGGGAAGCTGGGAAAGCAAAAGCTCCAGTGGAAGGGGAACAGGGCATCTGAGCCTTGCCCGTCAGGGAGGTGACACTGCTCTGATCACCATGCTGGACAAGGTGACACCAAAGGAGGCGTGGCCCAGGGCCTAGCCTCGTCAGCTGCCCCTCCTGTGTCAGTCCCCAGATCACTGTCATCTCCAGCCCCCAACTCTCTGGCTGGGTCTCTGCGGCAGAAAACCCCAGCCAACCCTAAAACTCCCTTTGAAAGGAAAGAAAACACCCTGGGCCGTATTTGTGTTGATTGTCCTTCACTCATTTCATAGTATTTATTGAGCACTTGCCATGTGCCAGGCCCTGTTCTAGGCACTGGGAATAGGGTGAAGAAAACAGACGAGGGCCCTGTGCTCTTGGGGTTGATGTTCTGATGGGGTTGGGGGAGCCACACAAACGAGAAATCAGGGTAAGGGGGCAGAGTGTGATGTCGAGGGAGGGGCATGTGCAGGGAAGAAAGGCCTGGCATTTAAACAGAGGTCAAAATCAGGGAAAGGGATGAGCCTTGCAAATGTCCAGAAAAAGAGCTTTCTAGGCAGTAGGAAGAGCAAGTGCAAAGGTCCTGAGGCAGGAGTCTGTCTAGACCCAAGATTCTCCACCTCAGCATTACTGACATTTGGGGCTGGATAGTTTTGTTGTGGGGGCTGTCCTGTGCACTGTAGCACCCCCCCCCCCCAGTATGTACCCACAAGCAGCAGCCCCGACCATGTGTGACAACCAGGAATATCTCTAGATGTTGCCAAATGACACCTGCAGAGTATAATCCCCCAGGTGTGTTTGAGAAACAGGAGGTCAGCGTGGCTGTGGGTGCAGCTGAGGGACAAAGCAATGGGACATTGGTTGTCCTTCATGATTGTCAGGACCTCAGCTTTTACCCTGAGTGAAACAGGAACCACTCAGGGCTTCGGGAGGGGAGTGTCATGGTCTGACTTGGGTTTGAACAGGCCCCTCAGACCCTGTGTGGAGGATGGGCTGCGGGACGTGGACAGGGGTGGGGGGGCGAAGGCAGAAGCAAGGAGAGTGGTGAGGAGCCTATGGAAACAACCTGAGCAAGAGGGGATGCTGGTTTAACCCCCAACCCTAACAAACTGTGTGAGTGCAGGTACGTGCGTGCAGAGGTATGTGTGTGCACGGGCAGAGTGAGAGTATGTGTGTGCATGCACTGGGGTGCATATGTTATGTGAATATGTCTGTGCATGTGTGTGTGCACGTGTGTGGTACGCATGCAATGTGCATATGCGTGTGTACTTGTGTGAGGGTATGCATCTGTATGACGTGTGAGTGTGTGCACATATGTGTGCATCTGTGTACGTGTGTGCTTATGTGATGTAGTGTGAACATTCAGGAGTGTGTGCACTTGAGTGGTGTGCATGGGTGTGTGGGTATGATCACATGTACGTGCGTTGGGCAGGATAGCTGCCTGCATAACCAGACAAGGATCAGGAGAGGGAAGGATTGCCCCCAGACATCCTTTTAGTGACCCCCTGAGTGAGTCACCAGCAGGAAAGGCCGGCTTTGTCTGGGATTCACCAATTCTGCACAGACCTGGGCTGAGTCCTACCCAGGGACACGTTGCCCCTTCTGTGTTGCCAGGATCAACCTCACTGTGCCCCAGGGCTGCCTGCTGGCTGTCGTCGGTCCCGTGGGCGCAGGAAAGTCCTCCCTGCTGTCTGCCCTCCTCGGGGAACTGTCAAAGGTGGAGGGCTCTGTGGGCATCAAGGTGAGGCCCAGCCCTCACCCCTCGTCCTGAAAGACTCTCCCTTCCCCACTCCTCCATACCTCCCAGCCAGGCTCCGCCCCCTCCCACCACCACCCAGAGCCCAGCTCCCATCACTCTTCCAGCATTGCTCCCACTTCCGTCCCCATCAGCCTCCTTGTGTTTTAGGGTCCCGTGGCTTACGTGCCCCAGGAAGCCTGGGTCCAGAACATGTCCGTGGTGGACAACGTGTGCTTCAGTCTGGAGCTAGACCCTCTGTGGCTGGAGAGGGTCCTGGAGGCTTGTGCCCTGTGGCCAGACGTGGACAGCTTCCCCGCAGGAGTCCACACCCAAATTGGGGAGCAGGTGAGGGTCTCAAGGCCTTCCCGGGACAGGGAGGCATTGTGGCTGAGGGTGGTGCATTGGGAGGGACACTGGGGAGATGGGGGCCCAGCTCAGGGCCAAGCGCATAGCAGATGCTCAATAAATAGTCATTAGTGAATGAATGGTTAAAAGAGAGACAGAGAAGAGGCAGGGAGACATGGCAGGGGTTGGTGGTAAGGGAATCTCCAACACCTGGGAAAGAGGCAGTGCAGGCGTCTGCCTTGCCTTTCTGTGTCAGATTGCTTCTGCTCTCTGGACCTCACCAAAGGGTCTGGGCAGAGATGTCCGATAAACAGGAGCTATGGGTTGGGTGGAGATTAGCAAACTATGGCCCACCATTCAAATCCGGCCCACCATCTGGGTTTGTAAATAAAGTTTTATTGAGATCCAGCCACATGAACATTCCTTTACCTGTGGTGCCTGACTACTCTTGCATGACAAGGACAGAGATG
The DNA here is from genome assembly GCF_036321535.1 of Camelus dromedarius. Taxonomy (NCBI): domain Eukaryota; kingdom Metazoa; phylum Chordata; class Mammalia; order Artiodactyla; family Camelidae; genus Camelus; species Camelus dromedarius. The sequence continues at coordinate 13,414,836 of NC_087459.1, read as the reverse complement.
AGCAGCTGTGACAGAGATTAGAGGCCTCACAAAGCTTAAAATCGTTGCTATCTGGCCCTGTATAGGAAACATTTGCTGACCCCTAGATTAGGGAATTGAGAGTGGAAAAGTGGGAGTTAAAGTTACATAAATGGGTGAGGTTTTCTGGAGAGAAGAGGAGGGGGAAAGGGTCTGGAGCAGCCCTTGTGTGGGCTGAGCCAGGAAGAGCAGCTGAGAAGAAACATCTAGGGAGGAGGATGAGGCATCATGTGGCCAAGGGCAGGGTGTTTCAGGAGGAACAGGGTGCCCGCTGCCCTCTGCGTCTGTCCAGCTGGGTCACATCCTAAACCAGACATGATTTCCCATTACCGCCCCTTCGCCCGCAACCTGCCACATCCCAGGTGATGGAATCTCTGTCCTTATAGAGCTCAGATTCAAAACCCTGGGGTCATACTTGATTCCTCTCTTTTTCTTACACCCACTTCTAATCCATCAGCAAATCCTTTGAGTCAGACCCAGAATGTTTTGGTCCCACCCACCATCAACTCTCCCCACATGGCTGCAGGAGCCCCTGGTTGCCCTCTTCATTTCTGTCCTCACCCCTGATAGGCTAATCCCAGCACAGCAGCCAAAGGGATTCTGTTCAAACGTCAGTCAGTTCACGTCCTTCCTCTGCTCACAACCCTCCAGGGTCTCCCCATTTCCTCAGGGTCAAAGCCATGGTCCCGACCATCACTGACAAGGTATCCCCTGCAATCTGACCCCCAGTTATTTCTAACTCATCTCCCATCATGTTCCCCCTTTCCCGCTTCTCTCCAGCCACATGGATCTCCACGATGTTCCTTGAAAATCCAAAGCATGCTCCCCACCTCAAGGCCTTTGCACCTGCTGTTCTCTCCACTTGTAAAGCTCTTTCTCAGGAATCCACATGGTTCATCCCGTCAAGTCTCTTAGTGGAGAGAGGCCTTCCCTGACCACATTACCCAGCACAGCAACCCTGCTTACGTCGGTACATCCTACACGCTTCCCTGCTTTATTATTCTTCCCTGCTTTATTATTATTCTACATAACACCATCCTACAGGTGATATATTTCACTTGTTTGCTTACTGATTATTTGTCTCCCACCCCACCCTCATTAGAGTGAAAGATCCATGGGAGTGGGTACAGGGTTTTATTCATCACTGTGTCCCCACTGCTGGGTGCACAATAGCGATGCAGCAAATATGAGTGGAAGGAACAAATAAATGGATGAAAATAAGGACTGAAAAGCTACCACTGGATTAGGCAACAGGAGAGTGACTGGTGTCCTCGAGGAAGGCTATATCAGTGGAGAAACGGAGTGAAGCCAGACTCAAGCGGAGGGAGAAGTGGTGCAGACAGTTCCAGGAAGCTTGGCTGGGAAGGGAAGGAACCAGGCTGGGGGAATGCTGGCTTGAGAGCAAGTGTTTCAAGCTGGAGGTGGCTCTGGAGGACAGGCACTGTGAGCTGTAGGTCACTCTGCTGAGCAGACATAGCCCCCATCACACTGGCTTCACCCAGCAGGTATAGACCCAGGTCCCTGTCTCTCTTTTGTGGTCACAGGGCATGAATCTCTCTGGGGGCCAGAAGCAGCGGCTGAGCCTGGCCCGGGCTGTGTACAGGAAGGCTGCTGTGTACCTGTTGGATGACCCCCTAGCGGCCATGGATGCCCATGTTGGCCAGCATGTCTTCAACCAGGTCATCGGGCCTGATGGGCTGCTCCAGGGAAAGGTAAGTTTGGGAAAATGTGTCAGAGGTCACAGGTCAAAGGCAGAGAAAGTCCTAACCCAAGTCTGTCTCACCACCACCCTCATCAAGTCCAATCTTCCTCTTTGTAATGGTCAGTTTTTGCTGTGACAATGCTACATAACAAACAACCCCCAAATCTCAGTGGTCCACAGTGGCAGTCATTTATTGCTTATGGCTCTGTGGTTAAACTACCACTGTTGCCGCAAAACCTGCCTCTGCACCCTAAAAGCCAGATTGAGACTCAGAGGCAGAGTTTTGGGAGAAAAAAGAACAGCTTTATTGCTTTGCCAGGCAAAGGGGAGTCACAACAGGCTAATGCCTTTGAGACTGTGAATCCATCTTGGAGTTGGGGTGTTGATGGTTTATAGAAAAACTGAATGGAACAGAAAAGGTGATAACCATCAGGGCGCTTCACAGGGTGCTGCTACAGTCCTCTTAACCTCAATGAATCTTTCTGACTTGTGGGGGAACTGCAGAGGGTCTGTCCATTCTTCTGAGATGATCTGCCCATTACCTTCTTCCTGGAGCATAGCCTCTGGGTTAAAGCTATTGTAAAGAATGTAAGGAAGAAGTTTAGGGGTTGCTTAGCACAAAAGCAGTAAGGGAGAGAAAGCAAGTTGTAGGATTTCTTAATCGGAAAGAATCAGCAAACAGTTTTAGCATCAGGGAAGTTAGTTCGTCTCCTGCTCCTTCACCACAGCTCTGCCTCAGGTCATTGGCCAGGTTCAGGTGAATTCCGTGTCTCCTGGGTTCCAGGCAGGTTGAAGGAGCCCCTTTATTTCTCTGTGTGGACATTCTGTTTCTGAGAAGGGTAGGAGCACACTGCTTGTCCCTCTCTATGTCAGCTCTGGAAGGCCAGCTAAGCACACAAGTGTAACTTCCCTCCCTTCCTGCCCAGACACGGATTCTCGTAACCCACACGCTCCACATCCTGCCCCAGACTGACTGGATCGTGGTGTTGGAAGATGGGGCCATTGCAGAGATGGGTTCCTTCCAGGAGCTTCTGCAGAGGAAGGGGGCCCTGGTGGGCCTTCTGGATCGAGCCAGACAGCCAGGAAATGGAGGAGAAGGAGGTACTGGCTGGGCTCTGCTGGTTCTCTGTGCCTGGCTTCTGCCACCCTTGGGAAGAAGGCTGCAGGGGTCCCACTGGCAAGAGTGGAGTGCTCTGGCCACACCCTCCCTTCAGGCCCAGAGCCATCGGGTCTGTGCTGAGTGCTTCTGTGATCATCCATTGTCTCATTTGATCATCACAACACCCCTGTGAGGCATCTCCCATTGTTGGTGCCATTTTACAGATGAGCGTCTTGGGCCAAAGAGAGAAATAATTTGCCCGAGGTCACAAGATTAGCACTCTGGTGTGTTCAACTCCAGAGTCTGCTTGTAACTGCTGCAGAGACTGAGAAAGAAGGTCATTTGGTGCCTTGGAGCCAGAGGCCCCCAACCTGCCAGCTAGGGCTGCTTCTAATCAGCACAGTGCCCGCTGGAAAAATGACAGTGTTGCAGAAGTGAAGCCACCAGTCCAAGCTCAGCCATAGTGGGTGATAAAGAACAGCCAGAGGCACCTCCGTTACCTCATTTGATCACGACTTTGCCCCTCTGAGGTCAGCAGTTAACCTCCATTTTGCAGATGAGAACTGAGGGCCAGAAGTGAAGGAACTGGTCCACGTTTTCCTGGCTCCTAAGTGGCCCTGCTTGGATTTGAACCCAAGCAACGTGGCTGTAAAGCATGTGGCTTTTCATCTGTAGGCGTATACCGCCTCTCCATCACAGAGCAAGGACTCACGGCCAGGTCCCCTCAGTCTCAGGCTCCCCCTCCTCTGAGGACATCTGTTGGGCACTGACTCACCCTGGGGAAAACCTAAGTGTGGATTCACGGTGTCACCATCCTGGAGCTTGGGGATGGAACCCTCCTGGCCTGGGAGACGGTGGGCAGAGGGTCCTTCCTGGGGGAGATGACACCTGAGGTGGTGTGAGAGCTACCTGGAAAAGAACATTCCAGGCACAGTGAACTGTAAGGGTATCGGGGGAACCCAGAGCTGTGCTGTGCAGTGTTTACTGCTGTTTCCCTGCCTCAGGTTCACAGCAGGTGCTCAGTTTTATTTGCTGAGTGAATAAGTGAATGAATGAACAATGTTTCTGGAGGAACCCAGGGAGGATGGAGAGAGGGAGCAGGAGCCAGGTCAGAGGAAACAGGTGCTCGGCGAGTGGAGGCTGCCCAGCCAGTGGGTGTGAAAGCCAGCATCCAGACCTCGAGGTGCTGGCCCCATCGAGTGACAGTGCCCCCTTGACCTTGCAGAAACAGAACCCCTGGCCAGCGCAGAGGATCCCAGAGGCTCTGCCGGAGGCGGGAGGCCCGAGGGGGACCCAGACAGGTGAGTTTGCTGTGGTGCTGAGCTGGGGAGGGCAGAAGCAGGGCAGCTGAGTTGCCACCTGCGTCGCAGACAGATGGGCACGGCCACAGCCCTCCTGGATTGAACACCTGCTGAATCCCACCACGGTGCTTGGCTGCAGCACCAAAAACTATGTGACAGTCAGTTGGCCAAAATGAATCAGTCCCCAGATGTCCTGTTCACGAATGACCAGTTTGCCCGCCAATGTGATGACTGCCCTGAAGTTTGTCAGAGTTGCCTCATTGCCGGAGTGAGGCAGGGCTGGTCCAGAGAAGGATCCACCCCACAGTGGTTACGTTGTTTGTGTCAGGCCCTGTCGTTCATGCTGAGTGACATCACCCTCACTTGGTGCTGACGGGGGTCAGCAGGAGGAGGCCTGCTGTCCCCCTTTCTCCAGCCCCCTCTAGCCAGACCATAGCTGGACCCACTGAGGGGGCTGTCTGCAGCAGGGGGACCCGGCCACGTGGTGTCTCCTTTTTCATGGAAAGTGACGTTGTAAAACAGAACAACAGATGACTAGGCACCAGACAGTGTGAGCTTAGGTACCAGCTGTTGTGGGACTACAGGGAGAACTGAGGGTCCCTGAGGTCGGGCCCCGTTCCTCCCGTCCCAGCCAGCCACCAAGACCAAGCGCATCCTGGGTCACACACTGGGCAGTCCCACTGTCTTCACAGTGCACAGTAATCCTGAGTAAGACCAGACAGATAGATGTGTAAACAGATGAGAGAGAGAGAGTAGGTAGATAGTTAAGTAGGTAGGTAGGTAGGTAGGTGGATGGATGGAGGTAGATGAGTATTGTTGGAAAAGCCTGGTAGCCTTCCCTCTCTCCCTGCATTACTCTCACTGTACAACATTCACAGCACTCCTGACACCAGGTGGGTGCCCCACCACCGCCCCAGCAAGCCTCCACAGCAGCAGGATGTCCTACAATTTAACTCAATTCTGACCCTGTCTACCTGGAGAAAATGTCACATCCCACAGGTGAAGGGTTCAGTCCCTCAAGACTGCTCCCACCCCACTTAAGATGCCAATCACAAGTGGCAGGTCCCCAGGTTCCCCAAAATGTCTGTCCTACTTGGGGACAAATCAGGGGTTGGCATCATCACCTCCTCGAGTTCAATTAACTTGCTAGAACAGCTCACAGAACTGAGGGAAGCACGTAGATTCACCAGTTTATTAAAGGATGTGATCAAGGATACAGAACGGCCAGATGGAGAGATATACGGGGCAAGGTCTGGGAGGGTCCCGCGTACAGGAGCTTCTGTCCCTGTGGAGTTGGGTACATCAACCTCTGGGAATGTGGATGTGTTCACCCACCTGGAAGCACCCCGAATCGCGTACTATTGGGATTTTATGGAGGCTTCCTCATGTGGGCATGATCAATTCTTAACTACATTTCCAGCCCCTCTCCCCTCTCTGGAGAATGGGGGGTGGGGTGAAAATTCCAAGCATCTGATTGTGGCTTAATCTTTCTGGTGTCCAGGAGCCATCCAGAAGCCCACCCAGAGTCCCCTCAATAGAACATAAGATGCTCCTAGTTCTCTTATGACTTAGGAATTTAGAAGGGTTTTAGGAGCTCTGTGCCAGGGATGGGGTCAGAGACCAAACCTGTATTTCTTAATATGAATCACGATATCAGAGATTGAGAGAGAGAGAGATGGATGATAGATTGATAGATGAATAGACAGATAGATGATGGATAGGTAAGTAGGTAGGTAGATAAGCAGATAGGCAGATAGATAGACATAGATTATCCCCATTTTGCAGCTGAGGAAACTGAGGCACAGAGTCAGCTGCCCATGGTTTCACAGTTAGCAGATGGCAATTCATATTTGAAGTTGTTGGCCCACTCATCCACAGATAGAGGAGCATTCAAGAAGTCTTGAGCATTTGAATTGTGCAGAATTAACATCCTGCCAACCTAGACTGACAAAAATCTGTGAGTAAACAGCAGGTGCAACCTGAATGCAGCAAAGCTTAGACCAAAATGAAAACTCTGAAAACCAACTTCCAAAGTTGGGTGGATGAGTCCCTTCAGTGGAAGGGTATTGGAAGAGCAGGCTTGCTCGACTCCAGGATAGTGGATGGCGTCTAGCTGGGCACCACAGAGGGAGGACCTAGTGGTGCTCAAGATGTTAGTTGAATGCATGAGCCAGTGGGGAGTGTACCCAGAGCTCAGTGGCTACCTGTGGCCATGAGATTGGGCACACTCCGTCACGGAGAGAGACGCTGACATGTCCTCGTTTCCTCTTGACGACAGGTCCATGAAGTTCGTCCCTGAGAAGGACAGCGCTACTTCAGAGGCCCAGACAGGGCCTTCCCTAGATGATCCTGAGGGATCAGGATGGCCAAAAGGAAAGGACAGCTTGCAGTATGGCAGGGTAATGCCAGCGGCTCCCTCCCCCCTCCACAGCCACTGCTACTGCTGCCCCTGGGGGCTCAACACCTCCGGGCAGATGCAGCCTTGGGTGAGGGGTGGGGTGGGTGGAGGGCTCACCTTTATTATTAAATACCTACTGTGTGCCAAGTAAGATTCTAGGCACTTCATACTTCTTAATGCTCACAACCTCCCTAAAATTTGATGGTGTTAGCTCTGTTTGAGAGATGAAGAAAATGAGTTCTTAAAGAGTTTAGAGATTGTTTGTATTCTCACAGCTAGCAAGTGACCAACTTGGGACTTAAATCTCAGATGGTCTGAATCTGAAGCTGGTACTGTTTCTTCTCTTTTAGGCTGCTTTGCCCACCCATTTACCTGCCTACCTGCTCATTCATTCATCCATCCATTTACCTTTCCACCCATCGCCCTAGTCACCCATCCATCCACCTACCCATCTGCTCACTCATCTGTTCATCTCACCCAACTATCAGCCCATTCACTCATCCAATCTTCCACCCATCTGTCCATCCACCTACTCACCTGCCCTCCCATCCATCCATCCATCCACCTACCCAGCCAACCAGCCAGCCATCCATCCACCTACTCACCCACCCACCCATCTATCCATCCATCCACCTACCCACCCACCCACCCATCCACCCATCCACCCATCCATCCATCCATCCACCTACCTACTCACCCACCCACCCATCTATCCATCCATCCACCTACCCAGCCAGCCAGCCAGCCAGCCAGCCAGCCAGCCAACCAACCAACCAACCAACCAACCAACCAACCAACCAACCAACCAGCCAACCAGCCAACCAACCAGCCATCTACCTACCCATCCATCTACCCACTCATCCAGCCCATCTATCCATCCACTCATCTATCCACCTGTCCTCCTACAGACCCACTCACTTTTTCATCCATCCACCCACCCATCTACCCATCCACTCACCTGTTCACCCAACCACTCATTGTCCCATTCAACCATCTACCCACTCATCCACTCAGAAAACATTTACAGAACCCCCACTATGTGCCAAAGTTTCTGCCTTGGTGGAGATTGCATGTTAGTGGAGGGAGGAGACAGTCAGAAAACAATGAGACTAATAAGTTAATATCAGATAATGGTAAATGCTACAAAGGAAATAAAGAAAGCGATGAGATAGGAAACAACCAAGGGTCAGGGCCCTCCTTGGAGAGGATGCTCTGAGGAGTGACATTTGAACTGAGCCCTGAAGGATGTGAAGGAACCAGCCAGGGAAAGAGCAAGGGAAGAGCATTCCAGGCAGAGGGAAGAGCAGGTGTGAAGGCTCTGAGGTGGGAAGGAGCTTGGAGTGCCAGGGAAAAGAAAGCGATCACGTGAGACCAGCTGATAGTAGGGGGTAAGGTCAAGGAGTGTCCAAGAAGTTTGAAATTTCTTCTAAGAGCAGGAAGAAGTCAAGGGCAGGTCAGTAACAGCGAGATGGGGTCAGGTGGATGTGTTCAGAAGTTCACTCTGACTGCAGCTGTGTGGAGAGTTTCAGATTTGTAGGAACCAGACCTTAAGCAAGTGGCTTACCCTCTCTGTGCCTCAGTTTCCTTATGTGATAGGTGAGAGTTATGAGGATGAAGACACATGCCTGTCCCATAGTAGGTGTTCAACAAATCACTTCAAACCCAGAAAGTGCCAAAACCTATCACCTTTTAGGGTCCCACTGGCAGTCTAGGGGCCATAGAGGGAGGGGCTCCCGAGGCTAGACAGGGCATGTAGTAGTAGGGGGAGGTGCTAAGAGAGGACCTGTGAGGTTTGCATGGTGGTTCCGCATGCCCCGTTGGTACGTTCTGGGAGCCTCACCTGGCCTTCCCCCCAACCCCACCTGCCTTTCCAGGGGCCTCTCTCTGCCTCCATCTCTCCTACATGTGTTACAGGTGAAGGCCGCCATGTACCTGACCTACCTACGAGCTGTGGGCACCCCACTCTGCCTCTATGCGTTTTTCCTCTTCTTCTGCCAGCAAGTGGCCTCCTTCTGCCGTGGCTACTGGCTGAGCCTGTGGGCAGACGACCCCACGGTGGACGGGCGGCAGACGCAGGCCGCTCTGCGAGGCTGGGTCTTCGGGCTCCTGGGCTGCCTCCAAGGTACCCTTGCCGGCCTTCCTCTAGCTCCACCCAAGGGTTTCTCAGTGCTCCCTGGATCACCCTGTTCTCCCTAAACATCTGAGCAAGAATCCTGGGTCCAAACATAGACCTGCATCCTTAAGGTGAGGCTGGGGAAGTAGGGGGTGGGGCACATCCCCAGTTTTCTGGAACCCTCAGAATCTCTCCCAGCCTCATCAACAAATGCAAAATCTTGGCCCCCAAATGGTGGGGCTGCTGAACACTTGGGTGGAGCAGCAGGTCAGCTGGACTCTGCCTCTCCCCCAAGCAGAGGACAGCTCCAAGGTCTGACTGCTGGTGACTTCCAGCACCCCACCCCCAGAGGAGTCAAATCCTTGTACCACGTCACCACCATCGTCACCTCCCATCTTCTCTTCCTTTTTTAGAAGTAGGTTTATTTTTTAGAGCTCATAGCAAAATTGAGCAGAAGGTACAGAGATTTCCCTTGTACCCCCAACCCCATACGTGTATAACCTCCATCATGATCAACATCCCACACCAGAGTGGTACATCTCCCATGTTTTCTTCTGGAAGTTTTATGGTTTCAGGTCTTACATTTAAGCCTTTAATCCATTTTGAATTTATTTTTGTGTATGGTGTGAGACAGTAGTCCAGTTTGATTCTTTTGCATGGAGCTGTCCACTTTTCCCAATACCAGTTACTGAAGAGGCTGTCTTTTTCCCATTGTATATTCATGCCTATTTTGCTATAGATTAATTACCCATATGAATGTGGGCTTATTTCTGGGCTCTCTGTTCTGTTCCACTGAGCTATGTGTCTGCTTCTGTGCCAGTGCCTTACTATTTTGATGACTATAGCTTTGTAATACAGTTTGAAATCAGGAGTGTGTTACCTCCAGTTTTGTTCTTTTGTCAAGATTGTTTTGGCTATTCAGGACCTTTTGTGTTTCCATACAAATTTTAGAATTATTTCTTCTAGTTCTATGAAAAATGCCATTGGTATTTTGGTGGGGATTACATTGAATTTTTGGATTGCCTTGGGTAGTATGGTCATTTTAACAGTATTAATTCTTCCAGTCCATGAGCATGGTATGTCTTTCCATCTGCTTGTGTCATCTTCAATTTCAGCAGGGTCTTACAGATTTCCAAGTGCAGGTTTTTACCTCCTTAGTTAGATTTATTCCTAGGTCTTTTATTCTTTTTGATACGATTGTAAATGGAATTGTTTTCTTAATTTCCTTTCTGATAGTTCACTGTTAGTGTATAGAAATGCAACAGATTGCTGTATATTAATTTTGTATGCTATAACTTTACTGAATTAATTGATAGGTTTAGTAGTTTTTTGATGGCATCTTTAGGATTTTCTATGTATAGTATCGTCATCTGTAAACAGTGAGTTTTATGTCTTCCTTTTCCAATTTGGACTCCTTTTATTTCTTTTTCTTCTCTGATTGCTGTGGTTGGGATGTCCAATACTATGTTGACTAACAGTGGTGATAATGCACACCCTTGTCTTGTTACTGGTCCAGGAAATGCTTTGAGCTTTTCACCATTGAGTGATATATTGTTATTTCTATGTACCCGGTAGGCTGGTACTTCCTAATCTTGGAGAAGTGGCCTTTTGTAGGAGACATCCTGTGTTTCCCAGCTGCACACTCCCCTCTTGTCACAGACCTCAATGCTCTAGGGGTGCCCTGTATGTG